>NC_134193.1:9405749-10605749 GCF_964188355.1 Buteo buteo
GTGCCTGTGCATAGGCTGCACGGGGACAGTGAAGAGCAGCAAGAGCTTTCAGGGCTGGCACCTTCCTTGTGGGACAAGGAGCCGGACGTTTGCCTTTTCGAAAGGAGCGTCTGCCGAGTACAAGCGCCGTGAGATGTGCAGCCTGTGGGCAAGCACAGATCCCCAGTGCTGTTGTGCCTGTGTATAGGCTGCACGGGGACAGTGAAGAGCAGCAAGAGCTTTCAGGGCTGGCACCTTCCTTGTGGGAGAAGGAGCCGGACGTTTGCCTTTTCCGTAAGAGGCTCTGCTGAGAACGAACACCGTGAGGTGTACCGTTCCTGTCTAAGTACAGATTCCCAAAGCTGTTGTGCCTGTGGATAGGGTGCACGGGGACAGTGAAGAGCAGCAAGAGCTTTCAGGGCTGGCACCTTCCTTGTGGGACAAGGAGCCGGACGTTTGTCTTTTCGAAAGGAGCGTCTGCCGAGTACAAGCGCCGTGAGATGTGCAGCCTGTGGGCAAGCACAGATCCCCAGTGCTGTTGTGCCTGTGCATAGGCTGCACGGGGACAGTGAAGAGCAGCAAGAGCTTTCAGGGCTGGCACCTTCCTTGTGGGAGAAGGAGCCGGACGTTTGCCTTTTAGGTAAGAGGCTCTGCTGAGAACGAACACCGTGAGGTGTATCGTTCCTGGGCAAGCACAGATCCCCAGTGCTGTTGTGCCTGTGGATAGGGTGCACGGGGACAGTGAAGAGCAGCAAGAGCTTTCAGGGCTGGCACCTTCCTTGTGGGACAAGGAGCCGGACGTTTGCCTTTTCGGAAAATTGCAATGCCGAGAACGAACACCGTGAGGTGTACCGTTCCTGGGCAAGCACAGATCCCCAGTGCTGTTGTGCCTGTGCATAGGCTGCACGGGGACAGTGAAGAGCAGCAAGAGCTTTCAGGGCTGGCACCTTCCTTGTGGGACAAGGAGCCGGATGTTTGCCTTTTCGGAAAGAGGCTCTGCTGAGAACGAACACCGTGAGGTGTACCGTTCCTGTCTAAGTACAGATCCCCAGTGCTGTTGTGCCTGTGGATAGGGTGCACGGGGACAGTGAAGAGCAGCAAGAGCTTTCAGGGCTGGCACCTTCCTTGTGGGACAAGGAGCCGGACGTTTGCCTTTTCGGAAAATTGCAATGCCGAGAACGAACACCGTGAGGTGTACCGTTCCTGGGCAAGCACAGATCCCCAGTGCTGTTGTGCCTGTGGATAGGGTGCACGGGGACAGTGAAGAGCAGCAAGAGCTTTCAGGGCTGGCACCTTCCTTGTGGGACAAGGAGCCGGATGTTTCCCTTTTCGATAAGAGGCTCTGCTGAGAACGAACACCGTGAGGTGTACCGTTCCTGTCTAAGTACAGATCCCCAGTGCTGTTGTGCCTGTGGATAGGGTGCACGGGGACAGTGAAGAGCAGCAAGAGCTTTCAGGGCTGGCACCTTCCTTGTGGGACAAGGAGCCGGACGTTTGCCTTTTCGGAAGGAGCGTCTGCCGAGTACAAGCGCCGTGAGATGTGCAGCCTGTGGGCAAGCACAGATCCCCAGTGCTGTTGTGCCTGTGGATAGGGTGCACGGGGACAGTGAAGAGCAGCAAGAGCTTTCAGGGCTGGCACCTTCCTTGTGGGACAAGGAGCCGGACGTTTGCCTTTTCGGAAAATTGCAATGCCGAGAACGAACACCGTGAGGTGTACCGTTCCTGGGCAAGCACAGATCCCCAGTGCTGTTGTGCCTGTGGATAGGGTGCACGGGGACAGTGAAGAGCAGCAAGAGCTTTCAGGGCTGGCACCTTCCTTGTGGGAGAAGGAGCCGGACGTTTGCCTTTTCGGTAAGAGGCTCTGCTGATAACGAACACCGTGAGGTGTACCATTCCTGTCTAAGCACAGATCCCCAGTGCTGTTGTGCCTGTGGATAGGGTGCACGGGGACAGTGAAGAGCAGCAAGAGCTTTCAGGGCTGGCACCTTCCTTGTGGGACAAGGAGCCGGACGTTTGCCTTTTCGAAAGGAGCGTCTGCCGAGTACAAGCGCCGTGAGATGTGCAGCCTGTGGGCAAGCACAGATCCCCAGTGCTGTTGTGCCTGTGCATAGGCTGCACGGGGACAGTGAAGAGCAGCAAGAGCTTTCAGGGCTGGCACCTTCCTTGTGGGAGAAGGAGCCGGACGTTTGCCTTTTCGGAAAGAGGCTCTGCTGAGAACGAACACCGTGAGGTGTACCGTTCCTGTCTAAGCACAGATCCCCAGTGCTGTTGTGCCTGTGGATAGGCTGCACGGGGACAGTGAAGAGCAGCAAGAGCTTTCAGGGCTGGCACTTTCCTTGTGGGACAAGGAGCCGGACGTTTGCCTTTTCGAAAGGAGCGTCTGCCGAGTACAAGCGCCGTGAGATGTGCAGCCTGTGGGCAAGCACAGATCCCCAGTGCTGTTGTGCCTGTGGATAGGGTGCACGGGGACAGTGAAGAGCAGCAAGAGCTTTCAGGGCTGGCACCTTCCTTGTGGGAGAAGGAGCCGGACGTTTGCCTTTTCGGTAAGAGGCTCTGCTGAGAACGAACACCGTGAGGTGTACCGTTCCTGTCTAAGTACAGATCCCCAGTGCTGTTGTGCCTGTGCATAGGGTGCCCGGGGACAGTGAAGAGCAGCAAGAGCTTTCAGGGCTGGCACCTTCCTTGTGGGACAAGGAGCCGGACGTTTGCCTTTTCGGTAAGAGGCTCTGCTGAGAACGAACACCGTGAGGTGTACCGTTCCTGGGCAAGCACAGATCCCCAGTGCTGTTGTGCCTGTGGATAGGGTGCACGAGGACAGTGAAGAGCAGCAAGAGCTTTCAGGGATGGCACCTTCCTTGTGGGACAAGGAGCCGGACGTTTGCCTTTTCGGTAAGAGGCTCTGCTGAGAACGAACACCGTGAGGTGTACCGTTCCTGTCTAAGCACAGATCCCCAGTGCTGTTGTGCCTGTGGATAGGGTGCACGGGGACAGTGAAGAGCAGCAAGAGCTTTCAGGGCTGGCACCTTCCTTGTGGGACAAGGAGCCGGACGTTTGCCTTTTCGGAAAATTGCAATGCCGAGAACGAACACCGTGAGGTGTACCGTTCCTGTCTAAGTACAGATCCCCAGTGCTGTTGTGCCTGTGGATAGGGTGCACGGGGACAGTGAAGAGCAGCAAGAGCTTTCAGGGCTGGCACCTTCCTTGTGGGACAAGGAGCCGGACGTTTGCCTTTTCCGTAAGAGGCTCTGCTGAGAACGAACACCGTGAGGTGTACCGTTCCTGGGCAAGCACAGATCCCCAGTGCTGTTGTGCCTGTGCATAGGCTGCACGGGAACAGTGAAGAGCAGCAAGAGCTTTCAGGGCTGGCACCTTCCTTGTGGGACAAGGAGCCGGACGTTTGCCTTTTCGGAAGGAGCGTCTGCCGAGTACAAGCGCCGTGAGATGTGCAGCCTGTGGGCAAGCACAGATCCCCAGGGCTGTTGTGCCTGTGGATAGGGTGCACGGGGACAGTGAAGAGCAGCAAGAGCTTTCAGGGCTGGCACCTTCCTTGTGGGACAAGGAGCCGGACGTTTGCCTTTTCGGAAAATTGCAATGCCGAGAACGAACACCGTGAGGTGTACCGTTCCTGGGCAAGCACAGATCCCCAGTGCTGTTGTGCCTGTGGATAGGGTGCACGGGGACAGTGAAGAGCAGCAAGAGCTTTCAGGGCTGGCACCTTCCTTGTGGGAGAAGGAGCCGGATGTTTGCCTTTTCGTAAGAGGCTCTGCTGAGAACGAACACCGTGAGGTGTATCGTTCCTGGGCAAGCACAGATCCCCAGTGCTGTTGTGCCTGTGCATAGGCTGCACGGGGACAGTGAAGAGCAGCAAGAGCTTTCAGGGCTGGCACCTTCCTTGTGGGACAAGGAGCCGGACGTTTGCCTTTTCGGAAAATTGCAATGCCGAGAACGAACACCGTGAGGTGTACCGTTCCTGGGCAAGCACAGATCCCCAGTGCTGTTGTGCCTGTGGATAGGGTGCACGGGGACAGTGAAAAGCAGCAAGAGCTTTCAGGGCTGGCACCTTCCTTGTGGGACAAGGAGCCGGATGTTTGCCTTTTCGGAAAGAGGTTCTGCTGAGAACGAACACCGTGAGGTGTACCGTTCCTGTCTAAGTACAGATCCCCAGTGCTGTTGTGCCTGTGGATAGGGTGCACGGGGACAGTGAAGAGCAGCAAGAGCTTTCAGGGCTGGCACCTTCCTTGTGGGACAAGGAGCCGGACGTTTGCCTTTTCAGTAAGAGGCTCTGCTGAGAACGAACACCGTGAGGTGTACCGTTCCTGGGCAAGCACAGATCCCCAGTGCTGTTGTGCCTGTGGATAGGGTGCACGGGGACAGTGAAGAGCAGCAAGAGCTTTCAGGGCTGGCACCTTCCTTGTGGGACAAGGAGCCGGATGTTTGCCTTTTCGGAAAGAGGCTCTGCTGAGAACGAACACCGTGAGGTGTACCGTTCCTGTCTAAGCACAGATCCCCAGTGCTGTTGTGCCTGTGGATAGGGTGCACGGGGACAGTGAAGAGCAGCAAGAGCTTTCAGGGCTGGCAACTTCCTTGTGGGAGAAGGAGCCGGACGTTTGCCTTTTCGAAAGGAGCGTCTGCCGAGTACAAGCGCCGTGAGATGTGCAGCCTGTGGGCAAGCACAGATCCCCAGTGCTGTTGTACCTGTGGATAGGGTGCACGGGGACAGTGAAGAGCAGCAAGAGCTTTCAGGGCTGGCACCTTCCTTGTGGGACAAGGAGCCGGACGTTTGCCTTTTCGGTAAGAGGCTCTGCTGAGAACGAACACCGTGAGGTGTACCGTTCCTGTCTAAGTACAGATTCCCAAAGCTGTTGTGCCTGTGGATAGGGTGCACGGGGACAGTGAAGAGCAGCAAGTGCTTTCAGGGCTGGCACCTTCCTTGTGGGAGAAGGAGCCGGACGTTTGCCTTTTCGGTAAGAGGCTCTGCTGAGAACGAACACCGTGAGGTGTATCGCTCCTGGGCAAGCACAGATCCCCAGTGCTGTTGTGCCTGTGCATAGGCTGCACGGGGACAGTGAAGAGCAGCAAGAGCTTTCAGGGCTGGCACCTTCCTTGTGGGACAAGGAGCCGGACGTTTGCCTTTTCGGAAAATTGCAATGCCGAGAACGAACACCGTGAGGTGTACCGTTCCTGGGCAAGCACAGATCCCCAGTGCTGTTGTGCCTGTGCATAGGCTGCACGGGGACAGTGAAGAGCAGCAAGAGCTTTCAGGGCTGGCACCTTCCTTGTGGGACAAGGAGCCGGACGTTTGCCTTTTCGGTAAGAGGCTCTGCTGAGAACGAACACCGTGAGGTGTATCGTTCCTGGGCAAGCACAGATCCCCAGTGCTGTTGTGCCTGTGGATAGGGTGCACGGGGACAGTGAAGAGCAGCAAGAGCTTTCAGGGCTGGCACCTTCCTTGTGGGACAAGGAGCCGGACGTTTGCCTTTTCGGTCAGAGGCTCTGCTGAGAACGAACACCGTGAGGTGTACCGTTCCTGGGCAAGCACAGATCCCCAGGGCTGTTGTGCCTGTGGATAGGGTGCACGGGGACAGTGAAGAGCAGCAAGAGCTTTCAGGGCTGGCACCTTCCTTGTGGGACAAGGAGCCGGACGTTTGCCTTTTCGGAAGGAGCGTCTGCCGAGTACAAGCGCCGTGAGATGTGCAGCCTGTGGGCAAGCACAGATCCCCAGTGCTGTTGTGCCTGTGGATAGGGTGCACGGGGACAGTGAAGAGCAGCAAGAGCTTTCAGGGCTGGCACCTTCCTTGTGGGACAAGGAGCCGGACGTTTGCCTTTTCGGTAAGAGGCTCTGCTG
Source organism: Buteo buteo (assembly GCF_964188355.1). Taxonomy (NCBI): domain Eukaryota; kingdom Metazoa; phylum Chordata; class Aves; order Accipitriformes; family Accipitridae; genus Buteo; species Buteo buteo. The sequence continues at coordinate 9,411,574 of NC_134193.1, forward strand.
AGAACGAACACCGTGAGGTGTATCGTTCCTGGGCAAGCACAGATCCCCAGTGCTGTTGTACCTGTGCATAGGCTGCACGGGGACAGTGAAGAGCAGCAAGAGCTTTCAGGGCTGGCACCTTCCTTGTGGGACAAGGAGCCGGACGTTTGCCTTTTCGGAAAATTGCAATGCCGAGAACGAACACCGTGAGGTGTACCGTTCCTGGGCAAGCACAGATCCCCAGTGCTGTTGTGCCTGTGGATAGGGTGCACGGGGACAGTGAAGAGCAGCAAGAGCTTTCAGGGCTGGCACCTTCCTTGTGGGACAAGGAGCCGGATGTTTGCCTTTTCGGTAAGAGGCTCTGCTGAGAACGAACACCGTGAGGTGTACCGTTCCTGTCTAAGTACAGATCCCCAGTGCTGTTGTGCCTGTGGATAGGGTGCACGGGGACAGTGAAGAGCAGCAAGAGCTTTCAGGGCTGGCACCTTCCTTGTGGGACAAGGAGCCGGACGTTTGCCTTTTCGGAAGGAGCGTCTGCCGAGTACAAGCGCCGTGAGATGTGCAGCCTGTGGGCAAGCACAGATCCCCAGTGCTGTTGTGCCTGTGGATAGGGTGCACGGGGACAGTGAAGAGCAGCAAGAGCTTTCAGGGCTGGCACCTTCCTTGTGGGACAAGGAGCCGGACGTTTGCCTTTTCGGAAAATTGCAATGCCGAGAACGAACACCGTGAGGTGTACCGTTCCTGGGCAAGCACAGATCCCCAGTGCTGTTGTGCCTGTGGATAGGGTGCACGGGGACAGTGAAGAGCAGCAAGAGCTTTCAGGGCTGGCACCTTCCTTGTGGGAGAAGGAGCCGGATGTTTGCCTTTTCGTAAGAGGCTCTGCTGAGAACGAACACCGTGAGGTGTATCGTTCCTGGGCAAGCACAGATCCCCAGTGCTGTTGTGCCTGTGCATAGGCTGCACGGGGACAGTGAAGAGCAGCAAGAGCTTTCAGGGCTGGCACCTTCCTTGTGGGACAAGGAGCCGGACGTTTGCCTTTTCGGTAAGAGGCTCTGCTGAGAACGAACACCGTGAGGTGTACCGTTCCTGTCTAAGTACAGATTCCCAAAGCTGTTGTGCCTGTGGATAGGGTGCACGGGGACAGTGAAGAGCAGCAAGAGCTTTCAGGGCTGGCACCTTCCTTGTGGGAGAAGGAGCCGGACGTTTGCCTTTTAGGTAAGAGGCTCTGCTGAGAACGAACACCGTGAGGTGTATCGTTCCTGGGCAAGCACAGATCCCCAGTGCTGTTGTGCCTGTGGATAGGGTGCACGGGGACAGTGAAGAGCAGCAAGAGCTTTCAGGGCTGGCACCTTCCTTGTGGGACAAGGAGCCGGACGTTTGCCTTTTCGGAAAATTGCAATGCCGAGAACGAACACCGTGAGGTGTACCGTTCCTGGGCAAGCACAGATCCCCAGTGCTGTTGTGCCTGTGGATAGGGTGCCCGGGGACAGTGAAGAGCAGCAAGAGCTTTCAGGGCTGGCACCTTCCTTGTGGGACAAGGAGCCGGACGTTTGCCTTTTCGGTAAGAGGCTCTGCTGAGAACGAACACCGTGAGGTGTACCGTTCCTGGGCAAGCACAGATCCCCAGTGCTGTTGTGCCTGTGGATAGGGTGCACGGGGACAGTGAAGAGCAGCAAGAGCTTTCAGGGCTGGCACCTTCCTTGTGGGACAAGGAGCCGGACGTTTGCCTTTTCGGTAAGAGGCTCTGCTGAGAACGAACACCGTGAGGTGTACCGTTCCTGGGCAAGCACAGATCCCCAGTGCTGTTGTGCCTGTGGATAGGGTGCACGGGGACAGTGAAGAGCAGCAAGAGCTTTCAGGGCTGGCACCTTCCTTGTGGGACAAGGAGCCGGACGTTTGCCTTTTCGGAAGGAGCGTCTGCCGAGTACAAGCGCCGTGAGATGTGCAGCCTGTGGGCAAGCACAGATCCCCAGTGCTGTTGTGCCTGTGCATAGGCTGCACGGGGACAGTGAAGAGCAGCAAGAGCTTTCAGGGCTGGCACCTTCCTTGTGGGACAAGGAGCCGGATGTTTGCCTTTTCGGAATAAGGTTCTGCTGAGAACGAACACCGTGAGGTGTACCGTTCCTGTCTAAGTACAGATCCCCAGTGCTGTTGTGCCTGTGGATAGGGTGCACGGGGACAGTGAAGAGCAGCAAGAGCTTTCAGGGCTGGCACCTTCCTTGTGGGACAAGGAGCCGGACGTTTGCCTTTTCGGAAAGAGGCTATGCTCAGAAAGAACACCGTGAGGTGTACCGTTCCTGTGCAAGCACAGATCCCCAGTGCTGTTGTGCCTGTGGATAGGGTGCCCGGGGACAGTGAAGAGCAGCAAGAGCTTTCAGGGCTGGCACCTTCCTTGTGGGACAAGGAGCCGGACGTTTGCCTTTTCGGAAGGAGCGTCTGCCGAGTACAAGCGCCGTGAGATGTGCAGCCTGTGGGCAAGCACAGATCCCCAGTGCTGTTGTGCCTGTGCATAGGCTGCACGGGGACAGTGAAGAGCAGCAAGAGCTTTCAGGGCTGGCACCTTCCTTGTGGGACAAGGAGCCGGACGTTTGCCTTTTCGGTAAGAGGCTCTGCTGAGAACGAACACCGTGAGGTGTACCGTTCCTGGGCAAGCACAGATCCCCAGTGCTGTTGTGCCTGTGCATAGGCTGCACGGGGACAGTGAAGAGCAGCAAGAGCTTTCTGGGTTGGCACCTTCCTTGTGGGACAAGGAGCCGGACGTTTGCCTTTTCGGAAAATTGCAATGCCGAGAACGAACACCGTGAGGTGTACCGTTCCTGGGCAAGCACAGATCCCCAGTGCTGTTGTGCCTGTGGATAGGGTGCACGGGGACAGTGAAGAGCAGCAAGAGCTTTCAGGGCTGGCACCTTCCTTGTGGGACAAGGAGCCGGACGTTTGCCTTTTCGGAAGGGGCGTCTGCCGAGTACAAGCGCCGTGAGATGTGCAGCCTGTGGGCAAGCACAGATCCCCAGTGCTGTTGTGCCTGTGCATAGGCTGCACGGGGACAGTGAAGAGCAGCAAGAGCTTTCAGGGCTGGCACCTTCCTTGTGGGACAAGGAGCCGGACGTTTGCCTTTTCGAAAGGAGCGTCTGCCGAGTACAAGCGCCGTGAGATGTGCAGCCTGTGGGCAAGCACAGATCCCCAGTGCTGTTGTGCCTGTGTATAGGCTGCACGGGGACAGTGAAGAGCAGCAAGAGCTTTCAGGGCTGGCACCTTCCTTGTGGGACAAGGAGCCGGACGTTTGCCTTTTCGGAAAATTGCAATGCCGAGAACGAACACCGTGAGGTGTACCGTTCCTGGGCAAGCACAGATCCCCAGGGCTGTTGTGCCTGTGGATAGGGTGCACGGGGACAGTGAAGAGCAGCAAGAGCTTTCTGGGCTGGCACCTTCCTTGTGGGAGAAGGAGCCGGACGTTTGCCTTTTCGGAAAATTGCAATGCCGAGAACGAACACCGTGAGGTGTACCGTTCCTGGGCAAGCACAGATCCCCAGTGCTGTTGTGCCTGTGGATAGGGTGCCCGGGGACAGTGAAGAGCAGCAAGAGCTTTCAGGGCTGGCACCTTCCTTGTGGGACAAGGAGCCGGACGTTTGCCTTTTCGGAAGGAGCGTCTGCCGAGTACAAGCGCCGTGAGATGTGCAGCCTGTGGGCAAGCACAGATCCCCAGTGCTGTTGTGCCTGTGCATAGGCTGCACGGGGACAGTGAAGAGCAGCAAGAGCTTTCAGGGCTGGCACCTTCCTTGTGGGACAAGGAGCCGGACGTTTGCCTTTTCGGTAAGAGGCTCTGCTGAGAACGAACACCGTGAGGTGTACCGTTCCTGGGCAAGCACAGATCCCCAGTGCTGTTGTGCCTGTGCATAGGCTGCACGGGGACAGTGAAGAGCAGCAAGAGCTTTCTGGGTTGGCACCTTCCTTGTGGGACAAGGAGCCGGACGTTTGCCTTTTCGGAAAATTGCAATGCCGAGAACGAACACCGTGAGGTGTACCGTTCCTGGGCAAGCACAGATCCCCAGTGCTGTTGTGCCTGTGGATAGGGTGCACGGGGACAGTGAAGAGCAGCAAGAGCTTTCAGGGCTGGCACCTTCCTTGTGGGACAAGGAGCCGGACGTTTGCCTTTTCGGAAGGGGCGTCTGCCGAGTACAAGCGCCGTGAGATGTGCAGCCTGTGGGCAAGCACAGATCCCCAGTGCTGTTGTGCCTGTGCATAGGCTGCACGGGGACAGTGAAGAGCAGCAAGAGCTTTCAGGGCTGGCACCTTCCTTGTGGGACAAGGAGCCGGACGTTTGCCTTTTCGAAAGGAGCGTCTGCCGAGTACAAGCGCCGTGAGATGTGCAGCCTGTGGGCAAGCACAGATCCCCAGTGCTGTTGTGCCTGTGTATAGGCTGCACGGGGACAGTGAAGAGCAGCAAGAGCTTTCAGGGCTGGCACCTTCCTTGTGGGACAAGGAGCCGGACGTTTGCCTTTTCGGAAAATTGCAATGCCGAGAACGAACACCGTGAGGTGTACCGTTCCTGGGCAAGCACAGATCCCCAGGGCTGTTGTGCCTGTGGATAGGGTGCACGGGGACAGTGAAGAGCAGCAAGAGCTTTCTGGGCTGGCACCTTCCTTGTGGGAGAAGGAGCCGGACGTTTGCCTTTTCGGAAAATTGCAATGCCGAGAACGAACACCGTGAGGTGTACCGTTCCTGGGCAAGCACAGATCCCCAGTGCTGTTGTGCCTGTGGATAGGGTGCACGGGGACAGTGAAGAGCAGCAAGAGCTTTCAGGGCTGGCACCTTCCTTGTGGGACAAGGAGCCGGATGTTTGCCTTTTCGGAAAGAGGCTCTGCTGAGAACGAACACCGTGAGGTGTACCGTTCCTGTCTAAGTACAGATCCCCAGTGCTGTTGTGCCTGTGGATAGGGTGCACGGGGACAGTGAAGAGCAGCAAGAGCTTTCAGGGCTGGCACCTTCCTTGTGGGACAAGGAGCCGGACGTTTGCCTTTTCGGAAAATTGCAATGCCGAGAACGAACACCGTGAGGTGTACCGTTCCTGGGCAAGCACAGATCCCCAGTGCTGTTGTGCCTGTGGATAGGGTGCACGGGGACAGTGAAGAGCAGCAAGAGCTTTCAGGGCTGGCACCTTCCTTGTGGGAGAAGGAGCCGGACGTTTGCCTTTTCGGTAAGAGGCTCTGCTGAGAACGAACACCGTGAGGTGTACCATTCCTGTCTAAGCACAGATCCCCAGTGCTGTTGTGCCTGTGGATAGGGTGCACGGGGACAGTGAAGAGCAGCAAGAGCTTTCAGGGCTGGCACCTTCCTTGTGGGACAAGGAGCCGGACGTTTGCCTTTTCGGAAGGAGCGTCTGCCGAGTACAAGCGCCGTGAGATGTGCAGCCTGTGGGCAAGCACAGATCCCCAGTGCTGTTGTGCCTGTGGATAGGGTGCACGGGGACAGTGAAGAGCAGCAAGAGCTTTCAGGGCTGGCACCTTCCTTGTGGGACAAGGAGCCGGACGTTTGCCTTTTCGGTAAGAGGCTCTGCTGAGAACGAACACCGTGAGGTGTACCGTTCCTGTCTAAGTACAGATTCCCAAAGCTGTTGTGCCTGTGGATAGGGTGCACGGGGACAGTGAAGAGCAGCAAGAGCTTTCAGGGCTGGCACCTTCCTTGTGGGACAAGGAGCCGGACGTTTGCCTTTTCGGTAAGAGGCTCTGCTGAGAACGAACACCGTGAGGTGTACCATTCCTGTCTAAGCACAGATCCCCAGTGCTGTTGTGCCTGTGGATAGGGTGCACGGGGACAGTGAAAAGCAGCAAGAGCTTTCAGGGCTGGCACCTTCCTTGTGGGACAAGGAGCCGGACGTTTGCCTTTTCGGAAGGAGCGTCTGCCGAGTACAAGCGCCGTGAGATGTGCAGCCTGTGGGCAAGCACAGATCCCCAGTGCTGTTGTGCCTGTGCATAGGCTGCACGGGGACAGTGAAGAGCAGCAAGAGCTTTCAGGGCTGGCACCTTCCTTGTGGGACAAGGAGCCGGACGTTTGCCTTTTCGGTAAGAGGCTCTGCTGAGAACGAACACCGTGAGGTGTACCGTTCCTGGGCAAGCACAGATCCCCAGTGCTGTTGTGCCTGTGCATAGGCTGCACGGGGACAGTGAAGAGCAGCAAGAGCTTTCTGGGTTGGCACCTTCCTTGTGGGACAAGGAGCCGGACGTTTGCCTTTTCGGAAAATTGCAATGCCGAGAACGAACACCGTGAGGTGTACCGTTCCTGGGCAAGCACAGATCCCCAGTGCTGTTGTGCCTGTGGATAGGGTGCACGGGGACAGTGAAGAGCAGCAAGAGCTTTCAGGGCTGGCACCTTCCTTGTGGGACAAGGAGCCGGACGTTTGCCTTTTCGGAAGGGGCGTCTGCCGAGTACAAGCGCCGTGAGATGTGCAGCCTGTGGGCAAGCACAGATCCCCAGTGCTGTTGTGCCTGTGCATAGGCTGCACGGGGACAGTGAAGAGCAGCAAGAGCTTTCAGGGCTGGCACCTTCCTTGTGGGACAAGGAGCCGGACGTTTGCCTTTTCGAAAGGAGCGTCTGCCGAGTACAAGCGCCGTGAGATGTGCAGCCTGTGGGCAAGCACAGATCCCCAGTGCTGTTGTGCCTGTGTATAGGCTGCACGGGGACAGTGAAGAGCAGCAAGAGCTTTCAGGGCTGGCACCTTCCTTGTGGGAGAAGGAGCCGGACGTTTGCCTTTTCCGTAAGAGGCTCTGCTGAGAACGAACACCGTGAGGTGTACCGTTCCTGTCTAAGTACAGATTCCCAAAGCTGTTGTGCCTGTGGATAGGGTGCACGGGGACAGTGAAGAGCAGCAAGAGCTTTCAGGGCTGGCACCTTCCTTGTGGGACAAGGAGCCGGACGTTTGTCTTTTCGAAAGGAGCGTCTGCCGAGTACAAGCGCCGTGAGATGTGCAGCCTGTGGGCAAGCACAGATCCCCAGTGCTGTTGTGCCTGTGGATAGGGTGCACGGGGACAGTGAAGAGCAGCAAGAGCTTTCAGGGCTGGCACCTTCCTTGTGGGAGAAGGAGCCGGACGTTTGCCTTTTAGGTAAGAGGCTCTGCTGAGAACGAACACCGTGAGGTGTATCGTTCCTGGGCAAGCACAGATCCCCAGTGCTGTTGTGCCTGTGGATAGGGTGCACGGGGACAGTGAAGAGCAGCAAGAGCTTTCAGGGCTGGCACCTTCCTTGTGGGAGAAGGAGCCGGACGTTTGCCTTTTCGGAAAATTGCAATGCCGAGAACGAACACCGTGAGGTGTACCGTTCCTGGGCAAGCACAGATCCCCAGTGCTGTTGTGCCTGTGGATAGGGTGCACGGGGACAGTGAAGAGCAGCAAGAGCTTTCAGGGCTGGCACCTTCCTTGTGGGACAAGGAGCCGGATGTTTGCCTTTTCGGAAAGAGGCTCTGCTGAGAACGAACACCGTGAGGTGTACCGTTCCTGTCTAAGTACAGATCCCCAGTGCTGTTGTGCCTGTGGATAGGGTGCACGGGGACAGTGAAGAGCAGCAAGAGCTTTCAGGGCTGGCACCTTCCTTGTGGGACAAGGAGCCGGACGTTTGCCTTTTCGGAAAATTGCAATGCCGAGAACGAACACCGTGAGGTGTACCGTTCCTGGGCAAGCACAGATCCCCAGTGCTGTTGTGCCTGTGGATAGGGTGCACGGGGACAGTGAAGAGCAGCAAGAGCTTTCAGGGCTGGCACCTTCCTTGTGGGACAAGGAGCCGGATGTTTCCCTTTTCGATAAGAGGCTCTGCTGAGAACGAACACCGTGAGGTGTACCGTTCCTGTCTAAGTACAGATCCCCAGTGCTGTTGTGCCTGTGGATAGGGTGCACGGGGACAGTGAAGAGCAGCAAGAGCTTTCAGGGCTGGCACCTTCCTTGTGGGACAAGGAGCCGGACGTTTGCCTTTTCGGAAGGAGCGTCTGCCGAGTACAAGCGCCGTGAGATGTGCAGCCTGTGGGCAAGCACAGATCCCCAGTGCTGTTGTGCCTGTGGATAGGGTGCACGGGGACAGTGAAGAGCAGCAAGAGCTTTCAGGGCTGGCACCTTCCTTGTGGGACAAGGAGCCGGACGTTTGCCTTTTCGGAAAATTGCAATGCCGAGAACGAACACCGTGAGGTGTACCGTTCCTGGGCAAGCACAGATCCCCAGTGCTGTTGTGCCTGTGGATAGGGTGCACGGGGACAGTGAAGAGCAGCAAGAGCTTTCAGGGCTGGCACCTTCCTTGTGGGAGAAGGAGCCGGACGTTTGCCTTTTCGGTAAGAGGCTCTGCTGAGAACGAACACCGTGAGGTGTACCATTCCTGTCTAAGCACAGATCCCCAGTGCTGTTGTGCCTGTGGATAGGGTGCACGGGGACAGTGAAGAGCAGCAAGAGCTTTCAGGGCTGGCACCTTCCTTGTGGGACAAGGAGCCGGACGTTTGCCTTTTCGAAAGGAGCGTCTGCCGAGTACAAGCGCCGTGAGATGTGCAGCCTGTGGGCAAGCACAGATCCCCAGTGCTGTTGTGCCTGTGCATAGGCTGCACGGGGACAGTGAAGAGCAGCAAGAGCTTTCAGGGCTGGCACCTTCCTTGTGGGACAAGGAGCCGGACGTTTGCCTTTTCGGAAAGAGGCTCTGCTGAGAAAGAACACCGTGAGGTGTACCGTTCCTGTGCAAGCACAGATCCCCAGTGCTGTTGTGCCTGTGGATAGGCTGCACGGGGACAGTGAAGAGCAGCAAGAGCTTTCAGGGCTGGCACCTTCCTTATGGGACAAGGAGCCGGACGTTTGCCTTTTCGGAAGGAGCGTCTGCCGAGTACAAGCGCCGTGAGATGTGCAGCCTGTGGGCAAGCACAGATCCCCAGTGCTGTTGTGCCTGTGGATAGGGTGCACGGGGACAGTGAAGAGCAGCAAGAGCTTTCAGGGCTGGCACCTTCCTTGTGGGACAAGGAGCCGGACGTTTGCCTTTTCGGTAAGAGGCTCTGCTGAGAACGAACACCGTGAGGTGTACCGTTCCTGGGCAAGCACAGATCCCCAGTGCTGTTGTGCCTGTGGATAGGGTGCACGGGGACAGTGAAGAGCAGCAAGAGCTTTCAGGGCTGGCACCTTCCTTGTGGGACAAGGAGCCGGACGTTTGCCTTTTCGGAAGGAGCGTCTGCCGAGTACAAGCGCCGTGAGATGTGCAGCCTGTGGGCAAGCACAGATCCCCAGTGCTGTTGTGCCTGTGGATAGGGTGCACGGGGACAGTGAAGAGCAGCAAGAGCTTTCAGGGCTGGCACCTTCCTTGTGGGACAAGGAGCCGGACGTTTGCCTTTTCGGTAAGAGGCTCTGCTGAGAACGAACACCGTGAGGTGTATCGTTCCTGGGCAAGCACAGATCCCCAGTGCTGTTGTACCTGTGCATAGGCTGCACGGGGACAGTGAAGAGCAGCAAGAGCTTTCAGGGCTGGCACCTTCCTTGTGGGACAAGGAGCCGGACGTTTGCCTTTTCGGAAGGAGCGTCTGCCGAGTACAAGCGCCGTGAGATGTGCAGCCTGTGGGCAAGCACAGATCCCCAGTGCTGTTGTGCCTGTGGATAGGGTGCACGGGGACAGTGAAGAGCAGCAAGAGCTTTCAGGGCTGGCACCTTCCTTGTGGGACAAGGAGCCGGACGTTTGCCTTTTCGGTAAGAGGCTCTGCTGAGAACGAACACCGTGAGGTGTACCGTTCCTGGGCAAGCACAGATCCCCAGTGCTGTTGTGCCTGTGGATAGGGTGCCCGGGGACAGTGAAGAGCAGCAAGAGCTTTCAGGGCTGGCACCTTCCTTGTGGGACAAGGAGCCGGACGTTTGCCTTTTCGGAAGGAGCGTCTGCCGAGTACAAGCGCCGTGAGATGTGCAGCCTGTGGGCAAGCACAGATCCCCAGTGCTGTTGTGCCTGTGGATAGGGTGCACGGGGACAGTGAAGAGCAGCAAGAGCTTTCAGGGCTGGCACCTTCCTTGTGGGACAAGGAGCCGGACGTTTGCCTTTTCGGTAAGAGGCTCTGCTGAGAACGAACACCGTGAGGTGTATCGTTCCTGGGCAAGCACAGATCCCCAGTGCTGTTGTACCTGTGCATAGGCTGCACGGGGACAGTGAAGAGCAGCAAGAGCTTTCAGGGCTGGCACCTTCCTTGTGGGACAAGGAGCCGGACGTTTGCCTTTTCGGAAAATTGCAATGCCGAGAACGAACACCGTGAGGTGTACCGTTCCTGGGCAAGCACAGATCCCCAGTGCTGTTGTGCCTGTGGATAGGGTGCACGGGGACAGTGAAGAGCAGCAAGAGCTTTCAGGGCTGGCACCTTCCTTGTGGGACAAGGAGCCGGATGTTTGCCTTTTCGGTAAGAGGCTCTGCTGAGAACGAACACCGTGAGGTGTACCGTTCCTGTCTAAGTACAGATCCCCAGTGCTGTTGTGCCTGTGGATAGGGTGCACGGGGACAGTGAAGAGCAGCAAGAGCTTTCTGGGCTGGCACCTTCCTTGTGGGACAAGGAGCCGGACGTTTGCCTTTTCGGAAGGAGCGTCTGCCGAGTACAAGCGCCGTGAGATGTGCAGCCTGTGGGCAAGCACAGATCCCCAGTGCTGTTGTGCCTGTGGATAGGGTGCACGGGGACAGTGAAGAGCAGCAAGAGCTTTCAGGGCTGGCACCTTCCTTGTGGGACAAGGAGCCGGACGTTTGCCTTTTCGGTAAGAGGCTCTGCTGAGAACGAACACCGTGAGGTGTACCGTTCCTGTCTAAGTACAGATTCCCAAAGCTGTTGTGCCTGTGGATAGGGTGCACGGGGACAGTGAAGAGCAGCAAGAGCTTTCAGGGCTGGCACCTTCCTTGTGGGACAAGGAGCCGGACGTTTGCCTTTTCGGTAAGAGGCTCTGCTGAGAACGAACACCGTGAGGTGTATCGTTCCTGGGCAAGCACAGATCCCCAGTGCTGTTGTGCCTGTGCATAGGCTGCACGGGGACAGTGAAGAGCAGCAAGAGCTTTCAGGGCTGGCACCTTCCTTGTGGGACAAGGAGCCGGACGTTTGCCTTTTCGGAAGGAGCGTCTGCCGAGTACAAGCGCCGTGAGATGTGCAGCCTGTGGGCAAGCACAGATCCCCAGTGCTGTTGTGCCTGTGCATAGGCTGCACGGGGACAGTGAAGAGCAGCAAGAGCTTTCAGGGCTGGCACCTTCCTTGTGGGACAAGGAGCTGGATGTTTGCCTTTTCGGAATAAGGTTCTGCTGAGAACGAACACCGTGAGGTGTACCGTTCCTGTCTAAGTACAGATCCCCAGTGCTGTTGTGCCTGTGGATAGGGTGCACGGGGACAGTGAAGAGCAGCAAGAGCTTTCAGGGCTGGCACCTTCCTTGTGGGACAAGGAGCCGGACGTTTGCCTTTTCGGAAAGAGGCTATGCTCAGAAAGAACACCGTGAGGTGTACCGTTCCTGTGCAAGCACAGATCCCCAGTGCTGTTGTGCCTGTGGATAGGGTGCCCGGGGACAGTGAAGAGCAGCAAGAGCTTTCAGGGCTGGCACCTTCCTTGTGGGACAAGGAGCCGGACGTTTGCCTTTTCGGAAGGAGCGTCTGCCGAGTACAAGCGCCGTGAGATGTGCAGCCTGTGGGCAAGCACAGATCCCCAGTGCTGTTGTGCCTGTGGATAGGGTGCACGGGGACAGTGAAGAGCAGCAAGAGCTTTCAGGGCTGGCACCTTCCTTGTGGGACAAGGAGCCGGACGTTTGCCTTTTCGGTAAGAGGCTCTGCTGAGAACGAACACCGTGAGGTGTACCGTTCCTGGGCAAGCACAGATCCCCAGTGCTGTTGTGCCTGTGCATAGGCTGCACGGGGACAGTGAAGAGCAGCAAGAGCTTTCTGGGTTGGCACCTTCCTTGTGGGACAAGGAGCCGGACGTTTGCCTTTTCGGAAAATTGCAATGCCGAGAACGAACACCGTGAGGTGTACCGTTCCTGGGCAAGCACAGATCCCCAGTGCTGTTGTGCCTGTGGATAGGGTGCACGGGGACAGTGAAGAGCAGCAAGAGCTTTCAGGGCTGGCACCTTCCTTGTGGGACAAGGAGCCGGACGTTTGCCTTTTCGGAAGGGGCGTCTGCCGAGTACAAGCGCCGTGAGATGTGCAGCCTGTGGGCAAGCACAGATCCCCAGTGCTGTTGTGCCTGTGCATAGGCTGCACGGGGACAGTGAAGAGCAGCAAGAGCTTTCAGGGCTGGCACCTTCCTTGTGGGACAAGGAGCCGGACGTTTGCCTTTTCGAAAGGAGCGTCTGCCGAGTACAAGCGCCGTGAGATGTGCAGCCTGTGGGCAAGCACAGATCCCCAGTGCTGTTGTGCCTGTGTATAGGCTGCACGGGGACAGTGAAGAGCAGCAAGAGCTTTCAGGGCTGGCACCTTCCTTGTGGGAGAAGGAGCCGGACGTTTGCCTTTTCGATAAGAGGCTCTGCTGAGAACGAACACCGTGAGGTGTACCGTTCCTGTCTAAGTACAGATCCCCAGTGCTGTTGTGCCTGTGGATAGGGTGCACGGGGACAGTGAAGAGCAGCAAGAGCTTTCAGGGCTGGCACCTTCCTTGTGGGACAAGGAGCCGGACGTTTGCCTTTTCGGAAGGAGCGTCTGCCGAGTACAAACGCCGTGAGATGTGCAGCCTGTGGGCAAGCACAGATCCCCAGTGCTGTTGTGCCTGTGGATAGGGTGCACGGGGACAGTGAAGAGCAGCAAGAGCTTTCAGGGCTGGCACCTTCCTTGTGGGACAAGGAGCCGGACGTTTGCCTTTTCGGTAAGAGGCTCTGCTGAGAACGAACACCGTGAGGTGTACCGTTCCTGTCTAAGTACAGATTCCCAAAGCTGTTGTGCCTGTGGATAGGGTGCACGGGGACAGTGAAGAGCAGCAAGAGCTTTCAGGGCTGGCACCTTCCTTGTGGGACAAGGAGCCGGACGTTTGCCTTTTCGGTAAGAGGCTCTGCTGAGAACGAACACCGTGAGGTGTATCGTTCCTGGGCAAGCACAGATCCCCAGTGCTGTTGTGCCTGTGCATAGGCTGCACGGGGACAGTGAAGAGCAGCAAGAGCTTTCAGGGCTGGCACCTTCCTTGTGGGACAAGGAGCCGGACGTTTGCCTTTTCGGAAGGAGCGTCTGCCGAGTACAAGCGCCGTGAGATGTGCAGCCTGTGGGCAAGCACAGATCCCCAGTGCTGTTGTGCCTGTGCATAGGCTGCACGGGGACAGTGAAGAGCAGCAAGAGCTTTCAGGGCTGGCACCTTCCTTGTGGGACAAGGAGCTGGATGTTTGCCTTTTCGGAATAAGGTTCTGCTGAGAACGAACACCGTGAGGTGTACCGTTCCTGTCTAAGTACAGATCCCCAGTGCTGTTGTGCCTGTGGATAGGGTGCACGGGGACAGTGAAGAGCAGCAAGAGCTTTCAGGGCTGGCACCTTCCTTGTGGGACAAGGAGCCGGACGTTTGCCTTTTCGGAAAGAGGCTATGCTCAGAAAGAACACCGTGAGGTGTACCGTTCCTGTGCAAGCACAGATCCCCAGTGCTGTTGTGCCTGTGGATAGGGTGCCCGGGGACAGTGAAGAGCAGCAAGAGCTTTCAGGGCTGGCACCTTCCTTGTGGGACAAGGAGCCGGACGTTTGCCTTTTCGGAAGGAGCGTCTGCCGAGTACAAGCGCCGTGAGATGTGCAGCCTGTGGGCAAGCACAGATCCCCAGTGCTGTTGTGCCTGTGGATAGGGTGCACGGGGACAGTGAAGAGCAGCAAGAGCTTTCAGGGCTGGCACCTTCCTTGTGGGACAAGGAGCCGGACGTTTGCCTTTTCGGTAAGAGGCTCTGCTGAGAACGAACACCGTGAGGTGTACCGTTCCTGGGCAAGCACAGATCCCCAGTGCTGTTGTGCCTGTGCATAGGCTGCACGGGGACAGTGAAGAGCAGCAAGAGCTTTCTGGGTTGGCACCTTCCTTGTGGGACAAGGAGCCGGACGTTTGCCTTTTCGGAAAATTGCAATGCCGAGAACGAACACCGTGAGGTGTACCGTTCCTGGGCAAGCACAGATCCCCAGTGCTGTTGTGCCTGTGGATAGGGTGCACGGGGACAGTGAAGAGCAGCAAGAGCTTTCAGGGCTGGCACCTTCCTTGTGGGACAAGGAGCCGGACGTTTGCCTTTTCGGAAGGGGCGTCTGCCGAGTACAAGCGCCGTGAGATGTGCAGCCTGTGGGCAAGCACAGATCCCCAGTGCTGTTGTGCCTGTGCATAGGCTGCACGGGGACAGTGAAGAGCAGCAAGAGCTTTCAGGGCTGGCACCTTCCTTGTGGGACAAGGAGCCGGACGTTTGCCTTTTCGAAAGGAGCGTCTGCCGAGTACAAGCGCCGTGAGATGTGCAGCCTGTGGGCAAGCACAGATCCCCAGTGCTGTTGTGCCTGTGTATAGGCTGCACGGGGACAGTGAAGAGCAGCAAGAGCTTTCAGGGCTGGCACCTTCCTTGTGGGAGAAGGAGCCGGACGTTTGCCTTTTCGATAAGAGGCTCTGCTGAGAACGAACACCGTGAGGTGTACCGTTCCTGTCTAAGTACAGATCCCCAGTGCTGTTGTGCCTGTGGATAGGGTGCACGGGGACAGTGAAGAGCAGCAAGAGCTTTCAGGGCTGGCACCTTCCTTGTGGGACAAGGAGCCGGACGTTTGCCTTTTCGGAAGGAGCGTCTGCCGAGTACAAACGCCGTGAGATGTGCAGCCTGTGGGCAAGCACAGATCCCCAGTGCTGTTGTGCCTGTGGATAGGGTGCACGGGGACAGTGAAGAGCAGCAAGAGCTTTCAGGGCTGGCACCTTCCTTGTGGGACAAGGAGCCGGACGTTTGCCTTTTCGGAAAATTGCAATGCCGAGAACGAACACCGTGAGGTGTACCGTTCCTGGGCAAGCACAGATCCCCAGTGCTGTTGTGCCTGTGCATAGGCTGCACGGGGACAGTGAAGAGCAGCAAGAGCTTTCAGGGCTGGCACCTTCCTTGTGGGACAAGGAGCCGGACGTTTGCCTTTTCGGTAAGAGGCTCTGCTGAGAACGAACACCGTGAGGTGTACCGTTCCTGGGCAAGCACAGATCCCCAGTGCTGTTGTGCCTGTGCATAGGCTGCACGGGGACAGTGAAGAGCAGCAAGAGCTTTCAGGGCTGGCACCTTCCTTGTGGGACAAGGAGCCGGACGTTTGCCTTTTCGGAAGGAGCGTCTGCCGAGTACAAGCGCCGTGAGATGTGCAGCCTGTGGGCAAGCACAGATCCCCAGTGCTGTTGTGCCTGTGGATAGGGTGCCCGGGGACAGTGAAGAGCAGCAAGAGCTTTCAGGGCTGGCACCTTCCTTGTGGGACAAGGAGCCGGACGTTTGCCTTTTCGGAAAATTGCAATGCCTAGAACGAACACCGTGAGGTGTACCGTTCCTGGGCAAGCACAGATCCCCAGTGCTGTTGTGCCTGTGGATAGGGTGCACGGGGACAGTGAAGAGCAGCAAGAGCTTTCAGGGCTGGCACCTTCCTTGTGGGACAAGGAGCCGGATGTTTGCCTTTTCGGTAAGAGGCTCTGCTGAGAACGAACACCGTGAGGTGTACCGTTCCTGTCTAAGTACAGATCCCCAGTGCTGTTGTGCCTGTGGATAGGGTGCACGGGGACAGTGAAGAGCAGCAAGAGCTTTCAGGGCTGGCACCTTCCTTGTGGGACAAGGAGCCGGACGTTTGCCTTTTCGGAAGGAGCGTCTGCCGAGTACAAACGCCGTGAGATGTGCAGCCTGTGGGCAAGCACAGATCCCCAGTGCTGTTGTGCCTGTGGATAGGGTGCACGGGGACAGTGAAGAGCAGCAAGAGCTTTCAGGGCTGGCACCTTCCTTGTGGGAGAAGGAGCCGGACGTTTGCCTTTTCGGAAAATTGCAATGCCGAGAATGAACACCGTGAGGTGTACCGTTCCTGGGCAAGCACAGATCCCCAGTGCTGTTGTGCCTGTGGATAGGCTGCACGGGGACAGTGAAGAGCAGCAAGAGCTTTCAGGGCTGGCACCTTCCTTGTGGGACAAGGAGCCGGACGTTTGCCTTTTCGGAAGGAGCGTCTGCCGAGTACAAGCGCCGTGAGATGTGCAGCCTGTGGGCAAGCACAGATCCCCAGTGCTGTTGTGCCTGTGGATAGGGTGCACGGGGACAGTGAAGAGCAGCAAGAGCTTTCAGGGCTGGCACCTTCCTTGTGGGACAAGGAGCCGGACGTTTGCCTTTTCGGAAGGAGCGTCTGCCGAGTACAAGCGCCGTGAGATGTGCAGCCTGTGGGCAAGCACAGATCCCCAGTGCTGTTGTGCCTGTGGATAGGGTGCACGGGGACAGTGAAGAGCAGCAAGAGCTTTCAGGGCTGGCACCTTCCTTGTGGGAGAAGGAGCCGGACGTTTGCCTTTTCGGTAAGAGGTTCTGCTGAGAACGAACACCGTGAGGTGTACCGTTCCTGTCTAAGCACAGATCCCCAGTGCTGTTGTGCCTGTGCATAGGCTGCACGGGGACAGTGAAGAGCAGCAAGAGCTTTCAGGGCTGGCTCCTTCCTTGTGGGACAAGGAGCCGGACGTTTGCCTTTTCGAAAGGAGCGTCTGCCGAGTACAAGCGCCGTGAGATGTGCAGCCTGTGGGCAAGCACAGATCCCCAGTGCTGTTGTGCCTGTGCATAGGCTGCACGGGGACAGTGAAGAGCAGCAAGAGCTTTCTGGGCTGGCACCTTCCTTGTGGGACAAGGAGCCGGACGTTTGCCTTTTCGGTAAGAGGCTCTGCTGAGAACGAACACCGTGAGGTGTACCGTTCCTGTCTAAGTACAGATTCCCAAAGCTGTTGTGCCTGTGGATAGGGTGCACGGGGACAGTGAAGAGCAGCAAGAGCTTTCAGGGCTGGCACCTTCCTTGTGGGACAAGGAGCCGGACGTTTGCCTTTTCGGTAAGAGGCTCTGCTGAGAACGAACACCGTGAGGTGTATCGTTCCTGGGCAAGCACAGATCCCCAGTGCTGTTGTGCCTGTGGATAGGGTGCACGGGGACAGTGAAGAGCAGCAAGAGCTTTCAGGGCTGGCACCTTCCTTGTGGGACAAGGAGCCGGACGTTTGCCTTTTCGGAAGGAGCGTCTGCCGAGTACAAGCGCCGTGAGATGTGCAGCCTGTGGGCAAGCACAGATCCCCAGTGCTGTTGTGCCTGTGCATAGGCTGCACGGGGACAGTGAAGAGCAGCAAGAGCTTTCAGGGCTGGCACCTTCCTTGTGGGACAAGGAGCCGGACGTTTGCCTTTTCGGAATAAGGTTCTGCTGAGAACGAACACCGTGAGGTGTACCGTTCCTGTCTAAGTACAGATCCCCAGTGCTGTTGTGCCTGTGGATAGGGTGCACGGGGACAGTGAAGAGCAGCAAGAGCTTTCAGGGCTGGCACCTTCCTTGTGGGACAAGGAGCCGGACGTTTGCCTTTTCGGAAGGAGCGTCTGCCGAGTACAAGCGCCGTGAGATGTGCAGCCTGTGGGCAAGCACAGATCCCCAGTGCTGTTGTGCCTGTGGATAGGGTGCACGGGGACAGTGAAGAGCAGCAAGAGCTTTCAGGGCTGGCACCTTCCTTGTGGGAGAAGGAGCCGGACGTTTGCCTTTTAGGTAAGAGGCTCTGCTGAGAACGAACACCGTGAGGTGTATCGTTCCTGGGCAAGCACAGATCCCCAGTGCTGTTGTGCCTGTGGATAGGGTGCACGGGGACAGTGAAGAGCAGCAAGAGCTTTCTGGGCTGGCACCTTCCTTGTGGGAGAAGGAGCCGGACGTTTGCCTTTTCGGAAAATTGCAATGCCGAGAACGAACACCGTGAGGTGTACCGTTCCTGTCTAAGTACAGATCCCCAGTGCTTTTGTGCCTGTGGATAGGGTGCACGGGAACAGTGAAGAGCAGCAAGAGCTTTCAGGGCTGGCACCTTCCTTGTGGGACAAGGAGCCGGACGTTTGCCTTTTCGGTAAGAGGCTCTGCTGAGAACGAACACCGTGAGGTGTACCGTTCCTGGGCAAGCACAGATCCCCAGTGCTGTTGTGCCTGTGCATAGGCTGCACGGGGACAGTGAAGAGCAGCAAGAGCTTTCTGGGTTGGCACCTTCCTTGTGGGACAAGGAGCCGGACGTTTGCCTTTTCGGAAAATTGCAATGCCGAGAACGAACACCGTGAGGTGTACCGTTCCTGGGCAAGCACAGATCCCCAGTGCTGTTGTGCCTGTGGATAGGGTGCACGGGGACAGTGAAGAGCAGCAAGAGCTTTCAGGGCTGGCACCTTCCTTGTGGGACAAGGAGCCGGACGTTTGCCTTTTCGGAAGGGGCGTCTGCCGAGTACAAGCGCCGTGAGATGTGCAGCCTGTGGGCAAGCACAGATCCCCAGTGCTGTTGTGCCTGTGCATAGGCTGCACGGGGACAGTGAAGAGCAGCAAGAGCTTTCAGGGCTGGCACCTTCCTTGTGGGACAAGGAGCCGGACGTTTGCCTTTTCGAAAGGAGCGTCTGCCGAGTACAAGCGCCGTGAGATGTGCAGCCTGTGGGCAAGCACAGATCCCCAGTGCTGTTGTGCCTGTGTATAGGCTGCACGGGGACAGTGAAGAGCAGCAAGAGCTTTCAGGGCTGGCACCTTCCTTGTGGGAGAAGGAGCCGGACGTTTGCCTTTTCGATAAGAGGCTCTGCTGAGAACGAACACCGTGAGGTGTACCGTTCCTGTCTAAGTACAGATCCCCAGTGCTGTTGTGCCTGTGGATAGGGTGCACGGGGACAGTGAAGAGCAGCAAGAGCTTTCAGGGCTGGCACCTTCCTTGTGGGACAAGGAGCCGGACGTTTGCCTTTTCGGAAGGAGCGTCTGCCGAGTACAAACGCCGTGAGATGTGCAGCCTGTGGGCAAGCACAGATCCCCAGTGCTGTTGTGCCTGTGGATAGGGTGCACGGGGACAGTGAAGAGCAGCAAGAGCTTTCAGGGCTGGCACCTTCCTTGTGGGACAAGGAGCCGGACGTTTGCCTTTTCGGAAAATTGCAATGCTGAGAACGAACACCGTGAGGTGTACCGTTCCTGGGCAAGCACAGATCCCCAGTGCTGTTGTGCCTGTGCATAGGCTGCACGGGGACAGTGAAGAGCAGCAAGAGCTTTCAGGGCTGGCACCTTCCTTGTGGGACAAGGAGCCGGACGTTTGCCTTTTCGGTAAGAGGCTCTGCTGAGAACGAACACCGTGAGGTGTACCGTTCCTGGGCAAGCACAGATCCCCAGTGCTGTTGTGCCTGTGCATAGGCTGCACGGGGACAGTGAAGAGCAGCAAGAGCTTTCAGGGCTGGCACCTTCCTTGTGGGACAAGGAGCCGGACGTTTGCCTTTTCGGAAAATTGCAATGCCTAGAACGAACACCGTGAGGTGTACCGTTCCTGGGCAAGCACAGATCCCCAGTGCTGTTGTGCCTGTGGATAGGGTGCACGGGGACAGTGAAGAGCAGCAAGAGCTTTCAGGGCTGGCACCTTCCTTGTGGGACAAGGAGCCGGATGTTTGCCTTTTCGGTAAGAGGCTCTGCTGAGAACGAACACCGTGAGGTGTACCGTTCCTGTCTAAGTACAGATCCCCAGTGCTGTTGTGCCTGTGGATAGGGTGCACGGGGACAGTGAAGAGCAGCAAGAGCTTTCAGGGCTGGCACCTTCCTTGTGGGACAAGGAGCCGGACGTTTGCCTTTTCGGAAGGAGCGTCTGCCGAGTACAAACGCCGTGAGATGTGCAGCCTGTGGGCAAGCACAGATCCCCAGTGCTGTTGTGCCTGTGGATAGGGTGCACGGGGACAGTGAAGAGCAGCAAGAGCTTTCAGGGCTGGCACCTTCCTTGTGGGAGAAGGAGCCGGACGTTTGCCTTTTCGGAAAATTGCAATGCCGAGAATGAACACCGTGAGGTGTACCGTTCCTGGGCAAGCACAGATCCCCAGTGCTGTTGTGCCTGTGCATAGGCTGCACGGGGACAGTGAAGAGCAGCAAGAGCTTTCAGGGCTGGCACCTTCCTTGTGGGACAAGGAGCCGGACGTTTGCCTTTTCGGAAGGAGCGTCTGCCGAGTACAAGCGCCGTGAGATGTGCAGCCTGTGGGCAAGCACAGATCCCCAGTGCTGTTGTGCCTGTGGATAGGGTGCACGGGGACAGTGAAGAGCAGCAAGAGCTTTCAGGGCTGGCACCTTCCTTGTGGGACAAGGAGCCGGACGTTTGCCTTTTCGGAAGGAGCGTCTGCCGAGTACAAGCGCCGTGAGATGTGCAGCCTGTGGGCAAGCACAGATCCCCAGTGCTGTTGTGCCTGTGGATAGGGTGCACGGGGACAGTGAAGAGCAGCAAGAGCTTTCAGGGCTGGCACCTTCCTTGTGGGAGAAGGAGCCGGACGTTTGCCTTTTCGGTAAGAGGTTCTGCTGAGAACGAACACCGTGAGGTGTACCGTTCCTGTCTAAGCACAGATCCCCAGTGCTGTTGTGCCTGTGCATAGGCTGCACGGGGACAGTGAAGAGCAGCAAGAGCTTTCAGGGCTGGCTCCTTCCTTGTGGGACAAGGAGCCGGACGTTTGCCTTTTCGAAAGGAGCGTCTGCCGAGTACAAGCGCCGTGAGATGTGCAGCCTGTGGGCAAGCACAGATCCCCAGTGCTGTTGTGCCTGTGCATAGGCTGCACGGGGACAGTGAAGAGCAGCAAGAGCTTTCAGGGCTGGCACCTTCCTTGTGGGACAAGGAGCCGGACGTTTGCCTTTTCGGTAAGAGGCTCTGCTGAGAACGAACACCGTGAGGTGTACCGTTCCTGTCTAAGTACAGATTCCCAAAGCTGTTGTGCCTGTGGATAGGGTGCACGGGGACAGTGAAGAGCAGCAAGAGCTTTCAGGGCTGGCACCTTCCTTGTGGGACAAGGAGCCGGACGTTTGCCTTTTCGGTAAGAGGCTCTGCTGAGAACGAACACCGTGAGGTGTATCGTTCCTGGGCAAGCACAGATCCCCAGTGCTGTTGTGCCTGTGGATAGGGTGCACGGGGACAGTGAAGAGCAGCAAGAGCTTTCAGGGCTGGCACCTTCCTTGTGGGACAAGGAGCCGGACGTTTGCCTTTTCGGAAGGAGCGTCTGCCGAGTACAAGCGCCGTGAGATGTGCAGCCTGTGGGCAAGCACAGATCCCCAGTGCTGTTGTGCCTGTGCATAGGCTGCACGGGGACAGTGAAGAGCAGCAAGAGCTTTCAGGGCTGGCACCTTCCTTGTGGGACAAGGAGCCGGACGTTTGCCTTTTCGGAATAAGGTTCTGCTGAGAACGAACACCGTGAGGTGTACCGTTCCTGTCTAAGTACAGATCCCCAGTGCTGTTGTGCCTGTGGATAGGGTGCCCGGGGACAGTGAAGAGCAGCAAGAGCTTTCAGGGCTGGCACCTTCCTTGTGGGACAAGGAGCCGGACGTTTGCCTTTTCGGAAGGAGCGTCTGCCGAGTACAAGCGCCGTGAGATGTGCAGCCTGTGGGCAAGCACAGATCCCCAGTGCTGTTGTGCCTGTGGATAGGGTGCACGGGGACAGTGAAGAGCAGCAAGAGCTTTCAGGGCTGGCACCTTCCTTGTGGGAGAAGGAGCCGGACGTTTGCCTTTTAGGTAAGAGGCTCTGCTGAGAACGAACACCGTGAGGTGTATCGTTCCTGGGCAAGCACAGATCCCCAGTGCTGTTGTGCCTGTGGATAGGGTGCACGGGGACAGTGAAGAGCAGCAAGAGCTTTCTGGGCTGGCACCTTCCTTGTGGGACAAGGAGCCGGACGTTTGCCTTTTCGGAAAATTGCAATGCCGAGAACGAACACCGTGAGGTGTACCGTTCCTGTCTAAGTACAGATCCCCAGTGCTTTTGTGCCTGTGGATAGGGTGCACGGGAACAGTGAAGAGCAGCAAGAGCTTTCAGGGCTGGCACCTTCCTTGTGGGACAAGGAGCCGGACGTTTGC
The DNA here is from genome assembly GCF_964188355.1 of Buteo buteo. Lineage (NCBI taxonomy): Eukaryota > Metazoa > Chordata > Aves > Accipitriformes > Accipitridae > Buteo > Buteo buteo. The sequence continues at coordinate 9,433,521 of NC_134193.1, forward strand.
CTTTTCGGTAAGAGGTTCTGCTGAGAACGAACACCGTGAGGTGTATCGTTCCTGGGCAAGCACAGATCCCCAGTGCTGTTGTGCCTGTGCATAGGCTGCACGGGGACAGTGAAGAGCAGCAAGAGCTTTCAGGGCTGGCACCTTCCTTGTGGGACAAGGAGCCGGACGTTTGCCTTTTCGGAAGGAGCGTCTGCCGAGTACAAGCGCCGTGAGATGTGCAGCCTGTGGGCAAGCACAGATCCCCAGTGCTGTTGTGCCTGTGGATAGGGTGCACGGGGACAGTGAAGAGCAGCAAGAGCTTTCAGGGCTGGCACCTTCCTTGTGGGACAAGGAGCCGGACGTTTGCCTTTTCGGAAAGAGGCTCTGCTCAGAAAGAACACCGTGAGGTGTACCGTTCCTGTGCAAGCACAGATCCCCAGTGCTGTTGTGCCTGTGGATAGGGTGCACGGGGACAGTGAAGAGCAGCAAGAGCTTTCAGGGCTGGCACCTTCCTTGTGGGACAAGGAGCCGGACGTTTGCCTTTTCGGAAGGAGCGTCTGCCGAGTACAAGCGCCGTGAGATGTGCAGCCTGTGGGCAAGCACAGATCCCCAGTGCTGTTGTGCCTGTGGATAGGGTGCACGGGGACAGTGAAGAGCAGCAAGAGCTTTCAGGGCTGGCACCTTCCTTGTGGGAGAAGGAGCCGGACGTTTGCCTTTTAGGTAAGAGGCTCTGCTGAGAACGAACACCGTGAGGTGTATCGTTCCTGGGCAAGCACAGATCCCCAGTGCTGTTGTGCCTGTGGATAGGGTGCACGGGGACAGTGAAGAGCAGCAAGAGCTTTCTGGGCTGGCACCTTCCTTGTGGGAGAAGGAGCCGGACGTTTGCCTTTTCGGAAAATTGCAATGCCGAGAACGAACACCGTGAGGTGTACCGTTCCTGGGCAAGCACAGATCCCCAGTGCTGTTGTGCCTGTGGATAGGCTGCACGGGGACAGTGAAGAGCAGCAAGAGCTTTCAGGGCTGGCACCTTCCTTGTGGGACAAGGAGCCGGACGTTTGCCTTTTCGGAAAGAGGCTCTGCTGAGAAAGAACACCGTGAGGTGTACCGTTCCTGTGCAAGCACAGATCCCCAGTGCTGTTGTGCCTGTGGATAGGGTGCACGGGGACAGTGAAGAGCAGCAAGAGCTTTCAGGGCTGGCACCTTCCTTGTGGGACAAGGAGCCGGACGTTTGCCTTTTCGGAAGGAGCGTCTGCCGAGTACAAGCGCCGTGAGATGTGCAGCCTGTGGGCAAGCACAGATCCCCAGTGCTGTTGTGCCTGTGGATAGGGTGCACGGGGACAGTGAAGAGCAGCAAGAGCTTTCAGGGCTGGCACCTTCCTTGTGGGACAAGGAGCCGGACGTTTGCCTTTTCTGTAAGAGGCTCTGCTGAGAACGAACACCGTGAGGTGTACCGTTCCTGTCTAAGTACAGATCCCCAGTGCTTTTGTGCCTGTGGATAGGGTGCACGGGAACAGTGAAGAGCAGCAAGAGCTTTCAGGGCTGGCACCTTCCTTGTGGGAGAAGGAGCCGGACGTTTGCCTTTTCGGTAAGAGGCTCTGCTGAGAACGAACACCGTGAGGTGTATCGTTCCTGGGCAAGCACAGATCCCCAGTGCTGTTGTGCCTGTGCATAGGCTGCACGGGGACAGTGAAGAGCAGCAAGAGCTTTCAGGGCTGGCACCTTCCTTGTGGGACAAGGAGCCGGACGTTTGCCTTTTCGGAAGGAGCGTCTGCCGAGTACAAGCGCCGTGAGATGTGCAGCCTGTGGGCAAGCACAGATCCCCAGTGCTGTTGTGCCTGTGGATAGGGTGCACGGGGACAGTGAAGAGCAGCAAGAGCTTTCAGGGCTGGCACCTTCCTTGTGGGACAAGGAGCCGGACGTTTGCCTTTTCGGAATAAGGTTCTGCTGAGAACGAACACCGTGAGGTGTACCGTTCCTGTCTAAGTACAGATCCCCAGTGCTGTTGTGCCTGTGGATAGGGTGCACGGGGACAGTGAAGAGCAGCAAGAGCTTTCAGGGCTGGCACCTTCCTTGTGGGACAAGGAGCCGGACGTTTGCCTTTTCGGAAAGAGGCTCTGCTCAGAAAGAACACCGTGAGGTGTACCGTTCCTGTGCAAGCACAGATCCCCAGTGCTGTTGTGCCTGTGCATAGGCTGCACGGGGACAGTGAAGAGCAGCAAGAGCTTTCAGGGCTGGCACCTTCCTTGTGGGACAAGGAGCCGGACGTTTGCCTTTTCGGAAGGAGCGTCTGCCGAGTACAAGCGCCGTGAGATGTGCAGCCTGTGGGCAAGCACAGATCCCCAGTGCTGTTGTGCCTGTGGATAGGGTGCACGGGGACAGTGAAGAGCAGCAAGAGCTTTCAGGGCTGGCACCTTCCTTGTGGGACAAGGAGCCGGACGTTTGCCTTTTCGGTAAGAGGCTCTGCTGAGAACGAACACCGTGAGGTGTACCGTTCCTGTCTAAGTACAGATCCCCAGTGCTGTTGTGCCTGTGGATAGGGTGCACGGGGACAGTGAAGAGCAGCAAGAGCTTTCAGGGCTGGCACCTTCCTTATGGGAGAAGGAGCCGGACGTTTGCCTTTTCGGTAAGAGGCTCTGCTGAGAACGAACACCGTGAGGTGTATCGTTTCTGGGCAAGCACAGATCCCCAGTGCTGTTGTGCCTGTGCATAGGCTGCACGGGGACAGTGAAGAGCAGCAAGAGCTTTCTGGGCTGGCACCTTCCCTGTGGGACAAGGAGCCGGACGTTTGCCTTTTCGGAAAATTGCAATGCCGAGAACGAACACCGTGAGGTGTACCGTTCCTGGGCAAGCACAGATCCCCAGTGCTGTTGTGCCTGTGGATAGGGTGCACGGGGACAGTGAAAAGCAGCAAGAGCTTTCAGGGCTGGCACCTTCCTTGTGGGACAAGGAGCCGGATGTTTGCCTTTTCGGAAAGAGGTTTTGCTGAGAACGAACACCGTGAGGTGTACCGTTCCTGTCTAAGTACAGATCCCCAGTGCTGTTGTGCCTGTGGATAGGGTGCACGGGGACAGTGAAGAGCAGCAAGAGCTTTCAGGGCTGGCACCTTCCTTGTGGGACAAGGAGCCGGACGTTTGCCTTTTCGTTAAGAGGCTCTGCTGAGAACGAACACCGTGAGGTGTACCGTTCCTGGGCAAGCACAGATCCCCAGTGCTGTTGTGCCTGTGCATAGGCTGCACGGGGACAGTGAAGAGCAGCAAGAGCTTTCAGGGCTGGCACCTTCCTTGTGGGAGAAGGAGCCGGACGTTTGCCTTTTCGGTAAGAGGCTCTGCTGAGAACGAACACCGTGAGGTGTACCGTTCCTGTCTAAGTATAGATTCCCAAAGCTGTTGTGCCTGTGGATAGGGTGCACGGGGACAGTGAAGAGCAGCAAGAGCTTTCAGGGCTGGCACCTTCCTTGTGGGACAAGGAGCCGGACGTTTGCCTTTTCGGAAGGAGCGTCTGCCGAGTACAAGCGCCGTGAGATGTGCAGCCTGTGGGCAAGCACAGATCCCCAGTGCTGTTGTGCCTGTGCATAGGCTGCACGGGGACAGTGAAGAGCAGCAAGAGCTTTCAGGGCTGGCACCTTCCTTGTGGGACAAGGAGCCGGACGTTTGCCTTTTAGGTAAGAGGCTCTGCTGAGAACGAACACCGTGAGGTGTATCGTTCCTGGGCAAGCACAGATCCCCAGTGCTGTTGTGCCTGTGGATAGGGTGCACGGGGACAGTGAAGAGCAGCAAGAGCTTTCTGGGCTGGCACCTTCCTTGTGGGAGAAGGAGCCGGACGTTTGCCTTTTCGGAAAATTGCAATGCCGAGAACGAACACCGTGAGGTGTACCGTTCCTGGGCAAGCACAGATCCCCAGTGCTGTTGTGCCTGTGGATAGGGTGCACGGGGACAGTGAAGAGCAGCAAGAGCTTTCAGGGCTGGCACCTTCCTTGTGGGACAAGGAGCCGGACGTTTGCCTTTTCGGAAAGAGGCTCTGCTGAGAAAGAACACCGTGAGGTGTACCGTTCCTGTGCAAGCACAGATCCCCAGTGCTGTTGTGCCTGTGGATAGGGTGCACGGGGACAGTGAAGAGCAGCAAGAGCTTTCAGGGCTGGCACCTTCCTTGTGGGACAAGGAGCCGGACGTTTGCCTTTTCGGAAGGAGCGTCTGCCGAGTACAAGCGCCGTGAGATGTGCAGCCTGTGGGCAAGCACAGATCCCCAGTGCTGTTGTGCCTGTGGATAGGGTGCACGGGGACAGTGAAGAGCAGCAAGAGCTTTCAGGGCTGGCACCTTCCTTGTGGGACAAGGAGCCGGACGTTTGCCTTTTCTGTAAGAGGCTCTGCTGAGAACGAACACCGTGAGGTGTACCGTTCCTGTCTAAGTACAGATCCCCAGTGCTTTTGTGCCTGTGGATAGGGTGCACGGGAACAGTGAAGAGCAGCAAGAGCTTTCAGGGCTGGCACCTTCCTTGTGGGACAAGGAGCCGGACGTTTGCCTTTTCGGTAAGAGGCTCTGCTGAGAACGAACACCGTGAGGTGTATCGTTCCTGGGCAAGCACAGATCCCCAGTGCTGTTGTACCTGTGCATAGGCTGCACGGGGACAGTGAAGAGCAGCAAGAGCTTTCTGGGCTGGCACCTTCCTTGTGGGACAAGGAGCCGGACGTTTGCCTTTTCGGAAAATTGCAATGCCGAGAACGAACACCGTGAGGTGTACCGTTCCTGGGCAAGCACAGATCCCCAGTGCTGTTGTGCCTGTGGATAGGGTGCACGGGGACAGTGAAGAGCAGCAAGAGCTTTCAGGGCTGGCACCTTCCTTGTGGGACAAGGAGCCGGATGTTTGCCTTTTCGGAAAGAGGCTCTGCTGAGAACGAACACCGTGAGGTGTACCGTTCCTGTCTAAGTACAGATCCCCAGTGCTGTTGTGCCTGTGCATAGGCTGCACGGGGACAGTGAAGAGCAGCAAGAGCTTTCAGGGCTGGCACCTTCCTTGTGGGACAAGGAGCCGGACGTTTGCCTTTTCGGAAGGAGCGTCTGCCGAGTACAAGCGCCGTGAGATGTGCAGCCTGTGGGCAAGCACAGATCCCCAGTGCTGTTGTGCCTGTGGATAGGGTGCACGGGGACAGTGAAGAGCAGCAAGAGCTTTCAGGGCTGGCACCTTCCTTGTGGGACAAGGAGCCGGACGTTTGCCTTTTCGGAAAATTGCAATGCCGAGAACGAACACCGTGAGGTGTACCGTTCCTGGGCAAGCACAGATCCCCAGTGCTGTTGTGCCTGTGCATAGGCTGCACGGGGACAGTGAAGAGCAGCAAGAGCTTTCAGGGCTGGCACCTTCCTTGTGGGAGAAGGAGCCGGACGTTTGCCTTTTCGGTAAGAGGCTCTGCTGAGAACGAACACCGTGAGGTGTACCGTTCCTGTCTAAGCACAGATCCCCAGTGCTGTTGTGCCTGTGGATAGGGTGCACGGGGACAGTGAAGAGCAGCAAGAGCTTTCAGGGCTGGCACCTTCCTTGTGGGACAAGGAGCCGGACGTTTGCCTTTTCGAAAGGAGCGTCTGCCGAGTACAAGCGCCGTGAGATGTGCAGCCTGTGGGCAAGCACAGATCCCCAGTGCTGTTGTGCCTGTGGATAGGGTGCACGGGGACAGTGAAGAGCAGCAAGAGCTTTCAGGGCTGGCACCTTCCTTGTGGGACAAGGAGCCGGACGTTTGCCTTTTCGGTAAGAGGCTCTGCTGAGAACGAACACCGTGAGGTGTACCGTTCCTGTCTAAGTACAGATTCCCAAAGCTGTTGTGCCTGTGGATAGGGTGCACGGGGACAGTGAAGAGCAGCAAGAGCTTTCAGGGCTGGCACCTTCCTTGTGGGACAAGGAGCCGGACGTTTGCCTTTTCGGTAAGAGGCTCTGCTGAGAACGAACACCGTGAGGTGTACCGTTCCTGGGCAAGCACAGATCCCCAGTGCTGTTGTGCATGTGCATAGGCTGCACGGGAACAGTGAAGAGCAGCAAGAGCTTTCAGGGCTGGCACCTTCCTTGTGGGACAAGGAGCCGGACGTTTGCCTTTTCGGAAGGGGCGTCTGCCGAGTACAAGCGCCGTGAGATGTGCAGCCTGTGGGCAAGCACAGATCCCCAGTGCTGTTGTGCCTGTGGATAGGGTGCACGGGGACAGTGAAGAGCAGCAAGAGCTTTCAGGGCTGGCACCTTCCTTGTGGGACAAGGAGCCGGACGTTTGCCTTTTCGGAAAGAGGCTCTGCTGAGAACGAACACCGTGAGGTGTACCGTTCCTGGGCAAGCACAGATCCCCAGTGCTGTTGTGCCTGTGCATAGGCTGCACGGGGACAGTGAAGAGCAGCAAGAGCTTTCTGGGTTGGCACCTTCCTTGTGGGACAAGGAGCCGGATGTTTGCCTTTTCGGAAAATTGCAATGCCGAGAACGAACACCATGAGGTGTACCGTTCCTGGGCAAGCACAGATCCCCAGTGCTGTTGTGCCTGTGGATAGGGTGCACGGGGACAGTGAAGAGCAGCAAGAGCTTTCTGGGCTGGCACCTTCCTTGTGGGACAAGGAGCCGGACGTTTGCCTTTTCGAAAGGAGCGTCTGCCGAGTACAAGCGCCGTGAGATGTGCAGCCTGTGGGCAAGCACAGATCCCCAGTGCTGTTGTGCCTGTGCATAGGCTGCACGGGGACAGTGAAGAGCAGCAAGAGCTTTCAGGGCTGGCACCTTCCTTGTGGGAGAAGGAGCCGGACGTTTGCCTTTTCGGAAAGAGGCTCTGCTGAGAACGAACACCGTGAGGTGTACCGTTCCTGGGCAAGCACAGATCCCCAGTGCTGTTGTGCCTGTGGATAGGCTGCACGGGGACAGTGAAGAGCAGCAAGAGCTTTCAGGGCTGGCACTTTCCTTTTGGGACAAGGAGCCGGACGTTTGCCTTTTCGAAAGGAGCGTCTGCCGAGTACAAGCGCCGTGAGATGTGCAGCCTGTGGGCAAGCACAGATCCCCAGTGCTGTTGTGCCTGTGCATAGGCTGCACAGGGACAGTGAAGAGCAGCAAGAGCTTTCAGGGCTGGCACCTTCCTTGTGGGACAAGGAGCCGGACGTTTGCCTTTTCGGTAAGAGGCTCTGCTGAGAACGAACACCGTGAGGTGTACCGTTCCTGTCTAAGTACAGATCCCCAGTGCTGTTGTGCCTGTGGATAGGGTGCACGGGGACAGTGAAGAGCAGCAAGAGCTTTCAGGGCTGGCACCTTCCTTGTGGGACAAGGAGCCGGATGTTTGCCTTTTCGGTAAGAGGCTCTGCTGAGAACGAACACCGTGAGGTGTACCGTTCCTGGGCAAGCACAGATCCCCAGTGCTGTTGTGCCTGTGCATAGGCTGCACGGGGACAGTGAAGAGCAGCAAGAGCTTTCAGGGCTGGCACCTTCCTTGTGGGACAAGGAGCCGGACGTTTGCCTTTTCGGAAAATTGCAATGCCGAGAACGAACACCGTGAGGTGTACCGTTCCTGGGCAAGCACAGATCCCCAGTGCTGTTGTGCCTGTGGATAGGGTGCCCGGGGACAGTGAAAAGCAGCAAGAGCTTTCAGGGCTGGCACCTTCCTTGTGGGACAAGGAGCCGGACGTTTGCCTTTTCGGAAGGAGCGTCTGCTGAGTACAAGCGCCGTGAGATGTGCAGCCTGTGGGCAAGCACAGATCCCCAGTGCTGTTGTGCCTGTGCATAGGCTGCACGGGGACAGTGAAGAGCAGCAAGAGCTTTCAGGGCTGGCACCTTCCTTGTGGGACAAGGAGCCGGACGTTTGCCTTTTCGGTAAGAGGCTCTGCTGAGAACGAACACCGTGAGGTGTACCGTTCCTGGGCAAGCACAGATCCCCAGTGCTGTTGTGCCTGTGGATAGGGTGCACGGGGACAGTGAAGAGCAGCAAGAGCTTTCTGGGCTGGCACCTTCCTTGTGGGAGAAGGAGCCGGACGTTTGCCTTTTCGGAAAATTGCAATGCCGAGAACGAACACCGTGAGGTGTACCGTTCCTGGGCAAGCACAGATCCCCAGTGCTGTTGTGCCTGTGGATAGGGTGCACGGGGACAGTGAAGAGCAGCAAGAGCTTTCAGGGCTGGCACCTTCCTTGTGGGACAAGGAGCCGGACGTTTTCCTTTTCGGAAAGAGGCTCTGCTGAGAAAGAACACCGTGAGGTGTACCGTTCCTGTGCAAGCACAGATCCCCAGTGCTGTTGTGCCTGTGGATAGGGTGCACGGGGACAGTGAAGAGCAGCAAGAGCTTTCAGGGCTGGCACCTTCCTTGTGGGACAAGGAGCCGGACGTTTGCCTTTTCGGAAGGAGCGTCTGCCGAGTACAAGCGCCGTGAGATGTGCAGCCTGTGGGCAAGCACAGATCCCCAGTGCTGTTGTGCCTGTGGATAGGGTGCACGGGGACAGTGAAGAGCAGCAAGAGCTTTCAGGGCTGGCACCTTCCTTGTGGGACAAGGAGCCGGACGTTTGCCTTTTCGGTAAGAGGCTCTGCTGAGAACGAACACCGTGAGGTGTACCGTTCCTGTCTAAGTACAGATCCCCAGTGCTGTTGTGCCTGTGGATAGGGTGCACGGGAACAGTGAAGAGCAGCAAGAGCTTTCAGGGCTGGCACCTTCCTTGTGGGACAAGGAGCCGGACGTTTGCCTTTTCGGTAAGAGGCTCTGCTGAGAACGAACACCTTGAGGTGTATCGTTCCTGGGCAAGCACAGATCCCCAGTGCTGTTGTACCTGTGCATAGGCTGCACGGGGACAGTGAAGAGCAGCAAGAGCTTTCTGGGCTGGCACCTTCCTTGTGGGACAAGGAGCCGGACGTTTGCCTTTTCGGAAAATTGCAATGCCGAGAACGAACACCGTGAGGTGTACCGTTCCTGGGCAAGCACAGATCCCCAGTGCTGTTGTGCCTGTGGATAGGGTGCACGGGGACAGTGAAGAGCAGCAAGAGCTTTCAGGGCTGGCACCTTCCTTGTGGGACAAGGAGCCGGATGTTTGCCTTTTCGGAAAGAGGTTCTGCTGAGAACGAACACCGTGAGGTGTACCGTTCCTGTCTAAGTACAGATCCCCAGTGCTGTTGTGCCTGTGCATAGGCTGCACGGGGACAGTGAAGAGCAGCAAGAGCTTTCAGGGCTGGCACCTTCCTTGTGGGACAAGGAGCCGGACGTTTGCCTTTTCGGAAGGAGCGTCTGCAAGTACAAGCGCCGTGAGATGTGCAGCCTGTGGGCAAGCACAGATCCCCAGTGCTGTTGTGCCTGTGGATAGGGTGCACGGGGACAGTGAAGAGCAGCAAGAGCTTTCAGGGCTGGCACCTTCCTTGTGGGACAAGGAGCCGGACGTTTGCCTTTTCGGAAAATTGCAATGCCGAGAACGAACACCGTGAGGTGTACCGTTCCTGGGCAAGCACAGATCCCCAGTGCTGTTGTGCCTGTGCATAGGCTGCACGGGGACAGTGAAGAGCAGCAAGAGCTTTCAGGGCTGGCACCTTCCTTGTGGGACAAGGAGCCGGACGTTTGCCTTTTCGGTAAGAGGCTCTGCTGAGAACGAACACCGTGAGGTGTACCGTTCCTGTCTAAGCACAGATCCCCAGTGCTGTTGTGCCTGTGGATAGGGTGCACGGGGACAGTGAAGAGCAGCAAGAGCTTTCAAGGCTGGCACCTTCCTTGTGGGACAAGGAGCCGGACGTTTGCCTTTTCGGTAAGAGGCTCTGCTGAGAACGAACACCGTGAGGTGTACCGTTCCTGTCTAAGTACAGATTCCCAAAGCTGTTGTGCCTGTGGATAGGGTGCACGGGGACAGTGAAGAGCAGCAAGAGCTTTCAGGGCTGGCACCTTCCTTGTGGGACAAGGAGCCGGACGTTTGCCTTTTCGAAAGGAGCGTCTGCCGAGTACAAGCGCCGTGAGATGTGCAGCCTGTGGGCAAGCACAGATCCCCAGTGCTGTTGTGCCTGTGGATAGGGTGCACGGGGACAGTGAAGAGCAGCAAGAGCTTTCTGGGCTGGCACCTTCCTTGTGGGACAAGGAGCCGGACGTTTGCCTTTTCGGTAAGAGGCTCTGCTGAGAACGAACACCGTGAGGTGTACCGTTCCTGTCTAAGTACAGATTCCCAAAGCTGTTGTGCCTGTGGATAGGGTGCACGGGGACAGTGAAGAGCAGCAAGAGCTTTCAGGGCTGGCACCTTCCTTGTGGGACAAGGAGCCGGACGTTTGCCTTTTCGGAAAGAGGCTCTGCTGAGAACGAACACCGTGAGGTGTACTGTTCCTGTGCAAGCACAGATCCCCAGTGCTGTTGTGCCTGTGGATAGGGTGCACGGGGACAGTGAAGAGCAGCAAGAGCTTTCAGGGCTGGCACCTTCCTTGTGGGACAAGGAGCCGGACGTTTGCCTTTTCGGAAGGAGCGTCTGCCGAGTACAAGCGCCGTGAGATGTGCAGCCTGTGGGCAAGCACAGATCCCCAGTGCTGTTGTGCCTGTGGATAGGGTGCACGGGGACAGTGAAGAGCAGCAAGAGCTTTCAGGGCTGGCACCTTCCTTGTGGGACAAGGAGCCGGACGTTTGCCTTTTCGGAAAGAGGCTCTGCTGAGAACGAACACCGTGAGGTGTACCGTTCCTGGGCAAGCACAGATCCCCAGTGCTGTTGTGCCTGTGCATAGGCTGCACGGGGACAGTGAAGAGCAGCAAGAGCTTTCTGGGTTGGCACCTTCCTTGTGGGACAAGGAGCCGGACGTTTGCCTTTTCGGAAAATTGCAATGCCGAGAACGAACACCGTGAGGTGTACCGTTCCTGGGCAAGCACAGATCCCCAGTGCTGTTGTGCCTGTGGATAGGGTGCACGGGGACAGTGAAGAGCAGCAAGAGCTTTCAGGGCTGGCACCTTCCTTGTGGGACAAGGAGCCGGACGTTTGCCTTTTCGAAAGGAGCGTCTGCCGAGTACAAGCGCCATGAGATGTGCAGGCTGTGGGCAAGCACAGATCCCCAGTGCTGTTGTGCCTGTGCATAGGCTGCACGGGGACAGTGAAGAGCAGCAAGAGCTTTCAGGGCTGGCACCTTCCTTGTGGGACAAGGAGCCGGACGTTTGCCTTTTCGGTAAGAGGCTCTGCTGAGAACGAACACCGTGAGGTGTACCGTTCCTGTCTAAGCACAGATCCCCAGTGCTGTTGTGCCTGTGGATAGGGTGCACGGGGACAGTGAAGAGCAGCAAGAGCTTTCAGGGCTGGCACCTTCCTTGTGGGACAAGGAGCCGGACGTTTGCCTTTTCGGTAAGAGGCTCTGCTGAGAACGAACACCGTGAGGTGTACCGTTCCTGGGCAAGCACAGATCCCCAGTGCTGTTGTGCCTGTGCATAGGCTGCACGGGGACAGTGAAGAGCAGCAAGAGCTTTCAGGGCTGGCACCTTCCTTGTGGGACAAGGAGCCGGACGTTTGCCTTTTCGGTAAGAGGCTCTGCTGAGAACGAACACCGTGAGGTGTACCGTTCCTGTGCAAGCACAGATCCCCAGTGCTGTTGTGCCTGTGGATAGGGTGCACGGGGACAGTGAAGAGCAGCAAGAGCTTTCAGGGCTGGCACCTTCCTTGTGGGACAAGGAGCCGGACGTTTGCCTTTTCGGTAAGAGGCTCTGCTGAGAACGAACACCGTGAGGTGTATCGTTCCTGGGCAAGCACAGATCCCCAGTGCTGTTGTACCTGTGCATAGGCTGCACGGGGACAGTGAAGAGCAGCAAGAGCTTTCAGGGCTGGCACCTTCCTTGTGGGACAAGGAGCCGGACGTTTGCCTTTTCGGAAAATTGCAATGCCGAGAACGAACACCGTGAGGTGTACCGTTCCTGGGCAAGCACAGATCCCCAGTGCTGTTGTGCCTGTGGATAGGGTGCACGGGGACAGTGAAGAGCAGCAAGAGCTTTCAGGGCTGGCACCTTCCTTGTGGGACAAGGAGCCGGATGTTTGCCTTTTCGATAAGAGGCTCTGCTGAGAACGAACACCGTGAGGTGTACCGTTCCTGTCTAAGTACAGATCCCCAGTGCTGTTGTGCCTGTGGATAGGGTGCCCGGGGACAGTGAAGAGCAGCAAGAGCTTTCAGGGCTGGCACCTTCCTTGTGGGACAAGGAGCCGGACGTTTGCCTTTTCGGAAGGAGCGTCTGCCGAGTACAAGCGCCGTGAGATGTGCAGCCTGTGGGCAAGCACAGATCCCCAGTGCTGTTGTGCCTGTGCATAGGCTGCACGGGGACAGTGAAGAGCAGCAAGAGCTTTCAGGGCTGGCACCTTCCTTGTGGGACAAGGAGCCGGACGTTTGCCTTTTCGGAAAGAGGCTCTGCTGAGAACGAACACCGTGAGGTGTACCGTTCCTGGGCAAGCACAGATCCCCAGTGCTGTTGTGCCTGTGCATAGGCTGCACGGGGACAGTGAAGAGCAGCAAGAGCTTTCAGGGCTGGCACCTTCCTTGTGGGACAAGGAGCCGGACGTTTGCCTTTTCGGAAGGAGCGTCTGCCGAGTACAAGCGCCGTGAGATGTGCAGCCTGTGGGCAAGCACAGATCCCCAGTGCTGTTGTGCCTGTGCATAGGCTGCACGGGGACAGTGAAGAGCAGCAAGAGCTTTCAGGGCTGGCACCTTCCTTGTGGGACAAGGAGCCGGACGTTTGCCTTTTCGGAAGGAGCGTCTGCCGAGTACAAGCGCCGTGAGATGTGCAGCCTGTGGGCAAGCACAGATCCCCAGTGCTGTTGTGCCTGTGCATAGGCTGCACGGGGACAGTGAAGAGCAGCAAGAGCTTTCAGGGCTGGCACCTTCCTTGTGGGACAAGGAGCCGGACGTTTGCCTTTTCGGTAAGAGGCTCTGCTGAGAACGAACACCGTGAGGTGTACCGTTCCTGGGCAAGCACAGATCCCCAGTGCTGTTGTGCCTGTGCATAGGCTGCACGGGGACAGTGAAGAGCAGCAACAGCTTTCTGGGTTGGCATCTTCCTTGTGGGACAAGGAGCCGGACGTTTGCCTTTTCGGAAAATTGCAATGCCGAGAACGAACACCGTGAGGTGTACCGTTCCTGGGCAAGCACAGATCCCCAGTGCTGTTGTGCCTGTGGATAGGGTGCACGGGGACAGTGAAGAGCAGCAAGAGCTTTCAGGGCTGGCACCTTCCTTGTGGGAGAAGGAGCCGGACGTTTGCCTTTTCGGAAGGAGCGTCTGCCGAGTACAAGCACCGTGAGATGTGCAGCCTGTGGGCAAGCACAGATCCCCAGTGCTGTTGTGCCTGTGCATAGGCTGCACGGGGACAGTGAAGAGCAGCAAGAGCTTTCAGGGCTGGCACCTTCCTTGTGGGACATGGAGCCGGACGTTTGCCTTTTCGGTAAGAGGCTCTGCTGAGAATGAACACCGTGAGTTGTACCGTTCCTGTCTAAGTACAGATTCCCAAAGCTGTTGTGCCTGTGGATAGGGTGCACGGGGACAGTGAAGAGCAGCAAGAGCTTTCAGGGCTGGCACCTTCCTTGTGGGAGAAGGAGCCGGACGTTTGCCTTTTCGGTAAGAGGCTCTGCTGAGAACGAACACCGTGAGGTGTACCGTTCCTGGGCAAGCACAGATCCCCAGTGCTGTTGTGCCTGTGCATAGGCTGCACGGGGACAGTGAAGAGCAGCAAGAGCTTTCAGGGCTGGCACCTTCCTTGTGGGACAAGGAGCCGGACGTTTGCCTTTTCGGAAGGAGCGTATGCCGAGTACAAGCGCCGTGAGATGAGCAGCCTGTGGGCAAGCACAGAACCCCAGTGCTGTTGTGCCTGTCGATAGGGTGCCCGGGGACAGTGAAGAGCAGCAAGAGCTTTCAGGGCTGGCACCTTCTTTGTGGGACAATGAGCCGGACGTTTGCCTTTTCGGAAAATTGCAATGCCGAGAACGAACACCGTGAGGTGTACCGTTCCTGTCTAAGCACAGATCCCCAGTGCTGTTGTGCCTGTGCATAGGCTGCACGGGGACAGTGAAGAGCAGCAAGAGCTTTCAGGGCTGCCACCTTCCTTGTGGGACAAGGAGCCGGATGTTTGCCTTTTCGATAAGAGGCTCTGCTGAGAACGAACACCGTGAGGTGTACCGTTCCTGTCTAAGTACAGATCCCCAGTGCTGTTGTGCCTGTGGATAGGGTGCACGGGGACAGTGAAGAGCAGCAAGAGCTTTCAGGGCTGGCACCTTCCTTGTGGGACAAGGAGCCGGACGTTTGCCTTTTCGGAAGGAGCGTCTGCCGAGTACAAGCGCCGTGAGATGTGCAGCCTGTGGGCAAGCACAGATCCCCAGTGCTGTTGTGCCTGTGGATAGGGTGCACGGGGACAGTGAAGAGCAGCAAGAGCTTTCAGGGCTGACACCTTCCTTGTGGGACAAGGAGCCGGACGTTTGCCTTTTCGGTAAGAGGCTCTGCTGAGAACGAACACCGTGAGGTGTACCGTTCCTGTCTAAGTACAGATTCCCAAAGCTGTTGTGCCTGTGGATAGGGTGCACGGGGACAGTGAAGAGCAGCAAGAGCTTTCAGGGCTGGCACCTTCCTTGTGGGACAAGGAGCCGGACGTTTGCCTTTTCGGTAAGAGGCTCTGCTGAGAACGAACACCGTGAGGTGTACCGTTCCTGGGCAAGCACAGATCCCCAGTGCTGTTGTGCCTGTGGATAGGGTGCACGGGGACAGTGAAGAGCAGCAAGAGCTTTCAGGGCTGGCACCTTCCTTGTGGGACAAGGAGCCGGACGTTTGCCTTTTCGGAAGGAGCGTCTGCCGTGTACAAGTGCCGAAAGATGTGCAGCCTGTGGGCAAGCACAGATCCCCAGTGCTGTTGTGCCTGTGGATAGGGTGCCCGGGGACAGTGAAGAGCAGCAAGAGCTTTCAGGGCTGGCACCTTCCTTGTGGGAGAAGGAGCCGGACGTTTGCCTTTTCGGTAAGAGGCTCTGCTGAGAACGAACACCGTGAGGTGTACCGTTCCTGGGCAAGCACAGATCCCCAGTGCTGTTGTGCCTGTGCATAGGCTGCACGGGGACAGTGAAGAGCAGCAAGAGCTTTCAGGGCTGGCACCTTCCTTGTGGGACAAGGAGCCGGACGTTTGCCTTTTCGGAAGGAGCGTATGCCGAGTACAAGCGCCGTGAGATGAGCAGCCTGTGGGCAAGCACAGAACCCCAGTGCTGTTGTGCCTGTCGATAGGGTGCCCGGGGACAGTGAAGAGCAGCAAGAGCTTTCAGGGCTGGCACCTTCTTTGTGGGACAAGGAGCCGGACGTTTGCCTTTTCGGAAAATTGCAATGCCGAGAACGAACACCGTGAGGTGTACCGTTCCTGTCTAAGCACAGATCCCCAGTGCTGTTGTGCCTGTGCATAGGCTGCACGGGGACAGTGAAGAGCAGCAAGAGCTTTCAGGGCTGCCACCTTCCTTGTGGGACAAGGAGCCGGATGTTTGCCTTTTCGATAAGAGGCTCTGCTGAGAACGAACACCGTGAGGTGTACCGTTCCTGTCTAAGTACAGATCCCCAGTGCTGTTGTGCCTGTGGATAGGGTGCACGGGGACAGTGAAGAGCAGCAAGAGCTTTCAGGGCTGGCACCTTCCTTGTGGGAGAAGGAGCCGGACGTTTGCCTTTTCGGAAGGAGCGTCTGCCGAGTACAAGCGCCGTGAGATGTGCAGCCTGTGGGCAAGCACAGATCCCCAGTGCTGTTGTGCCTGTGGATAGGGTGCACGGGGACAGTGAAGAGCAGCAAGAGCTTTCAGGGCTGACACCTTCCTTGTGGGACAAGGAGCCGGACGTTTGCCTTTTCGGTAAGAGGCTCTGCTGAGAACGAACACCGTGAGGTGTACGGTTCCTGTCTAAGTACAGATTCCCAAAGCTGTTGTGCCTGTGGATAGGGTGCACGGGGACAGTGAAGAGCAGCAAGAGCTTTCAGGGCTGGCACCTTCCTTGTGGGACAAGGAGCCGGACGTTTGCCTTTTCGGTAAGAGGCTCTGCTGAGAACGAACACCGTGAGGTGTATCGTTCCTGGGCAAGCACAGATCCCCAGTGCTGTTGTGCCTGTGGATAGGGTGCACGGGGACAGTGAAGAGCAGCAAGAGCTTTCAGGGCTGACACCTTCCTTGTGGGACAAGGAGCCGGACGTTTGCCTTTTCGGTAAGAGGCTCTGCTGAGAACGAACACCGTGAGGTGTACGGTTCCTGTCTAAGTACAGATTCCCAAAGCTGTTGTGCCTGTGGATAGGGTGCACGGGGACAGTGAAGAGCAGCAAGAGCTTTCAGGGCTGGCACCTTCCTTGTGGGACAAGGAGCCGGACGTTTGCCTTTTCGGAAGGAGCGTCTGCCGTGTACAAGCGCCGTGAGATGTGCAGCCTGTGGGCAAGCACAGATCCCCAGTGCTGTTGTGCCTGTGGATAGGCTGCACGGGGACAGTGAAGAGCAGCAAGAGCTTTCAGGGCTGGCACCTTCCTTGTGGGACAAGGAGCCGGACGTTTGCCTTTTCGGAATAAGGTTCTGCTGAGAACGAACACCGTGAGGTGTACCGTTCCTGTGCAAGCACAGATCCCCAGTGCTGTTGTGCCTGTGGATAGGGTGCACGGGGACAGTGAAGAGCAGCAAGAGCTTTCAGGGCTGGCACCTTCCTTGTGGGACAAGGAGCCGGACGTTTGCCTTTTTGGAAGGAGCGTCTGCCGAGTACAAGCGCCGTGAGATGTGCAGCCTGTGGGCAAGCACAGATCCCCAGTGCTGTTGTGCCTGTGGATAGGGTGCACGGGGACAGTGAAGAGCAGCAAGAGCTTTCAGGGCTGGCACCTTCCTTGTGGGAGAAGGAGCCGGACGTTTGCCTTTTCGGAAAATTGCAATGCCGAGAACGAACACCGTGAGGTGTACCGTTCCTGGGCAAGCACAGATCCCCAGTGCTGTTGTGCCTGTGGATAGGGTGCACGGGGACAGTGAAGAGCAGCAAGAGCTTTCAGGGCTGGCACCTTCCTTGTGGGACAAGGAGCCGGACGTTTGCCTTTTCGAAAGGAGCGTCTGCCGAGTACAAGCGCCGTGAGATGTGCAGCCTGTGGGCAAGCACAGATCCCCAGTGCTGTTGTGCCTGTGCATAGGCTGCACGGGGACAGTGAAGAGCAGCAAGAGCTTTCAGGGCTGGCACCTTCCTTGTGGGACAAGGAGCCGGACGTTTGCCTTTTCGGAAAATTGCAATGCCGAGAACGAACACCGTGAGGTGTACCGTTCCTGTCTAAGCACAGATCCCCAGTGCTGTTGTGCCTGTGGATAGGGTGCACGGGGACAGTGAAGAGCAGCAAGAGCTTTCAGGGCTGGCACTTTCCTTGTGGGACAAGGAGCCGGACGATTGCCTTTTCGAAAGGAGCGTCTGCCGAGTACAAGCGCCGTGAGATGTGCAGCCTGTGGGCAAGCACAGATCCCCAGTGCTGTTGTGCCTGTGCATAGGCTGCACGGGGACAGTGAAGAGCAGCAAGAGCTTTCAGGGCTGGCACCTTCCTTGTGGGAGAAGGAGCCGGACGTTTGCCTTTTCGGTAAGAGGCTCTGCTGAGAACGAACACCGTGAGGTGTACCGCTCCTGTCTAAGTACAGATCCCCAGTGCTGTTGTGCCTGTGGATAGGGTGCACGGGGACAGTGAAGAGCAGCAAGAGCTTTCAGGGCTGGCACCTTCCTTGTGGGACAAGGAGCCGGACGTTTGCCTTTTCGGAAAGAGGCTCTGCTGAGAACGAACACCGTGAGGTGTACCGTTCCTGGGCAAGCACAGATCCCCAGTGCTGTTGTGCCTGTGCATAGGCTGCACGGGGACAGTGAAGAGCAGCAAGAGCTTTCTGGGCAGGCACCTTCCTTGTGGGACAAGGAGCCGGACGTTTGCCTTTTCGGAAAATTGCAATGCCGAGAACGAACACCGTGAGGTGTACCGTTCCTGGGCAAGCACAGATCCCCAGTGCTGTTGTGCTTGTGGATAGGGTGCCCGGGGACAGTGAAAAGCAGCAAGAGCTTTCTGGGCTGGCACCTTCCTTGTGGGACAAGGAGCCGGACGTTTGCCTTTTCGGAATTAGCGTCTGCCGAGTACAAGTGCCGAAAGATGTGCAGCCTGTGGGCAAGCACAGATCCCCAGTGCTGTTGTGCCTGTGGATAGGGTGCCCGGGGACAGTGAAGAGCAGCAAGAGCTTTCAGGGCTGGCACCTTCCTTGTGGGACAAGGAGCCGGACGTTTGCCTTTTCGAAAGGAGCGTCTGCCGAGTACAAGCGCCGTGAGATGTGCAGCCTGTGGGCAAGCACAGATCCCCAGTGCTGTTGTGC
Source organism: Buteo buteo (assembly GCF_964188355.1). Classification (NCBI taxonomy): domain Eukaryota; kingdom Metazoa; phylum Chordata; class Aves; order Accipitriformes; family Accipitridae; genus Buteo; species Buteo buteo. Next base: position 9,451,769 of record NC_134193.1, read on the forward strand.
CTGTGCATAGGCTGCACGGGGACAGTGAAGAGCAGCAAGAGCTTTCAGGGCTGGCACCTTCCTTGTGGGACAAGGAGCCGGACGTTTGCCTTTTCGGTAAGAGGCTCTGCTGAGAACGAACACCGTGAGTTGTACCGTTCCTGTCTAAGTACAGATTCCCAAAGCTGTTGTGCCTGTGGATAGTGTGCACGGGGACAGTGAAGAGCAGCAAGAGCTTTCAGGGCTGGCACCTTCCTTGTGGGACAAGGAGCCGGACGTTTGCCTTTTCGGTAAGAGGCTCTGCTGAGAACGAACACCGTGAGGTGTACCGTTCCTGGGCAAGCACAGATCCCCAGTGCTGTTGTGCCTGTGCATAGGCTGCACGGGGACAGTGAAGAGCAGCAAGAGCTTTCAGGGCTGGCACCTTCCTTGTGGGACAAGGAGCCGGACGTTTGCCTTTTCGGAAGGAGCGTATGCCGAGTACAAGCGCCGTGAGATGAGCAGCCTGTGGGCAAGCACAGATCCCCAGTGCTGTTGTGCCTGTGCATAGGGTGCCCGGGGACAGTGAAGAGCAGCAAGAGCATTCAGGGCTGGCACCTTCCTTGTGGGACAAGGAGCCGGACGTTTGCATTTTCGGTAAGAGGCTCTGCTGAGAACGAACACCGTGAGGTGTATCGTTCCTGGGCAAGCACAGATCCCCAGTGCTGTTGTGCCTGTGGATAGGGTGCACGGGGACAGTGAAGAGCAGCAAGAGCTTTCTGGGCTGGCACCTTCCTTGTGGGACAAGGAGCCGGACGTTTGCCTTTTCGGAAAATTGCAATGCCGAGAACGAACACCGTGAGGTGTACCGTTCCTGGGCAAGCACAGATCCCCAGTGCTGTTGTGCCTGTGGATAGGGTGCACGGGGACAGTGAAGAGCAGCAAGAGCTTTCAGGGCTGGCACCTTCCTTGTGGGACAAGGAGCCGGACGTTTGCCTTTTCAGAAGGAGCGTCTGCCGAGTACAAGCGCCGTGAGATGTGCAGCCTGTGGGCAAGCACAGATCCCCAGTGCTGTTGTGCCTGTGGATAGGGTGCACGGGGACAGTGAAGAGCAGCAAGAGCTTTCAGGGCTGGCACCTTCCTTGTGGGAGAAGGAGCCGGACGTTTGCCTTTTCGGAAAGAGGCTCTGCTGAGAACGAACACCGTGAGGTGTACCGTTCCTGGGCAAGCACAGATCCCCAGTGCTGTTGTGCCTGTGCATAGGCTGCACGGGAACAGTGAAGAGCAGCAAGAGCTTTCAGGGCTGGCACCTTCCTTGTGGGACAAGGAGCCGGACGTTTGCCTTTTCGGAAGGAGCGTCTGCCGAGTACAAGCGCCGTGAGATGTGCAGCCTGTGGGCAAGCACAGATCCCCAGTGCTGTTGTGCCTGTGGATAGGGTGCCCGGGGACAGTGAAGAGCAGCAAGAGCTTTCAGGGCTGGCACCTTCCTTGTGGGACAAGGAGCCGGACGTTTGCCTTTTCGGAAAATTGCAATGCCGAGAACGAACACCGTGAGGTGTACCGTTCCTGGGCAAGCACAGATCCCCAGTGCTGTTGTGCCTGTGCATAGGCTGCACGGGGACAGTGAAGAGCAGCAAGAGCTTTCAGGGCTGGCACCTTCCTTGTGGGAGAAGGAGCCGGACGTTTGCCTTTTCGGTAAGAGGCTCTGCTGAGAACGAACACCGTGAGGTGTACCGTTCCTGGGCAAGCACAGATCCCCAGTGCTGTTGTGCCTGTGGATAGGGTGCACGGGGACAGTGAAGAGCAGCAAGAGCTTTCAGGGCTGGCACCTTCCTTGTGGGACAAGGAGCCGGACGTTTGCCTTTTCGAAAGGAGCGTCTGCCGAGTACAAGCGCCGTGAGATGTGCAGCCTGTGGGCAAGCACAGATCCCCAGTGCTGTTGTGCCTGTGCATAGGCTGCACGGGGACAGTGAAGAGCAGCAAGAGCTTTCAGGGCTGGCACCTTCCTTGTGGGACAAGGAGCCGGACGTTTGCCTTTTCGGTAAGAGGCTCTGCTGAGAACGAACACCGTGAGGTGTACCGTTCCTGTCTAAGTACAGATTCCCAAAGCTGTTGTGCCTGTGGATAGGGTGCACGGGGACAGTGAAGAGCAGCAAGAGCTTTCAGGGCTGGCACCTTCCTTGTGGGAGAAGGAGCCGGACGTTTGCCTTTTCGGTAAGAGGCTCTGCTGAGAACGAACACCGTGAGGTGTATCGTTCCTGGGCAAGCACAGATCCCCAGTGCTGTTGTGCCTGTGCATAGGCTGCACGGGGACAGTGAAGAGCAGCAAGAGCTTTCAGGGCTGGCACCTTCCTTGTGGGACAAGGAGCCGGACGTTTGCCTTTTCGGAAGGAGCGTCTGCCGTGTACAAGTGCCGAAAGATGTGCAGCCTGTGGGCAAGCACAGATCCCCAGTGCTGTTGTGCCTGTGCATAGGCTGCACGGGGACAGTGAAGAGCAGCAAGAGCTTTCAGGGCTGGCACCTTCCTTGTGGGACAAGGAGCCGGACGTTTGCCTTTTCGGAATAAGGTTCTGCTGAGAACGAACACCGTGAGGTGTACCGTTCCTGTCTAAGTACAGATCCCCAGTGCTGTTGTGCCTGTGGATAGGGTGCACGGGGACAGTGAAGAGCAGCAAGGGCTTTCAGGGCTGGCACCTTCCTTGTGGGACAAGGAGCCGGACGTTTGCCTTTTCGGAAAGAGGCTCTGCTGAGAAAGAACACCGTGAGGTGTACCGTTCCTGTGCAAGCACAGATCCCCAGTGCTGTTGTGCCTGTGGATAGGGTGCACGGGGACAGTGAAGAGCAGCAAGAGCTTTCAGGGCTGGCACCTTCCTTGTGGGACAAGGAGCCGGATGTTTGCCTTTTTGGAAGGAGCGTCTGCCGAGTACAAGCGCCGTGAGATGTGCAGCCGGTGGGCAAGCACAGATCCCCAGTGCTGTTGTGCCTGTGCATAGGCTGCACGGGGACAGTGAAGAGCAGCAAGAGCTTTCAGGGCTGGCACCTTCCTTGTGGGACAAGGAGCCGGACGTTTGCCTTTTCGGAAAATTGCAATGCCGAGAACGAACACCGTGAGGTGTACCGTTCCTGGGCAAGCACAGATCCCCAGTGCTGTTGTGCCTGTGGATAGGGTGCACGGGGACAGTGAAGAGCAGCAAGAGCTTTCAGGGCTGGCACCTTCCTTGTGGGACAAGGAGCCGGACGTTTGCCTTTTCGAAAGGAGCGTCTGCCGAGTACAAGCGCCGTGAGATGTGCAGCCTGTGGGCAAGCACAGATCCCCAGTGCTGTTGTGCCTGTGCATAGGCTGCACGGGGACAGTGAAGAGCAGCAAGAGCTTTCAGGGCTGGCACCTTCCTTGTGGGACAAGGAGCCGGACGTTTGCCTTTTCGGAAAGAGGCTCTGCTGAGAACGAACACTGTGAGGTGTACCGTTCCTGTCTAAGCACAGATCCCCAGTGCTGTTGTGCCTGTGGATAGGGTGCACGGGGACAGTGAAGAGCAGCAAGAGCTTTCAGGGCTGGCACTTTCCTTGTGGGACAAGGAGCCGGACGATTGCCTTTTCGAAAGGAGCGTCTGCCGAGTACAAGCGCCGTGAGATGTGCAGCCTGTGGGCAAGCACAGATCCCCAGTGCTGTTGTGCCTGTGGATAGGGTGCACGGGGACAGTGAAGAGCAGCAAGAGCTTTCAGGGCTGGCACCTTCCTTGTGGGAGAAGGAGCCGGACGTTTGCCTTTTCGGTAAGAGGCTCTGCTGAGAACGAACACCGTGAGGTGTACCGTTCCTGTCTAAGTACAGATCCCCAGTGCTGTTGTGCCTGTGGATAGGGTGCACGGGGACAGTGAAGAGCAGCAAGAGCTTTCAGGGCTGGCACCTTCCTTGTGGGAGAAGGAGCCGGACGTTTGCCTTTTCGGAAAGAGGCTCTGCTGAGAACGAACACCGTGAGGTGTACCGTTCCTGGGCAAGCACAGATCCCCAGTGCTGTTGTGCCTGTGGATAGGGTGCACGGGGACAGTGAAGAGCAGCAAGAGCTTTCTGGGCAGGCACCTTCCTTGTGGGACAAGGAGCCGGACGTTTGCCTTTTCGGAAAATTGCAATGCCGAGAACGAACACCGTGAGGTGTACCGTTCCTGGGCAAGCACAGATCCCCAGTGCTGTTGTGCTTGTGGATAGGGTGCCCGGGGACAGTGAAAAGCAGCAAGAGCTTTCTGGGCTGGCACCTTCCTTGTGGGACAAGGAGCCGGACGTTTGCCTTTTCGGAAGGAGCGTCTGCCGAGTACAAGTGCCGAAAGATGTGCAGCCTGTGGGCAAGCACAGATCCCCAGTGCTGTTGTGCCTGTGGATAGGGTGCCCGGGGACAGTGAAGAGCAGCAAGAGCTTTCAGGGCTGGCACCTTCCTTGTGGGACAAGGAGCCGGACGTTTGCCTTTTCGAAAGGAGCGTCTGCCGAGTACAAGCGCCGTGAGATGTGCAGCCTGTGGGCAAGCACAGATCCCCAGTGCTGTTGTGCCTGTGCATAGGCTGCACGGGGACAGTGAAGAGCAGCAAGAGCTTTCAGGGCTGGCACCTTCCTTGTGGGACAAGGAGCCGGACGTTTGCCTTTTCGGAAAGAGGCTCTGCTGAGAACGAACACCGTGAGTTGTACCGTTCCTGTCTAAGTACAGATTCCCAAAGCTGTTGTGCCTGTGGATAGTGTGCACGGGGACAGTGAAGAGCAGCAAGAGCTTTCAGGGCTGGCACCTTCCTTGTGGGACAAGGAGCCGGACGTTTGCCTTTTCGGTAAGAGGCTCTGCTGAGAACGAACACCGTGAGGTGTACCGTTCCTGGGCAAGCACAGATCCCCAGTGCTGTTGTGCCTGTGCATAGGCTGCACGGGGACAGTGAAGAGCAGCAAGAGCTTTCAGGGCTGGCACCTTCCTTGTGGGACAAGGAGCCGGACGTTTGCCTTTTTGGAAGGAGCGTCTGCCGAGTACAAGCGCCGTGAGATGAGCAGCCTGTGGGCAAGCACAGATCCCCAGTGCTGTTGTGCCTGTGGATAGGGTGCCCGGGGACAGTGAAGAGCAGCAAGAGCTTTCAGGGCTGGCACCTTCCTTGTGGGACAAGGAGCCGGACGTTTGCCTTTTCGAAAGGAGCGTCTGCCGAGTACAAGCGCCGTGAGATGTGCAGCCTGTGGGCAAGCACAGATCCCCAGTGCTGTTGTGCCTGTGCATAGGCTGCACGGGGACAGTGAAGAGCAGCAAGAGCTTTCAGGGCTGGCACCTTCCTTGTGGGACAAGGAGCCGGACGTTTGCCTTTTCGGAAAGAGGCTCTGCTGAGAACGAACACTGTGAGGTGTACCGTTCCTGTCTAAGCACAGATCCCCAGTGCTGTTGTGCCTGTGGATAGGGTGCACGGGGACAGTGAAGAGCAGCAAGAGCTTTCAGGGCTGGCACTTTCCTTGTGGGACAAGGAGCCGGACGATTGCCTTTTCGAAAGGAGCGTCTGCCGAGTACAAGCGCCGTGAGATGTGCAGCCTGTGGGCAAGCACAGATCCCCAGTGCTGTTGTGCCTGTGGATAGGGTGCACGGGGACAGTGAAGAGCAGCAAGAGCTTTCAGGGCTGGCACCTTCCTTGTGGGAGAAGGAGCCGGACGTTTGCCTTTTCGGTAAGAGGCTCTGCTGAGAACGAACACCGTGAGGTGTACCGTTCCTGTCTAAGTACAGATCCCCAGTGCTGTTGTGCCTGTGGATAGGGTGCACGGGGACAGTGAAGAGCAGCAAGAGCTTTCAGGGCTGGCACCTTCCTTGTGGGAGAAGGAGCCGGACGTTTGCCTTTTCGGAAAGAGGCTCTGCTGAGAACGAACACCGTGAGGTGTACCGTTCCTGGGCAAGCACAGATCCCCAGTGCTGTTGTGCCTGTGGATAGGGTGCACGGGGACAGTGAAGAGCAGCAAGAGCTTTCTGGGCAGGCACCTTCCTTGTGGGACAAGGAGCCGGACGTTTGCCTTTTCGGAAAATTGCAATGCCGAGAACGAACACCGTGAGGTGTACCGTTCCTGGGCAAGCACAGATCCCCAGTGCTGTTGTGCTTGTGGATAGGGTGCCCGGGGACAGTGAAAAGCAGCAAGAGCTTTCTGGGCTGGCACCTTCCTTGTGGGACAAGGAGCCGGACGTTTGCCTTTTCGGAAGGAGCGTCTGCCGAGTACAAGTGCCGAAAGATGTGCAGCCTGTGGGCAAGCACAGATCCCCAGTGCTGTTGTGCCTGTGGATAGGGTGCCCGGGGACAGTGAAGAGCAGCAAGAGCTTTCAGGGCTGGCACCTTCCTTGTGGGACAAGGAGCCGGACGTTTGCCTTTTCGAAAGGAGCGTCTGCCGAGTACAAGCGCCGTGAGATGTGCAGCCTGTGGGCAAGCACAGATCCCCAGTGCTGTTGTGCCTGTGCATAGGCTGCACGGGGACAGTGAAGAGCAGCAAGAGCTTTCAGGGCTGGCACCTTCCTTGTGGGACAAGGAGCCGGACGTTTGCCTTTTCGGAAAGAGGCTCTGCTGAGAACGAACACCGTGAGTTGTACCGTTCCTGTCTAAGTACAGATTCCCAAAGCTGTTGTGCCTGTGGATAGTGTGCACGGGGACAGTGAAGAGCAGCAAGAGCTTTCAGGGCTGGCACCTTCCTTGTGGGACAAGGAGCCGGACGTTTGCCTTTTCGGTAAGAGGCTCTGCTGAGAACGAACACCGTGAGGTGTACCGTTCCTGGGCAAGCACAGATCCCCAGTGCTGTTGTGCCTGTGCATAGGCTGCACGGGGACAGTGAAGAGCAGCAAGAGCTTTCAGGGCTGGCACCTTCCTTGTGGGACAAGGAGCCGGACGTTTGCCTTTTTGGAAGGAGCGTCTGCCGAGTACAAGCGCCGTGAGATGAGCAGCCTGTGGGCAAGCACAGATCCCCAGTGCTGTTGTGCCTGTGGATAGGGTGCCCGGGGACAGTGAAGAGCAGCAAGAGCTTTCAGGGCTGGCACCTTCCTTGTGGGACAAGGAGCCGGACGTTTGCCTTTTCGGTAAGAGGCTCTGCTGAGAACGAACACCGTGAGGTGTATCGTTCCTGGGCAAGCACAGATCCCCAATGCTGTTGTGCCTGTGCATAGGCTGCACGGGGACAGTGAAGAGCAGCAAGAGCTTTCTGGGCTGGCACCTTCCTTGTGGGACAAGGAGCCGGACGTTTGCCTTTTCGGAAAATTGCAATGCCGAGAACGAACACCGTGAGGTGTACCGTTCCTGGGCAAGCACAGATCCCCAGTGCTGTTGTGCCTGTGGATAGGGTGCACGGGGACAGTGAAGAGCAGCAAGAGCTTTCAGGGCTGGCACCTTCCTTGTGGGACAAGGAGCCGGACGTTTGCCTTTTCGGAAGGAGCGTCTGCCGAGTACAAGCGCCGTGAGATGTGCAGCCTGTGGGCAAGCACAGATCCCCAGTGCTGTTGTGCCTGTGGATAGGGTGCACGGGGACAGTGAAGAGCAGCAAGAGCTTTCAGGGCTGGCACCTTCCTTGTGGGACAAGGAGCCGGACGTTTGCCTTTTCGGAAAGAGGCTCTGCTGAGAACGAACACCGTGAGGTGTACCGTTCCTGGGCAAGCACAGATCCCCAGTGCTGTTGTGCCTGTGCATAGGCTGCACGGGAACAGTGAAGAGCAGCAAGAGCTTTCAGGGCTGGCACCTTCCTTGTGGGACAAGGAGCCGGACGTTTGCCTTTTCGGAAGGAGCGTCTGCCGAGTACAAGCGCCGTGAGATGTGCAGCCTGTGGGCAAGCACAGATCCCCAGTGCTGTTGTGCCTGTGGATAGGGTGCCCGGGGACAGTGAAGAGCAGCAAGAGCTTTCAGGGCTGGCACCTTCCTTGTGGGACAAGGAGCCGGACGTTTGCCTTTTCGGTAAGAGGCTCTGCTGAGAACGAACACCGTGAGGTGTACCGTTCCTGGGCAAGCACAGATCCCCAGTGCTGTTGTGCCTGTGGATAGGGTGCCCGGGGACAGTGAAGAGCAGCAAGAGCTTTCAGGGCTGGCACCTTCCTTGTGGGACAAGGAGCCGGACGTTTGCCTTTTCGGAAAATTGCAATGCCGAGAACGAACACCGTGAGGTGTACCGTTCCTGTCTAAGCACAGATCCCCAGTGCTGTTGTGCCTGTGGATAGGGTGCACGGGGACAGTGAAGAGCAGCAAGAGCTTTCAGGGCTGGCACCTTCCTTGTGGGACAAGGAGCCGGACGTTTGCCTTTTCGGTAAGAGGCTCTGCTGAGAACGAACACCGTGAGGTGTACCGTTCCTGTCTAAGTACAGATTCCCAAAGCTGTTGTGCCTGTGGATAGGGTGCACGGGGACAGTGAAGAGCAGCAAGAGCTTTCAGGGCTGGCACCTTCCTTGTGGGACAAGGAGCCGGACGTTTGCCTTTTCGGAAGGAGCGTCTGCCGAGTACAAGCACCGTGAGATGAGCAGCCTGTGGGCAAGCACAGATCCCCAGTGCTGTTGTGCCTGTGGATAGGGTGCCCGGGGACAGTGAAGAGCAGCAAGAGCTTTCAGGGCTGGCACCTTCCTTGTGGGACAAGGAGCCGGACGTTTGCCTTTTCGGTAAGAGGCTCTGCTGAGAACGAACACCGTGAGGTGTATCGTTCCTGGGCAAGCACAGATCCCCAATGCTGTTGTGCCTGTGCATAGGCTGCACGGGGACAGTGAAGAGCAGCAAGAGCTTTCTGGGCTGGCACCTTCCTTGTGGGACAAGGAGCCGGACGTTTGCCTTTTCGGTAAGAGGCTCTGCTGAGAACGAACACTGTGAGGTGTACCGTTCCTGTCTAAGCACAGATCCCCAGTGCTGTTGTGCCTGTGGATAGGGTGCACGGGGACAGTGAAGAGCAGCAAGAGCTTTCAGGGCTGGCACTTTCCTTGTGGGACAAGGAGCCGGACGATTGCCTTTTCGAAAGGAGCGTCTGCCGAGTACAAGCGCCGTGAGATGTGCAGCCTGTGGGCAAGCACAGATCCCCAGTGCTGTTGTGCCTGTGGATAGGGTGCACGGGGACAGTGAAGAGCAGCAAGAGCTTTCAGGGCTGGCACCTTCCTTGTGGGAGAAGGAGCCGGACGTTTGCCTTTTCGGTAAGAGGCTCTGCTGAGAACGAACACCGTGAGGTGTACCGTTCCTGTCTAAGTACAGATCCCCAGTGCTGTTGTGCCTGTGGATAGGGTGCACGGGGACAGTGAAGAGCAGCAAGAGCTTTCAGGGCTGGCACCTTCCTTGTGGGAGAAGGAGCCGGACGTTTGCCTTTTCGGAAAGAGGCTCTGCTGAGAACGAACACCGTGAGGTGTACCGTTCCTGGGCAAGCACAGATCCCCAGTGCTGTTGTGCCTGTGGATAGGGTGCACGGGGACAGTGAAGAGCAGCAAGAGCTTTCTGGGCAGGCACCTTCCTTGTGGGACAAGGAGCCGGACGTTTGCCTTTTCGGAAAATTGCAATGCCGAGAACGAACACCGTGAGGTGTACCGTTCCTGGGCAAGCACAGATCCCCAGTGCTGTTGTGCTTGTGGATAGGGTGCCCGGGGACAGTGAAAAGCAGCAAGAGCTTTCTGGGCTGGCACCTTCCTTGTGGGACAAGGAGCCGGACGTTTGCCTTTTCGGAAGGAGCGTCTGCCGAGTACAAGTGCCGAAAGATGTGCAGCCTGTGGGCAAGCACAGATCCCCAGTGCTGTTGTGCCTGTGGATAGGGTGCCCGGGGACAGTGAAGAGCAGCAAGAGCTTTCAGGGCTGGCACCTTCCTTGTGGGACAAGGAGCCGGACGTTTGCCTTTTCGAAAGGAGCGTCTGCCGAGTACAAGCGCCGTGAGATGTGCAGCCTGTGGGCAAGCACAGATCCCCAGTGCTGTTGTGCCTGTGCATAGGCTGCACGGGGACAGTGAAGAGCAGCAAGAGCTTTCAGGGCTGGCACCTTCCTTGTGGGACAAGGAGCCGGACGTTTGCCTTTTCGGAAAGAGGCTCTGCTGAGAACGAACACCGTGAGTTGTACCGTTCCTGTCTAAGTACAGATTCCCAAAGCTGTTGTGCCTGTGGATAGTGTGCACGGGGACAGTGAAGAGCAGCAAGAGCTTTCAGGGCTGGCACCTTCCTTGTGGGACAAGGAGCCGGACGTTTGCCTTTTCGGTAAGAGGCTCTGCTGAGAACGAACACCGTGAGGTGTACCGTTCCTGGGCAAGCACAGATCCCCAGTGCTGTTGTGCCTGTGCATAGGCTGCACGGGGACAGTGAAGAGCAGCAAGAGCTTTCAGGGCTGGCACCTTCCTTGTGGGACAAGGAGCCGGACGTTTGCCTTTTTGGAAGGAGCGTCTGCCGAGTACAAGCGCCGTGAGATGAGCAGCCTGTGGGCAAGCACAGATCCCCAGTGCTGTTGTGCCTGTGGATAGGGTGCCCGGGGACAGTGAAGAGCAGCAAGAGCTTTCAGGGCTGGCACCTTCCTTGTGGGACAAGGAGCCGGACGTTTGCCTTTTCGAAAGGAGCGTCTGCCGAGTACAAGCGCCGTGAGATGTGCAGCCTGTGGGCAAGCACAGATCCCCAGTGCTGTTGTGCCTGTGCATAGGCTGCACGGGGACAGTGAAGAGCAGCAAGAGCTTTCAGGGCTGGCACCTTCCTTGTGGGACAAGGAGCCGGACGTTTGCCTTTTCGGAAAGAGGCTCTGCTGAGAACGAACACTGTGAGGTGTACCGTTCCTGTCTAAGCACAGATCCCCAGTGCTGTTGTGCCTGTGGATAGGGTGCACGGGGACAGTGAAGAGCAGCAAGAGCTTTCAGGGCTGGCACTTTCCTTGTGGGACAAGGAGCCGGACGATTGCCTTTTCGAAAGGAGCGTCTGCCGAGTACAAGCGCCGTGAGATGTGCAGCCTGTGGGCAAGCACAGATCCCCAGTGCTGTTGTGCCTGTGGATAGGGTGCACGGGGACAGTGAAGAGCAGCAAGAGCTTTCAGGGCTGGCACCTTCCTTGTGGGAGAAGGAGCCGGACGTTTGCCTTTTCGGTAAGAGGCTCTGCTGAGAACGAACACCGTGAGGTGTACCGTTCCTGTCTAAGTACAGATCCCCAGTGCTGTTGTGCCTGTGGATAGGGTGCACGGGGACAGTGAAGAGCAGCAAGAGCTTTCAGGGCTGGCACCTTCCTTGTGGGAGAAGGAGCCGGACGTTTGCCTTTTCGGAAAGAGGCTCTGCTGAGAACGAACACCGTGAGGTGTACCGTTCCTGGGCAAGCACAGATCCCCAGTGCTGTTGTGCCTGTGGATAGGGTGCACGGGGACAGTGAAGAGCAGCAAGAGCTTTCTGGGCAGGCACCTTCCTTGTGGGACAAGGAGCCGGACGTTTGCCTTTTCGGAAAATTGCAATGCCGAGAACGAACACCGTGAGGTGTACCGTTCCTGGGCAAGCACAGATCCCCAGTGCTGTTGTGCTTGTGGATAGGGTGCCCGGGGACAGTGAAAAGCAGCAAGAGCTTTCTGGGCTGGCACCTTCCTTGTGGGACAAGGAGCCGGACGTTTGCCTTTTCGGAAGGAGCGTCTGCCGAGTACAAGTGCCGAAAGATGTGCAGCCTGTGGGCAAGCACAGATCCCCAGTGCTGTTGTGCCTGTGGATAGGGTGCCCGGGGACAGTGAAGAGCAGCAAGAGCTTTCAGGGCTGGCACCTTCCTTGTGGGACAAGGAGCCGGACGTTTGCCTTTTCGAAAGGAGCGTCTGCCGAGTACAAGCGCCGTGAGATGTGCAGCCTGTGGGCAAGCACAGATCCCCAGTGCTGTTGTGCCTGTGCATAGGCTGCACGGGGACAGTGAAGAGCAGCAAGAGCTTTCAGGGCTGGCACCTTCCTTGTGGGACAAGGAGCCGGACGTTTGCCTTTTCGGAAAGAGGCTCTGCTGAGAACGAACACCGTGAGTTGTACCGTTCCTGTCTAAGTACAGATTCCCAAAGCTGTTGTGCCTGTGGATAGTGTGCACGGGGACAGTGAAGAGCAGCAAGAGCTTTCAGGGCTGGCACCTTCCTTGTGGGACAAGGAGCCGGACGTTTGCCTTTTCGGTAAGAGGCTCTGCTGAGAACGAACACCGTGAGGTGTACCGTTCCTGGGCAAGCACAGATCCCCAGTGCTGTTGTGCCTGTGCATAGGCTGCACGGGGACAGTGAAGAGCAGCAAGAGCTTTCAGGGCTGGCACCTTCCTTGTGGGACAAGGAGCCGGACGTTTGCCTTTTTGGAAGGAGCGTCTGCCGAGTACAAGCGCCGTGAGATGAGCAGCCTGTGGGCAAGCACAGATCCCCAGTGCTGTTGTGCCTGTGGATAGGGTGCCCGGGGACAGTGAAGAGCAGCAAGAGCTTTCAGGGCTGGCACCTTCCTTGTGGGACAAGGAGCCGGACGTTTGCCTTTTCGGTAAGAGGCTCTGCTGAGAACGAACACCGTGAGGTGTATCGTTCCTGGGCAAGCACAGATCCCCAATGCTGTTGTGCCTGTGCATAGGCTGCACGGGGACAGTGAAGAGCAGCAAGAGCTTTCTGGGCTGGCACCTTCCTTGTGGGACAAGGAGCCGGACGTTTGCCTTTTCGGAAAATTGCAATGCCGAGAACGAACACCGTGAGGTGTACCGTTCCTGGGCAAGCACAGATCCCCAGTGCTGTTGTGCCTGTGGATAGGGTGCACGGGGACAGTGAAGAGCAGCAAGAGCTTTCAGGGCTGGCACCTTCCTTGTGGGACAAGGAGCCGGACGTTTGCCTTTTCGGAAGGAGCGTCTGCCGAGTACAAGCGCCGTGAGATGTGCAGCCTGTGGGCAAGCACAGATCCCCAGTGCTGTTGTGCCTGTGGATAGGGTGCACGGGGACAGTGAAGAGCAGCAAGAGCTTTCAGGGCTGGCACCTTCCTTGTGGGACAAGGAGCCGGACGTTTGCCTTTTCGGAAAGAGGCTCTGCTGAGAACGAACACCGTGAGGTGTACCGTTCCTGGGCAAGCACAGATCCCCAGTGCTGTTGTGCCTGTGCATAGGCTGCACGGGAACAGTGAAGAGCAGCAAGAGCTTTCAGGGCTGGCACCTTCCTTGTGGGACAAGGAGCCGGACGTTTGCCTTTTCGGAAGGAGCGTCTGCCGAGTACAAGCGCCGTGAGATGTGCAGCCTGTGGGCAAGCACAGATCCCCAGTGCTGTTGTGCCTGTGGATAGGGTGCCCGGGGACAGTGAAGAGCAGCAAGAGCTTTCAGGGCTGGCACCTTCCTTGTGGGACAAGGAGCCGGACGTTTGCCTTTTCGGTAAGAGGCTCTGCTGAGAACGAACACCGTGAGGTGTACCGTTCCTGGGCAAGCACAGATCCCCAGTGCTGTTGTGCCTGTGGATAGGGTGCCCGGGGACAGTGAAGAGCAGCAAGAGCTTTCAGGGCTGGCACCTTCCTTGTGGGACAAGGAGCCGGACGTTTGCCTTTTCGGAAAATTGCAATGCCGAGAACGAACACCGTGAGGTGTACCGTTCCTGTCTAAGCACAGATCCCCAGTGCTGTTGTGCCTGTGGATAGGGTGCACGGGGACAGTGAAGAGCAGCAAGAGCTTTCAGGGCTGGCACCTTCCTTGTGGGACAAGGAGCCGGACGTTTGCCTTTTCGGTAAGAGGCTCTGCTGAGAACGAACACCGTGAGGTGTACCGTTCCTGTCTAAGTACAGATTCCCAAAGCTGTTGTGCCTGTGGATAGGGTGCACGGGGACAGTGAAGAGCAGCAAGAGCTTTCAGGGCTGGCACCTTCCTTGTGGGACAAGGAGCCGGACGTTTGCCTTTTCGGAAGGAGCGTCTGCCGAGTACAAGCACCGTGAGATGAGCAGCCTGTGGGCAAGCACAGATCCCCAGTGCTGTTGTGCCTGTGGATAGGGTGCCCGGGGACAGTGAAGAGCAGCAAGAGCTTTCAGGGCTGGCACCTTCCTTGTGGGACAAGGAGCCGGACGTTTGCCTTTTCGGTAAGAGGCTCTGCTGAGAACGAACACCGTGAGGTGTATCGTTCCTGGGCAAGCACAGATCCCCAATGCTGTTGTGCCTGTGCATAGGCTGCACGGGGACAGTGAAGAGCAGCAAGAGCTTTCTGGGCTGGCACCTTCCTTGTGGGACAAGGAGCCGGACGTTTGCCTTTTCGGTAAGAGGCTCTGCTGAGAACGAACACCGTGAGGTGTACCGTTCCTGGGCAAGCACAGATCCCCAGTGCTGTTGTGCATGTGCATAGGCTGCACGGGAACAGTGAAGAGCAGCAAGAGCTTTCAGGGCTGGCACCTTCCTTGTGGGACAAGGAGCCGGACGTTTGCCTTTTCGGAAGGGGCGTCTGCCGAGTACAAGCGCCGTGAGATGTGCAGCCTGTGGGCAAGCACAGATCCCCAGTGCTGTTGTGCCTGTGGATAGGGTGCACGGGGACAGTGAAGAGCAGCAAGAGCTTTCAGGGCTGGCACCTTCCTTGTGGGACAAGGAGCCGGACGTTTGCCTTTTCGGAAAGAGGCTCTGCTGAGAACGAACACCGTGAGGTGTACCGTTCCTGTCTAAGCACAGATCCACAGTGCTGTTGTGCCTGTGGATAGGGTGCCCGGGGACAGTGAAGAGCAGCAAGAGCTTTCAGGGCTGGCACCTTCCTTGTGGGACAAGGAGCCGGACGTTTGCCTTTTCGGAAAATTGCAATGCCGAGAACGAACACCGTGAGGTGTACCGTTCCTGGGCAAGCACAGATCCCCAGTGCTGTTGTGCCTGTGCATAGGCTGCACGGGAACAGTGAAGAGCAGCAAGAGCTTTCAGGGCTGGCACCTTCCTTGTGGGACAAGGAGCCGGACGTTTGCCTTTTCGGAAGGAGCGTCTGCCGAGTACAAGCGCCGTGAGATGTGCAGCCTGTGGGCAAGCACAGATCCCCAGTGCTGTTGTGCCTGTGGATAGGGTGCACGGGGACAGTGAAGAGCAGCAAGAGCTTTCAGGGCTGGCACCTTCCTTGTGGGACAAGGAGCCGGACGTTTGCCTTTTCGGAAAGAGGCTCTGCTGAGAACGAACACCGTGAGGTGTACCGTTCCTGTCTAAGTACAGATTCCCAAAGCTGTTGTGCCTGTGGATAGGGTGCACGGGGACAGTGAAGAGCAGCAAGAGCTTTCAGGGCTGGCACCTTCCTTGTGGGAGAAGGAGCCGGACGTTTGCCTTTTCGGAAGGAGCGTCTGCCGAGTACAAGCGCCGTGAGATGTGCAGCCTGTGGGCAAGCACAGATCCCCAGTGCTGTTGTGCCTGTGGATAGGGTGCACGGGGACAGTGAAGAGCAGCAAGAGCTTTCAGGGCTGGCACCTTCCTTGTGGGACAAGGAGCCGGACGTTTGCCTTTTCGGAAAGAGGCTCTGCTGAGTACAAGCGCCGTGAGATGTGCAGCCTGTGGGCAAGCAGAGATCCCCAGTGCTGTTGTGCCTGTGCATAGGCTGCACGGGGACAGTGAAGAGCAGGAAGAGCTTTCAGGGCTGGCACCTTCCTTGTGGGACAAGGAGCCGGACGTTTGCCTTTTCGGAAAATTGCAATGCCGAGAACGAACACCGTGAGGTGTACCGTTCCAGGGCAAGCACAGATCCCCAGTGCTGTTGTGCCTGTGGATAGGGTGCACGGGGACAGTGAAGAGCAGCAAGAGCTTTCAGGGCTGGCACCTTCCTTGTGGGACAAGGAGCCGGATGTTTGCCTTTTCGGAAAGAGGTTCTTCTGAACGAACACCGTGAGGTGTACCGTTCCTGTCTAAGTACAGATCCCCAGTGCTGTTGTGCCTGTGGATAGGGTGCACGGGGACAGTGAAGAGCAGCAAGAGCTTTCAGGGCTGGCACCTTCCTTGTGGGACAAGGAGCCGGACGTTTGCCTTTTCGGAAAAAGGCTCTGCTGAGAACGAACACCGTGAGGTGTACCGTTCCTGTCTAAGTACAGATTCCCAAAGCTGTTGTGCCTGTGGATAGGGTGCACGGGGACAGTGAAGAGCAGCAAGAGCTTTCAGGGCTGGCACCTTCCTTGTGGGACAAGGAGCCGGACGTTTGCCTTTTCGGAAGGAGCGTCTGCCAAGTACAAGCGCCGTGAGATGTGCAGCCTGTGGGCAAGCACAGATCCCCAGTGCTGTTGTGCCTGTGCATAGGCTGCACGGGGACAGTGAAGAGCAGCAAGAGCTTTCAGGGCTGGCACCTTCCTTGTGGGACAAGGAGCCGGACGTTTGCCTTTTCGGTAAGAGGCTCTGCTGAGAACGAACACCGTGAGGTGTACCGTTCCTGGGCAAGCACAGATCCCCAGTGCTGTTGTGCCTGTGCATAGGCTGCACGGGGACAGTGAAGAGCAGCAAGAGCTTTCTGGGCTGGCACCTTCCTTGTGGGACAAGGAGCCGGACGTTTGCCTTTTTGGAAAATTGCAATGCCGAGAACGAACACCGTGAGGTGTATCGTTCCTGGGCAAGCACAGATCCCCAGTGCTGTTGTGCCTGTGGATAGGGTGCACGGGGACAGTGAAAAGCAGCAAGAGCTTTCAGGGCTGGCACCTTCCTTGTGGGACAAGGAGCCGGACGTTTGCCTTTTCGGAAGGAGCGTCTGCCGAGTACAAGCGCCGTGAGATGTGCAGCCTGTGGGCAAGCACAGATCCCCAGTGCTGTTGTGCCTGTGCATAGGCTGCATGGGGACAGTGAAGAGCAGCAAGAGCTTTCAGGGCTGGCACCTTCCTTGTGGGACAAGGAGCCGGACGTTTGCCTTTTCGGAAAGAGGTTCTGCTGAGAACGAACACCGTGAGGTGTACCGTTCCTGGGCAAGCACAGATCCCCAGTGCTGTTGTGCCTGTGGATAGGGTGCACGGGGACAGTGAAGAGCAGCAAGAGCTTTCAGGGCTGGCACCTTCCTTGTGGGACAAGGAGCCGGACGTTTGCCTTTTCGGTAAGAGGCTCTGCTGAGAACGAACACCGTGAGGTGTACCGTTCCTGGGCAAGCACAGATCCCCAGTGCTGTTGTGCCTGTGGATAGGGTGCACGGGGACAGTGAAGAGCAGCAAGAGCTTTCAGGGCTGGCACCTTCCTTGTGGGACAAGGAGCCGGACGTTTGCCTTTTCGGAAGGAGCGTCTGCTGAGTACAAGCGCCGTGAGATGTGCAGCCTGTGGGCAAGCACAGATCCCCAGTGCTGTTGTGCCTGTGGATAGGGTGCACGGGGACAGTGAAGAGCAGCAAGAGCTTTCAGGGCTGGCACCTTCCTTGTGGGACAAGTAGCCGGACGTTTGCCTTTTCGGAAGGAGCGTCTGCCGAGTACAAGCGCTGTGAGATGTGCAGCCTGTGGGCAAGCACAGATCCCCAGTGCTGTTGTGCCTGTGCATAGGCTGCACGGGGACAGTGAAGAGCAGCAAGAGCTTTCAGGGCTGGCACCTTCCTTGTGGGACAAGGAGCCGGACGTTTGCCTTTTCAGAAGGAGCGTCTGCCGAGTACAAGCGCCGTGAGGTGTACCGTTCCTGGGCAAGCACAGATCCCCAGTGCTGTTGTGCCTGTGCATAGGCTGCACGGGGACAGTGAAGAGCAGCAAGAGCTTTCAGGGCTGGCACCTTCCTTGTGGGACAAGGAGCCGGACGTTTGCCTTTTCGGAAAATTGCAATGCCGAGAACGAACACCGTGAGGTGTACCGTTCCTGGGCAAGCACAGATCCCCAGTGCTGTTGTGCCTGTGGATAGGGTGCACGGGGACAGTGAAGAGCAGCAAGAGCTTTCAGGGCTGGCACCTTCCTTGTGGGACAAGGAGCCGGATGTTTGCCTTTTCGGAAAGAGGCTCTGCTGAGAAAGAACACCGTGAGGTGTACCGTTCCTGTGCAAGCACAGATCCCCAGTGCTGTTGTGCCTGTGGATAGGGTGCACGGGGACAGTGAAGAGCAGCAAGAGCTTTCTGGGCTGGCACCTTCCTTGTGGGACAAGGAGCCGGACGTTTGCCTTTTCGGAAGGAGCGTCTGCCGAGTACAAGCGCCGTGAGATGTGCAGCCTGTGGGCAAGCACAGATCCCCAGTGCTGTTGTGCCTGTGGATAGGGTGCACGGGGACAGTGAAGAGCAGCAAGAGCTTTCAGGGCTGGCACCTTCCTTGTGGGACAAGGAGCCGGACGTTTGCCTTTTCGGTAAGAGGCTCTGCTGAGAACGAACACCGTGAGGTGTACCGTTCCTGGGCAAGCACAGATCCCCAGTGCTGTTGTGCCTGTGGATAGGGTGCACAGGGACAGTGAAGAGCAGCAAGAGCTTTCAGGGCTGGCACCTTCCTTGTGGGACAAGGAGCCGGACGTTTGCCTTTTCGGAAAATTGCAATGCCGAGAACGAACACCGTGAGGTGTACCGTTCCTGGGCAAGCACAGATCCCCAGTGCTGTTGTGCCTGTGTATAGGGTGCACGGGGACAGTGAAGAGCAGCAAGAGCTTTCAGGGCTGGCACCTTCCTTTTGGGACAAGGAGCCGGATGTTTGCCTTTTCGGAAAGAGGCTCTGCTGAGAACGAACACCGTGAGGTGTACCGTTCCTGGGCAAGCACAGATCCCCAGTGCTGTTGTGCCTGTGGATAGGGTGCCCAGGGACAGTGAAGAGCAGCAAGAGCTTTCAGGGCTGGCACCTTCCTTGTGGGACAAGGAGCCGGACGTTTGCCTTTTCGGTAAGAGGCTCTGCTGAGAACGAACACCGTGAGGTGTACCGTTCCTGTCTAAGTACAGATTCCCAAAGCTGTTGTGCCTGTGGATAGGGTGCACGGGGACAGTGAAGAGCAGCAAGAGCTTTCAGGGCTGGCACCTTCCTTGTGGGAGAAGGAGCCGGACTTTTGCCTTTTCGGAAAGAGGCTCTGCTGAGAACGAACACCGTGAGGTGTATCGTTCCTGGGCAAGCACAGATCCCCAGTGCTGTTGTGCCTGTGGATAGGGTGCACGGGGACAGTGAAGAGCAGCAAGAGCTTTCAGGGCTGGCACCTTCCTTGTGGGACAAGGAGCCGGACGTTTGCCTTTTCGGAAAATTGCAATGCCGAGAACGAACACCGTGAGGTGTACCGTTCCTGTCTAAGTACAGATCCCCAGTGCTGTTGTGCCTGTGGATAGGGTGCCCGGGGACAGTGAAGAGCAGCAAGAGCTTTCAGGGCTGGCACCTTCCTTGTGGGACAAGGAGCCGGACGTTTGCCTTTTCGGAAGGAGCGTCTGCCGAGTACAAGCGCCGTGAGATGTGCAGCCTGTGGGCAAGCACAGATCCCCAGTGCTGTTGTGCCTGTGGATAGGGTGCACGGGGACAGTGAAGAGCAGCAAGAGCTTTCAGGGCTGGCACCTTCCTTGTGGGACAAGGAGCCGGACGTTTGCCTTTTCGGAAGGAGCGTCTGCCGAGTACAAGCGCCGTGAGATGTGCAGCCTGTGGGCAAGCACAGATCCCCAGTGCTGTTGTGCCTGTGCATAGGCTGCACGGGGACAGTGAAGAGCAGCAAGAGCTTTCAGGGCTGGCACCTTCCTTGTGGGACAAGGAGCCGGACGTTTGCCTTTTCGGAAAGAGGTTCTGCTGAGAACGAACACCGTGAGGTGTACCGTTCCTGGGCAAGCAGAGATCCCCAGTGCTGTTGTGCCTGTGCATAGGCTGCACGGGGACAGTGAAGAGCAGCAAGAGCTTTCAGGGCTGGCACCTTCCTTGTGGGACAAGGAGCCGGACGTTTGCCTTTTCGGAAAATTGCAATGCCAAGAACGAACACCGTGAGGTGTACCGTTCCTGGGCAAGCAGAGGTCCCCAGTGCTGTTGTGCCTGTGGATAGGGTGCCCGGGGACAGTGAAGAGCAGCAAGAGCTTTCAGGGCTGGCACCTTCCTTGTGGGACAAGGAGCCGGACGTTTGCCTTTTCGGAAGGAGCGTCTGCCGAGTACAAGCGCCGTGAGATGTGCAGCCTGTGGGCAAGCACAGATCCCCAGTGCTGTTGTGCCTGTGGATAGGGTGCACGGGGACAGTGAAGAGCAGCAAGAGCTTTCAGGGCTGGCACCTTCCTTGTGGGACAAGGAGCCGGACGTTTGCCTTTTCGGTAAGAGGCTCTGCTGAGAACGAACACCGTGAGGTGTACCGTTCCTGGGCAAGCACAGATCCCCAGTGCTGTTGTGCCTGTGGATAGGGTGCACGGGGACAGTGAAGAGCAGCAAGAGCTTTCAGGGCTGGCACCTTCCTTGTGGGACAAGGAGCCGGACGTTTGCCTTTTCGAAAGGAGCGTCTGCCGAGTACAAGCGCCGTGAGATGTGCAGCCTGTGGGCAAGCACAGATCCCCAGTGCTGTTGTGCCTGTGGATAGGGTGCACGGGGACAGTGAAGAGCAGCAAGAGCTTTCAGGGCTGGCACCTTCCTTGTGGGACAAGGAGCCGGACGTTTGCCTTTTCGGTAAGAGGCTCTGCTGAGAACGAACACCGTGAGGTGTACCGTTCCTGTCTAAGTACAGATTCCCAGTGCTGTTGTGCCTGTGGATAGGGTGCACGGGGACAGTGAAGAGCAGCAAGAGCTTTCAGGGCTGGCACCTTCCTTGTGGGAGAAGGAGCCGGACGTTTGCCTTTTAGGTAAGAGGCTCTGCTGAGAACGAACACCGTGAGGTGTACCGTTCCTGGGCAAGCACAGATCCCCAGTGCTGTTGTGCCTGTGCATAGGCTGCACGGGGACAGTGAAGAGCAGCAAGAGCTTTCAGGGCTGGCACCTTCCTTGTGGGACAAGGAGCCGGACGTTTGCCTTTTCGGAAAATTGCAATGCCGAGAACGAACACCGTGAGGTGTACCGTTCCTGGGAAAGCACAGATCCCCAGTGCTGTTGTGCCTGTGGATAGGGTGCACGGGGACAGTGAAGAGCAGCAAGAGCTTTCAGGGCTGGCACCTTCCTTGTGGGACAAGGAGCCGGACGTTTGCCTTTGTGGAAGGAGCGTCTGCCGAGTACAAGCGCCGTGAGATGTGCAGCCTGTGGGCAAGCACAGATCCCCAGTGCTGTTGTGCCTGTGGATAGGGTGCACGGGGACAGTGAAGAGCAGCAAGAGCTTTCAGGGCTGGCACCTTCCTTGTGGGACAAGGAGCCGGACGTTTGCCTTTTCGGAAAGAGGCTCTGCTGAGAACGATCACCGTGAGGTGTACCGTTCCTGGGCAAGCACAGATCCCCAGTGCTGTTGTGCCTGTGGATAGGGTGCACGGGGACAGTGAAGAGCAGCAAGAGCTTTCAGGGCTGGCACCTTCCTTGTGGGACAAGGAGCCGGACGTTTGCCTTTTCGGTAAGAGGCTCTGCTGAGAACGAACACCGTGAGGTGTACCGTTCCTGTCTAAGTACAGATTCCCAAAGCTGTTGTGCCTGTGGATAGGGTGCACGGGGACAGTGAAGAGCAGCAAGAGCTTTCAGGGCTGGCACCTTCCTTGTGGGAGAAGGAGCCGGACGTTTGCCTTTTAGGTAAGAGGCTCTGCTGAGAACGAACACCATGAGGTGTATCGTTCCTGGGCAAGCACAGATCCCCAGTGCTGTTGTGCCTGTGCATAGGGTGCACGGGGACAGTGAAGAGCAGCAAGAGCTTTCTGGGCTGGCACCTTCCTTGTGGGACAAGGAGCCGGACGTTTGCCTTTTCGGAAAATTGCAATGCCGAGAACGAACACCGTGAGGTGTACCGTTCCTGGGCAAGCACAGATCCCCAGTGCTGTTGTGCCTGTGGATAGGGTGCACGGGGACAGTGAAGAGCAGCAAGAGCTTTCAGGGCTGGCACCTTCCTTGTGGGACAAGGAGCCGGACGTTTGCCTTTTCGGAAAGAGGCTCTGCTGAGAACGAACACCGTGAGGTGTACCGTTCCTGTCTAAGTACAGATCCCCAGTGCTGTTGTGCCTGTGGATAGGGTGCACGGGGACAGTGAAGAGCAGCAAGAGCTTTCAGGGCTGGCACCTTCCTTGTGGGACAAGGAGCCGGACGTTTGCCTTTTCGGTAAGAGACTCTGCTGAGAACGAACACCGTGAGGTGTACCGTTCCTGTGCAAGCACAGATCCCCAGTGCTGTTGTGCCTGTGGATAGGGTGCCCGGGGACAGTGAAGAGCAGCAAGAGCTTTCAGGGCTGGCACCTTCCTTGTGGGACAAGGAGCCGGACGTTTGCCTTTTCGAAAGGAGCGTCTGCCGAGTACAAGCGCCGTGACATGTGCATCCTGAGGGCAAGCACAGATCCCCAGTGCTGTTGTGCCTGTGGATAGGGTGCACGGGGACAGTGAAGAGCAGCAAGAGCTTTCAGGGCTGGCACCTTCCTTGTGGGACAAGGAGCCGGACGTTTGCCTTTTTGGAAGGAGCGTCTGCCGAGTACAAGCGCCGTGAGATGTGCAGCCTGTGGGCAAGCACAGATCCCCAGTGCTGTTGTGCCTGTGGATAGGGTGCACGGGGACAGTGAAGAGCAGCAAGAGCTTTCAGGGCTGGCACCTTCCTTGTGGGACAAGGAGCCGGACGTTTGCCTTTTCGGAAAGAGGCTCTGCTGAGAACGAACACCGTGAGGTGTACCGTTCCTGTCTAAGCACAGATCCACAGTGCTGTTGTGCCTGTGGATAGGGTGCACGGGGACAGTGAAGAGCAGCAAGAGCTTTCAGGGCTGGCACCTTCCTTGTGGGACAAGGAGCCGGACGTTTGCCTTTTAGGTAAGAGGCTCTGCTGAGAACGAACACCGTGAGGTGTACCGTTCCTGTCTAAGCACAGATCCCCAGTGCTGTTGTGCCTGTGCATAGGCTGCACGGGAACAGTGAAGAGCAGCAAGAGCTTTCAGGGCTGGCACCTTCCTTGTGGGACAAGGAGCCGGACGTTTGCCTTTTCGGAAAATTGCAATGCCCAGAACGAACACCGTGAGGTGTACCGTTCCTGGGCAAGCACAGATCCCCAGTGCTGTTGTGCCTGTGGATAGGGTGCACGGGGACAGTGAAGAGCAGCAAGAGCTTTCAGGGCTGGCACCTTCCTTGTGGGACAAGGAGCCGGACGTTTGCCTTTTTGGAAGGAGCGTCTGCCGAGTACAAGCGCCGTGAGATGTGCAGCCTGTGGGCAAGCACAGATCCCCAGTGCTGTTGTGCCTGTGGATAGGGTGCACGGGGACAGTGAAGAGCAGCAAGAGCTTTCAGGGCTGGCACCTTCCTTGTGGGAGAAGGAGCCGGACGTTTGCCTTTTCGGAAAGAGGCTCTGCTGAGAACGAACACCGTGAGGTGTACCGTTCCTGTCTAAGTACAGATTCCCAAAGCTGTTGTGCCTGTGGATAGGGTGCACGGGGACAGTGAAGAGCAGCAAGAGCTTTCTGGGCTGGCACCTTCCTTGTGGGACAAGGAGCCGGACGTTTGCCTTTTCGGAAGGAGCGTCTGCCGAGTACAAGCGCCGTGAGATGTGCAGCCTGTGGGCAAGCACAGATCCCCAGTGCTGTTGTGCCTGTGCATAGGCTGCACGGGGACAGTGAAGAGCAGCAAGAGCTTTCAGGGCTGGCACCTTCCTTGTGGGACAAGGAGCCGGACGTTTGCCTTTTCGGAAAGAGGCTCTGCTGAGAACGAACACCGTGAGGTGTACCGTTCCTGTCTAAGTACAGATCCCCAGTGCTGTTGTGCCTGTGGATAGGGTGCACGGGGACAGTGAAGAGCAGCAAGAGCTTTCAGGGCTGGCACCTTCCTTGTGGGAGAAGGAGCCGGACGTTTGCCTTTTAGGTAAGAGGCTCTGCTGAGAACGAACACCGTGAGGTGTATCGTTCCTGGGCAAGCACAGATCCCCAGTGCTGTTGTGCCTGTGCATAGGCTGCACGGGGACAGTGAAGAGCAGCAAGAGCTTTCAGGGCTGGCACCTTCCTTGTGGGACAAGGAGCCGGACGTTTGCCTTTTCGGAAAATTGCAATGCCGAGAACGAACACCGTGAGGTGTACCGTTCCTGGGCAAGCACAGATCCCCAGTGCTGTTGTGCCTGTGGATAGGGTGCACGGGGACAGTGAAGAGCAGCAAGAGCTTTCAGGGCTGGCACCTTCCTTGTGGGACAAGGAGCCGGACGTTTGCCTTTTTGGAAGGAGCGTCTGCCGCGTACAAGCGCCGTGAGATGTGCAGCCTGTGGGCAAGCACAGATCCCCAGTGCTGTTGTGCCTGTGGATAGGGTGCACGGGGACAGTGAAGAGCAGCAAGAGCTTTCAGGGCTGGCACCTTCCTTGTGGGACAAGGAGCCGGAAGTTTGCCTTTTCGAAAGGAGCTTCTGCCGAGTACAAGCGCCGTGAGATGTGCAGCCTGTGGGCAAGCACAGATCCTCAGTGCTGTTGTGCCTGTGGATAGGGTGCACGGGGACAGTGAAGAGCAGCAAGAGCTTTCAGGGCTGGCACCTTCCTTGTGGGACAAGGAGCCGGACGTTTGCCTTTTCGGAAAGAGGTTCTGCTGAGAACGAACACCGTGAGGTGTACCGTTCCTGGGCAAGCACAGATCCCCAGTGCTGTTGTGCCTGTGCATAGGCTGCACGGGGACAGTGAAGAGCAGCAAGAGCTTTCAGGGCTGGCACCTTCCTTGTGGGACAAGGAGCCGGACGTTTGCCTTTTCGGAAAATTGCAATGCCGAGAACGAACACCGTGAGGTGTACCGTTCCTGGGCAAGCACAGATCCCCAGTGCTGTTGTGCCTGTGGATAGGGTGCACGGGGACAGTGAAGAGCAGCAAGAGCTTTCAGGGCTGGCACCTTCCTTGTGGGACAAGGAGCCGGACGTTTGCCTTTTCGGAAAGAGGCTCTGCTGAGAACGAACACCGTGAGGTGTACCGTTCCTGTCTAAGCACAGATCCCCAGTGCTGTTGTGCCTGTGGATAGGGTGCACGGGGACAGTGAAGAGCAGCAAGAGCTTTCAGGGCTGGCACCTTCCTTGTGGGACAAGGAGCCGGACGTTTGCCTTTTCGAAAGGAGCGTCTGCCGAGTACAAGCGCCGTGAGATGTGCAGCCTGTGGGCAAGCACAGATCCCCAGTGCTGTTGTGCCTGTGGATAGGGTGCACGGGGACAGTGAAGAGCAGCAAGAGCTTTCAGGGCTGGCACCTTCCTTGTGGGACAAGGAGCCGGACGTTTGCCTTTTCGGTAAGAGGCTCTGCTGAGAACGAACACCGTGAGGTGTACCGTTCCTGTCTAAGTACAGATTCCCAGTGCTGTTGTGCCTGTGGATAGGGTGCACGGGGACAGTGAAGAGCAGCAAGAGCTTTCAGGGCTGGCACCTTCCTTGTGGGACAAGGAGCCGGACGTTTGCCTTTTAGGTAAAGAGGCTCTGCTGAGAACGAACACCGTGAGGTGTACCGTTCCTGGGCAAGCACAGATCCCCAGTGCTGTTGTGCCTGTGCATAGGCTGCACGGGGACAGTGAAGACCAGCAAGAGCTTTCTGGGCTGGCACCTTCCTTGTGGGACAAGGAGCTGGACGTTTGCCTTTTCGGAAAATTGCAATGCCGAGAACGAACACCGTGAGGTGTACCGTTCCTGGGCAAGCACAGATCCCCAGTGCTGTTGTGCCTGTGGATAGGGTGCACGGGGACAGTGAAGAGCAGCAAGAGCTTTCAGGGCTGGCACCTTCCTTGTGGGACAAGGAGCCAGACGTTTGCCTTTTCGGAAGGAGCGTCTGCCGAGTACAAGCGCCGTGAGATGTGCAGCCTGTGGGCAAGCACAGACCCCCAGTGCTGTTGTGCCTGTGGATAGGGTGCACGGGGACAGTGAAGAGCAGCAAGAGCTTTCAGGGCTGGCACCTTCCTTGTGGGACAAGGAGCCGGACGTTTGCCTTTTCGGTAAGAGGCTCTGCTGAGAACGAACACCGTGAGGTGTACCGTTCCTGGGCAAGCACAGATCCCCAGTGCTGTTGTGCCTGTGGATAGGGTGCACGGGGACAGTGAAGAGCAGCAAGAGCTTTCAGGGCTGGCACCTTCCTTGTGGGACAAGGAGCCGGACGTTTGCCTTTTCGAAAGGAGCGTCTGCCGAGTACAAGCGCCGTGAGATGTGCAGCCTGTGGGCAAGCACAGATCCCCAGTGCTGTTGTGCCTGTGGATAGGGTGCACGGGGACAGTGAAGAGCAGCAAGAGCTTTCAGGGCTGGCACCTTCCTTGTGGGACAAGGAGCCGGACGTTTGCCTTTTCGGTAAGAGGCTCTGCTGAGAACGAACACCGTGAGGTGTACCGTTCCTGTCTAAGTACAGATTCCCAGTGCTGTTGTGCCTGTGGATAGGGTGCACGGGGACAGTGAAGAGCAGCAAGAGCTTTCAGGGCTGGCACCTTCCTTGTGGGAGAAGGAGCCGGACGTTTGCCTTTTAGGTAAGAGGCTCTGCTGAGAACGAACACCGTGAGGTGTACCGTTCCTGGGCAAGCACAGATCCCCAGTGCTGTTGTGCCTGTGCATAGGCTGCACGGGGACAGTGAAGAGCAGCAAGAGCTTTCAGGGCTGGCACCTTCCTTGTGGGACAAGGAGCCGGACGTTTGCCTTTTCGGAAAATTGCAATGCCGAGAACGAACACCGTGAGGTGTACCGTTCCTGGGAAAGCACAGATCCCCAGTGCTGTTGTGCCTGTGGATAGGGTGCACGGGGACAGTGAAGAGCAGCAAGAGCTTTCAGGGCTGGCACCTTCCTTGTGGGACAAGGAGCCGGAAGTTTGCCTTTTCGAAAGGAGCTTCTGCCGAGTACAAGCGCCGTGAGATGTGCAGCCTGTGGGCAAGCACAGATCCCCAGTGCTGTTGTGCCTGTGGATAGGGTGCACGGGGACAGTGAAGAGCAGCAAGAGCTTTCAGGGCTGGCACCTTCCTTGTGGGACAAGGAGCCGGACGTTTGCCTTTTCGGTAAGAGGCTCTGCTGAGAACGAACACCGTGAGGTGTACCGTTCCTGTCTAAGTACAGATTCCCAAAGCTGTTGTGCCTGTGGATAGGGTGCACGGGGACAGTGAAGAGCAGCAAGAGCTTTCAGGGCTGGCACCTTCCTTGTGGGAGAAGGAGCCGGACGTTTGCCTTTTAGGTAAGAGGCTCTGCTGAGAACGAACACCATGAGGTGTATCGTTCCTGGGCAAGCACAGATCCCCAGTGCTGTTGTGCCTGTGCATAGGGTGCACGGGGACAGTGAAGAGCAGCAAGAGCTTTCTGGGCTGGCACCTTCCTTGTGGGACAAGGAGCCGGACGTTTGCCTTTTCGGAAAATTGCAATGCCGAGAACGAACACCGTGAGGTGTACCGTTCCTGGGCAAGCACAGATCCCCAGTGCTGTTGTGCCTGTGGATAGGGTGCACGGGGACAGTGAAGAGCAGCAAGAGCTTTCAGGGCTGGCACCTTCCTTGTGGGACAAGGAGCCGGACGTTTGCCTTTTCGGAAAGAGGCTCTGCTGAGAACGAACACCGTGAGGTGTACCGTTCCTGTCTAAGTACAGATCCCCAGTGCTGTTGTGCCTGTGGATAGGGTGCACGGGGACAGTGAAGAGCAGCAAGAGCTTTCAGGGCTGGCACCTTCCTTGTGGGACAAGGAGCCGGACGTTTGCCTTTTCGGTAAGAGACTCTGCTGAGAACGAACACCGTGAGGTGTACCGTTCCTGGGCAAGCACAGATCCCCAGTGCTGTTGTGCCTGTGGATAGGGTGCCCGGGGACAGTGAAGAGCAGCAAGAGCTTTCAGGGCTGGCACCTTCCTTGTGGGACAAGGAGCCGGACGTTTGCCTTTTCGAAAGGAGCGTCTGCCGAGTACAAGCGCCGTGACATGTGCATCCTGAGGGCAAGCACAGATCCCCAGTGCTGTTGTGCCTGTGCATAGGCTGCACGGGGACAGTGAAGAGCAGCAAGAGCTTTCAGGGCTGGCACCTTCCTTGTGGGACAAGGAGCCGGACGTTTGCCTTTTCGGAAGGAGCGTCTGCCGAGTACAAGCGCCGTGAGATGTGCAGCCTGTGGGCAAGCACAGATCCCCAGTGCTGTTGTGCCTGTGGATAGGGTGCACGGGGACAGTGAAGAGCAGCAAGAGCTTTCAGGGCTGGCACCTTCCTTGTGGGACAAGGAGCCGGACGTTTGCCTTTTCGGAAAGAGGCTCTGCTGAGAACGAACACCGTGAGGTGTACCGTTCCTGTCTAAGCACAGATCCACAGTGCTGTTGTGCCTGTGGATAGGGTGCACGGGGACAGTGAAGAGCAGCAAGAGCTTTCAGGGCTGGCACCTTCCTTGTGGGACAAGGAGCCGGACGTTTGCCTTTTAGGTAAGAGGCTCTGCTGAGAACGAACACCGTGAGGTGTACCGTTCCTGTCTAAGCACAGATCCCCAGTGCTGTTGTGCCTGTGCATAGGCTGCACGGGAACAGTGAAGAGCAGCAAGAGCTTTCAGGGCTGGCACCTTCCTTGTGGGACAAGGAGCCGGACGTTTGCCTTTTCGGAAAATTGCAATGCCCAGAACGAACACCGTGAGGTGTACCGTTCCTGGGCAAGCACAGATCCCCAGTGCTGTTGTGCCTGTGGATAGGGTGCACGGGGACAGTGAAGAGCAGCAAGAGCTTTCAGGGCTGGCACCTTCCTTGTGGGACAAGGAGCCGGACGTTTGCCTTTTTGGAAGGAGCGTCTGCCGAGTACAAGCGCCGTGAGATGTGCAGCCTGTGGGCAAGCACAGATCCCCAGTGCTGTTGTGCCTGTGGATAGGGTGCACGGGGACAGTGAAGAGCAGCAAGAGCTTTCAGGGCTGGCACCTTCCTTGTGGGACAAGGAGCTGGACGTTTGCCTTTTCGGAAAGAGGCTCTGCTGAGAACGATCACCGTGAGGTGTACCGTTCCTGGGCAAGCACAGATCCCCAGTGCTGTTGTGCCTGTGGATAGGGTGCACGGGGACAGTGAAGAGCAGCAAGAGCTTTCAGGGCTGGCACCTTCCTTGTGGGACAAGGAGCCGGACGTTTGCCTTTTCGGTAAGAGGCTCTGCTGAGAACGAACACCGTGAGGTGTACCGTTCCTGTCTAAGTACAGATTCCCAAAGCTGTTGTGCCTGTGGATAGGGTGCACGGGGACAGTGAAGAGCAGCAAGAGCTTTCAGGGCTGGCACCTTCCTTGTGGGAGAAGGAGCCGGACGTTTGCCTTTTAGGTAAGAGGCTCTGCTGAGAACGAACACCATGAGGTGTATCGTTCCTGGGCAAGCACAGATCCCCAGTGCTGTTGTGCCTGTGCATAGGGTGCACGGGAACAGTGAAGAGCAGCAAGAGCTTTCTGGGCTGGCACCTTCCTTGTGGGACAAGGAGCCGGACGTTTGCCTTTTCGGAAAATTGCAATGCCGAGAACGAACACCGTGAGGTGTACCGTTCCTGGGCAAGCACAGATCCCCAGTGCTGTTGTGCCTGTGGATAGGGTGCACGGGGACAGTGAAGAGCAGCAAGAGCTTTCAGGGCTGGCACCTTCCTTGTGGGACAAGGAGCCGGACGTTTGCCTTTTCGGAAAGAGGCTCTGCTGAGAACGAACACCGTGAGGTGTACCGTTCCTGTCTAAGTACAGATCCCCAGTGCTGTTGTGCCTGTGGATAGGGTGCACGGGGACAGTGAAGAGCAGCAAGAGCTTTCAGGGCTGGCACCTTCCTTGTGGGACAAGGAGCCGGACGTTTGCCTTTTCGGTAAGAGACTCTGCTGAGAACGAACACCGTGAGGTGTACCGTTCCTGGGCAAGCACAGATCCCCAGTGCTGTTGTGCCTGTGGATAGGGTGCCCGGGGACAGTGAAGAGCAGCAAGAGCTTTCAGGGCTGGCACCTTCCTTGTGGGACAAGGAGCCGGACGTTTGCCTTTTCGAAAGGAGCGTCTGCCGAGTACAAGCGCCGTGACATGTGCATCCTGAGGGCAAGCACAGATCCCCAGTGCTGTTGTGCCTGTGGATAGGGTGCACGGGGACAGTGAAGAGCAGCAAGAGCTTTCAGGGCTGGCACCTTCCTTGTGGGACAAGGAGCCGGACGTTTGCCTTTTTGGAAGGAGCGTCTGCCGAGTACAAGCGCCGTGAGATGTGCAGCCTGTGGGCAAGCACAGATCCCCAGTGCTGTTGTGCCTGTGGATAGGGTGCACAGGGACAGTGAAGAGCAGCAAGAGCTTTCAGGGCTGGCACCTTCCTTGTGGGACAAGGAGCCGGACGTTTGCCTTTTCGGAAAGAGGCTCTGCTGAGAACGAACACCGTGAGGTGTACCGTTCCTGTCTAAGCACAGATCCACAGTGCTGTTGTGCCTGTGGATAGGGTGCACGGGGACAGTGAAGAGCAGCAAGAGCTTTCAGGGCTGGCACCTTCCTTGTGGGACAAGGAGCCGGACGTTTGCCTTTTAGGTAAGAGGCTCTGCTGAGAACGAACACCGTGAGGTGTACCGTTCCTGTCTAAGCACAGATCCCCAGTGCTGTTGTGCCTGTGCATAGGCTGCACGGGAACAGTGAAGAGCAGCAAGAGCTTTCAGGGCTGGCACCTTCCTTGTGGGACAAGGAGCCGGACGTTTGCCTTTTCGGAAAATTGCAATGCCCAGAACGAACACCGTGAGGTGTACCGTTCCTGGGCAAGCACAGATCCCCAGTGCTGTTGTGCCTGTGGATAGGGTGCACGGGGACAGTGAAGAGCAGCAAGAGCTTTCAGGGCTGGCACCTTCCTTGTGGGACAAGGAGCCGGACGTTTGCCTTTTTGGAAGGAGCGTCTGCCGAGTACAAGCGCCGTGAGATGTGCAGCCTGTGGGCAAGCACAGATCCCCAGTGCTGTTGTGCCTGTGGATAGGGTGCACGGGGACAGTGAAGAGCAGCAAGAGCTTTCAGGGCTGGCACCTTCCTTGTGGGAGAAGGAGCCGGACGTTTGCCTTTTCGGAAAGAGGCTCTGCTGAGAACGAACACCGTGAGGTGTACCGTTCCTGTCTAAGTACAGATTCCCAAAGCTGTTGTGCCTGTGGATAGGGTGCACGGGGACAGTGAAGAGCAGCAAGAGCTTTCTGGGCTGGCACCTTCCTTGTGGGACAAGGAGCCGGACGTTTGCCTTTTCGGAAGGAGCGTCTGCCGAGTACAAGCGCCGTGAGATGTGCAGCCTGTGGGCAAGCACAGATCCCCAGTGCTGTTGTGCCTGTGCATAGGCTGCACGGGGACAGTGAAGAGCAGCAAGAGCTTTCAGGGCTGGCACCTTCCTTGTGGGACAAGGAGCCGGACGTTTGCCTTTTCGGAAAGAGGCTCTGCTGAGAACGAACACCGTGAGGTGTACCGTTCCTGTCTAAGTACAGATCCCCAGTGCTGTTGTGCCTGTGGATAGGGTGCACGGGGACAGTGAAGAGCAGCAAGAGCTTTCAGGGCTGGCACCTTCCTTGTGGGAGAAGGAGCCGGACGTTTGCCTTTTAGGTAAGAGGCTCTGCTGAGAACGAACACCGTGAGGTGTATCGTTCCCGGGCAAGCACAGATCCCCAGTGCTGTTGTGCCTGTGCATAGGCTGCACGGGGACAGTGAAGAGCAGCAAGAGCTTTCAGGGCTGGCACCTTCCTTGTGGGACAAGGAGCCGGACGTTTGCCTTTTCGGAAAATTGCAATGCCGAGAACGAACACCGTGAGGTGTACCGTTCCTGTCTAAGCACAGATCCCCAGTGCTGTTGTGCCTGTGGATAGGGTGCACGGGGACAGTGAAGAGCAGCAAGAGCTTTCAGGGCTGGCACCTTCCTTGTGGGACAAGGAGCCGGACGTTTGCCTTTTTGGAAGGAGCGTCTGCCGAGTACAAGCGCCGTGAGATGTGCAGCCTGTGGGCAAGCACAGATCCCCAGTGCTGTTGTGCCTGTGGATAGGGTGCACGGGGACAGTGAAGAGCAGCAAGAGCTTTCAGGGCTGGCACCTTCCTTGTGGGACAAGGAGCCGGAAGTTTGCCTTTTCGAAAGGAGCTTCTGCCGAGTACAAGCGCCGTGAGATGTGCAGCCTGTGGGCAAGCACAGATCCTCAGTGCTGTTGTGCCTGTGGATAGGGTGCACGGGGACAGTGAAGAGCAGCAAGAGCTTTCAGGGCTGGCACCTTCCTTGTGGGACAAGGAGCCGGACGTTTGCCTTTTCGGAAAGAGGTTCTGCTGAGAACGAACACCGTGAGGTGTACCGTTCCTGGGCAAGCACAGATCCCCAGTGCTGTTGTGCCTGTGCATAGGCTGCACGGGGACAGTGAAGAGCAGCAAGAGCTTTCAGGGCTGGCACCTTCCTTGTGGGACAAGGAGCCGGACGTTTGCCTTTTCGGAAAATTGCAATGCCGAGAACGAACACCGTGAGGTGTACCGTTCCTGGGCAAGCACAGATCCCCAGTGCTGTTGTGCCTGTGGATAGGGTGCACGGGGACAGTGAAGAGCAGCAAGAGCTTTCAGGGCTGGCACCTTCCTTGTGGGACAAGGAGCCGGACGTTTGCCTTTTCGGAAAGAGGCTCTGCTGAGAACGAACACCGTGAGGTGTACCGTTCCTGTCTAAGCACAGATCCCCAGTGCTGTTGTGCCTGTGGATAGGGTGCACGGGGACAGTGAAGAGCAGCAAGAGCTTTCAGGGCTGGCACCTTCCTTGTGGGACAAGGAGCCGGACGTTTGCCTTTTCGAAAGGAGCGTCTGCCGAGTACAAGCGCCGTGAGATGTGCAGCCTGTGGGCAAGCACAGATCCCCAGTGCTGTTGTGCCTGTGGATAGGGTGCACGGGGACAGTGAAGAGCAGCAAGAGCTTTCAGGGCTGGCACCTTCCTTGTGGGACAAGGAGCCGGACGTTTGCCTTTTCGGTAAGAGGCTCTGCTGAGAACGAACACCGTGAGGTGTACCGTTCCTGTCTAAGTACAGATTCCCAGTGCTGTTGTGCCTGTGGATAGGGTGCACGGGGACAGTGAAGAGCAGCAAGAGCTTTCAGGGCTGGCACCTTCCTTGTGGGACAAGGAGCCGGACGTTTGCCTTTTAGGTAAAGAGGCTCTGCTGAGAACGAACACCGTGAGTTGTACCGTTCCTGGGCAAGCACAGATCCCCAGTGCTGTTGTGCCTGTGCATAGGCTGCACGGGGACAGTGAAGACCAGCAAGAGCTTTCTGGGCTGGCACCTTCCTTGTGGGACAAGGAGCTGGACGTTTGCCTTTTCGGAAAATTGCAATGCCGAGAACGAACACCGTGAGGTGTACCGTTCCTGGGCAAGCACAGATCCCCAGTGCTGTTGTGCCTGTGGATAGGCTGCACGGGGACAGTGAAGAGCAGCAAGAGCTTTCAGGGCTGGCACCTTCCTTGTGGGACAAGGAGCCAGACGTTTGCCTTTTCGGAAGGAGCGTCTGCCGAGTACAAGCGCCGTGAGATGTGCAGCCTGTGGGCAAGCACAGACCCCCAGTGCTGTTGTGCCTGTGGATAGGGTGCACGGGGACAGTGAAGAGCAGCAAGAGCTTTCAGGGCTGGCACCTTCCTTGTGGGACAAGGAGCCGGACGTTTGCCTTTTCGGTAAGAGGCTCTGCTGAGAACGAACACCGTGAGGTGTACCGTTCCTGGGCAAGCACAGATCCCCAGTGCTGTTGTGCCTGTGGATAGGGTGCACGGGGACAGTGAAGAGCAGCAAGAGCTTTCAGGGCTGGCACCTTCCTTGTGGGACAAGGAGCCGGACGTTTGCCTTTTCGAAAGGAGCGTCTGCCGAGTACAAGCGCCGTGAGATGTGCAGCCTGTGGGCAAGCACAGATCCCCAGTGCTGTTGTGCCTGTGGATAGGGTGCACGGGGACAGTGAAGAGCAGCAAGAGCTTTCAGGGCTGGCACCTTCCTTGTGGGACAAGGAGCCGGACGTTTGCCTTTTCGGTAAGAGGCTCTGCTGAGAACGAACACCGTGAGGTGTACCGTTCCTGTCTAAGTACAGATTCCCAGTGCTGTTGTGCCTGTGGATAGGGTGCACGGGGACAGTGAAGAGCAGCAAGAGCTTTCAGGGCTGGCACCTTCCTTGTGGGAGAAGGAGCCGGACGTTTGCCTTTTAGGTAAGAGGCTCTGCTGAGAACGAACACCGTGAGGTGTACCGTTCCTGGGCAAGCACAGATCCCCAGTGCTGTTGTGCCTGTGCATAGGCTGCACGGGGACAGTGAAGAGCAGCAAGAGCTTTCAGGGCTGGCACCTTCCTTGTGGGACAAGGAGCCGGACGTTTGCCTTTTCGGAAAATTGCAATGCCGAGAACGAACACCGTGAGGTGTACCGTTCCTGGGAAAGCACAGATCCCCAGTGCTGTTGTGCCTGTGGATAGGGTGCACGGGGACAGTGAAGAGCAGCAAGAGCTTTCAGGGCTGGCACCTTCCTTGTGGGACAAGGAGCCGGACGTTTGCCTTTGTGGAAGGAGCGTCTGCCGAGTACAAGCGCCGTGAGATGTGCAGCCTGTGGGCAAGCACAGATCCCCAGTGCTGTTGTGCCTGTGGATAGGGTGCACGGGGACAGTGAAGAGCAGCAAGAGCTTTCAGGGCTGGCACCTTCCTTGTGGGACAAGGAGCCGGACGTTTGCCTTTTCGGAAAGAGGCTCTGCTGAGAACGATCACCGTGAGGTGTACCGTTCCTGGGCAAGCACAGATCCCCAGTGCTGTTGTGCCTGTGGATAGGGTGCACGGGGACAGTGAAGAGCAGCAAGAGCTTTCAGGGCTGGCACCTTCCTTGTGGGACAAGGAGCCGGACGTTTGCCTTTTCGGTAAGAGGCTCTGCTGAGAACGAACACCGTGAGGTGTACCGTTCCTGTCTAAGTACAGATTCCCAAAGCTGTTGTGCCTGTGGATAGGGTGCACGGGGACAGTGAAGAGCAGCAAGAGCTTTCAGGGCTGGCACCTTCCTTGTGGGACAAGGAGCCGGACGTTTGCCTTTTAGGTAAGAGGCTCTGCTGAGAACGAACACCATGAGGTGTATCGTTCCTGGGCAAGCACAGATCCCCAGTGCTGTTGTGCCTGTGGATAGGGTGCCCGGGGACAGTGAAGAGCAGCAAGAGCTTTCTGGGCTGGCACCTTCCTTGTGGGACAAGGAGCCGGACGTTTGCCTTTTCGGAAAATTGCAATGCCGAGAACGAACACCGTGAGGTGTACCGTTCCTGGGCAAGCACAGATCCCCAGTGCTGTTGTGCCTGTGGATAGGGTGTACGGGGACAGTGAAGAGCAGCAAGAGCTTTCAGGGCTGGCACCTTCCTTGTGGGACAAGGAGCCGGACGTTTGCCTTTTCGGAAAGAGGCTCTGCTGAGAACGAACACCGTGAGGTGTACCGTTCCTGTCTAAGTACAGATCCCCAGTGCTGTTGTGCCTGTGGATAGGGTGCACGGGGACAGTGAAGAGCAGCAAGAGCTTTCAGGGCTGGCACCTTCCTTGTGGGACAAGGAGCCGGACGTTTGCCTTTTCGGTAAGTGACTCTGCTGAGAACGAACACCGTGAGGTGTACCGTTCCTGGGCAAGCACAGATCCCCAGTGCTGTTGTG
Organism: Buteo buteo; assembly: GCF_964188355.1. Taxonomy (NCBI): domain Eukaryota; kingdom Metazoa; phylum Chordata; class Aves; order Accipitriformes; family Accipitridae; genus Buteo; species Buteo buteo. Next base: position 9,487,060 of record NC_134193.1, read on the forward strand.
CCTGTGGATAGGGTGCCCGGGGACAGTGAAGAGCAGCAAGAGCTTTCAGGGCTGGCACCTTCCTTGTGGGACAAGGAGCCGGACGTTTGCCTTTTCGAAAGGAGCGTCTGCCGAGTACAAGCGCCGTGACATGTGCATCCTGAGGGCAAGCACAGATCCCCAGTGCTGTTGTGCCTGTGGATAGGGTGCACGGGGACAGTGAAGAGCAGCAAGAGCTTTCAGGGCTGGCACCTTCCTTGTGGGACAAGGAGCCGGACGTTTGCCTTTTCGGAAGGAGCGTCTGCCGAGTACAAGCGCCGTGAGATGTGCAGCCTGTGGGCAAGCACAGATCCCCAGTGCTGTTGTGCCTGTGGATAGGGTGCACGGGGACAGTGAAGAGCAGCAAGAGCTTTCAGGGCTGGCACCTTCCTTGTGGGACAAGGAGCCGGACGTTTGCCTTTTCGGAAAGAGGCTCTGCTGAGAACGAGCACCGTGAGGTGTACCGTTCCTGTCTAAGCACAGATCCACAGTGCTGTTGTGCCTGTGGATAGGGTGCACGGGGACAGTGAAGAGCAGCAAGAGCTTTCAGGGCTGGCACCTTCCTTGTGGGACAAGGAGCCGGACGTTTGCCTTTTAGGTAAGAGGCTCTGCTGAGAACGAACACCGTGAGGTGTACCGTTCCTGTCTAAGCACAGATCCCCAGTGCTGTTGTGCCTGTGCATAGGCTGCACGGGAACAGTGAAGAGCAGCAAGAGCTTTCAGGGCTGGCACCTTCCTTGTGGGACAAGGAGCCGGACGTTTGCCTTTTCGGAAAATTGCAATGCCCAGAACGAACACCGTGAGGTGTACCGTTCCTGGGCAAGCACAGATCCCCAGTGCTGTTGTGCCTGTGGATAGGGTGCACGGGGACAGTGAAGAGCAGCAAGAGCTTTCAGGGCTGGCACCTTCCTTGTGGGACAAGGAGCCGGACGTTTGCCTTTTTGGAAGGAGCGTCTGCCGAGTACAAGCGCCGTGAGATGTGCAGCCTGTGGGCAAGCACAGATCCCCAGTGCTGTTGTGCCTGTGGATAGGGTGCACGGGGACAGTGAAGAGCAGCAAGAGCTTTCAGGGCTGGCACCTTCCTTGTGGGAGAAGGAGCCGGACGTTTGCCTTTTCGGAAGAGGCTCTGCTGAGAACGAACACCGTGAGGTGTACCGTTCCTGTCTAAGTACAGATTCCCAAAGCTGTTGTGCCTGTGGATAGGGTGCACGGGGACAGTGAAGAGCAGCAACAGCTTTCTGGGCTGGCACCTTCCTTGTGGGACAAGGAGCCGGACGTTTGCCTTTTCGGAAGGAGCGTCTGCCGAGTACAAGCGCCGTGAGATGTGCAGCCTGTGGGCAAGCACAGATCCCCAGTGCTGTTGTGCCTGTGCATAGGCTGCACGGGGACAGTGAAGAGCAGCAAGAGCTTTCAGGGCTGGCACCTTCCTTGTGGGACAAGGAGCCGGACGTTTGCCTTTTCGGAAAGAGGCTCTGCTGAGAACGAACACCGTGAGGTGTACCGTTCCTGTCTAAGTACAGATCCCCAGTGCTGTTGTGCCTGTGGATAGGGTGCACGGGGACAGTGAAGAGCAGCAAGAGCTTTCAGGGCTGGCACCTTCCTTGTGGGAGAAGGAGCCGGACGTTTGCCTTTTAGGTAAGAGGCTCTGCTGAGAACGAACACCGTGAGGTGTATCGTTCCTGGGCAAGCACAGATCCCCAGTGCTGTTGTGCCTGTGCATAGGCTGCACGGGGACAGTGAAGAGCAGCAAGAGCTTTCAGGGCTGGCACCTTCCTTGTGGGACAAGGAGCCGGACGTTTGCCTTTTCGGAAAATTGCAATGCCGAGAACGAACACCGTGAGGTGTACCGTTCCTGTCTAAGCACAGATCCCCAGTGCTGTTGTGCCTGTGGATAGGGTGCACGGGGACAGTGAAGAGCAGCAAGAGCTTTCAGGGCTGGCACCTTCCTTGTGGGACAAGGAGCCGGACGTTTGCCTTTTTGGAAGGAGCGTCTGCCGAGTACAAGCGCCGTGAGATGTGCAGCCTGTGGGCAAGCACAGATCCCCAGTGCTGTTGTGCCTGTGGATAGGGTGCACGGGGACAGTGAAGAGCAGCAAGAGCTTTCAGGGCTGGCACCTTCCTTGTGGGACAAGGAGCCGGACGTTTGCCTTTTCGGAAAGAGGTTCTGCTGAGAACGAACACCGTGAGGTGTACCGTTCCTGGGCAAGCACAGATCCCCAGTGCTGTTGTGCCTGTGCATAGGCTGCACGGGGACAGTGAAGAGCAGCAAGAGCTTTCAGGGCTGGCACCTTCCTTGTGGGACAAGGAGCCGGACGTTTGCCTTTTCGGAAAATTGCAATGCCGAGAACGAACACCGTGAGGTGTACCGTTCCTGGGCAAGCACAGATCCCCAGTGCTGTTGTGCCTGTGGATAGGGTGCACGGGGACAGTGAAGAGCAGCAAGAGCTTTCAGGGCTGGCACCTTCCTTGTGGGACAAGGAGCCGGACGTTTGCCTTTTCGGAAAGAGGCTCTGCTGAGAACGAACACCGTGAGGTGTACCGTTCCTGTCTAAGCACAGATCCCCAGTGCTGTTGTGCCTGTGGATAGGGTGCACGGGGACAGTGAAGAGCAGCAAGAGCTTTCAGGGCTGGCACCTTCCTTGTGGGACAAGGAGCCGGACGTTTGCCTTTTCGAAAGGAGCGTCTGCCGAGTACAAGCGCCGTGAGATGTGCAGCCTGTGGGCAAGCACAGATCCCCAGTGCTGTTGTGCCTGTGGATAGGGTGCACGGGGACAGTGAAGAGCAGCAAGAGCTTTCAGGGCTGGCACCTTCCTTGTGGGACAAGGAGCCGGACGTTTGCCTTTTCGGTAAGAGGCTCTGCTGAGAACGAACACCGTGAGGTGTACCGTTCCTGTCTAAGTACAGATTCCCAGTGCTGTTGTGCCTGTGGATAGGGTGCACGGGGACAGTGAAGAGCAGCAAGAGCTTTCAGGGCTGGCACCGTCCTTGTGGGACAAGGAGCCGGACGTTTGCCTTTTAGGTAAAGAGGCTCTGCTGAGAACGAACACCGTGAGTTGTACCGTTCCTGGGCAAGCACAGATCCCCAGTGCTGTTGTGCCTGTGCATAGGCTGCACGGGGACAGTGAAGACCAGCAAGAGCTTTCTGGGCTGGCACCTTCCTTGTGGGACAAGGAGCTGGACGTTTGCCTTTTCGGAAAATTGCAATGCCGAGAACGAACACCGTGAGGTGTACCGTTCCTGGGCAAGCACAGATCCCCAGTGCTGTTGTGCCTGTGGATAGGCTGCACGGGGACAGTGAAGAGCAGCAAGAGCTTTCAGGGCTGGCACCTTCCTTGTGGGACAAGGAGCCGGACGTTTGCCTTTTCGGAAGGAGCGTCTGCCGAGTACAAGCGCCGTGAGATGTGCAGCCTGTGGGCAAGCACAGACCCCCAGTGCTGTTGTGCCTGTGGATAGGGTGCACGGGGACAGTGAAGAGCAGCAAGAGCTTTCAGGGCTGGCACCTTCCTTGTGGGACAAGGAGCCGGACGTTTGCCTTTTCGGAAAGAGGCTCTGCTGAGAAAGAACACCGTGAGGTGTACCGTTCCTGTGCAAGCACAGATCCCCAGTGCTGTTGTGCCTGTGGATAGGGTGCCCGGGGACAGTGAAGAGCAGCAAGAGCTTTCAGGGCTGGCACCTTCCTTGTGGGACAAGGAGCCGGACGTTTGCCTTTTCGGAAAGAGGCTCTGCTGAGAACGAACACCGTGAGGTGTACCGTTCCTGTCTAAGTACAGATTCCCAAAGCTGTTGTGCCTGTGGATAGGGTGCACGGGGACAGTGAAGAGCAGCAAGAGCTTTCAGGGCTGGCACCTTCCTTGTGGGACAAGGAGCCGGACGTTTGCCTTTTCGAAAGGAGCGTCTGCCGAGTACAAGCGCCGTGAGATGTGCAGCCTGTGGGCAAGCACAGATCCCCAGTGCTGTTGTGCCTGTGGATAGGGTGCACGGGGACAGTGAAGAGCAGCAAGAGCTTTCAGGGCTGGCACCTTCCTTGTGGGACAAGGAGCCGGACGTTTGCCTTTTCGGTAAGAGGCTCTGCTGAGAACGAACACCGTGAGGTGTACCGTTCCTGTCTAAGTACAGATTCCCAGTGCTGTTGTGCCTGTGGATAGGGTGCACGGGGACAGTGAAGAGCAGCAAGAGCTTTCAGGGCTGGCACCTTCCTTGTGGGAGAAGGAGCCGGACGTTTGCCTTTTAGGTAAGAGGCTCTGCTGAGAACGAACACCGTGAGGTGTACCGTTCCTGGGCAAGCACAGATCCCCAGTGCTGTTGTGCCTGTGCATAGGCTGCACGGGGACAGTGAAGAGCAGCAAGAGCTTTCAGGGCTGGCACCTTCCTTGTGGGACAAGGAGCCGGACGTTTGCCTTTTCGGAAAATTGCAATGCCGAGAACGAACACCGTGAGGTGTACCGTTCCTGGGAAAGCACAGATCCCCAGTGCTGTTGTGCCTGTGGATAGGGTGCACGGGGACAGTGAAGAGCAGCAAGAGCTTTCAGGGCTGGCACCTTCCTTGTGGGACAAGGAGCCGGACGTTTGCCTTTGTGGAAGGAGCGTCTGCCGAGTACAAGCGCCGTGAGATGTGCAGCCTGTGGACAAGCACAGATCCCCAGTGCTGTTGTGCCTGTGGATAGGGTGCACGGGGACAGTGAAGAGCAGCAAGAGCTTTCAGGGCTGGCACCTTCCTTGTGGGACAAGGAGCCGGACGTTTGCCTTTTCGGAAAGAGGCTCTGCTGAGAACGATCACCGTGAGGTGTACCGTTCCTGGGCAAGCACAGATCCCCAGTGCTGTTGTGCCTGTGGATAGGGTGCACGGGGACAGTGAAGAGCAGCAAGAGCTTTCAGGGCTGGCACCTTCCTTGTGGGACAAGGAGCCGGACGTTTGCCTTTTCGGTAAGAGGCTCTGCTGAGAACGAACACCGTGAGGTGTACCGTTCCTGTCTAAGTACAGATTCCCAAAGCTGTTGTGCCTGTGGATAGGGTGCACGGGGACAGTGAAGAGCAGCAAGAGCTTTCAGGGCTGGCACCTTCCTTGTGGGACAAGGAGCCGGACGTTTGCCTTTTAGGTAAGAGGCTCTGCTGAGAACGAACACCATGAGGTGTATCGTTCCTGGGCAAGCACAGATCCCCAGTGCTGTTGTGCCTGTGCATAGGGTGCACGGGGACAGTGAAGAGCAGCAAGAGCTTTCTGGGCTGGCACCTTCCTTGTGGGACAAGGAGCCGGACGTTTGCCTTTTCGGAAAATTGCAATGCCGAGAACGAACACCGTGAGGTGTACCGTTCCTGGGCAAGCACAGATCCCCAGTGCTGTTGTGCCTGTGGATAGGGTGTACGGGGACAGTGAAGAGCAGCAAGAGCTTTCAGGGCTGGCACCTTCCTTGTGGGACAAGGAGCCGGACGTTTGCCTTTTCGGAAAGAGGCTCTGCTGAGAACGAACACCGTGAGGTGTACCGTTCCTGTCTAAGTACAGATCCCCAGTGCTGTTGTGCCTGTGGATAGGGTGCACGGGGACAGTGAAGAGCAGCAAGAGCTTTCAGGGCTGGCACCTTCCTTGTGGGACAAGGAGCCGGACGTTTGCCTTTTCGGTAAGAGACTCTGCTGAGAACGAACACCGTGAGGTGTACCGTTCCTGGGCAAGCACAGATCCCCAGTGCTGTTGTGCCTGTGGATAGGGTGCCCGGGGACAGTGAAGAGCAGCAAGAGCTTTCAGGGCTGGCACCTTCCTTGTGGGACAAGGAGCCGGACGTTTGCCTTTTCGAAAGGAGCGTCTGCCGAGTACAAGCGCCGTGACATGTGCATCCTGAGGGCAAGCACAGATCCCCAGTGCTGTTGTGCCTGTGGATAGGGTGCACGGGGACAGTGAAGAGCAGCAAGAGCTTTCAGGGCTGGCACCTTCCTTGTGGGACAAGGAGCCGGACGTTTGCCTTTTCGGAAGGAGCGTCTGCCGAGTACAAGCGCCGTGAGATGTGCAGCCTGTGGGCAAGCACAGATCCCCAGTGCTGTTGTGCCTGTGGATAGGGTGCACGGGGACAGTGAAGAGCAGCAAGAGCTTTCAGGGCTGGCACCTTCCTTGTGGGACAAGGAGCCGGACGTTTGCCTTTTCGGAAAGAGGCTCTGCTGAGAACGAACACCGTGAGGTGTACCGTTCCTGTCTAAGCACAGATCCACAGTGCTGTTGTGCCTGTGGATAGGGTGCACGGGGACAGTGAAGAGCAGCAAGAGCTTTCAGGGCTGGCACCTTCCTTGTGGGACAAGGAGCCGGACGTTTGCCTTTTAGGTAAGAGGCTCTGCTGAGAACGAACACCGTGAGGTGTACCGTTCCTGTCTAAGCACAGATCCCCAGTGCTGTTGTGCCTGTGCATAGGCTGCACGGGAACAGTGAAGAGCAGCAAGAGCTTTCAGGGCTGGCACCTTCCTTGTGGGACAAGGAGCCGGACGTTTGCCTTTTCGGAAAATTGCAATGCCCAGAACGAACACCGTGAGGTGTACCGTTCCTGGGCAAGCACAGATCCCCAGTGCTGTTGTGCCTGTGGATAGGGTGCACGGGGACAGTGAAGAGCAGCAAGAGCTTTCAGGGCTGGCACCTTCCTTGTGGGACAAGGAGCCGGACGTTTGCCTTTTTGGAAGGAGCGTCTGCCGAGTACAAGCGCCGTGAGATGTGCAGCCTGTGGGCAAGCACAGATCCCCAGTGCTGTTGTGCCTGTGGATAGGGTGCACGGGGACAGTGAAGAGCAGCAAGAGCTTTCAGGGCTGGCACCTTCCTTGTGGGAGAAGGAGCCGGACGTTTGCCTTTTCGGAAGAGGCTCTGCTGAGAACGAACACCGTGAGGTGTACCGTTCCTGTCTAAGTACAGATTCCCAAAGCTGTTGTGCCTGTGGATAGGGTGCACGGGGACAGTGAAGAGCAGCAAGAGCTTTCTGGGCTGGCACCTTCCTTGTGGGACAAGGAGCCGGACGTTTGCCTTTTCGGAAGGAGCGTCTGCCGAGTACAAGCGCCGTGAGATGTGCAGCCTGTGGGCAAGCACAGATCCCCAGTGCTGTTGTGCCTGTGCATAGGCTGCACGGGGACAGTGAAGAGCAGCAAGAGCTTTCAGGGCTGGCACCTTCCTTGTGGGACAAGGAGCCGGACGTTTGCCTTTTCGGAAAGAGGCTCTGCTGAGAACGAACACCGTGAGGTGTACCGTTCCTGTCTAAGTACAGATCCCCAGTGCTGTTGTGCCTGTGGATAGGGTGCACGGGGACAGTGAAGAGCAGCAAGAGCTTTCAGGGCTGGCACCTTCCTTGTGGGAGAAGGAGCCGGACGTTTGCCTTTTAGGTAAGAGGCTCTGCTGAGAACGAACACCGTGAGGTGTATCGTTCCTGGGCAAGCACAGATCCCCAGTGCTGTTGTGCCTGTGCATAGGCTGCACGGGGACAGTGAAGAGCAGCAAGAGCTTTCAGGGCTGGCACCTTCCTTGTGGGACAAGGAGCCGGACGTTTGCCTTTTCGGAAAATTGCAATGCCGAGAACGAACACCGTGAGGTGTACCGTTCCTGTCTAAGCACAGATCCCCAGTGCTGTTGTGCCTGTGGATAGGGTGCACGGGGACAGTGAAGAGCAGCAAGAGCTTTCAGGGCTGGCACCTTCCTTGTGGGACAAGGAGCCGGACGTTTGCCTTTTTGGAAGGAGCGTCTGCCGAGTACAAGCGCCGTGAGATGTGCAGCCTGTGGGCAAGCACAGATCCCCAGTGCTGTTGTGCCTGTGGATAGGGTGCACGGGGACAGTGAAGAGCAGCAAGAGCTTTCAGGGCTGGCACCTTCCTTGTGGGACAAGGAGCCGGACGTTTGCCTTTTCGGAAAGAGGTTCTGCTGAGAACGAACACCGTGAGGTGTACCGTTCCTGGGCAAGCACAGATCCCCAGTGCTGTTGTGCCTGTGCATAGGCTGCACGGGGACAGTGAAGAGCAGCAAGAGCTTTCAGGGCTGGCACCTTCCTTGTGGGACAAGGAGCCGGACGTTTGCCTTTTCGGAAAATTGCAATGCCGAGAACGAACACCGTGAGGTGTACCGTTCCTGTCTAAGCACAGATCCCCAGTGCTGTTGTGCCTGTGGATAGGGTGCACGGGGACAGTGAAGAGCAGCAAGAGCTTTCAGGGCTGGCACCTTCCTTGTGGGACAAGGAGCCGGACGTTTGCCTTTTCGGAAAGAGGCTCTGCTGAGAACGAACACCGTGAGGTGTACCGTTCCTGTCTAAGCACAGATCCCCAGTGCTGTTGTGCCTGTGGATAGGGTGCACGGGGACAGTGAAGAGCAGCAAGAGCTTTCAGGGCTGGCACCTTCCTTGTGGGACAAGGAGCCGGACGTTTGCCTTTTCGAAAGGAGCGTCTGCCGAGTACAAGCGCCGTGAGATGTGCAGCCTGTGGGCAAGCACAGATCCCCAGTGCTGTTGTGCCTGTGGATAGGGTGCACGGGGACAGTGAAGAGCAGCAAGAGCTTTCAGGGCTGGCACCTTCCTTGTGGGACAAGGAGCCGGACGTTTGCCTTTTCGGTAAGAGGCTCTGCTGAGAACGAACACCGTGAGGTGTACCGTTCCTGTCTAAGTACAGATTCCCAGTGCTGTTGTGCCTGTGGATAGGGTGCACGGGGACAGTGAAGAGCAGCAAGAGCTTTCAGGGCTGGCACCTTCCTTGTGGGACAAGGAGCCGGACGTTTGCCTTTTAGGTAAAGAGGCTCTGCTGAGAACGAACACCGTGAGTTGTACCGTTCCTGGGCAAGCACAGATCCCCAGTGCTGTTGTGCCTGTGCATAGGCTGCACGGGGACAGTGAAGACCAGCAAGAGCTTTCTGGGCTGGCACCTTCCTTGTGGGACAAGGAGCTGGACGTTTGCCTTTTCGGAAAATTGCAATGCCGAGAACGAACACCGTGAGGTGTACCGTTCCTGGGCAAGCACAGATCCCCAGTGCTGTTGTGCCTGTGGATAGGCTGCACGGGGACAGTGAAGAGCAGCAAGAGCTTTCAGGGCTGGCACCTTCCTTGTGGGACAAGGAGCCAGACGTTTGCCTTTTCGGAAGGAGCGTCTGCCGAGTACAAGCGCCGTGAGATGTGCAGCCTGTGGGCAAGCACAGACCCCCAGTGCTGTTGTGCCTGTGGATAGGGTGCACGGGGACAGTGAAGAGCAGCAAGAGCTTTCAGGGCTGGCACCTTCCTTGTGGGACAAGGAGCCGGACGTTTGCCTTTTCGGAAAGAGGCTCTGCTGAGAAAGAACACCGTGAGGTGTACCGTTCCTGTGCAAGCACAGATCCCCAGTGCTGTTGTGCCTGTGGATAGGGTGCCCGGGGACAGTGAAGAGCAGCAAGAGCTTTCAGGGCTGGCACCTTCCTTGTGGGACAAGGAGCCGGACGTTTGCCTTTTCGGAAAGAGGCTCTGCTGAGAACGAACACCGTGAGGTGTACCGTTCCTGTCTAAGTACAGATTCCCAAAGCTGTTGTGCCTGTGGATAGGGTGCACGGGGACAGTGAAGAGCAGCAAGAGCTTTCTGGGCTGGCACCTTCCTTGTGGGACAAGGAGCCGGACGTTTGCCTTTTCGGAAAGAGGCTCTGCTGAGTACAAGCGCCGTGAGATGTGCAGCCTGTGGGCAAGCACAGATCCCCAGTGCTGTTGTGCCTGTGGATAGGGTGCACGGGGACAGTGAAGAGCAGCAAGAGCTTTCAGGGCTGGCACCTTCCTTGTGGGACAAGGAGCCGGACGTTTGCCTTTTCGGAAAGAGGCTCTGCTGAGAACGAACACCGTGAGGTGTACCGTTCCTGGGCAAGCAGAGATCCCCAGTGCTGTTGTGCCTGTGGATAGGGTGCACGGGGACAGTGAAGAGCAGCAAGAGCTTTCAGGGCTGGCACCTTCCTTGTGGGACAAGGAGCCGGATGTTTGCCTTTTCGAAAGGAGCGTCTGCCGAGTACAAGCGCCGTGAGATGTGCAGCCTGTGGGCAAGCACAGATCCCCAGTGCTGTTGTGCCTGTGCATAGGCTGCACGGGGACAGTGAAGAGCAGCAAGAGCTTTCAGGGCTGGCACCTTCCTTGTGGGACAAGGAGCCGGACGTTTGCCTTTTCGGTAAGAGGCTCTGCTGAGAACGATCACCGTGAGGTGTACCGTTCCTGGGCAAGCACAGATCCCCAGTGCTGTTGTGCCTGTGCATAGGCTGCACGGGGACAGTGAAGAGCAGCAAGAGCTTTCAGGGCTGGCACCTTCCTTGTGGGACAAGGAGCCGGACGTTTGCCTTTTCGGTAAGAGGCTCTGCTGAGAACGAACACCGTGAGGTGTACCGTTCCTGTCTAAGTACAGATTCCCAAAGCTGTTGTGCCTGTGGATAGGGTGCACGGGGACAGTGAAGAGCAGCAAGAGCTTTCAGGGCTGGCACCTTCCTTGTGGGAGAAGGAGCCGGACGTTTGCCTTTTAGGTAAGAGGCTCTGCTGAGAACGAACACCATGAGGTGTATCGTTCCTGGGCAAGCACAGATCCCCAGTGCTGTTGTGCCTGTGCATAGGGTGCACGGGGACAGTGAAGAGCAGCAAGAGCTTTCAGGGCTGGCACCTTCCTTGTGGGACAAGGAGCCGGACGTTTGCCTTTTCGGAAAGAGGCTCTGATGAGAACGAACACCGTGAGGTGTACCGTTCCTGTCTAAGTACAGATTCCCAAAGCTGTTGTGCCTGTGGATAGGGTGCACGGGGACAGTGAAGAGCAGCAAGAGCTTTCAGGGCTGGCACCTTCCTTATGGGAGAAGGAGCCGGACGTTTGCCTTTTCGGTAAGAGGCTCTGCTGAGAACGAACACCGTGAGGTGTATCGTTCCTGGGCAAGCACAGATCCCCAGTGCTGTTGTGCCTGTGGATAGGGTGCACGGGGACAGTGAAGAGCAGCAAGAGCTTTCTGGGCTGGCACCTTCCTTGTGGGACAAGGAGCCGGACGTTTGCCTTTTCGGAAAATTGCAATGCCGAGAACGAACACCGTGAGGTGTACCGTTCCTGGGCAAGCACAGATCCCCAGTGCTGTTGTGCCTGTGGATAGGGTGCACGGGGACAGTGAAGAGCAGCAAGAGCTTTCAGGGCTGGCACCTTCCTTGTGGGACAAGGAGCCGGACGTTTGCCTTTTCGGAAAGAGGCTCTGCTGAGAAAGAACACCGTGAGGTGTACCGTTCCTGTGCAAGCACAGATCCCCAGTGCTGTTGTGCCTGTGGATAGGGTGCACGGGGACAGTGAAGAGCAGCAAGAGCTTTCAGGGCTGGCACCTTCCTTGTGGGACAAGGAGCCGGACGTTTGCCTTTTCGGAAAGTGGCTCTGCTGAGAACGAACACCGTGAGGTGTACCGTTCCTGTCTAAGTACAGATTCCCAAAGCTATTGTGCCTGTGGATAGGGTGCACGGGGACAGTGAAGAGCAGCAAGAGCTTTCTGGGCTGGCACCTTCCTTGTGGGACAAGGAGCCGGACGTTTGCCTTTTCGGAAAGAGGCTCTGCTGAGTACAAGCACCGTGAGATGTGCAGCCTGTGGGCAAGCACAGATCCCCAGTGCTGTTGTGCCTGTGGATAGGGTGCACGGGGACAGTGAAGAGCAGCAAGAGCTTTCAGGGCTGGCACCTTCCTTGTGGGACAAGGAGCCGGACGTTTGCCTTTTCGGAAAGAGGCTCTGCTGAGAACGAACACCGTGAGGTGTACCGTTCCTGGGAAAGCACAGATCCCCAGTGCTGTTGTGCCTGTGGATAGGGTGCACGGGGACAGTGAAGAGCAGCAAGAGCTTTCAGGGCTGGCACCTTCCTTGTGGGACAAGGAGCCGGACGTTTGCCTTTTCGAAAGGAGCGTCTGCCGAGTACAAGCGCCGTGAGATGTGCAGCCTGTGGGCAAGCACAGATCCCCAGTGCTGTTGTGCCTGTGCATAGGCTGCACGGGGACAGTGAAGAGCAGCAAGAGCTTTCAGGGCTGGCACCTTCCTTGTGGGACAAGGAGCCGGACGTTTGCCTTTTCGGTAAGAGGCTCTGCTGAGAACGATCACCGTGAGGTGTACCGTTCCTGGGCAAGCACAGATCCCCAGTGCTGTTGTGCCTGTGCATAGGCTGCACGGGGACAGTGAAGAGCAGCAAGAGCTTTCTGGGCTGGCACCTTCCTTGTGGGACAAGGAGCCGGACGTTTGCCTTTTCGGTAAGAGGCTCTGCTGAGAACGAACACCGTGAGGTGTACCGTTCCTGTCTAAGTACAGATACCCAAAGCTGTTGTGCCTGTGGATAGGGTGCACGGGGACAGTGAAGAGCAGCAAGAGCTTTCAGGGCTGGCACCTTCCTTGTGGGACAAGGAGCCGGACGTTTGCCTTTTAGGTAAGAGGCTCTGCTGAGAACGAACACCATGAGGTGTATCGTTCCTGGGCAAGCACAGATCCCCAGTGCTGTTGTGCCTGTGCATAGGGTGCACGGGGACAGTGAAGAGCAGCAAGAGCTTTCTGGGCTGGCACCCTCCTTGTGGGACAAGGAGCCGGACGTTTGCCTTTTCGGAAAATTGCAATGCCGAGAACGAACACCGTGAGGTGTACCGTTCCTGGGCAAGCACAGATCCCCAGTGCTGTTGTGCCTGTGGATAGGGTGCACGGGGACAGTGAAGAGCAGCAAGAGCTTTCAGGGCTGGCACCTTCCTTGTGGGACAAGGAGCCGGGCGTTTGCCTTTTCGGAAAGAGGCTCTGCTGAGAACGAACACCGTGAGGTGTACCGTTCCTGTCTAAGTACAGATCCCCAGTGCTGTTGTGCCTGTGGATAGGGTGCACGGGGACAGTGAAGAGCAGCAAGAGCTTTCAGGGCTGGCACCTTCCTTGTGGGACAAGGAGCCGGACGTTTGCCTTTTCGGTAAGAGACTCTGCTGAGAACGAACACCATGAGGTGTATCGTTCCTGGGCAAGCACAGATCCCCAGTGCTGTTGTGCCTGTGGATAGGGTGCCCGGGGACAGTGAAGAGCAGCAAGAGCTTTCAGGGCTGGCACCTTCCTTGTGGGACAAGGAGCCGGACGTTTGCCTTTTCGAAAGGAGCGTCTGCCGAGTACAAGCGCCGTGACATGTGCATCCTGAGGGCAAGCACAGATCCCCAGTGCTGTTGTGCCTGTGGATAGGGTGCACGGGGACAGTGAAGAGCAGCAAGAGCTTTCAGGGCTGGCACCTTCCTTGTGGGACAAGGAGCCGGACGTTTGCCTTTTCGGAAGGAGCGTCTGCCGAGTACAAGCGCCGTGAGATGTGCAGCCTGTGGGCAAGCACAGATCCCCAGTGCTGTTGTGCCTGTGGATAGGGTGCACGGGGACAGTGAAGAGCAGCAAGAGCTTTCAGGGCTGGCACCTTCCTTGTGGGACAAGGAGCCGGACGTTTGCCTTTTAGGTAAAGAGGCTCTGCTGAGAACGAACACCGTGAGTTGTACCGTTCCTGGGCAAGCACAGATCCCCAGTGCTGTTGTGCCTGTGCATAGGCTGCACGGGGACAGTGAAGACCAGCAAGAGCTTTCTGGGCTGGCACCTTCCTTGTGGGACAAGGAGCTGGACGTTTGCCTTTTCGGAAAATTGCAATGCCGAGAACGAACACCGTGAGGTGTACCGTTCCTGGGCAAGCACAGATCCCCAGTGCTGTTGTGCCTGTGGATAGGCTGCACGGGGACAGTGAAGAGCAGCAAGAGCTTTCAGGGCTGGCACCTTCCTTGTGGGACAAGGAGCCAGACGTTTGCCTTTTCGGAAGGAGCGTCTGCCGAGTACAAGCGCCGTGAGATGTGCAGCCTGTGGGCAAGCACAGATCCCCAGTGCTGTTGTGCCTGTGGATAGGGTGCACGGGGACAGTGAAGAGCAGCAAGAGCTTTCAGGGCTGGCACCTTCCTTGTGGGACAAGGAGCCGGACGTTTGCCTTTTCGGAAAGAGGCTCTGCTGAGAACGAACACCGTGAGGTGTACCGTTCCTGTCTAAGTAAAGATTCCCAAAGCTTTTGTGCCTGTGGATAGGGTGCACGGGGACAGTGAAGAGCAGCAAGAGCTTTCAGGGCTGGCACCTTCCTTTTGGGACAAGGAGCCGGACGTTTGCCTTTTCGGAAAGAGGCTCTGCTGAGTACAAGCGCCGTGAGTTGTGCAGCCTGTGGGCAAGCACAGATCCCCAGTGCTGTTGTGCCTGTGCATAGGCTGCACGGGGACAGTGAAGAGCAGCAAGAGCTTTCAGGGCTGGCACCTTCCTTGTGGGACAAGGAGCCGGACGTTTGCCTTTTCGGAAAGAGGCTCTGCTGAGAACGAACACCGTGAGGTGTACCGTTCCTGTCTAAGCACAGATCCCCAGTGCTGTTGTGCCTGTGGATAGGGTGCACGGGGACAGTGAAGAGCAGCAAGAGCTTTCAGGGCTGGCACCTTCCTTGTGGGACAAGGAGCCGGACGTTTGCCTTTTCGGAAAGGAGCGTCTGCCGAGTACAAGCGCCGTGAGATGTGCAGCCTGTGGGCAAGCACAGATCCCCAGTGCTGTTGTGCCTGTGGATAGGGTGCCCGGGGACAGTGAAGAGCAGCAAGAGCTTTCAGGGCTGGCACCTTCCTTGTGGGACAAGGAGCCGGACGTTTGCCTTTTCGGTAAGAGGCTCTGCTGAGAACGAACACCGTGAGGTGTACCGTTCCTGGGCAAGCACAGATCCCCAGTGCTGTTGTGCCTGTGCATAGGCTGCACGGGAACAGTGAAGAGCAGCAAGAGCTTTCAGGGCTGGCACCTTCCTTGTGGGACAAGGAGCCGGACGTTTGCCTTTTCGGTAAGAGGCTCTGCTGAGAACGAACACCGTGAGGTGTACCGTTCCTGTCTAAGTACAGATTCCCAAAGCTGTTGTGCCTGTGGATAGGGTGCACGGGGACAGTGAAGAGCAGCAAGAGCTTTCAGGGCTGGCACCTTCCTTGTGGGAGAAGGAGCCGGACGTTTGCCTTTTAGGTAAGAGGCTCTGCTGAGAACGAACACCGTGAGGTGTACCGTTCCTGGGCAAGCACAGATCCCCAGTGCTGTTGTGCCTGTGGATAGGGTGCACGGGGACAGTGAAGAGCAGCAAGAGCTTTCTGGGCTGGCACCTTCCTTGTGGGACAAGGAGCCGGACGTTTGCCTTTTCGGTAAGAGGCTCTGCTGAGAACGAACACCGTGAGGTGTACCGTTCCTGTCTAAGTACAGATTCCCAAAGCTGTTGTGCCTGTGGATAGGGTGCACGGGGACAGTGAAGAGCAGCAAGAGCTTTCAGGGCTGGCACCTTCCTTGTGGGACAAGGAGCCGGACGTTTGCCTTTTAGGTAAGAGGCTCTGCTGAGAACGAACACCATGAGGTGTATCGTTCCTGGGCAAGCACAGATCCCCAGTGCTGTTGTGCCTGTGCATAGGGTGCACGGGGACAGTGAAGAGCAGCAAGAGCTTTCTGGGCTGGCACCTTCCTTGTGGGACAAGGAGCCGGACGTTTGCCTTTTCGGAAAATTGCAATGCCGAGAACGAACACCGTGAGGTGTACCGTTCCTGGGCAAGCACAGATCCCCAGTGCTGTTGTGCCTGTGGATAGGGTGCACGGGGACAGTGAAGAGCAGCAAGAGCTTTCAGGGCTGGCACCTTCCTTGTGGGACAAGGAGCCGGACGTTTGCCTTTTCGGAAAATTGCAATGCCGAGAACGAACACCGTGAGGTGTACCGTTCCTGTCTAAGTACAGATCCCCAGTGCTGTTGTGCCTGTGGATAGGGTGCCCGGGGACAGTGAAGAGCAGCAAGAGCTTTCAGGGCTGGCACCTTCCTTGTGGGACAAGGAGCCGGACGTTTGCCTTTTCGGAAGGAGCGTCTGCCGAGTACAAGCGCCGTGAGATGTGCAGCCTGTGGGCAAGCACAGATCCCCAGTGCTGTTGTGCCTGTGGATAGGGTGCCCGGGGACAGTGAAGAGCAGCAAGAGCTTTCAGGGCTGGCACCTTCCTTGTGGGACAAGGAGCCGGACGTTTGCCTTTTCGAAAGGAGCGTCTGCCGAGTACAAGCGCCGTGACATGTGCATCCTGAGGGCAAGCACAGATCCCCAGTGCTGTTGTGCCTGTGGATAGGGTGCACGGGGACAGTGAAGAGCAGCAAGAGCTTTCAGGGCTGGCACCTTCCTTGTGGGACAAGGAGCCGGACGTTTGCCTTTTCGGAAGGAGCGTCTGCCGAGTACAAGCGCCGTGAGATGTGCAGCCTGTGGGCAAGCACAGATCCCCAGTGCTGTTGTGCCTGTGGATAGGGTGCACGGGGACAGTGAAGAGCAGCAAGAGCTTTCAGGGCTGGCACCTTCCTTGTGGGACAAGGAGCCGGACGTTTGCCTTTTAGGTAAAGAGGCTCTGCTGAGAACGAACACCGTGAGTTGTACCGTTCCTGGGCAAGCACAGATCCCCAGTGCTGTTGTGCCTGTGCATAGGCTGCACGGGGACAGTGAAGACCAGCAAGAGCTTTCTGGGCTGGCACCTTCCTTGTGGGACAAGGAGCTGGACGTTTGCCTTTTCGGAAAATTGCAATGCCGAGAACGAACACCGTGAGGTGTACCGTTCCTGGGCAAGCACAGATCCCCAGTGCTGTTGTGCCTGTGGATAGGCTGCACGGGGACAGTGAAGAGCAGCAAGAGCTTTCAGGGCTGGCACCTTCCTTGTGGGACAAGGAGCCAGACGTTTGCCTTTTCGGAAGGAGCGTCTGCCGAGTACAAGCGCCGTGAGATGTGCAGCCTGTGGGCAAGCACAGATCCCCAGTGCTGTTGTGCCTGTGGATAGGGTGCACGGGGACAGTGAAGAGCAGCAAGAGCTTTCAGGGCTGGCACCTTCCTTGTGGGAGAAGGAGCCGGACGTTTGCCTTTTCGGAAAGAGGCTCTGCTGAGAACGAACACCGTGAGGTGTACCGTTCCTGTCTAAGTAAAGATTCCCAAAGCTTTTGTGCCTGTGGATAGGGTGCACGGGGACAGTGAAGAGCAGCAAGAGCTTTCAGGGCTGGCACCTTCCTTTTGGGACAAGGAGCCGGACGTTTGCCTTTTCGGAAAGAGGCTCTGCTGAGTACAAGCGCCGTGAGACGTGCAGCCTGTGGGCAAGCACAGATCCCCAGTGCTGTTGTGCCTGTGCATAGGCTGCACGGGGACAGTGAAGAGCAGCAAGAGCTTTCAGGGCTGGCACCTTCCTTGTGGGACAAGGAGCCGGACGTTTGCCTTTTCGGAAAGAGGCTCTGCTGAGAACGAACACCGTGAGGTGTACCGTTCCTGTCTAAGCACAGATCCCCAGTGCTGTTGTGCCTGTGGATAGGGTGCACGGGGACAGTGAAGAGCAGCAAGAGCTTTCAGGGCTGGCACCTTCCTTGTGGGACAAGGAGCCGGACGTTTGCCTTTTCGGAAAGGAGCGTCTGCCGAGTACAAGCGCCGTGAGATGTGCAGCCTGTGGGCAAGCACAGATCCCCAGTGCTGTTGTGCCTGTGCATAGGGTGCCCGGGGACAGTGAAGAGCAGCAAGAGCTTTCAGGGCTGGCACCTTCCTTGTGGGACAAGGAGCCGGACGTTTGCCTTTTCGGTAAGAGGCTCTGCTGAGAACGAACACCGTGAGGTGTACCGTTCCTGGGCAAGCACAGATCCCCAGTGCTGTTGTGCCTGTGCATAGGCTGCACGGGAACAGTGAAGAGCAGCAAGAGCTTTCAGGGCTGGCACCTTCCTTGTGGGACAAGGAGCCGGACGTTTGCCTTTTCGGTAAGAGGCTCTGCTGAGAACGAACACCGTGAGGTGTACCGTTCCTGTCTAAGTACAGATTCCCAAAGCTGTTGTGCCTGTGGATAGGGTGCACGGGGACAGTGAAGAGCAGCAAGAGCTTTCAGGGCTGGCACCTTCCTTGTGGGAGAAGGAGCCGGACGTTTGCCTTTTAGGTAAGAGGCTCTGCTGAGAACGAACACCGTGAGGTGTACCGTTCCTGGGCAAGCACAGATCCCCAGTGCTGTTGTGCCTGTGGATAGGGTGCACGGGGACAGTGAAGAGCAGCAAGAGCTTTCTGGGCTGGCACCTTCCTTGTGGGACAAGGAGCCGGACGTTTGCCTTTTCGGTAAGAGGCTCTGCTGAGAACGAACACCGTGAGGTGTACCGTTCCTGTCTAAGTACAGATTCCCAAAGCTGTTGTGCCTGTGGATAGGGTGCACGGGGACAGTGAAGAGCAGCAAGAGCTTTCAGGGCTGGCACCTTCCTTGTGGGACAAGGAGCCGGACGTTTGCCTTTTAGGTAAGAGGCTCTGCTGAGAACGAACACCATGAGGTGTATCGTTCCTGGGCAAGCACAGATCCCCAGTGCTGTTGTGCCTGTGCATAGGGTGCACGGGGACAGTGAAGAGCAGCAAGAGCTTTCTGGGCTGGCACCTTCCTTGTGGGACAAGGAGCCGGACGTTTGCCTTTTCGGAAAATTGCAATGCCGAGAACGAACACCGTGAGGTGTACCGTTCCTGGGCAAGCACAGATCCCCAGTGCTGTTGTGCCTGTGGATAGGGTGCACGGGGACAGTGAAGAGCAGCAAGAGCTTTCAGGGCTGGCACCTTCCTTGTGGGACAAGGAGCCGGACGTTTGCCTTTTCGGAAAGAGGCTCTGCTGAGAACGAACACCGTGAGGTGTACCGTTCCTGTCTAAGTACAGATCCCCAGTGCTGTTGTGCCTGTGGATAGGGTGCCCGGGGACAGTGAAGAGCAGCAAGAGCTTTCAGGGCTGGCACCTTCCTTGTGGGACAAGGAGCCGGACGTTTGCCTTTTCGGTAAGAGACTCTGCTGAGAACGAACACCGTGAGGTGTACCGTTCCTGGGCAAGCACAGATCCCCAGTGCTGTTGTGCCTGTGGATAGGGTGCCCGGGGACAGTGAAGAGCAGCAAGAGCTTTCAGGGCTGGCACCTTCCTTGTGGGACAAGGAGCCGGACGTTTGCCTTTTCGAAAGGAGCGTCTGCCGAGTACAAGCGCCGTGACATGTGCATCCTGAGGGCAAGCACAGATCCCCAGTGCTGTTGTGCCTGTGGATAGGGTGCACGGGGACAGTGAAGAGCAGCAAGAGCTTTCAGGGCTGGCACCTTCCTTGTGGGACAAGGAGCCGGACGTTTGCCTTTTCGGAAGGAGCGTCTGCCGAGTACAAGCGCCGTGAGATGTGCAGCCTGTGGGCAAGCACAGATCCCCAGTGCTGTTGTGCCTGTGGATAGGGTGCACGGGGACAGTGAAGAGCAGCAAGAGCTTTCAGGGCTGGCACCTTCCTTGTGGGACAAGGAGCCGGACGTTTGCCTTTTAGGTAAAGAGGCTCTGCTGAGAACGAACACCGTGAGTTGTACCGTTCCTGGGCAAGCACAGATCCCCAGTGCTGTTGTGCCTGTGCATAGGCTGCACGGGGACAGTGAAGACCAGCAAGAGCTTTCTGGGCTGGCACCTTCCTTGTGGGACAAGGAGCTGGACGTTTGCCTTTTCGGAAAATTGCAATGCCGAGAACGAACACCGTGAGGTGTACCGTTCCTGGGCAAGCACAGATCCCCAGTGCTGTTGTGCCTGTGCATAGGCTGCACGGGGACAGTGAAGAGCAGCAAGAGCTTTCAGGGCTGGCACCTTCCTTGTGGGACAAGGAGCCAGACGTTTGCCTTTTCGGAAGGAGCGTCTGCCGAGTACAAGCGCCGTGAGATGTGCAGCCTGTGGGCAAGCACAGATCCCCAGTGCTGTTGTGCCTGTGGATAGGGTGCACGGGGACAGTGAAGAGCAGCAAGAGCTTTCAGGGCTGGCACCTTCCTTGTGGGACAAGGAGCCGGACGTTTGCCTTTTCGGAAAGAGGCTCTGCTGAGAACGAACACCGTGAGGTGTACCGTTCCTGTCTAAGTAAAGATTCCCAAAGCTGTTGTGCCTGTGGATAGGGTGCACGGGGACAGTGAAGAGCAGCAAGAGCTTTCAGGGCTGGCACCTTCCTTGTGGGACAAGGAGCCGGACGTTTGCCTTTTCGGAAAGAGGCTCTGCTGAGTACAAGCGCCGTGAGTTGTGCAGCCTGTGGGCAAGCACAGATCCCCAGTGCTGTTGTGCCTGTGCATAGGCTGCACGGGGACAGTGAAGAGCAGCAAGAGCTTTCAGGGCTGGCACCTTCCTTGTGGGACAAGGAGCCGGACGTTTGCCTTTTCGGAAAGAGGCTCTGCTGAGAACGAACACCGTGAGGTGTACCGTTCCTGTCTAAGCACAGATCCCCAGTGCTGTTGTGCCTGTGGATAGGGTGCACGGGGACAGTGAAGAGCAGCAAGAGCTTTCAGGGCTGGCACCTTCCTTGTGGGACAAGGAGCCGGACGTTTGCCTTTTCGGAAAGGAGCGTCTGCCGAGTACAAGCGCCGTGAGATGTGCAGCCTGTGGGCAAGCACAGATCCCCAGTGCTGTTGTGCCTGTGGATAGGGTGCCCGGGGACAGTGAAGAGCAGCAAGAGCTTTCAGGGCTGGCACCTTCCTTGTGGGACAAGGAGCCGGACGTTTGCCTTTTCGGTAAGAGGCTCTGCTGAGAACGAACACCGTGAGGTGTACCGTTCCTGGGCAAGCACAGATCCCCAGTGCTGTTGTGCCTGTGCATAGGCTGCACGGGAACAGTGAAGAGCAGCAAGAGCTTTCAGGGCTGGCACCTTCCTTGTGGGACAAGGAGCCGGACGTTTGCCTTTTCGGTAAGAGGCTCTGCTGAGAACGAACACCGTGAGGTGTACCGTTCCTGTCTAAGTACAGATTCCCAAAGCTGTTGTGCCTGTGGATAGGGTGCACGGGGACAGTGAAGAGCAGCAAGAGCTTTCAGGGCTGGCACCTTCCTTGTGGGACAAGGAGCCGGACGTTTGCCTTTTAGGTAAGAGGCTCTGCTGAGAACGAACACCGTGAGGTGTACCGTTCCTGGGCAAGCACAGATCCCCAGTGCTGTTGTGCCTGTGGATAGGGTGCACGGGGACAGTGAAGAGCAGCAAGAGCTTTCAGGGCCGGCACCTTCCTTGTGGGACAAGGAGCCGGATGTTTGCCTTTTCGGAAAGAGGTTCTGCTGAGAACAAACACCGTGAGGTGTACCGTTCCTGTCTAAGTACAGATCCCCAGTGCTGTTGTGCCTGTGGATAGGGTGCACGGGGACAGTGAAGAGCAGCAAGAGCTTTCAGGGCTGGCACCTTCCTTGTGGGACAAGGAGCCGGACGTTTGCCTTTTCGGAAAGAGGTTCTGCTGAGAACGAACACCGTGAGGTGTACCGTTCCTGGGCAAGCACAGATCCCCAGTGCTGTTGTGCCTGTGGATAGGGTGCACGGGGACAGTGAAGAGCAGCAAGAGCTTTCAGGGCTGGCACCTTCCTTGTGGGACAAGGAGCCGGACGTTTGCCTTTTCGGAAGGAGCGTCTGCCGAGTACAAGCGCCGTGAGATGTGCAGCCTGTGGGCAAGCACAGATCCCCAGTGCTGTTGTGCCTGTGGATAGGGTGCCCGGGGACAGTGAAGAGCAGCAAGAGCTTTCAGGGCTGGCACCTTCCTTGTGGGACAAGGAGCCAGACGTTTGCCTTTTCGGAAGGAGCGTCTGCCGAGTACAAGCGCCGTGAGATGTGCAGCCTGTGGGCAAGCACAGATCCCCAGTGCTGTTGTGCCTGTGGATAGGGTGCACGGGGACAGTGAAGAGCAGCAAGAGCTTTCAGGGCTGGCACCTTCCTTGTGGGACAAGGAGCCGGACGTTTGCCTTTTCGGAAAGAGGCTCTGCTGAGAACGAACACCGTGAGGTGTACCGTTCCTGTCTAATTACAGATTCCCAAAGCTTTTGTGCCTGTGGATAGGGTGCACGGGGACAGTAAAGAGCAGCAAGAGCTTTCAGGGCTGGCACCTTCCTTGTGGGACAAGGAGCCGGACGTTTGCCTTTTCGGAAAGAGGCTCTGCTGAGTACAAGCGCCGTGAGTTGTGCAGCCTGTGGGCAAGCACAGATCCCCAGTGCTGTTGTGCCTGTGCATAGGCTGCACGGGGACAGTGAAGAGCAGCAAGAGCTTTCAGGGCTGGCACCTTCCTTGTGGGACAAGGAGCCGGATGTTTGCCTTTTCGGAAAGAGGCTCTGCTGAGAACGAACACCGTGAGGTGTACCGTTCCTGTCTAAGCACAGATCCCCAGTGCTGTTGTGCCTGTGGATAGGGTGCACGGGGACAGTGAAGAGCAGCAAGAGCTTTCAGGGCTGGCACCTTCCTTGTGGGACAAGGAGCCGGACGTTTGCCTTTTCGGAAAGGAGCGTCTGCCGAGTACAAGCGCCGTGAGATGTGCAGCCTGTGGGCAAGCACAGATCCCCAGTGCTGTTGTGCCTGTGGATAGGGTGCCCGGGGACAGTGAAGAGCAGCAAGAGCTTTCAGGGCTGGCACCTTCCTTGTGGGACAAGGAGCCGGACGTTTGCCTTTTCGGTAAGAGGCTCTGCTGAGAACGAACACCGTGAGGTGTACCGTTCCTGGGCAAGCACAGATCCCCAGTGCTGTTGTGCCTGTGCATAGGCTGCACGGGAACAGTGAAGAGCAGCAAGAGCTTTCAGGGCTGGCACCTTCCTTGTGGGACAAGGAGCCGGACGTTTGCCTTTTCGGTAAGAGGCTCTGCTGAGAACGAACACCGTGAGGTGTACCGTTCCTGTCTAAGTACAGATTCCCAAAGCTGTTGTGCCTGTGGATAGGGTGCACGGGGACAGTGAAGAGCAGCAAGAGCTTTCAGGGCTGGCACCTTCCTTGTGGGAGAAGGAGCCGGACGTTTGCCTTTTAGGTAAGAGGCTCTGCTGAGAACGAACACCGTGAGGTGTACCGTTCCTGGGCAAGCACAGATCCCCAGTGCTGTTGTGCCTGTGGATAGGGTGCACGGGGACAGTGAAGAGCAGCAAGTGCTTTCAGGGCCGGCACCTTCCTTGTGGGACAAGGAGCCGGATGTTTGCCTTTTCGGAAAGAGGTTCTGCTGAGAACAAACACCGTGAGGTGTACCGTTCCTGTCTAAATACAGATCCCCAGTGCTGTTGTGCCTGTGGATAGGGTGCACGGGGACAGTGAAGAGCAGCAAGAGCTTTCAGGGCTGGCACCTTCCTTGTGGGACAAGGAGCCGGACGTTTGCCTTTTCGGAAAGAGGTTCTGCTGAGAACGAACACCGTGAGGTGTACCGTTCCTGGGCAAGCACAGATCCCCAGTGCTGTTGTGCCTGTGGATAGGGTGCACGGGGACAGTGAAGAGCAGCAAGAGCTTTCAGGGCTGGCACCTTCCTTGTGGGACAAGGAGCCGGACGTTTGCCTTTTCGGAAGGAGCGTCTGCCGAGTACAAGCGCCGTGAGATGTGCAGCCTGTGGGCAAGCACAGATCCCCAGTGCTGTTGTGCCTGTGGATAGGGTGCCCGGGGACAGTGAAGAGCAGCAAGAGCTTTCAGGGCTGGCACCTTCCTTGTGGGACAAGGAGCCGGACGTTTGCCTTTTCGGTAAGAGGCTCTGCTGAGAACGAACACCGTGAGGTGTACCGTTCCTGTCTAAGCACAGATCCCCAGTGCTGTTGTGCCTGTGGATAGGGTGCACGGGGACAGTGAAGAGCAGCAAGAGCTTTCAGGGCTGGCACCTTCCTTGTGGGACAAGGAGCCGGACGTTTGCCTTTTCGAAAGGAGCGTCTGCCGAGTACAAGCGCCGTGAGATGTGCAGCCTGTGGGCAAGCACAGATCCCCAGTGCTGTTGTGCCTGTGGATAGGGTGCACAGGGACAGTGAAGAGCAGCAAGAGCTTTCAGGGCTGGCAACTTCCTTGTGGGACAAGGAGCCGGACGTTTGCCTTTTCGGAAAGAGGCTCTGCTGAGAAAGAACACCGTGAGGTGTACCGTTCCTGTCTAAGCACAGATCCCCAGTGCTGTTGTGCCTGTGGATAGGCTGCACGGGGACAGTGAAGAGCAGCAAGAGCTTTCAGGGCTGGCACCTTCCTTGTGGGACAAGGAGCCGGACGTTTGCCTTTTCGGAAGGTGCGTCTGCCGAGTACAAGCGCCGTGAGATGTGCAGCCTGTGGGCAAGCACAGATCCCCAGTGCTGTTGTGCCTGTGGATAGGGTGCACGGGGACAGTGAAGAGCAGCAAGAGCTTTCAGGGCTGGCACCTTCCTTGTGGGACAAGGAGCCGGACGTTTGCCTTTTCGGTAAGAGGCTCTGCTGAGAACGAACACCGTGAGGTGTACCGTTCCTGTCTAAGTACAGATCCCCAGTGCTGTTGTGCCTGTGGATAGGGTGCCCGGGGACAGTGAAGAGCAGCAAGAGCTTTCAGGGCTGGCACCTTCCTTGTGGGAGAAGGAGCCGGACGTTTGCCTTTTAGGTAAGAGGCTCTGCTGAGAACGAACACCGTGAGGTGTACCGTTCCTGGGCAAGCACAGATCCCCAGTGCTGTTGTGCCTGTGCATAGGCTGCACGGGGACAGTGAAGAGCAGCAAGAGCTTTCAGGGCTGGCACCTTCCTTGTGGGACAAGGAGCCGGACGTTTGCCTTTTCGGAAAATTGCAATGCCGAGAACGAACACCGTGAGGTGTACCGTTTCTGTCTAAGCACAGATCCCCAGTGCTGTTGTGCCTGTGGATAGGGTGCACGGGGACAGTGAAGAGCAGCAAGAGCTTTCAGGGCTGGCACCTTCCTTGTGGGACAAGGAGCCGGACGTTTGCCTTTTCGGTAAGAGGCTCTGCTGAGAACGAACACCGTGAGGTGTACCGTTCCTGGGCAAGCACAGATCCCCAGTGCTGTTGTGCCTGTGCATAGGCTGCACGGGAACAGTGAAGAGCAGCAAGAGCTTTCAGGGCTGGCACCTTCCTTGTGGGACAAGGAGCCGGACGTTTGCCTTTTCGGTAAGAGGCTCTGCTGAGAACGAACACCGTGAGGTGTACCGTTCCTGTCTAAGTACAGATTCCCAAAGCTGTTGTGCCTGTGGATAGGGTGCACGGGGACAGTGAAGAGCAGCAAGAGCTTTCAGGGCTGGCACCTTCCTTGTGGGAGAAGGAGCCGGACGTTTGCCTTTTAGGTAAGAGGCTCTGCTGAGAACGAACACCGTGAGGTGTACCGTTCCTGGGCAAGCACAGATCCCCAGTGCTGTTGTGCCTGTGGATAGGGTGCACGGGGACAGTGAAGAGCAGCAAGAGCTTTCAGGGCCGGCACCTTCCTTGTGGGACAAGGAGCCGGATGTTTGCCTTTTCGGAAAGAGGTTCTGCTGAGAACAAACACCGTGAGGTGTACCGTTCCTGTCTAAGTACAGATCCCCAGTGCTGTTGTGCCTGTGGATAGGGTGCACGGGGACAGTGAAGAGCAGCAAGAGCTTTCAGGGCTGGCACCTTCCTTGTGGGACAAGGAGCCGGACGTTTGCCTTTTCGGAAAGAGGTTCTGCTGAGAACGAACACCGTGAGGTGTACCGTTCCTGGGCAAGCACAGATCCCCAGTGCTGTTGTGCCTGTGGATAGGGTGCACGGGGACAGTGAAGAGCAGCAAGAGCTTTCAGGGCTGGCACCTTCCTTGTGGGACAAGGAGCCGGACGTTTGCCTTTTCGGAAGGAGCGTCTGCCGAGTACAAGCGCCGTGAGATGTGCAGCCTGTGGGCAAGCACAGATCCCCAGTGCTGTTGTGCCTGTGGATAGGGTGCCCGGGGACAGTGAAGAGCAGCAAGAGCTTTCAGGGCTGGCACCTTCCTTGTGGGACAAGGAGCCGGACGTTTGCCTTTTCGGTAAGAGGCTCTGCTGAGAACGAACACCGTGAGGTGTACCGTTCCTGTCTAAGCACAGATCCCCAGTGCTGTTGTGCCTGTGGATAGGGTGCACGGGGACAGTGAAGAGCAGCAAGAGCTTTCAGGGCTGGCACCTTCCTTGTGGGACAAGGAGCCGGACGTTTGCCTTTTCGAAAGGAGCGTCTGCCGAGTACAAGCGCCGTGAGATGTGCAGCCTGTGGGCAAGCACAGATCCCCAGTGCTGTTGTGCCTGTGGATAGGGTGCACAGGGACAGTGAAGAGCAGCAAGAGCTTTCAGGGCTGGCAACTTCCTTGTGGGACAAGGAGCCGGACGTTTGCCTTTTCGGAAAGAGGCTCTGCTGAGAAAGAACACCGTGAGGTGTACCGTTCCTGTCTAAGCACAGATCCCCAGTGCTGTTGTGCCTGTGGATAGGCTGCACGGGGACAGTGAAGAGCAGCAAGAGCTTTCAGGGCTGGCACCTTCCTTGTGGGACAAGGAGCCGGACGTTTGCCTTTTCGGAAGGTGCGTCTGCCGAGTACAAGCGCCGTGAGATGTGCAGCCTGTGGGCAAGCACAGATCCCCAGTGCTGTTGTGCCTGTGGATAGGGTGCACGGGGACAGTGAAGAGCAGCAAGAGCTTTCAGGGCTGGCACCTTCCTTGTGGGACAAGGAGCCGGACGTTTGCCTTTTCGGTAAGAGGCTCTGCTGAGAACGAACACCGTGAGGTGTACCGTTCCTGTCTAAGTACAGATCCCCAGTGCTGTTGTGCCTGTGGATAGGGTGCCCGGGGACAGTGAAGAGCAGCAAGAGCTTTCAGGGCTGGCACCTTCCTTGTGGGAGAAGGAGCCGGACGTTTGCCTTTTAGGTAAGAGGCTCTGCTGAGAACGAACACCGTGAGGTGTACCGTTCCTGGGCAAGCACAGATCCCCAGTGCTGTTGTGCCTGTGCATAGGCTGCACGGGGACAGTGAAGAGCAGCAAGAGCTTTCAGGGCTGGCACCTTCCTTGTGGGACAAGGAGCCGGACGTTTGCCTTTTCGGAAAATTGCAATGCCGAGAACGAACACCGTGAGGTGTACCGTTTCTGTCTAAGCACAGATCCCCAGTGCTGTTGTGCCTGTGGATAGGGTGCACGGGGACAGTGAAGAGCAGCAAGAGCTTTCAGGGCTGGCACCTTCCTTGTGGGACAAGGAGCCGGACGTTTGCCTTTTCGGAAGGAGCGTCTGCCGAGTACAAGCACCGTGAGATGTGCAGCCTGTGGGCAAGCACAGATCCCCAGTGCTGTTGTGCCTGTGGATAGGGTGCACGGGGACAGTGAAGAGCAGCAAGAGCTTTCAGGGCTGGCACCTTCCTTGTGGGACAAGGAGCCGGACGTTTGCCTTTTCGGAAAGAGGCTCTGCTGAGAACGAACACCGTGAGGTGTACCGTTCCTGTCTAAGTACAGATCCCCAGTGCTGTTGTGCCTGTGGATAGGGTGCCCGGGGACAGTGAAGAGCAGCAAGAGCTTTCAGGGCTGGCACCTTCCTTGTGGGACAAGGAGCCGGACGTTTGCCTTTTCGGAAAGAGGCTCTGCTGAGTACAAGCGCCGTGAGATGTGCAGCCTGTGGGCAAGCACAGATCCCCAGTGCTGTTGTGCCTGTGGATAGGGTGCACGGGGACAGTGAAGAGCAGCAAGAGCTTTCAGGGCTGGCACCTTCCTTGTGGGACAAGGAGCCGGACGTTTGCCTTTTCGGAAAGAGGCTCTGCTGAGAACGAACACCGTGAGGTGTACCGTTTCTGTCTAAGCACAGATCCCCAGTGCTGTTGTGCCTGTGGATAGGGTGCACGGGGACAGTGAAGAGCAGCAAGAGCTTTCAGGGCTGGCACCTTCCTTGTGGGAGAAGGAGCCGGACGTTTGCCTTTTCCGAAAGAGGCTCTGCTGAGAACGAACACCGTGAGGTGTACCGTTCCTGGGCAAGCACAGATCCCCAGTGCTGTTGTGCCTGTGGATAGGGTGCACGGGGACAGTGAAGAGCAGCAAGAGCTTTCAGGGCTGGCACCTTCCTTGTGGGACAAGGAGCCGGATGTTTGCCTTTTCGGAAAGAGGTTCTGCTGAGAACGAACACCGTGAGGTGTACCGTTCCTGTCTAAGTACAGATCCCCAGTGCTGTTGTGCCTGTGGATAGGGTGCACGGGGACAGTGAAGAGCAGCAAGAGCTTTCAGGGCTGGCACCTTCCTTGTGGGAGAAGGAGCCGGACGTTTGCCTTTTCGGTAAGAGGCTCTGCTGAGAACGAACACCGTGAGGTGTACCGTTCCTGTCTAAGTACAGATTCCCAGTGCTGTTGTGCCTGTGGATAGGCTGCACGGGAACAGTGAAGAGCAGCAAGAGCTTTCAGGGCTGGCACCTTCCTTGTGGGACAAGGAGCCGGACGTTTGCCTTTTAGGTAAGAGGCTCTGCTGAGAACGAACACCGTGAGGTGTATCGTTCCTGGGCAAGCACAGATCCCCAGTGCTGTTGTGCCTGTGTATAGGCTGCACGGGGACAGTGAAGAGCAGCAAGAGCTTTCAGGGCTGGCACCTTCCTTGTGGGACAAGGAGCCGGACGTTTGCCTTTTCGGAAAGAGGCTCTGCTGAGAACGAACACCGTGAGGTGTACCGTTCCTGTCTAAGCACAGATCCCCAGTGCTGTTGTGCCTGTGGATAGGGTGCACGGGGACAGTGAAGAGCAGCAAGAGCTTTCAGGGCTGGCACCTTCCTTGTGGGACAAGGAGCCGGACGTTTGCCTTTTCGAAAGGAGCGTCTGCCGAGTACAAGCGCCGTGAGATGTGCAGCCTGTGGGCAAGCACAGATCCCCAGTGCTGTTGTGCCTGTGCATAGGCTGCACGGGGACAGTGAAGAGCAGCAAGAGCTTTCAGGGCTGGCACCTTCCTTGTGGGACAAGGAGCCGGACGTTTGCCTTTTAGGTAAGAGGCTCTGCTGAGAACGAACACCGTGAGGTGTACCGTTCCTGGGCAAGCACAGATCCCCAGTGCTGTTGTGCCTGTGGATAGGGTGCACGGGGACAGTGAAGAGCAGCAAGAGCTTTCAGGGCTGGCACCTTCCTTGTGGGACAAGGAGCCGGATGTTTGCCTTTTCGGTAAGAGGCTCTGCTGAGAACGAACACCGTGAGGTGTACCGTTCCTGTGCAAGCACAGATCCCCAGTGCTGTTGTGCCTGTGGATAGGGTGCCCGGGGACAGTGAAGAGCAGCAAGAGCTTTCAGGGCTGGCACCTTCCTTGTGGGACAAGGAGCCGGACGTTTGCCTTTTCGGTAAGAGGCTCTGCTGAGAACGAACACCGTGAGGTGTACCGTTCCTGTCTAAGTACAGATTCCCAAAGCTGTTGTGCCTGTGGATAGGGTGCACGGGGACAGTGAAGAGCAGCAAGAGCTTTCAGGGCTGGCACCTTCCTTGTGGGACAAGGAGCCGGACGTTTGCCTTTTCGGTAAGAGGCTCTTCTGAGAACGAACACCGTGAGGTGTATCGTTCCTGGGCAAGCACAGATCCCCAGTGCTGTTGTGCCTGTGGATAGGGTGCACGGGGACAGTGAAGAGCAGCAAGAGCTTTCTGGGCTGGCACCTTCCTTGTGGGACAAGGAGCCGGACGTTTGCCTTTTCGGAAAATTGCAATGCCGAGAATGAACACCGTGAGGTGTACCGTTCCTGGGCAAGCACAGATCCCCAGTGCTGTTGTGCCTGTGGATAGGGTGCACGGGGACAGTGAAGAGCAGCAAGAGCTTTCAGGGCTGGCACCTTCCTTGTGGGACAAGGAGCCGGATGTTTGCCTTTTCGGAAAGAGGCTCTGCTGAGAAAGAACACCGTGAGTTGTACCGTTCATGTGCAAGCACAGATCCCCAGTGCTGTTGTGCCTGTGGATAGGGTGCCCGGGGACAGTGAAGAGCAGCAAGAGCTTTCAGGGCTGGCACCTTCCTTGTGGGACAAGGAGCCGGACGTTTGCCTTTTCGGTAAGAGGCTCTGCTGAGAACGAACACCGTGAGGTGTACCGTTCCTGTCTAAGTACAGATTCCCAAAGCTGTTGTGCCTGTGGATAGGGTGCACGGGGACAGTGAAGAGCAGCAAGAGCTTTCTGGGCTGGCACCTTCCTTGTGGGACAAGGAGCCGGACGTTTGCCTTTTCGGAAAATTGCAATGCCGAGAATGAACACCGTGAGGTGTACCGTTCCTGGGCAAGCACAGATCCCCACTGCTGTTGTGCCTGTGGATAGGGTGCACGGGGACAGTGAAAAGCAGCAAGAGCTTTCAGGGCTGGC
Source organism: Buteo buteo (assembly GCF_964188355.1). Lineage (NCBI taxonomy): Eukaryota > Metazoa > Chordata > Aves > Accipitriformes > Accipitridae > Buteo > Buteo buteo. The sequence continues at coordinate 9,517,052 of NC_134193.1, forward strand.
ACCTTCCTTGTGGGACAAGGAGCCGGATGTTTGCCTTTTCGGAAAGAGGTTCTGCTGAGAACGAACACCGTGAGGTGTACCGTTCCTGTCTAAGTACAGATCCCCAGTGCTGTTGTGCCTGTGGATAGGGTGCACGGGGACAGTGAAGAGCAGCAAGAGCTTTCAGGGCTGGCACCTTCCTTGTGGGACAAGGAGCCGGACGTTTGCCTTTTAGGTAAAGAGGCTCTGCTGAGAACGAACACCGTGAGTTGTACCGTTCCTGGGCAAGCACAGATCCCCAGTGCTGTTGTGCCTGTGCATAGGCTGCACGGGGACAGTGAAGACCAGCAAGAGCTTTCTGGGCTGGCACCTTCCTTGTGGGACAAGGAGCTGGACGTTTGCCTTTTCGGAAAATTGCAATGCCGAGAACGAACACCGTGAGGTGTACCGTTCCTGGGCAAGCACAGATCCCCAGTGCTGTTGTGCCTGTGGATAGGCTGCACGGGGACAGTGAAGAGCAGCAAGAGCTTTCAGGGCTGGCACCTTCCTTGTGGGACAAGGAGCCAGACGTTTGCCTTTTCGGAAGGAGCGTCTGCCGAGTACAAGCGCCGTGAGATGTGCAGCCTGTGGGCAAGCACAGATCCCCAGTGCTGTTGTGCCTGTGGATAGGGTGCACGGGGACAGTGAAGAGCAGCAAGAGCTTTCAGGGCTGGCACCTTCCTTGTGGGACAAGGAGCCGGACGTTTGCCTTTTCGGAAAGAGGCTCTGCTGAGAACGAACACCGTGAGGTGTACCGTTCCTGTCTAAGTAAAGATTCCCAAAGCTTTTGTGCCTGTGGATAGGGTGCACGGGGACAGTGAAGAGCAGCAAGAGCTTTCAGGGCTGGCACCTTCCTTGTGGGACAAGGAGCCGGACGTTTGCCTTTTCGGAAAGAGGCTCTGCTGAGTACAAGCGCCGTGAGTTGTGCAGCCTGTGGGCAAGCACAGATCCCCAGTGCTGTTGTGCCTGTGTATAGGCTGCACGGGGACAGTGAAGAGCAGCAAGAGCTTTCAGGGCTGGCACCTTCCTTGTGGGACAAGGAGCCGGACGTTTGCCTTTTCGGAAAGAGGCTCTGCTGAGAACGAACACCGTGAGGTGTACCGTTCCTGTCTAAGCACAGATCCCCAGTGCTGTTGTGCCTGTGGATAGGGTGCACGGGGACAGTGAAGAGCAGCAAGAGCTTTCAGGGCTGGCACCTTCCTTGTGGGACAAGGAGCCGGACGTTTGCCTTTTCGGAAAGGAGCGTCTGCCGAGTACAAGCGCCGTGAGATGTGCAGCCTGTGGGCAAGCACAGATCCCCAGTGCTGTTGTGCCTGTGGATAGGGTGCCCGGGGACAGTGAAGAGCAGCAAGAGCTTTCAGGGCTGGCACCTTCCTTGTGGGACAAGGAGCCGGACGTTTGCCTTTTCGGTAAGAGGCTCTGCTGAGAACGAACACCGTGAGGTGTACCATTCCTGGGCAAGCACAGATCCCCAGTGCTGTTGTGCCTGTGCATAGGCTGCACGGGAACAGTGAAGAGCAGCAAGAGCTTTCAGGGCTGGCACCTTCCTTGTGGGACAAGGAGCCGGACGTTTGCCTTTTCGGTAAGAGGCTCTGCTGAGAACGAACACCGTGAGGTGTACCGTTCCTGTCTAAGTACAGATTCCCAAAGCTTTTGTGCCTGTGGATAGGGTGCACGGGGACAGTGAAGAGCAGCAAGAGCTTTCAGGGCTGGCACCTTCCTTGTGGGACAAGGAGCCGGACGTTTGCCTTTTCGGTAAGAGGCTCTGCTGAGAACGAACACCGTGAGGTGTACCGTTCCTGTCTAAGTACAGATTCCCAGTGCTGTTGTGCCTGTGGATAGGCTGCACGGGAACAGTGAAGAGCAGCAAGAGCTTTCAGGGCTGGCACCTTCCTTGTGGGACAAGGAGCCGGACGTTTGCCTTTTCGGAAAGAGGCTCTGCTGAGAACGAACACCGTGAGGTGTATCGTTCCTGGGCAAGCACAGATCCCCAGTGCTGTTGTGCCTGTGTATAGGCTGCACGGGGACAGTGAAGAGCAGCAAGAGCTTTCAGGGCTGGCACCTTCCTTGTGGGACAAGGAGCCGGACGTTTGCCTTTTCGGAAAGAGGCTCTGCTGAGAACGAACACCGTGAGGTGTACCGTTCCTGTCTAAGCACAGATCCCCAGTGCTGTTGTGCCTGTGGATAGGGTGCCCGGGGACAGTGAAGAGCAGCAAGAGCTTTCAGGGCTGGCACCTTCCTTGTGGGACAAGGAGCCGGACGTTTGCCTTTTCGAAAGGAGCGTCTGCCGAGTACAAGCGCCGTGAGATGTGCAGCCTGTGGGCAAGCACAGATCCCCAGTGCTGTTGTGCCTGTGGATAGGGTGCCCGGGGACAGTGAAGAGCAGCAAGAGCTTTCAGGGCTGGCACCTTCCTTGTGGGACAAGGAGCCGGACGTTTGCCTTTTAGGTAAGAGGCTCTGCTGAGAACGAACACCGTGAGGTGTACCGTTCCTGGGCAAGCACAGATCCCCAGTGCTGTTGTGCCTGTGGATAGGGTGCACGGGGACAGTGAAGAGCAGCAAGAGCTTTCAGGGCTGGCACCTTCCTTGTGGGACAAGGAGCCGGATGTTTGCCTTTTCGGTAAGAGGCTCTGCTGAGAACGAACACCGTGAGGTGTACCGTTCCTGTGCAAGCACAGATCCCCAGTGCTGTTGTGCCTGTGGATAGGGTGCCCGGGGACAGTGAAGAGCAGCAAGAGCTTTCAGGGCTGGCACCTTCCTTGTGGGACAAGGAGCCGGACGTTTGCCTTTTCGGTAAGAGGCTCTGCTGAGAACGAACACCGTGAGGTGTACCGTTCCTGTCTAAGTACAGATTCCCAAAGCTGTTGTGCCTGTGGATAGGGTGCACGGGGACAGTGAAGAGCAGCAAGAGCTTTCAGGGCTGGCACCTTCCTTGTGGGACAAGGAGCCGGACGTTTGCCTTTTCGGTAAGAGGCTCTTCTGAGAACGAACACCGTGAGGTGTATCGTTCCTGGGCAAGCACAGATCCCCAGTGCTGTTGTGCCTGTGGATAGGGTGCACGGGGACAGTGAAGAGCAGCAAGAGCTTTCTGGGCTGGCACCTTCCTTGTGGGACAAGGAGCCGGACGTTTGCCTTTTCGGAAAATTGCAATGCCGAGAATGAACACCGTGAGGTGTACCGTTCCTGGGCAAGCACAGATCCCCAGTGCTGTTGTGCCTGTGCATAGGCTGCACGGGGACAGTGAAGAGCAGCAAGAGCTTTCAGGGCTGGCACCTTCCTTGTGGGACAAGGAGCCGGATGTTTGCCTTTTCGGAAAGAGGCTCTGCTGAGAAAGAACACCGTGAGTTGTACCGTTCCTGTGCAAGCACAGATCCCCAGTGCTGTTGTGCCTGTGGATAGGGTGCCCGGGGACAGTGAAGAGCAGCAAGAGCTTTCAGGGCTGGCACCTTCCTTGTGGGACAAGGAGCCGGACGTTTGCCTTTTCGGTAAGAGGCTCTGCTGAGAACGAACACCGTGAGGTGTACCGTTCCTGTCTAAGTACAGATTCCCAAAGCTGTTGTGCCTGTGGATAGGGTGCACGGGGACAGTGAAGAGCAGCAAGAGCTTTCTGGGCTGGCACCTTCCTTGTGGGACAAGGAGCCGGACGTTTGCCTTTTCGGAAAATTGCAATGCCGAGAATGAACACCGTGAGGTGTACCGTTCCTGGGCAAGCACAGATCCCCAGTGCTGTTGTGCCTGTGGATAGGGTGCACGGGGACAGTGAAAAGCAGCAAGAGCTTTCAGGGCTGGCACCTTCCTTGTGGGACAAGGAGCCGGATGTTTGCCTTATCGGAAAGAGGTTCTGCTGAGAACGAACACCGTGAGGTGTACCGTTCCTGTCTAAGTACAGATCCCCAGTGCTGTTGTGCCTGTGGATAGGGTGCACGGGGACAGTGAAGAGCAGCAAGAGCTTTCAGGGCTGGCACCTTCCTTGTGGGACAAGGAGCCGGACGTTTGCCTTTTCGGTAAGAGGCTCTGCTGAGAACGAACACCGTAAGGTGTACCGTTCCTGGGCAAGCACAGATCCCCAGTGCTGTTGTGCCTGTGCATAGGCTGCACGGGAACAGTGAAGAGCAGCAAGAGCTTTCAGGGCTGGCACCTTCCTTGTGGGACAAGGAGCCGGACGTTTGCCTTTTCGAAAGGAGCGTCTGCCGAGTACAAGCGCCGTGAGATGTGCAGCCTGTGGGCAAGCACAGATCCCCAGTGCTGTTGTGCCTGTGGATAGGGTGCACGGGGACAGTGAAGAGCAGCAAGAGCTTTCAGGGCTGGCACCTTCCTTGTGGGACAAGGAGCCGGACGTTTGCCTTTTCGGAAGGAGCGTCTGCCGAATACAAGCGCCGTGAGATGTGCAGCCTGTGGGCAAGCACAGATCCCCAGTGCTGTTGTGCCTGTGGATAGGGTGCACGGGGACAGTGAAGAGCAGCAAGAGCTTTCAGGGCTGGCACCTTCCTTGTGGGACAAGGAGCCGGACGTTTGCCTTTTCGGAAAGAGGTTCTGCTGAGAACGAACACCGTGAGGTGTACCGTTCCTGGGCAAGCACAGATCCCCACTGCTGTTGTGCCTGTGCATAGGCTGCACGGGGACAGTGAAGAGCAGCAAGAGCTTTCAGGGCTGGCACCTTCCTTGTGGGACAAGAAGCCGGACGTTTGCCTTTTCGGAAAATTGCAATGCCGAGAACGAACACCGTGAGGTGTACCGTTCCTGGGCAAGCACAGATCCCCAGTGCTGTTGTGCCTGTGGATAGGCTGCACGGGGACAGTGAAGAGCAGCAAGAGCTTTCAGGGCTGGCACCTTCCTTGTGGGACAAGGAGCCGGACGTTTGCCTTTTCGGAAGGAGCGTCTGCTGAGTACAAGCGCCGTGAGATGTGCAGCCTGTGGGCAAGCACAGATCCCCAGTGCTGTTGTGCCTGTGCATAGGCTGCACGGGGACAGTGAAGAGCAGCAAGAGCTTTCAGGGCTGGCACCTTCCTTGTGGGACAAGGAGCCGGACGTTTGCCTTTTCGGAAAGAGGCTCTGCTGAGAACGAACACCGTGAGGTGTACCGTTCCTGTCTAAGCACAGATCCCCAGTGCTGTTGTGCCTGTGGATAGGGTGCACGGGGACAGTGAAGAGCAGCAAGAGCTTTCTGGGCTGGCACCTTCCTTGTGGGACAAGGAGCCGGACGTTTGCCTTTTCGAAAGGAGCGTCTGCCGAGTACAAGCGCCGTGAGATGTGCAGCCTGTGGGCAAGCACAGATCCCCAGTGCTGTTGTGCCTGTGCATAGGCTGCACGGGGACAGTGAAGAGCAGCAAGAGCTTTCAGGGCTGGCACCTTCCTTGTGGGACAAGGAGCCGGACGTTTGCCTTTTAGGTAAGAGGCTCTGCTGAGAACGAACACCGTGAGGTGTACCGTTCCTGGGCAAGCACAGATCCCCAGTGCTGTTGTGCCTGTGCATAGGCTGCACGGGAACAGTGAAGAGCAGCAAGAGCTTTCAGGGCTGGCACCTTCCTTGTGGGACAAGGAGCCGGACGTTTGCCTTTTCGGTAAGAGGCTCTGCTGAGAACGAACACCGTGAGGTGTACCGTTCCTGTCTAAGTACAGATTCCCAAAGCTGTTGTGCCTGTGGATAGGGTGCACGGGGACAGTGAAGAGCAGCAAGAGCTTTCAGGGCTGGCACCTTCCTTGTGGGAGAAGGAGCCGGACGTTTGCCTTTTAGGTAAGAGGCTCTGCTGAGAACGAACACCGTGAGGTGTATCGTTCCTGGGCAAGCACAGATCCCCAGTGCTGTTGTGCCTGTGCATAGGCTGCACGGGGACAGTGAAGAGCAGCAAGAGCTTTCTGGGCTGGCACCTTCCTTGTGGGACAAGGAGCCGGACGTTTGCCTTTTCGGAGAATTGCAATGCCGAGAACGAACACCGTGAGGTGTACCGTTCCTGGGCAAGCACAGATCCCCAGTGCTGTTGTGCCTGTGGATAGGGTGCACGGGGACAGTGAAGAGCAGCAAGAGCTTTCAGGGCTGGCACCTTCCTTGTGGGACAAGGAGCCGGATGTTTGCCTTTTCGGTAAGAGGCTCTGCTGAGAACGAACACCGTGAGGTGTACCGTTCCTGTGCAAGCACAGATCCCCAGTGCTGTTGTGCCTGTGGATAGGGTGCCCGGGGACAGTGAAGAGCAGCAAGAGCTTTCAGGGCTGGCACCTTCCTTGTGGGACAAGGAGCCGGACGTTTGCCTTTTCGGTAAGAGGCTCTGCTGAGAACGAACACCGTGAGGTGTACCGTTCCTGTCTAAGTACAGATTCCCAAAGCTGTTGTGCCTGTGGATAGGGTGCACGGGGACAGTGAAGAGCAGCAAGAGCTTTCAGGGCTGGCACCTTCCTTGTGGGACAAGGAGCCGGACGTTTGCCTTTTCGGTAAGAGGCTCTTCTGAGAACGAACACCGTGAGGTGTATCGTTCCTGGGCAAGCACAGATCCCCAGTGCTGTTGTGCCTGTGGATAGGGTGCACGGGGACAGTGAAGAGCAGCAAGAGCTTTCTGGGCTGGCACCTTCCTTGTGGGACAAGGAGCCGGACGTTTGCCTTTTCGGAAAATTGCAATGCCGAGAATGAACACCGTGAGGTGTATCGTTCCTGGGCAAGCACAGATCCCCAGTGCTGTTGTGCCTGTGGATAGGGTGCACGGGGACAGTGAAGAGCAGCAAGAGCTTTCAGGGCTGGCACCTTCCTTGTGGGACAAGGAGCCGGATGTTTGCCTTTTCGGAAAGAGGCTCTGCTGAGAAAGAACACCGTGAGGTGTACCGTTCCTGTGCAAGCACAGATCCCCAGTGCTGTTGTGCCTGTGCATAGGGTGCCCGGGGACAGTGAAGAGCAGCAAGAGCTTTCAGGGCTGGCACCTTCCTTGTGGGACAAGGAGCCGGACGTTTGCCTTTTCGGTAAGAGGCTCTGCTGAGAACGAACACCGTGAGGTGTACCGTTCCTGTCTAAGTACAGATTCCCAAAGCTGTTGTGCCTGTGGATAGGGTGCACGGGGACAGTGAAGAGCAGCAAGAGCTTTCTGGGCTGGCACCTTCCTTGTGGGACAAGGAGCCGGATGTTTGCCTTTTCGGAAAGAGGTTCTGCTGAGAACGAACACCGTGAGGTGTACCGTTCCTGTCTAAGTACAGATCCCCAGTGCTGTTGTGCCTGTGCATAGGCTGCACGGGAACAGTGAAGAGCAGCAAGAGCTTTCAGGGCTGGCACCTTCCTTGTGGGACAAGGAGCCGGACGTTTGCCTTTTCGAAAGGAGCGTCTGCCGAGTACAAGCGCCGTGAGATGTGCAGCCTGTGGGCAAGCACAGATCCCCAGTGCTGTTGTGCCTGTGGATAGGGTGCACGGGGACAGTGAAGAGCAGCAAGAGCTTTCAGGGCTGGCACCTTCCTTGTGGGACAAGGAGCCGGACGTTTGCCTTTTCGGAAAGAGGCTCTGCTGAGTACAAGCGCCGTGAGATGTGCAGCCTGTGGGCAAGCACAGATCCCCAGTGCTGTTGTGCCTGTGGATAGGGTGCACGGGGACAGTGAAGAGCAGCAAGAGCTTTCAGGGCTGGCACCTTCCTTGTGGGACAAGGAGCCGGACGTTTGCCTTTTCGGAAAGAGGCTCTGCTGAGAACGAACACCGTGAGGTGTACCGTTTCTGTCTAAGCACAGATCCCCAGTGCTGTTGTGCCTGTGGATAGGGTGCACGGGGACAGTGAAGAGCAGCAAGAGCTTTCAGGGCTGGCACCTTCCTTGTGGGAGAAGGAGCCGGACGTTTGCCTTTTCCGAAAGAGGCTCTGCTGAGAACGAACACCGTGAGGTGTACCGTTCCTGGGCAAGCACAGATCCCCAGTGCTGTTGTGCCTGTGGATAGGGTGCACGGGGACAGTGAAGAGCAGCAAGAGCTTTCAGGGCTGGCACCTTCCTTGTGGGACAAGGAGCCGGACGTTTGCCTTTTCGGAAAATTGCAATGCCGAGAACGAACACCGTGAGGTGTACCATTCCTGGGCAAGCACAGATCCCCAGTGCTGTTGTGCCTGTGGATAGGGTGCACGGGGACAGTGAAGAGCAGCAAGAGCTTTCAGGGCTGGCACCTTCCTTGTGGGACAAGGAGCCGGACGTTTGCCTTTTCCGAAAGAGGCTCTGCTGAGAACGAACACCGTGAGGTGTACCGTTCCTGGGCAAGCACAGATCCCCAGTGCTGTTGTGCCTGTGGATAGGGTGCACGGGGACAGTGAAGAGCAGCAAGAGCTTTCAGGGCTGGCACCTTCCTTGTGGGACAAGGAGCCGGACGTTTGCCTTTTCGGAAAATTGCAATGCCGAGAACGAACACCGTGAGGTGTACCATTCCTGTGCAAGCACAGATCCCCAGTGCTGTTGTGCCTGTGGATAGGGTGCACGGGGACAGTGAAGAGCAGCAAGAGCTTTCAGGGCTGGCACCTTCCTTGTGGGACAAGGAGCCGGACGTTTGCCTTTTCGGTAAGAGGCTCTGCTGAGAACGAACACCGTGAGGTGTACCGTTCCTGTCTAAGTACAGATTCCCAGTGCTGTTGTGCCTGTGGATAGGCTGCACGGGAACAGTGAAGAGCAGCAAGAGCTTTCAGGGCTGGCACCTTCCTTGTGGGACAAGGAGCCGGACGTTTGCCTTTTCGGAAAGAGGCTCTGCTGAGAACGAACACCGTGAGGTGTATCGTTCCTGGGCAAGCACAGATCCCCAGTGCTGTTGTGCCTGTGTATAGGCTGCACGGGGACAGTGAAGAGCAGCAAGAGCTTTCAGGGCTGGCACCTTCCTTGTGGGACAAGGAGCCGGATGTTTGCCTTTTCGGTAAGAGGCTCTGCTGAGAACGAACACCGTGAGGTGTACCGTTCCTGTGCAAGCACAGATCCCCAGTGCTGTTGTGCCTGTGGATAGGGTGCCCGGGGACAGTGAAGAGCAGCAAGAGCTTTCAGGGCTGGCACCTTCCTTGTGGGACAAGGAGCCGGACGTTTGCCTTTTCGGTAAGAGGCTCTGCTGAGAACGAACACCGTGAGGTGTACCGTTCCTGTCTAAGTACAGATTCCCAAAGCTGTTGTGCCTGTGGATAGGGTGCAAGGGGACAGTGAAGAGCAGCAAGAGCTTTCAGGGCTGGCACCTTCCTTGTGGGACAAGGAGCCGGACGTTTGCCTTTTCGGTAAGAGGCTCTTCTGAGAACGAACACCGTGAGGTGTATCGTTCCTGGGCAAGCACAGATCCCCAGTGCTGTTGTGCCTGTGGATAGGGTGCACGGGGACAGTGAAGAGCAGCAAGAGCTTTCTGGGCTGGCACCTTCCTTGTGGGACAAGGAGCCGGACGTTTGCCTTTTCGGAAAATTGCAATGCCGAGAATGAACACCGTGAGGTGTACCGTTCCTGGGCAAGCACAGATCCCCAGTGCTGTTGTGCCTGTGCATAGGCTGCACGGGGACAGTGAAGAGCAGCAAGAGCTTTCAGGGCTGGCACCTTCCTTGTGGGACAAGGAGCCGGATGTTTGCCTTTTCGGAAAGAGGCTCTGCTGAGAAAGAACACCGTGAGTTGTACCGTTCCTGTGCAAGCACAGATCCCCAGTGCTGTTGTGCCTGTGGATAGGGTGCCCGGGGACAGTGAAGAGCAGCAAGAGCTTTCAGGGCTGGCACCTTCCTTGTGGGACAAGGAGCCGGACGTTTGCCTTTTCGGTAAGAGGCTCTGCTGAGAACGAACACCGTGAGGTGTACCGTTCCTGTCTAAGTACAGATTCCCAAAGCTGTTGTGCCTGTGGATAGGGTGCACGGGGACAGTGAAGAGCAGCAAGAGCTTTCAGGGCTGGCACCTTCCTTGTGGGACAAGGAGCCGGACGTTTGCCTTTTCGGAAAATTGCAATGCCGAGAATGAACACCGTGAGGTGTACCGTTCCTGGGCAAGCACAGATCCCCAGTGCTGTTGTGCCTGTGGATAGGGTGCACGGGGACAGTGAAAAGCAGCAAGAGCTTTCAGGGCTGGCACCTTCCTTGTGGGACAAGGAGCCGGATGTTTGCCTTATCGGAAAGAGGTTCTGCTGAGAACGAACACCGTGAGGTGTACCGTTCCTGTCTAAGTACAGATCCCCAGTGCTGTTGTGCCTGTGGATAGGGTGCACGGGGACAGTGAAGAGCAGCAAGAGCTTTCAGGGCTGGCACCTTCCTTGTGGGACAAGGAGCCGGACGTTTGCCTTTTCGGTAAGAGGCTCTGCTGAGAACGAACACCGTAAGGTGTACCGTTCCTGGGCAAGCACAGATCCCCAGTGCTGTTGTGCCTGTGCATAGGCTGCACGGGAACAGTGAAGAGCAGCAAGAGCTTTCAGGGCTGGCACCTTCCTTGTGGGACAAGGAGCCGGACGTTTGCCTTTTCGAAAGGAGCGTCTGCCGAGTACAAGCGCCGTGAGATGTGCAGCCTGTGGGCAAGCACAGATCCCCAGTGCTGTTGTGCCTGTGGATAGGGTGCACGGGGACAGTGAAGAGCAGCAAGAGCTTTCAGGGCTGGCACCTTCCTTGTGGGACAAGGAGCCGGACGTTTGCCTTTTCGGAAGGAGCGTCTGCCGAATACAAGCGCCGTGAGATGTGCAGCCTGTGGGCAAGCACAGATCCCCAGTGCTGTTGTGCCTGTGGATAGGGTGCACGGGGACAGTGAAGAGCAGCAAGAGCTTTCAGGGCTGGCACCTTCCTTGTGGGACAAGGAGCCGGACGTTTGCCTTTTCGGAAAGAGGTTCTGCTGAGAACGAACACCGTGAGGTGTACCGTTCCTGGGCAAGCACAGATCCCCACTGCTGTTGTGCCTGTGCATAGGCTGCACGGGGACAGTGAAGAGCAGCAAGAGCTTTCAGGGCTGGCACCTTCCTTGTGGGACAAGAAGCCGGACGTTTGCCTTTTCGGAAAATTGCAATGCCGAGAACGAACACCGTGAGGTGTACCGTTCCTGGGCAAGCACAGATCCCCAGTGCTGTTGTGCCTGTGGATAGGGTGCACGGGGACAGTGAAGAGCAGCAAGAGCTTTCAGGGCTGGCACCTTCCTTGTGGGACAAGGAGCCGGACGTTTGCCTTTTCGGAAGGAGCGTCTGCTGAGTACAAGCGCCGTGAGATGTGCAGCCTGTGGGCAAGCACAGATCCCCAGTGCTGTTGTGCCTGTGCATAGGCTGCACGGGGACAGTGAAGAGCAGCAAGAGCTTTCAGGGCTGGCACCTTCCTTGTGGGACAAGGAGCCGGACGTTTGCCTTTTCGGAAAGAGGCTCTGCTGAGAACGAACACCGTGAGGTGTACCGTTCCTGTCTAAGCACAGATCCCCAGTGCTGTTGTGCCTGTGGATAGGGTGCACGGGGACAGTGAAGAGCAGCAAGAGCTTTCAGGGCTGGCACCTTCCTTGTGGGACAAGGAGCCGGACGTTTGCCTTTTCGAAAGGAGCGTCTGCCGAGTACAAGCGCCGTGAGATGTGCAGCCTGTGGGCAAGCACAGATCCCCAGTGCTGTTGTGCCTGTGCATAGGCTGCACGGGGACAGTGAAGAGCAGCAAGAGCTTTCAGGGCTGGCACCTTCCTTGTGGGACAAGGAGCCGGACGTTTGCCTTTTAGGTAAGAGGCTCTGCTGAGAACGAACACCGTGAGGTGTACCGTTCCTGGGCAAGCACAGATCCCCAGTGCTGTTGTGCCTGTGCATAGGCTGCACGGGAACAGTGAAGAGCAGCAAGAGCTTTCAGGGCTGGCACCTTCCTTGTGGGACAAGGAGCCGGACGTTTGCCTTTTCGGTAAGAGGCTCTGCTGAGAACGAACACCGTGAGGTGTACCGTTCCTGTCTAAGTACAGATTCCCAAAGCTGTTGTGCCTGTGGATAGGGTGCACGGGGACAGTGAAGAGCAGCAAGAGCTTTCAGGGCTGGCACCTTCCTTGTGGGAGAAGGAGCCGGACGTTTGCCTTTTAGGTAAGAGGCTCTGCTGAGAACGAACACCGTGAGGTGTATCGTTCCTGGGCAAGCACAGATCCCCAGTGCTGTTGTGCCTGTGCATAGGCTGCACGGGGACAGTGAAGAGCAGCAAGAGCTTTCTGGGCTGGCACCTTCCTTGTGGGACAAGGAGCCGGACGTTTGCCTTTTCGGAAAATTGCAATGCCGAGAACGAACACCGTGAGGTGTACCGTTCCTGGGCAAGCACAGATCCCCAGTGCTGTTGTGCCTGTGGATAGGGTGCACGGGGACAGTGAAGAGCAGCAAGAGCTTTCAGGGCTGGCACCTTCCTTGTGGGACAAGGAGCCGGATGTTTGCCTTTTCGGTAAGAGGCTCTGCTGAGAACGAACACCGTGAGGTGTACCGTTCCTGTGCAAGCACAGATCCCCAGTGCTGTTGTGCCTGTGGATAGGGTGCCCGGGGACAGTGAAGAGCAGCAAGAGCTTTCAGGGCTGGCACCTTCCTTGTGGGACAAGGAGCCGGACGTTTGCCTTTTCGGTAAGAGGCTCTGCTGAGAACGAACACCGTGAGGTGTACCGTTCCTGTCTAAGTACAGATTCCCAAAGCTGTTGTGCCTGTGGATAGGGTGCACGGGGACAGTGAAGAGCAGCAAGAGCTTTCAGGGCTGGCACCTTCCTTGTGGGACAAGGAGCCGGACGTTTGCCTTTTCGGTAAGAGGCTCTTCTGAGAACGAACACCGTGAGGTGTATCGTTCCTGGGCAAGCACAGATCCCCAGTGCTGTTGTGCCTGTGGATAGGGTGCACGGGGACAGTGAAGAGCAGCAAGAGCTTTCTGGGCTGGCACCTTCCTTGTGGGACAAGGAGCCGGACGTTTGCCTTTTCGGAAAATTGCAATGCCGAGAATGAACACCGTGAGGTGTATCGTTCCTGGGCAAGCACAGATCCCCAGTGCTGTTGTGCCTGTGGATAGGGTGCACGGGGACAGTGAAGAGCAGCAAGAGCTTTCAGGGCTGGCACCTTCCTTGTGGGACAAGGAGCCGGATGTTTGCCTTTTCGGAAAGAGGCTCTGCTGAGAAAGAACACCGTGAGGTGTACCGTTCCTGTGCAAGCACAGATCCCCAGTGCTGTTGTGCCTGTGGATAGGGTGCCCGGGGACAGTGAAGAGCAGCAAGAGCTTTCAGGGCTGGCACCTTCCTTGTGGGACAAGGAGCCGGACGTTTGCCTTTTCGGTAAGAGGCTCTGCTGAGAACGAACACCGTGAGGTGTACCGTTCCTGTCTAAGTACAGATTCCCAAAGCTGTTGTGCCTGTGGATAGGGTGCACGGGGACAGTGAAGAGCAGCAAGAGCTTTCTGGGCTGGCACCTTCCTTGTGGGACAAGGAGCCGGATGTTTGCCTTTTCGGAAAGAGGTTCTGCTGAGAACGAACACCGTGAGGTGTACCGTTCCTGTCTAAGTACAGATCCCCAGTGCTGTTGTGCCTGTGCATAGGCTGCACGGGAACAGTGAAGAGCAGCAAGAGCTTTCAGGGCTGGCACCTTCCTTGTGGGACAAGGAGCCGGACGTTTGCCTTTTCGAAAGGAGCGTCTGCCGAGTACAAGCGCCGTGAGATGTGCAGCCTGTGGGCAAGCACAGATCCCCAGTGCTGTTGTGCCTGTGGATAGGGTGCCCGGGGACAGTGAAGAGCAGCAAGAGCTTTCAGGGCTGGCACCTTCCTTGTGGGACAAGGAGCCGGACGTTTGCCTTTTCGGAAGGAGCGTCTGCCGAGTACAAGCGCCGTGAGATGTGCAGCCTGTGGGCAAGCACAGATCCCCAGTGCTGTTGTGCCTGTGGATAGGGTGCACGGGGACAGTGAAGAGCAGCAAGAGCTTTCAGGGCTGGCACCTTCCTTGTGGGACAAGGAGCCGGACGTTTGCCTTTTCGGAAAGAGGTTCTGCTGAGAACGAACACCGTGAGGTGTACCGTTCCTGGGCAAGCACAGATCCCCAGTGCTGTTGTGCCTGTGCATAGGCTGCACGGGGACAGTGAAGAGCAGCAAGAGCTTTCAGGGCTGGCACCTTCCTTGTGGGACAAGAAGCCGGATGTTTGCCTTTTCGGAAAATTGCAATGCCGAGAACGAACACCTTGAGGTGTACCGTTCCTGGGCAAGCACAGATCCCCAGTGCTGTTGTGCCTGTGGATAGGGTGCACGGGGACAGTGAAGAGCAGCAAGAGCTTTCAGGGCTGGCACCTTCCTTGTGGGACAAGGAGCCGGATGTTTGCCTTTTCGGAAAGAGGCTCTGCTGAGAAAGAACACCGTGAGGTGTACCGTTCCTGTGCAAGCACAGATCCCCAGTGCTGTTGTGCCTGTGGATAGGGTGCACGGGGACAGTGAAGAGCAGCAAGAGCTTTCAGGGCTGGCACCTTCCTTGTGGGACAAGGAGCCGGACGTTTGCCTTTTCGGAAGGAGCGTCTGCCGAGTACAAGCGCCGTGAGATGTGCAGCCTGTGGGCAAGCACAGATCCCCAGTGCTGTTGTGCCTGTGCATAGGCTGCACGGGGACAGTGAAGAGCAGCAAGAGCTTTCAGGGCTGGCACCTTCCTTGTGGGACAAGCAGCCGGACGTTTGCCTTTTCGGAAAGAGGCTCTGCTGAGAACGAACACCGTGAGGTGTACCGTTCCTGTCTAAGCACAGATCCCCAGTGCTGTTGTGCCTGTGGATAGGGTGCACGGGGACAGTGAAGAGCAGCAAGAGCTTTCAGGGCTGGCACCTTCCTTGTGGGACAAGGAGCCGGACGTTTGCCTTTTCGAAAGGAGCGTCTGCCGAGTACAAGCGCCGTGAGATGTGCAGCCTGTGGGCAAGCACAGATCCCCAGTGCTGTTGTGCCTGTGGATAGGGTGCACGGGGACAGTGAAGAGCAGCAAGAGCTTTCAGGGCTGGCACCTTCCTTGTGGGACAAGGAGCCGGACGTTTGCCTTTTCGGTAAGAGGCTCTGCTGAGAACGAACACCGTGAGGTGTACCGTTCCTGTCTAAGTACAGATTCCCAGTGCTGTTGTGCCTGTGGATAGGGTGCATGGGGACAGTGAAGAGCAGCAAGAGCTTTCAGGGCTGGCACCTTCCTTGTGGGAGAAGGAGCCGGACGTTTGCCTTTTAGGTAAGAGGCTCTGCTGAGAACGAACACCGTGAGGTGTACCGTTCCTGGGCAAGCACAGATCCCCAGTGCTGTTGTGCCTGTGCATAGGCTGCACGGGGACAGTGAAGAGCAGCAAGAGCTTTCAGGGCTGGCACCTTCCTTGTGGGACAAGGAGCCGGACGTTTGCCTTTTCGGAAAGAGGCTCTGCTGAGAACGAACACCGTGAGGTGTACCGTTCCTGTCTAAGCACAGATCCCCAGTGCTGTTGTGCCTGTGCATAGGGTGCACGGGGACAGTGAAGAGCAGCAAGAGCTTTCAGGGCTGGCACCTTCCTTGTGGGACAAGGAGCCGGACGTTTGCCTTTTCGGAAGGAGCGTCTGCCGAGTACAAGCGCCGTGAGATGTGCAGCCTGTGGGCAAGCACAGATCCCCAGTGCTGTTGTGCCTGTGCATAGGCTGCACGGGGACAGTGAAGAGCAGCAAGAGCTTTCAGGGCTGGCACCTTCCTTGTGGGACAAGCAGCCGGACGTTTGCCTTTTCGGAAAGAGGCTCTGCTGAGAACGAACACCGTGAGGTGTACCGTTCCTGTCTAAGCACAGATCCCCAGTGCTGTTGTGCCTGTGGATAGGGTGCACGGGGACAGTGAAGAGCAGCAAGAGCTTTCAGGGCTGGCACCTTCCTTGTGGGACAAGGAGCCGGACGTTTGCCTTTTCGAAAGGAGCGTCTGCCGAGTACAAGCGCCGTGAGATGTGCAGCCTGTGGGCAAGCACAGATCCCCAGTGCTGTTGTGCCTGTGGATAGGGTGCACGGGGACAGTGAAGAGCAGCAAGAGCTTTCAGGGCTGGCACCTTCCTTGTGGGACAAGGAGCCGGACGTTTGCCTTTTCGGTAAGAGGCTCTGCTGAGAACGAACACCGTGAGGTGTACCGTTCCTGTCTAAGTACAGATTCCCAGTGCTGTTGTGCCTGTGGATAGGGTGCATGGGGACAGTGAAGAGCAGCAAGAGCTTTCAGGGCTGGCACCTTCCTTGTGGGAGAAGGAGCCGGACGTTTGCCTTTTAGGTAAGAGGCTCTGCTGAGAACGAACACCGTGAGGTGTACCGTTCCTGGGCAAGCACAGATCCCCAGTGCTGTTGTGCCTGTGCATAGGCTGCACGGGGACAGTGAAGAGCAGCAAGAGCTTTCAGGGCTGGCACCTTCCTTGTGGGACAAGGAGCCGGACGTTTGCCTTTTCGGAAAGAGGCTCTGCTGAGAACGAACACCGTGAGGTGTACCGTTCCTGTCTAAGCACAGATCCCCAGTGCTGTTGTGCCTGTGCATAGGCTGCACGGGGACAGTGAAGAGCAGCAAGAGCTTTCAGGGCTGGCACCTTCCTTGTGGGACAAGGAGCCGGACGTTTGCCTTTTCGGAAAGGAGCGTCTGCCGAGTACAAGCGCCGTGAGATGTGCAGCCTGTGGGCAAGCACAGATCCCCAGTGCTGTTGTGCCTGTGGATAGGGTGCCCGGGGACAGTGAAGAGCAGCAAGAGCTTTCAGGGCTGGCACCTTCCTTGTGGGACAAGGAGCCGGACGTTTGCCTTTTCGGTAAGAGGCTCTGCTGAGAACGAACACCGTGAGGTGTACCGTTCCTGGGCAAGCACAGATCCCCAGTGCTGTTGTGCCTGTGCATAGGCTGCACGGGAACAGTGAAGAGCAGCAAGAGCTTTCAGGGCTGGCACCTTCCTTGTGGGACAAGGAGCCGGACGTTTGCCTTTTCGGTAAGAGGCTCTGCTGAGAACGAACACCGTGAGGTGTACCGTTCCTGTCTAAGTACAGATTCCCAGAGCTGTTGTGCCTGTGGATAGGGTGCACGGGGACAGTGAAGAGCAGCAAGAGCTTTCAGGGCTGGCACCTTCCTTGTGGGAGAAGGAGCCGGACGTTTGCCTTTTAGGTAAGAGGCTCTGCTGAGAACGAACACCGTGAGGTGTATCGTTCCTGGGCAAGCACAGATCCCCAGTGCTGTTGTGCCTGTGCATAGGCTGCACGGGGACAGTGAAGAGCAGCAAGAGCTTTCTGGGCTGGCACCTTCCTTGTGGGAGAATGAGCCGGATGTTTGCCTTTTCGGAAAGAGGTTCTGCTGAGAACGAACACCGTGAGGTGTACCGTTCCAGTCTAAGTAAAGATCCCCAGTGCTGTTGTGCCTGTGGATAGGGTGCACGGGGACAGTGAAGAGCAGCAAGAGCTTTCAGGGCTGGCACCTTCCTTGTGGGAGAAGGAGCCGGACGTTTGCCTTTTCGAAAGGAGCGTCTGCCGAGTACAAGCGCCGTGAGATGTGCAGCCTGTGGGCAAGCACAGATCCCCAGTGCTGTTGTGCCTGTGCATAGGCTGCACGGGGACAGTGAAGAGCAGCAAGAGCTTTCAGGGCTGGCACCTTCCTTGTGGGACAAGGAGCCGGACGTTTGCCTTTTCGGTAAGAGGCTCTGCTGAGAACGAACACCGTGAGGTGTACCGTTCCTGTCTAAGTACAGATTCCCAGTGCTGTTGTGCCTGTGGATAGGGTGCATGGGGACAGTGAAGAGCAGCAAGAGCTTTCAGGGCTGGCACCTTCCTTGTGGGAGAAGGAGCCGGACGTTTGCCTTTTAGGTAAGAGGCTCTGCTGAGAACGAACACCGTGAGGTGTACCGTTCCTGGGCAAGCACAGATCCCCAGTGCTGTTGTGCCTGTGCATAGGCTGCACGGGGACAGTGAAGAGCAGCAAGAGCTTTCAGGGCTGGCACCTTCCTTGTGGGACAAGGAGCCGGACGTTTGCCTTTTCGGAAAGAGGCTCTGCTGAGAACGAACACCGTGAGGTGTACCGTTCCTGTCTAAGCACAGATCCCCAGTGCTGTTGTGCCTGTGCATAGGGTGCACGGGGACAGTGAAGAGCAGCAAGAGCTTTCAGGGCTGGCACCTTCCTTGTGGGACAAGGAGCCGGACGTTTGCCTTTTCGGAAAGGAGCGTCTGCCGAGTACAAGCGCCGTGAGATGTGCAGCCTGTGGGCAAGCACAGATCCCCAGTGCTGTTGTGCCTGTGGATAGGGTGCCCGGGGACAGTGAAGAGCAGCAAGAGCTTTCAGGGCTGGCACCTTCCTTGTGGGACAAGGAGCCGGACGTTTGCCTTTTCGGTAAGAGGCTCTGCTGAGAACGAACACCGTGAGGTGTACCGTTCCTGGGCAAGCACAGATCCCCAGTGCTGTTGTGCCTGTGCATAGGCTGCACGGGAACAGTGAAGAGCAGCAAGAGCTTTCAGGGCTGGCACCTTCCTTGTGGGACAAGGAGCCGGACGTTTGCCTTTTCGGTAAGAGGCTCTGCTGAGAACAAACACCGTGAGGTGTACCGTTCCTGTCTAAGTACAGATTCCCAAAGCTGTTGTGCCTGTGGATAGGGTGCACGGGGACAGTGAAGAGCAGCAAGAGCTTTCAGGGCTGGCACCTTCCTTGTGGGAGAAGGAGCCGGACGTTTGCCTTTTAGGTAAGAGGCTCTGCTGAGAACGAACACCGTGAGGTGTATCGTTCCTGGGCAAGCACAGATCCCCAGTGCTGTTGTGCCTGTGCATAGGCTGCACGGGGACAGTGAAGAGCAGCAAGAGCTTTCTGGGCTGGCACCTTCCTTGTGGGAGAATGAGCCGGATGTTTGCCTTTTCGGAAAGAGGTTCTGCTGAGAACGAACACCGTGAGGTGTACCGTTCCTGTCTAAGTACAGATCCCCAGTGCTGTTGTGCCTGTGGATAGGGTGCACGGGGACAGTGAAGAGCAGCAAGAGCTTTCAGGGCTGGCACCTTCCTTGTGGGAGAAGGAGCAGGACGTTTGCCTTTTCGGTAAGAGGCTCTGCTGAGAAAGAACACCGTGAGGTGTACCGTTCCTGTCTAAGCACAGATCCCCAGTGCTGTTGTGCCTGTGGATAGGGTGCACGGGGACAGTGAAGAGCAGCAAGAGCTTTCAGGGCTGGCACCTTCCTTGTGGGACAAGGAGCCGGACGTTTGCCTTTTCGGAAGGAGCGTCTGCCGAGTACAAACGCCGTGAGATGTGCAGCCTGTGGGCAAGCACAGATCCCCAGTGCTGTTGTGCCTGTGCATATGCTGCACGGGGACAGTGAAGAGCAGCAAGAGCTTTCAGGGCTGGCACCTTCCTTGTGGGACAAGGAGCCGGACGTTTGCCTTTTCGGTAAGAGGCTCTGCTGAGAACGAACACCGTGAGGTGTACCGTTCCTGTCTAAGCACAGATCCCCAGTGCTGTTGTGCCTGTGGATAGGGTGCACGGGGACAGTGAAGAGCAGCAAGAGCTTTCAGGGCTGGCACCTTCCTTGTGGGACAAGGAGCCGGACGTTTGCCTTTTCGGAAGGAGCGTCTGCCGAGTACAAGCGCCGTGAGATGTGCAGCCTGTGGGCAAGCACAGATCCCCAGTGCTGTTGTGCCTGCGGATAGGGTGCACAGGGACAGTGAAGAGCAGCAAGAGCTTTCAGGGCTGGCACCTTCCTTGTGGGACAAGGAGCCGGACGTTTGCCTTTTCGGAAAGAGGCTCTGCTGAGAACGAACACCGTGAGGTGTACCGTTCCTGTCTAAGTACAGATTCCCAAAGCTGTTGTGCCTGTGGATAGGGTGCACGGGGACAGTGAAGAGCAGCAAGAGCTTTCAGGGCTGGCACCTTCCTTGTGGGAGAAGGAGCCGGACGTTTGCCTTTTAGGTAAGAGGCTCTGCTGAGAACGAACACCGTGAGGTGTATCGTTCCTGGGCAAGCACAGATCCCCAGTGCTGTTGTGCCTGTGCATAGGCTGCACGGGGACAGTGAAGAGCAGCAAGAGCTTTCTGGGCTGGCACCTTCCTTGTGGGAGAATGAGCCGGATGTTTGCCTTTTCGGAAAGAGGTTCTGCTGAGAACGAACACCGTGAGGTGTACCGTTCCTGTCTAAGTACAGATCCCCAGTGCTGTTGTGCCTGTGGATAGGGTGCACGGGGACAGTGAAGAGCAGCAAGAGCTTTCAGGGCTGGCACCTTCCTTGTGGGACAAGGAGCCGGACGTTTGCCTTTTCGGTAAGAGGCTCTGCTGAGAAAGAACACCGTGAGGTGTACCGTTCCTGTCTAAGCACAGATCCCCAGTGCTGTTGTGCCTGTGGATAGGGTGCACGGGGACAGTGAAGAGCAGCAAGAGCTTTCAGGGCTGGCACCTTCCTTGTGGGACAAGGAGCCGGACGTTTGCCTTTTCGGAAGGAGCGTCTGCCGAGTACAAACGCCGTGAGATGTGCAGCCTGTGGGCAAGCACAGATCCCCAGTGCTGTTGTGCCTGTGCATAGGCTGCACGGGGACAGTGAAGAGCAGCAAGAGCTTTCAGGGCTGGCACCTTCCTTGTGGGACAAGGAGCCGGACGTTTGCCTTTTCGGTAAGAGGCTCTGCTGAGAACGAACACCGTGAGGTGTACCGTTCCTGGGCAAGCACAGATCCCCAGTGCTGTTGTGCCTGTGGATAGGGTGCACGGGGACAGTGAAGAGCAGCAAGAGCTTTCTGGGCTGGCACCTTCCTTGTGGGACAAGGAGCCGGACGTTTGCCTTTTCGGAAGGAGCGTCTGCCGAGTACAAGCGCCGTGAGATGTGCAGCCTGTGGGCAAGCACAGATCCCCAGTGCTGTTGTGCCTGTGGATAGGGTGCTCAGGGACAGTGAAGAGCAGCAAGAGCTTTCAGGGCTGGCACCTTCCTTGTGGGACAAGGAGCCGGACGTTTGCCTTTTCGGAAAGAGGCTCTGCTGAGAACGAACACCGTGAGGTGTACCGTTCCTGTCTAAGTACAGATTCCCAAAGCTGTTGTGCCTGTGGATAGGGTGCACGGGGACAGTGAAGAGCAGCAAGAGCTTTCTGGGCTGGCACCTTCCTTGTGGGACAAGGAGCCGGACGTTTGCCTTTTCGGAAAGAGGCTCTGCTGAGTACAAGCGCCGTGAGATGTGCAGCCTGTGGGCAAGCACAGATCCCCAGTGCTGTTGTGCCTGTGCATAGGCTGCACGGGGACAGTGAAGAGCAGCAAGAGCTTTCAGGGCTGGCACCTTCCTTGTGGGACAAGGAGCCGGACGTTTGCCTCTTCGGTAAGAGGCTCTGCTGAGAACGAACACCGTGAGGTGTACCGTTCCTGGGCAAGCACAGATCCCCAGTGCTGTTGTGCCTGTGCATAGGCTGCACGGGGACAGTGAAGAGCAGCAAGAGCTTTCAGGGCTGGCACCTTCCTTGTGGGACAAGGAGCCGGACGTTTGCCTTTTCGGTAAGAGGCTCTGCTGAGAACGAACACCGTGAGGTGTACCGTTCCTGGGCAAGCACAGATCCCCAGTGCTGTTGTGCCTGTGGATAGGGTGCACGGGGACAGTGAAGAGCAGCAAGAGCTTTCAGGGCTGGCACCTTCCTTGTGGGACAAGGAGCCGGACGTTTGCCTTTTCGGAAGGAGCGTCTGCCGAGTACAAGCACCGTGAGATGTGCAGCCTGTGGGCAAGCACAGATCCCCAGTGCTGTTGTGCCTGTGGATAGGGTGCACGGGGACAGTGAAGAGCAGCAAGAGCTTTCAGGGCTGGCACCTTCCTTGTGGGACAAGGAGCCGGACGTTTGCCTTTTCGGAAAGAGGCTCTGCTGAGAACGAACACCGTGAGGTGTACCGTTCCTGTCTAAGTACAGATTCCCAAAGCTGTTGTGCCTGTGGATAGGGTGCACGGGGACAGTGAAGAGCAGCAAGAGCTTTCAGGGCTGGCACCTTCCTTGTGGGACAAGGAGCCGGACGTTTGCCTTTTAGGTAAGAGGCTCTGCTGAGAACGAACACCGTGAGGTGTACCGTTCCTGTCTAAGCACAGATCCCCAGTGCTGTTGTGCCTGTGCATAGGCTGCACGGGGACAGTGAAGAGCAGCAAGAGCTTTCTGGGCTGGCACCTTCCTTGTGGGACAAGGAGCCGGACGTTTGCCTTTTCGGAAAATTGCAATGCCGAGAACGAACACCGTGAGGTGTACCGTTCCTGGGCAAGCACAGATCCCCAGTGCTGTTGTGCCTGTGGATAGGGTGCACGGGGACAGTGAAGAGCAGCAAGAGCTTTCAGGGCTGGCACCTTCCTTGTGGGACAAGGAGCCGGACGTTTGCCTTTTCGGAAAGAGGCTCTGCTGAGTATAAGCGCCGTGAGATGTGCAGCCTGTGGGCAAGCACAGATCCCCAGTGCTGTTGTGCCTGTGGATAGGGTGCACGGGGACAGTGAAGAGCAGCAAGAGCTTTCAGGGCTGGCACCTTCCTTGTGGGACAAGGAGCCGGACGTTTGCCTTTTCGGAAAGAGACTCTGCTGAGAACGAACACCGTGAGGTGTACCGTTCCTGGGCAAGCACAGATCCCCAGTGCTGTTGTGCCTGTGGATAGGCTGCACGGGGACAGTGAAGAGCAGCAAGAGCTTTCAGGGCTGGCACCTTCCTTGTGGGACAAGGAGCCGGACGTTTGCCTTTTCGAAAGGAGCGTCTGCCGAGTACAAGCGCCGTGAGATGTGCAGCCTGTGGGCAAGCACAGATCCCCAGTGCTGTTGTGCCTGTGCATAGGCTGCATGGGGACAGTGAAGAGCAGCAAGAGCTTTCAGGGCTGGCACCTTCCTTGTGGGACAAGGAGCCGGACGTTTGCCTTTTCGGAAAGAGGCTCTGCTGAGAACGAACACCGTGAGGTGTACCGTTTCTGTCTAAGCACAGATCCCCAGTGCTGTTGTGCCTGTGGATAGGGTGCACGGGGACAGTGAAGAGCAGCAAGAGCTTTCAGGGCTGGCACCTTCCTTGTGGGACAAGGAGCCGGACGTTTGCCTTTTCGAAAGGAGCGCCTGCCGAGTACAAGCGCCGTGAGATGTGCAGCCTGTGGGCAAGCACAGATCCCCAGTGCTGTTGTGCCTGTGCATAGGCTGCACAGGGACAGTGAAGAGCAGCAAGAGCTTTCAGGGCTGGCACCTTCCTTGTGGGAGAAGGAGCCGGACGTTTGCCTTTTCGGAAAATTGCAATGCTGAGAACGAACACCGTGAGGTGTACCGTTCCTGGGCAAGCACAGATCCCCAGTGCTGTTGTGCCTGTGCATAGGCTGCACGGGAACAGTGAAGAGCAGCAAGAGCTTTCAGGGCTGGCACCTTCCTTGTGGGACAAGGAGCCGGACGTTTGCCTTTTCGGAAGGAGCGTCTGCCGAGTACAAGCGCCGTGAGATGTGCAGCCTGTGGGCAAGCACAGATCCCCAGTGCTGTTGTGCCTGTGCATAGGCTGCACGGGGACAGTGAAGAGCAGCAAGAGCTTTCAGGGCTGGCACCTTCCTTGTGGGACAAGGAGCCGGACGTTTGCCTTTTCGGTAAGAGGCTCTGCTGAGAACGAACACCGTGAGGTGTACCGTTCCTGTCTAAGTACAGATTCCCAAAGCTGTTGTGCCTGTGGATAGGGTGCACGGGGACAGTGAAGAGCAGCAAGAGCTTTCAGGGCTGGCACCTTCCTTGTGGGACAAGGAGCCGGACGTTTGCCTTTTCGGAAGGAGCGTCTGCTGAGTACAAGCGCCGTGAGATGTGCAGCCTGTGGGCAAGCACAGATCCCCAGTGCTGTTGTGCCTGTGCATATGCTGCACGGGGACAGTGAAGAGCAGCAAGAGCTTTCAGGGCTGGCACCTTCCTTGTGGGACAAGGAGCCGGACGTTTGCCTTTTCGGTAAGAGGCTCTGCTGAGAACGAACACCGTGAGGTGTACCGTTCCTGTCTAAGCACAGATCCCCAGTGCTGTTGTGCCTGTGGATAGGGTGCACGGGGACAGTGAAGAGCAGCAAGAGCTTTCTGGGCTGGCACCTTCCTTGTGGGACAAGGAGCCGGACGTTTGCCTTTTCGGAAGGAGCGTCTGCCGAGTACAAGCGCCGTGAGATGTGCAGCCTGTGGGCAAGCACAGATCCCCAGTGCTGTTGTGCCTGCGGATAGGGTGCACAGGGACAGTGAAGAGCAGCAAGAGCTTTCAGGGCTGGCACCTTCCTTGTGGGACAAGGAGCCGGACGTTTGCCTTTTCGGAAAGAGGCTCTGCTGAGAACGAACACCGTGAGGTGTACCGTTCCTGTCTAAGTACAGATTCCCAAAGCTGTTGTGCCTGTGGATAGGGTGCACGGGGACAGTGAAGAGCAGCAAGAGCTTTCAGGGCTGGCACCTTCCTTGTGGGAGAAGGAGCCGGACGTTTGCCTTTTAGGTAAGAGGCTCTGCTGAGAACGAACACCGTGAGGTGTATCGTTCCTGGGCAAGCACAGATCCCCAGTGCTGTTGTGCCTGTGCATAGGCTGCACGGGGACAGTGAAGAGCAGCAAGAGCTTTCTGGGCTGGCACCTTCCTTGTGGGAGAATGAGCCGGATGTTTGCCTTTTCGGAAAGAGGTTCTGCTGAGAACGAACACCGTGAGGTGTACCGTTCCTGTCTAAGTACAGATCCCCAGTGCTGTTGTGCCTGTGGATAGGGTGCACGGGGACAGTGAAGAGCAGCAAGAGCTTTCAGGGCTGGCACCTTCCTTGTGGGACAAGGAGCCGGACGTTTGCCTTTTCGGTAAGAGGCTCTGCTGAGAAAGAACACCGTGAGGTGTACCGTTCCTGTCTAAGCACAGATCCCCAGTGCTGTTGTGCCTGTGGATAGGGTGCACGGGGACAGTGAAGAGCAGCAAGAGCTTTCAGGGCTGGCACCTTCCTTGTGGGACAAGGAGCCGGACGTTTGCCTTTTCGGAAGGAGCGTCTGCCGAGTACAAACGCCGTGAGATGTGCAGCCTGTGGGCAAGCACAGATCCCCAGTGCTGTTGTGCCTGTGCATAGGCTGCACGGGGACAGTGAAGAGCAGCAAGAGCTTTCAGGGCTGGCACCTTCCTTGTGGGACAAGGAGCCGGACGTTTGCCTTTTCGGTAAGAGGCTCTGCTGAGAACGAACACCGTGAGGTGTACCGTTCCTGGGCAAGCACAGATCCCCAGTGCTGTTGTGCCTGTGGATAGGGTGCACGGGGACAGTGAAGAGCAGCAAGAGCTTTCTGGGCTGGCACCTTCCTTGTGGGACAAGGAGCCGGACGTTTGCCTTTTCGGAAGGAGCGTCTGCCGAGTACAAGCGCCGTGAGATGTGCAGCCTGTGGGCAAGCACAGATCCCCAGTGCTGTTGTGCCTGTGGATAGGGTGCACAGGGACAGTGAAGAGCAGCAAGAGCTTTCAGGGCTGGCACCTTCCTTGTGGGACAAGGAGCCGGACGTTTGCCTTTTCGGAAAGAGGCTCTGCTGAGAACGAACACCGTGAGGTGTACCGTTCCTGTCTAAGTACAGATTCCCAAAGCTGTTGTGCCTGTGGATAGGGTGCACGGGGACAGTGAAGAGCAGCAAGAGCTTTCTGGGCTGGCACCTTCCTTGTGGGACAAGGAGCCGGACGTTTGCCTTTTCGGAAAGAGGCTCTGCTGAGTACAAGCGCCGTGAGATGTGCAGCCTGTGGGCAAGCACAGATCCCCAGTGCTGTTGTGCCTGTGCATAGGCTGCACGGGGACAGTGAAGAGCAGCAAGAGCTTTCAGGGCTGGCACCTTCCTTGTGGGACAAGGAGCCGGACGTTTGCCTTTTCGGAAAGAGGCTCTGCTGAGAACGAACACCGTGAGGTGTACCGTTCCTGTCTAAGCACAGATCCCCAGTGCTGTTGTGCCTGTGGATAGGGTGCACGGGGACAGTGAAGAGCAGCAAGAGCTTTCAGGGCTGGCACCTTCCTTGTGGGACAAGGAGCCGGACGTTTGCCTTTTCGGTAAGAGGCTCTGCTGAGAACGAACACCGTGAGGTGTACCGTTCCTGTCTAAGTACAGATCCCCAGTGCTGTTGTGCCTGTGGATAGGGTGCACGGGGACAGTGAAGAGCAGCAAGAGCTTTCAGGGCTGGCACCTTCCTTGTGGGACAAGGAGCCGGACGTTTGCCTTTTAGGTAAGAGGCTCTGCTGAGAACGAACACCGTGAGGTGTACCGTTCCTGGGCAAGCACAGATCCCCAGTGCTGTTGTGCCTGTGCATAGGCTGCACGGGGACAGTGAAGAGCAGCAAGAGCTTTCAGGGCTGGCACCTTCCTTGTGGGACAAGGAGCCGGACGTTTGCCTTTTCGGTAAGAGGCTCTGCTGAGAACGAACACCGTGAGGTGTACCGTTCCTGGGCAAGCACAGATCCCCAGTGCTGTTGTGCCTGTGGATAGGGTGCACGGGGACAGTGAAGAGCAGCAAGAGCTTTCAGGGCTGGCACCTTCCTTGTGGGACAAGGAGCCGGACGTTTGCCTTTTCGGAAGGAGCGTCTGCCGAGTACAAGCACCGTGAGATGTGCAGCCTGTGGGCAAGCACAGATCCCCAGTGCTGTTGTGCCTGTGGATAGGGTGCACGGGGACAGTGAAGAGCAGCAAGAGCTTTCAGGGCTGGCACCTTCCTTGTGGGACAAGGAGCCGGACGTTTGCCTTTTTGGAAAGAGGCTCTGCTGAGAACGAACACCGTGAGGTGTACCGTTCCTGTCTAATTACAGATTCCCAAAGCTGTTGTGCCTGTGGATAGGGTGCACGGGGACAGTGAAGAGCAGCAAGAGCTTTCAGGGCTGGCACCTTCCTTGTGGGACAAGGAGCCGGACGTTTGCCTTTTCGGAAGGAGCGTCTGCTGAGTACAAGCGCCGTGAGATGTGCAGCCTGTGGGCAAGCACAGATCCCCAGTGCTGTTGTGCCTGTGCATAGGCTGCACGGGGACAGTGAAGAGCAGCAAGAGCTTTCAGGGCTGGCACCTTCCTTGTGGGACAAGGAGCCGGACGTTTGCCTTTTCGGAAAGAGGCTCTGCTGAGAACGAACACCGTGAGGTGTACCGTTCCTGGGCAAGCACAGATCCCCAGTGCTGTTGTGCCTGTGGATAGGGTGCACGGGGACAGTGAAGAGCAGCAAGAGCTTTCAGGGCTGGCACCTTCCTTGTGGGACAAGGAGCCGGACGTTTGCCTTTTCGGAAGGAGCGTCTGCCGAGTACAAGCACCGTGAGATGTGCAGCCTGTGGGCAAGCACAGATCCCCAGTGCTGTTGTGCCTGTGGATAGGGTGCACGGGGACAGTGAAGAGCAGCAAGAGCTTTCAGGGCTGGCACCTTCCTTGTGGGACAAGGAGCCGGACGTTTGCCTTTTCGGAAAGAGGCTCTGCTGAGAACGAACACCGTGAGGTGTACCGTTCCTGTCTAATTACAGATTCCCAAAGCTGTTGTGCCTGTGGATAGGGTGCACGGGGACAGTGAAGAGCAGCAAGAGCTTTCAGGGCTGGCACCTTCCTTGTGGGACAAGGAGCCGGACGTTTGCCTTTTCGGAAGGAGCGTCTGCTGAGTACAAGCGCCGTGAGATGTGCAGCCTGTGGGCAAGCACAGATCCCCAGTGCTGTTGTGCCTGTGCATAGGCTGCACGGGGACAGTGAAGAGCAGCAAGAGCTTTCAGGGCTGGCACCTTCCTTGTGGGACAAGGAGCCGGACGTTTGCCTTTTCGGAAAGAGGCTCTGCTGAGAACGAACACCGTGAGGTGTACCGTTTCTGTCTAAGCACAGATCCCCAGTGTTGTTGTGCCTGTGGATAGGGTGCCCGGGGACAGTGAAGAGCAGCAAGAGCTTTCAGGGCTGGCACCTTCCTTGTGGGACAAGGAGCCGGACGTTTGCCTTTTCGGAAAATTGCAATGCTGAGAACGAACACCGTGAGGTGTACCGTTCCTGGGCAAGCACAGATCCCCAGTGCTGTTGTGCCTGTGCATAGGCTGCACGGGAACAGTGAAGAGCAGCAAGAGCTTTCAGGGCTGGCACCTTCCTTGTGGGACAAGGAGCCGGACGTTTGCCTTTTCGGAAGGAGCGTCTGCCGAGTACAAGCGCCGTGAGATGTGCAGCCTGTGGGCAAGCACAGATCCCCAGTGCTGTTGTGCCTGTGCATAGGCTGCACGGGGACAGTGAAGAGCAGCAAGAGCTTTCAGGGCTGGCACCTTCCTTGTGGGACAAGGAGCCGGACGTTTGCCTTTTCGGTAAGAGGCTCTGCTGAGAACGAACACCGTGAGGTGTACCGTTCCTGTCTAAGTACAGATTCCCAAAGCTGTTGTGCCTGTGGATAGGGTGCACGGGGACAGTGAAGAGCAGCAAGAGCTTTCAGGGCTGGCACCTTCCTTGTGGGACAAGGAGCCGGACGTTTGCCTTTTCGGAAGGAGCGTCTGCTGAGTACAAGCGCCGTGAGATGTGCAGCCTGTGGGCAAGCACAGATCCCCAGTGCTGTTGTGCCTGTGCATATGCTGCACGGGGACAGTGAAGAGCAGCAAGAGCTTTCAGGGCTGGCACCTTCCTTGTGGGACAAGGAGCCGGACGTTTGCCTTTTCGGTAAGAGGCTCTGCTGAGAACGAACACCGTGAGGTGTACCGTTCCTGTCTAAGCACAGATCCCCAGTGCTGTTGTGCCTGTGGATAGGGTGCACGGGGACAGTGAAGAGCAGCAAGAGCTTTCAGGGCTGGCACCTTCCTTGTGGGACAAGGAGCCGGACGTTTGCCTTTTCGGAAGGAGCGTCTGCCGAGTACAAGCGCCGTGAGATGTGCAGCCTGTGGGCAAGCACAGATCCCCAGTGCTGTTGTGCCTGCGGATAGGGTGCACAGGGACAGTGAAGAGCAGCAAGAGCTTTCAGGGCTGGCACCTTCCTTGTGGGACAAGGAGCCGGACGTTTGCCTTTTCGGAAAGAGGCTCTGCTGAGAACGAACACCGTGAGGTGTACCGTTCCTGTCTAAGTACAGATTCCCAAAGCTGTTGTGCCTGTGGATAGGGTGCACGGGGACAGTGAAGAGCAGCAAGAGCTTTCAGGGCTGGCACCTTCCTTGTGGGAGAAGGAGCCGGACGTTTGCCTTTTAGGTAAGAGGCTCTGCTGAGAACGAACACCGTGAGGTGTATCGTTCCTGGGCAAGCACAGATCCCCAGTGCTGTTGTGCCTGTGCATAGGCTGCACGGGGACAGTGAAGAGCAGCAAGAGCTTTCTGGGCTGGCACCTTCCTTGTGGGAGAATGAGCCGGATGTTTGCCTTTTCGGAAAGAGGTTCTGCTGAGAACGAACACCGTGAGGTGTACCGTTCCTGTCTAAGTACAGATCCCCAGTGCTGTTGTGCCTGTGGATAGGGTGCACGGGGACAGTGAAGAGCAGCAAGAGCTTTCAGGGCTGGCACCTTCCTTGTGGGACAAGGAGCCGGACGTTTGCCTTTTCGGTAAGAGGCTCTGCTGAGAAAGAACACCGTGAGGTGTACCGTTCCTGTCTAAGCACAGATCCCCAGTGCTGTTGTGCCTGTGGATAGGGTGCACGGGGACAGTGAAGAGCAGCAAGAGCTTTCAGGGCTGGCACCTTCCTTGTGGGACAAGGAGCCGGACGTTTGCCTTTTCGGAAGGAGCGTCTGCCGAGTACAAACGCCGTGAGATGTGCAGCCTGTGGGCAAGCACAGATCCCCAGTGCTGTTGTGCCTGTGCATAGGCTGCACGGGGACAGTGAAGAGCAGCAAGAGCTTTCAGGGCTGGCACCTTCCTTGTGGGACAAGGAGCCGGACGTTTGCCTTTTCGGTAAGAGGCTCTGCTGAGAATGAACACCGTGAGGTGTACCGTTCCTGGGCAAGCACAGATCCCCAGTGCTGTTGTGCCTGTGGATAGGGTGCACGGGGACAGTGAAGAGCAGCAAGAGCTTTCTGGGCTGGCACCTTCCTTGTGGGACAAGGAGCCGGACGTTTGCCTTTTCGGAAGGAGCGTCTGCCGAGTACAAGCGCCGTGAGATGTGCAGCCTGTGGGCAAGCACAGATCCCCAGTGCTGTTGTGCCTGTGGATAGGGTGCACAGGGACAGTGAAGAGCAGCAAGAGCTTTCAGGGCTGGCACCTTCCTTGTGGGACAAGGAGCCGGACGTTTGCCTTTTCGGAAAGAGGCTCTGCTGAGAACGAACACCGTGAGGTGTACCGTTCCTGTCTAAGTACAGATTCCCAAAGCTGTTGTGCCTGTGGATAGGGTGCACGGGGACAGTGAAGAGCAGCAAGAGCTTTCTGGGCTGGCACCTTCCTTGTGGGACAAGGAGCCGGACGTTTGCCTTTTCGGAAAGAGGCTCTGCTGAGTACAAGCGCCGTGAGATGTGCAGCCTGTGGGCAAGCACAGATCCCCAGTGCTGTTGTGCCTGTGCATAGGCTGCACGGGGACAGTGAAGAGCAGCAAGAGCTTTCAGGGCTGGCACCTTCCTTGTGGGACAAGGAGCCGGACGTTTGCCTTTTCGGAAAGAGGCTCTGCTGAGAACGAACACCGTGAGGTGTACCGTTCCTGTCTAAGCACAGATCCCCAGTGCTGTTGTGCCTGTGGATAGGGTGCACGGGGACAGTGAAGAGCAGCAAGAGCTTTCAGGGCTGGCACCTTCCTTGTGGGACAAGGAGCCGGACGTTTGCCTTTTCGGTAAGAGGCTCTGCTGAGAACGAACACCGTGAGGTGTACCGTTCCTGTCTAAGTACAGATCCCCAGTGCTGTTGTGCCTGTGGATAGGGTGCACGGGGACAGTGAAGAGCAGCAAGAGCTTTCAGGGCTGGCACCTTCCTTGTGGGAGAAGGAGCCGGACGTTTGCCTTTTCGGAAAGAGGCTCTGCTGAGAACGAACACCGTGAGGTGTACCGTTCCTGGGCAAGCACAGATCCCCAGTGCTGTTGTGCCTGTGCATAGGCTGCACGGGGACAGTGAAGAGCAGCAAGAGCTTTCAGGGCTGGCACCTTCCTTGTGGGACAAGGAGCCGGACGTTTGCCTTTTCGGTAAGAGGCTCTGCTGAGAACGAACACCGTGAGGTGTACCGTTCCTGGGCAAGCACAGATCCCCAGTGCTGTTGTGCCTGTGGATAGGGTGCACGGGGACAGTGAAGAGCAGCAAGAGCTTTCAGGGCTGGCACCTTCCTTGTGGGACAAGGAGCCGGACGTTTGCCTTTTCGGAAGGAGCGTCTGCCGAGTACAAGCACCGTGAGATGTGCAGCCTGTGGGCAAGCACAGATCCCCAGTGCTGTTGTGCCTGTGGATAGGGTGCACGGGGACAGTGAAGAGCAGCAAGAGCTTTCAGGGCTGGCACCTTCCTTGTGGGACAAGGAGCCGGACGTTTGCCTTTTCGGAAAGAGGCTCTGCTGAGAACGAACACCGTGAGGTGTACCGTTCCTGTCTAATTACAGATTCCCAAAGCTGTTGTGCCTGTGGATAGGGTGCACGGGGACAGTGAAGAGCAGCAAGAGCTTTCAGGGCTGGCACCTTCCTTGTGGGACAAGGAGCCGGACGTTTGCCTTTTCGGAAGGAGCGTCTGCTGAGTACAAGCGCCGTGAGATGTGCAGCCTGTGGGCAAGCACAGATCCCCAGTGCTGTTGTGCCTGTGCATAGGCTGCACGGGGACAGTGAAGAGCAGCAAGAGCTTTCAGGGCTGGCACCTTCCTTGTGGGACAAGGAGCCGGACGTTTGCCTTTTCGGAAAGAGGCTCTGCTGAGAACGAACACCGTGAGGTGTACCGTTCCTGGGCAAGCACAGATCCCCAGTGCTGTTGTGCCTGTGGATAGGGTGCACGGGGACAGTGAAGAGCAGCAAGAGCTTTCAGGGCTGGCACCTTCCTTGTGGGACAAGGAGCCGGACGTTTGCCTTTTCGGAAGGAGCGTCTGCCGAGTACAAGCACCGTGAGATGTGCAGCCTGTGGGCAAGCACAGATCCCCAGTGCTGTTGTGCCTGTGGATAGGGTGCACGGGGACAGTGAAGAGCAGCAAGAGCTTTCAGGGCTGGCACCTTCCTTGTGGGACAAGGAGCCGGACGTTTGCCTTTTCGGAAAGAGGCTCTGCTGAGAACGAACACCGTGAGGTGTACCGTTCCTGTCTAATTACAGATTCCCAAAGCTGTTGTGCCTGTGGATAGGGTGCACGGGGACAGTGAAGAGCAGCAAGAGCTTTCAGGGCTGGCACCTTCCTTGTGGGACAAGGAGCCGGACGTTTGCCTTTTCGGAAGGAGCGTCTGCTGAGTACAAGCGCCGTGAGATGTGCAGCCTGTGGGCAAGCACAGATCCCCAGTGCTGTTGTGCCTGTGCATAGGCTGCACGGGGACAGTGAAGAGCAGCAAGAGCTTTCAGGGCTGGCACCTTCCTTGTGGGACAAGGAGCCGGACGTTTGCCTTTTCGGAAAGAGGCTCTGCTGAGAACGAACACCGTGAGGTGTACCGTTTCTGTCTAAGCACAGATCCCCAGTGTTGTTGTGCCTGTGGATAGGGTGCCCGGGGACAGTGAAGAGCAGCAAGAGCTTTCAGGGCTGGCACCTTCCTTGTGGGAGAAGGAGCCGGACGTTTGCCTTTTCGGAAAATTGCAATGCTGAGAACGAACACCGTGAGGTGTACCGTTCCTGGGCAAGCACAGATCCCCAGTGCTGTTGTGCCTGTGCATAGGCTGCACGGGAACAGTGAAGAGCAGCAAGAGCTTTCAGGGCTGGCACCTTCCTTGTGGGACAAGGAGCCGGACGTTTGCCTTTTCGGAAGGAGCGTCTGCCGAGTACAAGCGCCGTGAGATGTGCAGCCTGTGGGCAAGCACAGATCCCCAGTGCTGTTGTGCCTGTGCATAGGCTGCACGGGGACAGTGAAGAGCAGCAAGAGCTTTCAGGGCTGGCACCTTCCTTGTGGGACAAGGAGCCGGACGTTTGCCTTTTCGGTAAGAGGCTCTGCTGAGAACGAACACCGTGAGGTGTACCGTTCCTGTCTAAGTACAGATTCCCAAAGCTGTTGTGCCTGTGGATAGGGTGCACGGGGACAGTGAAGAGCAGCAAGAGCTTTCAGGGCTGGCACCTTCCTTGTGGGACAAGGAGCCGGACGTTTGCCTTTTCGGAAGGAGCGTCTGCTGAGTACAAGCGCCGTGAGATGTGCAGCCTGTGGGCAAGCACAGATCCCCAGTGCTGTTGTGCCTGTGCATATGCTGCACGGGGACAGTGAAGAGCAGCAAGAGCTTTCAGGGCTGGCACCTTCCTTGTGGGACAAGGAGCCGGACGTTTGCCTTTTCGGTAAGAGGCTCTGCTGAGAACGAACACCGTGAGGTGTACCGTTCCTGTCTAAGCACAGATCCCCAGTGCTGTTGTGCCTGTGGATAGGGTGCACGGGGACAGTGAAGAGCAGCAAGAGCTTTCTGGGCTGGCACCTTCCTTGTGGGACAAGGAGCCGGACGTTTGCCTTTTCGGAAGGAGCGTCTGCCGAGTACAAGCGCCGTGAGATGTGCAGCCTGTGGGCAAGCACAGATCCCCAGTGCTGTTGTGCCTGCGGATAGGGTGCACAGGGACAGTGAAGAGCAGCAAGAGCTTTCAGGGCTGGCACCTTCCTTGTGGGACAAGGAGCCGGACGTTTGCCTTTTCGGAAAGAGGCTCTGCTGAGAACGAACACCGTGAGGTGTACCGTTCCTGTCTAAGTACAGATTCCCAAAGCTGTTGTGCCTGTGGATAGGGTGCACGGGGACAGTGAAGAGCAGCAAGAGCTTTCAGGGCTGGCACCTTCCTTGTGGGAGAAGGAGCCGGACGTTTGCCTTTTAGGTAAGAGGCTCTGCTGAGAACGAACACCGTGAGGTGTATCGTTCCTGGGCAAGCACAGATCCCCAGTGCTGTTGTGCCTGTGCATAGGCTGCACGGGGACAGTGAAGAGCAGCAAGAGCTTTCTGGGCTGGCACCTTCCTTGTGGGAGAATGAGCCGGATGTTTGCCTTTTCGGAAAGAGGTTCTGCTGAGAACGAACACCGTGAGGTGTACCGTTCCTGTCTAAGTACAGATCCCCAGTGCTGTTGTGCCTGTGGATAGGGTGCACGGGGACAGTGAAGAGCAGCAAGAGCTTTCAGGGCTGGCACCTTCCTTGTGGGAGAAGGAGCCGGACGTTTGCCTTTTCGGTAAGAGGCTCTGCTGAGAAAGAACACCGTGAGGTGTACCGTTCCTGTCTAAGCACAGATCCCCAGTGCTGTTGTGCCTGTGGATAGGGTGCACGGGGACAGTGAAGAGCAGCAAGAGCTTTCAGGGCTGGCACCTTCCTTGTGGGACAAGGAGCCGGACGTTTGCCTTTTCGGAAGGAGCGTCTGCCGAGTACAAACGCCGTGAGATGTGCAGCCTGTGGGCAAGCACAGATCCCCAGTGCTGTTGTGCCTGTGCATAGGCTGCACGGGGACAGTGAAGAGCAGCAAGAGCTTTCAGGGCTGGCACCTTCCTTGTGGGACAAGGAGCCGGACGTTTGCCTTTTCGGTAAGAGGCTCTGCTGAGAACGAACACCGTGAGGTGTACCGTTCCTGTCTAAGTACAGATTCCCAAAGCTGTTGTGCCTGTGGATAGGGTGCACGGGGACAGTGAAGAGCAGCAAGAGCTTTCTGGGCTGGCACCTTCCTTGTGGGACAAGGAGCCGGACGTTTGCCTTTTCGGAAAGAGGCTCTGCTGAGTACAAGCGCCGTGAGATGTGCAGCCTGTGGGCAAGCACAGATCCCCAGTGCTGTTGTGCCTGTGCATAGGCTGCACGGGGACAGTGAAGAGCAGCAAGAGCTTTCAGGGCTGGCACCTTCCTTGTGGGACAAGGAGCCGGACGTTTGCCTTTTCGGAAAGAGGCTCTGCTGAGAACGAACACCGTGAGGTGTACCGTTCCTGTCTAAGCACAGATCCCCAGTGCTGTTGTGCCTGTGGATAGGGTGCACGGGGACAGTGAAGAGCAGCAAGAGCTTTCAGGGCTGGCACCTTCCTTGTGGGACAAGGAGCCGGACGTTTGCCTTTTCGGTAAGAGGCTCTGCTGAGAACGAACACCGTGAGGTGTACCGTTCCTGTCTAAGTACAGATCCCCAGTGCTGTTGTGCCTGTGGATAGGGTGCACGGGGACAGTGAAGAGCAGCAAGAGCTTTCAGGGCTGGCACCTTCCTTGTGGGACAAGGAGCCGGACGTTTGCCTTTTAGGTAAGAGGCTCTGCTGAGAACGAACACCGTGAGGTGTACCGTTCCTGGGCAAGCACAGATCCCCAGTGCTGTTGTGCCTGTGGATAGGGTGCACGGGGACAGTGAAGAGCAGCAAGAGCTTTCAGGGCTGGCACCTTCCTTGTGGGACAAGGAGCCGGACGTTTGCCTTTTCGGTAAGAGGCTCTGCTGAGAACGAACACCGTGAGGTGTACCGTTCCTGTCTAAGTACAGATTCCCAGTGCTGTTGTGCCTGTGGATAGGGTGCACGGGGACAGTGAAGAGCAGCAAGAGCTTTCAGGGCTGGCACCTTCCTTGTGGGACAAGGAGCCGGACGTTTGCCTTTTAGGTAAGAGGCTCTGCTGAGAACGAACACCGTGAGGTGTACCGTTCCTGTCTAAGCACAGATCCCCAGTGCTGTTGTGCCTGTGCATAGGCTGCACGGGGACAGTGAAGAGCAGCAAGAGCTTTCTGGGCTGGCACCTTCCTTGTGGGACAAGGAGCCGGACGTTTGCCTTTTCGGAAAATTGCAATGCCGAGAACGAACACCGTGAGGTGTACCGTTCCTGGGCAAGCACAGATCCCCAGTGCTGTTGTGCCTGTGGATAGGGTGCACGGGGACAGTGAAGAGCAGCAAGAGCTTTCAGGGCTGGCACCTTCCTTGTGGGACAAGGAGCCGGACGTTTGCCTTTTCGGAAAGAGGCTCTGCTGAGTATAAGCGCCGTGAGATGTGCAGCCTGTGGGCAAGCACAGATCCCCAGTGCTGTTGTGCCTGTGGATAGGGTGCCCGGGGACAGTGAAGAGCAGCAAGAGCTTTCAGGGCTGGCACCTTCCTTGTGGGACAAGGAGCCGGACGTTTGCCTTTTCGGAAAGAGACTCTGCTGAGAACGAACACCGTGAAGTGTACCGTTCCTGGGCAAGCACAGATCCCCAGTGCTGTTGTGCCTGTGGATAGGCTGCACGGGGACAGTGAAGAGCAGCAAGAGCTTTCAGGGCTGGCACCTTCCTTGTGGGACAAGGAGCCGGACGTTTGCCTTTTCGAAAGGAGCGTCTGCCGAGTACAAGCGCCGTGAGATGTGCAGCCTGTGGGCAAGCACAGATCCCCAGTGCTGTTGTGCCTGTGCATAGGCTGCATGGGGACAGTGAAGAGCAGCAAGAGCTTTCAGGGCTGGCACCTTCCTTGTGGGACAAGGAGCCGGACGTTTGCCTTTTCGGAAAGAGGCTCTGCTGAGAACGAACACCGTGAGGTGTACCGTTTCTGTCTAAGCACAGATCCCCAGTGCTGTTGTGCCTGTGGATAGGGTGCACGGGGACAGTGAAGAGCAGCAAGAGCTTTCAGGGCTGGCACCTTCCTTGTGGGACAAGGAGCCGGACGTTTGCCTTTTCGAAAGGAGCGCCTGCCGAGTACAAGCGCCGTGAGATGTGCAGCCTGTGGGCAAGCACAGATCCCCAGTGCTGTTGTGCCTGTGCATAGGCTGCACAGGGACAGTGAAGAGCAGCAAGAGCTTTCTGGGCTGGCACCTTCCTTGTGGGACAAGGAGCCGGACGTTTGCCTTTTCGGAAAATTGCAATGCTGAGAACGAACACCGTGAGGTGTACCGTTCCTGGGCAAGCACAGATCCCCAGTGCTGTTGTGCCTGTGCATAGGCTGCACGGGAACAGTGAAGAGCAGCAAGAGCTTTCAGGGCTGGCACCTTCCTTGTGGGACAAGGAGCCGGACGTTTGCCTTTTCGGAAGGAGCGTCTGCCGAGTACAAGCGCCGTGAGATGTGCAGCCTGTGGGCAAGCACAGATCCCCAGTGCTGTTGTGCCTGTGCATAGGCTGCACGGGGACAGTGAAGAGCAGCAAGAGCTTTCAGGGCTGGCACCTTCCTTGTGGGACAAGGAGCCGGACGTTTGCCTTTTCGGTAAGAGGCTCTGCTGAGAACGAACACCGTGAGGTGTACCGTTCCTGTCTAAGTACAGATTCCCAAAGCTGTTGTGCCTGTGGATAGGGTGCACGGGGACAGTGAAGAGCAGCAAGAGCTTTCAGGGCTGGCACCTTCCTTGTGGGACAAGGAGCCGGACGTTTGCCTTTTCGGAAGGAGCGTCTGCTGAGTACAAGCGCCGTGAGATGTGCAGCCTGTGGGCAAGCACAGATCCCCAGTGCTGTTGTGCCTGTGGATAGGGTGCACGGGGACAGTGAAGAGCAGCAAGAGCTTTCAGGGCTGGCACCTTCCTTGTGGGACAAGGAGCCGGACGTTTGCCTTTTCGGTAAGAGGCTCTGCTGAGAACGAACACCGTGAGGTGTATCGTTCCTGGGCAAGCACAGATCCCCAGTGCTGTTGTGCCTGTGCATAGGCTGCACGGGGACAGTGAAGAGCAGCAAGAGCTTTCAGGGCTGGCACCTTCCTTGTGGGACAAGGAGCCGGACGTTTGCCTTTTCGGAAAGAGGCTCTGCTGAGAACGAACACCGTGAGGTGTACCGTTCCTGTCTAAGCACAGATCCCCAGTGCTGTTGTGCCTGTGGATAGGGTGCACGGGGACAGTGAAGAGCAGCAAGAGCTTTCAGGGCTGGCACCTTCCTTGTGGGACAAGGAGCCGGACGTTTGCCTTTTCGGTAAGAGGCTCTGCTGAGAACGAACACCGTGAGGTGTACCGTTCCTGTCTAAGTACAGATCCCCAGTGCTGTTGTGCCTGTGGATAGGGTGCACGGGGACAGTGAAGAGCAGCAAGAGCTTTCAGGGCTGGCACCTTCCTTGTGGGAGAAGGAGCCGGACGTTTGCCTTTTAGGTAAGAGGCTCTGCTGAGAACGAACACCGTGAGGTGTACCGTTCCTGGGCAAGCACAGATCCCCAGTGCTGTTGTGCCTGTGCATAGGCTGCACGGGGACAGTGAAGAGCAGCAAGAGCTTTCAGGGCTGGCACCTTCCTTGTGGGACAAGGAGCCGGACGTTTGCCTTTTCGGTAAGAGGCTCTGCTGAGAACGAACACCGTGAGGTGTACCGTTCCTGGGCAAGCACAGATCCCCAGTGCTGTTGTGCCTGTGGATAGGGTGCACGGGGACAGTGAAGAGCAGCAAGAGCTTTCAGGGCTGGCACCTTCCTTGTGGGACAAGGAGCCGGACGTTTGCCTTTTCGGAAGGAGCGTCTGCCGAGTACAAGCACCGTGAGATGTGCAGCCTGTGGGCAAGCACAGATCCCCAGTGCTGTTGTGCCTGTGGATAGGGTGCACGGGGACAGTGAAGAGCAGCAAGAGCTTTCAGGGCTGGCACCTTCCTTGTGGGACAAGGAGCCGGACGTTTGCCTTTTCGGAAAGAGGCTCTGCTGAGAACGAACACCGTGAGGTGTACCGTTCCTGTCTAATTACAGATTCCCAAAGCTGTTGTGCCTGTGGATAGGGTGCACGGGGACAGTGAAGAGCAGCAAGAGCTTTCAGGGCTGGCACCTTCCTTGTGGGACAAGGAGCCGGACGTTTGCCTTTTCGGAAGGAGCGTCTGCTGAGTACAAGCGCCGTGAGATGTGCAGCCTGTGGGCAAGCACAGATCCCCAGTGCTGTTGTGCCTGTGCATAGGCTGCACGGGGACAGTGAAGAGCAGCAAGAGCTTTCAGGGCTGGCACCTTCCTTGTGGGAGAAGGAGCCGGACGTTTGCCTTTTCGGTAAGAGGCTCTGCTGAGAAAGAACACCGTGAGGTGTACCGTTCCTGTCTAAGCACAGATCCCCAGTGCTGTTGTGCCTGTGGATAGGGTGCACGGGGACAGTGAAGAGCAGCAAGAGCTTTCAGGGCTGGCACCTTCCTTGTGGGACAAGGAGCCGGACGTTTGCCTTTTCGGAAGGAGCGTCTGCCGAGTACAAACGCCGTGAGATGTGCAGCCTGTGGGCAAGCACAGATCCCCAGTGCTGTTGTGCCTGTGCATAGGCTGCACGGGGACAGTGAAGAGCAGCAAGAGCTTTCAGGGCTGGCACCTTCCTTGTGGGACAAGGAGCCGGACGTTTGCCTTTTCGGTAAGAGGCTCTGCTGAGAACGAACACCGTGAGGTGTACCGTTCCTGGGCAAGCACAGATCCCCAGTGCTGTTGTGCCTGTGGATAGGGTGCACGGGGACAGTGAAGAGCAGCAAGAGCTTTCTGGGCTGGCACCTTCCTTGTGGGACAAGGAGCCGGACGTTTGCCTTTTCGGAAGGAGCGTCTGCCGAGTACAAGCGCCGTGAGATGTGCAGCCTGTGGGCAAGCACAGATCCCCAGTGCTGTTGTGCCTGTGGATAGGGTGCACAGGGACAGTGAAGAGCAGCAAGAGCTTTCAGGGCTGGCACCTTCCTTGTGGGACAAGGAGCCGGACGTTTGCCTTTTCGGAAAGAGGCTCTGCTGAGAACGAACACCGTGAGGTGTACCGTTCCTGTCTAAGTACAGATTCCCAAAGCTGTTGTGCCTGTGGATAGGGTGCACGGGGACAGTGAAGAGCAGCAAGAGCTTTCAGGGCTGGCACCTTCCTTGTGGGACAAGGAGCCGGACGTTTGCCTTTTCGGAAAGAGGCTCTGCTGAGTACAAGCGCCGTGAGATGTGCAGCCTGTGGGCAAGCACAGATCCCCAGTGCTGTTGTGCCTGTGCATAGGCTGCACGGGGACAGTGAAGAGCAGCAAGAGCTTTCAGGGCTGGCACCTTCCTTGTGGGACAAGGAGCCGGACGTTTGCCTTTTCGGAAAGAGGCTCTGCTGAGAACGAACACCGTGAGGTGTACCGTTCCTGTCTAAGCACAGATCCCCAGTGCTGTTGTGCCTGTGGATAGGGTGCACGGGGACAGTGAAGAGCAGCAAGAGCTTTCAGGGCTGGCACCTTCCTTGTGGGACAAGGAGCCGGACGTTTGCCTTTTCGGTAAGAGGCTCTGCTGAGAACGAACACCGTGAGGTGTACCGTTCCTGTCTAAGTACAGATCCCCAGTGCTGTTGTGCCTGTGGATAGGGTGCACGGGGACAGTGAAGAGCAGCAAGAGCTTTCAGGGCTGGCACCTTCCTTGTGGGACAAGGAGCCGGACGTTTGCCTTTTAGGTAAGAGGCTCTGCTGAGAACGAACACCGTGAGGTGTACCGTTCCTGGGCAAGCACAGATCCCCAGTGCTGTTGTGCCTGTGGATAGGGTGCACGGGGACAGTGAAGAGCAGCAAGAGCTTTCAGGGCTGGCACCTTCCTTGTGGGACAAGGAGCCGGACGTTTGCCTTTTCGGTAAGAGGCTCTGCTGAGAACGAACACCGTGAGGTGTACCGTTCCTGTCTAAGTACAGATTCCCAGTGCTGTTGTGCCTGTGGATAGGGTGCACGGGGACAGTGAAGAGCAGCAAGAGCTTTCAGGGCTGGCACCTTCCTTGTGGGACAAGGAGCCGGACGTTTGCCTTTTAGGTAAGAGGCTCTGCTGAGAACGAACACCGTGAGGTGTACCGTTCCTGTCTAAGCACAGATCCCCAGTGCTGTTGTGCCTGTGCATAGGCTGCACGGGGACAGTGAAGAGCAGCAAGAGCTTTCTGGGCTGGCACCTTCCTTGTGGGACAAGGAGCCGGACGTTTGCCTTTTCGGAAAATTGCAATGCCGAGAACGAACACCGTGAGGTGTACCGTTCCTGGGCAAGCACAGATCCCCAGTGCTGTTGTGCCTGTGGATAGGGTGCACGGGGACAGTGAAGAGCAGCAAGAGCTTTCAGGGCTGGCACCTTCCTTGTGGGACAAGGAGCCGGACGTTTGCCTTTTCGGAAAGAGGCTCTGCTGAGTATAAGCGCCGTGAGATGTGCAGCCTGTGGGCAAGCACAGATCCCCAGTGCTGTTGTGCCTGTGGATAGGGTGCCCGGGGACAGTGAAGAGCAGCAAGAGCTTTCAGGGCTGGCACCTTCCTTGTGGGACAAGGAGCCGGACGTTTGCCTTTTCGGAAAGAGACTCTGCTGAGAACGAACACCGTGAAGTGTACCGTTCCTGGGCAAGCACAGATCCCCAGTGCTGTTGTGCCTGTGGATAGGCTGCACGGGGACAGTGAAGAGCAGCAAGAGCTTTCAGGGCTGGCACCTTCCTTGTGGGACAAGGAGCCGGACGTTTGCCTTTTCGAAAGGAGCGTCTGCCGAGTACAAGCGCCGTGAGATGTGCAGCCTGTGGGCAAGCACAGATCCCCAGTGCTGTTGTGCCTGTGCATAGGCTGCATGGGGACAGTGAAGAGCAGCAAGAGCTTTCAGGGCTGGCACCTTCCTTGTGGGACAAGGAGCCGGACGTTTGCCTTTTCGGAAAGAGGCTCTGCTGAGAACGAACACCGTGAGGTGTACCGTTTCTGTCTAAGCACAGATCCCCAGTGCTGTTGTGCCTGTGGATAGGGTGCACGGGGACAGTGAAGAGCAGCAAGAGCTTTCAGGGCTGGCACCTTCCTTGTGGGACAAGGAGCCGGACGTTTGCCTTTTCGAAAGGAGCGCCTGCCGAGTACAAGCGCCGTGAGATGTGCAGCCTGTGGGCAAGCACAGATCCCCAGTGCTGTTGTGCCTGTGCATAGG
The DNA here is from genome assembly GCF_964188355.1 of Buteo buteo. NCBI lineage: Eukaryota > Metazoa > Chordata > Aves > Accipitriformes > Accipitridae > Buteo > Buteo buteo. Next base: position 9,558,532 of record NC_134193.1, read on the forward strand.
CTGCACAGGGACAGTGAAGAGCAGCAAGAGCTTTCTGGGCTGGCACCTTCCTTGTGGGACAAGGAGCCGGACGTTTGCCTTTTCGGAAAATTGCAATGCTGAGAACGAACACCGTGAGGTGTACCGTTCCTGGGCAAGCACAGATCCCCAGTGCTGTTGTGCCTGTGCATAGGCTGCACGGGAACAGTGAAGAGCAGCAAGAGCTTTCAGGGCTGGCACCTTCCTTGTGGGACAAGGAGCCGGACGTTTGCCTTTTCGGAAGGAGCGTCTGCCGAGTACAAGCGCCGTGAGATGTGCAGCCTGTGGGCAAGCACAGATCCCCAGTGCTGTTGTGCCTGTGCATAGGCTGCACGGGGACAGTGAAGAACAGCAAGAGCTTTCAGGGCTGGCACCTTCCTTGTGGGACAAGGAGCCGGACGTTTGCCTTTTCGGTAAGAGGCTCTGCTGAGAACGAACACCGTGAGGTGTACCGTTCCTGTCTAAGTACAGATTCCCAAAGCTGTTGTGCCTGTGGATAGGGTGCACGGGGACAGTGAAGAGCAGCAAGAGCTTTCAGGGCTGGCACCTTCCTTGTGGGACAAGGAGCCGGACGTTTGCCTTTTCGGAAGGAGCGTCTGCTGAGTACAAGCGCCGTGAGATGTGCAGCCTGTGGGCAAGCACAGATCCCCAGTGCTGTTGTGCCTGTGGATAGGGTGCACGGGGACAGTGAAGAGCAGCAAGAGCTTTCAGGGCTGGCACCTTCCTTGTGGGACAAGGAGCCGGACGTTTGCCTTTTCGGTAAGAGGCTCTGCTGAGAACGAACACCGTGAGGTGTATCGTTCCTGGGCAAGCACAGATCCCCAGTGCTGTTGTGCCTGTGCATAGGCTGCACGGGGACAGTGAAGAGCAGCAAGAGCTTTCAGGGCTGGCACCTTCCTTGTGGGACAAGGAGCCGGACGTTTGCCTTTTCGGAAAGAGGCTCTGCTGAGAACGAACACCGTGAGGTGTACCGTTCCTGTCTAAGCACAGATCCCCAGTGCTGTTGTGCCTGTGGATAGGGTGCACGGGGACAGTGAAGAGCAGCAAGAGCTTTCAGGGCTGGCACCTTCCTTGTGGGACAAGGAGCCGGACGTTTGCCTTTTCGGTAAGAGGCTCTGCTGAGAACGAACACCGTGAGGTGTACCGTTCCTGTCTAAGTACAGATCCCCAGTGCTGTTGTGCCTGTGGATAGGGTGCACGGGGACAGTGAAGAGCAGCAAGAGCTTTCAGGGCTGGCACCTTCCTTGTGGGAGAAGGAGCCGGACGTTTGCCTTTTAGGTAAGAGGCTCTGCTGAGAACGAACACCGTGAGGTGTACCGTTCCTGGGCAAGCACAGATCCCCAGTGCTGTTGTGCCTGTGCATAGGCTGCACGGGGACAGTGAAGAGCAGCAAGAGCTTTCAGGGCTGGCACCTTCCTTGTGGGACAAGGAGCCGGACGTTTGCCTTTTCGGTAAGAGGCTCTGCTGAGAACGAACACCGTGAGGTGTACCGTTCCTGGGCAAGCACAGATCCCCAGTGCTGTTGTGCCTGTGGATAGGGTGCACGGGGACAGTGAAGAGCAGCAAGAGCTTTCAGGGCTGGCACCTTCCTTGTGGGACAAGGAGCCGGACGTTTGCCTTTTCGGAAGGAGCGTCTGCCGAGTACAAGCACCGTGAGATGTGCAGCCTGTGGGCAAGCACAGATCCCCAGTGCTGTTGTGCCTGTGGATAGGGTGCACGGGGACAGTGAAGAGCAGCAAGAGCTTTCAGGGCTGGCACCTTCCTTGTGGGACAAGGAGCCGGACGTTTGCCTTTTCGGAAAGAGGCTCTGCTGAGAACGAACACCGTGAGGTGTACCGTTCCTGTCTAATTACAGATTCCCAAAGCTGTTGTGCCTGTGGATAGGGTGCACGGGGACAGTGAAGAGCAGCAAGAGCTTTCAGGGCTGGCACCTTCCTTGTGGGACAAGGAGCCGGACGTTTGCCTTTTCGGAAGGAGCGTCTGCTGAGTACAAGCGCCGTGAGATGTGCAGCCTGTGGGCAAGCACAGATCCCCAGTGCTGTTGTGCCTGTGCATAGGCTGCACGGGGACAGTGAAGAGCAGCAAGAGCTTTCAGGGCTGGCACCTTCCTTGTGGGACAAGGAGCCGGACGTTTGCCTTTTCGGAAAGAGGCTCTGCTGAGAACGAACACCGTGAGGTGTACCGTTTCTGTCTAAGCACAGATCCCCAGTGTTGTTGTGCCTGTGGATAGGGTGCCCGGGGACAGTGAAGAGCAGCAAGAGCTTTCAGGGCTGGCACCTTCCTTGTGGGACAAGGAGCCGGATGTTTGCCTTTTCGAAAGGAGCGTCTGCCGAGTACAAGCGCCGTGAGCTGTACCGTTCCTGTCTAAGCACAGATCCCCAGTGCTGTTGTGCCTGTGGATAGGGTGCCCGGGGACAGTGAAGAGCAGCAAGAGCTTTCAGGGCTGGCACCTTCCTTGTGGGACAAGGAGCCGGACGTTTGCCTTTTCGGAAAGAGGCTCTGCTGAGAACGAACACCGTGAGGTGTACCGTTCCTGTCTAAGTACAGATTCCCAAAGCTGTTGTGCCTGTGGATAGGGTGCACGGGGACAGTGAAGAGCAGCAAGAGCTTTCAGGGCTGGCACCTTCCTTGTGGGACAAGGAGCCGGACGTTTGCCTTTTCGGAAAATTGCAATGCCGAGAACGAACACCATGAGGTGTACCGTTCCTGTCTAAGTACAGATCCCCAGTGCTGTTGTGCCTGTGGATAGGGTGCACGGGGACAGTGAAGAGCAGCAAGAGCTTTCAGGGCTGGCACCTTCCTTGTGGGACAAGGAGCCGGACGTTTGCCTTTTCCGTAAGAGGCTCTGCTGAGAACGAACACCGTGAGGTGTACCGTTCCTGGGCAAGCACAGATCCCCAGTGCTGTTGTGCCTGTGCATAGGCTGCACAGGGACAGTGAAGAGCAGCAAGAGCTTTCAGGGTTGGCACCTTCCTTGTGGGACAAGGAGCCGGACGTTTGCCTTTTCGGAAAGAGGCTCTGCTGAGTACAAGCGCCGTGAGATGTGCAGCCTGTGGGCAAGCACAGATCCCCAGTGCTGTTGTGCCTGTGCATAGGCTGCACGGGGACAGTGAAGAGCAGCAAGAGCTTTCAGGGCTGGCACCTTCCTTGTGGGACAAGGAGCCGGACGTTTGCCTTTTCGAAAGGAGCGTCTGCCGAGTACAAGCGCCGTGAGATGTGCAGCCTGTGGGCAAGCACAGATCCCCAGTGCTGTTGTGCCTGTGCATAGGCTGCACGGGAACAGTGAAGAGCAGCAAGAGCTTTCAGGGCTGGCACCTTCCTTGTGGGACAAGGAGCCGGACGTTTGCCTTTTCGGTAAGAGGCTCTGCTGAGAACGAACACCGTGAGGTGTACCGTTCCTGTCTAAGTACAGATTCCCAAAGCTGTTGTGCCTGTGGATAGGGTGCACGGGGACAGTGAAGAGCAGCAAGAGCTTTCAGGGCTGGCACCTTCCTTGTGGGACAAGGAGCCGGACGTTTGCCTTTTCGGAAAATTGCAATGCCGAGAACGAACACCGTGAGGTGTACCGTTCCTGGGCAAGCACAGATCCCCAGTGCTGTTGTGCCTGTGGATAGGGTGCACGGGGACAGTGAAGAGCAGCAAGAGCTTTCAGGGCTGGCACCTTCCTTGTGGGACAAGGAGCCGGATGTTTGCCTTTTCGGAAAGAGGTTCTGCTGAGAACGAACACCGTGAGGTGTACCGTTCCTGTCTAAGTACAGATCCCCAGTGCTGTTGTGCCTGTGGATAGGGTGCACGGGGACAGTGAAGAGCAGCAAGAGCTTTCAGGGCTGGCACCTTCCTTGTGGGACAAGGAGCCGGACGTTTGCCTTTTCGGAAAGAGGCTCTGCTGAGAAAGAACACCGTGAGGTGTACCGTTCCTGTGCAAGCACAGATCCCCAGTGCTGTTGTGCCTGTGGATAGGGTGCACGGGGACAGTGAAGAGCAGCAAGAGCTTTCAGGGCTGGCACCTTCCTTGTGGGACAAGGAGCCGGACGTTTGCCTTTTCGGAAGGAGCGTCTGCCGAGTACAAGCGCCGTGAGATGTGCAGCCTGTGGGCAAGCACAGATCCCCAGTGCTGTTGTGCCTGTGCATAGGCTGCACGGGGACAGTGAAGAGCAGCAAGAGCTTTCAGGGCTGGCACCTTCCTTGTGGGACAAGGAGCCGGACGTTTGCCTTTTCGGTAAGAGGCTCTGCTGAGAACGAACACCGTGAGGTGTACCGTTTCTGTCTAAGCACAGATCCCCAGTGCTGTTGTGCCTGTGGATAGGGTGCATGGGGACAGTGAAGAGCAGCAAGAGCTTTCAGGGCTGGCACCTTCCTTGTGGGACAAGGAGCCGGACGTTTGCCTTTTCGGAAGGAGCGTCTGCCGAGTACAAGCGCCGTGAGATGTGCAGCCTGTGGGCAAGCACAGATCCCCAGTGCTGTTGTGCCTGTGGATAGGGTGCACGGGGACAGTGAAGAGCAGCAAGAGCTTTCAGGGCTGGCACCTTCCTTGTGGGACAAGGAGCCGGACGTTTGCCTTTTCGGAAAGAGGCTCTGCTGAGAACGAACACCGTGAGGTGTACCGTTCCTGTCTAAGTACAGATTCCCAAAGCTGTTGTGCCTGTGGATAGGGTGCACGGGGACAGTGAAGAGCAGCAAGAGCTTTCTGGGCTGGCACCTTCCTTGTGGGACAAGGAGCCGGACGTTTGCCTTTTCGGAAAGAGGCTCTGCTGAGTACAAGCGCCGTGAGACGTGCAGCCTGTGGGCAAGCACAGATCCCCAGTGCTGTTGTGCCTGTGCATAGGCTGCACGGGGACAGTGAAGAGCAGCAAGAGCTTTCAGGGCTGGCACCTTCCTTGTGGGACAAGGAGCCGGACGTTTGCCTTTTCGGAAAGAGGCTCTGCTGAGAACGAACACCGTGAGGTGCACCGTTCCTGTCTAAGCACAGATCCCCAGTGCTGTTGTGCCTGTGGATAGGGTGCCCGGGGACAGTGAAGAGCAGCAAGAGCTTTCAGGGCTGGCACCTTCCTTGTGGGACAAGGAGCCGGACGTTTGCCTTTTCGAAAGGAGCGTCTGCCGAGTACAAGCGCCGTGAGATGTGCAGCCTGTGGGCAAGCACAGATCCCCAGTGCTGTTGTGCCTCTGGATAGGGTGCCCGGGGACAGTGAAGAGCAGCAAGAGCTTTCAGGGCTGGCACCTTCCTTGTGGGACAAGGAGCCGGACGTTTGCCTTTTCGGTAAGAGGCTCTGCTGAGAACGAACACCGTGAGGTGTACCGTTCCTGGGCAAGCACAGATCCCCAGTGCTGTTGTGCCTGTGCATAGGCTGCACGGGAACAGTGAAGAGCAGCAAGAGCTTTCAGGGCTGGCACCTTCCTTGTGGGACAAGGAGCCGGACGTTTGCCTTTTCGATAAGAGGCTCTGCTGAGAACGAACACCATGAGGTGTACCGTTCCTGTCTAAGTACAGATTCCCAAAGCTGTTGTGCCTGTGGATAGGGTGCACGGGGACAGTGAAGAGCAGCAAGAGCTTTCAGGGCTGGCACCTTCCTTGTGGGACAAGGAGCCGGACGTTTGCCTTTTCGGAAAATTGCAATGCCGAGAACGAACACCGTGAGGTGTACCGTTCCTGGGCAAGCACAGATCCCCAGTGCTGTTGTGCCTGTGGATAGGGTGCACGGGGACAGTGAAGAGCAGCAAGAGCTTTCAGGGCTGGCACCTTCCTTGTGGGACAAGGAGCCGGACGTTTGCCTTTTCGGAAAGAGGCTCTGCTGAGAAAGAACACCGTGAGGTGTACCTTTCCTGTGCAAGCACAGATCCCCAGTGCTGTTTTGCCTGTGGATAGGCTGCACGGGGACAGTGAAGAGCAGCAAGAGCTTTCAGGGCTGGCACCTTCCTTGTGGGACAAGGAGCCGGACGTTTGCCTTTTCGATAAGAGGCTCTGCTGAGAACGAACACCATGAGGTGTACCGTTCCTGTCTAAGTACAGATTCCCAAAGCTGTTGTGCCTGTGGATAGGGTGCACGGGGACAGTGAAGAGCAGCAAGAGCTTTCAGGGCTGGCACCTTCCTTGTGGGACAAGGAGCCGGACGTTTGCCTTTTCGGAAAATTGCAATGCCGAGAACGAACACCGTGAGGTGTACCGTTCCTGGGCAAGCACAGATCCCCAGTGCTGTTGTGCCTGTGGATAGGGTGCACGGGGACAGTGAAGAGCAGCAAGAGCTTTCAGGGCTGGCACCTTCCTTGTGGGACAAGGAGCCGGACGTTTGCCTTTTCGGAAAGAGGCTCTGCTGAGAAAGAACACCGTGAGGTGTACCTTTCCTGTGCAAGCACAGATCCCCAGTGCTGTTTTGCCTGTGGATAGGCTGCACGGGGACAGTGAAGAGCAGCAAGAGCTTTCAGGGCTGGCACCTTCCTTGTGGGACAAGGAGCCGGACGTTTGCCTTTTCGGAAGGAGCGTCTGCCGAGTACAAGCGCCGTGAGATGTGCAGCCTGTGGGCAAGCACAGATCCCCAGTGCTGTTGTGCCTGTGCATAGGCTGCACGGGGACAGTGAAGAGCAGCAAGAGCTTTCAGGGCTGGCACCTTCCTTGTGGGACAAGGAGCCGGACGTTTGCCTTTTCGGTAAGAGGCTCTGCTGAGAACGAACACCGTGAGGTGTACCGTTTCTGTCTAAGCACAGATCCCCAGTGCTGTTGTGCCTGTGGATAGGGTGCCCGGGGACAGTGAAGAGCAGCAAGAGCTTTCAGGGCTGGCACCTTCCTTGTGGGACAAGGAGCCGGACGTTTGCCTTTTTGGTAAGAGGCTCTGCTGAGAACGAACACCGTGAGGTGTACCGTTCCTGGGCAAGCACAGATCCCCAGTGCTGTTGTGCCTGTGCATAGGCTGCACGGGAACACTGAAGAGCAGCAAGAGCTTTCAGGGCTGGCACCTTCCTTGTGGGACAAGGAGCCGGACGTTTGCCTTTTCGGAAAGAGGCTCTGCTGAGAAAGAACACCGTGAGGTGTACCTTTCCTGTGCAAGCACAGATCCCCAGTGCTGTTTTGCCTGTGGATAGGCTGCACGGGGACAGTGAAGAGCAGCAAGAGCTTTCAGGGCTGGCACCTTCCTTGTGGGACAAGGAGCCGGACGTTTGCCTTTTCGGTAAGAGGCTCTGCTGAGAACGAACACCGTGAGGTGTACCGTTTCTGTCTAAGCACAGATCCCCAGTGCTGTTGTGCCTGTGGATAGGGTGCACGGGGACAGTGAAGAGCAGCAAGAGCTTTCAGGGCTGGCACCTTCCTTGTGGGACAAGGAGCCGGACGTTTGCCTTTTCGAAAGGAGCGCCTGCCGAGTACAAGCGCCGTGAGATGTGCAGCCTGTGGGCAAGCACAGATCCCCAGTGCTGTTGTGCCTGTGGATAGGGTGCACAGGGACAGTGAAGAGCAGCAAGAGCTTTCAGGGCTGGCACCTTCCTTGTGGGACAAGGAGCCGGACGTTTGCCTTTTCGGAAAGAGGCTCTGCTGAGAACGAACACCGTGAGGTGTACCGTTCCTGTCTAAGTACAGATTCCCAAAGCTGTTGTGCCTGTGGATAGGGTGCATGGGGACAGTGAAGAGCAGCAAGAGCTTTCTGGGCTGGCACCTTCCTTGTGGGACAAGGAGCCGGACGTTTGCCTTTTCGGAAAGAGGCTCTGCTGAGTACAAGCGCCGTGAGATGTGCAGCCTGTGGGCAAGCACAGATCCCCAGTGCTGTTGTGCCTGTGCATAGGCTGCACGGGGACAGTGAAGAGCAGCAAGAGCTTTCAGGGCTGGCACCTTCCTTGTGGGACAAGGAGCCGGACGTTTGCCTTTTCGGAAAGAGGCTCTGCCGAGAACGAACACCGTGAGGTGTACCGTTCCTGGGCAAGCACAGATCCCCAGTGCTGTTGTGCCTGTGGATAGGGTGCACGGGGACAGTGAAGAGCAGCAAGAGCTTTCAGGGCTGGCACCTTCCTTGTGGGACAAGGAGCCGGACGTTTGCCTTTTCGGAAAATTGCAATGCCGAGAACGAACACCGTGAGGTGTACCGTTCCTGGGCAAGCACAGATCCCCAGTGCTGTTGTGCCTGTGGATAGGGTGCACGGGGACAGTGAAGAGCAGCAAGAGCTTTCAGGGCTGGCACCTTCCTTGTGGGACAAGGAGCCGGACGTTTGCCTTTTCGGAAAGAGGCTCTGCTGAGAAAGAACACCGTGAGGTGTACCGTTCCTGTGCAAGCACAGATCCCCAGTGCTGTTGTGCCTGTGGATAGGGTACACGGGGACAGTGAAGAGCAGCAAGAGCTTTCAGGGCTGGCACCTTCCTTGTGGGACAAGGAGCCGGACGTTTGCCTTTTCGGAAGGAGCGTCTGCCGAGTACAAGCGCCGTGAGATGTGCAGCCTGTGGGCAAGCACAGATCCCCAGTGCTGTTGTGCCTGTGCATAGGCTGCACGGGGACAGTGAAGAGCAGCAAGAGCTTTCAGGGCTGGCACCTTCCTTGTGGGACAAGGAGCCGGACGTTTGCCTTTTCGGTAAGAGGCTCTGCTGAGAACGAACACCGTGAGGTGTACCGTTTCTGTCTAAGCACAGATCCCCAGTGCTGTTGTGCCTGTGGATAGGGTGCATGGGGACAGTGAAGAGCAGCAAGAGCTTTCAGGGCTGGCACCTTCCTTGTGGGACAAGGAGCCGGACGTTTGCCTTTTCGGAAGGAGCGTCTGCCGAGTACAAGCGCCGTGAGATGTGCAGCCTGTGGGCAAGCACAGATCCCCAGTGCTGTTGTGCCTGTGGATAGGGTGCACGGGGACAGTGAAGAGCAGCAAGAGCTTTCAGGGCTGGCACCTTCCTTGTGGGACAAGGAGCCGGACGTTTGCCTTTTCGGAAAGAGGCTCTGCTGAGAACGAACACCGTGAGGTGTACCGTTCCTGTCTAAGTACAGATTCCCAAAGCTGTTGTGCCTGTGGATAGGGTGCACGGGGACAGTGAAGAGCAGCAAGAGCTTTCTGGGCTGGCACCTTCCTTGTGGGACAAGGAGCCGGACGTTTGCCTTTTCGGAAAGAGGCTCTGCTGAGTACAAGCGCCGTGAGACGTGCAGCCTGTGGGCAAGCACAGATCCCCAGTGCTGTTGTGCCTGTGCATAGGCTGCACGGGGACAGTGAAGAGCAGCAAGAGCTTTCAGGGCTGGCACCTTCCTTGTGGGACAAGGAGCCGGACGTTTGCCTTTTCGGAAAGAGGCTCTGCTGAGAACGAACACCGTGAGGTGTACCGTTCCTGTCTAAGCACAGATCCCCAGTGCTGTTGTGCCTGTGGATAGGGTGCCCGGGGACAGTGAAGAGCAGCAAGAGCTTTCAGGGCTGGCACCTTCCTTGTGGGACAAGGAGCCGGACGTTTGCCTTTTCGAAAGGAGCGTCTGCCGAGTACAAGCGCCGTGAGATGTGCAGCCTGTGGGCAAGCACAGATCCCCAGTGCTGTTGTGCCTCTGGATAGGGTGCCCGGGGACAGTGAAGAGCAGCAAGAGCTTTCAGGGCTGGCACCTTCCTTGTGGGACAAGGAGCCGGACGTTTGCCTTTTCGGTAAGAGGCTCTGCTGAGAACGAACACCGTGAGGTGTACCGTTCCTGGGCAAGCACAGATCCCCAGTGCTGTTGTGCCTGTGCATAGGCTGCACGGGAACAGTGAAGAGCAGCAAGAGCTTTCAGGGCTGGCACCTTCCTTGTGGGACAAGGAGCCGGACGTTTGCCTTTTCGATAAGAGGCTCTGCTGAGAACGAACACCATGAGGTGTACCGTTCCTGTCTAAGTACAGATTCCCAAAGCTGTTGTGCCTGTGGATAGGGTGCACGGGGACAGTGAAGAGCAGCAAGAGCTTTCAGGGCTGGCACCTTCCTTGTGGGACAAGGAGCCGGACGTTTGCCTTTTCGGAAAATTGCAATGCCGAGAACGAACACCGTGAGGTGTACCGTTCCTGGGCAAGCACAGATCCCCAGTGCTGTTGTGCCTGTGGATAGGGTGCACGGGGACAGTGAAGAGCAGCAAGAGCTTTCAGGGCTGGCACCTTCCTTGTGGGACAAGGAGCCGGACGTTTGCCTTTTCGGAAAGAGGCTCTGCTGAGAAAGAACACCGTGAGGTGTACCTTTCCTGTGCAAGCACAGATCCCCAGTGCTGTTTTGCCTGTGGATAGGCTGCACGGGGACAGTGAAGAGCAGCAAGAGCTTTCAGGGCTGGCACCTTCCTTGTGGGACAAGGAGCCGGACGTTTGCCTTTTCGGAAGGAGCGTCTGCCGAGTACAAGCGCCGTGAGATGTGCAGCCTGTGGGCAAGCACAGATCCCCAGTGCTGTTGTGCCTGTGCATAGGCTGCACGGGGACAGTGAAGAGCAGCAAGAGCTTTCAGGGCTGGCACCTTCCTTGTGGGACAAGGAGCCGGACGTTTGCCTTTTCGGTAAGAGGCTCTGCTGAGAACGAACACCGTGAGGTGTACCGTTTCTGTCTAAGCAAAGATCCCCAGTGCTGTTGTGCCTGTGGATAGGGTGCCCGGGGACAGTGAAGAGCAGCAAGAGCTTTCAGGGCTGGCACCTTCCTTGTGGGACAAGGAGCCGGACGTTTGCCTTTTCGGTAAGAGGCTCTGCTGAGAACGAACACCGTGAGGTGTACCGTTCCTGGGCAAGCACAGATCCCCAGTGCTGTTGTGCCTGTGCATAGGCTGCACGGGAACACTGAAGAGCAGCAAGAGCTTTCAGGGCTGGCACCTTCCTTGTGGGACAAGGAGCCGGACGTTTGCCTTTTCGATAAGAGGCTCTGCTGAGAACGAACACCATGAGGTGTACCGTTCCTGTCTAAGTACAGATTCCCAAAGCTGTTGTGCCTGTGGATAGGGTGCACGGGGACAGTGAAGAGCAGCAAGAGCTTTCAGGGCTGGCACCTTCCTTGTGGGACAAGGAGCCGGACGTTTGCCTTTTCGGAAAATTGCAATGCCGAGAACGAACACCGTGAGGTGTACCGTTCCTGGGCAAGCACAGATCCCCAGTGCTGTTGTGCCTGTGGATAGGGTGCACGGGGACAGTGAAGAGCAGCAAGAGCTTTCAGGGCTGGCACCTTCCTTGTGGGAGAAGGAGCCGGACGTTTGCCTTTTCGGAAAGAGGCTCTGCTGAGAAAGAACACCGTGAGGTGTACCTTTCCTGTGCAAGCACAGATCCCCAGTGCTGTTTTGCCTGTGGATAGGCTGCACGGGGACAGTGAAGAGCAGCAAGAGCTTTCAGGGCTGGCACCTTCCTTGTGGGACAAGGAGCCGGACGTTTGCCTTTTCGGAAGGAGCGTCTGCCGAGTACAAGCGCCGTGAGATGTGCAGCCTGTGGGCAAGCACAGATCCCCAGTGCTGTTGTGCCTGTGCATAGGCTGCACGGGGACAGTGAAGAGCAGCAAGAGCTTTCAGGGCTGGCACCTTCCTTGTGGGACAAGGAGCCGGACGTTTGCCTTTTCGGTAAGAGGCTCTGCTGAGAACGAACACCATGAGGTGTACCGTTTCTGTCTAAGCACAGATCCCCAGTGCTGTTGTGCCTGTGGATAGGGTGCACGGGGACAGTGAAGAGCAGCAAGAGCTTTCAGGGCTGGCACCTTCCTTGTGGGACAAGGAGCCGGACGTTTGCCTTTTCGAAAGGAGCGCCTGCCGAGTACAAGCGCCGTGAGATGTGCAGCCTGTGGGCAAGCACAGATCCCCAGTGCTGTTGTGCCTGTGGATAGGGTGCACAGGGACAGTGAAGAGCAGCAAGAGCTTTCAGGGCTGGCACCTTCCTTGTGGGACAAGGAGCCGGACGTTTGCCTTTTCGGAAAGAGGCTCTGCTGAGAACGAACACCGTGAGGTGTACCGTTCCTGTCTAAGTACAGATTCCCAAAGCTGTTGTGCCTGTGGATAGGGTGCATGGGGACAGTGAAGAGCAGCAAGAGCTTTCTGGGCTGGCACCTTCCTTGTGGGACAAGGAGCCGGACGTTTGCCTTTTCGGAAAGAGGCTCTGCTGAGTACAAGCGCCGTGAGATGTGCAGCCTGTGGGCAAGCACAGATCCCCAGTGCTGTTGTGCCTGTGCATAGGCTGCACGGGGACAGTGAAGAGCAGCAAGAGCTTTCAGGGCTGGCACCTTCCTTGTGGGAGAAGGAGCCGGACGTTTGCCTTTTCGGAAAGAGGCTCTGCTGAGAACGAACACCGTGAGGTGTACCGTTCCTGTCTAAGCACAGATCCCCAGTGCTGTTGTGCCTGTGGATAGGGTGCACGGGGACAGTGAAGAGCAGCAAGAGCTTTCAGGGCTGGCACCTTCCTTGTGGGACAAGGAGCCGGACGTTTGCCTTTTCGAAAGGAGCGTCTGCCGAGTACAAGCGCCGTGAGATGTGCAGCCTGTGGGCAAGCACAGATCCCCAGTGCTGTTGTGCCTGTGCATAGGCTGCACGGGGACAGTGAAGAGCAGCAAGAGCTTTCAGGGCTGGCACCTTCCTTGTGGGACAAGGAGCCGGACGTTTGCCTTTTCGGAAAGAGGCTCTGCCGAGAACGAACACCGTGAGGTGTACCGTTCCTGGGCAAGCACAGATCCCCAGTGCTGTTGTGCCTGTGGATAGGGTGCACGGGGACAGTGAAGAGCAGCAAGAGCTTTCAGGGCTGGCACCTTCCTTGTGGGACAAGGAGCCGGACGTTTGCCTTTTCGGAAAATTGCAATGCCGAGAACGAACACCGTGAGGTGTACCGTTCCTGGGCAAGCACAGATCCCCAGTGCTGTTGTGCCTGTGGATAGGGTGCACGGGGACAGTGAAGAGCAGCAAGAGCTTTCAGGGCTGGCACCTTCCTTGTGGGACAAGGAGCCGGACGTTTGCCTTTTCGGAAAGAGGCTCTGCTGAGAACGAACACCGTGAGGTGTACCGTTCCTGTGCAAGCACAGATCCCCAGTGCTGTTGTGCCTGTGCATAGGGTGCACGGGGACAGTGAAGAGCAGCAAGAGCTTTCTGGGCTGGCACCTTCCTTGTGGGACAAGGAGCCGGACGTTTGCCTTTTCGGAAAGAGGCTCTGCTGAGAAAGAACACCGTGAGGTGTACCGTTCCTGTGCAAGCACAGATCCCCAGTGCTGTTGTGCCTGTGGATAGGCTGCACGGGGACAGTGAAGAGCAGCAAGAGCTTTCAGGGCTGGCACCTTCCTTGTGGGACAAGGAGCCGGACGTTTGCCTTTTCGGAAGGAGCGTCTGCCGAGTACAAGCGCCGTGAGATGTGCAGCCTGTGGGCAAGCACAGATCCCCAGTGCTGTTGTGCCTGTGCATAGGCTGCACGGGGACAGTGAAGAGCAGCAAGAGCTTTCAGGGCTGGCACCTTCCTTGTGGGACAAGGAGCCGGACGTTTGCCTTTTCGGTAAGAGGCTCTGCTGAGAACGAACACCGTGAGGTGTACCGTTTCTGTCTAAGCACAGATCCCCAGTGCTGTTTTGCCTGTGGATAGGGTGCATGGGGACAGTGAAGAGCAGCAAGAGCTTTCAGGGCTGGCACCTTCCTTGTGGGACAAGGAGCCGGACGTTTGCCTTTTCGGAAGGAGCGTCTGCCGAGTACAAGCGCCGTGAGATGTGCAGCCTGTGGGCAAGCACAGATCCCCAGTGCTGTTGTGCCTGTGGATAGGGTGCACGGGGACAGTGAAGAGCAGCAAGAGCTTTCAGGGCTGGCACCTTCCTTGTGGGACAAGGAGCCGGACGTTTGCCTTTTCGGAAAGAGGCTCTGCTGAGAACGAACACCGTGAGGTGTACCGTTCCTGTCTAAGTACAGATTCCCAAAGCTGTTGTGCCTGTGGATAGGGTGCACGGGGACAGTGAAGAGCAGCAAGAGCTTTCTGGGCTGGCACCTTCCTTGTGGGACAAGGAGCCGGACGTTTGCCTTTTCGGAAAGAGGCTCTGCTGAGTACAAGCGCCGTGAGACGTGCAGCCTGTGGGCAAGCACAGATCCCCAGTGCTGTTGTGCCTGTGCATAGGCTGCACGGGGACAGTGAAGAGCAGCAAGAGCTTTCAGGGCTGGCACCTTCCTTGTGGGACAAGGAGCCGGACGTTTGCCTTTTCGGAAAGAGGCTCTGCTGAGAACGAACACCGTGAGGTGTACCGTTCCTGTCTAAGCACAGATCCCCAGTGCTGTTGTGCCTGTGGATAGGGTGCCCGGGGACAGTGAAGAGCAGCAAGAGCTTTCAGGGCTGGCACCTTCCTTGTGGGACAAGGAGCCGGACGTTTGCCTTTTCGAAAGGAGCGTCTGCCGAGTACAAGCGCCGTGAGATGTGCAGCCTGTGGGCAAGCACAGATCCCCAGTGCTGTTGTGCCTGTGGATAGGGTGCCCGGGGACAGTGAAGAGCAGCAAGAGCTTTCAGGGCTGGCACCTTCCTTGTGGGACAAGGAGCCGGACGTTTGCCTTTTCGGTAAGAGGCTCTGCTGAGAACGAACACCGTGAGGTGTACCGTTCCTGGGCAAGCACAGATCCCCAGTGCTGTTGTGCCTGTGCATAGGCTGCACGGGAACAGTGAAGAGCAGCAAGAGCTTTCAGGGCTGGCACCTTCCTTGTGGGACAAGGAGCCGGACGTTTGCCTTTTCGATAAGAGGCTCTGCTGAGAACGAACACCATGAGGTGTACCGTTCCTGTCTAAGTACAGATTCCCAAAGCTGTTGTGCCTGTGGATAGGGTGCACGGGGACAGTGAAGAGCAGCAAGAGCTTTCAGGGCTGGCACCTTCCTTGTGGGACAAGGAGCCGGACGTTTGCCTTTTCGGAAAATTGCAATGCCGAGAACGAACACCGTGAGGTGTACCGTTCCTGGGCAAGCACAGATCCCCAGTGCTGTTGTGCCTGTGGATAGGGTGCACGGGGACAGTGAAGAGCAGCAAGAGCTTTCAGGGCTGGCACCTTCCTTGTGGGACAAGGAGCCGGACGTTTGCCTTTTCGGAAAGAGGCTCTGCTGAGAAAGAACACCGTGAGGTGTACCTTTCCTGTGCAAGCACAGATCCCCAGTGCTGTTTTGCCTGTGGATAGGCTGCACGGGGACAGTGAAGAGCAGCAAGAGCTTTCAGGGCTGGCACCTTCCTTGTGGGACAAGGAGCCGGACGTTTGCCTTTTCGGAAGGAGCGTCTGCCGAGTACAAGCGCCGTGAGATGTGCAGCCTGTGGGCAAGCACAGATCCCCAGTGCTGTTGTGCCTGTGCATAGGCTGCACGGGGACAGTGAAGAGCAGCAAGAGCTTTCAGGGCTGGCACCTTCCTTGTGGGACAAGGAGCCGGACGTTTGCCTTTTCGGTAAGAGGCTCTGCTGAGAACGAACACCGTGAGGTGTACCGTTTCTGTCTAAGCACAGATCCCCAGTGCTGTTGTGCCTGTGGATAGGGTGCCCGGGGACAGTGAAGAGCAGCAAGAGCTTTCAGGGCTGGCACCTTCCTTGTGGGACAAGGAGCCGGACGTTTGCCTTTTCGGTAAGAGGCTCTGCTGAGAACGAACACCGTGAGGTGTACCGTTCCTGGGCAAGCACAGATCCCCAGTGCTGTTGTGCCTGTGCATAGGCTGCACGGGAACACTGAAGAGCAGCAAGAGCTTTCAGGGCTGGCACCTTCCTTGTGGGACAAGGAGCCGGACGTTTGCCTTTTCGATAAGAGGCTCTGCTGAGAACGAACACCATGAGGTGTACCGTTCCTGTCTAAGTACAGATTCCCAAAGCTGTTGTGCCTGTGGATAGGGTGCACGGGGACAGTGAAGAGCAGCAAGAGCTTTCAGGGCTGGCACCTTCCTTGTGGGACAAGGAGCCGGACGTTTGCCTTTTCGGAAAATTGCAATGCCGAGAACGAACACCGTGAGGTGTACCGTTCCTGGGCAAGCACAGATCCCCAGTGCTGTTGTGCCTGTGGATAGGGTGCACGGGGACAGTGAAGAGCAGCAAGAGCTTTCAGGGCTGGCACCTTCCTTGTGGGAGAAGGAGCCGGACGTTTGCCTTTTCGGAAAGAGGCTCTGCTGAGAAAGAACACCGTGAGGTGTACCTTTCCTGTGCAAGCACAGATCCCCAGTGCTGTTTTGCCTGTGGATAGGCTGCACGGGGACAGTGAAGAGCAGCAAGAGCTTTCAGGGCTGGCACCTTCCTTGTGGGACAAGGAGCCGGACGTTTGCCTTTTCGGAAGGAGCGTCTGCCGAGTACAAGCGCCGTGAGATGTGCAGCCTGTGGGCAAGCACAGATCCCCAGTGCTGTTGTGCCTGTGCATAGGCTGCACGGGGACAGTGAAGAGCAGCAAGAGCTTTCAGGGCTGGCACCTTCCTTGTGGGACAAGGAGCCGGACGTTTGCCTTTTCGGTAAGAGGCTCTGCTGAGAACGAACACCGTGAGGTGTACCGTTTCTGTCTAAGCACAGATCCCCAGTGCTGTTGTGCCTGTGGATAGGGTGCACGGGGACAGTGAAGAGCAGCAAGAGCTTTCAGGGCTGGCACCTTCCTTGTGGGACAAGGAGCCGGACGTTTGCCTTTTCGAAAGGAGCGCCTGCCGAGTACAAGCGCCGTGAGATGTGCAGCCTGTGGGCAAGCACAGATCCCCAGTGCTGTTGTGCCTGTGGATAGGGTGCACAGGGACAGTGAAGAGCAGCAAGAGCTTTCAGGGCTGGCACCTTCCTTGTGGGACAAGGAGCCGGACGTTTGCCTTTTCGGAAAGAGGCTCTGCTGAGAACGAACACCGTGAGGTGTACCGTTCCTGTCTAAGTACAGATTCCCAAAGCTGTTGTGCCTGTGGATAGGGTGCATGGGGACAGTGAAGAGCAGCAAGAGCTTTCTGGGCTGGCACCTTCCTTGTGGGACAAGGAGCCGGACGTTTGCCTTTTCGGAAAGAGGCTCTGCTGAGTACAAGCGCCGTGAGATGTGCAGCCTGTGGGCAAGCACAGATCCCCAGTGCTGTTGTGCCTGTGCATAGGCTGCACGGGGACAGTGAAGAGCAGCAAGAGCTTTCAGGGCTGGCACCTTCCTTGTGGGAGAAGGAGCCGGACGTTTGCCTTTTCGGAAAGAGGCTCTGCTGAGAACGAACACCGTGAGGTGTACCGTTCCTGTCTAAGCACAGATCCCCA
Source organism: Buteo buteo (assembly GCF_964188355.1). Classification (NCBI taxonomy): domain Eukaryota; kingdom Metazoa; phylum Chordata; class Aves; order Accipitriformes; family Accipitridae; genus Buteo; species Buteo buteo. Next base: position 9,575,636 of record NC_134193.1, read on the forward strand.
GTGCTGTTGTGCCTGTGGATAGGGTGCACGGGGACAGTGAAGAGCAGCAAGAGCTTTCAGGGCTGGCACCTTCCTTGTGGGACAAGGAGCCGGACGTTTGCCTTTTCGAAAGGAGCGTCTGCCGAGTACAAGCGCCGTGAGATGTGCAGCCTGTGGGCAAGCACAGATCCCCAGTGCTGTTGTGCCTGTGCATAGGCTGCACGGGGACAGTGAAGAGCAGCAAGAGCTTTCAGGGCTGGCACCTTCCTTGTGGGACAAGGAGCCGGACGTTTGCCTTTTCGGAAAGAGGCTCTGCCGAGAACGAACACCGTGAGGTGTACCGTTCCTGGGCAAGCACAGATCCCCAGTGCTGTTGTGCCTGTGGATAGGGTGCACGGGGACAGTGAAGAGCAGCAAGAGCTTTCAGGGCTGGCACCTTCCTTGTGGGACAAGGAGCCGGACGTTTGCCTTTTCGGAAAATTGCAATGCCGAGAACGAACACCGTGAGGTGTACCGTTCCTGGGCAAGCACAGATCCCCAGTGCTGTTGTGCCTGTGGATAGGGTGCACGGGGACAGTGAAGAGCAGCAAGAGCTTTCAGGGCTGGCACCTTCCTTGTGGGACAAGGAGCCGGACGTTTGCCTTTTCGGAAAGAGGCTCTGCTGAGAACGAACACCGTGAGGTGTACCGTTCCTGTGCAAGCACAGATCCCCAGTGCTGTTGTGCCTGTGGATAGGGTGCACGGGGACAGTGAAGAGCAGCAAGAGCTTTCTGGGCTGGCACCTTCCTTGTGGGACAAGGAGCCGGACGTTTGCCTTTTCGGAAAGAGGCTCTGCTGAGAAAGAACACCGTGAGGTGTACCGTTCCTGTGCAAGCACAGATCCCCAGTGCTGTTGTGCCTGTGGATAGGGTGCACGGGGACAGTGAAGAGCAGCAAGAGCTTTCAGGGCTGGCACCTTCCTTGTGGGACAAGGAGCCGGACGTTTGCCTTTTCGGAAGGAGCGTCTGCCGAGTACAAGCGCCGTGAGATGTGCAGCCTGTGGGCAAGCACAGATCCCCAGTGCTGTTGTGCCTGTGCATAGGCTGCACGGGGACAGTGAAGAGCAGCAAGAGCTTTCAGGGCTGGCACCTTCCTTGTGGGACAAGGAGCCGGACGTTTGCCTTTTCGGTAAGAGGCTCTGCTGAGAACGAACACCGTGAGGTGTACCGTTTCTGTCTAAGCACAGATCCCCAGTGCTGTTGTGCCTGTGGATAGGGTGCATGGGGACAGTGAAGAGCAGCAAGAGCTTTCAGGGCTGGCACCTTCCTTGTGGGACAAGGAGCCGGACGTTTGCCTTTTCGGAAGGAGCGTCTGCCGAGTACAAGCGCCGTGAGATGTGCAGCCTGTGGGCAAGCACAGATCCCCAGTGCTGTTGTGCCTGTGGATAGGGTGCACGGGGACAGTGAAGAGCAGCAAGAGCTTTCAGGGCTGGCACCTTCCTTGTGGGACAAGGAGCCGGACGTTTGCCTTTTCGGAAAGAGGCTCTGCTGAGAACGAACACCGTGAGGTGTACCGTTCCTGTCTAAGTACAGATTCCCAAAGCTGTTGTGCCTGTGGATAGGGTGCACGGGGACAGTGAAGAGCAGCAAGAGCTTTCTGGGCTGGCACCTTCCTTGTGGGACAAGGAGCCGGACGTTTGCCTTTTCAGAAAGAGGCTCTGCTGAGTACAAGCGCCGTGAGACGTGCAGCCTGTGGGCAAGCACAGATCCCCAGTGCTGTTGTGCCTGTGCATAGGCTGCACGGGGACAGTGAAGAGCAGCAAGAGCTTTCAGGGCTGGCACCTTCCTTGTGGGACAAGGAGCCGGACGTTTGCCTTTTCGGAAAGAGGCTCTGCTGAGAACGAACACCGTGAGGTGTACCGTTCCTGTCTAAGCACAGATCCCCAGTGCTGTTGTGCCTGTGGATAGGGTGCCCGGGGACAGTGAAGAGCAGCAAGAGCTTTCAGGGCTGGCACCTTCCTTGTGGGACAAGGAGCCGGACGTTTGCCTTTTCGAAAGGAGCGTCTGCCGAGTACAAGCGCCGTGAGATGTGCAGCCTGTGGGCAAGCACAGATCCCCAGTGCTGTTGTGCCTCTGGATAGGGTGCCCGGGGACAGTGAAGAGCAGCAAGAGCTTTCAGGGCTGGCACCTTCCTTGTGGGACAAGGAGCCGGACGTTTGCCTTTTCGGTAAGAGGCTCTGCTGAGAACGAACACCGTGAGGTGTACCGTTCCTGGGCAAGCACAGATCCCCAGTGCTGTTGTGCCTGTGCATAGGCTGCACGGGAACAGTGAAGAGCAGCAAGAGCTTTCAGGGCTGGCACCTTCCTTGTGGGACAAGGAGCCGGACGTTTGCCTTTTCGATAAGAGGCTCTGCTGAGAACGAACACCATGAGGTGTACCGTTCCTGTCTAAGTACAGATTCCCAAAGCTGTTGTGCCTGTGGATAGGGTGCACGGGGACAGTGAAGAGCAGCAAGAGCTTTCAGGGCTGGCACCTTCCTTGTGGGACAAGGAGCCGGACGTTTGCCTTTTCGGAAAATTGCAATGCCGAGAACGAACACCGTGAGGTGTACCGTTCCTGGGCAAGCACAGATCCCCAGTGCTGTTGTGCCTGTGGATAGGGTGCACGGGGACAGTGAAGAGCAGCAAGAGCTTTCAGGGCTGGCACCTTCCTTGTGGGACAAGGAGCCGGACGTTTGCCTTTTCGGAAAGAGGCTCTGCTGAGAAAGAACACCGTGAGGTGTACCTTTCCTGTGCAAGCACAGATCCCCAGTGCTGTTTTGCCTGTGGATAGGCTGCACGGGGACAGTGAAGAGCAGCAAGAGCTTTCAGGGCTGGCACCTTCCTTGTGGGACAAGGAGCCGGACGTTTGCCTTTTCGGAAGGAGCGTCTGCCGAGTACAAGCGCCGTGAGATGTGCAGCCTGTGGGCAAGCACAGATCCCCAGTGCTGTTGTGCCTGTGCATAGGCTGCACGGGGACAGTGAAGAGCAGCAAGAGCTTTCAGGGCTGGCACCTTCCTTGTGGGACAAGGAGCCGGACGTTTGCCTTTTCGGTAAGAGGCTCTGCTGAGAACGAACACCGTGAGGTGTACCGTTTCTGTCTAAGCACAGATCCCCAGTGCTGTTGTGCCTGTGGATAGGGTGCCCGGGGACAGTGAAGAGCAGCAAGAGCTTTCAGGGCTGGCACCTTCCTTGTGGGACAAGGAGCCGGACGTTTGCCTTTTCGGTAAGAGGCTCTGCTGAGAACGAACACCGTGAGGTGTACCGTTCCTGGGCAAGCACAGATCCCCAGTGCTGTTGTGCCTGTGCATAGGCTGCACGGGAACACTGAAGAGCAGCAAGAGCTTTCAGGGCTGGCACCTTCCTTGTGGGACAAGGAGCCGGACGTTTGCCTTTTCGATAAGAGGCTCTGCTGAGAACGAACACCATGAGGTGTACCGTTCCTGTCTAAGTACAGATTCCCAAAGCTGTTGTGCCTGTGGATAGGGTGCACGGGGACAGTGAAGAGCAGCAAGAGCTTTCAGGGCTGGCACCTTCCTTGTGGGACAAGGAGCCGGACGTTTGCCTTTTCGGAAAATTGCAATGCCGAGAACGAACACCGTGAGGTGTACCGTTCCTGGGCAAGCACAGATCCCCAGTGCTGTTGTGCCTGTGGATAGGGTGCACGGGGACAGTGAAGAGCAGCAAGAGCTTTCAGGGCTGGCACCTTCCTTGTGGGACAAGGAGCCAGATGTTTGCCTTTTCGGAAAGAGGTTCTGCTGAGAACGAACACCGTGAGGTGTACCGTTCCTGTCTAAGTACAGATCCCCAGTGCTGTTGTGCCTGTGGATAGGGTGCACGGGGACAGTGAAGAGCAGCAAGAGCTTTCAGGGCTGGCACCTTCCTTGTGGGAGAAGGAGCCGGACGTTTGCCTTTTCGGAAAGAGGCTCTGCTGAGAAAGAACACCGTGAGGTGTACCTTTCCTGTGCAAGCACAGATCCCCAGTGCTGTTTTGCCTGTGGATAGGCTGCACGGGGACAGTGAAGAGCAGCAAGAGCTTTCAGGGCTGGCACCTTCCTTGTGGGACAAGGAGCCGGACGTTTGCCTTTTCGGAAGGAGCGTCTGCCGAGTACAAGCGCCGTGAGATGTGCAGCCTGTGGGCAAGCACAGATCCCCAGTGCTGTTGTGCCTGTGCATAGGCTGCACGGGGACAGTGAAGAGCAGCAAGAGCTTTCAGGGCTGGCACCTTCCTTGTGGGACAAGGAGCCGGACGTTTGCCTTTTCGGTAAGAGGCTCTGCTGAGAACGAACACCGTGAGGTGTACCGTTTCTGTCTAAGCACAGATCCCCAGTGCTGTTGTGCCTGTGGATAGGGTGCACGGGGACAGTGAAGAGCAGCAAGAGCTTTCTGGGCTGGCACCTTCCTTGTGGGACAAGGAGCCGGACGTTTGCCTTTTCGGAAGGAGCGTCTGCCGAGTACAAGCGCCGTGAGATGTGCAGCCTGTGGGCAAGCACAGATCCCCAGTGCTGTTGTGCCTGTGCATAGGGTGCACAGGGACAGTGAAGAGCAGCAAGAGCTTTCAGGGCTGGCACCTTCCTTGTGGGACAAGGAGCCGGACGTTTGCCTTTTCGGAAAATTGCAATGCCGAGAACGAACACCGTGAGGTGTACCGTTCCTGGGCAAGCACAGATCCCCAGTGCTGTTGTGCCTGTGGATAGGGTGCACGGGGACAGTGAAGAGCAGCAAGAGCTTTCAGGGCTGGCACCTTCCTTGTGGGAGAAGGAGCCGGACGTTTGCCTTTTCGGAAAGAGGCTCTGCTGAGAAAGAACACCGTGAGGTGTACCTTTCCTGTGCAAGCACAGATCCCCAGTGCTGTTTTGCCTGTGGATAGGCTGCACGGGGACAGTGAAGAGCAGCAAGAGCTTTCAGGGCTGGCACCTTCCTTGTGGGACAAGGAGCCGGACGTTTGCCTTTTCGGAAGGAGCGTCTGCCGAGTACAAGCGCCGTGAGATGTGCAGCCTGTGGGCAAGCACAGATCCCCAGTGCTGTTGTGCCTGTGCATAGGCTGCACGGGGACAGTGAAGAGCAGCAAGAGCTTTCAGGGCTGGCACCTTCCTTGTGGGACAAGGAGCCGGACGTTTGCCTTTTCGGTAAGAGGCTCTGCTGAGAACGAACACCGTGAGGTGTACCGTTTCTGTCTAAGCACAGATCCCCAGTGCTGTTGTGCCTGTGGATAGGGTGCACGGGGACAGTGAAGAGCAGCAAGAGCTTTCAGGGCTGGCACCTTCCTTGTGGGACAAGGAGCCGGACGTTTGCCTTTTCGAAAGGAGCGCCTGCCGAGTACAAGCGCCGTGAGATGTGCAGCCTGTGGGCAAGCACAGATCCCCAGTGCTGTTGTGCCTGTGGATAGGGTGCACAGGGACAGTGAAGAGCAGCAAGAGCTTTCAGGGCTGGCACCTTCCTTGTGGGACAAGGAGCCGGACGTTTGCCTTTTCGGAAAGAGGCTCTGCTGAGAACGAACACCGTGAGGTGTACCGTTCCTGTCTAAGTACAGATTCCCAAAGCTGTTGTGCCTGTGGATAGGGTGCATGGGGACAGTGAAGAGCAGCAAGAGCTTTCTGGGCTGGCACCTTCCTTGTGGGACAAGGAGCCGGACGTTTGCCTTTTCGGAAAGAGGCTCTGCTGAGTACAAGCGCCGTGAGATGTGCAGCCTGTGGGCAAGCACAGATCCCCAGTGCTGTTGTGCCTGTGCATAGGCTGCACGGGGACAGTGAAGAGCAGCAAGAGCTTTCAGGGCTGGCACCTTCCTTGTGGGAGAAGGAGCCGGACGTTTGCCTTTTCGGAAAGAGGCTCTGCTGAGAACGAACACCGTGAGGTGTACCGTTCCTGTCTAAGCACAGATCCCCAGTGCTGTTGTGCCTGTGGATAGGGTGCACGGGGACAGTGAAGAGCAGCAAGAGCTTTCAGGGCTGGCACCTTCCTTGTGGGACAAGGAGCCGGACGTTTGCCTTTTCGAAAGGAGCGTCTGCCGAGTACAAGCGCCGTGAGATGTGCAGCCTGTGGGCAAGCACAGATCCCCAGTGCTGTTGTGCCTGTGCATAGGCTGCACGGGGACAGTGAAGAGCAGCAAGAGCTTTCAGGGCTGGCACCTTCCTTGTGGGACAAGGAGCCGGACGTTTGCCTTTTCGGAAAGAGGCTCTGCCGAGAACGAACACCGTGAGGTGTACCGTTCCTGGGCAAGCACAGATCCCCAGTGCTGTTGTGCCTGTGGATAGGGTGCACGGGGACAGTGAAGAGCAGCAAGAGCTTTCAGGGCTGGCACCTTCCTTGTGGGACAAGGAGCCGGACGTTTGCCTTTTCGGAAAATTGCAATGCCGAGAACGAACACCGTGAGGTGTACCGTTCCTGGGCAAGCACAGATCCCCAGTGCTGTTGTGCCTGTGGATAGGGTGCACGGGGACAGTGAAGAGCAGCAAGAGCTTTCAGGGCTGGCACCTTCCTTGTGGGACAAGGAGCCGGACGTTTGCCTTTTCGGAAAGAGGCTCTGCTGAGAACGAACACCGTGAGGTGTACCGTTCCTGTGCAAGCACAGATCCCCAGTGCTGTTGTGCCTGTGGATAGGGTGCACGGGGACAGTGAAGAGCAGCAAGAGCTTTCTGGGCTGGCACCTTCCTTGTGGGACAAGGAGCCGGACGTTTGCCTTTTCGGAAAGAGGCTCTGCTGAGAAAGAACACCGTGAGGTGTACCGTTCCTGTGCAAGCACAGATCCCCAGTGCTGTTGTGCCTGTGGATAGGCTGCACGGGGACAGTGAAGAGCAGCAAGAGCTTTCAGGGCTGGCACCTTCCTTGTGGGACAAGGAGCCGGACGTTTGCCTTTTCGGAAGGAGCGTCTGCCGAGTACAAGCGCCGTGAGATGTGCAGCCTGTGGGCAAGCACAGATCCCCAGTGCTGTTGTGCCTGTGCATAGGCTGCACGGGGACAGTGAAGAGCAGCAAGAGCTTTCAGGGCTGGCACCTTCCTTGTGGGACAAGGAGCCGGACGTTTGCCTTTTCGGTAAGAGGCTCTGCTGAGAACGAACACCGTGAGGTGTACCGTTTCTGTCTAAGCACAGATCCCCAGTGCTGTTTTGCCTGTGGATAGGGTGCATGGGGACAGTGAAGAGCAGCAAGAGCTTTCAGGGCTGGCACCTTCCTTGTGGGACAAGGAGCCGGACGTTTGCCTTTTCGGAAGGAGCGTCTGCCGAGTACAAGCGCCGTGAGATGTGCAGCCTGTGGGCAAGCACAGATCCCCAGTGCTGTTGTGCCTGTGGATAGGGTGCACGGGGACAGTGAAGAGCAGCAAGAGCTTTCAGGGCTGGCACCTTCCTTGTGGGACAAGGAGCCGGACGTTTGCCTTTTCGGAAAGAGGCTCTGCTGAGAACGAACACCGTGAGGTGTACCGTTCCTGTCTAAGTACAGATTCCCAAAGCTGTTGTGCCTGTGGATAGGGTGCACGGGGACAGTGAAGAGCAGCAAGAGCTTTCTGGGCTGGCACCTTCCTTGTGGGACAAGGAGCCGGACGTTTGCCTTTTCGGAAAGAGGCTCTGCTGAGTACAAGCGCCGTGAGACGTGCAGCCTGTGGGCAAGCACAGATCCCCAGTGCTGTTGTGCCTGTGCATAGGCTGCACGGGGACAGTGAAGAGCAGCAAGAGCTTTCAGGGCTGGCACCTTCCTTGTGGGACAAGGAGCCGGACGTTTGCCTTTTCGGAAAGAGGCTCTGCTGAGAACGAACACCGTGAGGTGTACCGTTCCTGTCTAAGCACAGATCCCCAGTGCTGTTGTGCCTGTGGATAGGGTGCCCGGGGACAGTGAAGAGCAGCAAGAGCTTTCAGGGCTGGCACCTTCCTTGTGGGACAAGGAGCCGGACGTTTGCCTTTTCGAAAGGAGCGTCTGCCGAGTACAAGCGCCGTGAGATGTGCAGCCTGTGGGCAAGCACAGATCCCCAGTGCTGTTGTGCCTCTGGATAGGGTGCCCGGGGACAGTGAAGAGCAGCAAGAGCTTTCAGGGCTGGCACCTTCCTTGTGGGACAAGGAGCCGGACGTTTGCCTTTTCGGTAAGAGGCTCTGCTGAGAACGAACACCGTGAGGTGTACCGTTCCTGGGCAAGCACAGATCCCCAGTGCTGTTGTGCCTGTGCATAGGCTGCACGGGAACAGTGAAGAGCAGCAAGAGCTTTCAGGGCTGGCACCTTCCTTGTGGGACAAGGAGCCGGACGTTTGCCTTTTCGATAAGAGGCTCTGCTGAGAACGAACACCATGAGGTGTACCGTTCCTGTCTAAGTACAGATTCCCAAAGCTGTTGTGCCTGTGGATAGGGTGCACGGGGACAGTGAAGAGCAGCAAGAGCTTTCAGGGCTGGCACCTTCCTTGTGGGACAAGGAGCCGGACGTTTGCCTTTTCGGAAAATTGCAATGCCGAGAACGAACACCGTGAGGTGTACCGTTCCTGGGCAAGCACAGATCCCCAGTGCTGTTGTGCCTGTGGATAGGGTGCACGGGGACAGTGAAGAGCAGCAAGAGCTTTCAGGGCTGGCACCTTCCTTGTGGGACAAGGAGCCGGACGTTTGCCTTTTCGGAAAGAGGCTCTGCTGAGAAAGAACACCGTGAGGTGTACCTTTCCTGTGCAAGCACAGATCCCCAGTGCTGTTTTGCCTGTGGATAGGCTGCACGGGGACAGTGAAGAGCAGCAAGAGCTTTCAGGGCTGGCACCTTCCTTGTGGGACAAGGAGCCGGACGTTTGCCTTTTCGGAAGGAGCGTCTGCCGAGTACAAGCGCCGTGAGATGTGCAGCCTGTGGGCAAGCACAGATCCCCAGTGCTGTTGTGCCTGTGCATAGGCTGCACGGGGACAGTGAAGAGCAGCAAGAGCTTTCAGGGCTGGCACCTTCCTTGTGGGACAAGGAGCCGGACGTTTGCCTTTTCGGTAAGAGGCTCTGCTGAGAACGAACACCGTGAGGTGTACCGTTTCTGTCTAAGCACAGATCCCCAGTGCTGTTGTGCCTGTGGATAGGGTGCCCGGGGACAGTGAAGAGCAGCAAGAGCTTTCAGGGCTGGCACCTTCCTTGTGGGACAAGGAGCCGGACGTTTGCCTTTTCGGTAAGAGGCTCTGCTGAGAACGAACACCGTGAGGTGTACCGTTCCTGGGCAAGCACAGATCCCCAGTGCTGTTTTGCCTGTGGATAGGCTGCACGGGGACAGTGAAGAGCAGCAAGAGCTTTCAGGGCTGGCACCTTCCTTGTGGGACAAGGAGCCGGACGTTTGCCTTTTCGGAAGGAGCGTCTGCCGAGTACAAGCGCCGTGAGATGTGCAGCCTGTGGGCAAGCACAGATCCCCAGTGCTGTTGTGCCTGTGCATAGGCTGCACGGGGACAGTGAAGAGCAGCAAGAGCTTTCAGGGCTGGCACCTTCCTTGTGGGACAAGGAGCCGGACGTTTGCCTTTTCGGTAAGAGGCTCTGCTGAGAACGAACACCGTGAGGTGTACCGTTTCTGTCTAAGCACAGATCCCCAGTGCTGTTGTGCCTGTGGATAGGGTGCCCGGGGACAGTGAAGAGCAGCAAGAGCTTTCAGGGCTGGCACCTTCCTTGTGGGACAAGGAGCCGGACGTTTGCCTTTTCGGTAAGAGGCTCTGCTGAGAACGAACACCGTGAGGTGTACCGTTCCTGGGCAAGCACAGATCCCCAGTGCTGTTGTGCCTGTGCATAGGCTGCACGGGAACACTGAAGAGCAGCAAGAGCTTTCAGGGCTGGCACCTTCCTTGTGGGACAAGGAGCCGGACGTTTGCCTTTTCGATAAGAGGCTCTGCTGAGAACGAACACCATGAGGTGTACCGTTCCTGTCTAAGTACAGATTCCCAGTGCTGTTGTGCCTGTGGATAGGGTGCACGGGGACAGTGAAGAGCAGCAAGAGCTTTCAGGGCTGGCACCTTCCTTGTGGGACAAGGAGCCGGACGTTTGCCTTTTCGGAAAATTGCAATGCCGAGAACGAACACCGTGAGGTGTACCGTTCCTGGGCAAGCACAGATCCCCAGTGCTGTTGTGCCTGTGGATAGGGTGCACGGGGACAGTGAAGAGCAGCAAGAGCTTTCAGGGCTGGCACCTTCCTTGTGGGACAAGGAGCCGGACGTTTGCCTTTTCGGAAAGAGGCTCTGCTGAGAACGAACACCGTGAGGTGTACCGTTCCTGTGCAAGCACAGATCCCCAGTGCTGTTGTGCCTGTGGATAGGGTGCACGGGGACAGTGAAGAGCAGCAAGAGCTTTCTGGGCTGGCACCTTCCTTGTGGGACAAGGAGCCGGACGTTTGCCTTTTCGGAAAGAGGCTCTGCTGAGAAAGAACACCGTGAGGTGTACCGTTCCTGTGCAAGCACAGATCCCCAGTGCTGTTGTGCCTGTGGATAGGCTGCACGGGGACAGTGAAGAGCAGCAAGAGCTTTCAGGGCTGGCACCTTCCTTGTGGGACAAGGAGCCGGACGTTTGCCTTTTCGGAAGGAGCGTCTGCCGAGTACAAGCGCCGTGAGATGTGCAGCCTGTGGGCAAGCACAGATCCCCAGTGCTGTTGTGCCTGTGGATAGGGTGCACGGGGACAGTGAAGAGCAGCAAGAGCTTTCAGGGCTGGCACCTTCCTTGTGGGACAAGGAGCCGGACGTTTGCCTTTTCGGTAAGAGGCTCTGCTGAGAACGAACACCGTGAGGTGTACCGTTTCTGTCTAAGCACAGATCCCCAGTGCTGTTGTGCCTGTGGATAGGGTGCATGGGGACAGTGAAGAGCAGCAAGAGCTTTCAGGGCTGGCACCTTCCTTGTGGGACAAGGAGCCGGACGTTTGCCTTTTCGGAAGGAGCGTCTGCCGAGTACAAGCGCCGTGAGATGTGCAGCCTGTGGGCAAGCACAGATCCCCAGTGCTGTTGTGCCTGTGGATAGGGTGCACGGGGACAGTGAAGAGCAGCAAGAGCTTTCAGGGCTGGCACCTTCCTTGTGGGACAAGGAGCCGGACGTTTGCCTTTTCGGAAAGAGGCTCTGCTGAGAACGAACACCGTGAGGTGTACCGTTCCTGTCTAAGTACAGATTCCCAAAGCTGTTGTGCCTGTGGATAGGGTGCACGGGGACAGTGAAGAGCAGCAAGAGCTTTCTGGGCTGGCACCTTCCTTGTGGGACAAGGAGCCGGACGTTTGCCTTTTCGGAAAGAGGCTCTGCTGAGTACAAGCGCCGTGAGACGTGCAGCCTGTGGGCAAGCACAGATCCCCAGTGCTGTTGTGCCTGTGCATAGGCTGCACGGGGACAGTGAAGAGCAGCAAGAGCTTTCAGGGCTGGCACCTTCCTTGTGGGACAAGGAGCCGGACGTTTGCCTTTTCGGAAAGAGGCTCTGCTGAGAACGAACACCGTGAGGTGTACCGTTCCTGTCTAAGCACAGATCCCCAGTGCTGTTGTGCCTGTGGATAGGGTGCCCGGGGACAGTGAAGAGCAGCAAGAGCTTTCAGGGCTGGCACCTTCCTTGTGGGACAAGGAGCCGGACGTTTGCCTTTTCGAAAGGAGCGTCTGCCGAGTACAAGCGCCGTGAGATGTGCAGCCTGTGGGCAAGCACAGATCCCCAGTGCTGTTGTGCCTCTGGATAGGGTGCCCGGGGACAGTGAAGAGCAGCAAGAGCTTTCAGGGCTGGCACCTTCCTTGTGGGACAAGGAGCCGGACGTTTGCCTTTTCGGTAAGAGGCTCTGCTGAGAACGAACACCGTGAGGTGTACCGTTCCTGGGCAAGCACAGATCCCCAGTGCTGTTGTGCCTGTGCATAGGCTGCACGGGAACAGTGAAGAGCAGCAAGAGCTTTCAGGGCTGGCACCTTCCTTGTGGGACAAGGAGCCGGACGTTTGCCTTTTCGATAAGAGGCTCTGCTGAGAACGAACACCATGAGGTGTACCGTTCCTGTCTAAGTACAGATTCCCAAAGCTGTTGTGCCTGTGGATAGGGTGCACGGGGACAGTGAAGAGCAGCAAGAGCTTTCAGGGCTGGCACCTTCCTTGTGGGACAAGGAGCCGGACGTTTGCCTTTTCGGAAAATTGCAATGCCGAGAACGAACACCGTGAGGTGTACCGTTCCTGGGCAAGCACAGATCCCCAGTGCTGTTGTGCCTGTGGATAGGGTGCACGGGGACAGTGAAGAGCAGCAAGAGCTTTCAGGGCTGGCACCTTCCTTGTGGGACAAGGAGCCGGACGTTTGCCTTTTCGGAAAGAGGCTCTGCTGAGAAAGAACACCGTGAGGTGTACCTTTCCTGTGCAAGCACAGATCCCCAGTGCTGTTTTGCCTGTGGATAGGCTGCACGGGGACAGTGAAGAGCAGCAAGAGCTTTCAGGGCTGGCACCTTCCTTGTGGGACAAGGAGCCGGACGTTTGCCTTTTCGGAAGGAGCGTCTGCCGAGTACAAGCGCCGTGAGATGTGCAGCCTGTGGGCAAGCACAGATCCCCAGTGCTGTTGTGCCTGTGCATAGGCTGCACGGGGACAGTGAAGAGCAGCAAGAGCTTTCAGGGCTGGCACCTTCCTTGTGGGACAAGGAGCCGGACGTTTGCCTTTTCGGAAAGAGGCTCTGCCGAGAACGAACACCGTGAGGTGTACCGTTCCTGGGCAAGCACAGATCCCCAGTGCTGTTGTGCCTGTGGATAGGGTGCACGGGGACAGTGAAGAGCAGCAAGAGCTTTCAGGGCTGGCACCTTCCTTGTGGGACAAGGAGCCGGACGTTTGCCTTTTCGGAAAATTGCAATGCCGAGAACGAACACCGTGAGGTGTACCGTTCCTGGGCAAGCACAGATCCCCAGTGCTGTTGTGCCTGTGGATAGGGTGCACGGGGACAGTGAAGAGCAGCAAGAGCTTTCAGGGCTGGCACCTTCCTTGTGGGAAAAGGAGCCGGACGTTTGCCTTTTCGGAAAGAGGCTCTGCTGAGAACGAACACCGTGAGGTGTACCGTTCCTGTGCAAGCACAGATCCCCAGTGCTGTTGTGCCTGTGGATAGGGTGCACGGGGACAGTGAAGAGCAGCAAGAGCTTTCTGGGCTGGCACCTTCCTTGTGGGACAAGGAGCCGGACGTTTGCCTTTTCGGAAAGAGGCTCTGCTGAGAAAGAACACCGTGAGGTGTACCGTTCCTGTGCAAGCACAGATCCCCAGTGCTGTTGTGCCTGTGGATAGGCTGCACGGGGACAGTGAAGAGCAGCAAGAGCTTTCAGGGCTGGCACCTTCCTTGTGGGACAAGGAGCCGGACGTTTGCCTTTTCGGAAGGAGCGTCTGCCGAGTACAAGCGCCGTGAGATGTGCAGCCTGTGGGCAAGCACAGATCCCCAGTGCTGTTGTGCCTGTGGATAGGGTGCACGGGGACAGTGAAGAGCAGCAAGAGCTTTCAGGGCTGGCACCTTCCTTGTGGGACAAGGAGCCGGACGTTTGCCTTTTCGGTAAGAGGCTCTGCTGAGAACGAACACCGTGAGGTGTACCGTTCCTGTGCAAGCACAGATCCCCAGTGCTGTTGTGCCTGTGGATAGGGTGCATGGGGACAGTGAAGAGCAGCAAGAGCTTTCAGGGCTGGCACCTTCCTTGTGGGACAAGGAGCCGGACGTTTGCCTTTTCGGAAGGAGCGTCTGCCGAGTACAAGCGCCGTGAGATGTGCAGCCTGTGGGCAAGCACAGATCCCCAGTGCTGTTGTGCCTGTGGATAGGGTGCACGGGGACAGTGAAGAGCAGCAAGAGCTTTCAGGGCTTGCACCTTCCTTGTGGGACAAGGAGCCGGACGTTTGCCTTTTCGGAAAGAGGCTCTGCTGAGAACGAACACCGTGAGGTGTACCGTTCCTGTCTAAGTACAGATTCCCAAAGCTGTTGTGCCTGTGGATAGGGTGCACGGGGACAGTGAAGAGCAGCAAGAGCTTTCTGGGCTGGCACCTTCCTTGTGGGACAAGGAGCCGGACGTTTGCCTTTTCGGAAAGAGGCTCTGCTGAGTACAAGCGCCGTGAGACGTGCAGCCTGTGGGCAAGCACAGATCCCCAGTGCTGTTGTGCCTGTGCATAGGCTGCACGGGGACAGTGAAGAGCAGCAAGAGCTTTCAGGGCTGGCACCTTCCTTGTGGGACAAGGAGCCGGACGTTTGCCTTTTCGGAAAGAGGCTCTGCTGAGAACGAACACCGTGAGGTGTACCGTTCCTGTCTAAGCACAGATCCCCAGTGCTGTTGTGCCTGTGGATAGGGTGCCCGGGGACAGTGAAGAGCAGCAAGAGCTTTCAGGGCTGGCACCTTCCTTGTGGGACAAGGAGCCGGACGTTTGCCTTTTCGAAAGGAGCGTCTGCCGAGTACAAGCGCCGTGAGATGTGCAGCCTGTGGGCAAGCACAGATCCCCAGTGCTGTTGTGCCTCTGGATAGGGTGCCCGGGGACAGTGAAGAGCAGCAAGAGCTTTCAGGGCTGGCACCTTCCTTGTGGGACAAGGAGCCGGACGTTTGCCTTTTCGGTAAGAGGCTCTGCTGAGAACGAACACCGTGAGGTGTACCGTTCCTGGGCAAGCACAGATCCCCAGTGCTGTTGTGCCTGTGCATAGGCTGCACGGGAACAGTGAAGAGCAGCAAGAGCTTTCAGGGCTGGCACCTTCCTTGTGGGACAAGGAGCCGGACGTTTGCCTTTTCGATAAGAGGCTCTGCTGAGAACGAACACCATGAGGTGTACCGTTCCTGTCTAAGTACAGATTCCCAAAGCTGTTGTGCCTGTGGATAGGGTGCACGGGGACAGTGAAGAGCAGCAAGAGCTTTCAGGGCTGGCACCTTCCTTGTGGGACAAGGAGCCGGACGTTTGCCTTTTCGGAAAATTGCAATGCCGAGAACGAACACCGTGAGGTGTACCGTTCCTGGGCAAGCACAGATCCCCAGTGCTGTTGTGCCTGTGGATAGGGTGCACGGGGACAGTGAAGAGCAGCAAGAGCTTTCAGGGCTGGCACCTTCCTTGTGGGACAAGGAGCCGGACGTTTGCCTTTTCGGAAAGAGGCTCTGCTGAGAAAGAACACCGTGAGGTGTACCTTTCCTGTGCAAGCACAGATCCCCAGTGCTGTTTTGCCTGTGGATAGGCTGCACGGGGACAGTGAAGAGCAGCAAGAGCTTTCAGGGCTGGCACCTTCCTTGTGGGACAAGGAGCCGGACGTTTGCCTTTTCGGAAGGAGCGTCTGCCGAGTACAAGCGCCGTGAGATGTGCAGCCTGTGGGCAAGCACAGATCCCCAGTGCTGTTGTGCCTGTGCATAGGCTGCACGGGGACAGTGAAGAGCAGCAAGAGCTTTCAGGGCTGGCACCTTCCTTGTGGGACAAGGAGCCGGACGTTTGCCTTTTCGGTAAGAGGCTCTGCTGAGAACGAACACCGTGAGGTGTACCGTTTCTGTCTAAGCACAGATCCCCAGTGCTGTTGTGCCTGTGGATAGGGTGCCCGGGGACAGTGAAGAGCAGCAAGAGCTTTCAGGGCTGGCACCTTCCTTGTGGGACAAGGAGCCGGACGTTTGCCTTTTCGGTAAGAGGCTCTGCTGAGAACGAACACCGTGAGGTGTACCGTTCCTGGGCAAGCACAGATCCCCAGTGCTGTTGTGCCTGTGCATAGGCTGCACGGGAACACTGAAGAGCAGCAAGAGCTTTCAGGGCTGGCACCTTCCTTGTGGGACAAGGAGCCGGACGTTTGCCTTTTCGGTAAGAGGCTCTGCTGAGAACGAACACCGTGAGGTGTACCGTTTCTGTCTAAGCACAGATCCCCAGTGCTGTTGTGCCTGTGGATAGGGTGCCCGGGGACAGTGAAGAGCAGCAAGAGCTTTCAGGGCTGGCACCTTCCTTGTGGGACAAGGAGCCGGACGTTTGCCTTTTCGGTAAGAGGCTCTGCTGAGAACGAACACCGTGAGGTGTACCGTTCCTGGGCAAGCACAGATCCCCAGTGCTGTTGTGCCTGTGCATAGGCTGCACGGGAACACTGAAGAGCAGCAAGAGCTTTCAGGGCTGGCACCTTCCTTGTGGGACAAGGAGCCGGACGTTTGCCTTTTCGATAAGAGGCTCTGCTGAGAACGAACACCATGAGGTGTACCGTTCCTGTCTAAGTACAGATTCCCAAAGCTGTTGTGCCTGTGGATAGGGTGCACGGGGACAGTGAAGAGCAGCAAGAGCTTTCAGGGCTGGCACCTTCCTTGTGGGACAAGGAGCCGGACGTTTGCCTTTTCGGAAAATTGCAATGCCGAGAACGAACACCGTGAGGTGTACCGTTCCTGGGCAAGCACAGATCCCCAGTGCTGTTGTGCCTGTGGATAGGGTGCACGGGGACAGTGAAGAGCAGCAAGAGCTTTCAGGGCTGGCACCTTCCTTGTGGGACAAGGAGCCAGATGTTTGCCTTTTCGGAAAGAGGTTCTGCTGAGAACGAACACCGTGAGGTGTACCGTTCCTGTCTAAGTACAGATCCCCAGTGCTGTTGTGCCTGTGGATAGGGTGCACGGGGACAGTGAAGAGCAGCAAGAGCTTTCAGGGCTGGCACCTTCCTTGTGGGAGAAGGAGCCGGACGTTTGCCTTTTCGGAAAGAGGCTCTGCTGAGAAAGAACACCGTGAGGTGTACCTTTCCTGTGCAAGCACAGATCCCCAGTGCTGTTTTGCCTGTGGATAGGCTGCACGGGGACAGTGAAGAGCAGCAAGAGCTTTCAGGGCTGGCACCTTCCTTGTGGGACAAGGAGCCGGACGTTTGCCTTTTCGGAAGGAGCGTCTGCCGAGTACAAGCGCCGTGAGATGTGCAGCCTGTGGGCAAGCACAGATCCCCAGTGCTGTTGTGCCTGTGCATAGGCTGCACGGGGACAGTGAAGAGCAGCAAGAGCTTTCAGGGCTGGCACCTTCCTTGTGGGACAAGGAGCCGGACGTTTGCCTTTTCGGTAAGAGGCTCTGCTGAGAACGAACACCGTGAGGTGTACCGTTTCTGTCTAAGCACAGATCCCCAGTGCTGTTGTGCCTGTGGATAGGGTGCACGGGGACAGTGAAGAGCAGCAAGAGCTTTCTGGGCTGGCACCTTCCTTGTGGGACAAGGAGCCGGACGTTTGCCTTTTCGGAAGGAGCGTCTGCCGAGTACAAGCGCCGTGAGATGTGCAGCCTGTGGGCAAGCACAGATCCCCAGTGCTGTTGTGCCTGTGCATAGGGTGCACAGGGACAGTGAAGAGCAGCAAGAGCTTTCAGGGCTGGCACCTTCCTTGTGGGACAAGGAGCCGGACGTTTGCCTTTTCGGAAAGAGGCTCTGCTGAGAACGAACACCGTGAGGTGTACCGTTCCTGTCTAAGTACAGATTCCCAAAGCTGTTGTGCCTGTGGATAGGGTGCATGGGGACAGTGAAGAGCAGCAAGAGCTTTCAGGGCTGGCACCTTCCTTGTGGGAGAAGGAGCCGGACGTTTGCCTTTTCGGAAAGAGGCTCTGCTGAGTACAAGCGCCGTGAGATGTGCAGCCTGTGGGCAAGCACAGATCCCCAGTGCTGTTGTGCCTGTGCATAGGCTGCACGGGGACAGTGAAGAGCAGCAAGAGCTTTCAGGGCTGGCACCTTCCTTGTGGGACAAGGAGCCGGACGTTTGCCTTTTCGGAAAGAGGCTCTGCTGAGAACGAACACCGTGAGGTGTACCGTTCCTGTCTAAGCACAGATCCCCAGTGCTGTTGTGCCTGTGGATAGGGTGCACGGGGACAGTGAAGAGCAGCAAGAGCTTTCAGGGCTGGCACCTTCCTTGTGGGACAAGGAGCCGGACGTTTGCCTTTTCGAAAGGAGCGTCTGCCGAGTACAAGCGCCGTGAGATGTGCAGCCTGTGGGCAAGCACAGATCCCCAGTGCTGTTGTGCCTGTGCATAGGGTGCACGGGGACAGTGAAGAGCAGCAAGAGCTTTCAGGGCTGGCACCTTCCTTGTGGGACAAGGAGCCGGACGTTTGCCTTTTCGGAAAGAGGCTCTGCTGAGAACGAACACCGTGAGGTGTACCGTTCCTGTCTAAGTACAGATTCCCAAAGCTGTTGTGCCTGTGGATAGGGTGCACGGGGACAGTGAAGAGCAGCAAGAGCTTTCAGGGCTGGCACCTTCCTTGTGGGACAAGGAGCCGGACGTTTGCCTTTTCGGAAAATTGCAATGCCGAGAACGAACACCGTGAGGTGTACCGTTCCTGGGCAAGCACAGATCCCCAGTGCTGTTGTGCCTGTGGATAGGGTGCACGGGGACAGTGAAGAGCAGCAAGAGCTTTCAGGGCTGGCACCTTCCTTGTGGGACAAGGAGCCGGACGTTTGCCTTTTCGGAAAGAGGCTCTGCTGAGAAAGAACACCGTGAGGTGTACCTTTCCTGTGCAAGCACAGATCCCCAGTGCTGTTTTGCCTGTGGATAGGCTGCACGGGGACAGTGAAGAGCAGCAAGAGCTTTCAGGGCTGGCACCTTCCTTGTGGGACAAGGAGCCGGACGTTTGCCTTTTCGGAAGGAGCGTCTGCCGAGTACAAGCGCCGTGAGATGTGCAGCCTGTGGGCAAGCACAGATCCCCAGTGCTGTTGTGCCTGTGCATAGGCTGCACGGGGACAGTGAAGAGCAGCAAGAGCTTTCAGGGCTGGCACCTTCCTTGTGGGACAAGGAGCCGGACGTTTGCCTTTTCGGTAAGAGGCTCTGCTGAGAACGAACACCGTGAGGTGTACCGTTTCTGTCTAAGCACAGATCCCCAGTGCTGTTGTGCCTGTGGATAGGGTGCCCGGGGACAGTGAAGAGCAGCAAGAGCTTTCAGGGCTGGCACCTTCCTTGTGGGACAAGGAGCCGGACGTTTGCCTTTTCGGTAAGAGGCTCTGCTGAGAACGAACACCGTGAGGTGTACCGTTCCTGGGCAAGCACAGATCCCCAGTGCTGTTGTGCCTGTGCATAGGCTGCACGGGAACACTGAAGAGCAGCAAGAGCTTTCAGGGCTGGCACCTTCCTTGTGGGACAAGGAGCCGGACGTTTGCCTTTTCGATAAGAGGCTCTGCTGAGAACGAACACCATGAGGTGTACCGTTCCTGTCTAAGTACAGATTCCCAAAGCTGTTGTGCCTGTGGATAGGGTGCACGGGGACAGTGAAGAGCAGCAAGAGCTTTCAGGGCTGGCACCTTCCTTGTGGGACAAGGAGCCGGACGTTTGCCTTTTCGGAAAATTGCAATGCCGAGAACGAACACCGTGAGGTGTACCGTTCCTGGGCAAGCACAGATCCCCAGTGCTGTTGTGCCTGTGGATAGGGTGCACGGGGACAGTGAAGAGCAGCAAGAGCTTTCAGGGCTGGCACCTTCCTTGTGGGACAAGGAGCCAGATGTTTGCCTTTTCGGAAAGAGGTTCTGCTGAGAACGAACACCGTGAGGTGTACCGTTCCTGTCTAAGTACAGATCCCCAGTGCTGTTGTGCCTGTGGATAGGCTGCACGGGGACAGTGAAGAGCAGCAAGAGCTTTCAGGGCTGGCACCTTCCTTGTGGGAGAAGGAGCCGGACGTTTGCCTTTTCGGAAAGAGGCTCTGCTGAGAAAGAACACCGTGAGGTGTACCTTTCCTGTGCAAGCACAGATCCCCAGTGCTGTTTTGCCTGTGGATAGGCTGCACGGGGACAGTGAAGAGCAGCAAGAGCTTTCAGGGCTGGCACCTTCCTTGTGGGACAAGGAGCCGGACGTTTGCCTTTTCGGAAGGAGCGTCTGCCGAGTACAAGCGCCGTGAGATGTGCAGCCTGTGGGCAAGCACAGATCCCCAGTGCTGTTGTGCCTGTGCATAGGCTGCACGGGGACAGTGAAGAGCAGCAAGAGCTTTCAGGGCTGGCACCTTCCTTGTGGGACAAGGAGCCGGACGTTTGCCTTTTCGGTAAGAGGCTCTGCTGAGAACGAACACCGTGAGGTGTACCGTTTCTGTCTAAGCACAGATCCCCAGTGCTGTTGTGCCTGTGGATAGGGTGCACGGGGACAGTGAAGAGCAGCAAGAGCTTTCTGGGCTGGCACCTTCCTTGTGGGACAAGGAGCCGGACGTTTGCCTTTTCGGAAGGAGCGTCTGCCGAGTACAAGCGCCGTGAGATGTGCAGCCTGTGGGCAAGCACAGATCCCCAGTGCTGTTGTGCCTGTGCATAGGGTGCACAGGGACAGTGAAGAGCAGCAAGAGCTTTCAGGGCTGGCACCTTCCTTGTGGGACAAGGAGCCGGACGTTTGCCTTTTCGGAAAGAGGCTCTGCTGAGAACGAACACCGTGAGGTGTACCGTTCCTGTCTAAGTACAGATTCCCAAAGCTGTTGTGCCTGTGGATAGGGTGCATGGGGACAGTGAAGAGCAGCAAGAGCTTTCTGGGCTGGCACCTTCCTTGTGGGACAAGGAGCCGGACGTTTGCCTTTTCGGAAAGAGGCTCTGCTGAGTACAAGCGCCGTGAGATGTGCAGCCTGTGGGCAAGCACAGATCCCCAGTGCTGTTGTGCCTGTGCATAGGCTGCACGGGGACAGTGAAGAGCAGCAAGAGCTTTCAGGGCTGGCACCTTCCTTGTGGGACAAGGAGCCGGACGTTTGCCTTTTCTGTAAGAGGCTCTACTGAGAACGAACACCGTGAGGTGTACCGTTCCTGTCTAAGTACAGATTCCCAAAGCTGTTGTGCCTGTGGATAGGGTGCACGGGGACAGTGAAGAGCAGCAAGAGCTTTCAGGGCTGGCACCTTCCTTGTGGGACAAGGAGCCGGACGTTTGCCTTTTCGAAAGGAGCGTCTGCCGAGTACAAGCGCCGTGAGATGTGCAGCCTGTGGGCAAGCACAGATCCCCAGTGCTGTTGTGCCTGTGCATAGGGTGCACGGGGACAGTGAAGAGCAGCAAGAGCTTTCAGGGCTGGCACCTTCCTTGTGGGACAAGGAGCCGGACGTTTGCCTTTTCGGAAAGAGGCTCTGCTGAGAACGAACACCGTGAGGTGTACCGTTCCTGTGCAAGCACAGATCCCCAGTGCTGTTGTGCCTGTGGATAGGGTGCACGGGGACAGTGAAGAGCAGCAAGAGCTTTCTGGGCTGGCACCTTCCTTGTGGGACAAGGAGCCGGACGTTTGCCTTTTCGGAAAGAGGCTCTGCTGAGTACAAGTGCCGTGAGATGTGCAGCCTGTGGGCAAGCACAGATCCCCAGTGCTGTTGTGCCTGTGCATAGGCTGCACGGGGACAGTGAAGAGCAGCAAGAGCTTTCAGGGCTGGCACCTTCCTTGTGGGACAAGGAGCCGGACGTTTGCCTTTTCGGTAAGAGGCTCTGCTGAGAACGAACACCGTGAGGTGTACCGTTTCTGTCTAAGCACAGATCCCCATTGCTGTTGTGCCTGTGGATAGGGTGCATGGGGACAGTGAAGAGCAGCAAGAGCTTTCAGGGCTGGCACCTTCCTTGTGGGACAAGGAGCCGGACGTTTGCCTTTTCGGAAGGAGCGTCTGCCGAGTACAAGCGCCGTGAGATGTGCAGCCTGTGGGCAAGCACAGATCCCCAGTGCTGTTGTGCCTGTGGATAGGGTGCACGGGGACAGTGAAGAGCAGCAAGAGCTTTCAGGGCTGGCACCTTCCTTGTGGGACAAGGAGCCGGACGTTTGCCTTTTCGGAAAGAGGCTCTGCTGAGAACGAACACCGTGAGGTGTACCGTTCCTGTCTAAGTACAGATTCCCAAAGCTGTTGTGCCTGTGGATAGGGTGCACGGGGACAGTGAAGAGCAGCAAGAGCTTTCTGGGCTGGCACCTTCCTTGTGGGACAAGGAGCCGGACGTTTGCCTTTTCGGAAAGAGGCTCTGCTGAGTACAAGCGCCGTGAGATGTGCAGCCTGTGGGCAAGCACAGATCCCCAGTGCTGTTGTGCCTGTGGATAGGGTGCACGGGGACAGTGAAGAGCAGCAAGAGCTTTCAGGGCTGGCACCTTCCTTGTGGGACAAGGAGCCGGACGTTTGCCTTTTCGGAAAGAGGCTCTGCTGAGAACGAACACCGTGAGGTGTACCGTTCCTGTCTAAGCACAGATCCCCAGTGCTGTTGTGCCTGTGGATAGGGTGCACGGGGACAGTGAAGAGCAGCAAGAGCTTTCAGGGCTGGCACCTTCCTTGTGGGACAAGGAGCCGGACGTTTGCCTTTTCGAAAGGAGCGTCTGCCGAGTACAAGCGCCGTGAGATGTGCAGCCTGTGGGCAAGCACAGATCCCCAGTGCTGTTGTGCCTGTGGATAGGGTGCCCGGGGACAGTGAAGAGCAGCAAGAGCTTTCAGGGCTGGCACCTTCCTTGTGGGACAAGGAGCCGGACGTTTGCCTTTTCGGTAAGAGGCTCTGCTGAGAACGAACACCGTGAGGTGTACCGTTCCTGGGCAAGCACAGATCCCCAGTGCTGTTGTGCCTGTGCATAGGCTGCACGGGAACAGTGAAGAGCAGCAAGAGCTTTCAGGGCTGGCACCTTCCTTGTGGGACAAGGAGCCGGACGTTTGCCTTTTCGATAAGAGGCTCTGCTGAGAACGAACACCATGAGGTGTACCGTTCCTGTCTAAGTACAGATTCCCAAAGCTGTTGTGCCTGTGGATAGGGTGCACGGGGACAGTGAAGAGCAGCAAGAGCTTTCAGGGCTGGCACCTTCCTTGTGGGACAAGGAGCCGGACGTTTGCCTTTTCGGAAAATTGCAATGCCGAGAACGAACACCGTGAGGTGTACCGTTCCTGGGCAAGCACAGATCCCCAGTGCTGTTGTGCCTGTGGATAGGGTGCACGGGGACAGTGAAGAGCAGCAAGAGCTTTCAGGGCTGGCACCTTCCTTGTGGGACAAGGAGCCGGACGTTTGCCTTTTCGGAAAGAGGCTCTGCTGAGAAAGAACACCGTGAGGTGTACCTTTCCTGTGCAAGCACAGATCCCCAGTGCTGTTTTGCCTGTGGATAGGCTGCACGGGGACAGTGAAGAGCAGCAAGAGCTTTCAGGGCTGGCACCTTCCTTGTGGGACAAGGAGCCGGACGTTTGCCTTTTCGGAAGGAGCGTCTGCCGAGTACAAGCGCCGTGAGATGTGCAGCCTGTGGGCAAGCACAGATCCCCAGTGCTGTTGTGCCTGTGCATAGGCTGCACGGGGACAGTGAAGAGCAGCAAGAGCTTTCAGGGCTGGCACCTTCCTTGTGGGACAAGGAGCCGGACGTTTGCCTTTTCGGTAAGAGGCTCTGCTGAGAACGAACACCGTGAGGTGTACCGTTTCTGTCTAAGCACAGATCCCCAGTGCTGTTGTGCCTGTGGATAGGGTGCCCGGGGACAGTGAAGAGCAGCAAGAGCTTTCAGGGCTGGCACCTTCCTTGTGGGACAAGGAGCCGGACGTTTGCCTTTTCGGTAAGAGGCTCTGCTGAGAACGAACACCGTGAGGTGTACCGTTCCTGGGCAAGCACAGATCCCCAGTGCTGTTGTGCCTGTGCATAGGCTGCACGGGAACACTGAAGAGCAGCAAGAGCTTTCAGGGCTGGCACCTTCCTTGTGGGACAAGGAGCCGGACGTTTGCCTTTTCGATAAGAGGCTCTGCTGAGAACGAACACCGTGAGGTGTACCATTCCTGGGCAAGCACAGATCCCCAGTGCTGTTGTGCCTGTGGATAGGGTGCACGGGGACAGTGAAGAGCAGCAAGAGCTTTCAGGGCTGGCACCTTCCTTGTGGGACAAGGAGCCGGACGTTTGCCTTTTCGGAAAATTGCAATGCCGAGAACGAACACCGTGAGGTGTACCGTTCCTGGGCAAGCACAGATCCCCAGTGCTGTTGTGCCTGTGGATAGGGTGCACGGGGACAGTGAAGAGCAGCAAGAGCTTTCAGGGCTGGCACCTTCCTTGTGGGACAAGGAGCCGGATGTTTGCCTTTTCGGAAAGAGGTTCTGCTGAGAACGAACACCGTGAGGTGTACCGTTCCTGTCTAAGTACAGATCCCCAGTGCTGTTGTGCCTGTGGATAGGGTGCACGGGGACAGTGAAGAGCAGCAAGAGCTTTCAGGGCTGGCACCTTCCTTGTGGGAGAAGGAGCCGGACGTTTGCCTTTTCGGAAAGAGGCTCTGCTGAGAAAGAACACCGTGAGGTGTACCTTTCCTGTGCAAGCACAGATCCCCAGTGCTGTTTTGCCTGTGGATAGGCTGCACGGGGACAGTGAAGAGCAGCAAGAGCTTTCAGGGCTGGCACCTTCCTTGTGGGACAAGGAGCCGGACGTTTGCCTTTTCGGAAGGAGCGTCTGCCGAGTACAAGCGCCGTGAGATGTGCAGCCTGTGGGCAAGCACAGATCCCCAGTGCTGTTGTGCCTGTGCATAGGCTGCACGGGGACAGTGAAGAGCAGCAAGAGCTTTCAGGGCTGGCACCTTCCTTGTGGGACAAGGAGCCGGACGTTTGCCTTTTCGGTAAGAGGCTCTGCTGAGAACGAACACCGTGAGGTGTACCGTTCCTGTCTAAGTACAGATTCCCAAAGCTGTTGTGCCTGTGGATAGGGTGCACGGGGACAGTGAAGAGCAGCAAGAGCTTTCTGGGCTGGCACCTTCCTTGTGGGACAAGGAGCCGGACGTTTGCCTTTTCGGAAGGAGCGTCTGCCGAGTACAAGCGCCGTGAGATGTGCAGCCTGTGGGCAAGCACAGATCCCCAGTGCTGTTGTGCCTGTGGATAGGGTGCACAGGGACAGTGAAGAGCAGCAAGAGCTTTCAGGGCTGGCACCTTCCTTGTGGGACAAGGAGCCGGACGTTTGCCTTTTCGGAAAGAGGCTCTGCTGAGAACGAACACCGTGAGGTGTACCGTTCCTGTCTAAGTACAGATCCCCAGTGCTGTTGTGCCTGTGGATAGGGTGCACGGGGACAGTGAAGAGCAGCAAGAGCTTTCAGGGCTGGCACCTTCCTTGTGGGACAAGGAGCCGGACGTTTGCCTTTTCGGAAAATTGCAATGCCGAGAACGAACACCGTGAGGTGTACCGTTCCTGGGCAAGCACAGATCCCCAGTGCTGTTGTGCCTGTGGAAGGGTGCACGGGGACAGTGAAGAGCAGCAAGAGCTTTCAGGGCTGGCACCTTCCTTGTGGGACAAGGAGCCGGACGTTTGCCTTTTCGGAAAGAGGCTCTGCTGAGAACGAACACCGTGAGGTGTACCGTTCCTGTGCAAGCACAGATCCCCAGTGCTGTTGTGCCTGTGCATAGGCTGCACGGGGACAGTGAAGAGCAGCAAGAGCTTTCTGGGCTGGCACCTTCCTTGTGGGACAAGGAGCCGGACGTTTGCCTTTTCGGAAAGAGGCTCTGCTGAGTACAAGTGCCGTGAGATGTGCAGCCTGTGGGCAAGCACAGATCCCCAGTGCTGTTGTGCCTGTGGATAGGGTGCCCGGGGACAGTGAAGAGCAGCAAGAGCTTTCAGGGCTGGCACCTTCCTTGTGGGACAAGGAGCCGGACGTTTGCCTTTTCGGTAAGAGGCTCTGCTGAGAACGAACACCGTGAGGTGTACCGTTTCTGTCTAAGCACAGATCCCCATTGCTGTTGTGCCTGTGGATAGGGTGCATGGGGACAGTGAAGAGCAGCAAGAGCTTTCAGGGCTGGCACCTTCCTTGTGGGACAAGGAGCCGGACGTTTGCCTTTTCGGAAGGAGCGTCTGCCGAGTACAAGCGCCGTGAGATGTGCAGCCTGTGGGCAAGCACAGATCCCCAGTGCTGTTGTGCCTGTGGATAGGGTGCACGGGGACAGTGAAGAGCAGCAAGAGCTTTCAGGGCTGGCACCTTCCTTGTGGGACAAGGAGCCGGACGTTTGCCTTTTCGGAAAGAGGCTCTGCTGAGAACGAACACCGTGAGGTGTACCGTTCCTGTCTAAGTACAGATTCCCAAAGCTGTTGTGCCTGTGGATAGGGTGCACGGGGACAGTGAAGAGCAGCAAGAGCTTTCTGGGCTGGCACCTTCCTTGTGGGACAAGGAGCCGGACGTTTGCCTTTTCGAAAGGAGCGTCTGCCGAGTACAAGCGCCGTGAGATGTGCAGCCTGTGGGCAAGCACAGATCCCCAGTGCTGTTGTGCCTGTGGATAGGGTGCCCGGGGACAGTGAAGAGCAGCAAGAGCTTTCAGGGCTGGCACCTTCCTTGTGGGACAAGGAGCCGGACGTTTGCCTTTTCGGAAAGAGGCTCTGCTGAGAACGAACACCGTGAGGTGTACCGTTCCTGGGCAAGCACAGATCCCCAGTGCTGTTGTGCCTGTGCATAGGCTGCACGGGAACAGTGAAGAGCAGCAAGAGCTTTCAGGGCTGGCACCTTCCTTGTGGGACAAGGAGCCGGACGTTTGCCTTTTCGGTAAGAGGCTCTGCTGAGAACGAACACCGTGAGGTGTACCATTCCTGGGCAAGCACAGATCCCCAGTGCTGTTGTGCCTGTGGATAGGGTGCACGGGGACAGTGAAGAGCAGCAAGAGCTTTCAGGGCTGGCACCTTCCTTGTGGGACAAGGAGCCGGACGTTTGCCTTTTCGGAAAATTGCAATGCCGAGAACGAACACCGTGAGGTGTACCGTTCCTGGGCAAGCACAGATCCCCAGTGCTGTTGTGCCTGTGGATAGGGTGCACGGGGACAGTGAAGAGCAGCAAGAGCTTTCAGGGCTGGCACCTTCCTTGTGGGACAAGGAGACGGATGTTTGCCTTTTCGGAAAGAGGTTCTGCTGAGAACGAACACCGTGAGGTGTACCGTTCCTGTCTAAGTACAGATCCCCAGTGCTGTTGTGCCTGTGGATAGGGTGCACGGGGACAGTGAAGAGCAGCAAGAGCTTTCAGGGCTGGCACCTTCCTTGTGGGAGAAGGAGCCGGACGTTTGCCTTTTCGGAAAGAGGCTCTGCTGAGAAAGAACACCGTGAGGTGTACCGTTCCTGTGCAAGCACAGATCCCCAGTGCTGTTGTGCCTGTGGATAGGCTGCACGGGGACAGTGAAGAGCAGCAAGAGCTTTCAGGGCTGGCACCTTCCTTGTGGGACAAGGAGCCGGACGTTTGCCTTTTCGGAAGGAGCGTCTGCCGAGTACAAGCGCCGTGAGATGTGCAGCCTGTGGGCAAGCACAGATCCCCAGTGCTGTTGTGCCTGTGCATAGGCTGCACGGGGACAGTGAAGAGCAGCAAGAGCTTTCAGGGCTGGCACCTTCCTTGTGGGAGAAGGAGCCGGACGTTTGCCTTTTCGGAAAGAGGCTCTGCTGAGAACGAACACCGTGAGGTGTACCGTTCCTGTCTAAGCACAGATCCCCAGTGCTGTTGTGCCTGTGGATAGGCTGCACGGGGACAGTGAAGAGCAGCAAGAGCTTTCAGGGCTGGCACCTTCCTTGTGGGACAAGGAGCCGGACGTTTGCCTTTTCGAAAGGAGCGTCTGCCGAGTACAAGCGCCGTGAGATGTGCAGCCTGTGGGCAAGCAGAGATCCCCAGTGCTGTTGTGCCTGTGCATAGGCTGCACGGGGACAGTGAAGAGCAGCAAGAGCTTTCAGGGCTGGCACCTTCCTTGTGGGACAAGGAGCCGGACGTTTGCCTTTTCGGTAAGAGGCTCTGCTGAGAACGAACACCGTGAGGTGTACCGTTCCTGTGCAAGCACAGATCCCCAGTGCTGTTGTGCCTGTGGATAGGCTGCACGGGGACAGTGAAGAGCAGCAAGAGCTTTCAGGGCTGGCACCTTCCTTGTGGGACAAGGAGCCGGACGTTTGCCTTTTAGGTAAGAGGCTCTGCTGAGAACGAACACCGTGAGGTGTACCATTCCTCGGCAAGCACAGATCCCCAGTGCTGTTGTGCCTGTGCATAGGCTGCACGGGGACAGTGAAGAGCAGCAAGAGCTTTCTGGGCTGGCACCTTCCTTGTGGGACAAGGAGCCGGACGTTTGCCTTTTCGGAAAATTGCAATGCCGAGAACGAACACCGTGAGGTGTACCGTTCCTGGGCAAGCACAGATCCCCAGTGCTCTTGTGCCTGTGGATAGGGTGCATGGGGACAGTGAAGAGCAGCAAGAGCTTTCAGGGCTGGCACCTTCCTTGTGGGACAAGGAGCCGGACGTTTGCCTTTTCGGAAGGAGCGTCTGCCGAGTACAAGCGCCGTGAGATGTGCAGCCTGTGGGCAAGCACAGATCCCCAGTGCTGTTGTGCCTGTGCATAGGCTGCACGGGGACAGTGAAGAGCAGCAAGAGCTTTCAGGGCTGGCACCTTCCTTGTGGGACAAGGAGCCGGACGTTTGCCTTTTCGGTAAGAGGCTCTGCTGAGAACGAACACCGTGAGGTGTACCGTTTCTGTCTAAGCACAGATCCCCAGTGCTGTTGTGCCTGTGGATAGGGTGCACGGGGACAGTGAAGAGCAGCAAGAGCTTTCAGGGCTGGCACCTTCCTTGTGGGAGAAGGAGCCGGACGTTTGCCTTTTCGGTAAGAGGCTCTGCTGAGAACGAACACCGTGAGGTGTACCGTTCCTGTCTAAGTACAGATTCCCAAAGCTGTTGTGCCTGTGGATAGGGTGCACGGGGACAGTGAAGAGCAGCAAGAGCTTTCAGGGCTGGCACCTTCCTTGTGGGACAAGGAGCCGGACGTTTGCCTTTTCGGTAAGAGGCTCTGCTGAGAACGAACACCGTGAGGTGTATCGTTCCTGGGCAAGCACAGATCCCCAGTGCTGTTGTGCCTGTGCATAGGCTGCACGGGGACAGTGAAGAGCAGCAAGAGCTTTCAGGGCTGGCACCTTCCTTGTGGGACAAGGAGCCGGACGTTTGCCTTTTCGGAAGGAGCGTCTGCCGAGTACAAGCGCCGTGAGATGTGCAGCCTGTGGGCAAGCACAGATCCCCAGTGCTGTTGTGCCTGTGCATAGGCTGCACGGGGACAGTGAAGAGCAGCAAGAGCTTTCAGGGCTGGCACCTTCCTTGTGGGACAAGGAGCCGGACGTTTGCCTTTTCGGTAAGAGGCTCTGCTGAGAACGAACACCGTGAGGTGTACCGTTTCTGTCTAAGCACAGATCCCCAGTGCTGTTGTGCCTGTGGATAGGGTGCACGGGGACAGTGAAGAGCAGCAAGAGCTTTCTGGGCTGGCACCTTCCTTGTGGGACAAGGAGCCGGACGTTTGCCTTTTCGGAAGGAGCGTCTGCCGAGTACAAGCGCCGTGAGATGTGCAGCCTGTGGGCAAGCACAGATCCCCAGTGCTGTTGTGCCTGTGGATAGGGTGCACAGGGACAGTGAAGAGCAGCAAGAGCTTTCAGGGCTGGCACCTTCCTTGTGGGACAAGGAGCCGGACGTTTGCCTTTTCGGAAAGAGGCTCTGCTGAGAACGAACACCGTGAGGTGTACCGTTCCTGTCTAAGTACAGATTCCCAAAGCTGTTGTGCCTGTGGATAGGGTGCATGGGGACAGTGAAGAGCAGCAAGAGCTTTCTGGGCTGGCACCTTCCTTGTGGGACAAGGAGCCGGACGTTTGCCTTTTCGGAAAGAGGCTCTGCTGAGTACAAGCGCCGTGAGATGTGCAGCCTGTGGGCAAGCACAGATCCCCAGTGCTGTTGTGCCTGTGCATAGGCTGCACGGGGACAGTGAAGAGCAGCAAGAGCTTTCAGGGCTGGCACCTTCCTTGTGGGACAAGGAGCCGGACGTTTGCCTTTTCGAAAGGAGCGTCTGCCGAGTACAAGCGCCGTGAGATGTGCAGCCTGTGGGCAAGCAGAGATCCCCAGTGCTGTTGTGCCTGTGCATAGGCTGCACGGGGACAGTGAAGAGCAGCAAGAGCTTTCAGGGCTGGCACCTTCCTTGTGGGACAAGGAGCCGGACGTTTGCCTTTTCGGTAAGAGGCTCTGCTGAGAACGAACACCGTGAGGTGTACCGTTCCTGTGCAAGCACAGATCCCCAGTGCTGTTGTGCCTGTGGATAGGCTGCACGGGGACAGTGAAGAGCAGCAAGAGCTTTCAGGGCTGGCACCTTCCTTGTGGGACAAGGAGCCGGACGTTTGCCTTTTAGGTAAGAGGCTCTGCTGAGAACGAACACCGTGAGGTGTACCATTCCTCGGCAAGCACAGATCCCCAGTGCTGTTGTGCCTGTGCATAGGCTGCACGGGGACAGTGAAGAGCAGCAAGAGCTTTCTGGGCTGGCACCTTCCTTGTGGGACAAGGAGCCGGACGTTTGCCTTTTCGGAAAATTGCAATGCCGAGAACGAACACCGTGAGGTGTACCGTTCCTGGGCAAGCACAGATCCCCAGTGCTCTTGTGCCTGTGGATAGGGTGCATGGGGACAGTGAAGAGCAGCAAGAGCTTTCAGGGCTGGCACCTTCCTTGTGGGACAAGGAGCCGGACGTTTGCCTTTTCGGAAGGAGCGTCTGCCGAGTACAAGCGCCGTGAGATGTGCAGCCTGTGGGCAAGCACAGATCCCCAGTGCTGTTGTGCCTGTGCATAGGCTGCACGGGGACAGTGAAGAGCAGCAAGAGCTTTCAGGGCTGGCACCTTCCTTGTGGGACAAGGAGCCGGACGTTTGCCTTTTCGGTAAGAGGCTCTGCTGAGAACGAACACCGTGAGGTGTACCGTTTCTGTCTAAGCACAGATCCCCAGTGCTGTTGTGCCTGTGGATAGGGTGCACGGGGACAGTGAAGAGCAGCAAGAGCTTTCAGGGCTGGCACCTTCCTTGTGGGAGAAGGAGCCGGACGTTTGCCTTTTCGGTAAGAGGCTCTGCTGAGAACGAACACCGTGAGGTGTACCGTTCCTGTCTAAGTACAGATTCCCAAAGCTGTTGTGCCTGTGGATAGGGTGCACGGGGACAGTGAAGAGCAGCAAGAGCTTTCAGGGCTGGCACCTTCCTTGTGGGACAAGGAGCCGGACGTTTGCCTTTTCGGTAAGAGGCTCTGCTGAGAACGAACACCGTGAGGTGTATCGTTCCTGGGCAAGCACAGATCCCCAGTGCTGTTGTGCCTGTGCATAGGCTGCACGGGGACAGTGAAGAGCAGCAAGAGCTTTCAGGGCTGGCACCTTCCTTGTGGGACAAGGAGCCGGACGTTTGCCTTTTCGGAAGGAGCGTCTGCCGAGTACAAGCGCCGTGAGATGTGCAGCCTGTGGGCAAGCACAGATCCCCAGTGCTGTTGTGCCTGTGCATAGGCTGCACGGGGACAGTGAAGAGCAGCAAGAGCTTTCAGGGCTGGCACCTTCCTTGTGGGACAAGGAGCCGGACGTTTGCCTTTTCGGTAAGAGGCTCTGCTGAGAACGAACACCGTGAGGTGTACCGTTTCTGTCTAAGCACAGATCCCCAGTGCTGTTGTGCCTGTGGATAGGGTGCACGGGGACAGTGAAGAGCAGCAAGAGCTTTCTGGGCTGGCACCTTCCTTGTGGGACAAGGAGCCGGACGTTTGCCTTTTCGGAAGGAGCGTCTGCCGAGTACAAGCGCCGTGAGATGTGCAGCCTGTGGGCAAGCACAGATCCCCAGTGCTGTTGTGCCTGTGGATAGGGTGCACAGGGACAGTGAAGAGCAGCAAGAGCTTTCAGGGCTGGCACCTTCCTTGTGGGACAAGGAGCCGGACGTTTGCCTTTTCGGAAAGAGGCTCTGCTGAGAACGAACACCGTGAGGTGTACCGTTCCTGTCTAAGTACAGATTCCCAAAGCTGTTGTGCCTGTGGATAGGGTGCATGGGGACAGTGAAGAGCAGCAAGAGCTTTCTGGGCTGGCACCTTCCTTGTGGGACAAGGAGCCGGACGTTTGCCTTTTCGGAAAGAGGCTCTGCTGAGTACAAGCGCCGTGAGATGTGCAGCCTGTGGGCAAGCACAGATCCCCAGTGCTGTTGTGCCTGTGCATAGGCTGCACGGGGACAGTGAAGAGCAGCAAGAGCTTTCAGGGCTGGCACCTTCCTTGTGGGACAAGGAGCCGGACGTTTGCCTTTTCGGAAAGAGGCTCTGCTGAGAACGAACACCGTGAGGTGTACCGTTCCTGTCTAAGCACAGATCCACAGTGCTGTTGTGCCTGTGGATAGGGTGCACGGGGACAGTGAAGAGCAGCAAGAGCTTTCAGGGCTGGCACCTTCCTTGTGGGACAAGGAGCCGGACGTTTGCCTTTTCGAAAGGAGCGTCTGCCGAGTACAAGCGCCGTGAGATGTGCAGCCTGTGGGCAAGCACAGATCCCCAGTGCTGTTGTGCCTGTGCATAGGCTGCACGGGGACAGTGAAGAGCAGCAAGAGCTTTCAGGGCTGGCACCTTCCTTGTGGGACAAGGAGCCGGACGTTTGCCTTTTCGGTAAGAGGCTCTGCTGAGAACGAACACCGTGAGGTGTACCGTTCCTGTGCAAGCACAGATCCCCAGTGCTGTTGTGCCTGTGGATAGGGTGCACGGGGACAGTGAAGAGCAGCAAGAGCTTTCTGGGCTGGCACCTTCCTTGTGGGACAAGGAGCCGGACGTTTGCCTTTTCGGAAAATTGCAATGCCGAGAACGAACACCGTGAGGTGTACCGTTCCTGGGCAAGCACAGATCCCCAGTGCTGTTGTGCCTGTGGATAGGGTGCACGGAGACAGTGAAGAGCAGCAAGAGCTTTCAGGGCTGGCACCTTCCTTGTGGGACAAGGAGCCGGACGTTTGCCTTTTCGGAAAGAGGCTCTGCCGAGAACGAACACCGTGAGGTGTACCGTTCCTGTGCAAGCACAGATCCCCAGTGCTGTTGTGCCTGTGGATAGGGTGCACGGGGACAGTGAAGAGCAGCAAGAGCTTTCAGGGCTGGCACCTTCCTTGTGGGACAAGGAGCCGGATGTTTGCCTTTTCGGTAAGAGGCTCTGCTGAGAACGAACACCGTGAGGTGTACCGTTCCTGTGCAAGCACAGATCCCCAGTGCTGTTGTGCCTGTGGATAGGCTGCACGGGGACAGTGAAGAGCAGCAAGAGCTTTCAGGGCTGGCACCTTCCTTGTGGGACAAGGAGCCGGACGTTTGCCTTTTCGGAAGGAGCGTCTGCCGAGTACAAGCGCCGTGAGATGTGCAGCCTGTGGGCAAGCACAGATCCCCAGTGCTGTTGTGCCTGTGCATAGGCTGCACGGGGACAGTGAAGAGCAGCAAGAGCTTTCAGGGCTGGCACCTTCCTTGTGGGACAAGGAGCCGGACGTTTGCCTTTTCGGAAAGAGGCTCTGCTGAGAACGAACACCGTGAGGTGTACCGTTCCTGTCTAAGTACAGATTCCCAAAGCTGTTGTGCCTGTGGATAGGGTGCACGGGGACAGTGAAGAGCAGCAAGAGCTTTCTGGGCTGGCACCTTCCTTGTGGGACAAGGAGCCGGACGTTTGCCTTTTCGGAAAATTGCAATGCCGAGAACGAACACCGTGAGGTGTACCGTTCCTGGGCAAGCACAGATCCCCAGTGCTGTTGTGCCTGTGGATAGGGTGCACGGGGACAGTGAAGAGCAGCAAGAGCTTTCAGGGCTGGCACCTTCCTTGTGGGACAAGGAGCCGGACGTTTGCCTTTTCGGAAAGAGGCTCTGCTGAGAACGAACACCGTGAGGTGTACCGTTCCTGTGCAAGCACAGATCCCCAGTGCTGTTGTGCCTGTGGATAGGGTGCACGGGGACAGTGAAGAGCAGCAAGAGCTTTCAGGGCTGGCACCTTCCTTGTGGGACAAGGAGCCGGACGTTTGCCTTTTCGGAAAGAGGCTCTGCTGAGTACAAGTGCCGTGAGATGTGCAGCGTGTGGGCAAGCACAGATCCCCAGTGCTGTTGTGCCTGTGCATAGGCTGCACGGGGACAGTGAAGAGCAGCAAGAGCTTTCAGGGCTGGCACCTTCCTTGTGGGACAAGGAGCCGGACGTTTGCCTTTTCGGAAAGAGGCTCTGCTGAGAACGAACACCGTGAGGTGTACCGTTTCTGTCTAAGCACAGATCCCCAGTGCTGTTGTGCCTGTGGATAGGGTGCACGGGGACAGTGAAGAGCAGCAAGAGCTTTCAGGGCTGGCACCTTCCTTGTGGGACAAGGAGCCGGATGTTTGCCTTTTCGAAAGGAGTGTCTGCCGAGTACAAGCGCCGTGAGATGTGCAGCCTGTGGGCAAGCACAGATCCCCAGTGCTGTTGTGCCTGTGCATAGGCTGCACGGGGACAGTGAAGAGCAGCAAGAGCTTTCAGGGCTGGCACCTTCCTTGTGGGACAAGGAGCCGGACGTTTGCCTTTTCGGTAAGAGGCTCTGCCGAGAACGAACACCGTGAGGTGTACCGTTCCTGGGCAAGCACAGATCCCCAGTGCTGTTGTGCCTGTGGATAGGGTGCACGGGGACAGTGAAGAGCAGCAAGAGCTTTCAGGGCTGGCACCTTCCTTGTGGGACAAGGAGCCGGATGTTTGCCTTTTCGGAAAGAGGTTCTGCTGAGAACGAACACCGTGAGGTGTACCGTTCCTGTCTAAGTACAGATCCCCAGTGCTGTTGTGCCTGTGGATAGGGTGCACGGGGACAGTGAAGAGCAGCAAGAGCTTTCAGGGCTGGCACCTTCCTTGTGGGACAAGGAGCCGGACGTTTGCCTTTTCCGTAAGAGGCTCTGCTGAGAAAGAACACCGTGAGGTGTACCGTTCCTGTGCAAGCACAGATCCCCAGTGCTGTTGTGCCTGTGGATAGGCTGCACGGGGACAGTGAAGAGCAGCAAGAGCTTTCAGGGCTGGCACCTTCCTTGTGGGACAAGGAGCCGGACGTTTGCCTTTTCGGAAGGAGCGTCTGCCGAGTACAAGCGCCGTGAGATGTGCAGCCTGTGGGCAAGCACAGATCCCCAGTGCTGTTGTGCCTGTGCATAGGCTGCACGGGGACAGTGAAGAGCAGCAAGAGCTTTCAGGGCTGGCACCTTCCTTGTGGGACAAGGAGCCGGACGTTTGCCTTTTCGGTAAGAGGCTCTGCTGAGAACGAACACCGTGAGGTGTACCGTTCCTGTCTAAGCACAGATCCCCAGTGCTGTTGTGCCTGTGGATAGGGTGCACG
This sequence comes from Buteo buteo, assembly GCF_964188355.1. Lineage (NCBI taxonomy): Eukaryota > Metazoa > Chordata > Aves > Accipitriformes > Accipitridae > Buteo > Buteo buteo. The sequence goes on from NC_134193.1 coordinate 9,610,438, forward strand.
GGGACAGTGAAGAGCAGCAAGAGCTTTCAGGGCTGGCACCTTCCTTGTGGGACAAGGAGCCGGACGTTTGCCTTTTCGGAAGGAGCGTCTGCCGAGTACAAGCGCCGTGAGATGTGCAGCCTGTGGGCAAGCACAGATCCCCAGTGCTGTTGTGTCTGTGGATAGGGTGCACGGGGACAGTGAAGAGCAGCAAGAGCTTTCAGGGCTGGCACCTTCCTTGTGGGACAAGGAGCCGGACGTTTGCCTTTTCGGAAAGAGGCTCTGCTGAGAACGAACACCGTGAGGTGTACCGTTCCTGTCTAAGTACAGATTCCCAAAGCTGTTGTGCCTGTGGATAGGGTGCACGGGGACAGTGAAGAGCAGCAAGAGCTTTCTGGGCTGGCACCTTCCTTGTGGGACAAGGAGCCGGACGTTTGCCTTTTCGGAAGGAGCGTCTGCCGAGTACAAGCGCCGTGAGATGTGCAGCCTGTGGGCAAGCACAGATCCCCAGTGCTGTTGTGCCTGTGGATAGGGTGCACGGGGACAGTGAAGAGCAGCAAGAGCTTTCAGGGCTGGCACCTTCCTTGTGGGACAAGGAGCCGGACGTTTGCCTTTTCGGAAAGAGGCTCTGCTGAGAACGAACACCGTGAGGTGTACCGTTCCTGTCTAAGCACAGATCCCCAGTGCTGTTGTGCCTGTGCATAGGCTGCACGGGGACAGTGAAGAGCAGCAAGAGCTTTCAGGGCTGGCACCTTCCTTGTGGGACAAGGAGCCGGACGTTTGCCTTTTCGGAAGGAGCGTCTGCCGAGTACAAGCGCCGTGAGATGTGCAGCCTGTGGGCAAGCACAGATCCCCAGTGCTGTTGTGCCTGTGCATAGGCTGCACGGGGACAGTGAAGAGCAGCAAGAGCTTTCTGGGCTGGCACCTTCCTTGTGGGACAAGGAGCCGGACGTTTGCCTTTTCGGTAAGAGGCTCTGCTGAGAACGAACACCGTGAGGTGTACCGTTCCTGTCTAAGTACAGATCCCCAGTGCTGTTGTGCCTGTGGATAGGGTGCACGGGGACAGTGAAGAGCAGCAAGAGCTTTCAGGGCTGGCACCTTCCTTGTGGGACAAGGAGCCGGACGTTTGCCTTTTCGGAAAGAGGCTCTGCTGAGAACGAACACCGTGAGGTGTACCGTTCCTGTGCAAGCACAGATCCCCAGTGCTGTTGTGCCTGTGGATAGGGTGCACGGGGACAGTGAAGAGCAGCAAGAGCTTTCTGGGCTGGCACCTTCCTTGTGGGACAAGGAGCCGGACGTTTGCCTTTTCGGAAAGAGGCTCTGCTGAGTACAAGTGCCGTGAGATGTGCAGCCTGTGGGCAAGCACAGATCCCCAGTGCTGTTGTGCCTGTGCATAGGCTGCACGGGGACAGTGAAGAGCAGCAAGAGCTTTCAGGGCTGGCACCTTCCTTGTGGGACAAGGAGCCGGACGTTTGCCTTTTCGGAAAGAGGCTCTGCTGAGAACGAACACCGTGAGGTGTACCGTTTCTGTCTAAGCACAGATCCCCAGTGCTGTTGTGCCTGTGGATAGGGTGCACGGGGACAGTGAAGAGCAGCAAGAGCTTTCAGGGCTGGCACCTTCCTTGTGGGACAAGGAGCCGGACGTTTGCCTTTTCGAAAGGAGTGTCTGCCGAGTACAAGCGCCGTGAGATGTGCAGCCTGTGGGCAAGCACAGATCCCCAGTGCTGTTGTGCCTGTGCATAGGCTGCACGGGGACAGTGAAGAGCAGCAAGAGCTTTCAGGGCTGGCACCTTCCTTGTGGGACAAGGAGCCGGACGTTTGCCTTTTCGGTAAGAGGCTCTGCTGAGAACGAACACCGTGAGGTGTACCGTTCCTGGGCAAGCACAGATCCCCAGTGCTGTTGTGCCTGTGCATAGGCTGCACGGGAACAGTGAAGAGCAGCAAGAGCTTTCAGGGCTGGCACCTTCTTTGTGGGACAAGGAGCCGGACGTTTGCCTTTTCGGAAAGAGGCTCTGCCGAGAACGAACACCGTGAGGTGTACCGTTCCTGGGCAAGCACAGATCCCCAGTGCTGTTGTGCCTGTGGATAGGGTGCACGGGGACAGTGAAGAGCAGCAAGAGCTTTCAGGGCTGGCACCTTCCTTGTGGGACAAGGAGCCGGATGTTTGCCTTTTCGGTAAGAGGCTCTGCTGAGAACGAACACCGTGAGGTGTACCGTTCCTGTCTAAGTACAGATCCCCAGTGCTGTTGTGCCTGTGGATAGGGTGCACGGGGACAGTGAAGAGCAGCAAGAGCTTTCAGGGCTGGCACCTTCCTTGTGGGAGAAGGAGCAGGACGTTTGCATTTTCAGAAAGAGGCTCTGCTGAGAAAGAACACCGTGAGGTGTACCGTTCCTGTGCAAGCACAGATCCCCAGTGCTGTTGTGTCTGTGGATAGGCTGCACGGGGACAGTGAAGAGCAGCAAGAGCTTTCAGGGCTGGCACCTTCCTTGTGGGACAAGGAGCCGGACGTTTGCCTTTTCGGAAGGAGCGTCTGCCGAGTACAAGCGCTGTGAGATGTGCAGCCTGTGGGCAAGCACAGATCCCCAGTGCTGTTGTGCCTGTGCATAGGCTGCACGGGGACAGTGAAGAGCAGCAAGAGCTTTCAGGGCTGGCACCTTCCTTGTGGGACAAGGAGCCGGACGTTTGCCTTTTCGGTAAGAGGCTCTGCTGAGAACGAACACCGTGAGGTGTACCGTTCCTGTCTAAGCACAGATCCCCAGTGCTGTTGTGCCTGTGGATAGGGTGCACGGGGACAGTGAAGAGCAGCAAGAGCTTTCAGGGCTGGCACCTTCCTTGTGGGACAAGGAGCCGGACGTTTGCCTTTTCGGAAGGAGCGTCTGCCGAGTACAAGCGCCGTGAGATGTGCAGCCTGTGGGCAAGCACAGATCCCCAGTGCTGTTGTGCCTGTGGATAGGGTGCACAGGGACAGTGAAGAGCAGCAAGAGCTTTCAGGGCTGGCACCTTCCTTGTGGGACAAGGAGCCGGACGTTTGCCTTTTCGGAAAGAGGCTCTGCTGAGAACGAACACCGTGAGGTGTACCGTTCCTGTCTAAGTACAGAATCCCAAAGCTGTTGTGCCTGTGGATAGGGTGCACGGGGACAGTGAAGAGCAGCAAGAGCTTTCTGGGCTGGCACCTTCCTTGTGGGACAAGGAGCCGGACGTTTGCCTTTTCGGAAGGAGCGTCTGCCGAGTACAAGCGCCGTGAGATATGCAGCCTGTGGGCAAGCACAGATCCCCAGTGCTGTTGTGCCTGTGGATAGGCTGCACGGGGACAGTGAAGAGCAGCAAGAGCTTTCAGGGCTGGCACCTTCCTTGTGGGACAAGGAGCCGGATGTTTGCCTTTTCGGAAAGAGGCTCTGCTGAGAACGAACACCGTGAGGTGTACCGTTCCTGTCTAAGCACAGATCCCCAGTGCTGTTGTGCCTGTGGATAGGGTGCACGGGGACAGTGAAGAGCAGCAAGAGCTTTCTGGGCTGGCACCTTCCTTGTGGGACAAGGAGCCGGACGTTTGCCTTTTCGGAAGGAGCGTCTGCCGAGTACAAGCGCCGTGAGATGTGCAGCCTGTGGGCAAGCACAGATCCCCAGTGCTGTTGTGCCTGTGCATAGGGTGCACGGGGACAGTGAAGAGCAGCAAGAGCTTTCAGGGCTGGCACCTTCCTTGTGGGACAAGGAGCCGGACGTTTGCCTTTTCGGAAAGAGGTTCTGCTGAGAACGAACACCGTGAGGTGTACCGTTCCTGTCTAAGTACAGATCCCCAGTGCTGTTGTGCCTGTGGATAGGCTGCACGGGGACAGTGAAGAGCAGCAAGAGCTTTCAGGGCTGGCACCTTCCTTGTGGGACAAGGAGCCGGACGTTTGCCTTTTCGGAAGGAGCGTCTGCCGAGTACAAGCGCCGTGAGATGTGCAGCCTGTGGGCAAGCACAGATCCCCAGTGCTGTTGTGCCTGTGCATAGGGTGCACGGGGACAGTGAAGAGCAGCAAGAGCTTTCAGGGCTGGCACCTTCCTTGTGGGACAAGGAGCCGGACGTTTGCCTTTTCGGAAAGAGGCTCTGCTGAGAACGAACACCGTGAGGTGTACCGTTCCTGTCTAAGTACAGATTCCCAAAGCTGTTGTGCCTGTGGATAGGGTGCACGGGGACAGTGAAGAGCAGCAAGAGCTTTCAGGGCTGGCACCTTCCTTGTGGGACAAGGAGCCGGACGTTTGCCTTTTCGGAAAGAGGCTCTGCTGAGTACAAGCGCCATGAGATGTGCAGCTTGTGGGCAAGCACAGATCCCCAGTGCTGTTGTGCCTGTGCATAGGCTGCACGGGGACAGTGAAGAGCAGCAAGAGCTTTCAGGGCTGGCACCTTCCTTGTGGGACAAGGAGCCGGACGTTTGCCTTTTCGGAAAGAGGCTCTGCTGAGAACGAACACCGTGAGGTGTACCGTTTCTGTCTAAGCACAGATCCCCAGTGCTGTTGTGCCTGTGGATAGGGTGCACGGGGACAGTGAAGAGCAGCAAGAGCTTTCAGGGCTGGCACCTTCCTTGTGGGACAAGGAGCCGGACGTTTGCCTTTTCGAAAGGAGCGTCTGCCGAGTACAAGCGCCGTGAGATGTGCAGCCTGTGGGCAAGCACAGATCCCCAGTGCTGTTGTGCCTGTGCATAGGTTGCACGGGGACAGTGAAGAGCAGCAAGAGCTTTCAGGGCTGGCACCTTCCTTGTGGGACAAGGAGCCGGACGTTTGCCTTTTCGGTAAGAGGCTCTGCTGAGAACGAACACCGTGAGGTGTACCGTTTCTGTCTAAGCACAGATCCCCAGTGCTGTTGTGCCTGTGCATAGGCTGCACGGGGACAGTGAAGAGCAGCAAGAGCTTTCAGGGCTGGCACCTTCCTTGTGGGACAAGGAGCCGGACGTTTGCCTTTTCGGTAAGAGGCTCTGCTGAGAACGAACACCGTGAGGTGTACCGTTCCTGTCTAAGTACAGATTCCCAAAGCTGTTGTGCCTGTGGATAGGGTGCACGGGGACAGTGAAGAGCAGCAAGAGCTTTCAGGGCTGGCACCTTCCTTGTGGGAGAAGGAGCCGGACGTTTGCCTTTTCGGTAAGAGGCTCTGCCGAGAACGAACACCGTGAGGTGTACCGTTCCTGGGCAAGCACAGATCCCCAGTGCTGTTGTGCCTGTGGATAGGGTGCACGGGGACAGTGAAGAGCAGCAAGAGCTTTCAGGGCTGGCACCTTCCTTGTGGGACAAGGAGCCGGATGTTTGCCTTTTCGGAAAGAGGTTCTGCTGAGAACGAACACCGTGAGGTGTACCGTTCCTGTCTAAGTACAGATCCCCAGTGCTGTTGTGCCTGTGGATAGGGTGCACGGGGACAGTGAAGAGCAGCAAGAGCTTTCAGGGCTGGCACCTTCCTTGTGGGACAAGGAGCCGGACGTTTGCCTTTTCGGAAGGAGCGTCTGCCGAGTACAAGCGCCGTGAGATGTGCAGCCTGTGGGCAAGCACAGATCCCCAGTGCTGTTGTGCCTGTGCATAGGGTGCACGGGGACAGTGAAGAGCAGCAAGAGCTTTCAGGGCTGGCACCTTCCTTGTGGGACAAGGAGCCGGACGTTTGCCTTTTCGGAAAGAGGCTCTGCTGAGAACGAACACCGTGAGGTGTACCGTTCCTGTCTAAGTACAGATTCCCAAAGCTGTTGTGCCTGTGGATAGGGTGCACGGGGACAGTGAAGAGCAGCAAGAGCTTTCAGGGCTGGCACCTTCCTTGTGGGACAAGGAGCCGGACGTTTGCCTTTTCGGAAAGAGGCTCTGCTGAGTACAAGCGCCATGAGATGTGCAGCTTGTGGGCAAGCACAGATCCCCAGTGCTGTTGTGCCTGTGCATAGGCTGCACGGGGACAGTGAAGAGCAGCAAGAGCTTTCAGGGCTGGCACCTTCCTTGTGGGACAAGGAGCCGGACGTTTGCCTTTTCGGAAAGAGGCTCTGCTGAGAACGAACACCGTGAGGTGTACCGTTTCTGTCTAAGCACAGATCCCCAGTGCTGTTGTGCCTGTGGATAGGGTGCACGGGGACAGTGAAGAGCAGCAAGAGCTTTCAGGGCTGGCACCTTCCTTGTGGGACAAGGAGCCGGACGTTTGCCTTTTCGAAAGGAGCGTCTGCCGAGTACAAGCGCCGTGAGATGTGCAGCCTGTGGGCAAGCACAGATCCCCAGTGCTGTTGTGCCTGTGCATAGGTTGCACGGGGACAGTGAAGAGCAGCAAGAGCTTTCAGGGCTGGCACCTTCCTTGTGGGACAAGGAGCCGGACGTTTGCCTTTTCGGTAAGAGGCTCTGCTGAGAACGAACACCGTGAGGTGTACCGTTTCTGTCTAAGCACAGATCCCCAGTGCTGTTGTGCCTGTGCATAGGCTGCACGGGGACAGTGAAGAGCAGCAAGAGCTTTCTGGGCTGGCACCTTCCTTGTGGGACAAGGAGCCGGACGTTTGCCTTTTCGGAAAGAGGCTCTGCTGAGAACGAACACCGTGAGGTGTACCGTTCCTGTCTAAGTACAGATTCCCAAAGCTGTTGTGCCTGTGGATAGGGTGCACGGGGACAGTGAAGAGCAGCAAGAGCTTTCAGGGCTGGCACCTTCCTTGTGGGAGAAGGAGCCGGACGTTTGCCTTTTCGGTAAGAGGCTCTGCCGAGAACGAACACCGTGAGGTGTACCGTTCCTGGGCAAGCACAGATCCCCAGTGCTGTTGTGCCTGTGGATAGGGTGCACGGGGACAGTGAAGAGCAGCAAGAGCTTTCAGGGCTGGCACCTTCCTTGTGGGACAAGGAGCCGGATGTTTGCCTTTTCGGAAAGAGGTTCTGCTGAGAACGAACACCGTGAGGTGTACCGTTCCTGTCTAAGTACAGATCCCCAGTGCTGTTGTGCCTGTGGATAGGGTGCACGGGGACAGTGAAGAGCAGCAAGAGCTTTCAGGGCTGGCACCTTCCTTGTGGGACAAGGAGCCGGACGTTTGCCTTTTCGGAAGGAGCGTCTGCCGAGTACAAGCGCCGTGAGATGTGCAGCCTGTGGGCAAGCACAGATCCCCAGTGCTGTTGTGCCTGTGCATAGGCTGCACAGGGACAGTGAAGAGCAGCAAGAGCTTTCAGGGCTGGCACCTTCCTTGTGGGACAAGGAGCCGGACGTTTGCCTTTTCGGAAAGAGGCTCTGCTGAGAACGAACACCGTGAGGTGTACCGTTCCTGTCTAAGTACAGATTCCCAAAGCTGTTGTGCCTGTGGATAGGGTGCACGGGGACAGTGAAGAGCAGCAAGAGCTTTCTGGGCTGGCACCTTCCTTGTGGGACAAGGAGCCGGACGTTTGCCTTTTCGGAAGGAGCGTCTGCCGAGTACAAGCGCCGTGAGATGTGCAGCCTGTGGGCAAGCACAGATCCCCAGTGCTGTTGTGCCTGTGCATAGGCTGCACGGGGACAGTGAAGAGCAGCAAGAGCTTTCAGGGCTGGCACCTTCCTTGTGGGACAAGGAGCCGGACGTTTGCCTTTTCGGAAAGAGGCTCTGCTGAGAACGAACACCGTGAGGTGTACCGTTCCTGTCTAAGCACAGATCCCCAGTGCTGTTGTGCCTGTGGATAGGGTGCACGGGGACAGTGAAGAGCAGCAAGAGCTTTCAGGGCTGGCACCTTCCTTGTGGGACAAGGAGCCGGACGTTTGCCTTTTCGGAAGGAGCGTCTGCCGAGTACAAGCGCCGTGAGATGTGCAGCCTGTGGGCAAGCACAGATCCCCAGTGCTGTTGTGCCTGTGCATAGGCTGCACGGGGACAGTGAAGAGCAGCAAGAGCTTTCAGGGCTGGCACCTTCCTTGTGGGACAAGGAGCCGGACGTTTGCCTTTTCGGAAAGAGGCTCTGCTGAGAACGAACACCGTGAGGTGTACCGTTCCTGTCTAAGTACAGATTCCCAAAGCTGTTGTGCCTGTGGATAGGGTGCCCGGGGACAGTGAAGAGCAGCAAGAGCTTTCAGGGCTGGCACCTTCCTTGTGGGACAAGGAGCCGGACGTTTGCCTTTTCGGAAAGAGGCTCTGCTGAGAACGAACACCGTGAGGTGTACCGTTCCTGTGCAAGCACAGATCCCCAGTGCTGTTGTGCCTGTGGATAGGGTGCACGGGGACAGTGAAGAGCAGCAAGAGCTTTCTGGGCTGGCACCTTCCTTGTGGGACAAGGAGCCGGACGTTTGCCTTTTCGGAAATAGGCTCTGCTGAGTACAAGTGCCGTTTGATGTGCAGCCTGTGGGCAAGCACAGATCCCCAGTGCTGTTGTGCCTGTGGATAGGGTGCACGGGGACAGTGAAGAGCAGCAAGAGCTTTCAGGGCTGGCACCTTCCTTGTGGGACAAGGAGCCGGACGTTTGCCTTTTCGAAAGGAGTGTCTGCCGAGTACAAGCGCCGTGAGATGTGCAGCCTGTGGGCAAGCACAGATCCCCAGTGCTGTTTTGCCTGTGCATAGGCTGCACGGGGACAGTGAAGAGCAGCAAGAGCTTTCAGGGCTGGCACCTTCCTTGTGGGACAAGGAGCCGGACGTTTGCCTTTTTGGTAAGAGGCTCTGCTGAGAACGAACACCGTGAGGTGTACCGTTCCTGGGCAAGCACAGATCCCCAGTGCTGTTGTGCCTGTGCATAGGCTGCACGGGAACAGTGAAGAGCAGCAAGAGCTTTCAGGGCTGGCACCTTCCTTGTGGGACAAGGAGCCGGACGTTTGCCTTTTCGGTAAGAGGCTCTGCCGAGAACGAACACCGTGAGGTGTACCGTTCCTGGGCAAGCACAGATCCCCAGTGCTGTTGTGCCTGTGGATAGGGTGCACGGGGACAGTGAAGAGCAGCAAGAGCTTTCAGGGCTGGCACCTTCCTTGTGGGACAAGGAGCCGGATGTTTGCCTTTTCGGAAAGAGGCTCTGCTGAGAACGAACACCGTGAGGTGTACCGTTCCTGTCTAAGTACAGATCCCCAGTGCTGTTGTGCCTGTGGATAGGGTGCACGGGGACAGTGAAGAGCAGCAAGAGCTTTCAGGGCTGGCACCTTCCTTGTGGGAGAAGGAGCAGGACGTTTGCATTTTCAGAAAGAGGCTCTGCTGAGAAAGAACACCGTGAGGTGTACCGTTCCTGGGCAAGCACAGATCCCCAGTGCTGTTGTGTCTGTGGATAGGCTGCACGGGGACAGTGAAGAGCAGCAAGAGCTTTCTGGGCTGGCACCTTCCTTGTGGGACAAGGAGCCGGACGTTTGCCTTTTCGGAAAGAGGCTCTGCTGAGAACGAACACCGTGAGGTGTACCGTTTCTGTCTAAGCACAGATCCCCAGTGCTGTTGTGCCTGTGGATAGGGTGCACGGGGACAGTGAAGAGCAGCAAGAGCTTTCTGGGCTGGCACCTTCCTTGTGGGACAAGGAGCCGGACGTTTGCCTTTTCGGAAGGAGCGTCTGCCGAGTACAAGCGCCGTGAGATATGCAGCCTGTGGGCAAGCACAGATCCCCAGTGCTGTTGTGCCTGTGGATAGGGTGCACGGGGACAGTGAAGAGCAGCAAGAGCTTTCAGGGCTGGCACCTTCCTTGTGGGACAAGGAGCCGGACGTTTGCCTTTTCGGAAAGAGGCTCTGCTGAGAACGAACACCGTGAGGTGTACCGTTCCTGTCTAAGCACAGATCCCCAGTGCTGTTGTTCCTGTGGATAGGGTGCACGGGGACAGTGAAGAGCAGCAAGAGCTTTCAGGGCTGGCACCTTCCTTGTGGGACAAGGAGCCGGACGTTTGCCTTTTCGGAAGGAGCGTCTGCCGAGTACAAGCGCCGTGAGATGTGCAGCCTGTGGGCAAGCACAGATCCCCAGTGCTGTTGTGCCTGTGCATAGGGTGCACGGGGACAGTGAAGAGCAGCAAGAGCTTTCAGGGCTGGCACCTTCCTTGTGGGACAAGGAGCCGGACGTTTGCCTTTTCGGAAAGAGGCTCTGCTGAGAACGAACACCGTGAGGTGTACCGTTCCTGTCTAAGTACAGATTCCCAAAGCTGTTGTGCCTGTGGATAGGGTGCACGGGGACAGTGAAGAGCAGCAAGAGCTTTCAGGGCTGGCACCTTCCTTGTGGGACAAGGAGCCGGACGTTTGCCTTTTCGGAAAGAGGCTCTGCTGAGTACAAGCGCCATGAGATGTGCAGCTTGTGGGCAAGCACAGATCCCCAGTGCTGTTGTGCCTGTGCATAGGGTGCACGGGGACAGTGAAGAGCAGCAAGAGCTTTCAGGGCTGGCACCTTCCTTGTGGGACAAGGAGCCGGACGTTTGCCTTTTCGGAAACAGGCTCTGCTGAGAACGAACACCGTGAGGTGTACCGTTCCTGTCTAAGTACAGATTCCCAAAGCTGTTGTGCCTGTGGATAGGCTGCACGGGGACAGTGAAGAGCAGCAAGAGCTTTCAGGGCTGGCACCTTCCTTGAGGGACAAGGAGCCGGACGTTTGCCTTTTCGGAAAGAGGCTCTGCTGAGAACGAACACCGTGAGGTGTACCGTTTCTGTCTAAGCACAGATCCCCAGTGCTGTTGTGCCTGTGCATAGGCTGCACGGGGACAGTGAAGAGCAGCAAGAGCTTTCAGGGCTGGCACCTTCCTTGTGGGACAAGGAGCCGGACGTTTGCCTTTTCGAAAGGAGCGTCTGCCGAGTACAAGCGCCGTGAGATGTGCAGCCTGTGGGCAAGCACAGATCCCCAGTGCTGTTGTGCCTGTGCATAGGCTGCACGGGGACAGTGAAGAGCAGCAAGAGCTTTCAGGGCTGGCACCTTCCTTGTGGGACAAGGAGCCGGACGTTTCCCTTTTCGGTAAGAGGCTCTGCTGAGAACGAACACCGTGAGGTGTACCGTTCCTGGGCAAGCACAGATCCCCAGTGCTGTTGTGCCTGTGCATAGGCTGCATGGGGACAGTGAAGAGCAGCAAGAGCTTTCTGGGCTGGCACCTTCCTTGTGGGACAAGGAGCCGGACGTTTGCCTTTTCGGAAAGAGGCTCTGCTGAGAACGAACACCGTGAGGTGTACCGTTCCTGTCTAAGTACAGATTCCCAAAGCTGTTGTGCCTGTGGATAGGGTGCACGGGGACAGTGAAGAGCAGCAAGAGCTTTCAGGGCTGGCACCTTCCTTGTGGGACAAGGAGCCGGACGTTTGCCTTTTCGGTAAGAGGCTCTGCTGAGAACGAACACCGTGAGGTGTATCGTTCCTGGGCAAGCACAGATCCCCAGTGCTGTTGTGCCTGTGCATAGGCTGCACGGGAACAGTGAAGAGCAGCAAGAGCTTTCAGGGCTGGCACCTTCCTTGTGGGACAAGGAGCCGGACGTTTGCCTTTTCGGAAAATTGCAATGCCGAGAACGAACACCGTGAGGTGTACCGTTCCTGGGCAAGCACAGATCCCCAGTGCTGTTGTGCCTGTGGATAGGGTGCACGGGGACAGTGAAGAGCAGCAAGAGCTTTCAGGGCTGGCACCTTCCTTGTGGGACAAGGAGCCGGATGTTTGCCTTTTCGGAAAGAGGTTCTGCTGAGAACGAACACCGTGAGGTGTACCGTTCCTGTCTAAGTACAGATCCCCAGTGCTGTTGTGCCTGTGCATAGGGTGCACGGGGACAGTGAAGAGCAGCAAGAGCTTTCTGGGCTGGCACCTTCCTTTTGGGACAAGGAGCCGGACGTTTGCCTTTTCGGTAAGAGGCTCTGCTGAGAACGAACACCGTGAGGTGTACCGTTCCTGGGCAAGCACAGATCCCCAGTGCTGTTGTGCCTGTGCATAGGCTGCACGGGGACAGTGAAGAGCAGCAAGAGCTTTCAGGGCTGGCACCTTCCTTGTGGGACAAGGAGCCGGACGTTTGCCTTTTCGGAAAGAGGCTCTGCTGAGAACGAACACCGTGAGGTGTACCGTTCCTGTCTAAGCACAGATCCCCAGTGCTGTTGTGCCTGTGGATAGGGTGCACGGGGACAGTGAAGAGCAGCAAGAGCTTTCAGGGCTGGCACCTTCCTTGTGGGACAAGGAGCCGGATGTTTGCCTTTTCGGAAGGAGCGTCTGCCGAGTACAAGCGCCGTGAGATGTGCAGCCTGTGGGCAAGCACAGATCCCCAGTGCTGTTGTGCCTGTGCATAGGCTGCACGGGGACAGTGAAGAGCAGCAAGAGCTTTCAGGGCTGGCACCTTCCTTGTGGGACAAGGAGCCGGACGTTTGCCTTTTCGGTAAGAGGCTCTGCCGAGAACGAACACCGTGAGGTGTACCGTTCCTGGGCAAGCACAGATCCCCAGTGCTGTTGTGCCTGTGGATAGGGTGCACGGGGACAGTGAAGAGCAGCAAGAGCTTTCAGGGCTGGCACCTTCCTTGTGGGACAAGGAGCCGGATGTTTGCCTTTTCGGAAAGAGGTTCTGCTGAGAACGAACACCGTGAGGTGTACCGTTCCTGTCTAAGTACAGATCCCCAGTGCTGTTGTGCCTGTGGATAGGGTGCACGGGGACAGTGAAGAGCAGCAAGAGCTTTCAGGGCTGGCACCTTCCTTGTGGGACAAGGAGCCGGATGTTTGCCTTTTCGGAAAGAGGCTCTGCTGAGAAAGAACACCGTGAGGTGTACCGTTCCTGTGCAAGCACAGATCCCCAGTGCTGTTGTGTCTGTGGATAGGCTGCACGGGGACAGTGAAGAGCAGCAAGAGCTTTCAGGGCTGGCACCTTCCTTGTGGGACAAGGAGCCGGACGTTTGCCTTTTCGGAAGGAGCGTCTGCCGAGTACAAGCGCCGTGAGATGTGCAGCCTGTGGGCAAGCACAGATCCCCAGTGCTGTTGTGCATGTGCATAGGCTGCACGGGGACAGTGAAGAGCAGCAAGAGCTTTCAGGGCTGGCACCTTCCTTGTGGGACAAGGAGCCGGACGTTTGCCTTTTCGGTAAGAGGCTCTGCTGAGAACGAACACCGTGAGGTGTACCGTTTCTGTCTAAGCACAGATCCCCAGTGCTGTTGTGCCTGTGGATAGGGTGCACGGGGACAGTGAAGAGCAGCAAGAGCTTTCAGGGCTGGCACCTTCCTTGTGGGACAAGGAGCCGGACGTTTGCCTTTTCGGAAAGAGGTTCTGCTGAGAACGAACACCGTGAGGTGTACCGTTCCTGTCTAAGTACAGATCCCCAGTGCTGTTGTGCCTGTGGATAGGCTGCACGGGGACAGTGAAGAGCAGCAAGAGCTTTCAGGGCTGGCACCTTCCTTGTGGGACAAGGAGCCGGACGTTTGCCTTTTCGGAAGGAGCGTCTGCCGAGTACAAGCGCCGTGAGATGTGCAGCCTGTGGGCAAGCACAGATCCCCAGTGCTGTTGTGCCTGTGCATAGGGTGCACGGGGACAGTGAAGAGCAGCAAGAGCTTTCAGGGCTGGCACCTTCCTTGTGGGACAAGGAGCCGGACGTTTGCCTTTTCGGAAAGAGGCTCTGCTGAGAACGAACACCGTGAGGTGTACCGTTCCTGTCTAAGTACAGATTCCCAAAGCTGTTGTGCCTGTGGATAGGGTGCACGGGGACAGTGAAGAGCAGCAAGAGCTTTCAGGGCTGGCACCTTCCTTGTGGGACAAGGAGCCGGACGTTTGCCTTTTCGGAAAGAGGCTCTGCTGAGTACAAGCGCCATGAGATGTGCAGCTTGTGGGCAAGCACAGATCCCCAGTGCTGTTGTGCCTGTGCATAGGCTGCACGGGGACAGTGAAGAGCAGCAAGAGCTTTCAGGGCTGGCACCTTCCTTGTGGGACAAGGAGCCGGACGTTTGCCTTTTCGGAAAGAGGCTCTGCTGAGAACGAACACCGTGAGGTGTACCGTTTCTGTCTAAGCACAGATCCCCAGTGCTGTTGTGCCTGTGGATAGGGTGCACGGGGACAGTGAAGAGCAGCAAGAGCTTTCAGGGCTGGCACCTTCCTTGTGGGACAAGGAGCCGGACGTTTGCCTTTTCGAAAGGAGCGTCTGCCGAGTACAAGCGCCGTGAGATGTGCAGCCTGTGGGCAAGCACAGATCCCCAGTGCTGTTGTGCCTGTGCATAGGTTGCACGGGGACAGTGAAGAGCAGCAAGAGCTTTCAGGGCTGGCACCTTCCTTGTGGGACAAGGAGCCGGACGTTTGCCTTTTCGGTAAGAGGCTCTGCTGAGAACGAACACCGTGAGGTGTACCGTTTCTGTCTAAGCACAGATCCCCAGTGCTGTTGTGCCTGTGCATAGGCTGCACGGGGACAGTGAAGAGCAGCAAGAGCTTTCTGGGCTGGCACCTTCCTTGTGGGACAAGGAGCCGGACGTTTGCCTTTTCGGTAAGAGGCTCTGCTGAGAACGAACACCGTGAGGTGTACCGTTCCTGTCTAAGTACAGATTCCCAAAGCTGTTGTGCCTGTGGATAGGGTGCACGGGGACAGTGAAGAGCAGCAAGAGCTTTCAGGGCTGGCACCTTCCTTGTGGGAGAAGGAGCCGGACGTTTGCCTTTTCGGTAAGAGGCTCTGCCGAGAACGAACACCGTGAGGTGTACCGTTCCTGGGCAAGCACAGATCCCCAGTGCTGTTGTGCCTGTGGATAGGGTGCACGGGGACAGTGAAGAGCAGCAAGAGCTTTCAGGGCTGGCACCTTCCTTGTGGGACAAGGAGCCGGATGTTTGCCTTTTCGGAAAGAGGTTCTGCTGAGAACGAACACCGTGAGGTGTACCGTTCCTGTCTAAGTACAGATCCCCAGTGCTGTTGTGCCTGTGGATAGGGTGCACGGGGACAGTGAAGAGCAGCAAGAGCTTTCAGGGCTGGCACCTTCCTTGTGGGACAAGGAGCCGGACGTTTGCCTTTTCGGAAGGAGCGTCTGCCGAGTACAAGCGCCGTGAGATGTGCAGCCTGTGGGCAAGCACAGATCCCCAGTGCTGTTGTGCCTGTGCATAGGGTGCACGGGGACAGTGAAGAGCAGCAAGAGCTTTCAGGGCTGGCACCTTCCTTGTGGGACAAGGAGCCGGACGTTTGCCTTTTCGGAAAGAGGCTCTGCTGAGAACGAACACCGTGAGGTGTACCGTTCCTGTCTAAGTACAGATTCCCAAAGCTGTTGTGCCTGTGGATAGGGTGCACGGGGACAGTGAAGAGCAGCAAGAGCTTTCAGGGCTGGCACCTTCCTTGTGGGACAAGGAGCCGGACGTTTGCCTTTTCGGAAAGAGGCTCTGCTGAGTACAAGCGCCATGAGATGTGCAGCTTGTGGGCAAGCACAGATCCCCAGTGCTGTTGTGCCTGTGCATAGGCTGCACGGGGACAGTGAAGAGCAGCAAGAGCTTTCAGGGCTGGCACCTTCCTTGTGGGACAAGGAGCCGGACGTTTGCCTTTTCGGAAAGAGGCTCTGCTGAGAACGAACACCGTGAGGTGTACCGTTTCTGTCTAAGCACAGATCCCCAGTGCTGTTGTGCCTGTGGATAGGGTGCACGGGGACAGTGAAGAGCAGCAAGAGCTTTCAGGGCTGGCACCTTCCTTGTGGGACAAGGAGCCGGACGTTTGCCTTTTCGAAAGGAGCGTCTGCCGAGTACAAGCGCCGTGAGATGTGCAGCCTGTGGGCAAGCACAGATCCCCAGTGCTGTTGTGCCTGTGCATAGGTTGCACGGGGACAGTGAAGAGCAGCAAGAGCTTTCAGGGCTGGCACCTTCCTTGTGGGACAAGGAGCCGGACGTTTGCCTTTTCGGTAAGAGGCTCTGCTGAGAACGAACACCGTGAGGTGTACCGTTTCTGTCTAAGCACAGATCCCCAGTGCTGTTGTGCCTGTGCATAGGCTGCACGGGGACAGTGAAGAGCAGCAAGAGCTTTCTGGGCTGGCACCTTCCTTGTGGGACAAGGAGCCGGACGTTTGCCTTTTCGGAAAGAGGCTCTGCTGAGAACGAACACCGTGAGGTGTACCGTTCCTGTCTAAGTACAGATTCCCAAAGCTGTTGTGCCTGTGGATAGGGTGCACGGGGACAGTGAAGAGCAGCAAGAGCTTTCAGGGCTGGCACCTTCCTTGTGGGAGAAGGAGCCGGACGTTTGCCTTTTCGGTAAGAGGCTCTGCCGAGAACGAACACCGTGAGGTGTACCGTTCCTGGGCAAGCACAGATCCCCAGTGCTGTTGTGCCTGTGGATAGGGTGCACGGGGACAGTGAAGAGCAGCAAGAGCTTTCAGGGCTGGCACCTTCCTTGTGGGACAAGGAGCCGGATGTTTGCCTTTTCGGAAAGAGGTTCTGCTGAGAACGAACACCGTGAGGTGTACCGTTCCTGTCTAAGTACAGATCCCCAGTGCTGTTGTGCCTGTGGATAGGGTGCACGGGGACAGTGAAGAGCAGCAAGAGCTTTCAGGGCTGGCACCTTCCTTGTGGGACAAGGAGCCGGACGTTTGCCTTTTCGGAAGGAGCGTCTGCCGAGTACAAGCGCCGTGAGATGTGCAGCCTGTGGGCAAGCACAGATCCCCAGTGCTGTTGTGCCTGTGCATAGGCTGCACAGGGACAGTGAAGAGCAGCAAGAGCTTTCAGGGCTGGCACCTTCCTTGTGGGACAAGGAGCCGGACGTTTGCCTTTTCGGAAAGAGGCTCTGCTGAGAACGAACACCGTGAGGTGTACCGTTCCTGTCTAAGTACAGATTCCCAAAGCTGTTGTGCCTGTGGATAGGGTGCACGGGGACAGTGAAGAGCAGCAAGAGCTTTCTGGGCTGGCACCTTCCTTGTGGGACAAGGAGCCGGACGTTTGCCTTTTCGGAAGGAGCGTCTGCCGAGTACAAGCGCCGTGAGATGTGCAGCCTGTGGGCAAGCACAGATCCCCAGTGCTGTTGTGCCTGTGCATAGGCTGCACGGGGACAGTGAAGAGCAGCAAGAGCTTTCAGGGCTGGCACCTTCCTTGTGGGACAAGGAGCCGGACGTTTGCCTTTTCGGAAAGAGGCTCTGCTGAGAACGAACACCGTGAGGTGTACCGTTCCTGTCTAAGCACAGATCCCCAGTGCTGTTGTGCCTGTGGATAGGGTGCACGGGGACAGTGAAGAGCAGCAAGAGCTTTCAGGGCTGGCACCTTCCTTGTGGGACAAGGAGCCGGACGTTTGCCTTTTCGGAAGGAGCGTCTGCCGAGTACAAGCGCCGTGAGATGTGCAGCCTGTGGGCAAGCACAGATCCCCAGTGCTGTTGTGCCTGTGCATAGGCTGCACGGGGACAGTGAAGAGCAGCAAGAGCTTTCAGGGCTGGCACCTTCCTTGTGGGACAAGGAGCCGGACGTTTGCCTTTTCGGAAAGAGGCTCTGCTGAGAACGAACACCGTGAGGTGTACCGTTCCTGTCTAAGTACAGATTCCCAAAGCTGTTGTGCCTGTGGATAGGGTGCCCGGGGACAGTGAAGAGCAGCAAGAGCTTTCAGGGCTGGCACCTTCCTTGTGGGACAAGGAGCCGGACGTTTGCCTTTTCGGAAAGAGGCTCTGCTGAGAACGAACACCGTGAGGTGTACCGTTCCTGTGCAAGCACAGATCCCCAGTGCTGTTGTGCCTGTGGATAGGGTGCACGGGGACAGTGAAGAGCAGCAAGAGCTTTCTGGGCTGGCACCTTCCTTGTGGGACAAGGAGCCGGACGTTTGCCTTTTCGGAAATAGGCTCTGCTGAGTACAAGTGCCGTTTGATGTGCAGCCTGTGGGCAAGCACAGATCCCCAGTGCTGTTGTGCCTGTGGATAGGGTGCACGGGGACAGTGAAGAGCAGCAAGAGCTTTCAGGGCTGGCACCTTCCTTGTGGGACAAGGAGCCGGACGTTTGCCTTTTCGAAAGGAGTGTCTGCCGAGTACAAGCGCCGTGAGATGTGCAGCCTGTGGGCAAGCACAGATCCCCAGTGCTGTTTTGCCTGTGCATAGGCTGCACGGGGACAGTGAAGAGCAGCAAGAGCTTTCAGGGCTGGCACCTTCCTTGTGGGACAAGGAGCCGGACGTTTGCCTTTTTGGTAAGAGGCTCTGCTGAGAACGAACACCGTGAGGTGTACCGTTCCTGGGCAAGCACAGATCCCCAGTGCTGTTGTGCCTGTGCATAGGCTGCACGGGAACAGTGAAGAGCAGCAAGAGCTTTCAGGGCTGGCACCTTCCTTGTGGGACAAGGAGC
Organism: Buteo buteo; assembly: GCF_964188355.1. Classification (NCBI taxonomy): domain Eukaryota; kingdom Metazoa; phylum Chordata; class Aves; order Accipitriformes; family Accipitridae; genus Buteo; species Buteo buteo. Next base: position 9,628,490 of record NC_134193.1, read on the forward strand.
CGGACGTTTGCCTTTTCGGTAAGAGGCTCTGCCGAGAACGAACACCGTGAGGTGTACCGTTCCTGGGCAAGCACAGATCCCCAGTGCTGTTGTGCCTGTGGATAGGGTGCACGGGGACAGTGAAGAGCAGCAAGAGCTTTCAGGGCTGGCACCTTCCTTGTGGGACAAGGAGCCGGATGTTTGCCTTTTCGGAAAGAGGCTCTGCTGAGAACGAACACCGTGAGGTGTACCGTTCCTGTCTAAGTACAGATCCCCAGTGCTGTTGTGCCTGTGGATAGGGTGCACGGGGACAGTGAAGAGCAGCAAGAGCTTTCAGGGCTGGCACCTTCCTTGTGGGAGAAGGAGCAGGACGTTTGCATTTTCAGAAAGAGGCTCTGCTGAGAAAGAACACCGTGAGGTGTACCGTTCCTGGGCAAGCACAGATCCCCAGTGCTGTTGTGTCTGTGGATAGGCTGCACGGGGACAGTGAAGAGCAGCAAGAGCTTTCTGGGCTGGCACCTTCCTTGTGGGACAAGGAGCCGGACGTTTGCCTTTTCGGAAAGAGGCTCTGCTGAGAACGAACACCGTGAGGTGTACCGTTTCTGTCTAAGCACAGATCCCCAGTGCTGTTGTGCCTGTGGATAGGGTGCACGGGGACAGTGAAGAGCAGCAAGAGCTTTCTGGGCTGGCACCTTCCTTGTGGGACAAGGAGCCGGACGTTTGCCTTTTCGGAAGGAGCGTCTGCCGAGTACAAGCGCCGTGAGATATGCAGCCTGTGGGCAAGCACAGATCCCCAGTGCTGTTGTGCCTGTGGATAGGGTGCACGGGGACAGTGAAGAGCAGCAAGAGCTTTCAGGGCTGGCACCTTCCTTGTGGGACAAGGAGCCGGACGTTTGCCTTTTCGGAAAGAGGCTCTGCTGAGAACGAACACCGTGAGGTGTACCGTTCCTGTCTAAGCACAGATCCCCAGTGCTGTTGTTCCTGTGGATAGGGTGCACGGGGACAGTGAAGAGCAGCAAGAGCTTTCAGGGCTGGCACCTTCCTTGTGGGACAAGGAGCCGGACGTTTGCCTTTTCGGAAGGAGCGTCTGCCGAGTACAAGCGCCGTGAGATGTGCAGCCTGTGGGCAAGCACAGATCCCCAGTGCTGTTGTGCCTGTGCATAGGGTGCACGGGGACAGTGAAGAGCAGCAAGAGCTTTCAGGGCTGGCACCTTCCTTGTGGGACAAGGAGCCGGACGTTTGCCTTTTCGGAAAGAGGCTCTGCTGAGAACGAACACCGTGAGGTGTACCGTTCCTGTCTAAGTACAGATTCCCAAAGCTGTTGTGCCTGTGGATAGGGTGCACGGGGACAGTGAAGAGCAGCAAGAGCTTTCAGGGCTGGCACCTTCCTTGTGGGACAAGGAGCCGGACGTTTGCCTTTTCGGAAAGAGGCTCTGCTGAGTACAAGCGCCATGAGATGTGCAGCTTGTGGGCAAGCACAGATCCCCAGTGCTGTTGTGCCTGTGCATAGGGTGCACGGGGACAGTGAAGAGCAGCAAGAGCTTTCAGGGCTGGCACCTTCCTTGTGGGACAAGGAGCCGGACGTTTGCCTTTTCGGAAAGAGGCTCTGCTGAGAACGAACACCGTGAGGTGTACCGTTCCTGTCTAAGTACAGATTCCCAAAGCTGTTGTGCCTGTGGATAGGGTGCACGGGGACAGTGAAGAGCAGCAAGAGCTTTCAGGGCTGGCACCTTCCTTGTGGGACAAGGAGCCGGACGTTTGCCTTTTCGGAAAGAGGCTCTGCTGAGTACAAGCGCCATGAGATGTGCAGCTTGTGGGCAAGCACAGATCCCCAGTGCTGTTGTGCCTGTGCATAGGGTGCACGGGGACAGTGAAGAGCAGCAAGAGCTTTCAGGGCTGGCACCTTCCTTGTGGGACAAGGAGCCGGACGTTTGCCTTTTCGGAAACAGGCTCTGCTGAGAACGAACACCGTGAGGTGTACCGTTCCTGTCTAAGTACAGATTCCCAAAGCTGTTGTGCCTGTGGATAGGCTGCACGGGGACAGTGAAGAGCAGCAAGAGCTTTCAGGGCTGGCACCTTCCTTGAGGGACAAGGAGCCGGACGTTTGCCTTTTCGGAAAGAGGCTCTGCTGAGAACGAACACCGTGAGGTGTACCGTTTCTGTCTAAGCACAGATCCCCAGTGCTGTTGTGCCTGTGCATAGGCTGCACGGGGACAGTGAAGAGCAGCAAGAGCTTTCAGGGCTGGCACCTTCCTTGTGGGACAAGGAGCCGGACGTTTGCCTTTTCGAAAGGAGCGTCTGCCGAGTACAAGCGCCGTGAGATGTGCAGCCTGTGGGCAAGCACAGATCCCCAGTGCTGTTGTGCCTGTGCATAGGCTGCACGGGGACAGTGAAGAGCAGCAAGAGCTTTCAGGGCTGGCACCTTCCTTGTGGGACAAGGAGCCGGACGTTTCCCTTTTCGGTAAGAGGCTCTGCTGAGAACGAACACCGTGAGGTGTACCGTTCCTGGGCAAGCACAGATCCCCAGTGCTGTTGTGCCTGTGCATAGGCTGCATGGGGACAGTGAAGAGCAGCAAGAGCTTTCTGGGCTGGCACCTTCCTTGTGGGACAAGGAGCCGGACGTTTGCCTTTTCGGAAAGAGGCTCTGCTGAGAACGAACACCGTGAGGTGTACCGTTCCTGTCTAAGTACAGATTCCCAAAGCTGTTGTGCCTGTGGATAGGGTGCACGGGGACAGTGAAGAGCAGCAAGAGCTTTCAGGGCTGGCACCTTCCTTGTGGGACAAGGAGCCGGACGTTTGCCTTTTCGGTAAGAGGCTCTGCTGAGAACGAACACCGTGAGGTGTATCGTTCCTGGGCAAGCACAGATCCCCAGTGCTGTTGTGCCTGTGCATAGGCTGCACGGGAACAGTGAAGAGCAGCAAGAGCTTTCAGGGCTGGCACCTTCCTTGTGGGACAAGGAGCCGGACGTTTGCCTTTTCGGAAAATTGCAATGCCGAGAACGAACACCGTGAGGTGTACCGTTCCTGGGCAAGCACAGATCCCCAGTGCTGTTGTGCCTGTGGATAGGGTGCACGGGGACAGTGAAGAGCAGCAAGAGCTTTCAGGGCTGGCACCTTCCTTGTGGGACAAGGAGCCGGATGTTTGCCTTTTCGGAAAGAGGTTCTGCTGAGAACGAACACCGTGAGGTGTACCGTTCCTGTCTAAGTACAGATCCCCAGTGCTGTTGTGCCTGTGCATAGGGTGCACGGGGACAGTGAAGAGCAGCAAGAGCTTTCTGGGCTGGCACCTTCCTTTTGGGACAAGGAGCCGGACGTTTGCCTTTTCGGTAAGAGGCTCTGCTGAGAACGAACACCGTGAGGTGTACCGTTCCTGGGCAAGCACAGATCCCCAGTGCTGTTGTGCCTGTGCATAGGCTGCACGGGGACAGTGAAGAGCAGCAAGAGCTTTCAGGGCTGGCACCTTCCTTGTGGGACAAGGAGCCGGACGTTTGCCTTTTCGGAAAGAGGCTCTGCTGAGAACGAACACCGTGAGGTGTACCGTTCCTGTCTAAGCACAGATCCCCAGTGCTGTTGTGCCTGTGGATAGGGTGCACGGGGACAGTGAAGAGCAGCAAGAGCTTTCAGGGCTGGCACCTTCCTTGTGGGACAAGGAGCCGGATGTTTGCCTTTTCGGAAGGAGCGTCTGCCGAGTACAAGCGCCGTGAGATGTGCAGCCTGTGGGCAAGCACAGATCCCCAGTGCTGTTGTGCCTGTGCATAGGCTGCACGGGGACAGTGAAGAGCAGCAAGAGCTTTCAGGGCTGGCACCTTCCTTGTGGGACAAGGAGCCGGACGTTTGCCTTTTCGGTAAGAGGCTCTGCCGAGAACGAACACCGTGAGGTGTACCGTTCCTGGGCAAGCACAGATCCCCAGTGCTGTTGTGCCTGTGGATAGGGTGCACGGGGACAGTGAAGAGCAGCAAGAGCTTTCAGGGCTGGCACCTTCCTTGTGGGACAAGGAGCCGGATGTTTGCCTTTTCGGAAAGAGGTTCTGCTGAGAACGAACACCGTGAGGTGTACCGTTCCTGTCTAAGTACAGATCCCCAGTGCTGTTGTGCCTGTGGATAGGGTGCACGGGGACAGTGAAGAGCAGCAAGAGCTTTCAGGGCTGGCACCTTCCTTGTGGGACAAGGAGCCGGATGTTTGCCTTTTCGGAAAGAGGCTCTGCTGAGAAAGAACACCGTGAGGTGTACCGTTCCTGTGCAAGCACAGATCCCCAGTGCTGTTGTGTCTGTGGATAGGCTGCACGGGGACAGTGAAGAGCAGCAAGAGCTTTCAGGGCTGGCACCTTCCTTGTGGGACAAGGAGCCGGACGTTTGCCTTTTCGGAAGGAGCGTCTGCCGAGTACAAGCGCCGTGAGATGTGCAGCCTGTGGGCAAGCACAGATCCCCAGTGCTGTTGTGCATGTGCATAGGCTGCACGGGGACAGTGAAGAGCAGCAAGAGCTTTCAGGGCTGGCACCTTCCTTGTGGGACAAGGAGCCGGACGTTTGCCTTTTCGGTAAGAGGCTCTGCTGAGAACGAACACCGTGAGGTGTACCGTTTCTGTCTAAGCACAGATCCCCAGTGCTGTTGTGCCTGTGGATAGGGTGCACGGGGACAGTGAAGAGCAGCAAGAGCTTTCAGGGCTGGCACCTTCCTTGTGGGACAAGGAGCCGGACGTTTGCCTTTTCGGAAGGAGCGTCTGCCGAGTACAAGCGCCGTGAGATGTGCAGCCTGTGGGCAAGCACAGATCCCCAGTGCTGTTGTGCCTGTGCATAGGCTGCACGGGGACAGTGAAGAGCAGCAAGAGCTTTCAGGGCTGGCACCTTCCTTGTGGGACAAGGAGCCGGACGTTTGCCTTTTCGGAAAGAGGCTCTGCTGAGAACGAACACCGTGAGGTGTACCGTTCCTGTCTAAGTACAGATTCCCAAAGCTGTTGTGCCTGTGGATAGGGTGCACGGGGACAGTGAAGAGCAGCAAGAGCTTTCTGGGCTGGCACCTTCCTTGTGGGACAAGGAGCCGGACGTTTGCCTTTTCGGAAGGAGCGTCTGCCGAGTACAAGCGCCGTGAGATGTGCAGCCTGTGGGCAAGCACAGATCCCCAGTGCTGTTGTGCCTGTGGATAGGGTGCACGGGGACAGTGAAGAGCAGCAAGAGCTTTCAGGGCTGGCACCTTCCTTGTGGGACAAGGAGCCGGACGTTTGCCTTTTCGGAAAGAGGCTCTGCTGAGAACGAACACCGTGAGGTGTACCGTTCCTGTCTAAGCACAGATCCCCAGTGCTGTTGTGCCTGTGCATAGGCTGCACGGGAACAGTGAAGAGCAGCAAGAGCTTTCAGGGCTGGCACCTTCCTTGTGGGACAAGGAGCCGGACGTTTGCCTTTTCGGAAAATTGCAATGCCGAGAACGAACACCGTGAGGTGTACCGTTCCTGGGCAAGCACAGATCCCCAGTGCTGTTGTGCCTGTGGATAGGGTGCACGGGGACAGTGAAGAGCAGCAAGAGCTTTCAGGGCTGGCACCTTCCTTGTGGGACAAGGAGCCGGATGTTTGCCTTTTCGGAAAGAGGTTCTGCTGAGAACGAACACCGTGAGGTGTACCGTTCCTGTCTAAGTACAGATCCCCAGTGCTGTTGTGCCTGTGCATAGGGTGCACGGGGACAGTGAAGAGCAGCAAGAGCTTTCTGGGCTGGCACCTTCCTTTTGGGACAAGGAGCCGGACGTTTGCCTTTTCGGTAAGAGGCTCTGCTGAGAACGAACACCGTGAGGTGTACCGTTCCTGGGCAAGCACAGATCCCCAGTGCTGTTGTGCCTGTGCATAGGCTGCACGGGGACAGTGAAGAGCAGCAAGAGCTTTCAGGGCTGGCACCTTCCTTGTGGGACAAGGAGCCGGACGTTTGCCTTTTCGGAAAGAGGCTCTGCTGAGAACGAACACCGTGAGGTGTACCATTCCTGTCTAAGCACAGATCCCCAGTGCTGTTGTGCCTGTGGATAGGGTGCACGGGGACAGTGAAGAGCAGCAAGAGCTTTCAGGGCTGGCACCTTCCTTGTGGGACAAGGAGCCGGATGTTTGCCTTTTCAGAAGGAGCGTCTGCCGAGTACAAGCGCCGTGAGATGTGCAGCCTGTGGGCAAGCACAGATCCCCAGTGCTGTTGTGCCTGTGCATAGGCTGCACGGGGACAGTGAAGAGCAGCAAGAGCTTTCAGGGCTGGCACCTTCCTTGTGGGACAAGGAGCCGGACGTTTGCCTTTTCGGTAAGAGGCTCTGCCGAGAACGAACACCGTGAGGTGTACCGTTCCTGGGCAAGCACAGATCCCCAGTGCTGTTGTGCCTGTGGATAGGGTGCACGGGGACAGTGAAGAGCAGCAAGAGCTTTCAGGGCTGGCACCTTCCTTGTGGGACAAGGAGCCGGATGTTTGCCTTTTCGGAAAGAGGTTCTGCTGAGAACGAACACCGTGAGGTGTACCGTTCCTGTCTAAGTACAGATCCCCAGTGCTGTTGTGCCTGTGGATAGGGTGCACGGGGACAGTGAAGAGCAGCAAGAGCTTTCAGGGCTGGCACCTTCCTTGTGGGACAAGGAGCCGGATGTTTGCCTTTTCGGAAAGAGGCTCTGCTGAGAAAGAACACCGTGAGGTGTACCGTTCCTGTGCAAGCACAGATCCCCAGTGCTGTTGTGTCTGTGGATAGGCTGCACGGGGACAGTGAAGAGCAGCAAGAGCTTTCAGGGCTGGCACCTTCCTTGTGGGACAAGGAGCCGGACGTTTGCCTTTTCGGAAGGAGCGTCTGCCGAGTACAAGCGCCGTGAGATGTGCAGCCTGTGGGCAAGCACAGATCCCCAGTGCTGTTGTGCATGTGCATAGGCTGCACGGGGACAGTGAAGAGCAGCAAGAGCTTTCAGGGCTGGCACCTTCCTTGTGGGACAAGGAGCCGGACGTTTGCCTTTTCGGTAAGAGGCTCTGCTGAGAACGAACACCGTGAGGTGTACCGTTTCTGTCTAAGCACAGATCCCCAGTGCTGTTGTGCCTGTGGATAGGGTGCACGGGGACAGTGAAGAGCAGCAAGAGCTTTCAGGGCTGGCACCTTCCTTGTGGGACAAGGAGCCGGACGTTTGCCTTTTCGGAAGGAGCGTCTGCCGAGTACAAGCGCCGTGAGATGTGCAGCCTGTGGGCAAGCACAGATCCCCAGTGCTGTTGTGCCTGTGCATAGGCTGCACGGGGACAGTGAAGAGCAGCAAGAGCTTTCAGGGCTGGCACCTTCCTTGTGGGACAAGGAGCCGGATGTTTGCCTTTTCGGAAAGAGGTTCTGCTGAGAACGAACACCGTGAGGTGTACCGTTCCTGTCTAAGTACAGATCCCCAGTGCTGTTGTGCCTGTGCATAGGGTGCACGGGGACAGTGAAGAGCAGCAAGAGCTTTCTGGGCTGGCACCTTCCTTTTGGGACAAGGAGCCGGACGTTTGCCTTTTCGGTAAGAGGCTCTGCTGAGAACGAACACCGTGAGGTGTACCGTTCCTGGGCAAGCACAGATCCCCAGTGCTGTTGTGCCTGTGCATAGGCTGCACGGGGACAGTGAAGAGCAGCAAGAGCTTTCAGGGCTGGCACCTTCCTTGTGGGACAAGGAGCCGGACGTTTGCCTTTTCGGAAAGAGGCTCTGCTGAGAACGAACACCGTGAGGTGTACCGTTCCTGTCTAAGCACAGATCCCCAGTGCTGTTGTGCCTGTGGATAGGGTGCACGGGGACAGTGAAGAGCAGCAAGAGCTTTCAGGGCTGGCACCTTCCTTGTGGGACAAGGAGCCGGATGTTTGCCTTTTCAGAAGGAGCGTCTGCCGAGTACAAGCGCCGTGAGATGTGCAGCCTGTGGGCAAGCACAGATCCCCAGTGCTGTTGTGCCTGTGCATAGGCTGCACGGGGACAGTGAAGAGCAGCAAGAGCTTTCAGGGCTGGCACCTTCCTTGTGGGACAAGGAGCCGGACGTTTGCCTTTTCGGTAAGAGGCTCTGCCGAGAACGAACACCGTGAGGTGTACCGTTCCTGGGCAAGCACAGATCCCCAGTGCTGTTGTGCCTGTGGATAGGGTGCACGGGGACAGTGAAGAGCAGCAAGAGCTTTCAGGGCTGGCACCTTCCTTGTGGGACAAGGAGCCGGATGTTTGCCTTTTCGGAAAGAGGTTCTGCTGAGAACGAACACCGTGAGGTGTACCGTTCCTGTCTAAGTACAGATCCCCAGTGCTGTTGTGCCTGTGGATAGGGTGCACGGGGACAGTGAAGAGCAGCAAGAGCTTTCAGGGCTGGCACCTTCCTTGTGGGACAAGGAGCCGGATGTTTGCCTTTTCGGAAAGAGGCTCTGCTGAGAAAGAACACCGTGAGGTGTACCGTTCCTGTGCAAGCACAGATCCCCAGTGCTGTTGTGTCTGTGGATAGGCTGCACGGGGACAGTGAAGAGCAGCAAGAGCTTTCAGGGCTGGCACCTTCCTTGTGGGACAAGGAGCCGGACGTTTGCCTTTTCGGAAGGAGCGTCTGCCGAGTACAAGCGCCGTGAGATGTGCAGCCTGTGGGCAAGCACAGATCCCCAGTGCTGTTGTGCATGTGCATAGGCTGCACGGGGACAGTGAAGAGCAGCAAGAGCTTTCAGGGCTGGCACCTTCCTTGTGGGACAAGGAGCCGGACGTTTGCCTTTTCGGTAAGAGGCTCTGCTGAGAACGAACACCGTGAGGTGTACCGTTTCTGTCTAAGCACAGATCCCCAGTGCTGTTGTGCCTGTGGATAGGGTGCACGGGGACAGTGAAGAGCAGCAAGAGCTTTCAGGGCTGGCACCTTCCTTGTGGGACAAGGAGCCGGACGTTTGCCTTTTCGGAAGGAGCGTCTGCCGAGTACAAGCGCCGTGAGATGTGCAGCCTGTGGGCAAGCACAGATCCCCAGTGCTGTTGTGCCTGTGCATAGGCTGCACGGGGACAGTGAAGAGCAGCAAGAGCTTTCAGGGCTGGCACCTTCCTTGTGGGACAAGGAGCCGGACGTTTGCCTTTTCGGAAAGAGGCTCTGCTGAGAACGAACACCGTGAGGTGTACCGTTCCTGTCTAAGTACAGATTCCCAAAGCTGTTGTGCCTGTGGATAGGGTGCACGGGGACAGTGAAGAGCAGCAAGAGCTTTCTGGGCTGGCACCTTCCTTGTGGGACAAGGAGCCGGACGTTTGCCTTTTCGGAAGGAGCGTCTGCCGAGTACAAGCGCCGTGAGATGTGCAGCCTGTGGGCAAGCACAGATCCCCAGTGCTGTTGTGCCTGTGGATAGGGTGCACGGGGACAGTGAAGAGCAGCAAGAGCTTTCAGGGCTGGCACCTTCCTTGTGGGACAAGGAGCCGGACGTTTGCCTTTTCGGAAAGAGGCTCTGCTGAGAACGAACACCGTGAGGTGTACCGTTCCTGTCTAAGCACAGATCCCCAGTGCTGTTGTGCCTGTGCATAGGCTGCACGGGGACAGTGAAGAGCAGCAAGAGCTTTCAGGGCTGGCACCTTCCTTGTGGGACAAGGAGCCGGACGTTTGCCTTTTCGGAAGGAGCGTCTGCCGAGTACAAGCGCCGTGAGATGTGCAGCCTGTGGGCAAGCACAGATCCCCAGTGCTGTTGTGCCTGTGCATAGGGTGCACGGGGACAGTGAAGAGCAGCAAGAGCTTTCAGGGCTGGCACCTTCCTTGTGGGACAAGGAGCCGGACGTTTGCCTTTTCGGAAAGAGGCTCTGCTGAGAACGAACACCGTGAGGTGTACCGTTCCTGTCTAAGTACAGATTCCCAAAGCTGTTGTGCCTGTGGATAGGGTGCCCGGGGACAGTGAAGAGCAGCAAGAGCTTTCAGGGCTGGCACCTTCCTTGTGGGACAAGGAGCCGGACGTTTGCCTTTTCGGAAAGAGGCTCTGCTGAGAACGAACACCGTGAGGTGTACCGTTCCTGTGCAAGCACAGATCCCCAGTGCTGTTGTGCCTGTGGATAGGGTGCACGGGGACAGTGAAGAGCAGCAAGAGCTTTCTGGGCTGGCACCTTCCTTGTGGGACAAGGAGCCGGACGTTTGCCTTTTCGGAAATAGGCTCTGCTGAGTACAAGTGCCGTTTGATGTGCAGCCTGTGGGCAAGCACAGATCCCCAGTGCTGTTGTGCCTGTGCATAGGCTGCACGGGGACAGTGAAGAGCAGCAAGAGCTTTCAGGGCTGGCACCTTCCTTGTGGGACAAGGAGCCGGACGTTTGCCTTTTCGGAAAGAGGCTCTGCTGAGAACGAACACCGTGAGGTGTACCGTTTCTGTCTAAGCACAGATCCCCAGTGCTGTTGTGCCTGTGGATAGGGTGCACGGGGACAGTGAAGAGCAGCAAGAGCTTTCAGGGCTGGCACCTTCCTTGTGGGACAAGGAGCCGGACGTTTGCCTTTTCGAAAGGAGTGTCTGCCGAGTACAAGCGCCGTGAGATGTGCAGCCTGTGGGCAAGCACAGATCCCCAGTGCTGTTTTGCCTGTGCATAGGCTGCACGGGGACAGTGAAGAGCAGCAAGAGCTTTCAGGGCTGGCACCTTCCTTGTGGGACAAGGAGCCGGACGTTTGCCTTTTTGGTAAGAGGCTCTGCTGAGAACGAACACCGTGAGGTGTACCGTTCCTGGGCAAGCACAGATCCCCAGTGCTGTTGTGCCTGTGCATAGGCTGCACGGGAACAGTGAAGAGCAGCAAGAGCTTTCAGGGCTGGCACCTTCCTTGTGGGACAAGGAGCCGGACGTTTGCCTTTTCGGTAAGAGGCTCTGCCGAGAACGAACACCGTGAGGTGTACCGTTCCTGGGCAAGCACAGATCCCCAGTGCTGTTGTGCCTGTGGATAGGGTGCACGGGGACAGTGAAGAGCAGCAAGAGCTTTCAGGGCTGGCACCTTCCTTGTGGGACAAGGAGCCGGATGTTTGCCTTTTCGGAAAGAGGCTCTGCTGAGAACGAACACCGTGAGGTGTACCGTTCCTGTCTAAGTACAGATCCCCAGTGCTGTTGTGCCTGTGGATAGGGTGCACGGGGACAGTGAAGAGCAGCAAGAGCTTTCAGGGCTGGCACCTTCCTTGTGGGACAAGGAGCAGGACGTTTGCATTTTCAGAAAGAGGCTCTGCTGAGAACGAACACCGTGAGGTGTACCGTTCCTGGGCAAGCACAGATCCCCAGTGCTGTTGTGTCTGTGGATAGGCTGCACGGGGACAGTGAAGAGCAGCAAGAGCTTTCTGGGCTGGCACCTTCCTTGTGGGACAAGGAGCCGGACGTTTGCCTTTTCGGAAGGAGCGTCTGCCGAGTACAAGCGCCGTGAGATGTGCAGCCTGTGGGCAAGCACAGATCCCCAGTGCTGTTGTGCCTGTGGATAGGGTGCACAGGGACAGTGAAGAGCAGCAAGAGCTTTCAGGGCTGGCACCTTCCTTGTGGGACAAGGAGCCGGACGTTTGCCTTTTCGGAAAGAGGCTCTGCTGAGAACGAACACCGTGAGGTGTACCGTTCCTGTCTAAGTACAGATTCCCAAAGCTGTTGTGCTTGTGGATAGGGTGCACGGGGACAGTGAAGAGCAGCAAGAGCTTTCTGGGCTGGCACCTTCCTTGTGGGACAAGGAGCCGGACGTTTGCCTTTTCGGAAGGAGCGTCTGCCGAGTACAAGCGCCGTGAGATATGCAGCCTGTGGGCAAGCACAGATCCCCAGTGCTGTTGTGCCTGTGGATAGGGTGCACGGGGACAGTGAAGAGCAGCAAGAGCTTTCAGGGCTGGCACCTTCCTTGTGGGACAAGGAGCCGGACGTTTGCCTTTTCGGAAAGAGGCTCTGCTGAGAACGAACACCGTGAGGTGTACCGTTCCTGTCTAAGCACAGATCCCCAGTGCTGTTGTTCCTGTGGATAGGGTGCACGGGGACAGTGAAGAGCAGCAAGAGCTTTCAGGGCTGGCACCTTCCTTGTGGGACAAGGAGCCGGACGTTTGCCTTTTCGGAAGGAGCGTCTGCCGAGTACAAGCGCCGTGAGATGTGCAGCCTGTGGGCAAGCACAGATCCCCAGTGCTGTTGTGCCTGTGCATAGGGTGCACGGGGACAGTGAAGAGCAGCAAGAGCTTTCAGGGCTGGCACCTTCCTTGTGGGACAAGGAGCCGGACGTTTGCCTTTTCGGAAAGAGGCTCTGCTGAGAACGAACACCGTGAGGTGTACCGTTCCTGTCTAAGTACAGATTCCCAAAGCTGTTGTGCCTGTGGATAGGGTGCACGGGGACAGTGAAGAGCAGCAAGAGCTTTCAGGGCTGGCACCTTCCTTGTGGGAGAAGGAGCCGGACGTTTGCCTTTTCGGAAAGAGGCTCTGCTGAGTACAAGCGCCATGAGATGTGCAGCTTGTGGGCAAGCACAGATCCCCAGTGCTGTTGTGCCTGTGCATAGGGTGCACGGGGACAGTGAAGAGCAGCAAGAGCTTTCAGGGCTGGCACCTTCCTTGTGGGACAAGGAGCCGGACGTTTGCCTTTTCGGAAAGAGGCTCTGCTGAGAACGAACACCGTGAGGTGTACCGTTCCTGTCTAAGTACAGATTCCCAAAGCTGTTGTGCCTGTGGATAGGCTGCACGGGGACAGTGAAGAGCAGCAAGAGCTTTCAGGGCTGGCACCTTCCTTGTGGGACAAGGAGCCGGACGTTTGCCTTTTCGGAAAGAGGCTCTGCTGAGAACGAACACCGTGAGGTGTACCGTTTCTGTCTAAGCACAGATCCCCAGTGCTGTTGTGCCTGTGGATAGGGTGCACGGGGACAGTGAAGAGCAGCAAGAGCTTTCAGGGCTGGCACCTTCCTTGTGGGACAAGGAGCCGGACGTTTGCCTTTTCGAAAGGAGCGTCTGCCGAGTACAAGCGCCGTGAGATGTGCAGCCTGTGGGCAAGCACAGATCCCCAGTGCTGTTGTGCCTGTGCATAGGCTGCACGGGGACAGTGAAGAGCAGCAAGAGCTTTCAGGGCTGGCACCTTCCTTGTGGGACAAGGAGCCGGACGTTTCCCTTTTCGGTAAGAGGCTCTGCTGAGAACGAACACCGTGAGGTGTACCGTTCCTGGGCAAGCACAGATCCCCAGTGCTGTTGTGCCTGTGCATAGGCTGCATGGGGACAGTGAAGAGCAGCAAGAGCTTTCTGGGCTGGCACCTTCCTTGTGGGACAAGGAGCCGGACGTTTGCCTTTTCGGAAAGAGGCTCTGCTGAGAACGAACACCGTGAGGTGTACCGTTCCTGTCTAAGTACAGATTCCCAAAGCTGTTGTGCCTGTGGATAGGGTGCACGGGGACAGTGAAGAGCAGCAAGAGCTTTCAGGGCTGGCACCTTCCTTGTGGGACAAGGAGCCGGACGTTTGCCTTTTCGGTAAGAGGCTCTGCTGAGAACGAACACCGTGAGGTGTATCGTTCCTGGGCAAGCACAGATCCCCAGTGCTGTTGTGCCTGTGCATAGGCTGCACGGGGACAGTGAAGAGCAGCAAGAGCTTTCAGGGCTGGCACCTTCCTTGTGGGACAAGGAGCCGGACGTTTGCCTTTTCGGAAAATTGCAATGCCGAGAACGAACACCGTGAGGTGTACCGTTCCTGGGCAAGCACAGATCCCCAGTGCTGTTGTGCCTGTGGATAGGGTGCACGGGGACAGTGAAGAGCAGCAAGAGCTTTCAGGGCTGGCACCTTCCTTGTGGGACAAGGAGCCGGACGTTTGCCTTTTCGGAAAGAGGCTCTGCTGAGAACGAACACCGTGAGGTGTACCGTTCCTGTCTAAGTACAGATTCCCAAAGCTGTTGTGCCTGTGGATAGGGTGCACGGGGACAGTGAAGAGCAGCAAGAGCTTTCTGGGCTGGCACCTTCCTTGTGGGACAAGGAGCCGGACGTTTGCCTTTTCGGAAGGAGCGTCTGCCGAGTACAAGCGCCGTGAGATGTGCAGCCTGTGGGCAAGCACAGATCCCCAGTGCTGTTGTGCCTGTGGATAGGGTGCACGGGGACAGTGAAGAGCAGCAAGAGCTTTCAGGGCTGGCACCTTCCTTGTGGGACAAGGAGCCGGACGTTTGCCTTTTCGGAAAGAGGCTCTGCTGAGAACGAACACCGTGAGGTGTACCGTTCCTGTCTAAGCACAGATCCCCAGTGCTGTTGTGCCTGTGCATAGGCTGCACGGGGACAGTGAAGAGCAGCAAGAGCTTTCAGGGCTGGCACCTTCCTTGTGGGACAAGGAGCCGGACGTTTGCCTTTTCGGAAGGAGCGTCTGCCGAGTACAAGCGCCGTGAGATGTGCAGCCTGTGGGCAAGCACAGATCCCCAGTGCTGTTGTGCCTGTGGATAGGGTGCACGGGGACAGTGAAGAGCAGCAAGAGCTTTCAGGGCTGGCACCTTCCTTGTGGGACAAGGAGCCGGACGTTTGCCTTTTCGGAAAGAGGCTCTGCTGAGAACGAACACCGTGAGGTGTACCGTTCCTGTCTAAGTACAGATTCCCAAAGCTGTTGTGCCTGTGGATAGGGTGCCCGGGGACAGTGAAGAGCAGCAAGAGCTTTCAGGGCTGGCACCTTCCTTGTGGGACAAGGAGCCGGACGTTTGCCTTTTCGGAAAGAGGCTCTGCTGAGAACGAACACCGTGAGGTGTACCGTTCCTGTGCAAGCACAGATCCCCAGTGCTGTTGTGCCTGTGGATAGGGTGCACGGGGACAGTGAAGAGCAGCAAGAGCTTTCTGGGCTGGCACCTTCCTTGTGGGACAAGGAGCCGGACGTTTGCCTTTTCGGAAATAGGCTCTGCTGAGTACAAGTGCCGTTTGATGTGCAGCCTGTGGGCAAGCACAGATCCCCAGTGCTGTTGTGCCTGTGCATAGGCTGCACGGGGACAGTGAAGAGCAGCAAGAGCTTTCAGGGCTGGCACCTTCCTTGTGGGACAAGGAGCCGGACGTTTGCCTTTTCGGAAAGAGGCTCTGCTGAGAACGAACACCGTGAGGTGTACCGTTTCTGTCTAAGCACAGATCCCCAGTGCTGTTGTGCCTGTGGATAGGGTGCACGGGGACAGTGAAGAGCAGCAAGAGCTTTCAGGGCTGGCACCTTCCTTGTGGGACAAGGAGCCGGACGTTTGCCTTTTCGAAAGGAGTGTCTGCCGAGTACAAGCGCCGTGAGATGTGCAGCCTGTGGGCAAGCACAGATCCCCAGTGCTGTTTTGCCTGTGCATAGGCTGCACGGGGACAGTGAAGAGCAGCAAGAGCTTTCAGGGCTGGCACCTTCCTTGTGGGACAAGGAGCCGGACGTTTGCCTTTTTGGTAAGAGGCTCTGCTGAGAACGAACACCGTGAGGTGTACCGTTCCTGGGCAAGCACAGATCCCCAGTGCTGTTGTGCCTGTGCATAGGCTGCACGGGAACAGTGAAGAGCAGCAAGAGCTTTCAGGGCTGGCACCTTCCTTGTGGGACAAGGAGCCGGACGTTTGCCTTTTCGGTAAGAGGCTCTGCCAAGAACGAACACCGTGAGGTGTACCGTTCCTGGGCAAGCACAGATCCCCAGTGCTGTTGTGCCTGTGGATAGGGTGCACGGGGACAGTGAAGAGCAGCAAGAGCTTTCAGGGCTGGCACCTTCCTTGTGGGACAAGGAGCCGGATGTTTGCCTTTTCGGAAAGAGGCTCTGCTGAGAACGAACACCGTGAGGTGTACCGTTCCTGTCTAAGTACAGATCCCCAGTGCTGTTGTGCCTGTGGATAGGGTGCACGGGGACAGTGAAGAGCAGCAAGAGCTTTCAGGGCTGGCACCTTCCTTGTGGGACAAGGAGCAGGACGTTTGCATTTTCAGAAAGAGGCTCTGCTGAGAAAGAACACCGTGAGGTGTACCGTTCCTGGGCAAGCACAGATCCCCAGTGCTGTTGTGTCTGTGGATAGGCTGCACGGGGACAGTGAAGAGCAGCAAGAGCTTTCTGGGCTGGCACCTTCCTTGTGGGACAAGGAGCCGGACGTTTGCCTTTTCGGAAGGAGCGTCTGCCGAGTACAAGCGCCGTGAGATGTGCAGCCTGTGGGCAAGCACAGATCCCCAGTGCTGTTGTGCCTGTGGATAGGGTGCACAGGGACAGTGAAGAGCAGCAAGAGCTTTCAGGGCTGGCACCTTCCTTGTGGGACAAGGAGCCGGACGTTTGCCTTTTCGGAAAGAGGCTCTGCTGAGAACGAACACCGTGAGGTGTACCGTTCCTGTCTAAGTACAGATTCCCAAAGCTGTTGTGCTTGTGGATAGGGTGCACGGGGACAGTGAAGAGCAGCAAGAGCTTTCTGGGCTGGCACCTTCCTTGTGGGACAAGGAGCCGGACGTTTGCCTTTTCGGAAGGAGCGTCTGCCGAGTACAAGCGCCGTGAGATATGCAGCCTGTGGGCAAGCACAGATCCCCAGTGCTGTTGTGCCTGTGGATAGGGTGCACGGGGACAGTGAAGAGCAGCAAGAGCTTTCAGGGCTGGCACCTTCCTTGTGGGACAAGGAGCCGGACGTTTGCCTTTTCGGAAAGAGGCTCTGCTGAGAACGAACACCGTGAGGTGTACCGTTCCTGTCTAAGCACAGATCCCCAGTGCTGTTGTTCCTGTGGATAGGGTGCACGGGGACAGTGAAGAGCAGCAAGAGCTTTCAGGGCTGGCACCTTCCTTGTGGGACAAGGAGCCGGACGTTTGCCTTTTCGGAAGGAGCGTCTGCCGAGTACAAGCGCCGTGAGATGTGCAGCCTGTGGGCAAGCACAGATCCCCAGTGCTGTTGTGCCTGTGCATAGGGTGCACGGGGACAGTGAAGAGCAGCAAGAGCTTTCAGGGCTGGCACCTTCCTTGTGGGACAAGGAGCCGGACGTTTGCCTTTTCGGAAAGAGGCTCTGCTGAGAACGAACACCGTGAGGTGTACCGTTCCTGTCTAAGTACAGATTCCCAAAGCTGTTGTGCCTGTGGATAGGGTGCACGGGGACAGTGAAGAGCAGCAAGAGCTTTCAGGGCTGGCACCTTCCTTGTGGGAGAAGGAGCCGGACGTTTGCCTTTTCGGAAAGAGGCTCTGCTGAGTACAAGCGCCATGAGATGTGCAGCTTGTGGGCAAGCACAGATCCCCAGTGCTGTTGTGCCTGTGCATAGGGTGCACGGGGACAGTGAAGAGCAGCAAGAGCTTTCAGGGCTGGCACCTTCCTTGTGGGACAAGGAGCCGGACGTTTGCCTTTTCGGAAAGAGGCTCTGCTGAGAACGAACACCGTGAGGTGTACCGTTCCTGTCTAAGTACAGATTCCCAAAGCTGTTGTGCCTGTGGATAGGCTGCACGGGGACAGTGAAGAGCAGCAAGAGCTTTCAGGGCTGGCACCTTCCTTGTGGGACAAGGAGCCGGACGTTTGCCTTTTCGGAAAGAGGCTCTGCTGAGAACGAACACCGTGAGGTGTACCGTTTCTGTCTAAGCACAGATCCCCAGTGCTGTTGTGCCTGTGGATAGGGTGCACGGGGACAGTGAAGAGCAGCAAGAGCTTTCAGGGCTGGCACCTTCCTTGTGGGACAAGGAGCCGGACGTTTGCCTTTTCGAAAGGAGCGTCTGCCGAGTACAAGCGCCGTGAGATGTGCAGCCTGTGGGCAAGCACAGATCCCCAGTGCTGTTGTGCCTGTGCATAGGCTGCACGGGGACAGTGAAGAGCAGCAAGAGCTTTCAGGGCTGGCACCTTCCTTGTGGGACAAGGAGCCGGACGTTTCCCTTTTCGGTAAGAGGCTCTGCTGAGAACGAACACCGTGAGGTGTACCGTTCCTGGGCAAGCACAGATCCCCAGTGCTGTTGTGCCTGTGCATAGGCTGCATGGGGACAGTGAAGAGCAGCAAGAGCTTTCTGGGCTGGCACCTTCCTTGTGGGACAAGGAGCCGGACGTTTGCCTTTTCGGAAAGAGGCTCTGCTGAGAACGAACACCGTGAGGTGTACCGTTCCTGTCTAAGTACAGATTCCCAAAGCTGTTGTGCCTGTGGATAGGGTGCACGGGGACAGTGAAGAGCAGCAAGAGCTTTCAGGGCTGGCACCTTCCTTGTGGGACAAGGAGCCGGACGTTTGCCTTTTCGGTAAGAGGCTCTGCTGAGAACGAACACCGTGAGGTGTATCGTTCCTGGGCAAGCACAGATCCCCAGTGCTGTTGTGCCTGTGCATAGGCTGCACGGGGACAGTGAAGAGCAGCAAGAGCTTTCAGGGCTGGCACCTTCCTTGTGGGACAAGGAGCCGGACGTTTGCCTTTTCGGAAAATTGCAATGCCGAGAACGAACACCGTGAGGTGTACCGTTCCTGGGCAAGCACAGATCCCCAGTGCTGTTGTGCCTGTGGATAGGGTGCACGGGGACAGTGAAGAGCAGCAAGAGCTTTCAGGGCTGGCACCTTCCTTGTGGGACAAGGAGCCGGATGTTTGCCTTTTCGGAAAGAGGTTCTGCTGAGAACGAACACCGTGAGGTGTACCGTTCCTGTCTAAGTACAGATCCCCAGTGCTGTTGTGCCTGTGCATAGGGTGCACGGGGACAGTGAAGAGCAGCAAGAGCTTTCTGGGCTGGCACCTTCCTTTTGGGACAAGGAGCCGGACGTTTGCCTTTTCGGTAAGAGGCTCTGCTGAGAACGAACACCGTGAGGTGTACCGTTCCTGGGCAAGCACAGATCCCCAGTGCTGTTGTGCCTGTGCATAGGCTGCACGGGGACAGTGAAGAGCAGCAAGAGCTTTCAGGGCTGGCACCTTCCTTGTGGGACAAGGAGCCGGACGTTTGCCTTTTCGGAAAGAGGCTCTGCTGAGAACGAACACCGTGAGGTGTACCGTTCCTGTCTAAGCACAGATCCCCAGTGCTGTTGTGCCTGTGGATAGGGTGCACGGGGACAGTGAAGAGCAGCAAGAGCTTTCAGGGCTGGCACCTTCCTTGTGGGACAAGGAGCCGGATGTTTTCCTTTTCGGAAGGAGCGTCTGCCGAGTACAAGCGCCGTGAGATGTGCAGCCTGTGGGCAAGCACAGATCCCCAGTGCTGTTGTGCCTGTGGATAGGGTGCACGGGGACAGTGAAGAGCAGCAAGAGCTTTCAGGGCTGGCACCTTCCTTGTGGGACAAGGAGCCGGACGTTTGCCTTTTCGGTAAGAGGCTCTGCTGAGAACGAACACCGTGAGGTGTATCGTTCCTGGGCAAGCACAGATCCCCAGTGCTGTTGTGCCTGTGCATAGGCTGCACGGGGACAGTGAAGAGCAGCAAGAGCTTTCTGGGCTGGAACCTTCCTTGTGGGACAAGGAGCCGGACGTTTGCCTTTTCGGAAAATTGCAATGCCGAGAACGAACACCGTGAGGTGTACCGTTCCTGGGCAAGCACAGATCCCCAGTGCTGTTGTGCCTGTGGATAGGGTGCACGGGGACAGTGAAGAGCAGCAAGAGCTTTCAGGGCTGGCACCTTCCTTGTGGGACAAGGAGCCGGACGTTTGCCTTTTCGGAAGGAGCGTCTGCCGAGTACAAGCGCCGTGAGATGTGCAGCCTGTGGGCAAGCACAGATCCCCAGTGCTGTTGTGTCTGTGGATAGGGTGCACGGGGACAGTGAAGAGCAGCAAGAGCTTTCAGGGCTGGCACCTTCCTTGTGGGACAAGGAGCCGGACGTTTGCCTTTTCGGAAAGAGGCTCTGCTGAGAACGAACACCGTGAGGTGTACCGTTCCTGTCTAAGTACAGATTCCCAAAGCTGTTGTGCCTGTGGATAGGGTGCACGGGGACAGTGAAGAGCAGCAAGAGCTTTCTGGGCTGGCACCTTCCTTGTGGGACAAGGAGCCGGACGTTTGCCTTTTCGGAAGGAGCGTCTGCCGAGTACAAGCGCCGTGAGATGTGCAGCCTGTGGGCAAGCACAGATCCCCAGTGCTGTTGTGCCTGTGCATAGGCTGCACGGGGACAGTGAAGAGCAGCAAGAGCTTTCAGGGCTGGCACCTTCCTTGTGGGACAAGGAGCCGGACGTTTGCCTTTTCGGAAAGAGGCTCTGCTGAGAACGAACACCGTGAGGTGTACCGTTCCTGTCTAAGCACAGATCCCCAGTGCTGTTGTGCCTGTGGATAGGGTGCACGGGGACAGTGAAGAGCAGCAAGAGCTTTCAGGGCTGGCAACTTCCTTGTGGGACAAGGAGCCGGATGTTTGCCTTTTCGGAAGGAGCGTCTGCCGAGTACAAGCGCCGTGAGATGTGCAGCCTGTGGGCAAGCACAGATCCCCAGTGCTGTTGTGCCTGTGGATAGGGTGCACGGGGACAGTGAAGAGCAGCAAGAGCTTTCAGGGCTGGCACCTTCCTTGTGGGACAAGGAGCCGGACGTTTGCCTTTTCGGAAAGAGGCTCTGCTGAGAACGAACACCGTGAGGTGTACCGTTTCTGTCTAAGCACAGATCCCCAGTGCTGTTGTGCCTGTGGATAGGGTGCCCGGGGACAGTGAAGAGCAGCAAGAGCTTTCAGGGCTGGCACCTTCCTTGTGGGACAAGGAGCCGGACGTTTGCCTTTTCGGAAAGAGGCTCTGCTGAGTACAAGCGCCATGAGATGTGCAGCTTGTGGGCAAGCAGAGATCCCCAGTGCTGTTGTGCCTGTGCATAGGCTGCACGGGGACAGTGAAGAGCAGCAAGAGCTTTCAGGGCTGGCACCTTCCTTGTGGGACAAGGAGCCGGACGTTTGCCTTTTCGGAAAGAGGCTCTGCTGAGAACGAACACCGTGAGGTGTACCGTTTCTGTCTAAGCACAGATCCCCAGTGCTGTTGTGCCTGTGGATAGGGTGCACGGGGACAGTGAAGAGCAGCAAGAGCTTTCAGGGCTGGCACCTTCCTTGTGGGACAAGGAGCCGGACGTTTGCCTTTTCGGAAAGAGGCTCTGCTGAGAACGAACACCGTGAGGTGTACCGTTCCTGTCTAAGCACAGATCCCCAGTGCTGTTGTGCCTGTGCATAGGCTGCACGGGGACAGTGAAGAGCAGCAAGAGCTTTCAGGGCTGGCACCTTCCTTGTGGGACAAGGAGCCGGACGTTTGCCTTTTCGGAATGAGCGTCTGCCGAGTACAAGCGCCGTGAGATGTGCAGCCTGTGGGCAAGCACAGATCCCCAGTGCTGTTGTGCCTGTGCATAGGCTGCACGGGGACAGTGAAGAGCAGCAAGAGCTTTCTGGGCTGGCACCTTCCTTGTGGGACAAGGAGCCGGACGTTTGCCTTTTCGGTAAGAGGCTCTGCTGAGAACGAACACCGTGAGGTGTACCGTTCCTGTCTAAGTACAGATCCCCAGTGCTGTTGTGCCTGTGGATAGGGTGCACGGGGACAGTGAAGAGCAGCAAGAGCTTTCAGGGCTGGCACCTTCCTTGTGGGACAAGGAGCCGGACGTTTGCCTTTTCGGTAAGAGGCTCTGCTGAGAACGAACACCGTGAGGTGTACCGTTCCTGTGCAAGCACAGATCCCCAGTGCTGTTGTGCCTGTGGATAGGGTGCACGGGGACAGTGAAGAGCAGCAAGAGCTTTCTGGGCTGGCACCTTCCTTGTGGGACAAGGAGCCGGACGTTTGCCTTTTCGGAAAGAGGCTCTGCTGAGTACAAGTGCCGTGAGATGTGCAGCCTGTGGGCAAGCACAGATCCCCAGTGCTGTTGTGCCTGTGCATAGGCTGCACGGGGACAGTGAAGAGCAGCAAGAGCTTTCAGGGCTGGCACCTTCCTTGTGGGACAAGGAGCCGGACGTTTGCCTTTTCGGAAAGAGGCTCTGCTGAGAACGAACACCGTGAGGTGTACCGTTTCTGTCTAAGCACAGATCCCCAGTGCTGTTGTGCCTGTGGATAGGGTGCACGGGGACAGTGAAGAGCAGCAAGAGCTTTCAGGGCTGGCACCTTCCTTGTGGGACAAGGAGCCGGACGTTTGCCTTTTCGAAAGGAGTGTCTGCCGAGTACAAGCGCCGTGAGATGTGCAGCCTGTGGGCAAGCACAGATCCCCAGTGCTGTTGTGCCTGTGCATAGGCTGCACGGGGACAGTGAAGAGCAGCAAGAGCTTTCAGGGCTGGCACCTTCCTTGTGGGACAAGGAGCCGGACGTTTGCCTTTTCGGTAAGAGGCTCTGCTGAGAACGAACACCGTGAGGTGTACCGTTCCTGGGCAAGCACAGATCCCCAGTGCTGTTGTGCCTGTGCATAGGCTGCACGGGAACAGTGAAGAGCAGCAAGAGCTTTCAGGGCTGGCACCTTCCTTGTGGGACAAGGAGCCGGACGTTTGCCTTTTCGGTAAGAGGCTCTGCCGAGAACGAACACCGTGAGGTGTACCGTTCCTGGGCAAGCACAGATCCCCAGTGCTGTTGTGCCTGTGGATAGGGTGCACGGGGACAGTGAAGAGCAGCAAGAGCTTTCAGGGCTGGCACCTTCCTTGTGGGACAAGGAGCCGGATGTTTGCCTTTTCGGTAAGAGGCTCTGCTGAGAACGAACACCGTGAGGTGTACCGTTCCTGTCTAAGTACAGATCCCCAGTGCTGTTGTGCCTGTGGATAGGGTGCACGGGGACAGTGAAGAGCAGCAAGAGCTTTCAGGGCTGGCACCTTCCTTGTGGGAGAAGGAGCAGGACGTTTGCATTTTCAGAAAGAGGCTCTGCTGAGAAAGAACACCGTGAGGTGTACCGTTCCTGGGCAAGCACAGATCCCCAGTGCTGTTGTGTCTGTGGATAGGCTGCACGGGGACAGTGAAGAGCAGCAAGAGCTTTCAGGGCTGGCACCTTCCTTGTGGGACAAGGAGCCGGACGTTTGCCTTTTCGGAAGGAGCGTCTGCCGAGTACAAGCGCTGTGAGATGTGCAGCCTGTGGGCAAGCACAGATCCCCAGTGCTGTTGTGCCTGTGGATAGGGTGCACGGGGACAGTGAAGAGCAGCAAGAGCTTTCAGGGCTGGCACCTTCCTTGTGGGACAAGGAGCCGGACGTTTGCCTTTTCGGTAAGAGGCTCTGCTGAGAACGAACACCGTGAGGTGTACCGTTCCTGTCTAAGCACAGATCCCCAGTGCTGTTGTGCCTGTGGATAGGGTGCACGGGGACAGTGAAGAGCAGCAAGAGCTTTCAGGGCTGGCACCTTCCTTGTGGGACAAGGAGCCGGACGTTTGCCTTTTCGGAAGGAGCGTCTGCCGAGTACAAGCGCCGTGAGATGTGCAGCCTGTGGGCAAGCACAGATCCCCAGTGCTGTTGTGCCTGTGGATAGGGTGCACAGGGACAGTGAAGAGCAGCAAGAGCTTTCAGGGCTGGCACCTTCCTTGTGGGACAAGGAGCCGGACGTTTGCCTTTTCGGAAAGAGGCTCTGCTGAGAACGAACACCGTGAGGTGTACCGTTCCTGTCTAAGTACAGATTCCCAAAGCTGTTGTGCCTGTGGATAGGGTGCACGGGGACAGTGAAGAGCAGCAAGAGCTTTCTGGGCTGGCACCTTCCTTGTGGGACAAGGAGCCGGACGTTTGCCTTTTCGGAAGGAGCGTCTGCCGAGTACAAGCGCCGTGAGATATGCAGCCTGTGGGCAAGCACAGATCCCCAGTGCTGTTGTGCCTGTGGATAGGCTGCACGGGGACAGTGAAGAGCAGCAAGAGCTTTCAGGGCTGGCACCTTCCTTGTGGGACAAGGAGCCGGACGTTTGCCTTTTCGGAAAGAGGCTCTGCTGAGAACGAACACCGTGAGGTGTACCGTTCCTGTCTAAGCACAGATCCCCAGTGCTGTTGTGCCTGTGGATAGGGTGCACGGGGACAGTGAAGAGCAGCAAGAGCTTTCTGGGCTGGCACCTTCCTTGTGGGACAAGGAGCCGGACGTTTGCCTTTTCGGAAGGAGCGTCTGCCGAGTACAAGCGCCGTGAGATGTGCAGCCTGTGGGCAAGCACAGATCCCCAGTGCTGTTGTGCCTGTGCATAGGGTGCACGGGGACAGTGAAGAGCAGCAAGAGCTTTCAGGGCTGGCACCTTCCTTGTGGGACAAGGAGCCGGACGTTTGCCTTTTCGGAAAGAGGCTCTGCTGAGAACGAACACCGTGAGGTGTACCGTTCCTGTCTAAGTACAGATTCCCAAAGCTGTTGTGCCTGTGGATAGGGTGCACGGGGACAGTGAAGAGCAGCAAGAGCTTTCAGGGCTGGCACCTTCCTTGTGGGACAAGGAGCCGGACGTTTGCCTTTTCGGAAAGAGGCTCTGCTGAGTACAAGCGCCATGAGATGTGCAGCTTGTGGGCAAGCAGAGATCCCCAGTGCTGTTGTGCCTGTGCATAGGCTGCACGGGGACAGTGAAGAGCAGCAAGAGCTTTCAGGGCTGGCACCTTCCTTGTGGGACAAGGAGCCGGACGTTTGCCTTTTCGGAAAGAGGCTCTGCTGAGAACGAACACCGTGAGGTGTAC
The DNA here is from genome assembly GCF_964188355.1 of Buteo buteo. Lineage (NCBI taxonomy): Eukaryota > Metazoa > Chordata > Aves > Accipitriformes > Accipitridae > Buteo > Buteo buteo. The sequence continues at coordinate 9,652,767 of NC_134193.1, forward strand.
CGTTCCTGTCTAAGCACAGATCCCCAGTGCTGTTGTGCCTGTGGATAGGGTGCACGGGGACAGTGAAGAGCAGCAAGAGCTTTCAGGGCTGGCACCTTCCTTGTGGGACAAGGAGCCGGACGTTTGCCTTTTCGAAAGGAGCGTCTGCCGAGTACAAGCGCCGTGAGATGTGCAGCCTGTGGGCAAGCACAGATCCCCAGTGCTGTTGTGCCTGTGCATAGGTTGCACGGGGACAGTGAAGAGCAGCAAGAGCTTTCAGGGCTGGCACCTTCCTTGTGGGAGAAGGAGCCGGACGTTTGCCTTTTCGGAAAGAGGCTCTGCTGAGAACGAACACCGTGAGGTGTACCGTTTCTGTCTAAGCACAGATCCCCAGTGCTGTTGTGCCTGTGCATAGGCTGCACGGGGACAGTGAAGAGCAGCAAGAGCTTTCTGGGCTGGCACCTTCCTTGTGGGACAAGGAGCCGGACGTTTGCCTTTTCGGTAAGAGGCTCTGCTGAGAACGAACACCGTGAGGTGTACCGTTCCTGTCTAAGTACAGATCCCCAGTGCTGTTGTGCCTGTGGATAGGGTGCACGGGGACAGTGAAGAGCAGCAAGAGCTTTCAGGGCTGGCACCTTCCTTGTGGGAGAAGGAGCCGGACGTTTGCCTTTTCGGTAAGAGCCTCTGCCGAGAACGAACACCGTGAGGTGTACCGTTCCTGGGCAAGCACAGATCCCCAGTGCTGTTGTGCCTGTGGATAGGGTGCACGGGGACAGTGAAGAGCAGCAAGAGCTTTCAGGGCTGGCACCTTCCTTGTGGGACAAGGAGCCGGATGTTTGCCTTTTCGGAAAGAGGTTCTGCTGAGAACGAACACCGTGAGGTGTACCGTTCCTGTCTAAGTACAGATCCCCAGTGCTGTTGTGCCTGTGGATAGGGTGCACGGGGACAGTGAAGAGCAGCAAGAGCTTTCAGGGCTGGCACCTTCCTTGTGGGACAAGGAGCCGGATGTTTGCCTTTTCGGAAAGAGGCTCTGCTGAGAAAGAACACCGTGAGGTGTACCGTTCCTGTGCAAGCACAGATCCCCAGTGCTGTTGTGTCTGTGGATAGGCTGCACGGGGACAGTGAAGAGCAGCAAGAGCTTTCAGGGCTGGCACCTTCCTTGTGGGACAAGGAGCCGGACGTTTGCCTTTTCGGAAGGAGCGTCTGCCGAGTACAAGCGCCGTGAGATGTGCAGCCTGTGGGCAAGCACAGATCCCCAGTGCTGTTGTGCATGTGCATAGGCTGCACGGGGACAGTGAAGAGCAGCAAGAGCTTTCAGGGCTGGCACCTTCCTTGTGGGACAAGGAGCCGGACGTTTGCCTTTTCGGTAAGAGGCTCTGCTGAGAACGAACACCGTGAGGTGTACCGTTTCTGTCTAAGCACAGATCCCCAGTGCTGTTGTGCCTGTGGATAGGGTGCACGGGGACAGTGAAGAGCAGCAAGAGCTTTCAGGGCTGGCACCTTCCTTGTGGGACAAGGAGCCGGACGTTTGCCTTTTCGGAAGGAGCGTCTGCCGAGTACAAGCGCCGTGAGATGTGCAGCCTGTGGGCAAGCACAGATCCCCAGTGCTGTTGTGCCTGTGGATAGGGTGCACGGGGACAGTGAAGAGCAGCAAGAGCTTTCAGGGCTGGCACCTTCCTTGTGGGACAAGGAGCCGGACGTTTGCCTTTTCGGTAAGAGGCTCTGCTGAGAACGAACACCGTGAGGTGTACCGTTCCTGGGCAAGCACAGATCCCCAGTGCTGTTGTGCCTGTGCATAGGCTGCACGGGAACAGTGAAGAGCAGCAAGAGCTTTCAGGGCTGGCACCTTCCTTGTGGGACAAGGAGCCGGACGTTTGCCTTTTCGGTAAGAGGCTCTGCCGAGAACGAACACCGTGAGGTGTACCGTTCCTGGGCAAGCACAGATCCCCAGTGCTGTTGTGCCTGTGGATAGGGTGCCCGGGGACAGTGAAGAGCAGCAAGAGCTTTCAGGGCTGGCACCTTCCTTGTGGGACAAGGAGCCGGATGTTTGCCTTTTCGGTAAGAGGCTCTGCTGAGAACGAACACCGTGAGGTGTACCGTTCCTGTCTAAGTACAGATCCCCAGTGCTGTTGTGCCTGTGGATAGGGTGCACGGGGACAGTGAAGAGCAGCAAGAGCTTTCAGGGCTGGCACCTTCCTTGTGGGAGAAGGAGCAGGACGTTTGCATTTTCAGAAAGAGGCTCTGCTGAGAAAGAACACCGTGAGGTGTACCGTTCCTGGGCAAGCACAGATCCCCAGTGCTGTTGTGTCTGTGGATAGGCTGCACGGGGACAGTGAAGAGCAGCAAGAGCTTTCAGGGCTGGCACCTTCCTTGTGGGACAAGGAGCCGGACGTTTGCCTTTTCGGAAGGAGCGTCTGCCGAGTACAAGCGCTGTGAGATGTGCAGCCTGTGGGCAAGCACAGATCCCCAGTGCTGTTGTGCCTGTGCATAGGCTGCACGGGGACAGTGAAGAGCAGCAAGAGCTTTCAGGGCTGGCACCTTCCTTGTGGGACAAGGAGCCGGACGTTTGCCTTTTCGGTAAGAGGCTCTGCTGAGAACGAACACCGTGAGGTGTACCGTTCCTGTCTAAGCACAGATCCCCAGTGCTGTTGTGCCTGTGGATAGGGTGCACGGGGACAGTGAAGAGCAGCAAGAGCTTTCAGGGCTGGCACCTTCCTTGTGGGACAAGGAGCCGGACGTTTGCCTTTTCGGAAGGAGCGTCTGCCGAGTACAAGCGCCGTGAGATGTGCAGCCTGTGGGCAAGCACAGATCCCCAGTGCTGTTGTGCCTGTGGATAGGGTGCACAGGGACAGTGAAGAGCAGCAAGAGCTTTCAGGGCTGGCACCTTCCTTGTGGGACAAGGAGCCGGACGTTTGCCTTTTCGGAAAGAGGCTCTGCTGAGAACGAACACCGTGAGGTGTACCGTTCCTGTCTAAGTACAGATTCCCAAAGCTGTTGTGCCTGTGGATAGGGTGCACGGGGACAGTGAAGAGCAGCAAGAGCTTTCTGGGCTGGCACCTTCCTTGTGGGACAAGGAGCCGGACGTTTGCCTTTTCGGAAGGAGCGTCTGCCGAGTACAAGCGCCGTGAGATATGCAGCCTGTGGGCAAGCACAGATCCCCAGTGCTGTTGTGCCTGTGGATAGGCTGCACGGGGACAGTGAAGAGCAGCAAGAGCTTTCAGGGCTGGCACCTTCCTTGTGGGACAAGGAGCCGGACGTTTGCCTTTTCGGAAAGAGGCTCTGCTGAGAACGAACACCGTGAGGTGTACCGTTCCTGTCTAAGCACAGATCCCCAGTGCTGTTGTGCCTGTGGATAGGGTGCACGGGGACAGTGAAGAGCAGCAAGAGCTTTCTGGGCTGGCACCTTCCTTGTGGGACAAGGAGCCGGACGTTTGCCTTTTCGGAAGGAGCGTCTGCCGAGTACAAGCGCCGTGAGATGTGCAGCCTGTGGGCAAGCACAGATCCCCAGTGCTGTTGTGCCTGTGCATAGGGTGCACGGGGACAGTGAAGAGCAGCAAGAGCTTTCAGGGCTGGCACCTTCCTTGTGGGACAAGGAGCCGGACGTTTGCCTTTTCGGAAAGAGGCTCTGCTGAGAACGAACACCGTGAGGTGTACCGTTCCTGTCTAAGTACAGATTCCCAAAGCTGTTGTGCCTGTGGATAGGGTGCACGGGGACAGTGAAGAGCAGCAAGAGCTTTCAGGGCTGGCACCTTCCTTGTGGGACAAGGAGCCGGACGTTTGCCTTTTCGGAAAGAGGCTCTGCTGAGTACAAGCGCCATGAGATGTGCAGCTTGTGGGCAAGCAGAGATCCCCAGTGCTGTTGTGCCTGTGCATAGGCTGCACGGGGACAGTGAAGAGCAGCAAGAGCTTTCAGGGCTGGCACCTTCCTTGTGGGACAAGGAGCCGGACGTTTGCCTTTTCGGAAAGAGGCTCTGCTGAGAACGAACACCGTGAGGTGTACCGTTCCTGTCTAAGCACAGATCCCCAGTGCTGTTGTGCCTGTGCATAGGCTGCACGGGGACAGTGAAGAGCAGCAAGAGCTTTCAGGGCTGGCACCTTCCTTGTGGGACAAGGAGCCGGACGTTTGCCTTTTCGAAAGGAGCGTCTGCCGAGTACAAGCGCCGTGAGATGTGCAGCCTGTGGGCAAGCACAGATCCCCAGTGCTGTTGTGCCTGTGCATAGGCTGCACGGGGACAGTGAAGAGCAGCAAGAGCTTTCAGGGCTGGCACCTTCCTTGTGGGACAAGGAGCCGGACGTTTGCCTTTTCGGTAAGAGGCTCTGCTGAGAACGAACACCGTGAGGTGTACCGTTTCTGTCTAAGCACAGATCCCCAGTGCTGTTGTGCCTGTGCATAGGCTGCACGGGGACAGTGAAGAGCAGCAAGAGCTTTCTGGGCTGGCACCTTCCTTGTGGGACAAGGAGCCGGACGTTTGCCTTTTCGGTAAGAGGCTCTGCTGAGAACGAACACCGTGAGGTGTACCGTTCCTGTCTAAGTACAGATCCCCAGTGCTGTTGTGCCTGTGGATAGGGTGCACGGGGACAGTGAAGAGCAGCAAGAGCTTTCAGGGCTGGCACCTTCCTTGTGGGAGAAGGAGCCGGACGTTTGCCTTTTCGGTAAGAGGCTCTGCCGAGAACGAACACCGTGAGGTGTACCGTTCCTGGGCAAGCACAGATCCCCAGTGCTGTTGTGCCTGTGGATAGGGTGCACGGGGACAGTGAAGAGCAGCAAGAGCTTTCAGGGCTGGCACCTTCCTTGTGGGACAAGGAGCCGGATGTTTGCCTTTTCGGAAAGAGGTTCTGCTGAGAACGAACACCGTGAGGTGTACCGTTCCTGTCTAAGTACAGATCCCCAGTGCTGTTGTGCCTGTGGATAGGGTGCACGGGGACAGTGAAGAGCAGCAAGAGCTTTCAGGGCTGGCACCTTCCTTGTGGGACAAGGAGCCGGATGTTTGCCTTTTCGGAAAGAGGCTCTGCTGAGAAAGAACACCGTGAGGTGTACCGTTCCTGTGCAAGCACAGATCCCCAGTGCTGTTGTGTCTGTGGATAGGCTGCACGGGGACAGTGAAGAGCAGCAAGAGCTTTCAGGGCTGGCACCTTCCTTGTGGGACAAGGAGCCGGACGTTTGCCTTTTCGGAAGGAGCGTCTGCCGAGTACAAGCGCCGTGAGATGTGCAGCCTGTGGGCAAGCACAGATCCCCAGTGCTGTTGTGCATGTGCATAGGCTGCACGGGGACAGTGAAGAGCAGCAAGAGCTTTCAGGGCTGGCACCTTCCTTGTGGGACAAGGAGCCGGACGTTTGCCTTTTCGGTAAGAGGCTCTGCTGAGAACGAACACCGTGAGGTGTACCGTTTCTGTCTAAGCACAGATCCCCAGTGCTGTTGTGCCTGTGGATAGGGTGCACGGGGACAGTGAAGAGCAGCAAGAGCTTTCAGGGCTGGCACCTTCCTTGTGGGACAAGGAGCCGGACGTTTGCCTTTTCGGAAGGAGCGTCTGCCGAGTACAAGCGCCGTGAGATGTGCAGCCTGTGGGCAAGCACAGATCCCCAGTGCTGTTGTGCCTGTGGATAGGGTGCACAGGGACAGTGAAGAGCAGCAAGAGCTTTCAGGGCTGGCACCTTCCTTGTGGGACAAGGAGCCGGACGTTTGCCTTTTCGGAAAGAGGCTCTGCTGAGAACGAACACCGTGAGGTGTACCGTTCCTGTCTAAGTACAGATTCCCAAAGCTGTTGTGCCTGTGGATAGGGTGCACGGGGACAGTGAAGAGCAGCAAGAGCTTTCTGGGCTGGCACCTTCCTTGTGGGACAAGGAGCCGGACGTTTGCCTTTTCGGAAGGAGCGTCTGCCGAGTACAAGCGCCGTGAGATGTGCAGCCTGTGGGCAAGCACAGATCCCCAGTGCTGTTGTGCCTGTGCATAGGCTGCACGGGGACAGTGAAGAGCAGCAAGAGCTTTCAGGGCTGGCACCTTCCTTGTGGGACAAGGAGCCGGACGTTTGCCTTTTCGGAAAGAGGCTCTGCTGAGAACGAACACCGTGAGGTGTACCGTTCCTGTCTAAGCACAGATCCCCAGTGCTGTTGTGCCTGTGGATAGGGTGCACGGGGACAGTGAAGAGCAGCAAGAGCTTTCAGGGCTGGCACCTTCCTTGTGGGACAAGGAGCCGGACGTTTGCCTTTTCGGAAGGAGCGTCTGCCGAGTACAAGCGCCGTGAGATGTGCAGCCTGTGGGCAAGCACAGATCCCCAGTGCTGTTGTGCCTGTGGATAGGGTGCACGGGGACAGTGAAGAGCAGCAAGAGCTTTCAGGGCTGGCACCTTCCTTGTGGGACAAGGAGCCGGACGTTTGCCTTTTCGGAAAGAGGCTCTGCTGAGAACGAACACCGTGAGGTGTACCGTTCCTGTCTAAGTACAGATTCCCAAAGCTGTTGTGCCTGTGGATAGGGTGCCCGGGGACAGTGAAGAGCAGCAAGAGCTTTCAGGGCTGGCACCTTCCTTGTGGGACAAGGAGCCGGACGTTTGCCTTTTCGGAAAGAGGCTCTGCTGAGAACGAACACCGTGAGGTGTACCGTTCCTGTGCAAGCACAGATCCCCAGTGCTGTTGTGCCTGTGGATAGGGTGCACGGGGACAGTGAAGAGCAGCAAGAGCTTTCTGGGCTGGCACCTTCCTTGTGGGACAAGGAGCCGGACGTTTGCCTTTTCGGAAATAGGCTCTGCTGAGTACAAGTGCCGTTTGATGTGCAGCCTGTGGGCAAGCACAGATCCCCAGTGCTGTTGTGCCTGTGGATAGGGTGCACGGGGACAGTGAAGAGCAGCAAGAGCTTTCAGGGCTGGCACCTTCCTTGTGGGACAAGGAGCCGGACGTTTGCCTTTTCGGAAAGAGGCTCTGCTGAGAACGAACACCGTGAGGTGTACCGTTTCTGTCTAAGCACAGATCCCCAGTGCTGTTGTGCCTGTGGATAGGGTGCACGGGGACAGTGAAGAGCAGCAAGAGCTTTCAGGGCTGGCACCTTCCTTGTGGGACAAGGAGCCGGACGTTTGCCTTTTCGAAAGGAGTGTCTGCCGAGTACAAGCGCCGTGAGATGTGCAGCCTGTGGGCAAGCACAGATCCCCAGTGCTGTTTTGCCTGTGCATAGGCTGCACGGGGACAGTGAAGAGCAGCAAGAGCTTTCAGGGCTGGCACCTTCCTTGTGGGACAAGGAGCCGGACGTTTGCCTTTTTGGTAAGAGGCTCTGCTGAGAACGAACACCGTGAGGTGTACCGTTCCTGGGCAAGCACAGATCCCCAGTGCTGTTGTGCCTGTGCATAGGCTGCACGGGAACAGTGAAGAGCAGCAAGAGCTTTCAGGGCTGGCACCTTCCTTGTGGGACAAGGAGCCGGACGTTTGCCTTTTCGGTAAGAGGCTCTGCCGAGAACGAACACCGTGAGGTGTACCGTTCCTGGGCAAGCACAGATCCCCAGTGCTGTTGTGCCTGTGGATAGGGTGCACGGGGACAGTGAAGAGCAGCAAGAGCTTTCAGGGCTGGCACCTTCCTTGTGGGACAAGGAGCCGGATGTTTGCCTTTTCGGAAAGAGGCTCTGCTGAGAACGAACACCGTGAGGTGTACCGTTCCTGTCTAAGTACAGATCCCCAGTGCTGTTGTGCCTGTGGATAGGGTGCACGGGGACAGTGAAGAGCAGCAAGAGCTTTCAGGGCTGGCACCTTCCTTGTGGGAGAAGGAGCAGGACGTTTGCATTTTCAGAAAGAGGCTCTGCTGAGAAAGAACACCGTGAGGTGTACCGTTCCTGGGCAAGCACAGATCCCCAGTGCTGTTGTGTCTGTGGATAGGCTGCACGGGGACAGTGAAGAGCAGCAAGAGCTTTCTGGGCTGGCACCTTCCTTGTGGGACAAGGAGCCGGACGTTTGCCTTTTCGGAAGGAGCGTCTGCCGAGTACAAGCGCCGTGAGATGTGCAGCCTGTGGGCAAGCACAGATCCCCAGTGCTGTTGTGCCTGTGGATAGGGTGCACAGGGACAGTGAAGAGCAGCAAGAGCTTTCAGGGCTGGCACCTTCCTTGTGGGACAAGGAGCCGGACGTTTGCCTTTTCGGAAAGAGGCTCTGCTGAGAACGAACACCGTGAGGTGTACCGTTCCTGTCTAAGTACAGATTCCCAAAGCTGTTGTGCCTGTGGATAGGGTGCACGGGGACAGTGAAGAGCAGCAAGAGCTTTCAGGGCTGGCACCTTCCTTGTGGGACAAGGAGCCGGACGTTTGCCTTTTCGGAAGGAGCGTCTGCCGAGTACAAGCGCCGTGAGATATGCAGCCTGTGGGCAAGCACAGATCCCCAGTGCTGTTGTGCCTGTGCATAGGCTGCACGGGGACAGTGAAGAGCAGCAAGAGCTTTCAGGGCTGGCACCTTCCTTGTGGGACAAGGAGCCGGACGTTTGCCTTTTCGGAAAGAGGCTCTGCTGAGAACGAACACCGTGAGGTGTACCGTTCCTGTCTAAGCACAGATCCCCAGTGCTGTTGTTCCTGTGGATAGGGTGCACGGGGACAGTGAAGAGCAGCAAGAGCTTTCAGGGCTGGCACCTTCCTTGTGGGACAAGGAGCCGGACGTTTGCCTTTTCGGAAGGAGCGTCTGCCGAGTACAAGCGCCGTGAGATGTGCAGCCTGTGGGCAAGCACAGATCCCCAGTGCTGTTGTGCCTGTGCATAGGGTGCACGGGGACAGTGAAGAGCAGCAAGAGCTTTCAGGGCTGGCACCTTCCTTGTGGGACAAGGAGCCGGACGTTTGCCTTTTCGGAAAGAGGCTCTGCTGAGAACGAACACCGTGAGGTGTACCGTTCCTGTCTAAGTACAGATTCCCAAAGCTGTTGTGCCTGTGGATAGGGTGCACGGGGACAGTGAAGAGCAGCAAGAGCTTTCAGGGCTGGCACCTTCCTTGTGGGACAAGGAGCCGGACGTTTGCCTTTTCGGAAAGAGGCTCTGCTGAGTACAAGCGCCATGAGATGTGCAGCTTGTGGGCAAGCACAGATCCCCAGTGCTGTTGTGCCTGTGCATAGGGTGCACGGGGACAGTGAAGAGCAGCAAGAGCTTTCAGGGCTGGCACCTTCCTTGTGGGACAAGGAGCCGGACGTTTGCCTTTTCGGAAAGAGGCTCTGCTGAGAACGAACACCGTGAGGTGTACCGTTCCTGTCTAAGTACAGATTCCCAAAGCTGTTGTGCCTGTGGATAGGCTGCACGGGGACAGTGAAGAGCAGCAAGAGCTTTCAGGGCTGGCACCTTCCTTGTGGGACAAGGAGCCGGACGTTTGCCTTTTCGGAAAGAGGCTCTGCTGAGAACGAACACCGTGAGGTGTACCGTTTCTGTCTAAGCACAGATCCCCAGTGCTGTTGTGCCTGTGGATAGGGTGCACGGGGACAGTGAAGAGCAGCAAGAGCTTTCAGGGCTGGCACCTTCCTTGTGGGACAAGGAGCCGGACGTTTGCCTTTTCGAAAGGAGCGTCTGCCGAGTACAAGCGCCGTGAGATGTGCAGCCTGTGGGCAAGCACAGATCCCCAGTGCTGTTGTGCCTGTGCATAGGCTGCACGGGGACAGTGAAGAGCAGCAAGAGCTTTCAGGGCTGGCACCTTCCTTGTGGGACAAGGAGCCGGACGTTTCCCTTTTCGGTAAGAGGCTCTGCTGAGAACGAACACCGTGAGGTGTACCGTTCCTGTCTAAGCACAGATCCCCAGTGCTGTTGTGCCTGTGGATAGGGTGCACGGGGACAGTGAAGAGCAGCAAGAGCTTTCAGGGCTGGCACCTTCCTTGTGGGACAAGGAGCCGGACGTTTGCCTTTTCGGAAAGAGGCTCTGCTGAGAACGAACACCGTGAGGTGTACCGTTCCTGTCTAAGTACAGATTCCCAAAGCTGTTGTGCCTGTGGATAGGGTGCACGGGGACAGTGAAGAGCAGCAAGAGCTTTCAGGGCTGGCACCTTCCTTGTGGGACAAGGAGCCGGACGTTTGCCTTTTCGGTAAGAGGCTCTGCTGAGAACGAACACCGTGAGGTGTATCGTTCCTGGGCAAGCACAGATCCCCAGTGCTGTTGTGCCTGTGCATAGGCTGCACGGGGACAGTGAAGAGCAGCAAGAGCTTTCAGGGCTGGCACCTTCCTTGTGGGACAAGGAGCCGGACGTTTGCCTTTTCGGAAAATTGCAATGCCGAGAACGAACACCGTGAGGTGTACCGTTCCTGGGCAAGCACAGATCCCCAGTGCTGTTGTGCCTGTGCATAGGCTGCACGGGGACAGTGAAGAGCAGCAAGAGCTTTCAGGGCTGGCACCTTCCTTGTGGGACAAGGAGCCGGATGTTTGCCTTTTCGGAAAGAGGTTCTGCTGAGAACGAACACCGTGAGGTGTACCGTTCCTGTCTAAGTACAGATCCCCAGTGCTGTTGTGCCTGTGCATAGGGTGCACGGGGACAGTGAAGAGCAGCAAGAGCTTTCTGGGCTGGCACCTTCCTTTTGGGAGAAGGAGCCGGACGTTTGCCTTTTCGGTAAGAGGCTCTGCTGAGAACGAACACCGTGAGGTGTACCGTTCCTGGGCAAGCACAGATCCCCAGTGCTGTTGTGCCTGTGCATAGGCTGCACGGGGACAGTGAAGAGCAGCAAGAGCTTTCAGGGCTGGCACCTTCCTTGTGGGACAAGGAGCCGGACGTTTGCCTTTTCGGAAAGAGGCTCTGCTGAGAACGAACACCGTGAGGTGTACCGTTCCTGTCTAAGCACAGATCCCCAGTGCTGTTGTGCCTGTGGATAGGGTGCACGGGGACAGTGAAGAGCAGCAAGAGCTTTCAGGGCTGGCACCTTCCTTGTGGGACAAGGAGCCGGATGTTTGCCTTTTCGGAAGGAGCGTCTGCCGAGTACAAGCGCCGTGAGATGTGCAGCCTGTGGGCAAGCACAGATCCCCAGTGCTGTTGTGCCTGTGGATAGGGTGCACGGGGACAGTGAAGAGCAGCAAGAGCTTTCAGGGCTGGCACCTTCCTTGTGGGAGAAGGAGCCGGACGTTTGCCTTTTCGGTAAGAGGCTCTGCCGAGAACGAACACCGTGAGGTGTACCGTTCCTGGGCAAGCACAGATCCCCAGTGCTGTTGTGCCTGTGGATAGGGTGCACGGGGACAGTGAAGAGCAGCAAGAGCTTTCAGGGCTGGCACCTTCCTTGTGGGACAAGGAGCCGGATGTTTGCCTTTTCGGAAAGAGGTTCTGCTGAGAACGAACACCGTGAGGTGTACCGTTCCTGTCTAAGTACAGATCCCCAGTGCTGTTGTGCCTGTGGATAGGGTGCACGGGGACAGTGAAGAGCAGCAAGAGCTTTCAGGGCTGGCACCTTCCTTGTGGGACAAGGAGCCGGATGTTTGCCTTTTCGGAAAGAGGCTCTGCTGAGAAAGAACACCGTGAGGTGTACCGTTCCTGTGCAAGCACAGATCCCCAGTGCTGTTGTGTCTGTGGATAGGCTGCACGGGGACAGTGAAGAGCAGCAAGAGCTTTCAGGGCTGGCACCTTCCTTGTGGGACAAGGAGCCGGACGTTTGCCTTTTCGGAAGGAGCGTCTGCCGTGTACAAGCGCCGTGAGATGTGCAGCCTGTGGGCAAGCACAGATCCCCAGTGCTGTTGTGCATGTGCATAGGCTGCACGGGGACAGTGAAGAGCAGCAAGAGCTTTCAGGGCTGGCACCTTCCTTGTGGGACAAGGAGCCGGACGTTTGCCTTTTCGGTAAGAGGCTCTGCTGAGAACGAACACCGTGAGGTGTACCGTTTCTGTCTAAGCACAGATCCCCAGTGCTGTTGTGCCTGTGGATAGGGTGCACGGGGACAGTGAAGAGCAGCAAGAGCTTTCAGGGCTGGCACCTTCCTTGTGGGACAAGGAGCCGGACGTTTGCCTTTTCGGAAGGAGCGTCTGCCGAGTACAAGCGCCGTGAGATGTGCAGCCTGTGGGCAAGCACAGATCCCCAGTGCTGTTGTGCCTGTGCATAGGGTGCACGGGGACAGTGAAGAGCAGCAAGAGCTTTCAGGGCTGGCACCTTCCTTGTGGGACAAGGAGCCGGACGTTTGCCTTTTCGGAAAGAGGCTCTGCTGAGAACGAACACCGTGAGGTGTACCGTTCCTGTCTAAGTACAGATTCCCAAAGCTGTTGTGCCTGTGGATAGGGTGCACGGGGACAGTGAAGAGCAGCAAGAGCTTTCTGGGCTGGCACCTTCCTTGTGGGACAAGGAGCTGGACGTTTGCCTTTTCGGAAGGAGCGTCTGCCGAGTACAAGCGCCGTGAGATGTGCAGCCTGTGGGCAAGCACAGATCCCCAGTGCTGTTGTGCCTGTGCATAGGCTGCACGGGGACAGTGAAGAGCAGCAAGAGCTTTCAGGGCTGGCACCTTCCTTGTGGGACAAGGAGCCGGACGTTTGCCTTTTCGGAAAGAGGCTCTGCTGAGAACGAACACCGTGAGGTGTACCGTTCCTGGGCAAGCACAGATCCCCAGTGCTGTTGTGCCTGTGCATAGGCTGCACGGGGACAGTGAAGAGCAGCAAGAGCTTTCAGGGCTGGCACCTTCCTTGTGGGACAAGGAGCCGGACGTTTGCCTTTTCGGAAGGAGCGTCTGCCGAGTACAAGCGCCGTGAGATGTGCAGCCTGTGGGCAAGCACAGATCCCCAGTGCTGTTGTGCCTGTGGATAGGGTGCACGGGGACAGTGAAGAGCAGCAAGAGCTTTCAGGGCTGGCACCTTCCTTGTGGGACAAGGAGCCGGACGTTTGCCTTTTCGGAAAGAGGCTCTGCTGAGAACGAACACCGTGAGGTGTACCGTTCCTGTCTAAGTACAGATTCCCAAAGCTGTTGTGCCTGTGGATAGGGTGCCCGGGGACAGTGAAGAGCAGCAAGAGCTTTCAGGGCTGGCACCTTCCTTGTGGGACAAGGAGCCGGACGTTTGCCTTTTCGGAAAGAGGCTCTGCTGAGAACGAACACCGTGAGGTGTACCGTTCCTGTGCAAGCACAGATCCCCAGTGCTGTTGTGCCTGTGGATAGGGTGCACGGGGACAGTGAAGAGCAGCAAGAGCTTTCTGGGCTGGCACCTTCCTTGTGGGACAAGGAGCCGGACGTTTGCCTTTTCGGAAATAGGCTCTGTTGAGTACAAGTGCCGTTTGATGTGCAGCCTGTGGGCAAGCACAGATCCCCAGTGCTGTTGTGCCTGTGCATAGGCTGCACGGGGACAGTGAAGAGCAGCAAGAGCTTTCAGGGCTGGCACCTTCCTTGTGGGACAAGGAGCCGGACGTTTGCCTTTTCGGAAAGAGGCTCTGCTGAGAACGAACACCGTGAGGTGTACCGTTTCTGTCTAAGCACAGATCCCCAGTGCTGTTGTGCCTGTGGATAGGGTGCACGGGGACAGTGAAGAGCAGCAAGAGCTTTCAGGGCTGGCACCTTCCTTGTGGGACAAGGAGCCGGACGTTTGCCTTTTCGAAAGGAGTGTCTGCCGAGTACAAGCGCCGTGAGATGTGCAGCCTGTGGGCAAGCACAGATCCCCAGTGCTGTTTTGCCTGTGCATAGGCTGCACGGGGACAGTGAAGAGCAGCAAGAGCTTTCAGGGCTGGCACCTTCCTTGTGGGACAAGGAGCCGGACGTTTGCCTTTTCGGTAAGAGGCTCTGCTGAGAACGAACACCGTGAGGTGTACCGTTCCTGGGCAAGCACAGATCCCCAGTGCTGTTGTGCCTGTGCATAGGCTGCACGGGAACAGTGAAGAGCAGCAAGAGCTTTCAGGGCTGGCACCTTCCTTGTGGGACAAGGAGCCGGACGTTTGCCTTTTCGGTAAGAGGCTCTGCCGAGAACGAACACCGTGAGGTGTACCGTTCCTGGGCAAGCACAGATCCCCAGTGCTGTTGTGCCTGTGGATAGGGTGCACGGGGACAGTGAAGAGCAGCAAGAGCTTTCAGGGCTGGCACCTTCCTTGTGGGACAAGGAGCCGGATGTTTGCCTTTTCGGAAAGAGGCTCTGCTGAGAACGAACACCGTGAGGTGTACCGTTCCTGTCTAAGTACAGATCCCCAGTGCTGTTGTGCCTGTGGATAGGGTGCACGGGGACAGTGAAGAGCAGCAAGAGCTTTCAGGGCTGGCACCTTCCTTGTGGGAGAAGGAGCAGGACGTTTGCATTTTCAGAAAGAGGCTCTGCTGAGAAAGAACACCGTGAGGTGTACCGTTCCTGGGCAAGCACAGATCCCCAGTGCTGTTGTGTCTGTGGATAGGCTGCACGGGGACAGTGAAGAGCAGCAAGAGCTTTCTGGGCTGGCACCTTCCTTGTGGGACAAGGAGCCGGACGTTTGCCTTTTCGGAAGGAGCGTCTGCCGAGTACAAGCGCCGTGAGATGTGCAGCCTGTGGGCAAGCACAGATCCCCAGTGCTGTTGTGCCTGTGGATAGGGTGCACAGGGACAGTGAAGAGCAGCAAGAGCTTTCAGGGCTGGCACCTTCCTTGTGGGACAAGGAGCCGGACGTTTGCCTTTTCGGAAAGAGGCTCTGCTGAGAACGAACACCGTGAGGTGTACCGTTCCTGTCTAAGTACAGATTCCCAAAGCTGTTGTGCCTGTGGATAGGGTGCACGGGGACAGTGAAGAGCAGCAAGAGCTTTCTGGGCTGGCACCTTCCTTGTGGGACAAGGAGCCGGACGTTTGCCTTTTCGGAAGGAGCGTCTGCCGAGTACAAGCGCCGTGAGATATGCAGCCTGTGGGCAAGCACAGATCCCCAGTGCTGTTGTGCCTGTGGATAGGGTGCACGGGGACAGTGAAGAGCAGCAAGAGCTTTCAGGGCTGGCACCTTCCTTGTGGGACAAGGAGCCGGACGTTTGCCTTTTCGGAAAGAGGCTCTGCTGAGAACGAACACCGTGAGGTGTACCGTTCCTGTCTAAGCACAGATCCCCAGTGCTGTTGTTCCTGTGGATAGGGTGCACGGGGACAGTGAAGAGCAGCAAGAGCTTTCAGGGCTGGCACCTTCCTTGTGGGACAAGGAGCCGGACGTTTGCCTTTTCGGAAGGAGCGTCTGCCGAGTACAAGCGCCGTGAGATGTGCAGCCTGTGGGCAAGCACAGATCCCCAGTGCTGTTGTGCCTGTGCATAGGGTGCACGGGGACAGTGAAGAGCAGCAAGAGCTTTCAGGGCTGGCACCTTCCTTGTGGGACAAGGAGCCGGACGTTTGCCTTTTCGGAAAGAGGCTCTGCTGAGAACGAACACCGTGAGGTGTACCGTTCCTGGGCAAGCACAGATCCCCAGTGCTGTTGTGCCTGTGCATAGGCTGCATGGGGACAGTGAAGAGCAGCAAGAGCTTTCTGGGCTGGCACCTTCCTTGTGGGACAAGGAGCCGGACGTTTGCCTTTTCGGAAAGAGGCTCTGCTGAGAACGAACACAGTGAGGTGTACCGTTCCTGTCTAAGTACAGATTCCCAAAGCTGTTGTGCCTGTGGATAGGGTGCACGGGGACAGTGAAGAGCAGCAAGAGCTTTCAGGGCTGGCACCTTCCTTGTGGGACAAGGAGCCGGACGTTTGCCTTTCCGGTAAGAGGCTCTGCTGAGAACGAACACCGTGAGGTGTATCGTTCCTGGGCAAGCACAGATCCCCAGTGCTGTTGTGCCTGTGCATAGGCTGCACGGGGACAGTGAAGAGCAGCAAGAGCTTTCAGGGCTGGCACCTTCCTTGTGGGACAAGGAGCCGGACGTTTGCCTTTTCGGAAAATTGCAATGCCGAGAACGAACACCGTGAGGTGTACCGTTCCTGGGCAAGCACAGATCCCCAGTGCTGTTGTGCCTGTGGATAGGGTGCACGGGGACAGTGAAGAGCAGCAAGAGCTTTCAGGGCTGGCACCTTCCTTGTGGGACAAGGAGCCGGATGTTTGCCTTTTCGGAAAGAGGTTCTGCTGAGAACGAACACCGTGAGGTGTACCGTTCCTGTCTAAGTACAGATCCCCAGTGCTGTTGTGCCTGTGCATAGGGTGCACGGGGACAGTGAAGAGCAGCAAGAGCTTTCTGGGCTGGCACCTTCCTTGTGGGACAAGGAGCCGGACGTTTGCCTTTTCGGTAAGAGGCTCTGCTGAGAACGAACACCGTGAGGTGTACCGTTCCTGGGCAAGCACAGATCCCCAGTGCTGTTGTGCCTGTGCATAGGCTGCACGGGGACAGTGAAGAGCAGCAAGAGCTTTCAGGGCTGGCACCTTCCTTGTGGGACAAGGAGCCGGACGTTTGCCTTTTCGGAAAGAGGCTCTGCTGAGAACGAACACCGTGAGGTGTACCGTTCCTGTCTAAGCACAGATCCCCAGTGCTGTTGTGCCTGTGGATAGGGTGCACGGGGACAGTGAAGAGCAGCAAGAGCTTTCAGGGCTGGCACCTTCCTTGTGGGACAAGGAGCCGGATGTTTGCCTTTTCGGAAGGAGCGTCTGCCGAGTACAAGCGCCGTGAGATGTGCAGCCTGTGGGCAAGCACAGATCCCCAGTGCTGTTGTGCCTGTGGATAGGGTGCACGGGGACAGTGAAGAGCAGCAAGAGCTTTCAGGGCTGGCACCTTCCTTGTGGGACAAGGAGCCGGACGTTTGCCTTTTCGGTAAGAGGCTCTGCTGAGAACGAACACCGTGAGGTGTATCGTTCCTGGGCAAGCACAGATCCCCAGTGCTGTTGTGCCTGTGCATAGGCTGCACGGGGACAGTGAAGAGCAGCAAGAGCTTTCTGGGCTGGAACCTTCCTTGTGGGACAAGGAGCCGGACGTTTGCCTTTTCGGAAGATTGCAATGCCGAGAACGAACACCGTGAGGTGTACCGTTCCTGGGCAAGCACAGATCCCCAGTGCTGTTGTGCCTGTGGATAGGGTGCACGGGGACAGTGAAAAGCAGCAAGAGCTTTCAGGGCTGGCACCTTCCTTGTGGGACAAGGAGCCGGATGTTTGCCTTTTCGGTAAGAGGCTCTGCTGAGAACGAACACCGTGAGGTGTACCGTTCCTGTCTAAGTACAGATCCCCAGTGCTGTTGTGCCTGTGGATAGGGTGCCCGGGGACAGTGAAGAGCAGCAAGAGCTTTCAGGGCTGGCACCTTCCTTGTGGGAGAAGGAGCCGGACGTTTGCCTTTTCGGAAAGAGGCTCTGCTGAGAAAGAACACCGTGAGGTGTACCGTTCCTGGGCAAGCACAGATCCCCAGTGCTGTTGTGCCTGTGGATAGGGTGCCCGGGGACAGTGAAGAGCAGCAAGAGCTTTCAGGGCTGGCACCTTCCTTGTGGGACAAGGAGCCGGACGTTTGCCTTTTCGGAAGGAGCGTCTGCCGAGTACAAGCGCCGTGAGATGTGCAGCCTGTGGGCAAGCACAGATCCCCAGTGCTGTTGTGCCTGTGGATAGGGTGCACGGGGACAGTGAAGAGCAGCAAGAGCTTTCTGGGCTGGCACCTTCCTTGTGGGACAAGGAGCCGGACGTTTGCCTTTTCGGAAAATTGCAATGCCGAGAACGAACACCGTGAGGTGTACCGTTCCTGGGCAAGCACAGATCCCCAGTGCTGTTGTGCCTGTGGATAGGGTGCACGGGGACAGTGAAAAGCAGCAAGAGCTTTCAGGGCTGGCACCTTCCTTGTGGGAGAAGGAGCCGGACGTTTGCCTTTTCGGTAAGAGGCTCTGCTGAGAACGAACACCGTGAGGTGTACCGTTCCTGGGCAAGCACAGATCCCCAGTGCTGTTGTGCCTGTGGATAGGGTGCACGGGGACAGTGAAGAGCAGCAAGAGCTTTCAGGGCTGGCACCTTCCTTGTGGGACAAGGAGCCGGATGTTTGCCTTTTCGGAAAGAGGTTCTGCTGAGAACGAACACCGTGAGGTGTACCGTTCCTGGGCAAGCACAGATCCCCAGTGCTGTTGTGCCTGTGCATAGGCTGCACGGGGACAGTGAAGAGCAGCAAGAGCTTTCAGGGCTGGCACCTTCCTTGTGGGACAAGGAGCCGGACGTTTGCCTTTTCGGAAAGAGGCTCTGCTGAGAACGAACACCGTGAGGTGTACCGTTCCTGGGCAAGTACAGATCCCCAGTGCTGTTGTGCCTGTGGATAGGGTGCACGGGGACAGTGAAGAGCAGCAAGAGCTTTCTGGGCTGGCACCTTCCTTTTGGGACAAGGAGCCGGACGTTTGCCTTTTCGGTAAGAGGCTCTGCTGAGAACGAACACCGTGAGGTGTACCGTTCCTGGGCAAGCACAGATCCCCAGTGCTGTTGTGCCTGTGCATAGGCTGCACGGGGACAGTGAAGAGCAGCAAGAGCTTTCAGGGCTGGCACCTTCCTTGTGGGACAAGGAGCCGGACGTTTGCCTTTTCGGAAAGAGGCTCTGCTGAGAACGAACACCGTGAGGTGTACCGTTCCTGTCTAAGTACAGATTCCCAAAGCTGTTGTGCCTGTGGATAGGGTGCACGGGGACAGTGAAGAGCAGCAAGAGCTTTCAGGGCTGGCACCTTCCTTGTGGGACAAGGAGCCGGACGTTTGCCTTTTCGGAAGGAGCGTCTGCCGAGTACAAGCGCCGTGAGATGTGCAGCCTGTGGGCAAGCACAGATCCCCAGTGCTGTTGTGCCTGTGGATAGGGTGCACGGGGACAGTGAAGAGCAGCAAGAGCTTTCAGGGCTGGCACCTTCCTTGTGGGACAAGGAGCCGGACGTTTGCCTTTTCGGAAAGAGGCTCTGCTGAGAACGAACACCGTGAGGTGTATCGTTCCTGGGCAAGCACAGATCCCCAGTGCTGTTGTGCCTGTGCATAGGCTGCACGGGGACAGTGAAGAGCAGCAAGAGCTTTCTGGGCTGGAACCTTCCTTGTGGGACAAGGAGCCGGACGTTTGCCTTTTCGGAAGATTGCAATGCCGAGAACGAACACCGTGAGGTGTACCGTTCCTGGGCAAGCACAGATCCCCAGTGCTGTTGTGCCTGTGGATAGGGTGCACGGGGACAGTGAAAAGCAGCAAGAGCTTTCAGGGCTGGCACCTTCCTTGTGGGACAAGGAGCCGGATGTTTGCCTTTTCGGTAAGAGGCTCTGCTGAGAACGAACACCGTGAGGTGTACCGTTCCTGTCTAAGTACAGATCCCCAGTGCTGTTGTGCCTGTGGGTAGGGTGCCCGGGGACAGTGAAGAGCAGCAAGAGCTTTCAGGGCTGGCACATTCCTTGTGGGACAAGGAGCCGGACGTTTGCCTTTTCGGAAAGAGGCTCTGCTGAGAAAGAACACCGTGAGGTGTACCGTTCCTGGGCAAGCACAGATCCCCAGTGCTGTTGTGCCTGTGGATAGGGTGCCCGGGGACAGTGAAGAGCAGCAAGAGCTTTCAGGGCTGGCACCTTCCTTGTGGGACAAGGAGCCGGACGTTTGCCTTTTCGGAAGGAGCGTCTGCCGAGTACAAGCGCCGTGAGATGTGCAGCCTGTGGGCAAGCACAGATCCCCAGTGCTGTTGTGCCTGTGGATAGGGTGCACGGGGACAGTGAAGAGCAGCAAGAGCTTTCTGGGCTGGCACCTTCCTTGTGGGACAAGGAGCCGGACGTTTGCCTTTTCGGAAAATTGCAATGCCGAGAACGAACACCGTGAGGTGTACCGTTCCTGGGCAAGCACAGATCCCCAGTGCTGTTGTGCCTGTGGATAGGGTGCACGGGGACAGTGAAAAGCAGCAAGAGCTTTCAGGGCTGGCACCTTCCTTGTGGGACAAGGAGCCGGACGTTTGCCTTTTCGGTAAGAGGCTCTGCTGAGAACGAACACCGTGAGGTGTACCGTTCCTGTCTAAGCACAGATCCCCAGTGCTGTTGTGCCTGTGGATAGGGTGCACGGGGACAGTGAAGAGCAGCAAGAGCTTTCAGGGCTGGCACCTTCCTTGTGGGACAAGGAGCCGGACGTTTGCCTTTTCGGAAAATTGCAATGCCGAGAACGAACACCGTGAGGTGTACCGTTCCTGGGCAAGCACAGATCCCCAGTGCTGTTGTGCCTGTGGATAGGGTGCCCGGGGACAGTGAAGAGCAGCAAGAGCTTTCAGGGCTGGCACCTTCCTTGTGGGACAAGGAGCCGGACGTTTGCCTTTTCGGAAAGAGGTTCTGCTGAGAACGAACACCGTGAGGTGTACCGTTCCTGGGCAAGCACAGATCCCCAGTGCTGTTGTGCCTGTGCATAGGCTGCACGGGGACAGTGAAGAGCAGCAAGAGCTTTCAGGGCTGGCACCTTCCTTGTGGGACAAGGAGCCGGACGTTTGCCTTTTCGGTAAGAGGCTCTGCTGAGAACGAACACCGTGAGGTGTACCGTTCCTGTCTAAGTACAGATTCCCAAAGCTGTTGTGCCTGTGGATAGGGTGCACGGGGACAGTGAAGAGCAGCAAGAGCTTTCAGGGCTGGCACCTTCCTTGTGGGACAAGGAGCCGGATGTTTGCCTTTTCAGAAGGAGCGTGTGCCGAGTACAAGCGCCGTGAGATGTGCAGCCTGTGGGCAAGCACAGATCCCCAGTGCTGTTGTGCCTGTGCATAGGGTGCACGGGGACAGTGAAGAGCAGCAAGAGCTTTCAGGGCTGGCACCTTCCTTGTGGGACAAGGAGCCGGACGTTTGCCTTTTCGGTAAGAGGCTCTGCTGAGAACGAACACCGTGAGGTGTATCGTTCCTGGGCAAGCACAGATCCCCAGTGCTGTTGTGCCTGTGCATAGGCTGCACGGGGACAGTGAAGAGCAGCAAGAGCTTTCTGGGCTGGAACCTTCCTTGTGGGACAAGGAGCCGGACGTTTGCCTTTTCGGAAGATTGCAATGCCGAGAACGAACACCGTGAGGTGTACCGTTCCTGGGCAAGCACAGATCCCCAGTGCTGTTGTGCCTGTGGATAGGGTGCACGGGGACAGTGAAAAGCAGCAAGAGCTTTCAGGGCTGGCACCTTCCTTGTGGGACAAGGAGCCGGATGTTTGCCTTTTCGGTAAGAGGCTCTGCTGAGAACGAACACCGTGAGGTGTACCGTTCCTGTCTAAGTACAGATCCCCAGTGCTGTTGTGCCTGTGGATAGGGTGCCCGGGGACAGTGAAGAGCAGCAAGAGCTTTCAGGGCTGGCACCTTCCTTGTGGGACAAGGAG
Source organism: Buteo buteo (assembly GCF_964188355.1). Lineage (NCBI taxonomy): Eukaryota > Metazoa > Chordata > Aves > Accipitriformes > Accipitridae > Buteo > Buteo buteo. Next base: position 9,673,815 of record NC_134193.1, read on the forward strand.
CCGGACGTTTGCCTTTTCGGAAAGAGGCTCTGCTGAGAAAGAACACCGTGAGGTGTACCGTTCCTGGGCAAGCACAGATCCCCAGTGCTGTTGTGCCTGTGGATAGGGTGCCCGGGGACAGTGAAGAGCAGCAAGAGCTTTCAGGGCTGGCACCTTCCTTGTGGGACAAGGAGCCGGACGTTTGCCTTTTCGGAAGGAGCGTCTGCCGAGTACAAGCGCCGTGAGATGTGCAGCCTGTGGGCAAGCACAGATCCCCAGTGCTGTTGTGCCTGTGGATAGGGTGCACGGGGACAGTGAAGAGCAGCAAGAGCTTTCTGGGCTGGCACCTTCCTTGTGGGACAAGGAGCCGGACGTTTGCCTTTTCGGAAAATTGCAATGCCGAGAACGAACACCGTGAGGTGTACCGTTCCTGTGCAAGCACAGATCCCCAGTGCTGTTGTGCCTGTGGATAGGCTGCACGGGGACAGTGAAGAGCAGCAAGAGCTTTCAGGGCTGGCACCTTCCTTGTGGGAGAAGGAGCCGGACGTTTGCCTTTTCGGTAAGAGGCTCTGCTGAGAACGAACACCGTGAGGTGTACCGTTCCTGTCTAAGCACAGATCCCCAGTGCTGTTGTGCCTGTGGATAGGGTGCACGGGGACAGTGAAGAGCAGCAAGAGCTTTCAGGGCTGGCACCTTCCTTGTGGGACAAGGAGCCGGACGTTTGCCTTTTCGGAAGGAGCGTCTGCCGAGTACAAGCGCCGTTAGATGTGCAGCCTGTGGGCAAGCACAGATCCCCAGTGCTGTTGTGCCTGTGCATAGGCTGCACGGGGACAGTGAAGAGCAGCAAGAGCTTTCAGGGCTGGCACCTTCCTTGTGGGACAAGGAGCCGGACGTTTGCCTTTTAGGTAAGAGGCTCTGCTGAGAACGAACACCGTGAGGTGTATCGTTCCTGGGCAAGCACAGATCCCCAGTGCTGTTGTGCCTGTGCATAGGCTGCACGGGGACAGTGAAGAGCAGCAAGAGCTTTCTGGGCTGGAACCTTCCTTGTGGGACAAGAAGCCGGACGTTTGCCTTTTCGGAAGATTGCAATGCCGAGAACGAACACCGTGAGGTGTACCGTTCCTGGGCAAGCACAGATCCCCAGTGCTGTTGTGCCTGTGCATAGGCTGCACGGGGACAGTGAAGAGCAGCAAGAGCTTTCAGGGCTGGCACCTTCCTTGTGGGACAAGGAGCCGGACGTTTGCCTTTTCGGTAAGAGGCTCTGCTGAGAACGAACACCGTGAGGTGTACCGTTCCTGTCTAAGTACAGATTCCCAAAGCTGTTGTGCCTGTGGATAGGGTGCCCGGGGACAGTGAAGAGCAGCAAGAGCTTTCAGGGCTGGCACCTTCCTTGTGGGAGAAGGAGCCGGACGTTTGCCTTTTAGGTAAGAGGCTCTGCTGAGAACGAACACCGTGAGGTGTATCGTTCCTGGGCAAGCACAGATCCCCAGTGCTGTTGTGCCTGTGGATAGGGTGCACGGGGACAGTGAAGAGCAGCAAGAGCTTTCAGGGCTGGCACCTTCCTTGTGGGACAAGGAGCCGGACGTTTGCCTTTTCGGAAAGAGGCTCTGCTGAGAACGAACACCGTGAGGTGTACCGTTCCTGTCTAAGTACAGATTCCCAAAGCTGTTGTGCCTGTGGATAGGGTGCACGGGGACAGTGAAGAGCAGCAAGAGCTTTCAGGGCTGGCACCTTCCTTGTGGGACAAGGAGCCGGACGTTTGCCTTTTCGGAAGGAGCGTCTGCCGAGTACAAGCGCCGTGAGATGTGCAGCCTGTGGGCAAGCACAGATCCCCAGTGCTGTTGTGCCTGTGGATAGGGTGCACGGGGACAGTGAAGAGCAGCAAGAGCTTTCAGGGCTGGCACCTTCCTTGTGGGACAAGGAGCCGGACGTTTGCCTTTTCGGTAAGAGGCTCTGCTGAGAACGAACACCGTGAGGTGTATCGTTCCTGGGCAAGCACAGATCCCCAGTGCTGTTGTGCCTGTGCATAGGCTGCACGGGGACAGTGAAGAGCAGCAAGAGCTTTCTGGGCTGGAACCTTCCTTGTGGGACAAGGAGCCGGACGTTTGCCTTTTCGGAAGATTGCAATGCCGAGAACGAACACCGTGAGGTGTACCGTTCCTGGGCAAGCACAGATCCCCAGTGCTGTTGTGCCTGTGGATAGGGTGCACGGGGACAGTGAAAAGCAGCAAGAGCTTTCAGGGCTGGCACCTTCCTTGTGGGACAAGGAGCCGGATGTTTGCCTTTTCGGTAAGAGGCTCTGCTGAGAACGAACACCGTGAGGTGTACCGTTCCTGTCTAAGTACAGATCCCCAGTGCTGTTGTGCCTGTGGATAGGGTGCCCGGGGACAGTGAAGAGCAGCAAGAGCTTTCAGGGCTGGCACCTTCCTTGTGGGACAAGGAGCCGGACGTTTGCCTTTTCGGAAAGAGGCTCTGCTGAGAAAGAACACCGTGAGGTGTACCGTTCCTGGGCAAGCACAGATCCCCAGTGCTGTTGTGCCTGTGGATAGGGTGCCCGGGGACAGTGAAGAGCAGCAAGAGCTTTCAGGGCTGGCACCTTCCTTGTGGGACAAGGAGCCGGACGTTTGCCTTTTCGGAAGGAGCGTCTGCCGAGTACAAGCGCCGTGAGATGTGCAGCCTGTGGGCAAGCACAGATCCCCAGTGCTGTTGTGCCTGTGGATAGGGTGCACGGGGACAGTGAAGAGCAGCAAGAGCTTTCTGGGCTGGCACCTTCCTTGTGGGACAAGGAGCCGGACGTTTGCCTTTTCGGAAAATTGCAATGCCGAGAACGAACACCGTGAGGTGTACCGTTCCTGTGCAAGCACAGATCCCCAGTGCTGTTGTGCCTGTGGATAGGCTGCACGGGGACAGTGAAGAGCAGCAAGAGCTTTCAGGGCTGGCACCTTCCTTGTGGGAGAAGGAGCCGGACGTTTGCCTTTTCGGTAAGAGGCTCTGCTGAGAACGAACACCGTGAGGTGTACCGTTCCTGTCTAAGCACAGATCCCCAGTGCTGTTGTGCCTGTGGATAGGGTGCACGGGGACAGTGAAGAGCAGCAAGAGCTTTCAGGGCTGGCACCTTCCTTGTGGGACAAGGAGCCGGACGTTTGCCTTTTCGGAAGGAGCGTCTGCCGAGTACAAGCGCCGTTAGATGTGCAGCCTGTGGGCAAGCACAGATCCCCAGTGCTGTTGTGCCTGTGCATAGGCTGCACGGGGACAGTGAAGAGCAGCAAGAGCTTTCAGGGCTGGCACCTTCCTTGTGGGACAAGGAGCCGGACGTTTGCCTTTTAGGTAAGAGGCTCTGCTGAGAACGAACACCGTGAGGTGTATCGTTCCTGGGCAAGCACAGATCCCCAGTGCTGTTGTGCCTGTGCATAGGCTGCACGGGGACAGTGAAGAGCAGCAAGAGCTTTCTGGGCTGGAACCTTCCTTGTGGGACAAGAAGCCGGACGTTTGCCTTTTCGGAAGATTGCAATGCCGAGAACGAACACCGTGAGGTGTACCGTTCCTGGGCAAGCACAGATCCCCAGTGCTGTTGTGCCTGTGCATAGGCTGCACGGGGACAGTGAAGAGCAGCAAGAGCTTTCAGGGCTGGCACCTTCCTTGTGGGACAAGGAGCCGGACGTTTGCCTTTTCGGTAAGAGGCTCTGCTGAGAACGAACACCGTGAGGTGTACCGTTCCTGTCTAAGTACAGATTCCCAAAGCTGTTGTGCCTGTGGATAGGGTGCCCGGGGACAGTGAAGAGCAGCAAGAGCTTTCAGGGCTGGCACCTTCCTTGTGGGAGAAGGAGCCGGACGTTTGCCTTTTAGGTAAGAGGCTCTGCTGAGAACGAACACCGTGAGGTGTATCGTTCCTGGGCAAGCACAGATCCCCAGTGCTGTTGTGCCTGTGGATAGGGTGCACGGGGACAGTGAAGAGCAGCAAGAGCTTTCAGGGCTGGCACCTTCCTTGTGGGACAAGGAGCCGGACGTTTGCCTTTTCGGAAAGAGGCTCTGCTGAGAACGAACACCGTGAGGTGTACCGTTCCTGTCTAAGTACAGATTCCCAAAGCTGTTGTGCCTGTGGATAGGGTGCACGGGGACAGTGAAGAGCAGCAAGAGCTTTCAGGGCTGGCACCTTCCTTGTGGGACAAGGAGCTGGACGTTTGCCTTTTCGGAAGGAGCGTCTGCCGAGTACAAGCGCCGTGAGATGTGCAGCCTGTGGGCAAGCACAGATCCCCAGTGCTGTTGTGCCTGTGCATAGGCTGCACGGGGACAGTGAAGAGCAGCAAGAGCTTTCAGGGCTGGCACCTTCCTTGTGGGACAAGGAGCCGGACGTTTGCCTTTTCGGTAAGAGGCTCTGCTGAGAACGAACACCGTGAGGTGTATCGTTCCTGGGCAAGCACAGATCCCCAGTGCTGTTGTGCCTGTGCATAGGCTGCACGGGGACAGTGAAGAGCAGCAAGAGCTTTCTGGGCTGGAACCTTCCTTGTGGGACAAGGAGCCGGACGTTTGCCTTTTCGGAAGATTGCAATGCCGAGAACGAACACCGTGAGGTGTACCGTTCCTGGGCAAGCACAGATCCCCAGTGCTGTTGTGCCTGTGGATAGGGTGCACGGGGACAGTGAAGAGCAGCAAGAGCTTTCAGGGCTGGCACCTTCCTTGTGGGACAAGGAGCCGGATGTTTGCCTTTTCGGTAAGAGGCTCTGCTGAGAACGAACACCGTGAGGTGTACCGTTCCTGTCTAAGTACAGATCCCCAGTGCTGTTGTGCCTGTGGATAGGGTGCCCGGGGACAGTGAAGAGCAGCAAGAGCTTTCAGGGCTGGCACCTTCCTTGTGGGAGAAGGAGCCGGACGTTTGCCTTTTCGGTAAGAGGCTCTGCTGAGAACGAACACCGTGAGGTGTACCGTTCCTGTCTAAGCACAGATCCCCAGTGCTGTTGTGCCTGTGGATAGGGTGCACGGGGACAGTGAAGAGCAGCAAGAGCTTTCAGGGCTGGCACCTTCCTTGTGGGAGAAGGAGCCGGACGTTTGCCTTTTCGGTAAGAGGCTCTGCTGAGAACGAACACCATGAGGTGTACCGTTCCTGTCTAAGCACAGATCCCCAGTGCTGTTGTGCCTGTGGATAGGGTGCACGGGGACAGTGAAGAGCAGCAAGAGCTTTCAGGGCTGGCACCTTCCTTGTGGGACAAGGAGCCGGACGTTTGCCTTTTCGGAAAATTGCAATGCCGAGAACGAACACCGTGAGGTGTACCGTTCCTGGGCAAGCACAGATCCCCAGTGCTGTTGTGCCTGTGGATAGGGTGCACGGGGACAGTGAAGAGCAGCAAGAGCTTTCAGGGCTGGCACCTTCCTTGTGGGACAAGGAGCCGGACGTTTGCCTTTTCGGAAAGAGGTTCTGCTGAGAACGAACACCGTGAGGTGTACCGTTCCTGGGCAAGCACAGATCCCCAGTGCTGTTGTGCCTGTGCATAGGCTGCACGGGGACAGTGAAGAGCAGCAAGAGCTTTCAGGGCTGGCACCTTCCTTGTGGGACAAGGAGCCGGACGTTTGCCTTTTCGGTAAGAGGCTCTGCTGAGAACGAACACCGTGAGGTGTACCGTTCCTGTCTAAGTACAGATTCCCAAAGCTGTTGTGCCTGTGGATAGGGTGCACGGGGACAGTGAAGAGCAGCAAGAGCTTTCAGGGCTGGCACCTTCCTTGTGGGACAAGGAGCCGGACGTTTGCCTTTTCAGAAGGAGCGTCTGCCGAGTACAAGCGCCGTGAGATGTGCAGCCTGTGGGCAAGCACAGATCCCCAGTGCTGTTGTGCCTGTGGATAGGGTGCACGGGGACAGTGAAGAGCAGCAAGAGCTTTCAGGGCTGGCACCTTCCTTGTGGGACAAGGAGCCGGACGTTTGCCTTTTCGGTAAGAGGCTCTGCTGAGAACGAACACCGTGAGGTGTATCGTTCCTGGGCAAGCACAGATCCCCAGTGCTGTTGTGCCTGTGCATAGGCTGCACGGGGACAGTGAAGAGCAGCAAGAGCTTTCTGGGCTGGAACCTTCCTTGTGGGACAAGGAGCCGGACGTTTGCCTTTTCGGAAGATTGCAATGCCGAGAACGAACACCGTGAGGTGTACCGTTCCTGGGCAAGCACAGATCCCCAGTGCTGTTGTGCCTGTGGATAGGGTGCACGGGGACAGTGAAAAGCAGCAAGAGCTTTCAGGGCTGGCACCTTCCTTGTGGGACAAGGAGCCGGATGTTTGCCTTTTCGGTAAGAGGCTCTGCTGAGAACGAACACCGTGAGGTGTACCGTTCCTGTCTAAGTACAGATCCCCAGTGCTGTTGTGCCTGTGGATAGGGTGCCCGGGGACAGTGAAGAGCAGCAAGAGCTTTCAGGGCTGGCACCTTCCTTGTGGGACAAGGAGCCGGACGTTTGCCTTTTCGGAAAGAGGCTCTGCTGAGAAAGAACACCGTGAGGTGTACCGTTCCTGGGCAAGCACAGATCCCCAGTGCTGTTGTGCCTGTGGATAGGGTGCCCGGGGACAGTGAAGAGCAGCAAGAGCTTTCAGGGCTGGCACCTTCCTTGTGGGACAAGGAGCCGGACGTTTGCCTTTTCGGAAGGAGCGTCTGCCGAGTACAAGCGCCGTGAGATGTGCAGCCTGTGGGCAAGCACAGATCCCCAGTGCTGTTGTGCCTGTGGATAGGGTGCACGGGGACAGTGAAGAGCAGCAAGAGCTTTCTGGGCTGGCACCTTCCTTGTGGGACAAGGAGCCGGACGTTTGCCTTTTCGGAAAATTGCAATGCCGAGAACGAACACCGTGAGGTGTACCGTTCCTGTGCAAGCACAGATCCCCAGTGCTGTTGTGCCTGTGGATAGGCTGCACGGGGACAGTGAAGAGCAGCAAGAGCTTTCAGGGCTGGCACCTTCCTTGTGGGAGAAGGAGCCGGACGTTTGCCTTTTCGGTAAGAGGCTCTGCTGAGAACGAACACCGTGAGGTGTACCGTTCCTGTCTAAGCACAGATCCCCAGTGCTGTTGTGCCTGTGGATAGGGTGCACGGGGACAGTGAAGAGCAGCAAGAGCTTTCAGGGCTGGCACCTTCCTTGTGGGACAAGGAGCCGGACGTTTGCCTTTTCGGAAGGAGCGTCTGCCGAGTACAAGCGCCGTTAGATGTGCAGCCTGTGGGCAAGCACAGATCCCCAGTGCTGTTGTGCCTGTGCATAGGCTGCACGGGGACAGTGAAGAGCAGCAAGAGCTTTCAGGGCTGGCACCTTCCTTGTGGGACAAGGAGCCGGACGTTTGCCTTTTCGGTAAGAGGCTCTGCTGAGAACGAACACCGTGAGGTGTACCGTTCCTGGGCAAGCACAGATCCCCAGTGCTGTTGTGCCTGTGCATAGGCTGCACGGGGACAGTGAAGAGCAGCAAGAGCTTTCAGGGCTGGCACCTTCCTTGTGGGACAAGGAGCCGGACGTTTGCCTTTTCGGTAAGAGGCTCTGCTGAGAACGAACACCGTGAGGTGTACCGTTCCTGTCTAAGTACAGATTCCCAAAGCTGTTGTGCCTGTGGATAGGGTGCACGGGGACAGTGAAGAGCAGCAAGAGCTTTCAGGGCTGGCACCTTCCTTGTGGGAGAAGGAGCCGGACGTTTGCCTTTTAGGTAAGAGGCTCTGCTGAGAACGAACACCGTGAGGTGTATCGTTCCTGGGCAAGCACAGATCCCCAGTGCTGTTGTGCCTGTGCATAGGCTGCACGGGGACAGTGAAGAGCAGCAAGAGCTTTCTGGGCTGGAACCTTCCTTGTGGGACAAGAAGCCGGACGTTTGCCTTTTCGGAAGATTGCAATGCCGAGAACGAACACCGTGAGGTGTACCGTTCCTGGGCAAGCACAGATCCCCAGTGCTGTTGTGCCTGTGCATAGGCTGCACGGGGACAGTGAAGAGCAGCAAGAGCTTTCAGGGCTGGCACCTTCCTTGTGGGACAAGGAGCCGGACGTTTGCCTTTTCGGTAAGAGGCTCTGCTGAGAACGAACACCGTGAGGTGTACCGTTCCTGTCTAAGTACAGATTCCCAAAGCTGTTGTGCCTGTGGATAGGGTGCCCGGGGACAGTGAAGAGCAGCAAGAGCTTTCAGGGCTGGCACCTTCCTTGTGGGAGAAGGAGCCGGACGTTTGCCTTTTAGGTAAGAGGCTCTGCTGAGAACGAACACCGTGAGGTGTATCGTTCCTGGGCAAGCACAGATCCCCAGTGCTGTTGTGCCTGTGGATAGGGTGCACGGGGACAGTGAAGAGCAGCAAGAGCTTTCAGGGCTGGCACCTTCCTTGTGGGACAAGGAGCCGGACGTTTGCCTTTTCGGAAAGAGGCTCTGCTGAGAACGAACACCGTGAGGTGTACCGTTCCTGTCTAAGTACAGATTCCCAAAGCTGTTGTGCCTGTGGATAGGGTGCACGGGGACAGTGAAGAGCAGCAAGAGCTTTCAGGGCTGGCACCTTCCTTGTGGGACAAGGAGCCGGACGTTTGCCTTTTCGGAAGGAGCGTCTGCCGAGTACAAGCGCCGTGAGATGTGCAGCCTGTGGGCAAGCACAGATCCCCAGTGCTGTTGTGCCTGTGGATAGGGTGCACGGGGACAGTGAAGAGCAGCAAGAGCTTTCAGGGCTGGCACCTTCCTTGTGGGACAAGGAGCCGGACGTTTGCCTTTTCGGTAAGAGGCTCTGCTGAGAACGAACACCGTGAGGTGTATCGTTCCTGGGCAAGCACAGATCCCCAGTGCTGTTGTGCCTGTGCATAGGCTGCACGGGGACAGTGAAGAGCAGCAAGAGCTTTCTGGGCTGGCACCTTCCTTGTGGGACAAGGAGCCGGACGTTTGCCTTTTCGGAAAATTGCAATGCCGAGAACGAACACCGTGAGGTGTACCGTTCCTGGGCAAGCACAGATCCCCAGTGCTGTTGTGCCTGTGGATAGGGTGCACGGGGACAGTGAAAAGCAGCAAGAGCTTTCAGGGCTGGCACCTTCCTTGTGGGAGAAGGAGCCGGACGTTTGCCTTTTCGGTAAGAGGCTCTGCTGAGAACGAACACCGTGAGGTGTACCGTTCCTGTCTAAGCACAGATCCCCAGTGCTGTTGTGCCTGTGGATAGGGTGCACGGGGACAGTGAAGAGCAGCAAGAGCTTTCAGGGCTGGCACCTTCCTTGTGGGACAAGGAGCCGGACGTTTGCCTTTTCGGAAAATTGCAATGCCGAGAACGAACACCGTGAGGTGTACCGTTCCTGGGCAAGCACAGATCCCCAGTGCTGTTGTGCCTGTGGATAGGGTGCACGGGGACAGTGAAGAGCAGCAAGAGCTTTCAGGGCTGGCACCTTCCTTGTGGGACAAGGAGCCGGATGTTTGCCTTTTCGGAAAGAGGTTCTGCTGAGAACGAACACCGTGAGGTGTACCGTTCCTGTCTAAGCACAGATCCCCAGTGCTGTTGTGCCTGTGGATAGGGTGCACGGGGACAGTGAAGAGCAGCAAGAGCTTTCAGGGCTGGCACCTTCCTTGTGGGACAAGGAGCCGGACGTTTGCCTTTTCGGAAAGAGGCTCTGCTGAGAACGAACACCGTGAGGTGTACCGTTCCTGTCTAAGTACAGATTCCCAAAGCTGTTGTGCCTGTGGATAGGGTGCACGGGGACAGTGAAGAGCAGCAAGAGCTTTCAGGGCTGGCACCTTCCTTGTGGGACAAGGAGCCGGATGTTTGCCTTTTCGGAAGGAGCGTCTGCCGAGTACAAGCGCCGTGAGATGTGCAGCCTGTGGGCAAGCACAGATCCCCAGTGCTGTTGTGCCTGTGGATAGGGTGCACGGGGACAGTGAAGAGCAGCAAGAGCTTTCAGGGCTGGCACCTTCCTTGTGGGACAAGGAGCCGGACGTTTGCCTTTTCGGTAAGAGGCTCTGCTGAGAACGAACACCGTGAGGTGTATCGTTCCTGGGCAAGCACAGATCCCCAGTGCTGTTGTGCCTGTGCATCGGCTGCACGGGGACAGTGAAGAGCAGCAAGAGCTTTCTGGGCTGGAACCTTCCTTGTGGGACAAGGAGCCGGACGTTTGCCTTTTCGGAAGATTGCAATGCCGAGAACGAACACCGTGAGGTGTACCGTTCCTGGGCAAGCACAGATCCCCAGTGCTGTTGTGCCTGTGGATAGGGTGCACGGGGACAGTGAAAAGCAGCAAGAGCTTTCAGGGCTGGCACCTTCCTTGTGGGACAAGGAGCCGGATGTTTGCCTTTTCGGTAAGAGGCTCTGCTGAGAACGAACACCGTGAGGTGTACCGTTCCTGTCTAAGTACAGATCCCCAGTGCTGTTGTGCCTGTGGATAGGGTGCCCGGGGACAGTGAAGAGCAGCAAGAGCTTTCAGGGCTGGCACCTTCCTTGTGGGACAAGGAGCCGGACGTTTGCCTTTTCGGAAAGAGGCTCTGCTGAGAACGAACACCGTGAGGTGTACCGTTCCTGGGCAAGCACAGATCCCCAGTGCTGTTGTGCCTGTGGATAGGGTGCCCGGGGACAGTGAAGAGCAGCAAGAGCTTTCAGGGCTGGCACCTTCCTTGTGGGACAAGGAGCCGGACGTTTGCCTTTTCGGAAGGAGCGTCTGCCGAGTACAAGCGCCGTGAGATGTGCAGCCTGTGGGCAAGCACAGATCCCCAGTGCTGTTGTGCCTGTGGATAGGGTGCACGGGGACAGTGAAGAGCAGCAAGAGCTTTCTGGGCTGGCACCTTCCTTGTGGGACAAGGAGCCGGACGTTTGCCTTTTCGGAAAATTGCAATGCCGAGAACGAACACCGTGAGGTGTACCGTTCCTGTGCAAGCACAGATCCCCAGTGCTGTTGTGCCTGTGGATAGGCTGCACGGGGACAGTGAAGAGCAGCAAGAGCTTTCAGGGCTGGCACCTTCCTTGTGGGACAAGGAGCCGGACGTTTGCCTTTTCGGTAAGAGGCTCTGCTGAGAACGAACACCGTGAGGTGTACCGTTCCTGTCTAAGCACAGATCCCCAGTGCTGTTGTGCCTGTGGATAGGGTGCACGGGGACAGTGAAGAGCAGCAAGAGCTTTCAGGGCTGGCACCTTCCTTGTGGGACAAGGAGCCGGACGTTTGCCTTTTCGGAAGGAGCGTCTGCCGAGTACAAGCGCCGTTAGATGTGCAGCCTGTGGGCAAGCACAGATCCCCAGTGCTGTTGTGCCTGTGCATAGGCTGCACGGGGACAGTGAAGAGCAGCAAGAGCTTTCAGGGCTGGCACCTTCCCTGTGGGACAAGGAGCCGGACGTTTCCCTTTTCGGTAAGAGGCTCTGCTGAGAACGAACACCGTGAGGTGTACCGTTCCTGGGCAAGCACAGATCCCCAGTGCTGTTGTGCCTGTGCATAGGCTGCACGGGGACAGTGAAGAGCAGCAAGAGCTTTCAGGGCTGGCACCTTCCTTGTGGGACAAGGAGCCGGACGTTTGCCTTTTCGGTAAGAGGCTCTGCTGAGAACGAACACCGTGAGGTGTACCGTTCCTGTCTAAGTACAGATTCCCAAAGCTGTTGTGCCTGTGGATAGGGTGCACGGGGACAGTGAAGAGCAGCAAGAGCTTTCAGGGCTGGCACCTTCCTTGTGGGAGGAGGAGCCGGACGTTTGCCTTTTAGGTAAGAGGCTCTGCTGAGAACGAACACCGTGAGGTGTATCGTTCCTGGGCAAGCACAGATCCCCAGTGCTGTTGTGCCTGTGCATAGGCTGCACGGGGACAGTGAAGAGCAGCAAGAGCTTTCTGGGCTGGAACCTTCCTTGTGGGACAAGAAGCCGGACGTTTGCCTTTTCGGAAGATTGCAATGCCGAGAACGAACACCGTGAGGTGTACCGTTCCTGGGCAAGCACAGATCCCCAGTGCTGTTGTGCCTGTGCATAGGCTGCACGGGGACAGTGAAGAGCAGCAAGAGCTTTCAGGGCTGGCACCTTCCTTGTGGGACAAGGAGCCGGACGTTTGCCTTTTCGGTAAGAGGCTCTGCTGAGAACGAACACCGTGAGGTGTACCGTTCCTGTCTAAGTACAGATCCCCAGTGCTGTTGTGCCTGTGGATAGGGTGCACGGGGACAGTGAAGAGCAGCAAGAGCTTTCAGGGCTGGCACCTTCCTTGTGGGAGAAGGAGCCGGACGTTTGCCTTTTAGGTAAGAGGCTCTGCTGAGAACGAACACCGTGAGGTGTATCGTTCCTGGGCAAGCACAGATCCCCAGTGCTGTTGTGCCTGTGCATAGGCTGCACGGGGACAGTGAAGAGCAGCAAGAGCTTTCAGGGCTGGCACCTTCCTTGTGGGACAAGGAGCCGGACGTTTGCCTTTTTGGTAAGAGGCTCTGCTGAGAACGAACACCGTGAGGTGTATCGTTCCTGGGCAAGCACAGATCCCCAGTGCTGTTGTGCCTGTGCATAGGCTGCACGGGGACAGTGAAGAGCAGCAAGAGCTTTCTGGGCTGGAACCTTCCTTGTGGGACAAGGAGCCGGACGTTTGCCTTTTCGGAAGATTGCAATGCCGAGAACGAACACCGTGAGGTGTACCGTTCCTGGGCAAGCACAGATCCCCAGTGCTGTTGTGCCTGTGGATAGGGTGCACGGGGACAGTGAAAAGCAGCAAGAGCTTTCAGGGCTGGCACCTTCCTTGTGGGACAAGGAGCCGGACGTTTGCCTTTTCGGAAAGAGGCTCTGCTGAGAACGAACACCGTGAGGTGTACCGTTCCTGTCTAAGTACAGATCCCCAGTGCTGTTGTGCCTGTGGATAGGGTGCCCGGGGACAGTGAAGAGCAGCAAGAGCTTTCAGGGCTGGCACCTTCCTTGTGGGACAAGGAGCCGGACGTTTGCCTTTTCGGAAAGAGGCTCTGCTGAGAAAGAACACCGTGAGGTGTACCGTTGCTGGGCAAGCACAGATCCCCAGTGCTGTTGTGCCTGTGGATAGGGTGCCCGGGGACAGTGAAGAGCAGCAAGAGCTTTCAGGGCTGGCACCTTCCTTGTGGGACAAGGAGCCGGACGTTTGCCTTTTCGGAAGGAGCGTCTGCCGAGTACAAGCGCCGTGAGATGTGCAGCCTGTGGGCAAGCACAGATCCCCAGTGCTGTTGTGCCTGTGGATAGGGTGCACGGGGACAGTGAAGAGCAGCAAGAGCTTTCTGGGCTGGCACCTTCCTTGTGGGACAAGGAGCCGGACGTTTGCCTTTTCGGAAAATTGCAATGCCGAGAACGAACACCGTGAGGTGTACCGTTCCTGGGCAAGCACAGATCCCCAGTGCTGTTGTGCCTGTGGATAGGGTGCACGGGGACAGTGAAAAGCAGCAAGAGCTTTCAGGGCTGGCACCTTCCTTGTGGGAGAAGGAGCCGGACGTTTGCCTTTTCGGTAAGAGGCTCTGCTGAGAACGAACACCGTGAGGTGTACCGTTCCTGTCTAAGCACAGATCCCCAGTGCTGTTGTGCCTGTCGATAGGGTGCACGGGGACAGTGAAGAGCAGCAAGAGCTTTCAGGGCTGGCACCTTCCTTGTGGGACAAGGAGCCGGACGTTTGCCTTTTCGGAAGGAGCGTCTGCCGAGTACAAGCGCCGTGAGATGTGCAGCCTGTGGGCAAGCACAGATCCCCAGTGCTGTTGTGCCTGTGCATAGGCTGCACGGGGACAGTGAAGAGCAGCAAGAGCTTTCAGGGCTGGCACCTTCCTTGTGGGACAAGGAGCCGGACGTTTGCCTTTTCGGTAAGAGGCTCTGCTGAGAACGAACACCGTGAGGTGTACCGTTCCTGGGCAAGCACAGATCCCCAGTGCTGTTGTGCTTGTGCATAGGCTGCACGGGGACAGTGAAGAGCAGCAAGAGCTTTCAGGGCTGGCACCTTCCTTGTGGGACAAGGAGCCGGACGTTTGCCTTTTCGGAAAGAGGCTCTGCTGAGAACGAACACCGTGAGGTGTACCGTTCCTGTCTAAGTACAGATTCCCAAAGCTGTTGTGCCTGTGGATAGGGTGCACGGGGACAGTGAAGAGCAGCAAGAGCTTTCAGGGCTGGCACCTTCCTTGTGGGAGAAGGAGCCGGACGTTTGCCTTTTAGGTAAGAGGCTCTGCTGAGAACGAACACCGTGAGGTGTATCGTTCCTGGGCAAGCACAGATCCCCAGTGCTGTTGTGCCTGTGCATAGGCTGCACGGGGACAGTGAAGAGCAGCAAGAGCTTTCTGGGCTGGAACCTTCCTTGTGGGACAAGGAGCCGGACGTTTGCCTTTTCGGAAGATTGCAATGCCGAGAACGAACACCGTGAGGTGTACCGTTCCTGGGCAAGCACAGATCCCCAGTGCTGTTGTGCCTGTGGATAGGGTGCACGGGGACAGTGAAGAGCAGCAAGAGCTTTCAGGGCTGGCACCTTCCTTGTGGGACAAGGAGCCGGACGTTTGCCTTTTCGGTAAGAGGCTCTGCTGAGAACGAACACCGTGAGGTGTACCGTTCCTGTCTAAGTACAGATTCCCAAAGCTGTTGTGCCTGTGGATAGGGTGCACGGGGACAGTGAAGAGCAGCAAGAGCTTTCAGGGCTGGCACCTTCCTTGTGGGAGAAGGAGCCGGACGTTTGCCTTTTAGGTAAGAGGCTCTGCTGAGAACAACACCGTGAGGTGTATCGTTCCTGGGCAAGCACAGATCCCCAGTGCTGTTGTGCCTGTGGATAGGGTGCACGGGGACAGTGAAGAGCAGCAAGAGCTTTCAGGGCTGGCACCTTCCTTGTGGGACAAGGAGCCGGACGTTTGCCTTTTCGGAAGATTGCAATGCCGAGAACGAACACCGTGAGGTGTATCGTTCCTGGGCAAGCACAGATCCCCAGTGCTGTTGTGCCTGTGCATAGGCTGCACGGGGACAGTGAAGAGCAGCAAGAGCTTTCTGGGCTGGAACCTTCCTTGTGGGACAAGGAGCCGGACGTTTGCCTTTTCGGAAGATTGCAATGCCGAGAACGAACACCGTGAGGTGTACCGTTCCTGGGCAAGCACAGATCCCCAGTGCTGTTGTGCCTGTGGATAGGGTGCACGGGGACAGTGAAAAGCAGCAAGAGCTTTCAGGGCTGGCACCTTCCTTGTGGGACAAGGAGCCGGATGTTTGCCTTTTCGGTAAGAGGCTCTGCTGAGAACGAACACCGTGAGGTGTACCGTTCCTGTCTAAGTACAGATCCCCAGTGCTGTTGTGCCTGTGGATAGGGTGCCCGGGGACAGTGAAGAGCAGCAAGAGCTTTCAGGGCTGGCACCTTCCTTGTGGGACAAGGAGCCGGACGTTTGCCTTTTCGGAAAGAGGCTCTGCTGAGAAAGAACACCGTGAGGTGTACCGTTCCTGGGCAAGCACAGATCCCCAGTGCTGTTGTGCCTGTGGATAGGGTGCCCGGGGACAGTGAAGAGCAGCAAGAGCTTTCAGGGCTGGCACCTTCCTTGTGGGACAAGGAGCCGGACGTTTGCCTTTTCGGAAGGAGCGTCTGCCGAGTACAAGCGCCGTGAGATGTGCAGCCTGTGGGCAAGCACAGATCCCCAGTGCTGTTGTGCCTGTGGATAGGGTGCACGGGGACAGTGAAGAGCAGCAAGAGCTTTCTGGGCTGGCACCTTCCTTGTGGGACAAGGAGCCGGACGTTTGCCTTTTCGGAAAATTGCAATGCCGAGAACGAACACCGTGAGGTGTACCGTTCCTGGGCAAGCACAGATCCCCAGTGCTGTTGTGCCTGTGGATAGGGTGCACGGGGACAGTGAAAAGCAGCAAGAGCTTTCAGGGCTGGCACCTTCCTTGTGGGAGAAGGAGCCGGACGTTTGCCTTTTCGGTAAGAGGCTCTGCTGAGAACGAACACCGTGAGGTGTACCGTTCCTGGGCAAGCACAGATCCCCAGTGCTGTTGTGCCTGTGGATAGGGTGCACGGGGACAGTGAAGAGCAGCAAGAGCTTTCAGGGCTGGCACCTTCCTTGTGGGACAAGGAGCCGGACGTTTGCCTTTTCGGAAGGAGCGTCTGCCGAGTACAAGCGCCGTGAGATGTGCAGCCTGTGGGCAAGCACAGATCCCCAGTGCTGTTGTGCCTGTGCATAGGGTGCACGGGGACAGTGAAGAGCAGCAAGAGCTTTCTGGGCTGGCACCTTCCTTGTGGGACAAGGAGCCGGACGTTTGCCTTTTCGGAAAATTGCAATGCCGAGAACGAACACCGTGAGGTGTACCGTTCCTGGGCAAGCACAGATCCCCAGTGCTGTTGTGCCTGTGGATAGGGTGCACGGGGACAGTGAAAAGCAGCAAGAGCTTTCAGGGCTGGCACCTTCCTTGTGGGACAAGGAGCCGGACGTTTGCCTTTTCGGTAAGAGGCTCTGCTGAGAACGAACACCGTGAGGTGTACCGTTCCTGGGCAAGCACAGATCCCCAGTGCTGTTGTGCCTGTGCATAGGCTGCACGGGGACAGTGAAGAGCAGCAAGAGCTTTCAGGGCTGGCACCTTCCTTGTGGGACAAGGAGCCGGACGTTTGCCTTTTCGGAAGGAGCGTCTGCCGAGTACAAGCGCCGTGAGGTGTACCGTTCCTGGGCAAGCACAGATCCCCAGTGCTGTTGTGCCTGTGCATAGGCTGCACGGGGACAGTGAAGAGCAGCAAGAGCTTTCAGGGCTGGCACCTTCCTTGTGGGACAAGGAGCCGGACGTTTGCCTTTTCGGTAAGAGGCTCTGCTGAGAACGAACACCGTGAGGTGTACCGTTCCTGTCTAAGTACAGATTCCCAAAGCTGTTGTGCCTGTGGATAGGGTGCACGGGGACAGTGAAGAGCAGCAAGAGCTTTCAGGGCTGGCACCTTCCTTGTGGGAGAAGGAGCCGGACGTTTGCCTTTTAGGTAAGAGGCTCTGCTGAGAACGAACACCGTGAGGTGTATCGTTCCTGGGCAAGCACAGATCCCCAGTGCTGTTGTGCCTGTGCATAGGCTGCACGGGGACAGTGAAGAGCAGCAAGAGCTTTCTGGGCTGGCACCTTCCTTGTGGGACAAGGAGCCGGACGTTTGCCTTTTCGGAAGATTGCAATGCCGAGAACGAACACCGTGAGGTGTACCGTTCCTGGGCAAGCACAGATCCCCAGTGCTGTTGTGCCTGTGGAAAGGGTGCACGGGGACAGTGAAAAGCAGCAAGAGCTTTCAGGGCTGGCACCTTCCTTGTGGGACAAGGAGCCGGATGTTTGCCTTTTCGGTAAGAGGCTCTGCTGAGAACGAAAACCGTGAGGTGTACCGTTCCTGTCTAAGTACAGATCCCCAGTGCTGTTGTGCCTGTGGATAGGGTGCCCGGGGACAGTGAAGAGCAGCAAGAGCTTTCAGGGCTGGCACCTTCCTTGTGGGACAAGGAGCCGGACGTTTGCCTTTTCGGAAAGAGGCTCTGCTGAGAAAGAACACCGTGAGGTGTACCGTTCCTGGGCAAGCACAGATCCCCAGTGCTGTTGTGCCTGTGGATAGGGTGCCCGGGGACAGTGAAGAGCAGCAAGAGCTTTCAGGGCTGGCACCTTCCTTGTGGGACAAGGAGCCGGACGTTTGCCTTTTCGGAAGGAGCGTCTGCCGAGTACAAGCGCCGTGAGATGTGCAGCCTGTGGGCAAGCACAGATCCCCAGTGCTGTTGTGCCTGTGGATAGGGTGCACGGGGACAGTGAAGAGCAGCAAGAGCTTTCTGGGCTGGCACCTTCCTTGTGGGACAAGGAGCCGGACGTTTGCCTTTTCGGAAAATTGCAATGCCGAGAACGAACACCGTGAGGTGTACCGTTCCTGGGCAAGCACAGATCCCCAGTGCTGTTGTGCTTGTGCATAGGCTGCACGGGGACAGTGAAGAGCAGCAAGAGCTTTCAGGGCTGGCACCTTCCTTGTGGGACAAGGAGCCGGACGTTTGCCTTTTCGGTAAGAGGCTCTGCTGAGAACGAACACCGTGAGGTGTACCGTTCCTGGGCAAGCACAGATCCCCAGTGCTGTTGTGCTTGTGCATAGGCTGCACGGGGACAGTGAAGAGCAGCAAGAGCTTTCAGGGCTGGCACCTTCCTTGTGGGACAAGGAGCCGGACGTTTGCCTTTTCGGTAAGAGGCTCTGCTGAGAACGAACACCGTGAGGTGTACCGTTCCTGTCTAAGTACAGATTCCCAAAGCTGTTGTGCCTGTGGATAGGGTGCACGGGGACAGTGAAGAGCAGCAAGAGCTTTCAGGGCTGGCACCTTCCTTGTGGGAGAAGGAGCCGGACGTTTGCCTTTTAGGTAAGAGGCTCTGCTGAGAACGAACACCGTGAGGTGTATCGTTCCTGGGCAAGCACAGATCCCCAGTGCTGTTGTGCCTGTGCATAGGCTGCACGGGGACAGTGAAGAGCAGCAAGAGCTTTCTGGGCTGGAACCTTCCTTGTGGGACAAGGAGCCGGACGTTTGCCTTTTCGGAAGATTGCAATGCCGAGAACGAACACCGTGAGGTGTACCGTTCCTGGGCAAGCACAGATCCCCAGTGCTGTTGTGCCTGTGCATAGGCTGCACGGGGACAGTGAAGAGCAGCAAGAGCTTTCAGGGCTGGCACCTTCCTTGTGGGACAAGGAGCCGGACGTTTGCCTTTTCGGTAAGAGGCTCTGCTGAGAACGAACACCGTGAGGTGTACCGTTCCTGTCTAAGTACAGATTCCCAAAGCTGTTGTGCCTGTGGATAGGGTGCACGGGGACAGTGAAGAGCAGCAAGAGCTTTCAGGGCTGGCACCTTCCTTGTGGGAGAAGGAGCCGGACGTTTGCCTTTTAGGTAAGAGGCTCTGCTGAGAACAACACCGTGAGGTGTATCGTTCCTGGGCAAGCACAGATCCCCAGTGCTGTTGTGCCTGTGGATAGGGTGCACGGGGACAGTGAAGAGCAGCAAGAGCTTTCAGGGCTGGCACCTTCCTTGTGGGACAAGGAGCCGGACGTTTGCCTTTTCGGAAAGAGGCTCTGCTGAGAACGAACACCGTGAGGTGTACCGTTCCTGTCTAAGTACAGATTCCCAAAGCTGTTGTGCCTGTGGATAGGGTGCACGGGGACAGTGAAGAGCAGCAAGAGCTTTCAGGGCTGGCACCTTCCTTGTGGTACAAGGAGCCGGACGTTTGCCTTTTCGGAAGGAGCGTCTGCCGAGTACAAGCGCCGTTTGATGTGCAGCCTGTGGGCAAGCACAGATCCCCAGTGCTGTTGTGCCTGTGGATAGGGTGCCCGGGGACAGTGAAGAGCAGCAAGAGCTTTCAGGGCTGGCACCTTCCTTGTGGGACAAGGAGCCGGACGTTTGCCTTTTCGGAAGATTGCAATGCCGAGAACGAACACCGTGAGGTGTATCGTTCCTGGGCAAGCACAGATCCCCAGTGCTGTTGTGCCTGTGGATAGGGTGCACGGGGACAGTGAAGAGCAGCAAGAGCTTTCAGGGCTGGCACCTTCCTTGTGGGACAAGGAGCCGGACGTTTGCCTTTTCGGTAAGAGGCTCTGCTGAGAACGAACACCGTGAGGTGTACCGTTCCTGGGCAAGCACAGATCCCCAGTGCTGTTGTGCCTGTGCATAGGCTGCACGGGGACAGTGAAGAGCAGCAAGAGCTTTCAGGGCTGGCACCTTCCTTGTGGGACAAGGAGCCGGACGTTTACCTTTTCGGTAAGAGGCTCTGCTGAGAACGAACACCGTGAGGTGTACCGTTCCTGGGCAAGCACAGATCCACAGTGCTGTTGTGCCTGTGCATAGGCTGCACGGGGACAGTGAAGAGCAGCAAGAGCTTTCAGGGCTGGCACCTTCCTTGTGGGACAAGGAGCCGGACGTTTGCCTTTTCGGTAAGAGGCTCTGCTGAGAACGAACACCGTGAGGTGTACCGTTCCTGTCTAAGTACAGATTCCCAAAGCTGTTGTGCCTGTGGATAGGGTGCACGGGGACAGTGAAGAGCAGCAAGAGCTTTCAGGGCTGGCACCTTCCTTGTGGGAGAAGGAGCCGGACGTTTGCCTTTTAGGTAAGAGGCTCTGCTGAGAACGAACACCGTGAGGTGTATCGTTCCTGGGCAAGCACAGATCCCCAGTGCTGTTGTGCCTGTGCATAGGCTGCACGGGGACAGTGAAGAGCAGCAAGAGCTTTCTGGGCTGGAACCTTCCTTGTGGGACAAGGAGCCGGACGTTTGCCTTTTCGGAAGATTGCAATGCCGAGAACGAACACCGTGAGGTGTACCGTTCCTGGGCAAGCACAGATCCCCAGTGCTGTTGTGCCTGTGGAAAGGGTGCACGGGGACAGTGAAAAGCAGCAAGAGCTTTCAGGGCTGGCACCTTCCTTGTGGGACAAGGAGCCGGATGTTTGCCTTTTCGGTAAGAGGCTCTGCTGAGAACGAAAACCGTGAGGTGTACCGTTCCTGTCTAAGTACAGATCCCCAGTGCTGTTGTGCCTGTGGATAGGGTGCCCGGGGACAGTGAAGAGCAGCAAGAGCTTTCAGGGCTGGCACCTTCCTTGTGGGACAAGGAGCCGGACGTTTGCCTTTTCGGAAAGAGGCTCTGCTGAGAAAGAACACCGTGAGGTGTACCGTTCCTGGGCAAGCACAGATCCCCAGTGCTGTTGTGCCTGTGGATAGGCTGCACGGGGACAGTGAAGAGCAGCAAGAGCTTTCAGGGCTGGCACCTTCCTTGTGGGACAAGGAGCCGGACGTTTGCCTTTTCGGAAGGAGCGTCTGCCGAGTACAAGCGCCGTGAGATGTGCAGCCTGTGGGCAAGCACAGATCCCCAGTGCTGTTGTGCCTGTGGATAGGGTGCACGGGGACAGTGAAGAGCAGCAAGAGCTTTCTGGGCTGGCACCTTCCTTGTGGGACAAGGAGCCGGACGTTTGCCTTTTCGGAAAATTGCAATGCCGAGAACGAACACCGTGAGGTGTACCGTTCCTGGGCAAGCACAGATCCCCAGTGCTGTTGTGCCTGTGGATAGGGTGCACGGGGACAGTGAAAAGCAGCAAGAGCTTTCAGGGCTGGCACCTTCCTTGTGGGAGAAGGAGCCGGACGTTTGCCTTTTCGGTAAGAGGCTCTGCTGAGAACGAACACCGTGAGGTGTACCGTTCCTGTCTAAGCACAGATCCCCAGTGCTGTTGTGCCTGTGGATAGGGTGCACGGGGACAGTGAAGAGCAGCAAGAGCTTTCAGGGCTGGCACCTTCCTTGTGGGACAAGGAGCCGGACGTTTGCCTTTTCGGAAGGAGCGTCTGCCGAGTACAAGCGCCGTGAGATGTGCAGCCTGTGGGCAAGCACAGATCCCCAGTGCTGTTGTGCCTGTGCATAGGCTGCACGGGGACAGTGAAGAGCAGCAAGAGCTTTCAGGGCTGGCACCTTCCTTGTGGGACAAGGAGCCGGACGTTTGCCTTTTCGGTAAGAGGCTCTGCTGAGAACGAACACCGTGAGGTGTACCGTTCCTGTCTAAGTACAGATTCCCAAAGCTGTTGTGCCTGTGGATAGGGTGCACGGGGACAGTGAAGAGCAGCAAGAGCTTTCAGGGCTGGCACCTTCCTTGTGGGAGAAGGAGCCGGACGTTTGCCTTTTAGGTAAGAGGCTCTGCTGAGAACGAACACCGTGAGGTGTATCGTTCCTGGGCAAGCACAGATCCCCAGTGCTGTTGTGCCTGTGCATAGGCTGCACGGGGACAGTGAAGAGCAGCAAGAGCTTTCAGGGCTGGCACCTTCCTTGTGGGACAAGGAGCCGGACGTTTGCCTTTTCGGAAAATTGCAATGCCGAGAACGAACACCGTGAGGTGTACCGTTCCTGGGCAAGCACAGATCCCCAGTGCTGTTGTGCCTGTGGATAGGCTGCACGGGGACAGTGAAGAGCAGCAAGAGCTTTCAGGGCTGGCACCTTCCTTGTGGGACAAGGAGCCGGATGTTTGCCTTTTCGGTAAGAGGCTCTGCTGAGAACGAACACCGTGAGGTGTACCGTTCCTGTCTAAGTACAGATCCCCAGTGCTGTTGTGCCTGTGGATAGGGTGCCCGGGGACAGTGAAGAGCAGCAAGAGCTTTCAGGGCTGGCACCTTCCTTGTGGGACAAGGAGCCGGACGTTTGCCTTTTCGGAAAGAGGCTCTGCTGAGAAAGAACACCGTGAGGTGTACCGTTCCTGGGCAAGCACAGATCCCCAGTGCTGTTGTGCCTGTGGATAGGGTGCCCGGGGACAGTGAAGAGCAGCAAGAGCTTTCAGGGCTGGCACCTTCCTTGTGGGACAAGGAGCCGGACGTTTGCCTTTTCGGAAGGAGCGTCTGCCGAGTACAAGCGCCGTGAGATGTGCAGCCTGTGGGCAAGCACAGATCCCCAGTGCTGTTGTGCCTGTGCATAGGGTGCACGGGGACAGTGAAGAGCAGCAAGAGCTTTCTGGGCTGGCACCTTCCTTGTGGGACAAGGAGCCGGACGTTTGCCTTTTCGGAAAATTGCAATGCCGAGAACGAACACCGTGAGGTGTACCGTTCCTGGGCAAGCACAGATCCCCAGTGCTGTTGTGCCTGTGGATAGGGTGCACGGGGACAGTGAAAAGCAGCAAGAGCTTTCAGGGCTGGCACCTTCCTTGTGGGAGAAGGAGCCGGACGTTTGCCTTTTCGGTAAGAGGCTCTGCTGAGAACGAACACCGTGAGGTGTACCGTTCCTGTCTAAGCACAGATCCCCAGTGCTGTTGTGCCTGTGGATAGGGTGCACGGGGACAGTGAAGAGCAGCAAGAGCTTTCAGGGCTGGCACCTTCCTTGTGGGACAAGGAGCCGGACGTTTGCCTTTTCGGAAGGAGCGTCTGCCGAGTACAAGCACCGTGAGATGTGCAGCCTGTGGGCAAGCACAGATCCCCAGTGCTGTTGTGCCTGTGCAGAGGCTGCACGGGGACAGTGAAGAGCAGCAAGAGCTTTCAGGGCTGGCACCTTCCTTGTGGGAGAAGGAGCCGGACGTTTGCCTTTTCGGTAAGAGGCTCTGCTGAGAACGAACACCGTGAGGTGTACCGTTCCTGGGCAAGCACAGATCCCCAGTGCTGTTGTGCCTGTGCATAGGCTGCACGGGGACAGTGAAGAGCAGCAAGAGCTTTCAGGGCTGGCACCTTCCTTGTGGGACAAGGAGCCGGACGTTTGCCTTTTCGGTAAGAGGCTCTGCTGAGAACGAACACCGTGAGGTGTACCGTTCCTGTCTAAGTACAGATTCCCAAAGCTGTTGTGCCTGTGGATAGGGTGCACGGGGACAGTGAAGAGCAGCAAGAGCTTTCAGGGCTGGCACCTTCCTTGTGGGAGAAGGAGCCGGACGTTTGCCTTTTAGGTAAGAGGCTCTGCTGAGAACGAACACCGTGAGGTGTATCGTTCCTGGGCAAGCACAGATCCCCAGTGCTGTTGTGCCTGTGCATAGGCTGCACGGGGACAGTGAAGAGCAGCAAGAGCTTTCTGGGCTGGAACCTTCCTTGTGGGACAAGGAGCCGGACGTTTGCCTTTTCGGAAGATTGCAATGCCGAGAACGAACACCGTGAGGTGTACCGTTCCTGGGCAAGCACAGATCCCCAGTGCTGTTGTGCCTGTGGATAGGGTGCACGGGGACAGTGAAGAGCAGCAAGAGCTTTCAGGGCTGGCACCTTCCTTGTGGGACAAGGAGCCGGACGTTTGCCTTTTCGGTAAGAGGCTCTGCTGAGAACGAACACCGTGAGGTGTACCGTTCCTGTCTAAGTACAGATTCCCAAAGCTGTTGTGCCTGTGGATAGGGTGCACGGGGACAGTGAAGAGCAGCAAGAGCTTTCAGGGCTGGCACCTTCCTTGTGGGAGAAGGAGCCGGACGTTTGCCTTTTAGGTAAGAGGCTCTGCTGAGAACAACACCGTGAGGTGTATCGTTCCTGGGCAAGCACAGATCCCCAGTGCTGTTGTGCCTGTGGATAGGGTGCACGGGGACAGTGAAGAGCAGCAAGAGCTTTCAGGGCTGGCACCTTCCTTGTGGGACAAGGAGCCGGACGTTTGCCTTTTCGGAAAGAGGCTCTGCTGAGAACGAACACCGTGAGGTGTACCGTTCCTGTCTAAGTACAGATTCCCAAAGCTGTTGTGCCTGTGGATAGGGTGCACGGGGACAGTGAAGAGCAGCAAGAGCTTTCAGGGCTGGCACCTTCCTTGTGGTACAAGGAGCCGGACGTTTGCCTTTTCGGAAGGAGCGTCTGCCGAGTACAAGCGCCGTTTGATGTGCAGCCTGTGGGCAAGCACAGATCCCCAGTGCTGTTGTGCCTGTGGATAGGGTGCACGGGGACAGTGAAGAGCAGCAAGAGCTTTCAGGGCTGGCACCTTCCTTGTGGGACAAGGAGCCGGACGTTTGCCTTTTCGGAAGATTGCAATGCCGAGAACGAACACCGTGAGGTGTATCGTTCCTGGGCAAGCACAGATCCCCAGTGCTGTTGTGCCTGTGCATAGGCTGCACGGGGACAGTGAAGAGCAGCAAGAGCTTTCTGGGCTGGAACCTTCCTTGTGGGACAAGGAGCCGGACGTTTGCCTTTTCGGTAAGAGGCTCTGCTGAGAACGAACACCGTGAGGTGTACCGCTCCTGTCTAAGCACAGATCCCCAGTGCTGTTGTGCCTGTGGATAGGGTGCACGGGGACAGTGAAGAGCAGCAAGAGCTTTCAGGGCTGGCACCTTCCTTGTGGGACAAGGAGCCGGACGTTTGCCTTTTCGGAAGGAGCGTCTGCCGAGTACAAGCGCCGTGAGATGTGCAGCCTGTGGGCAAGCACAGATCCCCAGTGCTGTTGTGCCTGTGCATAGGCTGCACGGGGACAGTGAAGAGCAGCAAGAGCTTTCAGGGCTGGCACCTTCCTTGTGGGACAAGGAGCCGGACGTTTGCCTTTTCGGTAAGAGGCTCTGCTGAGAACGAACACCGTGAGGTGTACCGTTCCTGTCTAAGCACAGATCCCCAGTGCTGTTGTGCCTGTGGATAGGGTGCACGGGGACAGTGAAGAGCAGCAAGAGCTTTCAGGGCTGGCACCTTCCTTGTGGGACAAGGAGCCGGACGTTTGCCTTTTCGGAAGGAGCGTCTGCCGAGTACAAGCGCCGTGAGATGTGCAGCCTGTGGGCAAGCACAGATCCCCAGTGCTGTTGTGCCTGTGCATAGGCTGCACGGGGACAGTGAAGAGCAGCAAGAGCTTTCAGGGCTGGCACCTTCCTTGTGGGACAAGGAGCCGGACGTTTGCCTTTTCGGTAAGAGGCTCTGCTGAGAACGAACACCGTGAGGTGTACCGTTCCTGGGCAAGCACAGATCCACAGTGCTGTTGTGCTTGTGCATAGGCTGCACGGGGACAGTGAAGAGCAGCAAGAGCTTTCAGGGCTGGCACCTTCCTTGTGGGACAAGGAGCCGGACGTTTGCCTTTTCGGTAAGAGGCTCTGCTGAGAACGAACACCGTGAGGTGTACCGTTCCTGTCTAAGTACAGATTCCCAAAGCTGTTGTGCCTGTGGATAGGGTGCACGGGGACAGTGAAGAGCAGCAAGAGCTTTCAGGGCTGGCACCTTCCTTGTGGGAGAAGGAGCCGGACGTTTGCCTTTTAGGTAAGAGGCTCTGCTGAGAACGAACACCGTGAGGTGTATCGTTCCTGGGCAAGCACAGATCCCCAGTGCTGTTGTGCCTGTGCATAGGCTGCACGGGGACAGTGAAGAGCAGCAAGAGCTTTCTGGGCTGGAACCTTCCTTGTGGGACAAGGAGCCGGACGTTTGCCTTTTCGGAAGATTGCAATGCCGAGAACGAACACCGTGAGGTGTACCGTTCCTGGGCAAGCACAGATCCCCAGTGCTGTTGTGCCTGTGCATAGGCTGCACGGGGACAGTGAAGAGCAGCAAGAGCTTTCAGGGCTGGCACCTTCCTTGTGGGACAAGGAGCCGGACGTTTGCCTTTTCGGTAAGAGGCTCTGCTGAGAACGAACACCGTGAGGTGTACCGTTCCTGTCTAAGTACAGATTCCCAAAGCTGTTGTGCCTGTGGATAGGGTGCACGGGGACAGTGAAGAGCAGCAAGAGCTTTCAGGGCTGGCACCTTCCTTGTGGGAGAAGGAGCCGGACGTTTGCCTTTTAGGTAAGAGGCTCTGCTGAGAACAACACCGTGAGGTGTATCGTTCCTGGGCAAGCACAGATCCCCAGTGCTGTTGTGCCTGTGGATAGGGTGCACGGGGACAGTGAAGAGCAGCAAGAGCTTTCAGGGCTGGCACCTTCCTTGTGGGACAAGGAGCCGGACGTTTGCCTTTTCGGAAAGAGGCTCTGCTGAGAACGAACACCGTGAGGTGTACCGTTCCTGTCTAAGTACAGATTCCCAAAGCTGTTGTGCCTGTGGATAGGGTGCACGGGGACAGTGAAGAGCAGCAAGAGCTTTCAGGGCTGGCACCTTCCTTGTGGTACAAGGAGCCGGACGTTTGCCTTTTCGGAAGGAGCGTCTGCCGAGTACAAGCGCCGTTTGATGTGCAGCCTGTGGGCAAGCACAGATCCCCAGTGCTGTTGTGCCTGTGGATAGGGTGCCCGGGGACAGTGAAGAGCAGCAAGAGCTTTCAGGGCTGGCACCTTCCTTGTGGGACAAGGAGCCGGACGTTTGCCTTTTCGGAAGATTGCAATGCCGAGAACGAACACCGTGAGGTGTATCGTTCCTGGGCAAGCACAGATCCCCAGTGCTGTTGTGCCTGTGGATAGGGTGCACGGGGACAGTGAAGAGCAGCAAGAGCTTTCAGGGCTGGCACCTTCCTTGTGGGACAAGGAGCCGGACGTTTGCCTTTTCGGTAAGAGGCTCTGCTGAGAACGAACACCGTGAGGTGTACCGTTCCTGGGCAAGCACAGATCCCCAGTGCTGTTGTGCCTGTGCATAGGCTGCACGGGGACAGTGAAGAGCAGCAAGAGCTTTCAGGGCTGGCACCTTCCTTGTGGGACAAGGAGCCGGACGTTTACCTTTTCGGTAAGAGGCTCTGCTGAGAACGAACACCGTGAGGTGTACCGTTCCTGGGCAAGCACAGATCCACAGTGCTGTTGTGCCTGTGCATAGGCTGCACGGGGACAGTGAAGAGCAGCAAGAGCTTTCAGGGCTGGCACCTTCCTTGTGGGACAAGGAGCCGGACGTTTGCCTTTTCGGTAAGAGGCTCTGCTGAGAACGAACACCGTGAGGTGTACCGTTCCTGTCTAAGTACAGATTCCCAAAGCTGTTGTGCCTGTGGATAGGGTGCACGGGGACAGTGAAGAGCAGCAAGAGCTTTCAGGGCTGGCACCTTCCTTGTGGGAGAAGGAGCCGGACGTTTGCCTTTTAGGTAAGAGGCTCTGCTGAGAACGAACACCGTGAGGTGTATCGTTCCTGGGCAAGCACAGATCCCCAGTGCTGTTGTGCCTGTGCATAGGCTGCACGGGGACAGTGAAGAGCAGCAAGAGCTTTCTGGGCTGGAACCTTCCTTGTGGGACAAGGAGCCGGACGTTTGCCTTTTCGGAAGATTGCAATGCCGAGAACGAACACCGTGAGGTGTACCGTTCCTGGGCAAGCACAGATCCCCAGTGCTGTTGTGCCTGTGGAAAGGGTGCACGGGGACAGTGAAAAGCAGCAAGAGCTTTCAGGGCTGGCACCTTCCTTGTGGGACAAGGAGCCGGATGTTTGCCTTTTCGGTAAGAGGCTCTGCTGAGAACGAAAACCGTGAGGTGTACCGTTCCTGTCTAAGTACAGATCCCCAGTGCTGTTGTGCCTGTGGATAGGGTGCCCGGGGACAGTGAAGAGCAGCAAGAGCTTTCAGGGCTGGCACCTTCCTTGTGGGACAAGGAGCCGGACGTTTGCCTTTTCGGAAAGAGGCTCTGCTGAGAAAGAACACCGTGAGGTGTACCGTTCCTGGGCAAGCACAGATCCCCAGTGCTGTTGTGCCTGTGGATAGGCTGCACGGGGACAGTGAAGAGCAGCAAGAGCTTTCAGGGCTGGCACCTTCCTTGTGGGACAAGGAGCCGGACGTTTGCCTTTTCGGAAGGAGCGTCTGCCGAGTACAAGCGCCGTGAGATGTGCAGCCTGTGGGCAAGCACAGATCCCCAGTGCTGTTGTGCCTGTGGATAGGGTGCACGGGGACAGTGAAGAGCAGCAAGAGCTTTCTGGGCTGGCACCTTCCTTGTGGGACAAGGAGCCGGACGTTTGCCTTTTCGGAAAATTGCAATGCCGAGAACGAACACCGTGAGGTGTACCGTTCCTGGGCAAGCACAGATCCCCAGTGCTGTTGTGCCTGTGGATAGGGTGCACGGGGACAGTGAAAAGCAGCAAGAGCTTTCAGGGCTGGCACCTTCCTTGTGGGAGAAGGAGCCGGACGTTTGCCTTTTCGGTAAGAGGCTCTGCTGAGAACGAACACCGTGAGGTGTACCGTTCCTGTCTAAGCACAGATCCCCAGTGCTGTTGTGCCTGTGGATAGGGTGCACGGGGACAGTGAAGAGCAGCAAGAGCTTTCAGGGCTGGCACCTTCCTTGTGGGACAAGGAGCCGGACGTTTGCCTTTTCGGAAGGAGCGTCTGCCGAGTACAAGCGCCGTGAGATGTGCAGCCTGTGGGCAAGCACAGATCCCCAGTGCTGTTGTGCCTGTGCATAGGCTGCACGGGGACAGTGAAGAGCAGCAAGAGCTTTCAGGGCTGGCACCTTCCTTGTGGGACAAGGAGCCGGACGTTTGCCTTTTCGGTAAGAGGCTCTGCTGAGAACGAACACCGTGAGGTGTACCGTTCCTGTCTAAGTACAGATTCCCAAAGCTGTTGTGCCTGTGGATAGGGTGCACGGGGACAGTGAAGAGCAGCAAGAGCTTTCAGGGCTGGCACCTTCCTTGTGGGAGAAGGAGCCGGACGTTTGCCTTTTAGGTAAGAGGCTCTGCTGAGAACGAACACCGTGAGGTGTATCGTTCCTGGGCAAGCACAGATCCCCAGTGCTGTTGTGCCTGTGCATAGGCTGCACGGGGACAGTGAAGAGCAGCAAGAGCTTTCAGGGCTGGCACCTTCCTTGTGGGACAAGGAGCCGGACGTTTGCCTTTTCGGAAAATTGCAATGCCGAGAACGAACACCGTGAGGTGTACCGTTCCTGGGCAAGCACAGATCCCCAGTGCTGTTGTGCCTGTGGATAGGCTGCACGGGGACAGTGAAGAGCAGCAAGAGCTTTCAGGGCTGGCACCTTCCTTGTGGGACAAGGAGCCGGATGTTTGCCTTTTCGGTAAGAGGCTCTGCTGAGAACGAACACCGTGAGGTGTACCGTTCCTGTCTAAGTACAGATCCCCAGTGCTGTTGTGCCTGTGGATAGGGTGCCCGGGGACAGTGAAGAGCAGCAAGAGCTTTCAGGGCTGGCACCTTCCTTGTGGGACAAGGAGCCGGACGTTTGCCTTTTCGGAAAGAGGCTCTGCTGAGAAAGAACACCGTGAGGTGTACCGTTCCTGGGCAAGCACAGATCCCCAGTGCTGTTGTGCCTGTGGATAGGGTGCCCGGGGACAGTGAAGAGCAGCAAGAGCTTTCAGGGCTGGCACCTTCCTTGTGGGACAAGGAGCCGGACGTTTGCCTTTTCGGAAGGAGCGTCTGCCGAGTACAAGCGCCGTGAGATGTGCAGCCTGTGGGCAAGCACAGATCCCCAGTGCTGTTGTGCCTGTGCATAGGGTGCACGGGGACAGTGAAGAGCAGCAAGAGCTTTCTGGGCTGGCACCTTCCTTGTGGGACAAGGAGCCGGACGTTTGCCTTTTCGGAAAATTGCAATGCCGAGAACGAACACCGTGAGGTGTACCGTTCCTGGGCAAGCACAGATCCCCAGTGCTGTTGTGCCTGTGGATAGGGTGCACGGGGACAGTGAAAAGCAGCAAGAGCTTTCAGGGCTGGCACCTTCCTTGTGGGAGAAGGAGCCGGACGTTTGCCTTTTCGGTAAGAGGCTCTGCTGAGAACGAACACCGTGAGGTGTACCGTTCCTGTCTAAGCACAGATCCCCAGTGCTGTTGTGCCTGTGGATAGGGTGCACGGGGACAGTGAAGAGCAGCAAGAGCTTTCAGGGCTGGCACCTTCCTTGTGGGACAAGGAGCCGGACGTTTGCCTTTTCGGAAGGAGCGTCTGCCGAGTACAAGCACCGTGAGATGTGCAGCCTGTGGGCAAGCACAGATCCCCAGTGCTGTTGTGCCTGTGCAGAGGCTGCACGGGGACAGTGAAGAGCAGCAAGAGCTTTCAGGGCTGGCACCTTCCTTGTGGGAGAAGGAGCCGGACGTTTGCCTTTTCGGTAAGAGGCTCTGCTGAGAACGAACACCGTGAGGTGTACCGTTCCTGGGCAAGCACAGATCCCCAGTGCTGTTGTGCCTGTGCATAGGCTGCACGGGGACAGTGAAGAGCAGCAAGAGCTTTCAGGGCTGGCACCTTCCTTGTGGGACAAGGAGCCGGACGTTTGCCTTTTCGGTAAGAGGCTCTGCTGAGAACGAACACCGTGAGGTGTACCGTTCCTGTCTAAGTACAGATTCCCAAAGCTGTTGTGCCTGTGGATAGGGTGCACGGGGACAGTGAAGAGCAGCAAGAGCTTTCAGGGCTGGCACCTTCCTTGTGGGAGAAGGAGCCGGACGTTTGCCTTTTAGGTAAGAGGCTCTGCTGAGAACGAACACCGTGAGGTGTATCGTTCCTGGGCAAGCACAGATCCCCAGTGCTGTTGTGCCTGTGCATAGGCTGCACGGGGACAGTGAAGAGCAGCAAGAGCTTTCTGGGCTGGAACCTTCCTTGTGGGACAAGGAGCCGGACGTTTGCCTTTTCGGAAGATTGCAATGCCGAGAACGAACACCGTGAGGTGTACCGTTCCTGGGCAAGCACAGATCCCCAGTGCTGTTGTGCCTGTGGATAGGGTGCACGGGGACAGTGAAGAGCAGCAAGAGCTTTCAGGGCTGGCACCTTCCTTGTGGGACAAGGAGCCGGACGTTTGCCTTTTCGGAAAGAGGCTCTGCTGAGAACGAACACCGTGAGGTGTACCGTTCCTGTCTAAGTACAGATTCCCAAAGCTGTTGTGCCTGTGGATAGGGTGCACGGGGACAGTGAAGAGCAGCAAGAGCTTTCAGGGCTGGCACCTTCCTTGTGGTACAAGGAGCCGGACGTTTGCCTTTTCGGAAGGAGCGTCTGCCGAGTACAAGCGCCGTTTGATGTGCAGCCTGTGGGCAAGCACAGATCCCCAGTGCTGTTGTGCCTGTGGATAGGGTGCACGGGGACAGTGAAGAGCAGCAAGAGCTTTCAGGGCTGGCACCTTCCTTGTGGGACAAGGAGCCGGACGTTTGCCTTTTCGGAAGATTGCAATGCCGAGAACGAACACCGTGAGGTGTATCGTTCCTGGGCAAGCACAGATCCCCAGTGCTGTTGTGCCTGTGCATAGGCTGCACGGGGACAGTGAAGAGCAGCAAGAGCTTTCTGGGCTGGAACCTTCCTTGTGGGACAAGGAGCCGGACGTTTGCCTTTTCGGTAAGAGGCTCTGCTGAGAACGAACACCGTGAGGTGTACCGCTCCTGTCTAAGCACAGATCCCCAGTGCTGTTGTGCCTGTGGATAGGGTGCACGGGGACAGTGAAGAGCAGCAAGAGCTTTCAGGGCTGGCACCTTCCTTGTGGGACAAGGAGCCGGACGTTTGCCTTTTCGGAAGGAGCGTCTGCCGAGTACAAGCGCCGTGAGATGTGCAGCCTGTGGGCAAGCACAGATCCCCAGTGCTGTTGTGCCTGTGCATAGGCTGCACGGGGACAGTGAAGAGCAGCAAGAGCTTTCAGGGCTGGCACCTTCCTTGTGGGACAAGGAGCCGGACGTTTGCCTTTTCGGTAAGAGGCTCTGCTGAGAACGAACACCGTGAGGTGTACCGTTCCTGGGCAAGCACAGATCCCCAGTGCTGTTGTGCCTGTGCATAGGCTGCACGGGGACAGTGAAGAGCAGCAAGAGCTTTCAGGGCTGGCACCTTCCTTGTGGGACAAGGAGCCGGACGTTTGCCTTTTCGGTAAGAGGCTCTGCTGAGAACGAACACCGTGAGGTGTACCGTTCCTGTCTAAGTACAGATTCCCAAAGCTGTTGTGCCTGTGGATAGGGTGCACGGGGACAGTGAAGAGCAGCAAGAGCTTTCAGGGCTGGCACCTTCCTTGTGGGAGAAGGAGCCGGACGTTTGCCTTTTAGGTAAGAGGCTCTGCTGAGAACGAACACCGTGAGGTGTATCGTTCCTGGGCAAGCACAGATCCCCAGTGCTGTTGTGCCTGTGCATAGGCTGCACGGGGACAGTGAAGAGCAGCAAGAGCTTTCTGGGCTGGAACCTTCCTTGTGGGACAAGGAGCCGGACGTTTGCCTTTTCGGAAGATTGCAATGCCGAGAACGAACACCGTGAGGTGTACCGTTCCTGGGCAAGCACAGATCCCCAGTGCTGTTGTGCCTGTGGATAGGGTGCACGGGGACAGTGAAGAGCAGCAAGAGCTTTCAGGGCTGGCACCTTCCTTGTGGGACAAGGAGCCGGACGTTTGCCTTTTCGGTAAGAGGCTCTGCTGAGAACGAACACCGTGAGGTGTACCGTTCCTGTCTAAGTACAGATTCCCAAAGCTGTTGTGCCTGTGGATAGGGTGCACGGGGACAGTGAAGAGCAGCAAGAGCTTTCAGGGCTGGCACCTTCCTTGTGGGACAAGGAGCCGGACGTTTGCCTTTTAGGTAAGAGGCTCTGCTGAGAACAACACCGTGAGGTGTATCGTTCCTGGGCAAGCACAGATCCCCAGTGCTGTTGTGCCTGTGGATAGGGTGCACGGGGACAGTGAAGAGCAGCAAGAGCTTTCAGGGCTGGCACCTTCCTTGTGGGACAAGGAGCCGGACGTTTGCCTTTTCGGAAAGAGGCTCTGCTGAGAACGAACACCGTGAGGTGTACCGTTCCTGTCTAAGTACAGATTCCCAAAGCTGTTGTGCCTGTGGATAGGGTGCACGGGGACAGTGAAGAGCAGCAAGAGCTTTCAGGGCTGGCACCTTCCTTGTGGTACAAGGAGCCGGACGTTTGCCTTTTCGGAAGGAGCGTCTGCCGAGTACAAGCGCCGTTTGATGTGCAGCCTGTGGGCAAGCACAGATCCCCAGTGCTGTTGTGCCTGTGGATAGGGTGCACGGGGACAGTGAAGAGCAGCAAGAGCTTTCAGGGCTGGCACCTTCCTTGTGGGACAAGGAGCCGGACGTTTGCCTTTTCGGAAGATTGCAATGCCGAGAACGAACACCGTGAGGTGTATCGTTCCTGGGCAAGCACAGATCCCCAGTGCTGTTGTGCCTGTGCATAGGCTGCACGGGGACAGTGAAGAGCAGCAAGAGCTTTCTGGGCTGGAACCTTCCTTGTGGGACAAGGAGCCGGACGTTTGCCTTTTCGGAAGATTGCAATGCCGAGAACGAACACCGTGAGGTGTAGCGTTCCTGGGCAAGCACAGATCCCCAGTGCTGTTGTGCCTGTGGATAGGGTGCACGGGGACAGTGAAAAGCAGCAAGAGCTTTCAGGGCTGGCACCTTCCTTGTGGGACAAGGAGCCGGATGTTTGCCTTTTCGGTAAGAGGCTCTGCTGAGAACGAACACCGTGAGGTGTACCGTTCCTGTCTAAGTACAGATCCCCAGTGCTGTTGTGCCTGTGGATAGGGTGCCCGGGGACAGTGAAGAGCAGCAAGAGCTTTCAGGGCTGGCACCTTCCTTGTGGGACAAGGAGCCGGACGTTTGCCTTTTCGGAAAGAGGCTCTGCTGAGAAAGAACACCGTGAGGTGTACCGTTCCTGGGCAAGCACAGATCCCCAGTGCTGTTGTGCCTGTGGATAGGGTGCCCGGGGACAGTGAAGAGCAGCAAGAGCTTTCAGGGCTGGCACCTTCCTTGTGGGACAAGGAGCCGGACGTTTGCCTTTTCGGAAGGAGCGTCTGCCGAGTACAAGCGCCGTGAGATGTGCAGCCTGTGGGCAAGCACAGATCCCCAGTGCTGTTGTGCCTGTGGATAGGGTGCACGGGGACAGTGAAGAGCAGCAAGAGCTTTCTGGGCTGGCACCTTCCTTGTGGGACAAGGAGCCGGACGTTTGCCTTTTCGGAAAATTGCAATGCCGAGAACGAACACCGTGAGGTGTACCGTTCCTGGGCAAGCACAGATCCCCAGTGCTGTTGTGCCTGTGGATAGGGTGCACGGGGACAGTGAAAAGCAGCAAGAGCTTTCAGTGCTGGCACCTTCCTTGTGGGAGTAGGAGCCGGACGTTTGCCTTTTCGGTAAGAGGCTCTGCTGAGAACGAACACCGTGAGGTGTACCGTTCCTGGGCAAGCACAGATCCCCAGTGCTGTTGTGCCTGTGGATAGGGTGCACGGGGACAGTGAAGAGCAGCAAGAGCTTTCAGGGCTGGCACCTTCCTTGTGGGACAAGGAGCCGGACGTTTGCCTTTTCGGAAGGAGCGTCTGCCGAGTACAAGCGCCGTGAGATGTGCAGCCTGTGGGCAAGCACAGATCCCCAGTGCTGTTGTGCCTGTGCATAGGGTGCACGGGGACAGTGAAGAGCAGCAAGAGCTTTCTGGGCTGGCACCTTCCTTGTGGGACAAGGAGCCGGACGTTTGCCTTTTCGGAAAATTGCAATGCCGAGAACGAACACCGTGAGGTGTACCGTTCCTGGGCAAGCACAGATCCCCAGTGCTGTTGTGCCTGTGGATAGGGTGCACGGGGACAGTGAAAAGCAGCAAGAGCTTTCAGGGCTGGCACCTTCCTTGTGGGACAAGGAGCCGGACGTTTGCCTTTTCGGTAAGAGGCTCTGCTGAGAACGAACACCGTGAGGTGTACCGTTCCTGGGCAAGCACAGATCCCCAGTGCTGTTGTGCCTGTGCATAGGCTGCACGGGGACAGTGAAGAGCAGCAAGAGCTTTCAGGGCTGGCACCTTCCTTGTGGGACAAGGAGCCGGACGTTTGCCTTTTCGGTAAGAGGCTCTGCTGAGAACGAACACCGTGAGGTGTACCGTTCCTGGGCAAGCACAGATCCCCAGTGCTGTTGTGCCTGTGCATAGGCTGCACGGGGACAGTGAAGAGCAGCAAGAGCTTTCAGGGCTGGCACCTTCCTTGTGGGACAAGGAGCCGGACGTTTGCCTTTTCGGTAAGAGGCTCTGCTGAGAACGAACACCGTGAGGTGTACCGTTCCTGTCTAAGTACAGATTCCCAAAGCTGTTGTGCCTGTGGATAGGGTGCACGGGGACAGTGAAGAGCAGCAAGAGCTTTCAGGGCTGGCACCTTCCTTGTGGGAGAAGGAGCCGGACGTTTGCCTTTTAGGTAAGAGGCTCTGCTGAGAACGAACACCGTGAGGTGTATCGTTCCTGGGCAAGCACAGATCCCCAGTGCTGTTGTGCCTGTGCATAGGCTGCACGGGGACAGTGAAGAGCAGCAAGAGCTTTCTGGGCTGGAACCTTCCTTGTGGGACAAGGAGCCGGACGTTTGCCTTTTCGGAAGATTGCAATGCCGAGAACGAACACCGTGAGGTGTACCGTTCCTGGGCAAGCACAGATCCCCAGTGCTGTTGTGCCTGTGGAAAGGGTGCACGGGGACAGTGAAAAGCAGCAAGAGCTTTCAGGGCTGGCACCTTCCTTGTGGGACAAGGAGCCGGATGTTTGCCTTTTCGGTAAGAGGCTCTGCTGAGAACGAAAACCGTGAGGTGTACCGTTCCTGTCTAAGTACAGATCCCCAGTGCTGTTGTGGCTGTGGATAGGGTGCCCGGGGACAGTGAAGAGCAGCAAGAGCTTTCAGGGCTGGCACCTTCCTTGTGGGACAAGGAGCCGGACGTTTGCCTTTTCGGAAAGAGGCTCTGCTGAGAAAGAACACCGTGAGGTGTACCGTTCCTGGGCAAGCACAGATCCCCAGTGCTGTTGTGCCTGTGGATAGGCTGCACGGGGACAGTGAAGAGCAGCAAGAGCTTTCAGGGCTGGCACCTTCCTTGTGGGACAAGGAGCCGGACGTTTGCCTTTTCGGAAGGAGCGTCTGCCGAGTACAAGCGCCGTGAGATGTGCAGCCTGTGGGCAAGCACAGATCCCCAGTGCTGTTGTGCCTGTGGATAGGGTGCACGGGGACAGTGAAGAGCAGCAAGAGCTTTCTGGGCTGGCACCTTCCTTGTGGGACAAGGAGCCGGACGTTTGCCTTTTCGGAAAATTGCAATGCCGAGAACGAACACCGTGAGGTGTACCGTTCCTGGGCAAGCACAGATCCCCAGTGCTGTTGTGCCTGTGGATAGGGTGCACGGGGACAGTGAAAAGCAGCAAGAGCTTTCAGGGCTGGCACCTTCCTTGTGGGAGAAGGAGCCGGACGTTTGCCTTTTCGGTAAGAGGCTCTGCTGAGAACGAACACCGTGAGGTGTACCGTTCCTGTCTAAGCACAGATCCCCAGTGCTGTTGTGCCTGTGGATAGGGTGCACGGGGACAGTGAAGAGCAGCAAGAGCTTTCAGGGCTGGCACCTTCCTTGTGGGACAAGGAGCCGGACGTTTGCCTTTTCGGAAGGAGCGTCTGCCGAGTACAAGCGCCGTGAGATGTGCAGCCTGTGGGCAAGCACAGATCCCCAGTGCTGTTGTGCCTGTGCATAGGCTGCACGGGGACAGTGAAGAGCAGCAAGAGCTTTCAGGGCTGGCACCTTCCTTGTGGGACAAGGAGCCGGACGTTTGCCTTTTCGGTAAGAGGCTCTGCTGAGAACGAACACCGTGAGGTGTACCGTTCCTGTCTAAGTACAGATCCCCAGTGCTGTTGTGCCTGTGGATAGGGTGCCCGGGGACAGTGAAGAGCAGCAAGAGCTTTCAGGGCTGGCACCTTCCTTGTGGGAGAAGGAGCCGGACGTTTGCCTTTTAGGTAAGAGGCTCTGCTGAGAACGAACAC
The DNA here is from genome assembly GCF_964188355.1 of Buteo buteo. Lineage (NCBI taxonomy): Eukaryota > Metazoa > Chordata > Aves > Accipitriformes > Accipitridae > Buteo > Buteo buteo. The sequence goes on from NC_134193.1 coordinate 9,710,532, forward strand.
CGTGAGGTGTATCGTTCCTGGGCAAGCACAGATCCCCAGTGCTGTTGTGCCTGTGCATAGGCTGCACGGGGACAGTGAAGAGCAGCAAGAGCTTTCAGGGCTGGCACCTTCCTTGTGGGACAAGGAGCCGGACGTTTGCCTTTTCGGAAAATTGCAATGCCGAGAACGAACACCGTGAGGTGTACCGTTCCTGGGCAAGCACAGATCCCCAGTGCTGTTGTGCCTGTGGATAGGCTGCACGGGGACAGTGAAGAGCAGCAAGAGCTTTCAGGGCTGGCACCTTCCTTGTGGGACAAGGAGCCGGATGTTTGCCTTTTCGGTAAGAGGCTCTGCTGAGAACGAACACCGTGAGGTGTACCGTTCCTGTCTAAGTACAGATCCCCAGTGCTGTTGTGCCTGTGGATAGGGTGCCCGGGGACAGTGAAGAGCAGCAAGAGCTTTCAGGGCTGGCACCTTCCTTGTGGGACAAGGAGCCGGACGTTTGCCTTTTCGGAAAGAGGCTCTGCTGAGAAAGAACACCGTGAGGTGTACCGTTCCTGGGCAAGCACAGATCCCCAGTGCTGTTGTGCCTGTGGATAGGGTGCACGGGGACAGTGAAAAGCAGCAAGAGCTTTCAGGGCTGGCACCTTCCTTGTGGGACAAGGAGCCGGACGTTTGCCTTTTCGGTAAGAGGCTCTGCTGAGAACGAACACCGTGAGGTGTACCGTTCCTGTCTAAGCACAGATCCCCAGTGCTGTTGTGCCTGTGGATAGGGTGCACGGGGACAGTGAAGAGCAGCAAGAGCTTTCAGGGCTGGCACCTTCCTTGTGGGACAAGGAGCCGGACGTTTGCCTTTTCGGAAGGAGCGTCTGCCGAGTACAAGCGCCGTGAGATGTGCAGCCTGTGGGCAAGCACAGATCCCCAGTGCTGTTGTGCCTGTGCATAGGCTGCACGGGGACAGTGAAGAGCAGCAAGAGCTTTCAGGGCTGGCACCTTCCTTGTGGGACAAGGAGCCGGACGTTTGCCTTTTCGGAAGGAGCGTCTGCCGAGTACAAGCGCCGTGAGATGTGCAGCCTGTGGGCAAGCACAGATCCCCAGTGCTGTTGTGCCTGTGCATAGGCTGCACGGGGACAGTGAAGAGCAGCAAGAGCTTTCAGGGCTGGCACCTTCCTTGTGGGAGAAGGAGCCGGACGTTTGCCTTTTAGGTAAGAGGCTCTGCTGAGAACGAACACCGTGAGGTGTACCGTTCCTGTCTAAGTACAGATTCCCAAAGCTGTTGTGCCTGTGGATAGGGTGCACGGGGACAGTGAAGAGCAGCAAGAGCTTTCAGGGCTGGCACCTTCCTTGTGGGACAAGGAGCCGGACGTTTGCCTTTTCGGAAAATTGCAATGCCGAGAACGAACACCGTGAGGTGTACCGTTCCTGGGCAAGCACAGATCCCCAGTGCTGTTGTGCCTGTGGATAGGCTGCACGGGGACAGTGAAGAGCAGCAAGAGCTTTCAGGGCTGGCACCTTCCTTGTGGGACAAGGAGCCGGATGTTTGCCTTTTCGGAAAGAGGTTCTGCTGAGAACGAACACCGTGAGGTGTACCGTTCCTGTCTAAGTACAGATCCCCAGTGCTGTTGTGCCTGTGGATAGGGTGCACGGGGACAGTGAAGAGCAGCAAGAGCTTTCAGGGCTGGCACCTTCCTTGTGGGAGAAGGAGCAGGACGTTTGCCTTTTCGGTAAGAGGCTCTGCTGAGAACGAACACCGTGAGGTGTACCGTTCCTGGGCAAGCACAGATCCCCAGTGCTGTTGTGCCTGTGCATAGGCTGCACGGGAACAGTGAAGAGCACAAGAGCTTTCAGGGCTGGCACCTTCCTTGTGGGACAAGGAGCTGGACGTTTGCCTTTTCGGAAGGAGCGTCTGCCGAGTACAAGCGCCGTGAGATGTGCAGCCTGTGGGCAAGCACAGATCCCCAGTGCTGTTGTGCCTGTGGATAGGGTGCACGGGGACAGTGAAGAGCAGCAAGAGCTTTCAGGGCTGGCACCTTCCTTGTGGGAGAAGGAGCCGGACGTTTGCCTTTTCGGAAAGAGGCTCTGCTGAGAACGAACACCGTGAGGTGTACCGTTCCTGTCTAAGTACAGATCCCCAGTGCTGTTGTGCCTGTGGATAGGGTGCACGGGGACAGTGAAGAGCAGCAAGAGCTTTCAGGGCTGGCACCTTCCTTGTGGGACAAGGAGCCGGACGTTTGCCTTTTCGGAAGGAGCGTCTGCCGAGTACAAGCGCCGTGAGATGTGCAGCCTGTGGGCAAGCACAGATCCCCAGTGCTGTTGTGCCTGTGGATAGGGTGCACGGGGACAGTGAAAAGCAGCAAGAGCTTTCAGGGCTGGCACCTTCCTTGTGGGACAAGGAGCCGGACGTTTGCCTTTTCGGAAAGAGGCTCTGCTGAGAAAGAACACCGTGAGGTGTACCGTTCCTGGGCAAGCACAGATCCCCAGTGCTGTTGTGCCTGTGGATAGGGTGCCCGGGGACAGTGAAGAGCAGCAAGAGCTTTCAGGGCTGGCACCTTCCTTGTGGGACAAGGAGCCGGACGTTTGCCTTTTCGGAAGGAGCGTCTGCCGAGTACATGCGCCGTGAGATGTGCAGCCTGTGGGCAAGCACAGATCCCCAGTGCTGTTGTGCCTGTGCATAGGATGCACGGGGACAGTGAAGAGCAGCAAGAGCTTTCAGGGCTGGCACCTTCCTTGTGGGACAAGGAGCCGGACGTTTGCCTTTTCGGAAAATTGCAATGCCGAGAACGAACACCGTGAGGTGTACCGTTCCTGGGCAAGCACAGATCCCCAGTGCTGTTGTGCCTGTGGATAGGGTGCACGGGGACAGTGAAAAGCAGCAAGAGCTTTCAGGGCTGGCACCTTCCTTGTGGGAGAAGGAGCCGGACGTTTGCCTTTTCGGTAAGAGGCTCTGCTGAGAACGAACACCGTGAGGTGTACCGTTCCTGTCTAAGCACAGATCCCCAGTGCTGTTGTGCCTGTGGATAGGGTGCACGGGGACAGTGAAGAGCAGCAAGAGCTTTCAGGGCTGGCACCTTCCTTGTGGGACAAGGAGCCGGACGTTTGCTTTTTCGGAAGGAGCGTCTGCCGAGTACAAGCGCCGTGAGATGTGCAGCCTGTGGGCAAGCACAGATCCCCAGTGCTGTTGTGCCTGTGGATAGGGTGCACGGGGACAGTGAAGAGCAGCAAGAGCTTTCAGGGCTGGCACCTTCCTTGTGGGACAAGGAGCCGGACGTTTGCCTTTTCGGAATGAGGTTCTGCTGAGAACGAACACCGTGAGGTGTACCGTTCCTGGGCAAGCACAGATCCCCAGTGCTGTTGTGCCTGTGGATAGGGTGCACGGGGACAGTGAAGAGCAGCAAGAGCTTTCAGGGCTGGCACCTTCCTTGTGGGACAAGGAGCCGGACGTTTGCCTTTTCGGAAAATTGCAATGCCGAGAACGAACACCGTGAGGTGTACCGTTCCTGTCTAAGTACAGATCCCCAGTGCTGTTGTGCCTGTGGATAGGGTGCACGGGGACAGTGAAGAGCAGCAAGAGCTTTCAGGGCTGGCACCTTCCTTGTGGGACAAGGAGCCGGACGTTTGCCTTTTCGGTAAGAGGCTCTGCTGAGAACGAACACCGTGAGGTGTACCGTTCCTGGGCAAGCACAGATCCCCAGTGCTGTTGTGCCTGTGCATAGGGTGCACAGGGACAGTGAAGAGCAGCAAGAGCTTTCAGGGCTGGCACCTTCCTTGTGGGACAAGGAGCCGGACGTTTGCCTTTTCGGAAGGAGCGTGTGCCGAGTACAAGCGCCGTGAGATGTGCAGCCTGTGGGCAAGCACAGATCCCCAGTGCTGTTGTGCCTGTGGATAGCGTGCAAGGGGACAGTGAAGAGCAGCAAGAGCTTTCAGGGCTGGCACCTTCCTTGTGGGACAAGGAGCCGGACGTTTGCCTTTTCGGTAAGAGGTTCTGCTGAGAACGAACACCGTGAGGTGTACCGTTCCTGGGCAAGCACAGATCCCCAGTGCTGTTGTGCCTGTGCATAGGCTGCACGGGGACAGTGAAGAGCAGCAAGAGCTTTCAGGGCTGGCACCTTCCTTGTGGGACAAGGAGCCGGACGTTTGCCTTTTCGGAAAATTGCAATGCCGAGAATGAACACCGTGAGGTGTACCGTTCCTGGGCAAGCACAGATCCCCAGTGCTGTTGTGCCTGTGGATAGGGTGCCCGGGAACAGTGAAGAGCAGCAAGAGCTTTCAGGGCTGGCACCTTCCTTGTGGGACAAGGAGCCGGACGTTTGCCTTATCGGAAGGAGCGTCTGCCGAGTACAAGCGCCGTGAGGTGTACCGTTCCTGTCTAAGCACAGATCCCCAGTGCTGTTGTGCCTGTGGATAGGGTGCACGGGGACAGTGAAGAGCAGCAAGAGCTTTCAGGGCTGGCACCTTCCTTGTGGGACAAGGAGCCGGACGTTTGCCTTTTCGGAAAATTGCAATGCCGAGAACGAACACCGTGAGGTGTACCGTTCCTGTCTAAGTACAGATCCCCAGTGCTGTTGTGCCTGTGGATAGGGTGCCCGGGGACAGTGAAGAGCAGCAAGAGCTTTCAGGGCTGGCACCTTCCTTGTGGGAGAAGGAGCCGGACGTTTGCCTTTTCGGTAAGAGGCTCTGCTGAGAACGAACACCGTGAGGTGTACCGTTCCTGGGCAAGCACAGATCCCCAGTGCTGTTGTGCCTGTGCATAGGCTGCACGGGAACAGTGAAGAGCAGCAAGAGCTTTCAGGGCTGGCACCTTCCTTGTGGGACAAGGAGCCGGACGTTTGCCTTTTCGGAAGGAGCGTCTGCCGAGTACAAGCGCCGTGAGGTGTACCGTTCCTGTCTAAGCACAGATCCCCAGTGCTGTTGTGCCTGTGGATAGGGTGCACGGGGACAGTGAAGAGCAGCAAGAGCTTTCAGGGCTGGCACCTTCCTTGTGGGACAAGGAGCCGGACGTTTGCCTTTTCGGAAAGAGGCTCTGCTGAGAACGAACACCGTGAGGTGTACCGTTCCTGTCTAAGTACAGATTCCCAAAGCTGTTGTGCCTGTGGATAGGGTGCACGGGGACAGTGAAGAGCAGCAAGAGCTTTCAGGGCTGGCACCTTCCTTGTGGGACAAGGAGCCGGACGTTTGCCTTTTCGGAAAATTGCAATGCCGAGAACGAACACCGTGAGGTGTACCGTTCCTGTCTAAGTACAGATCCCCAGTGCTGTTGTGCCTGTGGATAGGGTGCCCGGGGACAGTGAAGAGCAGCAAGAGCTTTCAGGGCTGGCACCTTCCTTGTGGGAGAAGGAGCCGGACGTTTGCCTTTTCGGTAAGAGGCTCTGCTGAGAACGAACACCGTGAGGTGTACCGTTCCTGGGCAAGCACAGATCCCCAGTGCTGTTGTGCCTGTGCATAGGCTGCACGGGAACAGTGAAGAGCAGCAAGAGCTTTCAGGGCTGGCACCTTCCTTGTGGGACAAGGAGCCGGACGTTTGCCTTTTCGGAAGGAGCGTCTGCCGAGTACAAGCGCCGTGAGATGTGCAGCCTGTGGGCAAGCACAGATCCCCAGTGCTGTTGTGCCTGTGCATAGGCTGCACGGGGACAGTGAAGAGCAGCAAGAGCTTTCAGGGCTGGCACCTTCCTTGTGGGACAAGGAGCCGGACGTTTGCCTTTTCGGAAAGAGGCTCTGCTGAGAACGAACACCGTGAGGTGTACCGTTCCTGTCTAAGTACAGATCCCCAAAGCTGTTGTGCCTGTGGATAGGGTGCACGGGGACAGTGAAGAGCAGCAAGAGCTTTCAGGGCTGGCACCTTCCTTGTGGGACAAGGAGCCGGACGTTTGCCTTTACGGTAAGAGGCTCTGCTGAGAACGAACACCGTGAGGTGTACCGTTCCTGGGCAAGCACAGATCCCCAGTGCTGTTGTGCCTGTGCATAGGCTGCACGGGAACAGTGAAGAGCAGCAAGAGCTTTCAGGGCTGGCACCTTCCTTGTGGGACAAGGAGCCGGACGTTTGCCTTTTCGGAAGGAGCGTCTGCCGAGTACAAGCGCCGTGAGATGTGCAGCCTGTGGGCAAGCACAGATCCCCAGTGCTGTTGTGCCTGTGCATAGGCTGCACGGGGACAGTGAAGAGCAGCAAGAGCTTTCAGGGCTGGCACCTTCCTTGTGGGACAAGGAGCCGGACGTTTGCCTTTTCGGAAGGAGCGTCTGCTGAGTACAAGCGCCGTGAGATGTGCAGCCTGTGGGCAAGCACAGATCCCCAGTGCTGTTGTGCCTGTGCATAGGCTGCACGGGGACAGTGAAGAGCAGCAAGAGCTTTCAGGGCTGGCACCTTCCTTGTGGGACAAGGAGCCGGACGTTTGCCTTTTCGGAAAATTGCAATGCCGAGAACGAACACCGTGAGGTGTACCGTTCCTGGGCAAGCACAGATCCCCAGTGCTGTTGTGCCTGTGCATAGGGTGCACGGGGACAGTGAAAAGCAGCAAGAGCTTTCTGGGCTGGCACCTTCCTTGTGGGACAAGGAGCCGGACGTTTGCCTTTTCGGAAGGAGCGTCTGCCGAGTACAAGCGCCGTGAGATGTGCAGCCTGTGGGCAAGCACAGATCCCCAGTGCTGTTGTGCCTGTGCATAGGCTGCACGGGGACAGTGAAGAGCAGCAAGAGCTTTCAGGGCTGGCACCTTCCTTGTGGGACAAGGAGCCGGACGTTTGCCTTTTCGGAAAGAGGTTCTGCTGAGAACGAACACCGTGAGGTGTACCGTTCCTGGGCAAGCACAGATCCCCAGTGCTGTTGTGCCTGTGGATAGGCTGCACGGGGACAGTGAAGAGCAGCAAGAGCTTTCTGGGCTGGCACCTTCCTTGTGGGACAAGGAGCCGGACGTTTGCCTTTTCGGAAAATTGCAATGCCGAGAACGAACACCGTGAGGTGTACCATTCCTGGGCAAGCACAGATCCCCAGTGCTGTTGTGCCTGTGGATAGGGTGCACGGGGACAGTGAAGAGCAGCAAGAGCTTTCAGGGCTGGCACCTTCCTTGTGGGACAAGGAGCCGGACGTTTGCCTTTTCGGAAAATTGCAATGCCGAGAACGAACACCGTGAGGTGTACCGTTCCTGTCTAAGTACAGATCCCCAGTGCTGTTGTGCCTGTGGATAAGGTGCCCGGGGACAGTGAAGAGCAGCAAGAGCTTTCAGGGCTGGCACCTTCCTTGTGGGACAAGGAGCCGGACGTTTGCCTTTTCGGTAAGAGGCTCTGCTGAGAACGAACACCGTGAGGTGTACCGTTCCTGTCTAAGCACAGATCCACAGTGCTGTTGTGCCTGTGCATAGGGTGCCCGGGGACAGTGAAGAGCAGCAAGAGCTTTCTGGGCTGGCACCTTCCTTGTGGGACAAGGAGCCGGACGTTTGCCTTTTCGGAAAGAGGCTCTGCTGAGAACGAACACCGTGAGGTGTACCGTTCCTGTCTAAGTACAGATTCCCAAAGCTGTTGTGCCTGTGGATAGGGTGCACGGGGACAGTGAAGAGCAGCAAGAGCTTTCAGGGCTGGCACCTTCCTTGTGGGACAAGGAGCCGGACGTTTGCCTTTTCGGAAAGAGGCTCTGCTGAGAACGAACACCGTGAGGTGTATCGTTCCTGGGCAAGCACAGATCCCCAGTGCTGTTGTGCCTGTGGATAGGGTGCACGGGGACAGTGAAGAGCAGCAAGAGCTTTCTGGGCTGGCACCTTCCTTGTGGGACAAGGAGCCGGACGTTTGCCTTTTCGGAAAGAGGCTCTGCTGAGAACGAACACCGTGAGGTGTACCGTTCCTGTCTAAGTACAGATCCCCAGTGCTGTTGTGCCTGTGGATAGGGTGCACGGGGACAGTGAAGAGCAGCAAGAGCTTTCAGGGCTGGCACCTTCCTTGTGGGACAAGGAGCCGGACGTTTGCCTTTTCGGAAAGAGGCTCTGCTGAGAACGAACACCGTGAGGTGTACCGTTCCTGGGCAAGCACAGATCCCCAGTGCTGTTGTGCCTGTGGATAGGGTGCACGGGGACAGTGAAGAGCAGCAAGAGCTTTCAGGGCTGGCACCTTCCTTGTGGGACAAGGAGCCGGACGTTTGCCTTTTCGGTAAGAGGCTCTGCTGAGAACGAACACCGTGAGGTGTACCGTTCCTGTCTAAGTACAGATCCCCAGTGCTGTTGTGCCTGTGGATAGGGTGCACGGGGACAGTGAAGAGCAGCAAGAGCTTTCAGGGCTGGCACCTTCCTTGTAGGAGAAGGAGCCGGACGTTTGCCTTTTAGGTAAGAGGCTCTGCTGAGAACGAACACCGTGAGGTGTACCGTTCCTGGGCAAGCACAGATCCCCAGTGCTGTTGTGCTTGTGATAGGGTGCACGGGGACAGTGAAGAGCAGCAAGAGCTTTCAGGGCTGGCACCTTCCTTGTGGGACAAGGAGCCGGACGTTTGCCTTTTCGGAAGGAGCGTCTGCCGAGTACAAGCGCCGTGAGATGTGCAGCCTGTGGGCAAGCACAGATCCCCAGTGCTGTTGTGCCTGTGCATAGGCTGCACAGGGACAGTGAAGAGCAGCAAGAGCTTTCAGGGCTGGCACCTTCCTTGTGGGACAAGGAGCCGGACGTTTGCCTTTTCGGAAAATTGCAATGCCGAGTACAAGCGCCGTGAGGTGTACCGTTCCTGTCTAAGCACAGATCCCCAGTGCTGTTGTGCCTGTGCATAGGGTGCATGGGGACAGTGAAGAGCAGCAAGAGCTTTCAGGGCTGGCACCTTCCTTGTGGGACAAGGAGCCGGATGTTTGCCTTTTCGGTAAGAGGTTCTGCTGAGAACGAACACCGTGAGGTGTACCGTTCCTGTCTAAGTACAGATCCCCAGTGCTGTTGTGCCTGTGGATAGGGTGCCCGGGGACAGTGAAGAGCAGCAAGAGCTTTCAGGGCTGGCACCTTCCTTGTGGGACAAGGAGCCGGACGTTTGCCTTTTCGGAAAGAGGCTCTGCTGAGAAAGAACACCGTGAGGTGTACCGTTCCTGGGCAAGCACAGATCCCCAGTGCTGTTGTGCCTGTGGATAGGGTGCCCGGGGACAGTGAAGAGCAGCAAGAGCTTTCAGGGCTGGCACCTTCCTTGTGGGACAAGGAGCCGGACGTTTGCCTTTTCGGAAGGTGCGTCTGCCGAGTACAAGCGCCGTGAGATGTGCAGCCTGTGGGCAAGCACAGATCCCCAGTGCTGTTGTGCCTGTGCATAGGCTGCACGGGGACAGTGAAGAGCAGCAAGATCTTTCAGGGCTGGCACCTTCCTTGTGGGACAAGGAGCCGGACGTTTGCCTTTTCGGAATGAGGTTCTGCTGAGAACGAACACCGTGAGGTGTACCGTTCCTGTGCAAGCACAGATCCCCAGTGCTGTTGTGCCTGTGGATAGGGTGCCCGGGGACAGTGAATAGCAGCAAGAGCTTTCAGGGCTGGCACCTTCCTTGTGGGACAAGGAGCCGGACGTTTGCCTTTTCGGAAGGAGCGTCTGCCGAGTACAAGCGCCGTGAGGTGTACCGTTCCTGTCTAAGCACAGATCCACAGTGCTGTTGTGCCTGTGCATAGGGTGCCCGGGGACAGTGAAGAGCAGCAAGAGCTTTCAGGGCTGGCACCTTCCTTGTGGGACAAGGAGCCGGACGTTTGCCTTTTCGGAAAGAGGCTCTGCTGAGAACGAACACCGTGAGGTGTACCGTTCCTGTCTAAGTACAGATTCCCAAAGCTGTTGTGCCTGTGGATAGGGTGCACGGGGACAGTGAAGAGCAGCAAGAGCTTTCAGGGCTGGCACCTTCCTTGTGGGACAAGGAGCCGGACGTTTGCCTTTTCGGAAAGAGGCTCTGCTGAGAACGAACACCGTGAGGTGTATCGTTCCTGGGCAAGCACAGATCCCCAGTGCTGTTGTGCCTGTGGATAGGGTGCACGGGGACAGTGAAGAGCAGCAAGAGCTTTCAGGGCTGGCACCTTCCTTGTGGGACAAGGAGCCGGACGTTTGCCTTTTCGGAAAGAGGCTCTGCTGAGAACGAACACCGTGAGGTGTACCGTTCCTGTCTAAGTACAGATCCCCAGTGCTGTTGTGCCTGTGGATAGGGTGCACGGGGACAGTGAAGAGCAGCAAGAGCTTTCAGGGCTGGCACCTTCCTTGTGGGACAAGGAGCCGGACGTTTGCCTTTTCGGTAAGAGCCTCTGCTGAGAACGAACACCGTGAGGTGTACCGTTCCTGGGCAAGCACAGATCCCCAGTGCTGTTGTGCCTGTGCATAGGCTGCACGGGGACAGTGAAGAGCAGCAAGAGCTTTCTGGGCTGGCACCTTCCTTGTGGGACAAGGAGCCGGACGTTTGCCTTTTCGGAAGGAGCGTCTGCCGAGTACAAGCGCCGTGAGATGTGCAGCCTGTGGGCAAGCACAGATCCCCAGTGCTGTTGTGCCTGTGGATAGGGTGCATGGGGACAGTGAAGAGCAGCAAGAGCTTTCAGGGCTGGCACCTTCCTTGTGGGACAAGGAGCCGGACGTTTGCCTTTTCGGAAGGAGCGTCTGCCGAGTACAAGCGCCGTGAGATGTGCAGCCTGTGGGCAAGCACAGATCCCCAGTGCTGTTGTGCCTGTGGATAGGGTGCCCGGGGACAGTGAAGAGCAGCAAGATCTTTCAGGGCTGGCACCTTCCTTGTGGGACAAGGAGCCGGACGTTTGCCTTTTCGGAATGAGGTTCTGCTGAGAACGAACACCGTGAGGTGTACCGTTCCTGTCTAAGCACAGATCCCCAGTGCTGTTGTGCCTGTGGATAGGGTGCACGGGGACAGTGAAGAGCAGCAAGAGCTTTCAGGGCTGGCACCTTCCTTGTGGGACAAGGAGCCGGACGTTTGCCTTTTCGGTAAGAGGCTCTGCTGAGAACGAACACCGTGAGGTGTACCGTTCCTGTCTAAGTACAGATCCCCAGTGCTGTTGTGCCTGTGGATAGGGTGCCCGGGGACAGTGAAGAGCAGCAAGAGCTTTCAGGGCTGGCACCTTCCTTGTGGGACAAGGAGCCGGACGTTTGCCTTTTCGGAAAGAGGCTCTGCTGAGAAAGAACACCGTGAGGTGTACCGTTCCTGTGCAAGCACAGATCCCCAGTGCTGTTGTGCCTGTGCATAGGGTGCCCGGGGACAGTGAAGAGCAGCAAGAGCTTTCAGGGCTGGCACCTTCCTTGTGGGACAAGGAGCCGGACGTTTGCCTTTTCGGAAGGAGCGTCTGCCGAGTACAAGCGCCGTGAGGTGTACCGTTCCTGTCTAAGCACAGATCCACAGTGCTGTTGTGCCTGTGCATAGGGTGCCCGGGGACAGTGAAGAGCAGCAAGAGCTTTCTGGGCTGGCACCTTCCTTGTGGGACAAGGAGCCGGACGTTTGCCTTTTCGGAAAGAGGCTCTGCTGAGAACGAACACCGTGAGGTGTACCGTTCCTGTCTAAGTACAGATTCCCAAAGCTGTTGTGCCTGTGGATAGGGTGCACGGGGACAGTGAAGAGCAGCAAGAGCTTTCAGGGCTGGCACCTTCCTTGTGGGACAAGGAGCCGGACGTTTGCCTTTTCGGAAAGAGGCTCTGCTGAGAACGAACACCGTGAGGTGTATCGTTCCTGGGCAAGCACAGATCCCCAGTGCTGTTGTGCCTGTGGATAGGGTGCACGGGGACAGTGAAGAGCAGCAAGAGCTTTCTGGGCTGGCACCTTCCTTGTGGGACAAGGAGCCGGACGTTTGCCTTTTCGGAAAGAGGCTCTGCTGAGAACGAACACCGTGAGGTGTACCGTTCCTGTCTAAGTACAGATCCCCAGTGCTGTTGTGCCTGTGGATAGGGTGCACGGGGACAGTGAAGAGCAGCAAGAGCTTTCAGGGCTGGCACCTTCCTTGTGGGACAAGGAGCCGGACGTTTGCCTTTTCGGAAAGAGGCTCTGCTGAGAACGAACACCGTGAGGTGTACCGTTCCTGGGCAAGCACAGATCCCCAGTGCTGTTGTGCCTGTGCATAGGCTGCACGGGGACAGTGAAGAGCAGCAAGAGCTTTCAGGGCTGGCACCTTCCTTGTGGGACAAGGAGCCGGACGTTTGCCTTTTCGGAAGGAGCGTCTGCCGAGTACAAGCGCCGTGAGATGTGCAGCCTGTGGGCAAGCACAGATCCCCAGTGCTGTTGTGCCTGTGGATAGGGTGCATGGGGACAGTGAAGAGCAGCAAGAGCTTTCAGGGCTGGCACCTTCCTTGTGGGACAAGGAGCCGGACGTTTGCCTTTTCGGAAGGAGCGTCTGCCGAGTACAAGCGCCGTGAGATGTGCAGCCTGTGGGCAAGCACAGATCCCCAGTGCTGTTGTGCCTGTGCATAGGCTGCACGGGAACAGTGAAGAGCAGCAAGAGCTTTCAGGGCTGGCACCTTCCTTGTGGGACAAGGAGCCGGACGTTTGCCTTTTTGGAAAGAGGTTCTGCTGAGAACGAACACCGTGAGGTGTACCGTTCCTGGGCAAGCACAGATCCCCAGTGCTGTTGTGCCTGTGCATAGGCTGCACGGGGACAGTGAAGAGCAGCAAGAGCTTTCAGGGCTGGCACCTTCCTTGTGGGACAAGGAGCCGGACGTTTGCCTTTTCAGAAAATTGCAATGCCGAGAACGAACACCGTGAGGTGTACCGTTCCTGGGCAAGCACAGATCCCCAGTGCTGTTGTGCCTGTGGATAGGGTGCACGGGGACAGTGAAGAGCAGCAAGAGCTTTCTGGGCTGGCACCTTCCTTGTGGGACAAGGAGCCGGACGTTTGCCTTTTCGGAAAGAGGCTCTGCTGAGAACGAACACCGTGAGGTGTACCGTTCCTGTCTAAGTACAGATTCCCAAAGCTGTTGTGCCTGTGGATAGGGTGCACGGGGACAGTGAAGAGCAGCAAGAGCTTTCAGGGCTGGCACCTTCCTTGTGGGAGAAGGAGCCGGACGTTTGCCTTTTCGGAAAGAGGCTCTGCTGAGAACGAACACCGTGAGGTGTATCGTTCCTGGGCAAGCACAGATCCCCAGTGCTGTTGTGCCTGTGGATAGGGTGCACGGGGACAGTGAAGAGCAGCAAGAGCTTTCTGGGCTGGCACCTTCCTTGTGGGACAAGGAGCCGGACGTTTGCCTTTTCGGAAAGAGGCTCTGCTGAGAACGAACACCGTGAGGTGTACCGTTCCTGTCTAAGTACAGATCCCCAGTGCTGTTGTGCCTGTGGATAGGGTGCACGGGGACAGTGAAGAGCAGCAAGAGCTTTCAGGGCTGGCACCTTCCTTGTGGGACAAGGAGCCGGACGTTTGCCTTTTCGGAAAGAGGCTCTGCTGAGAACGAACACCGTGAGGTGTACCGTTCCTGGGCAAGCACAGATCCCCAGTGCTGTTGTGCCTGTGCATAGGCTGCACGGGGACAGTGAAGAGCAGCAAGATCTTTCAGGGCTGGCACCTTCCTTGTGGGACAAGGAGCCGGACGTTTGCCTTTTCGGAAGGAGCGTCTGCCGAGTACAAGCGCCGTGAGATGTGCAGCCTGTGGGCAAGCACAGATCCCCAGTGCTGTTGTGCCTGTGCATAGGCTGCACGGGGACAGTGAAGAGCAGCAAGAGCTTTCAGGGCTGGCACCTTCCTTGTGGGACAAGGAGCCGGACGTTTGCCTTTTCGGAAGGAGCGTCTGCCGAGTACAAGCGCCGTGAGGTGTACCGTTCCTGTCTAAGCACAGATCCCCAGTGCTGTTGTGCCTGTGCATAGGGTGCACGGGGACAGTGAAGAGCAGCAAGAGCTTTCAGGGCTGGCACCTTCCTTTTGGGACAAGGAGCCGGACGTTTGCCTTTTCGGTAAGAGGCTCTGCTGAGAACGAACACCGTGAGGTGTACCGTTCCTGTCTAAGTACAGATCCCCAGTGCTGTTGTGCCTGTGATAGGGTGCACGGGGACAGTGAAGAGCAGCAAGAGCTTTCAGGGCTGGCACCTTCCTTGTAGGAGAAGGAGCCGGACGTTTGCCTTTTAGGTAAGAGGCTCTGCTGAGAACGAGCACCGTGAGGTGTACCGTTCCTGGGCAAGCACAGATCCCCAGTGCTGTTGTGCCTGTGCATAGGCTGCACGGGAACAGTGAAGAGCAGCAAGAGCTTTCTGGGCTGGCACCTTCCTTGTGGGACAAGGAGCCGGACGTTTGCCTTTTCGGAAGGAGCGTCTGCCGAGTACAAGCGCCGTGAGATGTGCAGCCTGTGGGCAAGCACAGATCCCCAGTGCTGTTGTGCCTGTGCATAGGCTGCACGGGGACAATGAAGAGCAGCAAGAGCTTTCAGGGCTGGCACCTTCCTTGTGGGACAAGGAGCCGGACGTTTGCCTTTTCGGAAAGAGGCTCTGCTGAGAACGAACACCGTGAGGTGTACCGTTCCTGTCTAAGTACAGATTCCCAAAGCTGTTGTGCCTGTGGATAGGGTGCCCGGGGACAGTGAAGAGCAGCAAGAGCTTTCAGGGCTGGCACCTTCCTTGTGGGACAAGGGGCCGGACGTTTGCCTTTTCGGAAGGAGCGTCTGCCGAGTTCAAGCGCCGTGAGATGTGCAGCCTGTGGGCAAGCACAGATCCCCAGTGCTGTTGTGCCTGTGGATAGGGTGCACGGGGACAGTGAAGAGCAGCAAGAGCTTTCAGGGCTGGCACCTTCCTTGTGGGACAAGGAGCCGGACGTTTGCCTTTTCGGTAAGAGGCTCTGCTGAGAACGAACACCGTGAGGTGTACCGTTCCTGGGCAAGCACAGATCCCCAGTGCTGTTGTGCCTGTGGATAGGGTGCACAGGGACAGTGAAGAGCAGCAAGAGCTTTCAGGGCTGGCACCTTCCTTGTGGGACAAGGAGCCGGACGTTTGCCTTTTCGGAAGGAGCGTCTGCCGAGTACAAGCGCCGTGAGATGTGCAGCCTGTGGGCAAGCACAGATCCCCAGTGCTGTTGTGCCTCTGGATAGGGTGCACGGGGACAGTGAAGAGCAGCAAGAGCTTTCAGGGCTGGCACCTTCCTTGTGGGACAAGGAGCCGGACGTTTGCCTTTTCGGAAAGAGGCTCTGCTGAGAACGAACACCGTGAGGTGTACCGTTCCTGTCTAAGTACAGATTCCCAAAGCTGTTGTGCCTGTGGATAGGGTGCACGGGGACAGTGAAGAGCAGCAAGAGCTTTCAGGGCTGGCACCTTCCTTGTGGGACAAGGAGCCGGACGTTTGCCTTTTCGGAAGGAGCGTCTGCCGAGTACAAGCGCCGTGAGATGTGCAGCCTGTGGGCAAGCACAGATCCCCAGTGCTGTTGTGCCTGTGCATAGGCTGCACGGGGACAGTGAAGAGCAGCAAGAGCTTTCAGGGCTGGCACCTTCCTTGTGGGACAAGGAGCCGGACGTTTGCCTTTTCGGAAAGAGGCTCTGCTGAGAAAGAACACCGTGAGGTGTACCGTTCCTGTGCAAGCACAGATCCCCAGTGCTGTTGTGCCTGTGGATAGGGTGCCCGGGGACAGTGAAGAGCAGCAAGAGCTTTCAGGGCTGGCACCTTCCTTGTGGGACAAGGAGCCGGACGTTTGCCTTTTCGGAAGGAGCGTCTGCCGAGTACAAGCGCCGTGAGATGTGCAGCCTGTGGGCAAGCACAGATCCCCAGTGCTGTTGTGCCTGTGCATAGGCTGCACGGGGACAGTGAAGAGCAGCAAGAGCTTTCAGGGCTGGCACCTTCCTTGTGGGACAAGGAGCCGGACGTTTGCCTTTTCGGTAAGAGGCTCTGCTGAGAACGAACACCGTGAGGTGTACCGTTCCTGGGCAAGCACAGATCCCCAGTGCTGTTGTGCCTGTGCATAGGGTGCCCGGGGACAGTGAAGAGCAGCAAGAGCTTTCAGGGCTGGCACCTTCCTTGTGGGACAAGGAGCCGGACGTTTGCCTTTTCGGAAGCAGCGTCTGCCGAGTACAAGCGCCGTGAGGTGTACCATTCCTGTCTAAGTACAGATCCCCAGTGCTGTTGTGCCTGTGGATAGGGTGCACGGGGACAGTGAAGAGCAGCAAGAGCTTTCAGGGCTGGCACCTTCCTTGTAGGAGAAGGAGCCGGACGTTTGCCTTTTAGGTAAGAGGCTCTGCTGAGAACGAACACCGTGAGGTGTACCGTTCCTGGGCAAGCACAGATCCCCAGTGCTGTTGTGCCTGTGGATAGGGTGCACGGGGACAGTGAAGAGCAGCAAGAGCTTTCAGGGCTGGCACCTTCCTTGTGGGACAAGGAGCCGGACGTTTGCCTTTTCGGAAAGAGGCTCTGCTGAGAACGAACACCGTGAGGTGTATCGTTCCTGGGCAAGCACAGATCCCCAGTGCTGTTGTGCCTGTGGATAGGGTGCACGGGGACAGTGAAGAGCAGCAAGAGCTTTCAGGGCTGGCACCTTCCTTGTGGGACAAGGAGCCGGACTTTTGCCTTTTCGGAAAATTGCAATGCCGAGAACGAACACCGTGAGGTGTACCGTTCCTGTCTAAGTACAGATCCCCAGTGCTGTTGTGCCTGTGGATAGGGTGCACGGGGACAGTGAAGAGCAGCAAGAGCTTTCAGGGCTGGCACCTTCCTTGTGGGACAAGGAGCCGGACGTTTGCCTTTTCGGTAAGAGCCTCTGCTGAGAACGAACACCGTGAGGTGTACCGTTCCTGGGCAAGCACAGATCCCCAGTGCTGTTGTGCCTGTGCATAGGCTGCACGGGGACAGTGAAGAGCAGCAAGAGCTTTCAGGGCTGGCACCTTCCTTGTGGGACAAGGAGCCGGACGTTTGCCTTTTCGGAAGGAGCGTCTGCCGAGTACAAGCGCCGTGAGATGTGCAGCCTGTGGGCAAGCAAAGATCCCCAGTGCTGTTGTGCCTGTGCATAGGCTGCACGGGGACAGTGAAGAGCAGCAAGAGCTTTCAGGGCTGGCACCTTCTTTGTGGGACAAGGAGCCGGACGTTTGCCTTTTCAGAAAATTGCAATGCCGAGAACGAACACCGTGAGGTGTACCGTTCCTGGGCAAGCACAGATCCCCAGAGCTGTTGTGCCTGTGGATAGGGTGCACGGGGACAGTGAAGAGCAGCAAGAGCTTTCAGGGCTGGCACCTTCCTTGTGGGACAAGGAGCCGGACGTTTGCCTTTTCGGAAGGAGCGTCTGCCGAGTACAAGCGCCGTGAGATGTGCAGCCTGTGGGCAAGCACAGATCCCCAGTGCTGTTGTGCCTGTGCATAGGCTGCATGGGGACAGTGAAGAGCAGCAAGAGCTTTCAGGGCTGGCACCTTCCTTGTGGGACAAGGAGCCGGACGTTTGCCTTTTCGGAAAGAGGTTCTGCTGAGAACGAACACCGTGAGGTGTACCGTTCCTGTCTAAGCACAGATCCCCAGTGCTGTTGTGCCTGTGCATAGGGTGCACGGGGACAGTGAAGAGCAGCAAGAGCTTTCAGGGCTGGCACCTTCCTTGTAGGAGAAGGAGCCGGACGTTTGCCTTTTAGGTAAGAGGCTCTGCTGAGAACGAACACCGTGAGGTGTATCGTTCCTGGGCAAGCACAGATCCCCAGTGCTGTTGTGCCTGTGGATAGGGTGCACGGGGACAGTGAAGAGCAGCAAGAGCTTTCAGGGCTGGCACCTTCCTTGTGGGACAAGGAGCCGGACGTTTGCCTTTTCGGAAAGAGGTTCTGCTGAGAACGAACACCGTGAGGTGTACCGTTCCTGTCTAAGTACAGATCCCCAGTGCTGTTGTGCCTGTGGATAGGGTGCACGGGGACAGTGAAGAGCAGCAAGAGCTTTCAGGGCTGGCACCTTCCTTGTGGGACAAGGAGCCGGACGTTTGCCTTTTCGGTAAGAGCCTCTGCTGAGAACGAACACCGTGAGGTGTACCGTTCCTGGGCAAGCACAGATCCCCAGTGCTGTTGTGCCTGTGCATAGGCTGCACGGGAACAGTGAAGAGCAGCAAGAGCTTTCAGGGCTGGCACCTTCCTTGTGGGACAAGGAGCCGGACGTTTGCCTTTTCGGAAAGAGGCTCTGCTGAGAACGAACACCGTGAGGTGTACCGTTCCTGTCTAAGTACAGATCCCCAGTGCTGTTGTGCCTGTGGATAGGGTGCACGGGGACAGTGAAGAGCAGCAAGAGCTTTCAGGGCTGGCACCTTCCTTGTGGGACAAGGAGCCGGACGTTTGCCTTTTCGGAAGGAGCGTCTGCCGAGTACAAGCGCCGTGAGATGTGCAGCCTGTGGGCAAGCACAGATCCCCAGTGCTGTTGTGCCTGTGCATAGGCTGCACGGGGACAGTGAAGAGCAGCAAGAGCTTTCAGGGCTGGCACCTTCCTTGTGGGACAAGGGGCCGGACGTTTGCCTTTTCGGAAAGAGGCTCTGCTGAGAACGAACACCGTGAGGTGTACCGTTCCTGTCTAAGTACAGATTCCCAAAGCTGTTGTGCCTGTGGATAGGGTGCCCGGGGACAGTGAAGAGCAGCAAGAGCTTTCTGGGCTGGCACCTTCCTTGTGGGACAAGGAGCCGGATGTTTGCCTTTTCGGTAAGAGGCTCTGCTGAGAACGAACACCGTGAGGTGTACCGTTCCTGTCTAAGTACAGATCCCCAGTGCTGTTGTGCCTGTGGATAGGGTGCACGGGGACAGTGAAGAGCAGCAAGAGCTTTCAGGGCTGGCACCTTCCTTGTGGGACAAGGAGCCGGACGTTTGCCTTTTCGGAAAGAGGCTCTGCTGAGAAAGAACACCGTGAGGTGTACCGTTCCTGTCTAAGTACAGATTCCCAAAGCTGTTGTGCCTGTGGATAGGGTGCCCGGGGACAGTGAAGAGCAGCAAGAGCTTTCAGGGCTGGCACCTTCCTTGTGGGACAAGGAGCCGGACGTTTGCCTTTTCGGAAGGAGCGTCTGCCGAGTACAAGCGCCGTGAGATGTGCAGCCTGTGGGCAAGCACAGATCTCCAGTGCTGTTGTGCCTGTGGATAGGCTGCACGGGGACAGTGAAGAGCAGCAAGAGCTTTCAGGGCTGGCACCTTCCTTGTGGGACAAGGAGCCGGACGTTTGCCTTTTCGGAATGAGGTTCTGCTGAGAACGAACACCGTGAGGTGTACCATTCCTGGGCAAGCACAGATCCCCAGTGCTGTTGTGCCTGTGCATAGGCTGCACGGGGACAGTGAAGAGCAGCAAGAGCTTTCAGGGCTGGCACCTTCCTTGTGGGACAAGGAGCCGGACGTTTGCCTTTTCGGAAAATTGCAATGCCGAGAACGAACACCGTGAGGTGTACCGTTCCTGGGCAAGCACAGATCCCCAGTGCTGTTGTGCCTGTGCATAGGGTGCACGGGGACAGTGAAGAGCAGCAAGAGCTTTCAGGGCTGGCACCTTCCTTTTGGGACAAGGTGCCGGACGTTTGCCTTTTCGGTAAGAGGCTCTGCTGAGAACGAACACCGTGAGGTGTACCGTTCCTGTCTAAGTACAGATCCCCAGTGCTGTTGTGCCTGTGCATAGGCTGCACGGGAACAGTGAAGAGCAGCAAGAGCTTTCAGGGCTGGCACCTTCCTTGTGGGACAAGGAGCCGGACGTTTGCCTTTTCGGAAAGAGGCTCTGCTGAGAACGAACACCGTGAGGTGTACCGTTCCTGTCTAAGTACAGATCCCCAGTGCTGTTGTGCCTGTGGATAGGGTGCACGGGGACAGTGAAGAGCAGCAAGAGCTTTCAGGGCTGGCACCTTCCTTGTGGGACAAGGAGCCGGACGTTTGCCTTTTCGGAAGGAGCGTCTGCCGAGTACAAGCGCCGTGAGATGTGCAGCCTGTGGGCAAGCACAGATCCCCAGTGCTGTTGTGCCTGTGCATAGGCTGCACGGGGACAGTGAAGAGCAGCAAGAGCTTTCAGGGCTGGCACCTTCCTTGTGGGACAAGGGGCCGGACGTTTGCCTTTTCGGAAAGAGGCTCTGCTGAGAACGAACACCGTGAGGTGTACCGTTCCTGTCTAAGTACAGATTCCCAAAGCTGTTGTGCCTGTGGATAGGGTGCCCGGGGACAGTGAAGAGCAGCAAGAGCTTTCTGGGCTGGCACCTTCCTTGTGGGACAAGGAGCCGGATGTTTGCCTTTTCGGTAAGAGGCTCTGCTGAGAACGAACACCGTGAGGTGTACCGTTCCTGTCTAAGTACAGATCCCCAGTGCTGTTGTGCCTGTGGATAGGGTGCACGGGGACAGTGAAGAGCAGCAAGAGCTTTCAGGGCTGGCACCTTCCTTGTGGGACAAGGAGCCGGACGTTTGCCTTTTCGGAAAGAGGCTCTGCTGAGAAAGAACACCGTGAGGTGTACCGTTCCTGTCTAAGTACAGATTCCCAAAGCTGTTGTGCCTGTGGATAGGGTGCCCGGGGACAGTGAAGAGCAGCAAGAGCTTTCAGGGCTGGCACCTTCCTTGTGGGACAAGGAGCCGGACGTTTGCCTTTTCGGAAGGAGCGTCTGCCGAGTACAAGCGCCGTGAGATGTGCAGCCTGTGGGCAAGCACAGATCTCCAGTGCTGTTGTGCCTGTGGATAGGCTGCACGGGGACAGTGAAGAGCAGCAAGAGCTTTCAGGGCTGGCACCTTCCTTGTGGGACAAGGAGCCGGACGTTTGCCTTTTCGGAATGAGGTTCTGCTGAGAACGAACACCGTGAGGTGTACCATTCCTGGGCAAGCACAGATCCCCAGTGCTGTTGTGCCTGTGCATAGGCTGCACGGGGACAGTGAAGAGCAGCAAGAGCTTTCAGGGCTGGCACCTTCCTTGTGGGACAAGGAGCCGGACGTTTGCCTTTTCGGAAAATTGCAATGCCGAGAACGAACACCGTGAGGTGTACCGTTCCTGGGCAAGCACAGATCCCCAGTGCTGTTGTGCCTGTGCATAGGGTGCACGGGGACAGTGAAGAGCAGCAAGAGCTTTCAGGGCTGGCACCTTCCTTTTGGGACAAGGAGCCGGACGTTTGCCTTTTCGGTAAGAGGCTCTGCTGAGAACGAACACCGTGAGGTGTACCGTTCCTGTCTAAGTACAGATCCCCAGTGCTGTTGTGCCTGTGGATAGGGTGCACGGGGACAGTGAAGAGCAGCAAGAGCTTTCAGGGCTGGCACCTTCCTTGTGGGACAAGGAGCCGGACGTTTGCCTTTTCGGAAAGAGGCTCTGCTGAGAAAGAACACCGTGAGGTGTACCGTTCCTGTCTAAGTACAGATTCCCAGTGCTGTTGTGCCTGTGGATAGGGTGCCCGGGGACAGTGAAGAGCAGCAAGAGCTTTCAGGGCTGGCACCTTCCTTGTGGGACAAGGAGCCGGACGTTTGCCTTTTCGGAAGGAGCGTCTGCCGAGTACAAGCGCCGTGAGGTGTACCGTTCCTGTCTAAGCACAGATCCACAGTGCTGTTGTGCCTGTGCATAGGCTGCACGGGGACAGTGAAGAGCAGCAAGAGCTTTCAGGGCTGGCACCTTCCTTGTGGGACAAGGAGCCGGACGTTTGCCTTTTCGGAAAGAGGCTCTGCTGAGAACGAACACCGTGAGGTGTACCGTTCCTGTCTAAGTACAGATCCCCAGTGCTGTTGTGCCTGTGGATAGGGTGCACGGGGACAGTGAAGAGCAGCAAGAGCTTTCAGGGCTGGCACCTTCCTTGTGGGACAAGGAGCCGGACGTTTGCCTTTTCGGAAAGAGGCTCTGCTGAGAAAGAACACCGTGAGGTGTACCGTTCCTGTCTAAGTACAGATTCCCAAAGCTGTTGTGCCTGTGGATAGGGTGCCCGGGGACAGTGAAGAGCAGCAAGAGCTTTCAGGGCTGGCACCTTCCTTGTGGGACAAGGAGCCGGACGTTTGCCTTTTCGGAAGGAGCGTCTGCCGAGTACAAGCGCCGTGAGATGTGCAGCCTGTGGGCAAGCACAGATCTCCAGTGCTGTTGTGCCTGTGCATAGGCTGCACGGGGACAGTGAAGAGCAGCAAGAGCTTTCAGGGCTGGCACCTTCCTTGTGGGACAAGGAGCCGGACGTTTGCCTTTTCGGAATGAGGTTCTGCTGAGAACGAACACCGTGAGGTGTACCATTCCTGGGCAAGCACAGATCCCCAGTGCTGTTGTGCCTGTGCATAGGGTGCACGGGGACAGTGAAGAGCAGCAAGAGCTTTCAGGGCTGGCACCTTCCTTGTGGGACAAGGAGCCGGACGTTTGCCTTTTCGGAAAATTGCAATGCCGAGAACGAACACCGTGAGGTGTACCGTTCCTGGGCAAGCACAGATCCCCAGTGCTGTTGTGCCTGTGCATAGGGTGCACGGGGACAGTGAAGAGCAGCAAGAGCTTTCAGGGCTGGCACCTTCCTTGTGGGACAAGGAGCCGGACGTTTGCCTTTTCGGTAAGAGGCTCTGCTGAGAACGAACACCGTGAGGTGTACCGTTCCTGTCTAAGTACAGATCCCCAGTGCTGTTGTGCCTGTGGATAGGGTGCACGGGGACAGTGAAGAGCAGCAAGAGCTTTCAGGGCTGGCACCTTCCTTGTGGGACAAGGAGCCGGACGTTTGCCTTTTCGGAAAGAGGCTCTGCTGAGAAAGAACACCGTGAGGTGTACCGTTCCTGTCTAAGTACAGATTCCCAGTGCTGTTGTGCCTGTGGATAGGGTGCCCGGGGACAGTGAAGAGCAGCAAGAGCTTTCAGGGCTGGCACCTTCCTTGTGGGACAAGGAGCCGGACGTTTGCCTTTTCGGAAGGAGCGTCTGCCGAGTACAAGCGCCGTGAGGTGTACCGTTCCTGTCTAAGTACAGATCCCCAGTGCTGTTGTGCCTGTGCATAGGGTGCACGGGGACAGTGAAGAGCAGCAAGAGCTTTCAGGGCTGGCACCTTCCTTGTGGGACAAGGAGCCGGACGTTTGCCTTTTCGGAAGCAGCGTCTGCCGAGTACAAGCGCCGTGAGGTGTACCGTTCCTGTCTAAGTACAGATCCCCAGTGCTGTTGTGCCTGTGGATAGGGTGCACGGGGACAGTGAAGAGCAGCAAGAGCTTTCAGGGCTGGCACCTTCCTTGTAGGAGAAGGAGCCGGACGTTTGCCTTTTAGGTAAGAGGCTCTGCTGAGAACGAACACCGTGAGGTGTACCGTTCCTGGGCAAGCACAGATCCCCAGTGCTGTTGTGCCTGTGGATAGGGTGCACGGGGACAGTGAAGAGCAGCAAGAGCTTTCAGGGCTGGCACCTTCCTTGTGGGACAAGGAGCCGGACGTTTGCCTTTTCGGAAAGAGGCTCTGCTGAGAACGAACACCGTGAGGTGTATCGTTCCTGGGCAAGCACAGATCCCCAGTGCTGTTGTGCCTGTGGATAGGGTGCACGGGGACAGTGAAGAGCAGCAAGAGCTTTCTGGGCTGGCACCTTCCTTGTGGGACAAGGAGCCGGACGTTTGCCTTTTCGGAAAATTGCAATGCCGAGAACGAACACCGTGAGGTGTACCGTTCCTGTCTAAGTACAGATCCCCAGTGCTGTTGTGCCTGTGGATAGGGTGCACGGGGACAGTGAAGAGCAGCAAGAGCTTTCAGGGCTGGCACCTTCCTTGTGGGACAAGGAGCCGGACGTTTGCCTTTTCGGTAAGAGCCTCTGCTGAGAACGAACACCGTGAGGTGTACCGTTCCTGGGCAAGCACAGATCCCCAGTGCTGTTGTGCCTGTGCATAGGCTGCACGGGGACAGTGAAAAGCAGCAAGAGCTTTCAGGGCTGGCACCTTCCTTGTGGGACAAGGAGCCGGACGTTTGCCTTTTCGGAAGGAGCGTCTGCCGAGTACAAGCGCCGTGAGATGTGCAGCCTGTGGGCAAGCAAAGATCCCCAGTGCTGTTGTGCCTGTGCATAGGCTGCACGGGGACAGTGAAGAGCAGCAAGAGCTTTCAGGGCTGGCACCTTCTTTGTGGGACAAGGAGCCGGACGTTTGCCTTTTCAGAAAATTGCAATGCCGAGAACGAACACCGTGAGGTGTACCGTTCCTGGGCAAGCACAGATCCCCAGTGCTGTTGTGCCTGTGGATAGGGTGCACGGGGACAGTGAAGAGCAGCAAGAGCTTTCAGGGCTGGCACCTTCCTTGTGGGACAAGGAGCCGGACGTTTGCCTTTTCGGAAAGAGGCTCTGCTGAGAACGAACACCGTGAGGTGTACCGTTCCTGTCTAAGTACAGATCCCCAGTGCTGTTGTGCCTGTGGATAGGGTGCACGGGGACAGTGAAGAGCAGCAAGAGCTTTCAGGGCTGGCACCTTCCTTGTGGGACAAGGAGCCGGACGTTTGCCTTTTCGGAAGGAGCGTCTGCCGAGTACAAGCGCCGTGAGATGTGCAGCCTGTGGGCAAGCACAGATCCCCAGTGCTGTTGTGCCTGTGCATAGGCTGCACGGGGACAGTGAAGAGCAGCAAGAGCTTTCAGGGCTGGCACCTTCCTTGTGGGACAAGGGGCCGGACGTTTGCCTTTTCGGAAAGAGGCTCTGCTGAGAACGAACACCGTGAGGTGTACCGTTCCTGTCTAAGTACAGATTCCCAAAGCTGTTGTGCCTGTGGATAGGGTGCCCGGGGACAGTGAAGAGCAGCAAGAGCTTTCTGGGCTGGCACCTTCCTTGTGGGACAAGGAGCCGGATGTTTGCCTTTTCGGTAAGAGGCTCTGCTGAGAACGAACACCGTGAGGTGTACCGTTCCTGTCTAAGTACAGATCCCCAGTGCTGTTGTGCCTGTGGATAGGGTGCACGGGGACAGTGAAGAGCAGCAAGAGCTTTCAGGGCTGGCACCTTCCTTGTGGGACAAGGAGCCGGACGTTTGCCTTTTCGGAAAGAGGCTCTGCTGAGAAAGAACACCGTGAGGTGTACCGTTCCTGTCTAAGTACAGATTCCCAAAGCTGTTGTGCCTGTGGATAGGGTGCCCGGGGACAGTGAAGAGCAGCAAGAGCTTTCAGGGCTGGCACCTTCCTTGTGGGACAAGGAGCCGGACGTTTGCCTTTTCGGAAGGAGCGTCTGCCGAGTACAAGCGCCGTGAGATGTGCAGCCTGTGGGCAAGCACAGATCTCCAGTGCTGTTGTGCCTGTGGATAGGCTGCACGGGGACAGTGAAGAGCAGCAAGAGCTTTCAGGGCTGGCACCTTCCTTGTGGGACAAGGAGCCGGACGTTTGCCTTTTCGGAATGAGGTTCTGCTGAGAACGAACACCGTGAGGTGTACCATTCCTGGGCAAGCACAGATCCCCAGTGCTGTTGTGCCTGTGCATAGGCTGCACGGGGACAGTGAAGAGCAGCAAGAGCTTTCAGGGCTGGCACCTTCCTTGTGGGACAAGGAGCCGGACGTTTGCCTTTTCGGAAAATTGCAATGCCGAGAACGAACACCGTGAGGTGTACCGTTCCTGGGCAAGCACAGATCCCCAGTGCTGTTGTGCCTGTGCATAGGGTGCACGGGGACAGTGAAGAGCAGCAAGAGCTTTCAGGGCTGGCACCTTCCTTTTGGGACAAGGAGCCGGACGTTTGCCTTTTCGGTAAGAGGCTCTGCTGAGAACGAACACCGTGAGGTGTACCGTTCCTGTCTAAGTACAGATCCCCAGTGCTGTTGTGCCTGTGGATAGGGTGCACGGGGACAGTGAAGAGCAGCAAGAGCTTTCAGGGCTGGCACCTTCCTTGTGGGACAAGGAGCCGGACGTTTGCCTTTTCGGAAAGAGGCTCTGCTGAGAAAGAACACCGTGAGGTGTACCGTTCCTGTCTAAGTACAGATTCCCAGTGCTGTTGTGCCTGTGGATAGGGTGCCCGGGGACAGTGAAGAGCAGCAAGAGCTTTCAGGGCTGGCACCTTCCTTGTGGGACAAGGAGCCGGACGTTTGCCTTTTCGGAAGGAGCGTCTGCCGAGTACAAGCGCCGTGAGGTGTACCGTTCCTGTCTAAGCACAGATCCACAGTGCTGTTGTGCCTGTGCATAGGCTGCACGGGGACAGTGAAGAGCAGCAAGAGCTTTCAGGGCTGGCACCTTCCTTGTGGGACAAGGAGCCGGACGTTTGCCTTTTCGGAAAGAGGCTCTGCTGAGAACGAACACCGTGAGGTGTACCGTTCCTGTCTAAGTACAGATCCCCAGTGCTGTTGTGCCTGTGGATAGGGTGCACGGGGACAGTGAAGAGCAGCAAGAGCTTTCAGGGCTGGCACCTTCCTTGTGGGACAAGGAGCCGGACGTTTGCCTTTTCGGAAAGAGGCTCTGCTGAGAAAGAACACCGTGAGGTGTACCGTTCCTGTCTAAGTACAGATTCCCAAAGCTGTTGTGCCTGTGGATAGGGTGCCCGGGGACAGTGAAGAGCAGCAAGAGCTTTCAGGGCTGGCACCTTCCTTGTGGGACAAGGAGCCGGACGTTTGCCTTTTCGGAAGGAGCGTCTGCCGAGTACAAGCGCCGTGAGATGTGCAGCCTGTGGGCAAGCACAGATCTCCAGTGCTGTTGTGCCTGTGCATAGGCTGCACGGGGACAGTGAAGAGCAGCAAGAGCTTTCAGGGCTGGCACCTTCCTTGTGGGACAAGGAGCCGGACGTTTGCCTTTTCGGAATGAGGTTCTGCTGAGAACGAACACCGTGAGGTGTACCATTCCTGGGCAAGCACAGATCCCCAGTGCTGTTGTGCCTGTGCATAGGGTGCACGGGGACAGTGAAGAGCAGCAAGAGCTTTCAGGGCTGGCACCTTCCTTGTGGGACAAGGAGCCGGACGTTTGCCTTTTCGGAAAATTGCAATGCCGAGAACGAACACCGTGAGGTGTACCGTTCCTGGGCAAGCACAGATCCCCAGTGCTGTTGTGCCTGTGCATAGGGTGCACGGGGACAGTGAAGAGCAGCAAGAGCTTTCAGGGCTGGCACCTTCCTTTTGGGACAAGGAGCCGGACGTTTGCCTTTTCGGTAAGAGGCTCTGCTGAGAACGAACACCGTGAGGTGTACCGTTCCTGTCTAAGTACAGATCCCCAGTGCTGTTGTGCCTGTGGATAGGGTGCACGGGGACAGTGAAGAGCAGCAAGAGCTTTCAGGGCTGGCACCTTCCTTGTGGGACAAGGAGCCGGACGTTTGCCTTTTCGGAAAGAGGCTCTGCTGAGAAAGAACACCGTGAGGTGTACCGTTCCTGTCTAAGTACAGATTCCCAGTGCTGTTGTGCCTGTGGATAGGGTGCCCGGGGACAGTGAAGAGCAGCAAGAGCTTTCAGGGCTGGCACCTTCCTTGTGGGACAAGGAGCCGGACGTTTGCCTTTTCGGAAGGAGCGTCTGCCGAGTACAAGCGCCGTGAGGTGTACCGTTCCTGTCTAAGTACAGATCCCCAGTGCTGTTGTGCCTGTGCATAGGGTGCACGGGGACAGTGAAGAGCAGCAAGAGCTTTCAGGGCTGGCACCTTCCTTGTGGGACAAGGAGCCGGACGTTTGCCTTTTCGGAAGCAGCGTCTGCCGAGTACAAGCGCCGTGAGGTGTACCGTTCCTGTCTAAGTACAGATCCCCAGTGCTGTTGTGCCTGTGGATAGGGTGCACGGGGACAGTGAAGAGCAGCAAGAGCTTTCAGGGCTGGCACCTTCCTTGTAGGAGAAGGAGCCGGACGTTTGCCTTTTAGGTAAGAGGCTCTGCTGAGAACGAACACCGTGAGGTGTACCGTTCCTGGGCAAGCACAGATCCCCAGTGCTGTTGTGCCTGTGGATAGGGTGCACGGGGACAGTGAAGAGCAGCAAGAGCTTTCAGGGCTGGCACCTTCCTTGTGGGACAAGGAGCCGGACGTTTGCCTTTTCGGAAAGAGGCTCTGCTGAGAACGAACACCGTGAGGTGTATCGTTCCTGGGCAAGCACAGATCCCCAGTGCTGTTGTGCCTGTGGATAGGGTGCACGGGGACAGTGAAGAGCAGCAAGAGCTTTCTGGGCTGGCACCTTCCTTGTGGGACAAGGAGCCGGACGTTTGCCTTTTCGGAAAATTGCAATGCCGAGAACGAACACCGTGAGGTGTACCGTTCCTGTCTAAGTACAGATCCCCAGTGCTGTTGTGCCTGTGGATAGGGTGCACGGGGACAGTGAAGAGCAGCAAGAGCTTTCAGGGCTGGCACCTTCCTTGTGGGACAAGGAGCCGGACGTTTGCCTTTTCGGTAAGAGCCTCTGCTGAGAACGAACACCGTGAGGTGTACCGTTCCTGGGCAAGCACAGATCCCCAGTGCTGTTGTGCCTGTGCATAGGCTGCACGGGGACAGTGAAAAGCAGCAAGAGCTTTCAGGGCTGGCACCTTCCTTGTGGGACAAGGAGCCGGACGTTTGCCTTTTCGGAAGGAGCGTCTGCCGAGTACAAGCGCCGTGAGATGTGCAGCCTGTGGGCAAGCAAAGATCCCCAGTGCTGTTGTGCCTGTGCATAGGCTGCACGGGGACAGTGAAGAGCAGCAAGAGCTTTCAGGGCTGGCACCTTCTTTGTGGGACAAGGAGCCGGACGTTTGCCTTTTCAGAAAATTGCAATGCCGAGAACGAACACCGTGAGGTGTACCGTTCCTGGGCAAGCACAGATCCCCAGTGCTGTTGTGCCTGTGGATAGGGTGCACGGGGACAGTGAAGAGCAGCAAGAGCTTTCAGGGCTGGCACCTTCCTTGTGGGACAAGGAGCCGGACGTTTGCCTTTTCGGAAGGAGCGTCTGCCGAGTACAAGCGCCGTGAGATGTGCAGCCTGTGGGCAAGCACAGATCCCCAGTGCTGTTGTGCCTGTGCATAGGCTGCATGGGGACAGTGAAGAGCAGCAAGAGCTTTCAGGGCTGGCACCTTCCTTGTGGGACAAGGAGCCGGACGTTTGCCTTTTCGGAAAGAGGTTCTGCTGAGAACGAACACCGTGAGGTGTACCGTTCCTGTCTAAGCACAGATCCCCAGTGCTGTTGTGCCTGTGCATAGGGTGCACGGGGACAGTGAAGAGCAGCAAGAGCTTTCTGGGCTGGCACCTTCCTTTTGGGACAAGGAGCCGGACGTTTGCCTTTTCGGTAAGAGGCTCTGCTGAGAACGAACACCGTGAGGTGTACCGTTCCTGTCTAAGTACAGATCCCCAGTGCTGTTGTGCCTGTGGATAGGGTGCACGGGGACAGTGAAGAGCAGCAAGAGCTTTCAGGGCTGGCACCTTCCTTGTGGGACAAGGAGCCGGATGTTTGCCTTTTCGGTAAGAGGCTCTGCTGAGAACGAACACCGTGAGGTGTACCGTTCCTGTCTAAGTACAGATCCCCAGTGCTGTTGTGCCTGTGGATAGGGTGCACGGGGACAGTGAAGAGCAGCAAGAGCTTTCAGGGCTGGCACCTTCCTTGTGGGACAAGGAGCCGGACGTTTGCCTTTTCGGAAAGAGGCTCTGCTGAGAAAGAACACCGTGAGGTGTACCGTTCCTGTCTAAGTACAGATTCCCAAAGCTGTTGTGCCTGTGGATAGGGTGCCCGGGGACAGTGAAGAGCAGCAAGAGCTTTCAGGGCTGGCACCTTCCTTGTGGGACAAGGAGCCGGACGTTTGCCTTTTCGGAAGGAGCGTCTGCCGAGTACAAGCGCCGTGAGATGTGCAGCCTGTGGGCAAGCACAGATCTCCAGTGCTGTTGTGCCTGTGCATAGGCTGCACGGGGACAGTGAAGAGCAGCAAGAGCTTTCAGGGCTGGCACCTTCCTTGTGGGACAAGGAGCCGGACGTTTGCCTTTTCGGAATGAGGTTCTGCTGAGAACGAACACCGTGAGGTGTACCATTCCTGGGCAAGCACAGATCCCCAGTGCTGTTGTGCCTGTGCATAGGCTGCACGGGGACAGTGAAGAGCAGCAAGAGCTTTCAGGGCTGGCACCTTCCTTGTGGGACAAGGAGCCGGACGTTTGCCTTTTCGGAAAATTGCAATGCCGAGAACGAACACCGTGAGGTGTACCGTTCCTGGGCAAGCACAGATCCCCAGTGCTGTTGTGCCTGTGCATAGGGTGCACGGGGACAGTGAAGAGCAGCAAGAGCTTTCAGGGCTGGCACCTTCCTTTTGGGACAAGGAGCCGGACGTTTGCCTTTTCGGTAAGAGGCTCTGCTGAGAACGAACACCGTGAGGTGTACCGTTCCTGTCTAAGTACAGATCCCCAGTGCTGTTGTGCCTGTGGATAGGGTGCACGGGGACAGTGAAGAGCAGCAAGAGCTTTCAGGGCTGGCACCTTCCTTGTGGGACAAGGAGCCGGACGTTTGCCTTTTCGGAAAGAGGCTCTGCTGAGAAAGAACACCGTGAGGTGTACCGTTCCTGTCTAAGTACAGATTCCCAGTGCTGTTGTGCCTGTGGATAGGGTGCCCGGGGACAGTGAAGAGCAGCAAGAGCTTTCAGGGCTGGCACCTTCCTTGTGGGACAAGGAGCCGGACGTTTGCCTTTTCGGAAGGAGCGTCTGCCGAGTACAAGCGCCGTGAGGTGTACCGTTCCTGTCTAAGCACAGATCCACAGTGCTGTTGTGCCTGTGCATAGGGTGCACGGGGACAGTGAAGAGCAGCAAGAGCTTTCAGGGCTGGCACCTTCCTTGTGGGACAAGGAGCCGGACGTTTGCCTTTTCGGAAAGAGGCTCTGCTGAGAACGAACACCGTGAGGTGTACCGTTCCTGTCTAAGTACAGATCCCCAGTGCTGTTGTGCCTGTGGATAGGGTGCACGGGGACAGTGAAGAGCAGCAAGAGCTTTCAGGGCTGGCACCTTCCTTGTGGGACAAGGAGCCGGACGTTTGCCTTTTCGGAAAGAGGCTCTGCTGAGAAAGAACACCGTGAGGTGTACCGTTCCTGTCTAAGTACAGATTCCCAAAGCTGTTGTGCCTGTGGATAGGGTGCCCGGGGACAGTGAAGAGCAGCAAGAGCTTTCAGGGCTGGCACCTTCCTTGTGGGACAAGGAGCCGGACGTTTGCCTTTTCGGAAGGAGCGTCTGCCGAGTACAAGCGCCGTGAGATGTGCAGCCTGTGGGCAAGCACAGATCTCCAGTGCTGTTGTGCCTGTGCATAGGCTGCACGGGGACAGTGAAGAGCAGCAAGAGCTTTCAGGGCTGGCACCTTCCTTGTGGGACAAGGAGCCGGACGTTTGCCTTTTCGGAATGAGGTTCTGCTGAGAACGAACACCGTGAGGTGTACCATTCCTGGGCAAGCACAGATCCCCAGTGCTGTTGTGCCTGTGCATAGGGTGCACGGGGACAGTGAAGAGCAGCAAGAGCTTTCAGGGCTGGCACCTTCCTTGTGGGACAAGGAGCCGGACGTTTGCCTTTTCGGAAAATTGCAATGCCGAGAACGAACACCGTGAGGTGTACCGTTCCTGGGCAAGCACAGATCCCCAGTGCTGTTGTGCCTGTGCATAGGGTGCACGGGGACAGTGAAGAGCAGCAAGAGCTTTCAGGGCTGGCACCTTCCTTTTGGGACAAGGAGCCGGACGTTTGCCTTTTCGGTAAGAGGCTCTGCTGAGAACGAACACCGTGAGGTGTACCGTTCCTGTCTAAGTACAGATCCCCAGTGCTGTTGTGCCTGTGGATAGGGTGCACGGGGACAGTGAAGAGCAGCAAGAGCTTTCAGGGCTGGCACCTTCCTTGTGGGACAAGGAGCCGGACGTTTGCCTTTTCGGAAAGAGGCTCTGCTGAGAAAGAACACCGTGAGGTGTACCGTTCCTGTCTAAGTACAGATTCCCAGTGCTGTTGTGCCTGTGGATAGGGTGCCCGGGGACAGTGAAGAGCAGCAAGAGCTTTCAGGGCTGGCACCTTCCTTGTGGGACAAGGAGCCGGACGTTTGCCTTTTCGGAAGGAGCGTCTGCCGAGTACAAGCGCCGTGAGGTGTACCGTTCCTGTCTAAGTACAGATCCCCAGTGCTGTTGTGCCTGTGCATAGGGTGCACGGGGACAGTGAAGAGGAGCAAGAGCTTTCAGGGCTGGCACCTTCCTTGTGGGACAAGGAGCCGGACGTTTGCCTTTTCGGAAGCAGCGTCTGCCGAGTACAAGCGCCGTGAGGTGTACCGTTCCTGTCTAAGTACAGATCCCCAGTGCTGTTGTGCCTGTGGATAGGGTGCACGGGGACAGTGAAGAGCAGCAAGAGCTTTCAGGGCTGGCACCTTCCTTGTAGGAGAAGGAGCCGGACGTTTGCCTTTTAGGTAAGAGGCTCTGCTGAGAACGAACACCGTGAGGTGTACCGTTCCTGGGCAAGCACAGATCCCCAGTGCTGTTGTGCCTGTGGATAGGGTGCACGGGGACAGTGAAGAGCAGCAAGAGCTTTCAGGGCTGGCACCTTCCTTGTGGGACAAGGAGCCGGACGTTTGCCTTTTCGGAAAGAGGCTCTGCTGAGAACGAACACCGTGAGGTGTATCGTTCCTGGGCAAGCACAGATCCCCAGTGCTGTTGTGCCTGTGGATAGGGTGCACGGGGACAGTGAAGAGCAGCAAGAGCTTTCAGGGCTGGCACCTTCCTTGTGGGACAAGGAGCCGGACGTTTGCCTTTTCGGAAAATTGCAATGCCGAGAACGAACACCGTGAGGTGTACCGTTCCTGGGCAAGCACAGATCCCCAGTGCTGTTGTGCCTGTGGATAGGGTGCACGGGGACAGTGAAGAGCAGCAAGAGCTTTCAGGGCTGGCACCTTCCTTGTGGGACAAGGAGCCGGACGTTTGCCTTTTCGGTAAGAGCCTCTGCTGAGAACGAACACCGTGAGGTGTACCGTTCCTGGGCAAGCACAGATCCCCAGTGCTGTTGTGCCTGTGCATAGGCTGCACGGGGACAGTGAAGAGCAGCAAGAGCTTTCAGGGCTGGCACCTTCCTTGTGGGACAAGGAGCCGGACGTTTGCCTTTTCGGAAGGAGCGTCTGCCGAGTACAAGCGCCGTGAGATGTGCAGCCTGTGGGCAAGCAAAGATCCCCAGTGCTGTTGTGCCTGTGCATAGGCTGCACGGGGACAGTGAAGAGCAGCAAGAGCTTTCAGGGCTGGCACCTTCTTTGTGGGACAAGGAGCCGGACGTTTGCCTTTTCAGAAAATTGCAATGCCGAGAACGAACACCGTGAGGTGTACCGTTCCTGGGCAAGCACAGATCCCCAGTGCTGTTGTGCCTGTGGATAGGGTGCACGGGGACAGTGAAGAGCAGCAAGAGCTTTCAGGGCTGGCACCTTCCTTGTGGGACAAGGAGCCGGACGTTTGCCTTTTCGGAAGGAGCGTCTGCCGAGTACAAGCGCCGTGAGATGTGCAGCCTGTGGGCAAGCACAGATCCCCAGTGCTGTTGTGCCTGTGCATAGGCTGCATGGGGACAGTGAAGAGCAGCAAGAGCTTTCAGGGCTGGCACCTTCCTTGTGGGACAAGGAGCCGGACGTTTGCCTTTTCGGAAAGAGGTTCTGCTGAGAACGAACACCGTGAGGTGTACCGTTCCTGTCTAAGCACAGATCCCCAGTGCTGTTGTGCCTGTGCATAGGGTGCACGGGGACAGTGAAGAGCAGCAAGAGCTTTCTGGGCTGGCACCTTCCTTTTGGGACAAGGAGCCGGACGTTTGCCTTTTCGGTAAGAGGCTCTGCTGAGAACGAACACCGTGAGGTGTACCGTTCCTGTCTAAGTACAGATCCCCAGTGCTGTTGTGCCTGTGGATAGGGTGCACGGGGACAGTGAAGAGCAGCAAGAGCTTTCAGGGCTGGCACCTTCCTTGTAGGAGAAGGAGCCGGACGTTTGCCTTTTAGGTAAGAGGCTCTGCTGAGAACGAACACCGTGAGGTGTATCGTTCCTGGGCAAGCACAGATCCCCAGTGCTGTTGTGCCTGTGGATAGGGTGCACGGGGACAGTGAAGAGCAGCAAGAGCTTTCAGGGCTGGCACCTTCCTTGTGGGACAAGGAGCCGGACGTTTGCCTTTTCGGAAAGAGGTTCTGCTGAGAACGAACACCGTGAGGTGTACCGTTCCTGTCTAAGTACAGATCCCCAGTGCTGTTGTGCCTGTGGATAGGGTGCACGGGGACAGTGAAGAGCAGCAAGAGCTTTCAGGGCTGGCACCTTCCTTGTGGGACAAGGAGCCGGACGTTTGCCTTTTCGGTAAGAGCCTCTGCTGAGAACGAACACCGTGAGGTGTACCGTTCCTGGGCAAGCACAGATCCCCAGTGCTGTTGTGCCTGTGCATAGGGTGCACGGGAACAGTGAAGAGCAGCAAGAGCTTTCAGGGCTGGCACCTTCCTTGTGGGACAAGGAGCCGGACGTTTGCCTTTTCGGAAAGAGGCTCTGCTGAGAACGAACACCGTGAGGTGTACCGTTCCTGTATAAGTACAGATCCCCAGTGCTGTTGTGCCTGTGGATAGGGTGCACGGGGACAGTGAAGAGCAGCAAGAGCTTTCAGGGCTGGCACCTTCCTTGTGGGACAAGGAGCCGGACGTTTGCCTTTTCGGAAGGAGCGTCTGCCGAGTACAAGCGCCGTGAGATGTGCAGCCTGTGGGCAAGCACAGATCCCCAGTGCTGTTGTGCCTGTGCATAGGCTGCACGGGGACAGTGAAGAGCAGCAAGAGCTTTCAGGGCTGGCACCTTCCTTGTGGGACAAGGGGCCGGACGTTTGCCTTTTCGGAAAGAGGCTCTGCTGAGAACGAACACCGTGAGGTGTACCGTTCCTGTCTAAGTACAGATTCCCAAAGCTGTTGTGCCTGTGGATAGGGTGCCCGGGGACAGTGAAGAGCAGCAAGAGCTTTCTGGGCTGGCACCTTCCTTGTGGGACAAGGAGCCGGACGTTTGCCTTTTCGGAAAGAGGCTCTGCTGAGTACAAGCGCCGTGAGATGTGCAGCCTGTGGGCAAGCACAGATCCCCAGTGCTGTTGTGCCTGTGCATAGGCTGCACGGGGACAGTGAAGAGCAGCAAGAGCTTTCAGGGCTGGCACCTTCCTTGTGGGACAAGGAGCCGGACGTTTGCCTTTTCGGAAAGAGGCTCTGCTGAGAACGAACACCGTGAGGTGTACCGTTCCTGGGCAAGCACAGATCCCCAGTGCTGTTGTGCCTGTGCATAGGCTGGACGGGAACAGTGAAGAGCAGCAAGAGCTTTCAGGGCTGGCACCTTCCTTGTGGGACAAGGAGCCGGACGTTTGCCTTTTCGAAAGGAGCGTCTGCCGAGTACAAGCGCCGTGAGATGTGCAGCCTGTGGGCAAGCACAGATACCCAGTGCTGTTGTGCCTGTGCATAGGCTGCACGGGGACAGTGAAGAGCAGCAAGAGCTTTCTGGGCTGGCACCTTCCTTGTGGGACAAGGAGCCGGACGTTTGCCTTTTCGGAAAGAGGCTCTGCTGAGAACGAACACCGTGAGGTGTACCGTTCCTGGGCAAGCACAGATCCCCAGTGCTGTTGTGCCTGTGGATAGGGTGCACGGGGACAGTGAAGAGCAGCAAGAGCTTTCAGGGCTGGCACCTTCCTTGTGGGACAAGGAGCCGGATGTTTGCCTTTTCGGTAAGAGGCTCTGCTGAGAACGAACACCGTGAGGTGTACCGTTCCTGTCTAAGTACAGATCCCCAGTGCTGTTGTGCCTGTGGATAGGGTGCACGGGGACAGTGAAGAGCAGCAAGAGCTTTCAGGGCTGGCACCTTCCTTGTGGGACAAGGAGCCGGACGTTTGCCTTTTCGGAAAGAGGCTCTGCTGAGAAAGAACACCGTGAGGTGTACCGTTCCTGTCTAAGTACAGATTCCCAAAGCTGTTGTGCCTGTGGATAGGGTGCCCGGGGACAGTGAAGAGCAGCAAGAGCTTTCAGGGCTGGCACCTTCCTTGTGGGACAAGGAGCCGGACGTTTGCCTTTTCGGAAGGAGCGTCTGCCGAGTACAAGCGCCGTGAGATGTGCAGCCTGTGGGCAAGCACAGATCTCCAGTGCTGTTGTGCCTGTGCATAGGCTGCATGGGGACAGTGAAGAGCAGCAAGAGCTTTCAGGGCTGGCACCTTCCTTGTGGGACAAGGAGCCGGACGTTTGCCTTTTCGGAATGAGGTTCTGCTGAGAACGAACACCGTGAGGTGTACCATTCCTGGGCAAGCACAGATCCCCAGTGCTGTTGTGCCTGTGCATAGGCTGCACGGGGACAGTGAAGAGCAGCAAGAGCTTTCAGGGCTGGCACCTTCCTTGTGGGACAAGGAGCCGGACGTTTGCCTTTTCGGAAAATTGCAATGCCGAGAACGAACACCGTGAGGTGTACCGTTCCTGGGCAAGCACAGATCCCCAGTGCTGTTGTGCCTGTGCATAGGGTGCACGGGGACAGTGAAGAGCAGCAAGAGCTTTCAGGGCTGGCACCTTCCTTTTGGGACAAGGAGCCGGACGTTTGCCTTTTCGGTAAGAGGCTCTGCTGAGAACGAACACCGTGAGGTGTACCGTTCCTGTCTAAGTACAGATCCCCAGTGCTGTTGTGCCTGTGGATAGGGTGCCCGGGGACAGTGAAGAGCAGCAAGAGCTTTCAGGGCTGGCACCTTCCTTGTGGGACAAGGAGCCGGACGTTTGCCTTTTCGGAAAGAGGCTCTGCTGAGAAAGAACACCGTGAGGTGTACCGTTCCTGTCTAAGTACAGATTCCCAGTGCTGTTGTGCCTGTGGATAGGGTGCCCGGGGACAGTGAAGAGCAGCAAGAGCTTTCAGGGCTGGCACCTTCCTTGTGGGACAAGGAGCCGGACGTTTGCCTTTTCGGAAGGAGCGTCTGCCGAGTACAAGCGCCGTGAGGTGTACCGTTCCTGTCTAAGCACAGATCCACAGTGCTGTTGTGCCTGTGCATAGGCTGCACGGGGACAGTGAAGAGCAGCAAGAGCTTTCAGGGCTGGCACCTTCCTTGTGGGACAAGGAGCCGGACGTTTGCCTTTTCGGAAAGAGGCTCTGCTGAGAACGAACACTGTGAGGTGTACCGTTCCTGTCTAAGAACAGATTCCCAAAGCTGTTGTGCCTGTGGATAGGGTGCACGGGGACAGTGAAGAGCAGCAAGAGCTTTCTGGGCTGGCACCTTCCTTGTGGGACAAGGAGCCGGACGTTTGCCTTTTCGGAAAGAGGCTCTGCTGAGAACGAACACCGTGAGGTGTACCGTTCCTGTCTAAGCACAGATCCCCAGTGCTGTTGTGCCTGTGGATAGGGTGCACGGGGACAGTGAAGAGCAGCAAGAGCTTTCAGGGCTGGCACCTTCCTTGTGGGACAAGGAGCCGGACGTTTGCCTTTTCGGAAAGAGGCTCTGCTGAGAACGAACACCGTGAGGTGTACCGTTCCTGGGCAAGCACAGATCCCCAGTGCTGTTGTGCCTGTGCATAGGCTGCACGGGGACAGTGAAGAGCAGCAAGAGCTTTCAGGGCCGGCACCTTCCTTGTGGGACAAGGAGCCGGACGTTTGCCTTTTCGGTAAGAGGCTCTGCTGAGAACGAACACCGTGAGGTGTACCGTTCCTGTCTAAGTACAGATCCCCAGTGCTGTTGTGCCTGTGGATAGGGTGCACGGGGACAGTGAAGAGCAGCAAGAGCTTTCAGGGCTGGCACCTTCCTTGTGGGACAAGGAGCCGGACGTTTGCCTTTTCGGAAAGAGGCTCTGCTGAGAAAGAACACCGTGAGGTGTGCCGTTCCTGTGCAAGCACAGATCCCCAGTGCTGTTGTGCCTGTGGATAGGGTGCACGGGGACAGTGAAGAGCAGCAAGAGCTTTCAGGGCTGGCACCTTCCTTGTGGGACAAGGAGCCGGACGTTTGCCTTTTCGGAAGGAGCGTCTGCCGAGTACAAGCGCCGTGAGGTGTACCGTTCCTGTCTAAGTACAGATCCCCAGTGCTGTTGTGCCTGTGGATAGGGTGCACGGGGACAGTGAAGAGCAGCAAGAGCTTTCAGGGCTGGCACCTTC
Organism: Buteo buteo; assembly: GCF_964188355.1. NCBI lineage: Eukaryota > Metazoa > Chordata > Aves > Accipitriformes > Accipitridae > Buteo > Buteo buteo. The sequence goes on from NC_134193.1 coordinate 9,748,181, forward strand.
CTTGTGGGACAAGGAGCCGGACGTTTGCCTTTTCGGAAGGAGCGTCTGCCGAGTACAAGCGCCGTGAGATGTGCAGCCTGTGGGCAAGCACAGATCCCCAGTGCTGTTGTGCCTGTGGATAGGGTGCACGGGGACAGTGAAGAGCAGCAAGAGCTTTCTGGGCTGGCACCTTCCTTGTGGGACAAGGAGCCGGACGTTTGCCTTTTCGGAAAGAGGCTCTGCTGAGAACGAACACCGTGAGGTGTACCGTTCCTGGGCAAGCACAGATCCCCAGTGCTGTTGTGCCTGTGCATAGGGTGCACGGGGACAGTGAAGAGCAGCAAGAGCTTTCAGGGCTGGCACCTTCCTTGTGGGACAAGGAGCCGGACGTTTGCCTTTTCGGAAAATTGCAATGCCGAGAACGAACACCGTGAGGTGTACCGTTCCTGGGCAAGCACAGATCCCCAGTGCTGTTGTGCCTGTGCATAGGGTGCACGGGGACAGTGAAGAGCAGCAAGAGCTTTCAGGGCTGGCACCTTCCTTGTGGGACAAGGAGCCGGACGTTTGCCTTTTCGGAAAGAGGCTCTGCTGAGAACGAACACCGTGAGGTGTACCGTTCCTGTCTAAGTACAGATCCCCAGTGCTGTTGTGCCTGTGGATAGGGTGCACGGGGACAGTGAAGAGCAGCAAGAGCTTTCAGGGCTGGCACCTTCCTTGTGGGACAAGGAGCCGGACGTTTGCCTTTTCGGAAAGAGGCTCTGCTGAGAAAGAACACCGTGAGGTGTACCGTTCCTGTGCAAGCACAGATCCCCAGTGCTGTTGTGCCTGTGGATAGGGTGCCCGGGGACAGTGAAGAGCAGCAAGAGCTTTCAGGGCTGGCACCTTCCTTGTGGGACAAGGAGCCGGACGTTTGCCTTTTCGGAAGGAGCGTCTGCCGAGTACAAGCGCCGTGAGGTGTACCGTTCCTGTCTAAGCACAGATCCACAGTGCTGTTGTGCCTGTGCATAGGGTGCACGGGGACAGTGAAGAGCAGCAAGAGCTTTCAGGGCTGGCACCTTCCTTGTGGGACAAGGAGCCGGACGTTTGCCTTTTCGGAAAGAGGCTCTGCTGAGAACGAACACCGTGAGGTGTACCGTTCCTGTCTAAGTACAGATTCCCAAAGCTGTTGTGCCTGTGGATAGGGTGCACGGGGACAGTGAAGAGCAGCAAGAGCTTTCAGGGCTGGCACCTTCCGTGTGGGACAAGGAGCCGGACGTTTGCCTTTTCGGAAAGAGGCTCTGCTGAGAACGAACACCGTGAGGTGTATCGTTCCTGGGCAAGCACAGATCCCCAGTGCTGTTGTGCCTGTGGATAGGGTGCACGGGGACAGTGAAGAGCAGCAAGAGCTTTCTGGGCTGGCACCTTCCTTGTGGGACAAGGAGCCGGACGTTTGCCTTTTCGGAAAGAGGCTCTGCTGAGAACGAACACCGTGAGGTGTACCGTTCCTGGGCAAGCACAGATCCCCAGTGCTGTTGTGCCTGTGCATAGGCTGCACGGGGACAGTGAAGAGCAGCAAGAGCTTTCAGGGCTGGCACCTTCCTTGTGGGACAAGGAGCTGGACGTTTGCCTTTTCGGAAGGAGCGTCTGCCGAGTACAAGCGCCGTGAGATGTGCAGCCTGTGGGCAAGCAAAGATCCCCAGTGCTGTTGTGCCTGTGCATAGGCTGCACGGGGACAGTGAAGAGCAGCAAGAGCTTTCAGGGCTGGCACCTTCCTTGTGGGACAAGGAGCCGGACGTTTGCCTTTTCGGAAAATTGCAATGCCGAGAACGAACACCGTGAGGTGTACCGTTCCTGGGCAAGCACAGATCCCCAGTGCTGTTGTGCCTGTGGATAGGGTGCACGGGGACAGTGAAAAGCAGCAAGAGCTTTCAGGGCTGGCACCTTCCTTGTGGGAGAAGGAGCCGGACGTTTGCCTTTTCGGAAGGAGCGTCTGCCGAGTACAAGCGCCGTGAGATGTGCAGCCTGTGGGCAAGCACAGATCCCCAGTGCTGTTGTGCCTGTGCATAGGCTGCACGGGGACAGTGAAGAGCAGCAAGAGCTTTCTGGGCTGGCACCTTACTTGTGGGACAAGGAGCCGGACGTTTGCCTTTTCGGAAAGAGGTTCTGCTGAGAACGAACACCGTGAGGTGTACCGTTCCTGGGCAAGCACAGATCCCCAGTGCTGTTGTGCCTGTGCATAGGCTGCACGGGGACAGTGAAGAGCAGCAAGAGCTTTCAGGGCTGGCACCTTCCTTGTGGGACAAGGAGCCGGACGTTTGCCTTTTCAGAAAATTGCAATGCCGAGAACGAACACCGTGAGGTGTACCGTTCCTGGGCAAGCACAGATCCCCAGTGCTGTTGTGCCTGTGCATAGGCTGCACGGGGACAGTGAAGAGCAGCAAGAGCTTTCAGGGCTGGCACCTTCCTTGTGGGACAAGGAGCCGGACGTTTGCCTTTTCGGAATGAGGTTCTGCTGAGAACGAACACCGTGAGGTGTACCGTTCCTGTCTAAGCACAGATCCCCAGTGCTGTTGTGCCTGTGCATAGGGTGCACGGGGACAGTGAAGAGCAGCAAGAGCTTTCTGGGCTGGCACATTCCTTTTGGGACAAGGAGCCGGACGTTTGCCTTTTCGGAAAGAGGCTCTGCTGAGAACGAACACCGTGAGGTGTACCGTTCCTGTCTAAGTACAGATCCCCAGTGCTGTTGTGCCTGTGGATAGGGTGCACGGGGACAGTGAAGAGCAGCAAGAGCTTTCAGGGCTGGCACCTTCCTTGTAGGAGAAGGAGCCGGACGTTTGCCTTTTAGGTAAGAGGCTCTGCTGAGAACGAACACCGTGAGGTGTATCGTTCCTGGGCAAGCACAGATCCCCAGTGCTGTTGTGCCTGTGCATAGGCTGCACGGGGACAGTGAAGAGCAGCAAGAGCTTTCTGGGCTGGCACCTTCCTTGTGGGACAAGGAGCCGGAGGTTTGCCTTTTCGAAAAATTGCAATGCCGAGAACGAACACCGTGAGGTGTACCATTCCTGGGCAAGCACAGATCCCCAGTGCTGTTGTGCCTGTGGATAGGGTGCACGGGGACAGTGAAGAGCAGCAAGAGCTTTCAGGGCTGGCACCTTCCTTGTGGGACAAGGAGCCGGACGTTTGCCTTTTCGGAAGGAGCGTCTGCCGAGTACAAGCGCCGTGAGGTGTACCGTTCCTGGGCAAGCACAGATCCCCAGTGCTGTTGTGCCTGTGCATAGGCTGCACGGGGACAGTGAAGAGCAGCAAGAGCTTTCAGGGCTGGCACCTTCCTTGTGGGACAAGGAGCCGGACGTTTGCCTTTTCGGAAGGAGCGTCTGCCGAGTACAAGCGCCGTGAGATGTGCAGCCTGTGGGCAAGCAGAGATCCCCAGTGCTGTTGTGCCTGTGCATAGGCTGCACGGGGACAGTGAAGAGCAGCAAGAGCTTTCAGGGCTGGCACCTTCCTTGTGGGACAAGGAGCCGGACGTTTGCCTTTTCGGAAAGAGGCTCTGCTGAGAACGAACACCGTGAGGTGTACCGTTCCTGTCTAAGTACAGATCCCCAGTGCTGTTGTGCCTGTGGATAGGGTGCACGGGGACAGTGAAGAGCAGCAAGAGCTTTCAGGGCTGGCACCTTCCTTGTGGGAGAAGGAGCCGGACGTTTGCCTTTTCGGAAGGAGCGTCTGCCGAGTACAAGCGCCGTGAGATGTGCAGCCTGTGGGCAAGCACAGATCCCCAGTGCTGTTGTGCCTGTGCATAGGCTGCACGGGGACAGTGAAGAGCAGCAAGAGCTTTCAGGGCTGGCACCTTCCTTGTGGGACAAGGAGCCGGACGTTTGCCTTTTCGGTAAGAGGCTCTGCTGAGAACGAACACCGTGAGGTGTACCGCTCCTGTCTAAGCACAGATCCCCAGTGCTGTTGTGCCTGTGGATAGGGTGCACGGGGACAGTGAAGAGCAGCAAGAGCTTTCAGGGCTGGCACCTTCCTTGTGGGACAAGGAGCCGGACGTTTGCCTTTTCGGAAGGAGTGTCTGCCGAGTACAAGCGCCGTGAGATGTGCAGCCTGTGGGCAAGCACAGATCCCCAGTGCTGTTGTGCCTGTGGATAGGGTGCACGGGGACAGTGAAGAGCAGCAAGAGCTTTCAGGGCTGGCACCTTCCTTGTGGGACAAGGGGCCGGACGTTTGCCTTTTCGGAAAGAGGCTCTGCTGAGAACGAACACCGTGAGGTGTACCGTTCCTGTCTAAGTACAGATTCCCAAAGCTGTTGTGCCTGTGGATAGGGTGCCCGGGGACAGTGAAGAGCAGCAAGAGCTTTCTGGGCTGGCACCTTCCTTGTGGGACAAGGAGCCGGACGTTTGCCTTTTCGGAAAGAGGCTCTGCTGAGTACAAGCGCCGTGAGATGTGCAGCCTGTGGGCAAGCACAGATCCCCAGTGCTGTTGTGCCTGTGCATAGGCTGCACGGGGACAGTGAAGAGCAGCAAGAGCTTTCAGGGCTGGCACCTTCCTTGTGGGACAAGGAGCCGGACGTTTGCCTTTTCGGAAAGAGGCTCTGCTGAGAACGAACACCGTGAGGTGTACCGTTCCTGGGCAAGCACAGATCCCCAGTGCTGTTGTGCCTGTGCATAGGCTGCACGGGAACAGTGAAGAGCAGCAAGAGCTTTCAGGGCTGGCACCTTCCTTGTGGGACAAGGAGCCGGACGTTTGCCTTTTCGAAAGGAGCGTCTGCCGAGTACAAGCGCCGTGAGATGTGCAGCCTGTGGGCAAGCACAGATCCCCAGTGCTGTTGTGCCTGTGCATAGGCTGCACGGGGACAGTGAAGAGCAGCAAGAGCTTTCTGGGCTGGCACCTTCCTTGTGGGACAAGGAGCCGGACGTTTGCCTTTTCGGAAAATTGCAATGCCGAGAACGAACACCGTGAGGTGTACCGTTCCTGGGCAAGCACAGATCCCCAGTGCTGTTGTGCCTGTGGATAGGGTGCACGGGGACAGTGAAGAGCAGCAAGAGCTTTCAGGGCTGGCACCTTCCTTGTGGGACAAGGAGCCGGATGTTTGCCTTTTCGGTAAGAGGCTCTGCTGAGAACGAACACCGTGAGGTGTACCGTTCCTGTCTAAGTACAGATCCCCAGTGCTGTTGTGCCTGTGGATAGGGTGCACGGGGACAGTGAAGAGCAGCAAGAGCTTTCAGGGCTGGCACCTTCCTTGTGGGACAAGGAGCCGGACGTTTGCCTTTTCGGAAAGAGGCTCTGCTGAGAAAGAACACCGTGAGGTGTACCGTTCCTGTCTAAGTACAGATTCCCAAAGCTGTTGTGCCTGTGGATAGGGTGCCCGGGGACAGTGAAGAGCAGCAAGAGCTTTCAGGGCTGGCACCTTCCTTGTGGGACAAGGAGCCGGACGTTTGCCTTTTCGGAAGGAGCGTCTGCCGAGTACAAGCGCCGTGCGATGTGCAGCCTGTGGGCAAGCACAGATCCCCAGTGCTGTTGTGCCTGTGCATAGGCTGCACGGGGACAGTGAAGAGCAGCAAGAGCTTTCAGGGCTGGCACCTTCCTTGTGGGACAAGGAGCCGGACGTTTGCCTTTTCGGAAAGAGGCTCTGCTGAGAACGAACACCGTGAGGTGTACCGTTCCTGGGCAAGCACAGATCCCCAGTGCTGTTGTGCCTGTGCATAGGCTGCACGGGAACAGTGAAGAGCAGCAAGAGCTTTCAGGGCTGGCACCTTCCTTGTGGGACAAGGAGCCGGACGTTTGCCTTTTCGAAAGGAGCGTCTGCCGAGTACAAGCGCCGTGAGATGTGCAGCCTGTGGGCAAGCACAGATCCCCAGTGCTGTTGTGCCTGTGCATAGGCTGCACGGGGACAGTGAAGAGCAGCAAGAGCTTTCTGGGCTGGCACCTTCCTTGTGGGACAAGGAGCCGGACGTTTGCCTTTTCGGAAAGAGGCTCTGCTGAGAACGAACACCGTGAGGTCTACCGTTCCTGGGCAAGCACAGATCCCCAGTGCTGTTGTGCCTGTGGATAGGGTGCACGGGGACAGTGAAGAGCAGCAAGAGCTTTCAGGGCTGGCACCTTCCTTGTGGGACAAGGAGCCGGATGTTTGCCTTTTCGGTAAGAGGCTCTGCTGAGAACGAACACCGTGAGGTGTACCGTTCCTGTCTAAGTACAGATCCCCAGTGCTGTTGTGCCTGTGGATAGGGTGCACGGGGACAGTGAAGAGCAGCAAGAGCTTTCAGGGCTGGCACCTTCCTTGTGGGACAAGGAGCCGGACGTTTGCCTTTTCGGAAAGAGGCTCTGCTGAGAAAGAACACCGTGAGGTGTACCGTTCCTGTCTAAGTACAGATTCCCAAAGCTGTTGTGCCTGTGGATAGGGTGCCCGGGGACAGTGAAGAGCAGCAAGAGCTTTCAGGGCTGGCACCTTCCTTGTGGGACAAGGAGCCGGACGTTTGCCTTTTCGGAAGGAGCGTCTGCCGAGTACAAGCGCCGTGAGATGTGCAGCCTGTGGGCAAGCACAGATCTCCAGTGCTGTTGTGCCTGTGCATAGGCTGCACGGGGACAGTGAAGAGCAGCAAGAGCTTTCAGGGCTGGCACCTTCCTTGTGGGACAAGGAGCCGGACGTTTGCCTTTTCGGAATGAGGTTCTGCTGAGAACGAACACCGTGAGGTGTACCATTCCTGGGCAAGCACAGATCCCCAGTGCTGTTGTGCCTGTGCATAGGCTGCACGGGGACAGTGAAGAGCAGCAAGAGCTTTCAGGGCTGGCACCTTCCTTGTGGGACAAGGAGCCGGACGTTTGCCTTTTCGGAAAATTGCAATGCCGAGAACGAACACCGTGAGGTGTACCGTTCCTGGGCAAGCACAGATCCCCAGTGCTGTTGTGCCTGTGCATAGGGTGCACGGGGACAGTGAAGAGCAGCAAGAGCTTTCAGGGCTGGCACCTTCCTTTTGGGACAAGGAGCCGGACGTTTGCCTTTTCGGTAAGAGGCTCTGCTGAGAACGAACACCGTGAGGTGTACCGTTCCTGTCTAAGTACAGATCCCCAGTGCTGTTGTGCCTGTGGATAGGGTGCACGGGGACAGTGAAGAGCAGCAAGAGCTTTCAGGGCTGGCACCTTCCTTGTGGGACAAGGAGCCGGACGTTTGCCTTTTCGGAAAGAGGCTCTGCTGAGAAAGAACACCGTGAGGTGTACCGTTCCTGTCTAAGTACAGATTCCCAGTGCTGTTGTGCCTGTGGATAGGGTGCCCGGGGACAGTGAAGAGCAGCAAGAGCTTTCTGGGCTGGCACCTTCCGTGTGGGACAAGGAGCCGGACGTTTGCCTTTTCGGAAGGAGCGTCTGCCGAGTACAAGCGCCGTGAGATGTGCAGCCTGTGGGCAAGCACAGATCCCCAGTGCTGTTGTGCCTGTGCATAGGCTGCACGGGGACAGTGAAGAGCAGCAAGAGCTTTCAGGGCTGGCACCTTCCTTGTGGGACAAGGAGCCGGACGTTTGCCTTTTCGGAAAGAGGCTCTGCTGAGAACGAACACCGTGAGGTGTACCGTTCCTGTCTAAGAACAGATTCCCAAAGCTGTTGTGCCTGTGGATAGGGTGCACGGGGACAGTGAAGAGCAGCAAGAGCTTTCAGGGCTGGCACCTTCCTTGTGGGACAAGGAGCCGGACGTTTGCCTTTTCGGAAAGAGGCTCTGCTGAGAACGAACACCGTGAGGTGTACCGTTCCTGTCTAAGCACAGATCCCCAGTGCTGTTGTGCCTGTGCATAGGCTGCACGGGGACAGTGAAGAGCAGCAAGAGCTTTCAGGGCTGGCACCTTCCTTGTGGGACAAGGAGCCGGACGTTTGCCTTTTCGGTAAGAGGCTCTGCTGAGAACGAACACCGTGAGGTGTACCGTTCCTGGGCAAGCACAGATCCCCAGTGCTGTTGTGCCTGTGCATAGGCTGCACGGGGACAGTGAAGAGCAGCAAGAGCTTTCAGGGCTGGCACCTTCCTTGTGGGACAAGGAGCCGGACGTTTGCCTTTTCGGTAAGAGGCTCTGCTGAGAACGAACACCGTGAGGTGTACCGTTCCTGTCTAAGTACAGATTCCCAGTGCTGTTGTGCCTGTGGATAGGGTGCACGGGGACAGTGAAGAGCAGCAAGAGCTTTCAGGGCTGGCACCTTCCTTGTGGGACAAGGAGCCGGACGTTTGCCTTTTCGGAAAGAGGCTCTGCTGAGAAAGAACACCGTGAGGTGTGCCGTTCCTGTGCAAGCACAGATCCCCAGTGCTGTTGTGCCTGTGGATAGGGTGCACGGGGACAGTGAAGAGCAGCAAGAGCTTTCAGGGCTGGCACCTTCCTTGTGGGACAAGGAGCCGGACGTTTGCCTTTTCGGAAGGAGCGTCTGCCGAGTACAAGCGCCGTGAGGTGTACCGTTCCTGTCTAAGTACAGATCCCCAGTGCTGTTGTGCCTGTGGATAGGGTGCACGGGGACAGTGAAGAGCAGCAAGAGCTTTCAGGGCTGGCACCTTCCTTGTGGGAGAATGAGCCGGACGTTTGCCTTTTCGGAAGGAGCGTCTGCCGAGTACAAGCGCCGTGAGATGTGCAGCCTGTGGGCAAGCACAGATCCCCAGTGCTGTTGTGCCTGTGGATAGGGTGCACGGGGACAGTGAAGAGCAGCAAGAGCTTTCTGGGCTGGCACCTTCCTTGTGGGACAAGGAGCCGGACGTTTGCCTTTTCGGAAAGAGGCTCTGCTGAGAACGAACACCGTGAGGTGTACCGTTCCTGGGCAAGCACAGATCCCCAGTGCTGTTGTGCCTGTGCATAGGGTGCACGGGGACAGTGAAGAGCAGCAAGAGCTTTCAGGGCTGGCACCTTCCTTGTGGGACAAGGAGCCGGACGTTTGCCTTTTCGGAAAATTGCAATGCCGAGAACGAACACCGTGAGGTGTACCGTTCCTGGGCAAGCACAGATCCCCAGTGCTGTTGTGCCTGTGCATAGGGTGCACGGGGACAGTGAAGAGCAGCAAGAGCTTTCAGGGCTGGCACCTTCCTTGTGGGACAAGGAGCCGGACGTTTGCCTTTTCGGAAAGAGGCTCTGCTGAGAACGAACACCGTGAGGTGTACCGTTCCTGTCTAAGTACAGATCCCCAGTGCTGTTGTGCCTGTGGATAGGGTGCCCGGGGACAGTGAAGAGCAGCAAGAGCTTTCAGGGCTGGCACCTTCCTTGTGGGACAAGGAGCCGGACGTTTGCCTTTTCGGAAAGAGGCTCTGCTGAGAAAGAACACCGTGAGGTGTACCGTTCCTGTGCAAGCACAGATCCCCAGTGCTGTTGTGCCTGTGGATAGGGTGCCCGGGGACAGTGAAGAGCAGCAAGAGCTTTCAGGGCTGGCACCTTCCTTGTGGGACAAGGAGCCGGACGTTTGCCTTTTCGGAAGGAGCGTCTGCCGAGTACAAGCGCCGTGAGGTGTACCGTTCCTGTCTAAGCACAGATCCACAGTGCTGTTGTGCCTGTGCATAGGCTGCACGGGGACAGTGAAGAGCAGCAAGAGCTTTCAGGGCTGGCACCTTCCTTGTGGGACAAGGAGCCGGACGTTTGCCTTTTCGGAAAGAGGCTCTGCTGAGAACGAACACCGTGAGGTGTACCGTTCCTGTCTAAGTACAGATTCCCAAAGCTGTTGTGCCTGTGGATAGGGTGCACGGGGACAGTGAAGAGCAGCAAGAGCTTTCAGGGCTGGCACCTTCCGTGTGGGACAAGGAGCCGGACGTTTGCCTTTTCGGAAAGAGGCTCTGCTGAGAACGAACACCGTGAGGTGTATCGTTCCTGGGCAAGCACAGATCCCCAGTGCTGTTGTGCCTGTGGATAGGGTGCACGGGGACAGTGAAGAGCAGCAAGAGCTTTCTGGGCTGGCACCTTCCTTGTGGGACAAGGAGCCGGACGTTTGCCTTTTCGGAAAGAGCCTCTGCTGAGAACGAACACCGTGAGGTGTACCGTTCCTGGGCAAGCACAGATCCCCAGTGCTGTTGTGCCTGTGCATAGGCTGCACGGGGACAGTGAAGAGCAGCAAGAGCTTTCAGGGCTGGCACCTTCCTTGTGGGACAAGGAGCTGGACGTTTGCCTTTTCGGAAGGAGCGTCTGCCGAGTACAAGCGCCGTGAGATGTGCAGCCTGTGGGCAAGCAAAGATCCCCAGTGCTGTTGTGCCTGTGCATAGGCTGCACGGGGACAGTGAAGAGCAGCAAGAGCTTTCAGGGCTGGCACCTTCCTTGTGGGACAAGGAGCCGGACGTTTGCCTTTTCGGAAAATTGCAATGCCGAGAACGAACACCGTGAGGTGTACCGTTCCTGGGCAAGCACAGATCCCCAGTGCTGTTGTGCCTGTGGATAGGGTGCACGGGGACAGTGAAAAGCAGCAAGAGCTTTCAGGGCTGGCACCTTCCTTGTGGGAGAAGGAGCCGGACGTTTGCCTTTTCGGAAGGAGCGTCTGCCGAGTACAAGCGCCGTGAGATGTGCAGCCTGTGGGCAAGCACAGATCCCCAGTGCTGTTGTGCCTGTGCATAGGCTGCACGGGGACAGTGAAGAGCAGCAAGAGCTTTCTGGGCTGGCACCTTCCTTGTGGGACAAGGAGCCGGACGTTTGCCTTTTCGGAAAGAGGTTCTGCTGAGAACGAACACCGTGAGGTGTACCGTTCCTGGGCAAGCACAGATCCCCAGTGCTGTTGTGCCTGTGCATAGGCTGCACGGGGACAGTGAAGAGCAGCAAGTGCTTTCAGGGCTGGCACCTTCCTTGTGGGACAAGGAGCCGGACGTTTGCCTTTTCAGAAAATTGCAATGCCGAGAACGAACACCGTGAGGTGTACCGTTCCTGGGCAAGCACAGATCCCCAGTGCTGTTGTGCCTGTGCATAGGCTGCACGGGGACAGTGAAGAGCAGCAAGAGCTTTCAGGGCTGGCACCTTCCTTGTGGGACAAGGAGCCGGACGTTTGCCTTTTCGGAATGAGGTTCTGCTGAGAACGAACACCGTGAGGTGTACCGTTCCTGTCTAAGCACAGATCCCCAGTGCTGTTGTGCCTGTGCATAGGGTGCACGGGGACAGTGAAGAGCAGCAAGAGCTTTCAGGGCTGGCACCTTCCTTGTGGGACAAGGAGCCGGACGTTTGCCTTTTCGGAAAATTGCAATGCCGAGAACGAACACCGTGAGGTGTACCGTTCCTGGGCAAGCACAGATCCCCAGTGCTGTTGTGCCTGTGCATAGGCTGCACGGGGACAGTGAAGAGCAGCAAGAGCTTTCAGGGCTGGCACCTTCCTTGTGGGACAAGGAGCCGGACGTTTGCCTTTTCGGAAAATTGCAATGCCGAGAACGAACACCGTGAGGTGTACCGTTCCTGGGCAAGCACAGATCCCCAGTGCTGTTGTGCCTGTGCATAGGGTGCACGGGGACAGTGAAGAGCAGCAAGAGCTTTCAGGGCTGGCACCTTCCTTTTGGGACAAGGAGCCGGACGTTTGCCTTTTCGGTAAGAGGCTCTGCTGAGAACGAACACCGTGAGGTGTACCGTTCCTGTCTAAGTACAGATCCCCAGTGCTGTTGTGCCTGTGGATAGGGTGCACGGGGACAGTGAAGAGCAGCAAGAGCTTTCAGGGCTGGCACCTTCCTTGTGGGACAAGGAGCCGGACGTTTGCCTTTTCGGAAAGAGGCTCTGCTGAGAAAGAACACCGTGAGGTGTACCGTTCCTGTCTAAGTACAGATTCCCAGTGCTGTTGTGCCTGTGGATAGGGTGCCCGGGGACAGTGAAGAGGAGCAAGAGCTTTCTGGGCTGGCACCTTCCGTGTGGGACAAGGAGCCGGACGTTTGCCTTTTCGGAAGGAGCGTCTGCCGAGTACAAGCGCCGTGAGATGTGCAGCCTGTGGGCAAGCACAGATCCCCAGTGCTGTTGTGCCTGTGCATAGGCTGCACGGGGACAGTGAAGAGCAGCAAGAGCTTTCAGGGCTGGCACCTTCCTTGTGGGACAAGGAGCCGGACGTTTGCCTTTTCGGAAAGAGGCTCTGCTGAGAACGAACACCGTGAGGTGTACCGTTCCTGTCTAAGAACAGATTCCCAAAGCTGTTGTGCCTGTGGATAGGGTGCACGGGGACAGTGAAGAGCAGCAAGAGCTTTCAGGGCTGGCACCTTCCTTGTGGGACAAGGAGCCGGACGTTTGCCTTTTCGGAAAGAGGCTCTGCTGAGAACGAACACCGTGAGGTGTACCGTTCCTGTCTAAGCACAGATCCCCAGTGCTGTTGTGCCTGTGCATAGGCTGCACGGGGACAGTGAAGAGCAGCAAGAGCTTTCAGGGCTGGCACCTTCCTTGTGGGACAAGGAGCCGGACGTTTGCCTTTTCGGTAAGAGGCTCTGCTGAGAACGAACACCGTGAGGTGTACCGTTCCTGGGCAAGCACAGATCCCCAGTGCTGTTGTGCCTGTGCATAGGCTGCACGGGGACAGTGAAGAGCAGCAAGAGCTTTCAGGGCTGGCACCTTCCTTGTGGGACAAGGAGCCGGACGTTTGCCTTTTCGGTAAGAGGCTCTGCTGAGAACGAACACCGTGAGGTGTACCGTTCCTGTCTAAGTACAGATTCCCAGTGCTGTTGTGCCTGTGGATAGGGTGCACGGGGACAGTGAAGAGCAGCAAGAGCTTTCAGGGCTGGCACCTTCCTTGTGGGACAAGGAGCCGGACGTTTGCCTTTTCGGAAAGAGGCTCTGCTGAGAAAGAACACCGTGAGGTGTGCCGTTCCTGTGCAAGCACAGATCCCCAGTGCTGTTGTGCCTGTGGATAGGGTGCACGGGGACAGTGAAGAGCAGCAAGAGCTTTCAGGGCTGGCACCTTCCTTGTGGGACAAGGAGCCGGACGTTTGCCTTTTCGGAAGGAGCGTCTGCCGAGTACAAGCGCCGTGAGGTGTACCGTTCCTGTCTAAGTACAGATCCCCAGTGCTGTTGTGCCTGTGGATAGGGTGCACGGGGACAGTGAAGAGCAGCAAGAGCTTTCAGGGCTGGCACCTTCCTTGTGGGAGAATGAGCCGGACGTTTGCCTTTTCGGAAGGAGCGTCTGCCGAGTACAAGCGCCGTGAGATGTGCAGCCTGTGGGCAAGCACAGATCCCCAGTGCTGTTGTGCCTGTGGATAGGGTGCACGGGGACAGTGAAGAGCAGCAAGAGCTTTCTGGGCTGGCACCTTCCTTGTGGGACAAGGAGCCGGACGTTTGCCTTTTCGGAAAGAGGCTCTGCTGAGAACGAACACCGTGAGGTGTACCGTTCCTGGGCAAGCACAGATCCCCAGTGCTGTTGTGCCTGTGCATAGGGTGCACGGGGACAGTGAAGAGCAGCAAGAGCTTTCAGGGCTGGCACCTTCCTTGTGGGACAAGGAGCCGGACGTTTGCCTTTTCGGAAAATTGCAATGCCGAGAACGAACACCGTGAGGTGTACCGTTCCTGGGCAAGCACAGATCCCCAGTGCTGTTGTGCCTGTGCATAGGGTGCACGGGGACAGTGAAGAGCAGCAAGAGCTTTCAGGGCTGGCACCTTCCTTGTGGGACAAGGAGCCGGACGTTTGCCTTTTCGGAAAGAGGCTCTGCTGAGAACGAACACCGTGAGGTGTACCGTTCCTGTCTAAGTACAGATCCCCAGTGCTGTTGTGCCTGTGGATAGGGTGCCCGGGGACAGTGAAGAGCAGCAAGAGCTTTCAGGGCTGGCACCTTCCTTGTGGGACAAGGAGCCGGACGTTTGCCTTTTCGGAAAGAGGCTCTGCTGAGAAAGAACACCGTGAGGTGTACCGTTCCTGTGCAAGCACAGATCCCCAGTGCTGTTGTGCCTGTGGATAGGGTGCCCGGGGACAGTGAAGAGCAGCAAGAGCTTTCAGGGCTGGCACCTTCCTTGTGGGACAAGGAGCCGGACGTTTGCCTTTTCGGAAGGAGCGTCTGCCGAGTACAAGCGCCGTGAGGTGTACCGTTCCTGTCTAAGCACAGATCCACAGTGCTGTTGTGCCTGTGCATAGGCTGCACGGGGACAGTGAAGAGCAGCAAGAGCTTTCAGGGCTGGCACCTTCCTTGTGGGACAAGGAGCCGGACGTTTGCCTTTTCGGAAAGAGGCTCTGCTGAGAACGAACACCGTGAGGTGTACCGTTCCTGTCTAAGTACAGATTCCCAAAGCTGTTGTGCCTGTGGATAGGGTGCACGGGGACAGTGAAGAGCAGCAAGAGCTTTCAGGGCTGGCACCTTCCGTGTGGGACAAGGAGCCGGACGTTTGCCTTTTCGGAAAGAGGCTCTGCTGAGAACGAACACCGTGAGGTGTATCGTTCCTGGGCAAGCACAGATCCCCAGTGCTGTTGTGCCTGTGGATAGGGTGCACGGGGACAGTGAAGAGCAGCAAGAGCTTTCTGGGCTGGCACCTTCCTTGTGGGACAAGGAGCCGGACGTTTGCCTTTTCGGAAAGAGCCTCTGCTGAGAACGAACACCGTGAGGTGTACCGTTCCTGGGCAAGCACAGATCCCCAGTGCTGTTGTGCCTGTGCATAGGCTGCACGGGGACAGTGAAGAGCAGCAAGAGCTTTCAGGGCTGGCACCTTCCTTGTGGGACAAGGAGCTGGACGTTTGCCTTTTCGGAAGGAGCGTCTGCCGAGTACAAGCGCCGTGAGATGTGCAGCCTGTGGGCAAGCAAAGATCCCCAGTGCTGTTGTGCCTGTGCATAGGCTGCACGGGGACAGTGAAGAGCAGCAAGAGCTTTCAGGGCTGGCACCTTCCTTGTGGGACAAGGAGCCGGACGTTTGCCTTTTCGGAAAATTGCAATGCCGAGAACGAACACCGTGAGGTGTACCGTTCCTGGGCAAGCACAGATCCCCAGTGCTGTTGTGCCTGTGGATAGGGTGCACGGGGACAGTGAAAAGCAGCAAGAGCTTTCAGGGCTGGCACCTTCCTTGTGGGAGAAGGAGCCGGACGTTTGCCTTTTCGGAAGGAGCGTCTGCCGAGTACAAGCGCCGTGAGATGTGCAGCCTGTGGGCAAGCACAGATCCCCAGTGCTGTTGTGCCTGTGCATAGGCTGCACGGGGACAGTGAAGAGCAGCAAGAGCTTTCTGGGCTGGCACCTTCCTTGTGGGACAAGGAGCCGGACGTTTGCCTTTTCGGAAAGAGGTTCTGCTGAGAACGAACACCGTGAGGTGTACCGTTCCTGGGCAAGCACAGATCCCCAGTGCTGTTGTGCCTGTGCATAGGCTGCACGGGGACAGTGAAGAGCAGCAAGTGCTTTCAGGGCTGGCACCTTCCTTGTGGGACAAGGAGCCGGACGTTTGCCTTTTCAGAAAATTGCAATGCCGAGAACGAACACCGTGAGGTGTACCGTTCCTGGGCAAGCACAGATCCCCAGTGCTGTTGTGCCTGTGCATAGGCTGCACGGGGACAGTGAAGAGCAGCAAGAGCTTTCAGGGCTGGCACCTTCCTTGTGGGACAAGGAGCCGGACGTTTGCCTTTTCGGAATGAGGTTCTGCTGAGAACGAACACCGTGAGGTGTACCGTTCCTGTCTAAGCACAGATCCCCAGTGCTGTTGTGCCTGTGCATAGGGTGCACGGGGACAGTGAAGAGCAGCAAGAGCTTTCTGGGCTGGCACATTCCTTTTGGGACAAGGAGCCGGACGTTTGCCTTTTCGGAAAGAGGCTCTGCTGAGAACGAACACCGTGAGGTGTACCGTTCCTGTCTAAGTACAGATCCCCAGTGCTGTTGTGCCTGTGGATAGGGTGCACGGGGACAGTGAAGAGCAGCAAGAGCTTTCAGGGCTGGCACCTTCCTTGTAGGAGAAGGAGCCGGACGTTTGCCTTTTAGGTAAGAGGCTCTGCTGAGAACGAACACCGTGAGGTGTATCGTTCCTGGGCAAGCACAGATCCCCAGTGCTGTTGTGCCTGTGCATAGGCTGCACGGGGACAGTGAAGAGCAGCAAGAGCTTTCAGGGCTGGCACCTTCCTTGTGGGACAAGGAGCCGGACGTTTGCCTTTTCGGAAGGAGCGTCTGCCGAGTACAAGCGCCGTGAGGTGTACCGTTCCTGGGCAAGCACAGATCCCCAGTGCTGTTGTGCCTGTGCATAGGCTGCACGGGAACAGTGAAGAGCAGCAAGAGCTTTCAGGGCTGGCACCTTCCTTGTGGGACAAGGAGCCGGACGTTTGCCTTTTCGGAAGGAGCGTCTGCCGAGTACAAGCGCCGTGAGATGTGCAGCCTGTGGGCAAGCAGAGATCCCCAGTGCTGTTGTGCCTGTGCATAGGCTGCACGGGGACAGTGAAGAGCAGCAAGAGCTTTCAGGGCTGGCACCTTCCTTGTGGGACAAGGAGCCGGACGTTTGCCTTTTCGGAAAGAGGCTCTGCTGAGAACGAACACCGTGAGGTGTACCGTTCCTGTCTAAGTACAGATCCCCAGTGCTGTTGTGCCTGTGGATAGGGTGCACGGGGACAGTGAATAGCAGCAAGAGCTTTCAGGGCTGGCACCTTCCTTGTGGGAGAAGGAGCCGGACGTTTGCCTTTTCGGAAGGAGCGTCTGCCGAGTACAAGCGCCGTGAGATGTGCAGCCTGTGGGCAAGCACAGATCCCCAGTGCTGTTGTGCCTGTGCATAGGCTGCACGGGGACAGTGAAGAGCAGCAAGAGCTTTCAGGGCTGGCACCTTCCTTGTGGGACAAGGAGCCGGACGTTTGCCTTTTCGGAAAGAGGCTCTGCTGAGAACGAACACCGTGAGGTGTACCGCTCCTGTCTAAGCACAGATCCCCAGTGCTGTTGTGCCTGTGGATAGGGTGCACGGGGACAGTGAAGAGCAGCAAGAGCTTTCAGGGCTGGCACCTTCCTTGTGGGACAAGGAGCCGGACGTTTGCCTTTTCGGAAGGAGTGTCTGCCGAGTACAAGCGCCGTGAGATGTGCAGCCTGTGGGCAAGCACAGATCCCCAGTGCTGTTGTGCCTGTGGATAGGGTGCACGGGGACAGTGAAGAGCAGCAAGAGCTTTCAGGGCTGGCACCTTCCTTGTGGGACAAGGGGCCGGACGTTTGCCTTTTCGGAAAGAGGCTCTGCTGAGAACGAACACCGTGAGGTGTACCGTTCCTGTCTAAGTACAGATTCCCAAAGCTGTTGTGCCTGTGGATAGGGTGCCCGGGGACAGTGAAGAGCAGCAAGAGCTTTCTGGGCTGGCACCTTCCTTGTGGGACAAGGAGCCGGACGTTTGCCTTTTCGGAAAGAGGCTCTGCTGAGTACAAGCGCCGTGAGATGTGCAGCCTGTGGGCAAGCACAGATCCCCAGTGCTGTTGTGCCTGTGCATAGGCTGCACGGGGACAGTGAAGAGCAGCAAGAGCTTTCAGGGCTGGCACCTTCCTTGTGGGACAAGGAGCCGGACGTTTGCCTTTTCGGAAGGAGCGTCTGCCGAGTACAAGCGCCGTGAGGTGTACCGTTCCTGGGCAAGCACAGATCCCCAGTGCTGTTGTGCCTGTGCATAGGCTGCACGGGAACAGTGAAGAGCAGCAAGAGCTTTCAGGGCTGGCACCTTCCTTGTGGGACAAGGAGCCGGACGTTTGCCTTTTCGGAAGGAGCGTCTGCCGAGTACAAGCGCCGTGAGATGTGCAGCCTGTGGGCAAGCAGAGATCTCCAGTGCTGTTGTGCCTGTGCATAGGCTGCACGGGGACAGTGAAGAGCAGCAAGAGCTTTCAGGGCTGGCACCTTCCTTGTGGGACAAGGAGCCGGACGTTTGCCTTTTCGGAAAGAGGCTCTGCTGAGAACGAACACCGTGAGGTGTACCGTTCCTGTCTAAGTACAGATCCCCAGTGCTGTTGTGCCTGTGGATAGGGTGCACGGGGACAGTGAATAGCAGCAAGAGCTTTCAGGGCTGGCACCTTCCTTGTGGGAGAAGGAGCCGGACGTTTGCCTTTTCGGAAGGAGCGTCTGCCGAGTACAAGCGCCGTGAGATGTGCAGCCTGTGGGCAAGCACAGATCCCCAGTGCTGTTGTGCCTGTGCATAGGCTGCACGGGGACAGTGAAGAGCAGCAAGAGCTTTCAGGGCTGGCACCTTCCTTGTGGGACAAGGAGCCGGACGTTTGCCTTTTCGGAAAGAGGCTCTGCTGAGAACGAACACCGTGAGGTGTACCGCTCCTGTCTAAGCACAGATCCCCAGTGCTGTTGTGCCTGTGGATAGGGTGCACGGGGACAGTGAAGAGCAGCAAGAGCTTTCAGGGCTGGCACCTTCCTTGTGGGACAAGGAGCCGGACGTTTGCCTTTTCGGAAGGAGTGTCTGCCGAGTACAAGCGCCGTGAGATGTGCAGCCTGTGGGCAAGCACAGATCCCCAGTGCTGTTGTGCCTGTGGATAGGGTGCACGGGGACAGTGAAGAGCAGCAAGAGCTTTCAGGGCTGGCACCTTCCTTGTGGGACAAGGGGCCGGACGTTTGCCTTTTCGGAAAGAGGCTCTGCTGAGAACGAACACCGTGAGGTGTACCGTTCCTGTCTAAGTACAGATTCCCAAAGCTGTTGTGCCTGTGGATAGGGTGCCCGGGGACAGTGAAGAGCAGCAAGAGCTTTCTGGGCTGGCACCTTCCTTGTGGGACAAGGAGCCGGACGTTTGCCTTTTCGGAAAGAGGCTCTGCTGAGTACAAGCGCCGTGAGATGTGCAGCCTGTGGGCAAGCACAGATCCCCAGTGCTGTTGTGCCTGTGCATAGGCTGCACGGGGACAGTGAAGAGCAGCAAGAGCTTTCAGGGCTGGCACCTTCCTTGTGGGACAAGGAGCCGGACGTTTGCCTTTTCGGAAAGAGGCTCTGCTGAGAACGAACACCGTGAGGTGTACCGTTCCTGGGCAAGCACAGATCCCCAGTGCTGTTGTGCCTGTGCATAGGCTGCACGGGAACAGTGAAGAGCAGCAAGAGCTTTCAGGGCTGGCACCTTCCTTGTGGGACAAGGAGCCGGACGTTTGCCTTTTCGAAAGGAGCGTCTGCCGAGTACAAGCGCCGTGAGATGTGCAGCCTGTGGGCAAGCACAGATCCCCAGTGCTGTTGTGCCTGTGCATAGGCTGCACGGGGACAGTGAAGAGCAGCAAGAGCTTTCTGGGCTGGCACCTTCCTTGTGGGACAAGGAGCCGGACGTTTGCCTTTTCGGAAAATTGCAATGCCGAGAACGAACACCGTGAGGTGTACCGTTCCTGGGCAAGCACAGATCCCCAGTGCTGTTGTGCCTGTGGATAGGGTGCACGGGGACAGTGAAGAGCAGCAAGAGCTTTCAGGGCTGGCACCTTCCTTGTGGGACAAGGAGCCGGATGTTTGCCTTTTCGGTAAGAGGCTCTGCTGAGAACGAACACCGTGAGGTGTACCGTTCCTGTCTAAGTACAGATCCCCAGTGCTGTTGTGCCTGTGGATAGGGTGCACGGGGACAGTGAAGAGCAGCAAGAGCTTTCAGGGCTGGCACCTTCCTTGTGGGACAAGGAGCCGGACGTTTGCCTTTTCGGAAAGAGGCTCTGCTGAGAAAGAACACCGTGAGGTGTACCGTTCCTGTCTAAGTACAGATTCCCAAAGCTGTTGTGCCTGTGGATAGGGTGCCCGGGGACAGTGAAGAGCAGCAAGAGCTTTCAGGGCTGGCACCTTCCTTGTGGGACAAGGAGCCGGACGTTTGCCTTTTCGGAAGGAGCGTCTGCCGAGTACAAGCGCCGTGAGATGTGCAGCCTGTGGGCAAGCACAGATCTCCAGTGCTCTTGTGCCTGTGCATAGGCTGCACGGGGACAGTGAAGAGCAGCAAGAGCTTTCAGGGCTGGCACCTTCCTTGTGGGACAAGGAGCCGGACGTTTGCCTTTTCGGAATGAGGTTCTGCTGAGAACGAACACCGTGAGGTGTACCATTCCTGGGCAAGCACAGATCCCCAGTGCTGTTGTGCCTGTGCATAGGCTGCACGGGGACAGTGAAGAGCAGCAAGAGCTTTCAGGGCTGGCACCTTCCTTGTGGGACAAGGAGCCGGACGTTTGCCTTTTCGGAAAATTGCAATGCCGAGAACGAACACCGTGAGGTGTACCGTTCCTGTCTAAGCACAGATCCCCAGTGCTGTTGTGCCTGTGCATAGGCTGCACGGGGACAGTGAAGAGCAGCAAGAGCTTTCAGGGCTGGCACCTTCCTTGTGGGACAAGGAGCCGGACGTTTGCCTTTTCGGTAAGAGGCTCTGCTGAGAACGAACACCGTGAGGTGTACCGTTCCTGTCTAAGTACAGATTCCCAAAGCTGTTGTGCCTGTGGATAGGGTGCACGGGGACAGTGAAGAGCAGCAAGAGCTTTCTGGGCTGGCACCTTCCTTGTGGGACAAGGAGCCGGACGTTTGCCTTTTCGGAAAGAGGCTCTGCTGAGAACGAACACCGTGAGGTGTACCGTTCCTGTCTAAGCACAGATCCCCAGTGCTGTTGTGCCTGTGGATAGGGTGCACGGGGACAGTGAAGAGCAGCAAGAGCTTTCAGGGCTGGCACCTTCCTTTTGGGACAAGGAGCCGGACGTTTGCCTTTTCGGTAAGAGGCTCTGCTGAGAACGAACACCGTGAGGTGTACCGTTCCTGTCTAAGTACAGATCCCCAGTGCTGTTGTGCCTGTGGATAGGGTGCACGGGGACAGTGAAGAGCAGCAAGAGCTTTCAGGGCTGGCACCTTCCTTGTAGGAGAAGGAGCCGGACGTTTGCCTTTTAGGTAAGAGGCTCTGCTGAGAACGAACACCGTGAGGTGTACCGTTCCTGGGCAAGCACAGATCCCCAGTGCTGTTGTGCCTGTGGATAGGGTGCACGGGGACAGTGAAGAGCAGCAAGAGCTTTCAGGGCTGGCACCTTCCTTGTGGGACAAGGAGCCGGACGTTTGCCTTTTCGAAAAATTGCAATGCCGAGAACGAACACCGTGAGGTGTACCGTTCCTGGGCAAGCACAGATCCCCAGTGCTGTTGTGCCTGTGGATAGGGTGCACGGGGACAGTGAAGAGCAGCAAGAGCTTTCAGGGCTGGCACCTTCCTTGTGGGACACAGAGCCGGATGTTTGCCTTTTCGGAAAGAGGTTCTGCTGAGAACGAACACCGTGAGGTGTACCGTTCCTGTCTAAGTACAGATCCCCAGTGCTGTTGTGCCTGTGGATAGGGTGCCCGGGGACAGTGAAGAGCAGCAAGAGCTTTCAGGGCTGGCACCTTCCTTGTGGGACAAGGAGCCGGACGTTTGCCTTTTCGGAAGGAGCGTCTGCCGAGTACAAGCGCCGTGAGATGTGCAGCCTGTGGGCAAGCACAGATCCCCAGTGCTGTTGTGCCTGTGCATAGGCTGCACGGGGACAGTGAAGAGCAGCAAGAGCTTTCAGGGCCGGCACCTTCCTTGTGGGACAAGGAGCCGGACGTTTGCCTTTTCGGAAGGAGCGTCTGCCGAGTACAAGCGCCGTGAGATGTGCAGCCTGTGGGCAAGCACAGATCCCCAGTGCTGTTGTGCCTGTGGATAGGGTGCACGGGGACAGTGAAGAGCAGCAAGAGCTTTCAGGGCTGGCACCTTCCTTGTGGGACAAGGAGCCGGACGTTTGCCTTTTCGGAAGGAGCGTCTGCCGAGTACAAGCGCCGTGAGATGTGCAGCCTGTGGGGAAGCAAAGATCCCCAGTGCTGTTGTGCCTGTGCATAGGCTGCCCGGGGACAGTGAAGAGCAGCAAGAGCTTTCAGGGCTGGCACCTTCCTTGTGGGACAAGGAGCCGGACGTTTGCCTTTTCGGAAAATTGCAATGCCGAGAACGAACACCGTGAGGTGTACCGTTCCTGGGCAAGCACAGATCCCCAGTGCTGTTGTGCCTGTGGATAGGGTGCACGGGGACAGTGAAAAGCAGCAAGAGCTTTCAGGGCTGGCACCTTCCTTGTGGGACAAGGAGCCGGACGTTTGCCTTTTCGGAAGGAGCGTCTGCCGAGTACAAGCGCCGTGAGATGTGCAGCCTGTGGGCAAGCACAGATCCCCAGTGCTGTTGTGCCTGTGCATAGGCTGCACGGGGACAGTGAAGAGCAGCAAGAGCTTTCTGGGCTGGCACCTTCCTTGTGGGACAAGGAGCCGGACGTTTGCCTTTTCGGAAAGAGGCTCTGCTGAGAACGAACACCGTGAGGTGTACCGTTCCTGTCTAAGTACAGATTCCCAAAGCTGTTGTGCCTGTGGATAGGGTGCACGGGGACAGTGAAGAGCAGCAAGAGCTTTCAGGGCTGGCACCTTCCTTGTGGGACAAGGAGCCGGACGTTTGCCTTTTCGGAAAGAGGCTCTGCTGAGAACGAACACCGTGAGGTGTACCGTTCCTGGGCAAGCACAGATCCCCAGTGCTGTTGTGCCTGTGGATAGGGTGCACGGGGACAGTGAAGAGCAGCAAGAGCTTTCAGGGCTGGCACCTTCCTTTTGGGACAAGGAGCCGGACGTTTGCCTTTTCGGTAAGAGGCTCTGCTGAGAACGAACACCGTGAGGTGTACCGTTCCTGTCTAAGTACAGATCCCCAGTGCTGTTGTGCCTGTGCATAGGCTGCACGGGGACAGTGAAGAGCAGCAAGAGCTTTCAGGGCTGGCACCTTCCTTGTAGGAGAAGGAGCCGGACGTTTGCCTTTTAGGTAAGAGGCTCTGCTGAGAACGAACACCGTGAGGTGTACCGTTCCTGGGCAAGCACAGATCCCCAGTGCTGTTGTGCCTGTGGATAGGGTGCCCGGGGACAGTGAAGAGCAGCAAGAGCTTTCAGGGCTGGCACCTTCCTTGTGGGACAAGGAGCCGGACGTTTGCCTTTTCGGAAAATTGCAATGCCGAGAACGAACACCGTGAGGTGTACCGTTCCTGGGCAAGCACAGATCCCCAGTGCTGTTGTGCCTGTGGATAGGGTGCACGGGGACAGTGAAAAGCAGCAAGAGCTTTCAGGGCTGGCACCTTCCTTGTGGGACAAGGAGCCGGACGTTTGCCTTTTCGGAAGGAGCGTCTGCCGAGTACAAGCGCCGTGAGATGTGCAGCCTGTGGGCAAGCACAGATCCCCAGTGCTGTTGTGCCTGTGCATAGGCTGCACGGGGACAGTGAAGAGCAGCAAGAGCTTTCTGGGCTGGCACCTTCCTTGTGGGACAAGGAGCCGGACGTTTGCCTTTTCGGAAAGAGGCTCTGCTGAGAACGAACACCGTGAGGTGTACCGTTCCTGTCTAAGTACAGATTCCCAAAGCTGTTGTGCCTGTGGATAGGGTGCACGGGGACAGTGAAGAGCAGCAAGAGCTTTCAGGGCTGGCACCTTCCTTGTGGGACAAGGAGCCGGACGTTTGCCTTTTCGGAAAGAGGCTCTGCTGAGAACGAACACCGTGAGGTGTACCGTTCCTGGGCAAGCACAGATCCCCAGTGCTGTTGTGCCTGTGGATAGGGTGCACGGGGACAGTGAAGAGCAGCAAGAGCTTTCAGGGCTGGCACCTTCCTTTTGGGACAAGGAGCCGGACGTTTGCCTTTTCGGTAAGAGGCTCTGCTGAGAACGAACACCGTGAGGTGTACCGTTCCTGTCTAAGTACAGATCCCCAGTGCTGTTGTGCCTGTGCATAGGCTGCACGGGGACAGTGAAGAGCAGCAAGAGCTTTCAGGGCTGGCACCTTCCTTGTAGGAGAAGGAGCCGGACGTTTGCCTTTTAGGTAAGAGGCTCTGCTGAGAACGAACACCGTGAGGTGTACCGTTCCTGGGCAAGCACAGATCCCCAGTGCTGTTGTGCCTGTGGATAGGGTGCACGGGGACAGTGAAGAGCAGCAAGAGCTTTCTGGGCTGGCACCTTCCTTGTGGGACAAGGAGCCGGACGTTTGCCTTTTCGAAAAATTGCAATGCCGAGAACGAACACCGTGAGGTGTACCGTTCCTGGGCAAGCACAGATCCCCAGTGCTGTTGTGCCTGTGGATAGGCTGCACGGGGACAGTGAAGAGCAGCAAGAGCTTTCAGGGCTGGCACCTTCCTTGTGGGACAAGGAGCCGGACGTTTGCCTTTTCGGAAAGAGGTTCTGCTGAGAACGAACACCGTGAGGTGTACCGTTCCTGTCTAAGTACAGATCCCCAGTGCTGTTGTGCCTGTGGATAGGGTGCACGGGGACAGTGAAGAGCAGCAAGAGCTTTCAGGGCTGGCACCTTCCTTGTGGGACAAGGAGCCGGACGTTTGCCTTTTCGGTAAGAGGCTCTGCTGAGAACGAACACCGTGAGGTGTACCGTTCCTGGGCAAGCACAGATCCCCAGTGCTGTTGTGCCTGTGGATAGGGTGCACGGGGACAGTGAAGAGCAGCAAGAGCTTTCTGGGCTGGCACCTTCCTTGTGGGACAAGGAGCCGGACGTTTGCCTTTTCGAAAAATTGCAATGCCGAGAACGAACACCGTGAGGTGTACCGTTCCTGGGCAAGCACAGATCCCCAGTGCTGTTGTGCCTGTGGATAGGCTGCACGGGGACAGTGAAGAGCAGCAAGAGCTTTCAGGGCTGGCACCTTCCTTGTGGGACAAGGAGCCGGACGTTTGCCTTTTCGGAAAGAGGTTCTGCTGAGAACGAACACCGTGAGGTGTACCGTTCCTGTCTAAGTACAGATCCCCAGTGCTGTTGTGCCTGTGGATAGGGTGCACGGGGACAGTGAAGAGCAGCAAGAGCTTTCAGGGCTGGCACCTTCCTTGTGGGACAAGGAGCCGGACGTTTGCCTTTTCGGTAAGAGGCTCTGCTGAGAACGAACACCGTGAGGTGTACCGTTCCTGGGCAAGCACAGATCCCCAGTGCTGTTGTGCCTGTGCATAGGCTGCACGGGAACAGTGAAGAGCAGCAAGAGCTTTCAGGGCTGGCACCTTCCTTGTGGGACAAGGAGCCGGACGTTTGCCTTTTCGGAAGGAGCGTCTGCCGAGTACAAGCGCCGTGAGATGTGCAGCCTGTGGGCAAGCACAGATCCCCAGTGCTGTTGTGCCTGTGGATAGGGTGCACGGGGACAGTGAAGAGCAGCAAGAGCTTTCAGGGCTGGCACCTTCCTTGTGGGACAAGGAGCCGGACGTTTGCCTTTTCGGAAAGAGGCTCTGCTGAGAACGAACACCGTGAGGTGTACCGTTCCTGTCTAAGTACAGATTCCCATAGCTGTTGTGCCTGTGGATAGGGTGCCCGGGGACAGTGAAGAGCAGCAAGAGCTTTCAGGGCTGGCACCTTCCTTGTGGGACAAGGAGCCGGACGTTTGCCTTTTCGGAAGGAGCGTCTGCCGAGTACAAGCGCCGTGAGATGTGCAGCCTGTGGGCAAGCACAGATCCCCAGTGCTGTTGTGCCTGTGGATAGGGTGCCCGGGGACAGTGAAGAGCAGCAAGAGCTTTCAGGGCTGGCACCTTCCTTGTGGGACAAGGAGCCGGACGTTTGCCTTTTCGGTAAGAGGCTCTGCTGAGAACGAACACCGTGAGGTGTACCGTTCCTGTCTAAGTACAGATTCCCAAAGCTGTTGTGCCTGTGGATAGGGTGCACAGGGACAGTGAAGAGCAGCAAGAGCTTTCAGGGCTGGCACCTTCCTTGTGGGACAAGGAGCCGGACGTTTGCCTTTTCGGAAAGAGGCTCTGCTGAGTACAAGCGCCGTGAGATGTGCAGCCTGTGGGCAAGCACAGATCCCCAGTGCTGTTGTGCCTGTGCATAGGCTGCACGGGGACAGTGAAGAGCAGCAAGAGCTTTCAGGGCTGGCACCTTCCTTGTGGGACAAGGAGCCGGACGTTTGCCTTTTCGGAAAGAGGCTCTGCTGAGAACGAACACCGTGAGGTGTACCGTTCCTGGGCAAGCACAGATCCCCAGTGCTGTTGTGCCTGTGGATAGGGTGCACGGGGACAGTGAAGAGCAGCAAGAGCTTTCAGGGCTGGCACCTTCCTTGTGGGACAAGGAGCCGGACGTTTGACTTTTCGAAAGGAGCGTCTGCCGAGTACAAGCGCCGTGAGATGTGCAGCCTGTGGGCAAGCACAGATCCCCAGTGCTGTTGTGCCTGTGCATAGGCTGCACGGGGACAGTGAAGAGCAGCAAGAGCTTTCAGGGCTGGCACCTTCCTTGTGGGACAAGGAGCCGGACGTTTGCTTTTTCGGAAAATTGCAATGCCGAGAACGAACACCGTGAGGTGTACCGTTCCTGGGCAAGCACAGATCCCCAGTGCTGTTGTGCCTGTGGATAGGGTGCACGGGGACAGTGAAAAGCAGCAAGAGCTTTCAGGGCTGGCACCTTCCTTGTGGGACAAGGAGCCGGACGTTTGCCTTTTCGGAAGGAGCGTCTGCCGAGTACAAGCGCCGTGAGATGTGCAGCCTGTGGGCAAGCACAGATCCCCAGTGCTGTTGTGCCTGTGCATAGGCTGCATGGGGACAGTGAAGAGCAGCAAGAGCTTTCAGGGCTGGCACCTTCCTTGTGGGACAAGGAGCCGGACGTTTGCCTTTTCAGAAAATTGCAATGCCGAGAACGAACACCGTGAGGTGTACCGTTCCTGTCTAAGCACAGATCCCCAGTGCTGTTGTGCCTGTGGATAGGGTGCACGGGGACAGTGAAGAGCAGCAAGAGCTTTCAGGGCTGGCACCTTCCTTGTGGGACAAGGAGCCGGACGTTTGCCTTTTCGGAAGGAGCGTCTGCCGAGTACAAGCGCCGTGAGATGTGCAGCCTGTGGGCAAGCAGAGATCCCCAGTGCTGTTGTGCCTGTGCATAGGGTGCACGGGGACAGTGAAGAGCAGCAAGAGCTTTCAGGGCTGGCACCTTCCTTGTGGGACAAGGAGCCGGAGGTTTGCCTTTTCGGAAAGAGGCTCTGCTGAGAACGAACACCGTGAGGTGTACCGTTCCTGTCTAAGTACAGATTCCCAAAGCTGTTGTGCCTGTGGATAGGGTGCACGGGGACAGTGAAGAGCAGCAAGAGCTTTCTGGGCTGGCACCTTCCTTGTGGGACAAGGAGCCGGACGTTTGCCTTTTCGGAAAGAGGCTCTGCTGAGAACGAACACCGTGAGGTGTACCGTTCCTGGGCAAGCACAGATCCCCAGTGCTGTTGTGCCTGTGCATAGGGTGCACGGGGACAGTGAAGAGCAGCAAGAGCTTTCAGGGCTGGCACCTTCCTTTTGGGACAAGGAGCCGGACGTTTGCCTTTTCGGTAAGAGGCTCTGCTGAGAACGAACACTGTGAGGTGTACCGTTCCTGTCTAAGTACAGATCCCCAGTGCTGTTGTGCCTGTGGATAGGGTGCACGGGGACAGTGAAGAGCAGCAAGAGCTTTCAGGGCTGGCACCTTCCTTGTAGGAGAAGGAGCCGGACGTTTGCCTTTTAGGTAAGAGGCTCTGCTGAGAACGAACACCGTGAGGTGTATCGTTCCTGGGCAAGCACAGATCCCCAGTGCTGTTGTGCCTGTGCATAGGCTGCACGGGGACAGTGAAGAGCAGCAAGAGCTTTCTGGGCTGGCACCTTCCGTGTGGGACAAGGAGCCGGACGTTTGCCTTTTCGGAAAATTGCAATGCCGAGAACGAACACCGTGAGGTGTACCGTTCCTGGGCAAGCACAGATCCCCAGTGCTGTTGTGCCTGTGCATAGGCTGCACGGGGACAGTGAAGAGCAGCAAGAGCTTTCAGGGCTGGCACCTTCCTTGTGGGACAAGGAGCCGGATGTTTGCCTTTTCGGAAAGAGGTTCTGCTGAGAACGAACACCGTGAGGTGTACCGTTCCTGTCTAAGTACAGATCCCCAGTGCTGTTGTGCCTGTGGATAGGGTGCACGGGGACAGTGAAGAGCAGCAAGAGCTTTCAGGGCTGGCACCTTCCTTGTGGGACAAGGAGCCGGACGTTTGCCTTTTCGGTAAGAGGCTCTGCTGAGAACGCACACCGTGAGGTGTACCGTTCCTGGGCAAGCACAGATCCCCAGTGCTGTTGTGCCTGTGCATAGGCTGCACGGGAACAGTGAAGAGCAGCAAGAGCTTTCAGGGCTGGCACCTTCCTTGTGGGACAAGGAGCCGGACGTTTGCCTTTTCGGAAGGAGCGTCTACCGAGTACAAGCGCCGTGAGATGTGCAGCCTGTGGGCAAGCACAGATCCCCAGTGCTGTTGTGCCTGTGCATAGGCTGCACGGGGACAGTGAAGAGCAGCAAGAGCTTTCAGGGCTGGCACCTTCCTTGTGGGACAAGGAGCCGGACGTTTGCTTTTTCGGAAAATTGCAATGCCGAGAACGAACACCGTGAGGTGTACCGTTCCTGGGCAAGCACAGATCCCCAGTGCTGTTGTGCCTGTGGATAGGGTGCACGGGGACAGTGAAAAGCAGCAAGAGCTTTCAGGGCTGGCACCTTCCTTGTGGGACAAGGAGCCGGACGTTTGCCTTTGTGGAAGGAGCGTCTGCCGAGTACAAGCGCCGTGAGATGTGCAGCCTGTGGGCAAGCACAGATCCCCAGTGCTGTTGTGCCTGTGCATAGGCTGCATGGGGACAGTGAAGAGCAGCAAGAGCTTTCAGGGCTGGCACCTTCCTTGTGGGACAAGGAGCCGGACGTTTGCCTTTTCAGAAAATTGCAATGCCGAGAACGAACACCGTGAGGTGTACCGTTCCTGTCTAAGCACAGATCCCCAGTGCTGTTGTGCCTGTGGATAGGGTGCACGGGGACAGTGAAGAGCAGCAAGAGCTTTCAGGGCTGGCACCTTCCTTGTGGGACAAGGAGCCGGACGTTTGCCTTTTCGGAAGGAGCGTCTGCCGAGTACAAGCGCCGTGAGATGTGCAGCCTGTGGGCAAGCAGAGATCCCCAGTGCTGTTGTGCCTGTGCATAGGGTGCACGGGGACAGTGAAGAGCAGCAAGAGCTTTCAGGGCTGGCATCTTCCTTGTGGGACAAGGAGCCGGAGGTTTGCCTTTTCGGAAAGAGGCTCTGCTGAGAACGAACACCGTGAGGTGTACCGTTCCTGGGCAAGCACAGATCCCCAGTGCTGTTGTGCCTGTGCATAGGGTGCACGGGGACAGTGAAGAGCAGCAAGAGCTTTCAGGGCTGGCACCTTCCTTTTGGGACAAGGAGCCGGACGTTTGCCTTTTCGGTAAGAGGCTCTGCTGAGAACGAACACTGTGAGGTGTACCGTTCCTGTCTAAGCACAGATCCCCAGTGCTGTTGTGCCTGTGGATAGGGTGCACGGGGACAGTGAAGAGCAGCAAGAGCTTTCAGGGCTGGCACCTTCCTTGTAGGAGAAGGAGCCGGACGTTTGCCTTTTAGGTAAGAGGCTCTGCTGAGAACGAACACCGTGAGGTGTATCGTTCCTGGGCAAGCACAGATCCCCAGTGCTGTTGTGCCTGTGCATAGGCTGCACGGGGACAGTGAAGAGCAGCAAGAGCTTTCTGGGCTGGCACCTTCCTTGTGGGACAAGGAGCCGGACGTTTGCCTTTTCGGAAAATTGCAATGCCGAGAACGAACACCGTGAGGTGTACCGTTCCTGGGCAAGCACAGATCCCCAGTGCTGTTGTGCCTGTGCATAGGCTGCACGGGGACAGTGAAGAGCAGCAAGAGCTTTCAGGGCTGGCACCTTCCTTGTGGGACAAGGAGCCGGATGTTTGCCTTTTCGGAAAGAGGTTCTGCTGAGAACGAACACCGTGAGGTGTACCGTTCCTGTCTAAGTACAGATCCCCAGTGCTGTTGTGCCTGTGGATAGGGTGCACGGGGACAGTGAAGAGCAGCAAGAGCTTTCAGGGCTGGCACCTTCCTTGTGGGACAAGGAGCCGGACGTTTGCCTTTTCGGTAAGAGGCTCTGCTGAGAACGCACACCGTGAGGTGTACCGTTCCTGGGCAAGCACAGATCCCCAGTGCTGTTGTGCCTGTGCATAGGCTGCACGGGAACAGTGAAGAGCAGCAAGAGCTTTCAGGGCTGGCACCTTCCTTGTGGGACAAGGAGCCGGACGTTTGCCTTTTCGGAAGGAGCGTCTACCGAGTACAAGCGCCGTGAGATGTGCAGCCTGTGGGCAAGCACAGATCCCCAGTGCTGTTGTGCCTGTGCATAGGCTGCACGGGGACAGTGAAGAGCAGCAAGAGCTTTCAGGGCTGGCACCTTCCTTGTGGGACAAGGAGCCGGACGTTTGCCTTTTCGGAAAATTGCAATGCCGAGAACGAACACCGTGAGGTGTACCGTTCCTGGGCAAGCACAGATCCCCAGTGCTGTTGTGCCTGTGGATAGGGTGCACGGGGACAGTGAAAAGCAGCAAGAGCTTTCAGGGCTGGCACCTTCCTTGTGGGACAAGGAGCCGGACGTTTGCCTTTTCGGAAGGAGCGTCTGCCGAGTACAAGCGCCGTGAGATGTGCAGCCTGTGGGCAAGCACAGATCCCCAGTGCTGTTGTGCCTGTGGATAGGGTGCACAGGGACAGTGAAGAGCAGCAAGAGCTTTCAGGGCTGGCACCTTCCTTGTGGGACAAGGAGCCGGACGTTTGCCTTTTCGGAAAGAGGTACTGCTGAGAACGAACACCGTGAGGTGTACCGTTCCTGTCTAAGTACAGATTCCCAAAGCTGTTGTGCCTGTGGATAGGGTGCACGGGGACAGTGAAGAGCAGCAAGAGCTTTCAGGGCTGGCACCTTCCTTGTGGGACAAGGAGCCGGACGTTTGCCTTTTCGGAAAGAGGCTCTGCTGAGAACGAACACCGTGAGGTGTACCGTTCCTGTCTAAGCACAGATCCCCAGTGCTGTTGTGCCTGTGGATAGGGTGCACGGGGACAGTGAAGAGCAGCAAGAGCTTTCAGGGCTGGCACCTTCCTTTTGGGACAAGGAGCCGGACGTTTGCCTTTTCGGTAAGAGGCTCTGCTGAGAACGAACACCGTGAGGTGTACCGTTCCTGTCTAAGTACAGATCCCCAGTGCTGTTGTGCCTGTGGATAGGGTGCACGGGGACAGTGAAGAGCAGCAAGAGCTTTCAGGGCTGGCACCTTCCTTGTAGGAGAAGGAGCCGGACGTTTGCCTTTTAGGTAAGAGGCTCTGCTGAGAACGAACACCGTGAGGTGTACCGTTCCTGGGCAAGCACAGATCCCCAGTGCTGTTGTGCCTGTGGATAGGCTGCACGGGGACAGTGAAGAGCAGCAAGAGCTTTCAGGGCTGGCACCTTCCTTGTGGGACAAGGAGCCGGACGTTTGCCTTTTCGAAAAATTGCAATGCCGAGAACGAACACCGTGAGGTGTACCGTTCCTGGGCAAGCACAGATCCCCAGTGCTGTTGTGCCTGTGGATAGGGTGCACGGGGACAGTGAAGAGCAGCAAGAGCTTTCAGGGCTGGCACCTTCCTTGTGGGACAAGGAGCCGGATGTTTGCCTTTTCGGAAAGAGGCTCTGCTGAGAAAGAACACCGTGAGGTGTACCGTTCCTGTCTAAGTACAGATTCCCAAAGCTGTTGTGCCTGTGGATAGGGTGCCCGGGGACAGTGAAGAGCAGCAAGAGCTTTCAGGGCTGGCACCTTCCTTGTGGGACAAGGAGCCGGACGTTTGCCTTTTCGGAAGGAGCGTCTGCCGAGTACAAGCGCCGTGAGATGTGCAGCCTGTGGGCAAGCACAGATCCCCAGTGCTGTTGTGCCTGTGGATAGGGTGCACGGGGACAGTGAAGAGCAGCAAGAGCTTTCAGGGCTGGCACCTTCCTTGTGGGACAAGGAGCCGGACGTTTGCCTTTTCGGTAAGAGGCTCTGCTGAGAACGAACACCGTGAGGTGTACCGTTCCTGTCTAAGCACAGATCCCCAGTGCTGTTGTGCCTGTGGATAGGGTGCATGGGGACAGTGAAGAGCAGCAAGAGCTTTCAGGGCTGGCACCTTCCTTGTGGGACAAGGAGCCGGACGTTTGCCTTTTCGGAAGGAGCGTGTGCCGAGTACAAGCGCCGTGAGATGTGCAGCCTGTGGGCAAGCAAAGATCCCCAGTGCTGTTGTGCCTGTGCATAGGGTGCACGGGGACAGTGAAGAGCAGCAAGAGCTTTCAGGGCTGGCACCTTCCTTGTGGGACAAGGAGCCGGACGTTTGCCTTTTCGGAAAATTGCAATGCCGAGAACGAACACCGTGAGGTGTACCGTTCCTGGGCAAGCACAGATCCCCAGTGCTGTTGTGCCTGTGGATAGGGTGCACGGGGACAGTGAAAAGCAGCAAGAGCTTTCAGGGCTGGCACCTTCCTTGTGGGACAAGGAGCCGGACGTTTGCCTTTTCGGAAAGAGGCTCTGCTGAGAACGAACACCGTGAGGTGTACCGTTCCTGTCTAAGTACAGATTCCCAAAGCTGTTGTGCCTGTGGATAGGGTGCACGGGGACAGTGAAGAGCAGCAAGAGCTTTCAGGGCTGGAACCTTCCTTGTGGGACAAGGAGCCGGACGTTTGCCTTTTCGGTAAGAGGCTCTGCTGAGAACGAACACCGTGAGGTGTACCGTTCCTGGGCAAGCACAGATCCCCAGTGCTGTTGTGCCTGTGCATAGGCTGCACGGGAACAGTGAAGAGCAGCAAGAGCTTTCAGGGCTGGCACCTTCCTTGTGGGACAAGGAGCCGGATGTTTGCATTTCGGAAAGAGGCTCTGCTGAGAAAGAACACCGTGAGGTGTACCGTTCCTGTCTAAGTACAGATTCCCAAAGCTGTTGTGCCTGTGGATAGGGTGCCCGGGGACAGTGAAGAGCAGCAAGAGCTTTCAGGGCTGGCACCTTCCTTGTGGGACAAGGAGCCGGACGTTTGCCTTTTCGGAAGGAGCGTCTGCCAAGTACAAGCGCCGTGAGATGTGCAGCCTGTGGGCAAGCACAGATCCCCAGTGCTGTTGTGCCTGTGGATAGGGTGCACGGGGACAGTGAAGAGCAGCAAGAGCTTTCAGGGCTGGCACCTTCCTTGTGGGACAAGGAGCCGGACGTTTGCCTTTTCGGTAAGAGGCTCTGCTGAGAACGAACACCGTGAGGTGTACCGTTCCTGTCTAAGCACAGATCCCCAGTGCTGTTGTGCCTGTGGATAGGGTGCATGGGGACAGTGAAGAGCAGCAAGAGCTTTCAGGGCTGGCACCTTCCTTGTGGGACAAGGAGCCGGACGTTTGCCTTTTCGGAAGGAGCGTCTGCCGAGTACAAGCGCCGTGAGATGTGCAGCCTGTGGGCAAGCAAAGATCCCCAGTGCTGTTGTGCCTGTGCATAGGGTGCACGGGGACAGTGAAGAGCAGCAAGAGCTTTCAGGGCTGGCACCTTCCTTGTGGGACAAGGAGCCGGACGTTTGCCTTTTCGGAAAATTGCAATGCCGAGAACGAACACCGTGAGGTGTACCGTTCCTGGGCAAGCACAGATCCCCAGTGCTGTTGTGCCTGTGGATAGGGTGCACGGGGACAGTGAAAAGCAGCAAGAGCTTTCAGGACTGGCACCTTCCTTGTGGGACAAGGAGCCGGACGTTTGCCTTTTCGGAAAGAGGCTCTGCTGAGAACGAACACCGTGAGGTGTACCGTTCCTGTCTAAGTACAGATTCCCAAAGCTGTTGTGCCTGTGGATAGGGTGCCCGGGGACAGTGAAGAGCAGCAAGAGCTTTCTGGGCTGGCACCTTCCTTGTGGGACAAGGAGCCGGACGTTTGCCTTTTTGGAAAGAGGCTCTGCTGAGTACAAGCGCCGTGAGATGTGCAGCCTGTGGGCAAGCACAGATCCCCAGTGCTGTTGTGCCTGTGCATAGGCTGCACGGGGACAGTGAAGAGCAGCAAGAGCTTTCAGGGCTGGCACCTTCCTTGTGGGACAAGGAGCCGGACGTTTGCCTTTTCGGAAAGAGGCTCTGCTGAGAACGAACACCGTGAGGTGTACCGTTCCTGGGCAAGCACAGATCCCCAGTGCTGTTGTGCCTGTGGATAGGGTGCACGGGGACAGTGAAGAGCAGCAAGAGCTTTCAGGGCTGGCACCTTCCTTGTGGGACAAGGAGCCGGACGTTTGCCTTTTCGAAAGGAGCGTCTGCCGAGTACAAGCGCCGTGAGATGTGCAGCCTGTGGGCAAGCACAGATCCCCAGTGCTGTTGTGCCTGTGCATAGGCTGCACGGGGACAGTGAAGAGCAGCAAGAGCTTTCAGGGCTGGCACCTTCCTTGTGGGACAAGGAGCCGGACGTTTGCCTTTTCGGAAAATTGCAATGCCGAGAACGAACACCGTGAGGTGTACCGTTCCTGGGCAAGCACAGATCCCCAGTGCTGTTGTGCCTGTGGATAGGGTGCACGGGGACAGTGAAGAGCAGCAAGAGCTTTCAGGGCTGGCACCTTCCTTGTGGGACAAGGAGCCGGACGTTTGCCTTTTCGGAAAGAGGCTCTGCTGAGAACGAACACCGTGAGGTGTACCGTTCCTGTCTAAGTACAGATCCCCAGTGCTGTTGTGCCTGTGCATAGGGTGCACGGGGACAGTGAAGAGCAGCAAGAGCTTTCAGGGCTGGCACCTTCCTTGTGGGACAAGGAGCCGGACGTTTGCCTTTTCGGAAGGAGCGTCTGCCGAGTACAAGCGCCGTGAGATGTGCAGCCTGTGGGCAAGCACAGATCTCCAGTGCTGTTGTGCCTGTGCATAGGCTGCACGGGGACAGTGAAGAGCAGCAAGAGCTTTCAGGGCTGGCACCTTCCTTGTGGGACAAGGAGCCGGACGTTTGCCTTTTCGGAATGAGGTTCTGCTGAGAACGAACACCGTGAGGTGTACCGTTCCTGGGCAAGCACAGATCCCCAGTGCTGTTGTGCCTGTGGATAGGGTGCACGGGGACAGTGAAGAGCAGCAAGAGCTTTCAGGGCTGGCACCTTCCTTGTGGGACAAGGAGCCGGACGTTTGCCTTTTCGGAAAGAGGCTCTGCTGAGAACGAACACCGTGAGGTGTACCGTTCCTGTGCAAGCACAGATCCCCAGTGCTGTTGTGCCTGTGGATAGGGTGCCCGGGGACAGTGAAGAGCAGCAAGAGCTTTCAGGGCTGGCACCTTCCTTGTGGGACAAGGAGCCGGACGTTTGCCTTTTCGGAAAGAGGCTCTGCTGAGAACGAACACCGTGAGGTGTACCGTTCCTGTCTAAGTACAGATTCCCAAAGCTGTTGTGCCTGTGGATAGGGTGCACGGGGACAGTGAAGAGCAGCAAGAGCTTTCAGGGCTGGCACCTTCCTTGTGGGACAAGGAGCCGGACGTTTGCCTTTTCGGAAAGAGGCTCTGCTGAGAACGAACACCGTGAGGTGTACCGTTCCTGTCTAAGCACAGATCCCCAGTGCTGTTGTGCCTGTGGATAGGGTGCACGGGGACAGTGAAGAGCAGCAAGAGCTTTCAGGGCTGGCACCTTCCTTGTGGGACAAGGAGCCGGACGTTTGCCTTTTCGGTAAGAGGCTCTGCTGAGAACGAACACCGTGAGGTGTACCGTTCCTGGGCAAGCACAGATCCCCAGTGCTGTTGTGCCTGTGCATAGGGTGCACGGGGACAGTGAAGAGCAGCAAGAGCTT
Source organism: Buteo buteo (assembly GCF_964188355.1). NCBI lineage: Eukaryota > Metazoa > Chordata > Aves > Accipitriformes > Accipitridae > Buteo > Buteo buteo. Next base: position 9,783,455 of record NC_134193.1, read on the forward strand.
TCAGGGCCGGCACCTTCCTTGTGGGACAAGGAGCCGGACGTTTGCCTTTTCGGAAGGAGCGTCTGCCGAGTACAAGCGCCGTGAGATGTGCAGCCTGTGGGCAAGCACAGATCCCCAGTGCTGTTGTGCCTGTGCATAGGGTGCATGGGGACAGTGAAGAGCAGCAAGAGCTTTCAGGGCTGGCACCTTCCTTGTGGGACAAGGAGCCGGACGTTTGCCTTTTCGGAAGGAGCGTCTGCCCAGTACAAGCGCCGTGAGATGTGCAGCCTGTGGGCAAGCACAGATCCCCAGTGCTGTTGTGCCTGTGCATAGGCTGCACGGGGACAGTGAAGAGCAGCAAGAGCTTTCAGGGCTGGCACCTTCCTTGTGGGACAAGGAGCCGGACGTTTGCCTTTTCGGAAAATTGCAATGCCGAGAACGAACACCGTGAGGTGTACCGTTCCTGGGCAAGCACAGATCCCCAGTGCTGTTGTGCCTGTGGATAGGGTGCACGGGGACAGTGAAAAGCAGCAAGAGCTTTCAGGGCTGGCACCTTCCTTGTGGGACAAGGAGCCGGACGTTTGCCTTTTCGGAAGGAGCGTCTGCCGAGTACAAGCGCCGTGAGATGTGCAGCCTGTGGGCAAGCACAGATCCCCAGTGCTGTTGTGCCTGTGGATAGGGTGCACAGGGACAGTGAAGAGCAGCAAGAGCTTTCAGGGCTGGCACCTTCCTTGTGGGACAAGGAGCCGGACGTTTGCCTTTTCGGAAAGAGGCTCTGCTGAGAACGAACACCGTGAGGTGTACCGTTCCTGTCTAAGCACAGATCCCCAGTGCTGTTGTGCCTGTGGATAGGGTGCACGGGGACAGTGAAGAGCAGCAAGAGCTTTCAGGGCTGGCACCTTCCTTGTGGGACAAGGAGCCGGACGTTTGCCTTTTCGGTAAGAGGCTCTGCTGAGAACGAACACCGTGAGGTGTACCGTTCCTGTCTAAGTACAGATCCCCAGTGCTGTTGTGCCTGTGGATAGGGTGCACGGGGACAGTGAAGAGCAGCAAGAGCTTTCAGGGCTGGCACCTTCCTTGTAGGAGAAGGAGCCGGACGTTTGCCTTTTAGGTAAGAGGCTCTGCTGAGAACGAACACCGTGAGGTGTACCGTTCCTGGGCAAGCACAGATTCCCAGTGCTGTTGTGCCTGTGGATAGGGTGCACGGGGACAGTGAAGAGCAGCAAGAGCTTTCTGGGCTGGCACCTTCCTTGTGGGACAAGGAGCCGGACGTTTGCCTTTTCGAAAAATTGCAATGCCGAGAACGAACACCGTGAGGTGTACCGTTCCTGGGCAAGCACAGATCCCCAGTGCTGTTGTGCCTGTGGATAGGGTGCACGGGGACAGTGAAGAGCAGCAAGAGCTTTCAGGGCTGGCACCTTCCTTGTGGGACAAGGAGCCGGACGTTTGCCTTTTCGGAAAGAGGTTCTGCTGAGAACGAACACCGTGAGGTGTACCGTTCCTGTCTAAGTACAGATCCCCAGTGCTGTTGTGCCTGTGGATAGGGTGCCCGGGGACAGTGAAGAGCAGCAAGAGCTTTCAGGGCTGGCACCTTCCTTGTGGGACAAGGAGCCGGACGTTTGCCTTTTCGGAAGGAGCGTCTGCCGAGTACAAGCGCCGTGAGATGTGCAGCCTGTGGGCAAGCACAGATCCCCAGTGCTGTTGTGCCTGTGGATAGGGTGCACGGGGACAGTGAAGAGCAGCAAGAGCTTTCAGGGCTGGCACCTTCCTTGTGGGACAAGGAGCCGGACGTTTGCCTTTTCGGTAAGAGGCTCTGCTGAGAACGAACACCGTGAGGTGTACCGTTCCTGTCTAAGCACAGATCCCCAGTGCTGTTGTGCCTGTGGATAGAGTGCACGGGGACAGTGAAGAGCAGCAAGGGCTTTCAGGGCTGGCACCTTCCTTGTGGGACAAGGAGCCGGACGTTTGCCTTTTTGGAAGGAGCGTCTGCCGAGTACAAGCGCCGTGAGATGTGCAGCCTGTGGGCAAGCACAGATCCCCAGTGCTGTTGTGCCTGTGCATAGGCTGCACGGGGACAGTGAAGAGCAGCAAGAGCTTTCAGGGCCGGCACCTTCCTTGTGGGACAAGGAGCCGGACGTTTGCCTTTTCGGAAGGAGCGTCTGCCGAGTACAAGCGCCGTGAGATGTGCAGCCTGTGGGCAAGCACAGATCCCCAGTGCTGTTGTGCCTGTGGATAGGGTGCCCGGGGACAGTGAAGAGCAGCAAGAGCTTTCAGGGCTGGCACCTTCCTTGTGGGACAAGGAGCCGGACGTTTGCCTTTTCGGAAGGAGCGTCTGCCGAGTACAAGCGCCGTGAGATGTGCAGCCTGTGGGCAAGCAAAGATCCCCAGTGCTGTTGTGCCTGTGCATAGGCTGCACGGGGACAGTGAAGAGCAGCAAGAGCTTTCAGGGCTGGCACCTTCCTTGTGGGACAAGGAGCCGGACGTTTGCCTTTTCGGAAAATTGCAATGCCGAGAACGAACACCGTGAGGTGTACCGTTCCTGGGCAAGCACAGATCCCCAGTGCTGTTGTGCCTGTGGATAGGGTGCACGGGGACAGTGAAAAGCAGCAAGAGCTTTCAGGGCTGGCACCTTCCTTGTGGGACAAGGAGCCGGACGTTTGCCTTTTCGGAAGGAGCGTCTGCCGAGTACAAGCGCCGTGAGATGTGCAGCCTGTGGGCAAGCACAGATCCCCAGTGCTGTTGTGCCTGTGGATAGGGTGCACAGGGACAGTGAAGAGCAGCAAGAGCTTTCAGGGCTGGCACCTTCCTTGTGGGACAAGGAGCCGGACGTTTGCCTTTTCGGAAAGAGGCTCTGCTGAGAACGAACACCGTGAGGTGTACCGTTCCTGTCTAAGTACAGATTCCCAAAGCTGTTGTGCCTGTGGATAGGGTGCACGGGGACAGTGAAGAGCAGCAAGAGCTTTCAGGGCTGGCACCTTCCTTGTGGGACAAGGAGCCGGACGTTTGCCTTTTCGGAAAGAGGCTCTGCTGAGAACGAACACCGTGAGGTGTACCGTTCCTGTCTAAGCACAGATCCCCAGTGCTGTTGTGCCTGTGCATAGGGTGCACGGGGACAGTGAAGAGCAGCAAGAGCTTTCAGGGCTGGCACCTTCCTTGTGGGACAAGGAGCCGGACGTTTGCCTTTTCGGTAAGAGGCTCTGCTGAGAACGAACACCGTGAGGTGTACCGTTCCTGTCTAAGTACAGATCCCCAGTGCTGTTGTGCCTGTGGATAGGGTGCACGGGGACAGTGAAGAGCAGCAAGAGCTTTCAGGGCTGGCACCTTCCTTGTAGGAGAAGGAGCCGGACGTTTGCCTTTTAGGTAAGAGGCTCTGCTGAGAACGAACACCGTGAGGTGTACCGTTCCTGGGCAAGCACAGATCCCCAGTGCTGTTGTGCCTGTGGATAGGGTGCACGGGGACAGTGAAGAGCAGCAAGAGCTTTCAGGGCTGGCACCTTCCTTGTGGGACAAGGAGCCGGACGTTTGCCTTTTCGAAAAATTGCAATGCCGAGAACGAACACCGTGAGGTGTACCGTTCCTGGGCAAGCACAGATCCCCAGTGCTGTTGTGCCTGTGGATAGGCTGCACGGGGACAGTGAAGAGCAGCAAGAGCTTTCAGGGCTGGCACCTTCCTTGTGGGACAAGGAGCCGGATGTTTGCCTTTTCGGAAAGAGGTTCTGCTGAGAACGAACACCGTGAGGTGTACCGTTCCTGTCTAAGTACAGATCCCCAGTGCTGTTGTGCCTGTGCATAGGCTGCACGGGGACAGTGAAGAGCAGCAAGAGCTTTCAGGGCTGGCACCTTCCTTGTGGGACAAGGAGCCGGACGTTTGCCTTTTCGGTAAGAGGCTCTGCTGAGAACGAACACCGTGAGGTGTACCGTTCCTGGGCAAGCACAGATCCCCAGTGCTGTTGTGCCTGTGCATAGGCTGCACGGGAACAGTGAAGAGCAGCAAGAGCTTTCAGGGCTGGCACCTTCCTTGTGGGACAAGGAGCCGGACGTTTGCCTTTTCGGAAGGAGCGTCTGCCGAGTACAAGCGCCGTGAGATGTGCAGCCTGTGGGCAAGCACAGATCCCCAGTGCTGTTGTGCCTGTGGATAGGGTGCACGGGGACAGTGAAGAGCAGCAAGAGCTTTCAGGGCTGGCACCTTCCTTGTGGGACAAGGAGCCGGACGTTTGCCTTTTCGGAAAGAGGCTCTGCTGAGAAAGAACACCGTGAGGTGTACCGTTCCTGTCTAAGTACAGATTCCCAGTGCTGTTGTGCCTGTGGATAGGGTGCCCGGGGACAGTGAAGAGCAGCAAGAGCTTTCAGGGCTGGCACCTTCCTTGTGGGACAAGGAGCCGGACGTTTGCCTTTTCGGAAGGAGCGTCTGCCGAGTACAAGCGCCGTGAGATGTGCAGCCTGTGGGCAAGCACAGATCCCCAGTGCTGTTGTGCCTGTGGATAGGGTGCCCGGGGACAGTGAAGAGCAGCAAGAGCTTTCAGGGCTGGCACCTTCCTTGTGGGACAAGGAGCCGGACGTTTGCCTTTTCGGAAGGAGCGTCTGCCGAGTACAAGCGCCGTGAGATGTGCAGCCTGTGGGCAAGCACAGATCCCCAGTGCTGTTGTGCCTGTGGATAGGGTGCACAGGGACAGTGAAGAGCAGCAAGAGCTTTCAGGGCTGGCACCTTCCTTGTGGGACAAGGAGCCGGACGTTTGCCTTTTCGGAAAGAGGCTCTGCTGAGAACGAACACCGTGAGGTGTACCGTTCCTGTCTAAGTACAGATTCCCAAAGCTGTTGTGCCTGTGGATAGGGTGCACGGGGACAGTGAAGAGCAGCAAGAGCTTTCAGGGCTGGCACCTTCCTTGTGGGACAAGGAGCCGGACGTTTGCCTTTTCGGAAAGAGGCTCTGCTGAGAACGAACACCGTGAGGTGTACCGTTCCTGTCTAAGCACAGATCCCCAGTGCTGTTGTGCCTGTGCATAGGGTGCACGGGGACAGTGAAGAGCAGCAAGAGCTTTCAGGGCTGGCACCTTCCTTTTGGGACAAGGAGCCGGACGTTTGCCTTTTCGGTAAGAGGCTCTGCTGAGAACGAACACCGTGAGGTGTACCGTTCCTGTCTAAGTACAGATCCCCAGTGCTGTTGTGCCTGTGGATAGGGTGCACGGGGACAGTGAAGAGCAGCAAGAGCTTTCAGGGCTGGCACCTTCCTTGTAGGAGAAGGAGCCGGACGTTTGCCTTTTAGGTAAGAGGCTCTGCTGAGAACGAACACCGTGAGGTGTACCGTTCCTGGGCAAGCACAGATCCCCAGTGCTGTTGTGCCTGTGGATAGGGTGCACGGGGACAGTGAAGAGCAGCAAGAGCTTTCAGGGCTGGCACCTTCCTTGTGGGACAAGGAGCCGGACGTTTGCCTTTTCGAAAAATTGCAATGCCGAGAACGAACACCGTGAGGTGTACCGTTCCTGGGCAAGCACAGATCCCCAGTGCTGTTGTGCCTGTGGATAGGCTGCACGGGGACAGTGAAGAGCAGCAAGAGCTTTCAGGGCTGGCACCTTCCTTGTGGGACAAGGAGCCGGATGTTTGCCTTTTCGGAAAGAGGTTCTGCTGAGAACGAACACCGTGAGGTGTACCGTTCCTGTCTAAGTACAGATCCCCAGTGCTGTTGTGCCTGTGCATAGGCTGCACGGGGACAGTGAAGAGCAGCAAGAGCTTTCAGGGCTGGCACCTTCCTTGTGGGACAAGGAGCCGGACGTTTGCCTTTTCGGTAAGAGGCTCTGCTGAGAACGAACACCGTGAGGTGTACCGTTCCTGGGCAAGCACAGATCCCCAGTGCTGTTGTGCCTGTGCATAGGCTGCACGGGAACAGTGAAGAGCAGCAAGAGCTTTCAGGGCTGGCACCTTCCTTGTGGGACAAGGAGCCGGACGTTTGCCTTTTCGGAAGGAGCGTCTGCCGAGTACAAGCGCCGTGAGATGTGCAGCCTGTGGGCAAGCACAGATCCCCAGTGCTGTTGTGCCTGTGGATAGGGTGCACGGGGACAGTGAAGAGCAGCAAGAGCTTTCAGGGCTGGCACCTTCCTTGTGGGACAAGGAGCCGGACGTTTGCCTTTTCGGAAAGAGGCTCTGCTGAGAAAGAACACCGTGAGGTGTACCGTTCCTGTCTAAGTACAGATTCCCAAAGCTGTTGTGCCTGTGGATAGGGTGCCCGGGGACAGTGAAGAGCAGCAAGAGCTTTCAGGGCTGGCACCTTCCTTGTGGGACAAGGAGCCGGACGTTTGCCTTTTCGGAAGGAGCGTCTGCCGAGTACAAGCGCCGTGAGATGTGCAGCCTGTGGGCAAGCACAGATCCCCAGTGCTGTTGTGCCTGTGGATAGGGTGCCCGGGGACAGTGAAGAGCAGCAAGAGCTTTCAGGGCTGGCACCTTCCTTGTGGGACAAGGAGCCGGACGTTTGCCTTTTCGGTAAGAGGCTCTGCTGAGAACGAACACCGTGAGGTGTACCGTTCCTGTCTAAGTACAGATTCCCAAAGCTGTTGTGCCTGTGGATAGGGTGCACAGGGACAGTGAAGAGCAGCAAGAGCTTTCAGGGCTGGCACCTTCCTTGTGGGACAAGGAGCCGGACGTTTGCCTTTTCGGAAAGAGGCTCTGCTGAGTACAAGCGCCGTGAGATGTGCAGCCTGTGGGCAAGCACAGATCCCCAGTGCTGTTGTGCCTGTGCATAGGCTGCACGGGGACAGTGAAGAGCAGCAAGAGCTTTCAGGGCTGGCACCTTCCTTGTGGGACAAGGAGCCGGACATTTGCCTTTTCGGAAAGAGGCTCTGCTGAGAACGAACACCGTGAGGTGTACCGTTCCTGGGCAAGCACAGATCCCCAGTGCTGTTGTGCCTGTGGATAGGGTGCCCGGGGACAGTGAAGAGCAGCAAGAGCTTTCAGGGCTGGCACCTTCCTTGTGGGACAAGGAGCCGGACGTTTGACTTTTCGAAAGGAGCGTCTGCCGAGTACAAGCGCCGTGAGATGTGCAGCCTGTGGGCAAGCACAGATCCCCAGTGCTGTTGTGCCTGTGCATAGGCTGCACGGGGACAGTGAAGAGCAGCAAGAGCTTTCAGGGCTGGCACCTTCCTTGTGGGACAAGGAGCCGGACGTTTGCTTTTTCGGAAAATTGCAATGCCGAGAACGAACACCGTGAGGTGTACCGTTCCTGGGCAAGCACAGATCCCCAGTGCTGTTGTGCCTGTGGATAGGGTGCACGGGGACAGTGAAAAGCAGCAAGAGCTTTCAGGGCTGGCACCTTCCTTGTGGGACAAGGAGCCGGACGTTTGCCTTTTCGGAAGGAGCGTCTGCCGAGTACAAGCGCCGTGAGATGTGCAGCCTGTGGGCAAGCACAGATCCCCAGTGCTGTTGTGCCTGTGCATAGGCTGCATGGGGACAGTGAAGAGCAGCAAGAGCTTTCAGGGCTGGCACCTTCCTTGTGGGACAAGGAGCCGGACGTTTGCCTTTTCAGAAAATTGCAATGCCGAGAACGAACACCGTGAGGTGTACCGTTCCTGGGCAAGCACAGATCCCCAGTGCTGTTGTGCCTGTGGATAGGGTGCACGGGGACAGTGAAGAGCAGCAAGAGCTTTCAGGGCTGGCACCTTCCTTGTGGGACAAGGAGCCGGACGTTTGCCTTTTCGGAAGGAGCGTCTGCCGAGTACAAGCGCCGTGAGATGTGCAGCCTGTGGGCAAGCAGAGATCCCCAGTGCTGTTGTGCCTGTGCATAGGGTGCACGGGGACAGTGAAGAGCAGCAAGAGCTTTCAGGGCTGGCACCTTCCTTGTGGGACAAGGAGCCGGAGGTTTGCCTTTTCGGAAAGAGGCTCTGCTGAGAACGAACACCGTGAGGTGTACCGTTCCTGTCTAAGCACAGATCCCCAGTGCTGTTGTGCCTGTGCATAGGGTGCACGGGGACAGTGAAGAGCAGCAAGAGCTTTCAGGGCTGGCACCTTCCTTTTGGGACAAGGAGCCGCACGTTTGCCTTTTCGGTAAGAGGGTCTGCTGAGAACGAACACTGTGAGGTGTACCGTTCCTGTCTAAGTACAGATCCCCAGTGCTGTTGTGCCTGTGGATAGGGTGCACGGGGACAGTGAAGAGCAGCAAGAGCTTTCAGGGCTGGCACCTTCCTTGTAGGAGAAGGAGCCGGACGTTTGCCTTTTAGGTAAGAGGCTCTGCTGAGAACGAACACCGTGAGGTGTATCGTTCCTGGGCAAGCACAGATCCCCAGTGCTGTTGTGCCTGTGCATAGGCTGCACGGGGACAGTGAAGAGCAGCAAGAGCTTTCAGGGCTGGCACCTTCCTTGTGGGACAAGGAGCCGGACGTTTGCCTTTTCGGAAAATTGCAATGCCGAGAACGAACACCGTGAGGTGTACCGTTCCTGTCTAAGCACAGATCCCCAGTGCTGTTGTGCCTGTGCATAGGCTGCACGGGGACAGTGAAGAGCAGCAAGAGCTTTCAGGGCTGGCACCTTCCTTGTGGGACAAGGAGCCGGATGTTTGCCTTTTCGGAAAGAGGTTCTGCTGAGAACGAACACCGTGAGGTGTACCGTTCCTGTCTAAGTACAGATCCCCAGTGCTGTTGTGCCTGTGCATAGGCTGCACGGGGACAGTGAAGAGCAGCAAGAGCTTTCAGGGCTGGCACCTTCCTTGTGGGACAAGGAGCCGGACGTTTGCCTTTTCGGTAAGAGGCTCTGCTGAGAAGGCACACCGTGAGGTGTACCGTTCCTGGGCAAGCACAGATCCCCAGTGCTGTTGTGCCTGTGCATAGGCTGCACGGGAACAGTGAAGAGCAGCAAGAGCTTTCAGGGCTGGCACCTTCCTTGTGGGACAAGGAGCCGGACGTTTGCCTTTTCGGAAGGAGCGTCTGCCGAGTACAAGCGCCGTGAGATGTGCAGCCTGTGGGCAAGCACAGATCCACAGTGCTGTTGTGCCTGTGCATAGGCTGCACGGGGACAGTGAAGAGCAGCAAGAGCTTTCAGGGCTGGCACCTTCCTTGTGAGACAATGAGCCGGACGTTTGCCTTTTCAGAAAATTGCAATGCCGAGAACGAACACTGTGAGGTGTACCGTTCCTGTCTAAGTACAGATCCCCAGTGCTGTTGTGCCTTTGCATAGGGTGCACGGGGACAGTGAAGAGCAGCAAGAGCTTTCAGGGCTGGCACCTTCCTTGTGGGACAAGGAGCCGGACGTTTGCCTTTTCGGAAGGAGCGTCTGCCGAGTACAAGCGCCGTGAGATGTGCAGCCTGTGGGCAAGCAGAGATCCCCAGTGCTGTTGTGCCTGTGCATAGGCTGCACGGGGACAGTGAAGAGCAGCAAGAGCTTTCAGGGCTGGCACCTTCCTTGTGGGACATGGAGCCGGAGGTTTGCCTTTTCGGAAAGAGGCTCTGCTGAGAACGAACACCGTGAGGTGTACTGTTCCTGTCTAAGTACAGATTCCCAAAGCTGTTGTGCCTGTGGATAGGGTGCACGGGGACAGTGAAGAGCAGCAAGAGCTTTCTGGGCTGGCACCTTCCTTGTGGGACAAGGAGCCGGACGTTTGCCTTTTCGGAAAGAGGATCTGCTGAGAACGAACACCGTGAGGTGTACCGTTCCTGTCTAAGCACAGATCCCCAGTGCTGTTGTGCCTGTGCATAGGGTGCACGGGGACAGTGAAGAGCAGCAAGAGCTTTCAGGGCTGGCACCTTCCTTTTGGGACAAGGAGCCGGACGTTTGCCTTTTCGAAAAATTGCAATGCCGAGAACGAACACCGTGAGGTGTACCGTTCCTGGGCAAGCACAGATCCCCAGTGCTGTTGTGCCTGTGGATAGGGTGCACGGGGACAGTGAAGAGCAGCAAGAGCTTTCAGGGCTGGCACCTTCCTTGTGGGACAAGGAGCCGGATGTTTGCCTTTTCGGAAAGAGGTTCTGCTGAGAACGAACACCGTGAGGTGTACCGTTCCTGTCTAAGTACAGATCCCCAGTGCTGTTGTGCCTGTGCATAGGCTGCACGGGGACAGTGAAGAGCAGCAAGAGCTTTCAGGGCTGGCACCTTCCTTGTGGGACAAGGAGCCGGACGTTTGCCTTTTCGGTAAGAGGCTCTGCTGAGAACGAACACCGTGAGGTGTACCGTTCCTGGGCAAGCACAGATCCCCAGTGCTGTTGTGCCTGTGCATAGGCTGCACGGGAACAGTGAAGAGCAGCAAGAGCTTTCAGGGCTGGCACCTTCCTTGTGGGACAAGGAGCCGGACGTTTGCCTTTTCGGAAGGAGCGTCTGCCGAGTACAAGCGCCGTGAGATGTGCAGCCTGTGGGCAAGCACAGATCCCCAGTGCTGTTGTGCCTGTGGATAGGGTGCACGGGGACAGTGAAGAGCAGCAAGAGCTTTCAGGGCTGGCACCTTCCTTGTGGGACAAGGAGCCGGACGTTTGCCTTTTCGGAAAGAGGCTCTGCTGAGAACGAACACCGTGAGGTGTACCGTTCCTGTCTAAGTACAGATTCCCAAAGCTGTTGTGCCTGTGGATAGGGTGCCCGGGGACAGTGAAGAGCAGCAAGAGCTTTCAGGGCTGGCACCTTCCTTGTGGGACAAGGAGCCGGACGTTTGCCTTTTCGGAAGGAGCGTCTGCCGAGTACAAGCGCCGTGAGATGTGCAGCCTGTGGGCAAGCACAGATCCCCAGTGCTGTTGTGCCTGTGGATAGGGTGCACGGGGACAGTGAAGAGCAGCAAGAGCTTTCAGGGCTGGCACCTTCCTTGTGGGACAAGGAGCCGGACGTTTGCCTTTTCGGTAAGAGGCTCTGCTGAGAACGAACACCGTGAGGTGTACCGTTCCTGGGCAAGCACAGATCCCCAGTGCTGTTGTGCCTGTGCATAGGGTGCACGGGGACAGTGAAGAGCAGCAAGAGCTTTCAGGGCTGGCACCTTCCTTGTGGGACAAGGAGCCGGACGTTTGCCTTTTCGGTAAGAGGCTCTGCTGAGAACGAACACCGTGAGGTGTACCGTTCCTGGGCAAGCACAGATCCCCAGTGCTGTTGTGCCTGTGCATAGGCTGCACGGGAACAGTGAAGAGCAGCAAGAGCTTTCAGGGCTGGCACCTTCCTTGTGGGACAAGGAGCCGGACGTTTGCCTTTTCGGAAAGAGGCTCTGCTGAGAACGAACACCGTGAGGTGTACCGTTCCTGTCTAAGCACAGATCCCCAGTGCTGTTGTGCCTGTGCATAGGGTGCACGGGGACAGTGAAGAGCAGCAAGAGCTTTCAGGGCTGGCACCTTCCTTTTGTGACAAGGAGCCGGACGTTTGCCTTTTCGGTAAGAGGCTCTGCTGAGAACGAACACTTGAGGTGTACCGTTCCTGTCTAAGTACAGATCCCCAGTGCTGTTGTGCCTGTGGATAGGGTGCACGGGGACAGTGAAGAGCAGCAAGAGCTTTCAGGGCTGGCACCTTCCTTGTAGGAGAAGGAGCCGGACGTTTGCCTTTTAGGTAAGAGGCTCTGCTGAGAACGAACACCATGAGGTGTATCGTTCCTGGGCAAGCACAGATCCCCAGTGCTGTTGTGCCTGTGCATAGGCTGCACGGGGACAGTGAAGAGCAGCAAGAGCTTTCTGGGCTGGCACCTTCCTTGTGGGACAAGGAGCCGGACGTTTGCCTTTTCGGAAAATTGCAATGCCGAGAACGAACACCGTGAGGTGTACCGTTCCTGGGCAAGCACAGATCCCCAGTGCTGTTGTGCCTGTGGATAGGGTGCACGGGGACAGTGAAGAGCAGCAAGAGCTTTCAGGGCTGGCACCTTCCTTGTGGGACAAGGAGCCGGATGTTTGCCTTTTCGGAAAGAGGTTCTGCTGAGAACGAAAACCGTGAGGTGTACCGTTCCTGGGCAAGCACAGATCCCCAGTGCTGTTGTGCCTGTGCATAGGCTGCACGGGGACAGTGAAGAGCAGCAAGAGCTTTCAGGGCTGGCACCTTCCTTGTGGGACAAGGAGCCGGACGTTTGCCTTTTCGGTAAGAGGCTCTGCTGAGAACGCACACCGTGAGGTGTACCGTTCCTGGGCAAGCACAGATCCCCAGTGCTGTTGTGCCTGTGCATAGGCTGCACGGGAACAGTGAAGAGCAGCAAGAGCTTTCAGGGCTGGCACCTTCCTTGTGGGACAAGGAGCCGGACGTTTGCCTTTTCGGAAGGAGCGTCTGCCGAGTACAAGCGCCGTGAGATGTGCAGCCTGTGGGCAAGCACAGATCCCCAGTGCTGTTGTGCCTGTGCATAGGCTGCACGGGGACAGTGAAGAGCAGCAAGAGCTTTCAGGGCTGGCACCTTCCTTGTGGGACATGGAGCCGGAGGTTTGCCTTTTCGGAAAGAGGCTCTGCTGAGAACGAACACCGTGAGGTGTACCGTTCCTGTCTAAGTACAGATTCCCAAAGCTGTTGTGCCTGTGGATAGGGTGCACGGGGACAGTGAAGAGCAGCAAGAGCTTTCTGGGCTGGCACCTTCCTTGTGGGACAAGGAGCCGGACGTTTGCCTTTTCGGAAAGAGGATCTGCTGAGAACGAACACCGTGAGGTGTACCGTTCCTGTCTAAGCACAGATCCCCAGTGCTGTTGTGCCTGTGCATAGGGTGCACGGGGACAGTGAAGAGCAGCAAGAGCTTTCAGGGCTGGCACCTTCCTTTTGGGACAAGGAGCCGGACGTTTGCCTTTTCGAAAAATTGCAATGCCGAGAACGAACACCGTGAGGTGTACCGTTCCTGGGCAAGCACAGATCCCCAGTGCTGTTGTGCCTGTGGATAGGGTGCACGGGGACAGTGAAGAGCAGCAAGAGCTTTCAGGGCTGGCACCTTCCTTGTGGGACAAGGAGCCGGATGTTTGCCTTTTCGGAAAGAGGTTCTGCTGAGAACGAACACCGTGAGGTGTACCGTTCCTGTCTAAGTACAGATCCCCAGTGCTGTTGTGCCTGTGCATAGGCTGCACGGGGACAGTGAAGAGCAGCAAGAGCTTTCAGGGCTGGCACCTTCCTTGTGGGACAAGGAGCCGGACGTTTGCCTTTTCGGTAAGAGGCTCTGCTGAGAACGAACACCGTGAGGTGTACCGTTCCTGGGCAAGCACAGATCCCCAGTGCTGTTGTGCCTGTGGATAGGGTGCACGGGGACAGTGAAGAGCAGCAAGAGCTTTCAGGGCTGGCACCTTCCTTGTGGGACAAGGAGCCGGACGTTTGCCTTTTCGGAAGGAGCGTCTGCCGAGTACAAGCGCCGTGAGATGTGCAGCCTGTGGGCAAGCACAGATCCCCAGTGCTGTTGTGCCTGTGGATAGGGTGCACGGGGACAGTGAAGAGCAGCAAGAGCTTTCAGGGCTGGCACCTTCCTTGTGGGACAAGGAGCCGGACGTTTGCCTTTTCGGAAAGAGGCTCTGCTGAGAACGAACACCGTGAGGTGTACCGTTCCTGTCTAAGTACAGATTCCCAAAGCTGTTGTGCCTGTGGATAGGGTGCCCGGGGACAGTGAAGAGCAGCAAGAGCTTTCAGGGCTGGCACCTTCCTTGTGGGACAAGGAGCCGGACGTTTGCCTTTTCGGAAGGAGCGTCTGCCGAGTACAAGCGCCGTGAGATGTGCAGCCTGTGGGCAAGCACAGATCCCCAGTGCTGTTGTGCCTGTGGATAGGGTGCACGGGGACAGTGAAGAGCAGCAAGAGCTTTCAGGGCTGGCACCTTCCTTGTGGGACAAGGAGCCGGACGTTTGCCTTTTCGGAAAGAGGCTCTGCTGAGAACGAACACCGTGAGGTGTACCGTTCCTGTCTAAGTACAGATTCCCAAAGCTGTTGTGCCTGTGGATAGGGTGCACGGGGACAGTGAAGAGCAGCAAGAGCTTTCTGGGCTGGCACCTTCCTTGTGGGACAAGGAGCCGGACGTTTGCCTTTTCGGTAAGAGGCTCTGCTGAGAACGAACACCGTGAGGTGTACCGTTCCTGGGCAAGCACAGATCCCCAGTGCTGTTGTGCCTGTGCATAGGCTGCACGGGAACAGTGAAGAGCAGCAAGAGCTTTCAGGGCTGGCACCTTCCTTGTGGGACAAGGAGCCGGACGTTTGCCTTTTCGGAAGGAGCGTCTGCCGAGTACAAGCGCCGTGAGATGTGCAGCCTGTGGGCAAGCACAGATCCCCAGTGCTGTTGTGCCTGTGCATAGGCTGCACGGGGACAGTGAAGAGCAGCAAGAGCTTTCAGGGCTGGCACCTTCCTTGTGGGACAAGGAGCCGGACATTTGCCTTTTCGGAAAGAGGCTCTGCTGAGAACGAACACCGTGAGGTGTACCGTTCCCGTCTAAGTACAGATTCCCAAAGCTGTTGTGCCTGTGGATAGGCTGCACGGGGACAGTGAAGAGCAGCAAGAGCTTTCAGGGCTGGCACCTTCCTTGTGGGACAAGGAGCCGGACGTTTGCCTTTTCGGAAGGAGCGTCTGCCGAGTACAAGCGCCGTGAGATGTGCAGCCTGTGGGCAAGCAGAGATCCGCAGTGCTGTTGTGCCTGTGCATAGGCTGCACGGGGACAGTGAAGAGCAGCAAGAGCTTTCAGGGCTGGCACCTTCCTTGTGGGACAAGGAGCCGGACGTTTGCCTTTTCGGTAAGAGGCTCTGCTGAGAACGCACACCGTGAGGTGTACCGTTCCTGGGCAAGCACAGATCCCCAGTGCTGTTGTGCCTGTGCATAGGGTGCACGGGGACAGTGAAGAGCAGCAAGAGCTTTCAGGGCTGGCACCTTCCTTGTGGGACAAGGAGCCGGACGTTTGCCTTTTCGGAAGGAGCGTCTGCCGAGTACAAGCGCCGTGAGATGTGCAGCCTGTGGGCAAGCACAGATCCCCATTGCTGTTGTGCCTGTGGATAGGGTGCACGGGGACAGTGAAGAGCAGCAAGAGCTTTCAGGGCTGGCACCTTCCTTTTGGGACAAGGAGCCGGACGTTTGCCTTTTCGGAAAGAGGCTCTGCTGAGAACGAACACCGTGAGGTGTACCGTTCCTGTCTAAGTACAGATTCCCAGTGCTGTTGTGCCTGTGGATAGGGTGCACGGGGACAGTGAAGAGCAGCAAGAGCTTTCTGGGCTGGCACCTTCCTTGTGGGACAAGGAGCCGGACGTTTGCCTTTTCGGAAAGAGGCTCTGCTGAGTACAAGCGCCGTGAGATGTGCAGCCTGTGGGCAAGCACAGATCCCCAGTGCTGTTGTGCCTGTGCATAGGGTGCACGGGGACAGTGAAGAGCAGCAAGAGCTTTCAGGGCTGGCACCTTCCTTGTGGGACAAGGAGCCGGACGTTTGCCTTTTCGGAAAGAGGCTCTGCTGAGAACGAACACCGTGAGGTGTACCGTTCCTGGGCAAGCACAGATCCCCAGTGCTGTTGTGCCTGTGGATAGGGTGCACGGGGACAGTGAAGAGCAGCAAGAGCTTTCAGGGCTGGCACCTTCCTTGTGGGACAAGGAGCCGGACGTTTGCCTTTTCGCAAAATTGCAATGCCGAGAACGAACACCGTGAGGTGTACCGTTCCTGGGCAAGCACAGATCCCCAGTGCTGTTGTGCCTGTGGATAGGGTGCACGGGGACAGTGAAGAGCAGCAAGAGCTTTCAGGGCTGGCACCTTCCTTGTGGGACAAGGAGCCGGACGTTTGCCTTTTCGGAAGGAGCGTCTGCCGAGTACAAGCGCCGTGAGATGTGCAGCCTGTGGGCAAGCACAGATCCCCAGTGCTGTTGTGCCTGTGCATAGGCTGCACGGGGACAGTGAAGAGCAGCAAGAGCTTTCAGGGCTGGCACCTTCCTTGTGGGACAAGGAGCCGGACGTTTGCCTTTTCGGTAAGAGGCTCTGCTGAGAACGAACACCGTGAGGTGTACCGTTCCTGTCTAAGTACAGATTCCCAAAGCTGTTGTGCCTGTGGATAGGGTGCCCGGGGACAGTGAAGAGCAGCAAGAGCTTTCAGGGCTGGCACCTTCCTTGTGGGACAAGGAGCCGGACGTTTGCCTTTTCGGAAGGAGCGTCTGCCGAGTACAAGCGCCGTGAGATGTGCAGCCTGTGGGCAAGCACAGATCCCCAGTGCTGTTGTGCCTGTGGATAGGGTGCACGGGGACAGTGAAGAGCAGCAAGAGCTTTCAGGGCTGGCACCTTCCTTGTGGGACAAGGAGCCGGATGTTTGCCTTTTCGGAAAGAGGTTCTGCTGAGAACGAACACCGTGAGGTGTACCGTTCCTGTCTAAGTACAGATCCCCAGTGCTGTTGTGCCTGTGCATAGGCTGCACGGGGACAGTGAAGAGCAGCAAGAGCTTTCAGGGCTGGCACCTTCCTTGTGGGACAAGGAGCCGGACGTTTGCCTTTTCGGTAAGAGGCTCTGCTGAGAACGAACACCGTGAGGTGTACCGTTCCTGGGCAAGCACAGATCCCCAGTGCTGTTGTGCCTGTGGATAGGGTGCACGGGGACAGTGAAGAGCAGCAAGAGCTTTCAGGGCTGGCACCTTCCTTGTGGGACAAGGAGCCGGACGTTTGCCTTTTCGGAAGGAGCGTCTGCCGAGTACAAGCGCCGTGAGATGTGCAGCCTGTGGGCAAGCACAGATCCCCAGTGCTGTTGTGCCTGTGGATAGGGTGCACGGGGACAGTGAAGAGCAGCAAGAGCTTTCAGGGCTGGCACCTTCCTTGTGGGACAAGGAGCCGGACGTTTGCCTTTTCGGAAAGAGGCTCTGCTGAGAACGAACACCGTGAGGTGTACCGTTCCTGTCTAAGTACAGATTCCCAAAGCTGTTGTGCCTGTGGATAGGGTGCCCGGGGACAGTGAAGAGCAGCAAGAGCTTTCAGGGCTGGCACCTTCCTTGTGGGACAAGGAGCCGGACGTTTGCCTTTTCGGAAGGAGCGTCTGCCGAGTACAAGCGCCGTGAGATGTGCAGCCTGTGGGCAAGCACAGATCCCCAGTGCTGTTGTGCCTGTGGATAGGGTGCACGGGGACAGTGAAGAGCAGCAAGAGCTTTCAGGGCTGGCACCTTCCTTGTGGGACAAGGAGCCGGACGTTTGCCTTTTCGGAAAGAGGCTCTGCTGAGAACGAACACCGTGAGGTGTACCGTTCCTGTCTAAGTACAGATTCCCAAAGCTGTTGTGCCTGTGGATAGGGTGCACGGGGACAGTGAAGAGCAGCAAGAGCTTTCTGGGCTGGCACCTTCCTTGTGGGACAAGGAGCCGGACGTTTGCCTTTTCGGTAAGAGGCTCTGCTGAGAACGAACACCGTGAGGTGTACCGTTCCTGGGCAAGCACAGATCCCCAGTGCTGTTGTGCCTGTGCATAGGCTGCACGGGAACAGTGAAGAGCAGCAAGAGCTTTCAGGGCTGGCACCTTCCTTGTGGGACAAGGAGCCGGACGTTTGCCTTTTCGGAAGGAGCGTCTGCCGAGTACAAGCGCCGTGAGATGTGCAGCCTGTGGGCAAGCACAGATCCCCAGTGCTGTTGTGCCTGTGCATAGGCTGCACGGGGACAGTGAAGAGCAGCAAGAGCTTTCAGGGCTGGCACCTTCCTTGTGGGACAAGGAGCCGGACATTTGCCTTTTCGGAAAGAGGCTCTGCTGAGAACGAACACCGTGAGGTGTACCGTTCCCGTCTAAGTACAGATTCCCAAAGCTGTTGTGCCTGTGGATAGGCTGCACGGGGACAGTGAAGAGCAGCAAGAGCTTTCAGGGCTGGCACCTTCCTTGTGGGACAAGGAGCCGGACGTTTGCCTTTTCGGAAGGAGCGTCTGCCGAGTACAAGCGCCGTGAGATGTGCAGCCTGTGGGCAAGCAGAGATCCGCAGTGCTGTTGTGCCTGTGCATAGGCTGCACGGGGACAGTGAAGAGCAGCAAGAGCTTTCAGGGCTGGCACCTTCCTTGTGGGACAAGGAGCCGGACGTTTGCCTTTTCGGTAAGAGGCTCTGCTGAGAACGCACACCGTGAGGTGTACCGTTCCTGGGCAAGCACAGATCCCCAGTGCTGTTGTGCCTGTGCATAGGGTGCACGGGGACAGTGAAGAGCAGCAAGAGCTTTCAGGGCTGGCACCTTCCTTGTGGGACAAGGAGCCGGACGTTTGCCTTTTCGGAAGGAGCGTCTGCCGAGTACAAGCGCCGTGAGATGTGCAGCCTGTGGGCAAGCACAGATCCCCATTGCTGTTGTGCCTGTGGATAGGGTGCACGGGGACAGTGAAGAGCAGCAAGAGCTTTCAGGGCTGGCACCTTCCTTTTGGGACAAGGAGCCGGACGTTTGCCTTTTCGGAAAGAGGCTCTGCTGAGAACGAACACCGTGAGGTGTACCGTTCCTGTCTAAGTACAGATTCCCAGTGCTGTTGTGCCTGTGGATAGGGTGCACGGGGACAGTGAAGAGCAGCAAGAGCTTTCAGGGCTGGCACCTTCCTTGTGGGACAAGGAGCCGGACGTTTGCCTTTTCGGAAAGAGGCTCTGCTGAGTACAAGCGCCGTGAGATGTGCAGCCTGTGGGCAAGCACAGATCCCCAGTGCTGTTGTGCCTGTGCATAGGGTGCACGGGGACAGTGAAGAGCAGCAAGAGCTTTCAGGGCTGGCACCTTCCTTGTGGGACAAGGAGCCGGACGTTTGCCTTTTCGGAAAGAGGCTCTGCTGAGAACGAACACCGTGAGGTGTACCGTTCCTGGGCAAGCACAGATCCCCAGTGCTGTTGTGCCTGTGGATAGGGTGCACGGGGACAGTGAAGAGCAGCAAGAGCTTTCAGGGCTGGCACCTTCCTTGTGGGACAAGGAGCCGGACGTTTGCCTTTTCGGAAGGAGCGTCTGCCGAGTACAAGCGCCGTGAGATGTGCAGCCTGTGGGCAAGCACAGATCCCCAGTGCTGTTGTGCCTGTGCATAGGCTGCACGGGGACAGTGAAGAGCAGCAAGAGCTTTCAGGGCTGGCACCTTCCTTGTGGGACAAGGAGCCGGACGTTTGCCTTTTCGGTAAGAGGCTCTGCTGAGAACGAACACCGTGAGGTGTACCGTTCCTCGGCAAGCACAGATCCCCAGTGCTGTTGTGCCTGTGCATAGGCTGCACGGGGACAGTGAAGAGCAGCAAGAGCTTTCAGGGCTGGCACCTTCCTTGTGGGACAAGGAGCCGGACGTTTGCCTTTTCGGAAGGAGCGTCTGCCGAGTACAAGCGCCGTGAGATGTGCAGCCTGTGGGCAAGCACAGATCCCCAGTGCTGTTGTGCCTGTGGATAGGGTGCACGGGGACAGTGAAGAGCAGCAAGAGCTTTCAGGGCTGGCACCTTCCTTGTGGGACAAGGAGCCGGATGTTTGCCTTTTCGGAAAGAGGTTCTGCTGAGAACGAACACCGTGAGGTGTACCGTTCCTGTCTAAGTACAGATCCCCAGTGCTGTTGTGCCTGTGGATAGGGTGCACGGGGACAGTGAAGAGCAGCAAGAGCTTTCAGGGCTGGCACCTTCCTTGTGGGACAAGGAGCCGGACGTTTGCCTTTTCGGTAAGAGGCTCTGCTGAGAACGAACACCGTGAGGTGTACCGTTCCTGTCTAAGTACAGATTCCCAAAGCTGTTGTGCCTGTGGATAGGGTGCACGGGGACAGTGAAGAGCAGCAAGAGCTTTCAGGGCTGGCACCTTCCTTGTGGGACAAGGAGCCGGACGTTTGCCTTTTCCGTAAGAGGCTCTGCTGAGAACGAACACCGTGAGGTGTACCGTTCCTGGGCAAGCACAGATCCCCAGTGCTGTTGTGCCTGTGCATAGGCTGCACGGGGACAGTGAAGAGCAGCAAGAGCTTTCAGGGCTGGCACCTTCCTTGTGGGACAAGGAGCCGGACGTTTGCCTTTTCGGAAGGAGCGTCTGCAGAGTACAAGTGCCGAGAGATGTGCAGCCTGTGGGCAAGCACAGATCCCCAGTGCTGTTGTGCCTGTGCATACGCTGCACGGGGACAGTGAAGAGCAGCAAGAGCTTTCAGGGCTGGCACCTTCCTTGTGGGACAAGGAGCCAGACGTTTGCCTTTTCGGAAAATCGCAATGCCGAGAACAGACACCGTGAGGTATACCGTTCCTCGGCAAGCACAGATCCCCAGTGCTGTTGTGCCTGTGCATAGGCTGCACGGGGACAGTGAAGAGCAGCAAGAGCTTTCAGGGCTGGCACCTTCCTTGTGGGACAAGGAGCCGGACGTTTGCCTTTTCGGAAAGAGGCTCTGCTGAGAACGAACACCATGAGGTGTACCGTTCCTGTCTAAGTACAGATTCCCAAACCTGTTGTGCCTGTGGATAGGGTGCACGGGGACAGTGAAGAGCAGCAAGAGCTTTCAGGGCTGGCACCTTCCTTGTGGGACAAGGAGCCGGACGTTTGCCTTTTCGGAAAGAGGCTCTGCTGAGTACAAGCGCCGTGAGATGTGTAGCCTGTGGGCAAGCACAGATCCCCAGTGCTGTTGTGCCTGTGCATAGGCTGCACGGGGACAGTGAAGAGCAGCAAGAGCTTTCAGGGCTGGCACCTTCCTTGTGGGACAAGGAGCCGGACGTTTGCCTTTTCGGAAAATTGCAATGCCGAGAACGAACACCGTGAGGTGTACCATTCCTGGGCAAGCACAGATCCCCAGTGCTGTTGTGCCTGTGGATAGGGTGCACGGGGACAGTGAAGAGCAGCAAGAGCTTTCAGGGCTGGCACCTTCCTTGTGGGACAAGGAGCCGGATGTTTGCCTTTTCGGTAAGAGGCTCTGCTGAGAACGAACACCGTGAGGTGTACCGTTCCTGTCTAAGTACAGATCCCCAGTGCTGTTGTGCCTGTGGATAGGGTGCACGGGGACAGTGAAGAGCAGCAAGAGCTTTCAGGGCCGGCACCTTCCTTGTGGGACAAGGAGCCGGACGTTTGCCTTTTCGGAAAGAGGTTCTGCTGAGAACGAACACCGTGAGGTGTACCGTTCCTGTCTAAGTACAGATCCCCAGTGCTGTTGTGCCTGTGGATAGGGTGCACGGGGACAGTGAAGAGCAGCAAGAGCTTTCAGGGCTGGCACCTTCCTTGTGGGACAAGGAGCCGGACGTTTGCCTTTTCGGTAAGAGGCTCTGCTGAGAACGAACACCGTGAGGTGTACCGTTCCTGTCTAAGTACAGATTCCCAAAGCTGTTGTGCCTGTGGATAGGGTGCACGGGGACAGTGAAGAGCAGCAAGAGCTTTCAGGGCTGGCACCTTCCTTGTGGGACAAGGAGCCGGACGTTTGCCTTTTCCGTAAGAGGCTCTGCTGAGAACGAACACCGTGAGGTGTACCGTTCCTGGGCAAGCACAGATCCCCAGTGCTGTTGTGCCTGTGCATAGGCTGCACGGGGACAGTGAAGAGCAGCAAGAGCTTTCAGGGCTGGCACCTTCCTTGTGGGACAAGGAGCCGGACGTTTGCCTTTTCGGAAGGAGCGTCTGCAGAGTACAAGAGCCGAGAGATGTGCAGCCTGTGGGCAAGCACAGATCCCCAGTGCTGTTGTGCCTGTGCATACGCTGCACGGGGACAGTGAAGAGCAGCAAGAGCTTTCAGGGCTGGCACCTTCCTTGTGGGACAAGGAGCCAGACGTTTGCCTTTTCGGAAAATCGCAATGCCGAGAACAGACACCGTGAGGTATACCGTTCCTCGGCAAGCACAGATCCCCAGTGCTGTTGTGCCTGTGCATAGGCTGCACGGGGACAGTGAAGAGCAGCAAGAGCTTTCAGGGCTGGCACCTTCCTTGTGGGACAAGGAGCCGGACGTTTGCCTTTTCGGAAAGAGGCTCTGCTGAGAACGAACACCATGAGGTGTACCGTTCCTGTCTAAGTACAGATTCCCAAACCTGTTGTGCCTGTGGATAGGGTGCACGGGGACAGTGAAGAGCAGCAAGAGCTTTCAGGGCTGGCACCTTCCTTGTGGGACAAGGAGCCGGACGTTTGCCTTTTCGGAAAGAGGCTCTGCTGAGTACAAGCGCCGTGAGATGTGTAGCCTGTGGGCAAGCACAGATCCCCAGTGCTGTTGTGCCTGTGCATAGGCTGCACGGGGACAGTGAAGAGCAGCAAGAGCTTTCAGGGCTGGCACCTTCCTTGTGGGACAAGGAGCCGGACGTTTGCCTTTTCGGAAAATTGCAATGCCGAGAACGAACACCGTGAGGTGTACCATTCCTGGGCAAGCACAGATCCCCAGTGCTGTTGTGCCTGTGGATAGGGTGCACGGGGACAGTGAAGAGCAGCAAGAGCTTTCAGGGCTGGCACCTTCCTTGTGGGACAAGGAGCCGGATGTTTGCCTTTTCGGTAAGAGGCTCTGCTGAGAACGAACACCGTGAGGTGTACCGTTCCTGTCTAAGTACAGATCCCCAGTGCTGTTGTGCCTGTGGATAGGGTGCACGGGGACAGTGAAGAGCAGCAAGAGCTTTCAGGGCCGGCACCTTCCTTGTGGGACAAGGAGCCGGACGTTTGCCTTTTCGGAAAGAGGTTCCGCTGAGAAAGAACACCGTGAGGTGTACCGTTCCTGGGCAAGCACAGATCCCCAGTGCTGTTGTGCCTGTGCATAGGCTGCACGGGGACAGTGAAGAGCAGCAAGAGCTTTCAGGGCTGGCACCTTCCTTGTGGGACAAGGAGCCGGACGTTTGCCTTTTCGGAAAGAGGCTCTGCTGAGAACGAACACCGTGAGGTGTACCGTTCCTGGGCAAGCACAGATCCCCAGTGCTGTTGTGCCTGTGGATAGGCTGCACGGGGACAGTGAAGAGCAGCAAGAGCTTTCAGGGCTGGCACCTTCCTTGTGGGACAAGGAGCCGGACGTTTGCCTTTTCGCAAAATTGCAATGCCGAGAACGAACACCGTGAGGTGTACCGTTCCTGGGCAAGCACAGATCCCCAGTGCTGTTGTGCCTGTGGATAGGGTGCACGGGGACAGTGAAGAGCAGCAAGAGCTTTCTGGGCTGGCACCTTCCTTGTGGGACAAGGAGCCGGACGTTTGCCTTTTCGGAAGGAGCGTCTGCCGAGTACAAGCGCCGTGAGATGTGCAGCCTGTGGGCAAGCACAGATCCCCAGTGCTGTTGTGCCTGTGCATAGGCTGCACGGGGACAGTGAAGAGCAGCAAGAGCTTTCAGGGCTGGCACCTTCCTTGTGGGACAAGGAGCCGGACGTTTGCCTTTTCGGTAAGAGGCTCTGCTGAGAACGAACACCGTGAGATGTACCGTTCCTGTCTAAGCACAGATCCCCAGTGCTGTTGTGCCTGTGGATAGGGTGCACGGGGACAGTGAAGAGCAGCAAGAGCTTTCAGGGCTGGCACCTTCCTTGTGGGACAAGGAGCCGGACGTTTGCCTTTTCGGAAGGAGCGTCTGCCGAGTACAAGCGCCGTGAGATGTGCAGCCTGTGGGCAAGCACAGATCCCCAGTGCTGTTGTGCCTGTGGATAGGGTGCACGGGGACAGTGAAGAGCAGCAAGAGCTTTCAGGGCTGGCACCTTCCTTGTGGGACAAGGAGCCGGACGTTTGCCTTTTCGGAAAGAGGCTCTGCTGAGAACGAACACCGTGAGGTGTACCATTCCTGTCTAAGTACAGATTCCCAAAGCTGTTGTGCCTGTGGATAGGGTGCACGGGGACAGTGAAGAGCAGCAAGAGCTTTCTGGGCTGGCACCTTCCTTGTGGGACAAGGAGCCGGACGTTTGCCTTTTCGGAAAATTGCAATGCCGAGAACGAACACCGTGAGGTGTACCGTTCCTGGGCAAGCACAGATCCCCAGTGCTGTTGTGCCTGTGGATAGGGTGCACGGGGACAGTGAAGAGCAGCAAGAGCTTTCAGGGCTGGCACCTTCCTTGTGGGACAAGGAGCCGGATGTTTGCCTTTTCGGAAAGAGGTTCTGCTGAGAACGAACACCGTGAGGTGTACCGTTCCTGTCTAAGTACAGATCCCCAGTGCTGTTGTGCCTGTGGATAGGGTGCACGGGGACAGTGAAGAGCAGCAAGAGCTTTCAGGGCTGGCACCTTCCTTGTGGGACAAGGAGCCGGATGTTTGCCTTTTCGGTAAGAGGCTCTGCTGAGAACGAACACCGTGACGTGTACCGTTCCTGTCTAAGTACAGATTCCCAAAGCTGTTGTGCCTGTGGATAGGGTGCACGGGGACAGTGAAGAGCAGCAAGAGCTTTCAGGGCTGGCACCTTCCTTGTGGGACAAGGAGCCGGACGTTTGCCTTTTCCGTAAGAGGCTCTGCTGAGAACGAACACCGTGAGGTGTACCGTTCCTGGGCAAGCACAGATCCCCAGTGCTGTTGTGCCTGTGCATAGGCTGCACGGGGACAGTGAAGAGCAGCAAGAGCTTTCAGGGCTGGCACCTTCCTTGTGGGACAAGGAGCCGGACGTTTGCCTTTTCGGAAGGAGCGTCTGCAGAGTACAAGTGCCGAGAGATGTGCAGCCTGTGGGCAAGCACAGATCCCCAGTGCTGTTGTGCCTGTGCATACGCTGCACGGGGACAGTGAAGAGCAGCAAGAGCTTTCAGGGCTGGCACCTTCCTTGTGGGACAAGGAGCCAGACGTTTGCCTTTTCGGAAAATCGCAATGCCGAGAACAGACACCGTGAGGTATACCGTTCCTCGGCAAGCACAGATCCCCAGTGCTGTTGTGCCTGTGCATAGGGTGCACGGGGACAGTGAAGAGCAGCAAGAGCTTTCAGGGCTGGCACCTTCCTTGTGGGACAAGGAGCCAGACGTTTGCCTTTTCGGAAGGAACGTCTGCCGAGTACAAGCGCCGTGAGATGTGCAGCCTGTGGGCAAGCACAGATCCCCAGTGCTGTTGTGCCTGTGGATAGGGTGCACGGGGACAGTGAAGAGCAGCAAGAGCTTTCAGGGCTGGCACCTTCCTTGTGGGACAGGGAGACGGACGTTTGCCTTTTCGGAAGGAGCGTCTGCCGAGTACAAGCGCCGTGAGATGTGCAGCCTGTGGGCAAGCACAGATCCCCAGTGCTGTTGTGCCTGTGGATAGGGTGCACGGGGACAGTGAAGAGCAGCAAGAGCTTTCAGGGCTGGCACCTTCCTTGTGGGACAAGGAGCCGGACGTTTGCCTTTTCGGAAAGAGGCTCTGCTGAGAACGAACACCGTGAGGTGTACCGTTCCTGTCTAAGTACAGATTCCCAAACCTGTTGTGCCTGTGGATAGGGTGCACGGGGACAGTGAAGAGCAGCAAGAGCTTTCAGGGCTGGCACCTTCCTTGTGGGACAAGGAGCCGGACGTTTGCCTTTTCGGAAAGAGGCTCTGCTGAGTACAAGCGCCGTGAGATGTGTAGCCTGTGGGCAAGCACAGATCCCCAGTGCTGTTGTGCCTGTGCATAGGCTGCACGGGGACAGTGAAGAGCAGCAAGAGCTTTCAGGGCTGGCACCTTCCTTGTGGGACAAGGAGCCGGACGTTTGCCTTTTCGGAAAGAGGCTCTGCTGAGAACGAACACCGTGAGGTGTACCGTTCCTGGGCAAGCACAGATCCCCAGTGCTGTTGTGCCTGTGGATAGGGTGCACGGGGACAGTGAAGAGCAGCAAGAGCTTTCAGGGCTGGCACCTTCCTTGTGGGACAAGGAGCCGGACGTTTGCCTTTTCGAAAGGAGCGTCTGCCGAGTACAAGCGCCGTGAGATGTGCAGCCTGTGGGCAAGCACAGATCCCCAGTGCTGTTGTGCCTGTGCATAGGCTGCACGGGGACAGTGAAGAGCAGCAAGAGCTTTCTGGGCTGGCACCTTCCTTGTGGGACAAGGAGCCGGACGTTTGCCTTTTCGGAAAATTGCAATGCCGAGAACGAACACCGTGAGGTGTACCGTTCCTGGGCAAGCACAGATCCCCAGTGCTGTTGTGCCTGTGGATAGGGTGCACGGGGACAGTGAAGAGCAGCAAGAGCTTTCAGGGCTGGCACCTTCCTTGTGGGAAAAGGAGCCGGATGTTTGCCTTTTCGGTAAGAGGCTCTGCTGAGAACGAACACCGTGAGGTGTACCGTTCCTGTCTAAGTACAGATCCCCAGTGCTGTTGTGCCTGTGGATAGGGTGCACGGGGACAGTGAAGAGCAGCAAGAGCTTTCAGGGCTGGCACCTTCCTTGTGGGACAAGGAGCCGGACGTTTGCCTTTTCGGAAAGTGGTTCCGCTGAGAAAGAACACCGTGAGGTGTACCGTTCCTGGGCAAGCACAGATCCCCAGTGCTGTTGTGCCTGTGGATAGGGTGCCCGGGGACAGTGAAGAGCAGCAAGAGCTTTCAGGGCTGGCACCTTCCTTGTGGGACAAGGAGCCGGACGTTTGCCTTTTCGGAAGGAGCGTCTGCCGAGTACAAGCGCCGTGAGATGTGCAGCCTGTGGGCAAGCAGAGATCCCCAGTGCTGTTGTGCCTGTGCATAGGCTGCACGGGGACAGTGAAGAGCAGCAAGAGCTTTCAGGGCTGGCACCTTCCTTGTGGGACAAGGAGCCGGACGTTTGCCTTTTCGGAATGAGGTTCTGCTGAGAACGAACACCGTGAGGTGTACCATTCCTGGGCAAGCACAGATCCCCAGTGCTGTTGTGCCTGTGGATAGGGTGCACGGGGACAGTGAAGAGCAGCAAGAGCTTTCAGGGCTGGCACCTTCCTTGTGGGACAAGGAGCCGGACGTTTGCCTTTTCGGAAAATTGCAATGCCGAGAACGAACACCGTGAGGTGTACCGTTCCTGGGCAAGCACAGATCCCCAGTGCTGTTGTGCCTGTGGATAGGGTGCACGGGGACAGTGAAAAGCAGCAAGAGCTTTCAGGGCTGGCACCTTCCTTGTGGGACAAGGAGCCGGACGTTTGCCTTTTCGGTAAGAGGCTCTGCTGAGAACGAACACCGTGAGGTGTACCGTTCCTGTCTGAGTACAGATCCCCAGTGCTGTTGTGCCTGTGGATAGGGTGCACGGGGACAGTGAAGAGCAGCAAGAGCTTTCAGGGCTGGCACCTTCCTTGTGGGACAAGGAGCCGGACGTTTGCCTTTTCGGAAAGAGGCTCTGCTGAGAACGAACACCGTGAGGTATACCGTTCCTGTCTAAGTAGAGATTCCCAAAGCTGTTGTGCCTGTGGATAGGGTGCACGGGGACAGTGAAGAGCAGCAAGAGCTTTCAGGGCTGGCACCTTCCTTGTGGGACAAGGAGCCGGACGTTTGCCTTTTTGGAAAGAGGCTCTGCTGAGAACGAACACCGTGAGGTGTATCGTTCCTGGGCAAGCACAGATCCCCAGTGCTGTTGTGCCTGTGCATAGGGTGCCCGGGGACAGTGATGAGCAGCAAGAGCTTTCTGGGCTGGCACCTTCCTTGTGGGACAAGGAGCCGGACGTTTGCCTTTTCGGAAGGAGCGTCTGCCGAGTACAAGCGCCGTGAGATGTGCAGCTTGTGGGCAAGCACAGATCCCCAGTGCTGTTGTGCCTGTGCATAGGCTGCACGGGGACAGTGAAGAGCAGCAAGAGCTTTCAGGGCTGGCACCTTCCTTGTGGGACAAGGAGCCGGACGTTTGCCTTTTTGGAAAGAGGCTCTGCTGAGAACGAACACCGTGAGGTGTACCGTTCCTGGGCAAGCACAGATCCCCAGTGCTGTTGTGCCTGTGCATAGGCTGCACGGGGACAGTGAAGAGCAGCAAGAGCTTTCAGGGCCGGCACCTTCCTTGTGGGAGAAGGAGCCAGACGTTTGCCTTTTCGGAAGGAGCGTCTGCCGAGTACAAGCGCCGTGAGATGTGCAGCCTGTGGGCAAGCACAGATCCCCAGTGCTGTTGTGCCTGTGGATAGGGTGCATGGGGACAGTGAAGAGCAGCAAGAGCTTTCAGGGCTGGCACCTTCCTTGTGGGACAAGGAGCCGGACGTTTGCCTTTTCGGAAGGAGCGTCTGCCGAGTACAAGCGCCGTGAGATGTGCAGCCTGTGGGCAAGCAAAGATCCCCAGTGCTGTTGTGCCTGTGCATAGGCTGCACGGGGACAGTGAAGAGCAGCAAGAGCTTTCAGGGCTGGCACCTTCCTTGTGGGACAAGGAGCCGGACGTTTGCCTTTTCGCAAAATTGCAATGCCGAGAACGAACACCGTGAGGTGTACCGTTCCTGGGCAAGCACAGATCCCCAGTGCTGTTGTGCCTGTGGATAGGGTGCACGGGGACAGTGAAAAGCAGCAAGAGCTTTCTGGGCTGGCACCTTCCTTGTGGGACAAAGAGCCGGACGTTTGCCTTTTCGGAAGGAGCGTCTGCCGAGTACAAGCGCCGTGAGATGTGCAGCCTGTGGGCAAGCACAGATCCCCAGTGCTGTTGTGCCTGTGCATAGGCTGCACGGGGACAGTGAAGAGCAGCAAGAGCTTTCAGGGCTGGCACCTTCCTTGTGGGACAAGGAGCCGGACGTTTGCCTTTTCAGAAAATTGCAATGCCGAGAACGAACACCGTGAGGTGTACCGTTCCTGGGCAAGCACAGATCCCCAGTGCTGTTGTGCCTGTGGATAGGGTGCACGGGGACAGTGAAGAGCAGCAAGAGCTTTCAGGGCTGGCACCTTCCTTGTGGGACAAGGAGCCGGACGTTTTCCTTTTCAGAAGGAGCGTCTGCCGAGTACAAGCGCCGTGAGATGTGCAGCCTGTGGGCAATCACAGATCCCCAGTGCTGTTGTGCCTGTGGATAGGGTGCCCGGGGACAGTGAAGAGCAGCAAGAGCTTTCTGGGCTGGCACCTTCCTTGTGGGACAAGGAGCCGGACGTTTGCCTTTTCGGAAAGAGGCTCTGCTGAGTACAAGCGCCGTGAGATGTGCAGCCTGTGGGCAAGCACAGATCCCCAGTGCTGTTGTGCCTGTGCATAGGCTGCACGGGGACAGTGAAGAGCAGCAAGAGCTTTCAGGGCTGGCACCTTCCTTGTGGGACAAGGAGCCGGACGTTTGCCTTTTCGGAAAGAGGCTCTGCTGAGAACGAACACCGTGAGGTGTACCGTTCCTGGGCAAGCACAGATCCCCAGTGCTGTTGTGCCTGTGCATAGGCTGCACGGGGACAGTGAAGAGCAGCAAGAGCTTTCAGGTCTGGCAACTTCCTTGTAGGAGAAGGAGCGGGACGTTTGCCTTTTAGGTAAGAGGCTCTGCTGAGAACGAACACCGTGAGGTGTATCGTTCCTGGGCAAGCACAGATCCCCAGTGCTGTTGTGCCTGTGCATAGGCTGCACGGGGACAGTGAAGAGCAGCAAGAGCTTTCTGGGCTGGCACCTTCCTTGTGGGACAAGGAGCCGGACGTTTGCCTTTTCGAAAAATTGCAATGCCGAGAACGAACACCGCGAGGTGTACCGTTCCTGGGCAAGCACAGATCCCCAGTGCTGTTGTGCCTGTGGATAGGGTGCACGGGGACAGTGAAGAGCAGCAAGAGCTTTCAGGGCTGGCACCTTCCTTGTGGGACAAGGAGCCGGAGGTTTGCCTTTTCGGAAAGAGGTTCTGCTGAGAACGAACACCGTGAGGTTTACCGTTCCTGGGCAAGCACAGATCCCCAGTGCTGTTGTGCCTGTGGATAGGGTGCACGGGGACAGTGAAGAGCAGCAAGAGCTTTCAGGGCTGGCACCTTCCTTGTGGGACAAGGAGCCGGACGTTTGCCTTTTCGGTAAGAGGCTCTGCTGAGAACGAACACCGTGAGGTGTACCGTTCCTGGGCAAGCACAGATCCCCAGTGCTGTTGTGCCTGTGGATAGGGTGCACGGGGACAGTGAAGAGCAGCAAGAGCTTTCAGGTCTGGCAACTTCCTTGTAGGAGAAGGAGCCGGACGTTTGCCTTTTAGGTAAGAGGCTCTGCTGAGAACGAACACCGGGAAGGTGTATCGTTCCTGGGCAAGCACAGATCCCCAGTGCTGTTGTGCCTGTGCATAGGCTGCACGGGGACAGTGCAGAGCAGCAAGAGCTTTCTGGGCTGGCACCTTCCTTGTGGGACAAGGAGCCGGACTTTTGCCTTTTCGAAAAATTGCAATGCCGAGAACGAACACCGCGAGGTGTACCGTTCCTGGGCAAGCACAGATCCCCAGTGCTGTTGTGCCTGTGCATAGGGTGCACGGGGACAGTGAAGAGCAGCAAGAGCTTTCAGGGCTGGCACCTTCCTTGTGGGACAAGGAGCCGGACGTTTGCCTTTTCGGTAAGAGGCTCTGCTGAGAACGAACACCGTGAGGTGTACCGTTCCTGGGCAAGCACAGATCCCCAGTGCTGTTGTGCCTGTGGATAGGGTGCACGGGGACAGTGAAGAGCAGCAAGAGCTTTCAGGGCTGGCACCTTCCTTGTGGGACAAGGAGCCGGACGTTTGCCTTTTCGGTAAGAGGCTCTGCTGAGAACGAACACCGTGAGGTGTACCGTTCCTGGGCAAGCACAGATCCCCAGTGCTGTTGTGCCTGTGCATAGGCTGCACGGGAACAGTGAAGAGCAGCAAGAGCTTTCAGGGCTGGCACCTTCCTTGTGGGACAAGGAGCCGGACGTTTGCCTTTTCGGAAGGAGCGTCTGCCGAGTACAAGCGCCGTGAGATGTGCAGCCTGTGGGCAAGCACAGATCCCCAGTGCTGTTGTGCCTGTGCATAGGCTGCATGGGGACAGTGAAGAGCAGCAAGAGCTTTCAGGGCTGGCACCTTCCTTGTGGGACAAGGAGCCGGACGTTTGCCTTTTCGGTAAGAGGCTCTGCTGAGAACGAACACCGTGAGGTGTACCGTTCCTGTCTAAGCACAGATCCCCAGTGCTGTTGTGCCTGTGGATAGGCTGCACGGGGACAGTGAAGAGCAGCAAGAGCTTTCAGGGCTGGCACCTTCCTTGTGGGACAAGGAGCCGGACGTTTGCCTTTTCGGAAGGAGCGTCTGCCGAGTACAAGCGCCGTGAGATGTGCAGCCTGTGGGCAAGCACAGATCCCCAGTGCTGTTGTGCCTGTGGATAGGGTGCACGGGGACAGTGAAGAGCAGCAAGAGCTTTCAGGGCTGGCACCTTCCTTGTGGGACAAGGAGCCAGACGTTTGCCTTTTCGGAAAGAGGCTCTGCTGAGAACGAACACCGTGAGGTGTACCGTTCCTGGGCAAGCACAGATCCCCAGTGCTGTTGTGCCTGTGGATAGGGTGCACGGGGACAGTGAAGAGCAGCAAGAGCTTTCAGGGCTGGCACCTTCCTTGTGGGACAAGGAGCCGGACGTTTGCCTTTTCGAAAGGAGCGTCTGCCGAGTACAAGCGCCGTGAGATGTGCAGCCTGTGGGCAAGCACAGATCCCCAGTGCTGTTGTGCCTGTGCATAGGCTGCACGGGGACAGTGAAGAGCAGCAAGAGCTTTCAGGGCTGGCACCTTCCTTGTGGGACAAGGAGCCGGACGTTTGCCTTTTCGGTAAGAGGCTCTGCTGAGAACGAACACCGTGAGGTGTACCGTTCCCGTCTAAGTACAGATTCCCAAAGCTGTTGTGCCTGTGGATAGGGTGCACGGGGACAGTGAAGAGCAGCAAGAGCTTTCAGGGCTGGCACCTTCCTTGTGGGACAAGGAGCCGGACGTTTGCCTTTTCGGAAGGAGCGTCTGCCGAGTACAAGCGCCGTGAGATGTGCAGCCTGTGGGCAAGCACAGATCCCCAGTGCTGTTGTGCCTGTGGATAGGGTGCACGGGGACAGTGAAGAGCAGCAAGAGCTTTCAGGGCTGGCACCTTCCTTGTGGGACAAGGAGCCGGACGTTTGCCTTTTCGGAAAGAGGCTCTGCTGAGAACGAACACCGTGAGGTGTACCATTCCTGTCTAAGTACAGATTCCCAAAGCTGTTGTGCCTGTGGATAGGGTGCACGGGGACAGTGAAGAGCAGCAAGAGCTTTCTGGGCTGGCACCTTCCTTGTGGGACAAGGAGCCGGACGTTTGCCTTTTCGGAAAATTGCAATGCCGAGAACGAACACCGTGAGGTGTACCGTTCCTGGGCAAGCACAGATCCCCAGTGCTGTTGTGCCTGTGGATAGGGTGCACGGGGACAGTGAAGAGCAGCAAGAGCTTTCAGGGCTGGCACCTTCCTTGTGGGACAAGGAGCCGGATGTTTGCCTTTTCGGTAAGAGGTTCTGCTGAGAACGAACACCGTGAGGTGTACCGTTCCTGTCTAAGTACAGATCCCCAGTGCTGTTGTGCCTGTGGATAGGGTGCACGGGGACAGTGAAGAGCAGCAAGAGCTTTCAGGGCTGGCACCTTCCTTGTGGGACAAGGAGCCGGATGTTTGCCTTTTCGGTAAGAGGCTCTGCTGAGAACGAACACCGTGACGTGTACCGTTCCTGTCTAAGTACAGATTCCCAAAGCTGTTGTGCCTGTGGATAGGGTGCACGGGGACAGTGAAGAGCAGCAAGAGCTTTCAGGGCTGGCACCTTCCTTGTGGGACAAGGAGCCGGACGTTTGCCTTTTCCGTAAGAGGCTCTGCTGAGAACGAACACCGTGAGGTGTACCGTTCCTGGGCAAGCACAGATCCCCAGTGCTGTTGTGCCTGTGCATAGGCTGCACGGGGACAGTGAAGAGCAGCAAGAGCTTTCAGGGCTGGCACCTTCCTTGTGGGACAAGGAGCCGGACGTTTGCCTTTTCGGAAGGAGCGTCTGCAGAGTACAAGTGCCGAGAGATGTGCAGCCTGTGGGCAAGCACAGATCCCCAGTGCTGTTGTGCCTGTGCATACGCTGCACGGGGACAGTGAAGAGCAGCAAGAGCTTTCAGGGCTGGCACCTTCCTTGTGGGACAAGGAGCCAGACGTTTGCCTTTTCGGAAAATCGCAATGCCGAGAACAGACACCGTGAGGTATACCGTTCCTCGGCAAGCACAGATCCCCAGTGCTGTTGTGCCTGTGCATAGGGTGCACGGGGACAGTGAAGAGCAGCAAGAGCTTTCAGGGCTGGCACCTTCCTTGTGGGACAAGGAGCCAGACGTTTGCCTTTTCGGAAGGAACGTCTGCCGAGTACAAGCGCCGTGAGATGTGCAGCCTGTGGGCAAGCACAGATCCCCAGTGCTGTTGTGCCTGTGGATAGGGTGCACGGGGACAGTGAAGAGCAGCAAGAGCTTTCAGGGCTGGCACCTTCCTTGTGGGACAGGGAGACGGACGTTTGCCTTTTCGGAAGGAGCGTCTGCCGAGTACAAGCGCCGTGAGATGTGCAGCCTGTGGGCAAGCACAGATCCCCAGTGCTGTTGTGCCTGTGGATAGGGTGCACGGGGACAGTGAAGAGCAGCAAGAGCTTTCAGGGCTGGCACCTTCCTTGTGGGACAAGGAGCCGGACGTTTGCCTTTTCGGAAAGAGGCTCTGCTGAGAACGAACACCGTGAGGTGTACCGTTCCTGTCTAAGTACAGATTCCCAAACCTGTTGTGCCTGTGGATAGGGTGCACGGGGACAGTGAAGAGCAGCAAGAGCTTTCAGGGCTGGCACCTTCCTTGTGGGACAAGGAGCCGGACGTTTGCCTTTTCGGAAAGAGGCTCTGCTGAGTACAAGCGCCGTGAGATGTGTAGCCTGTGGGCAAGCACAGATCCCCAGTGCTGTTGTGCCTGTGCATAGGCTGCACGGGGACAGTGAAGAGCAGCAAGAGCTTTCAGGGCTGGCACCTTCCTTGTGGGACAAGGAGCCGGACGTTTGCCTTTTCGGAAAGAGGCTCTGCTGAGAACGAACACCGTGAGGTGTACCGTTCCTGGGCAAGCACAGATCCCCAGTGCTGTTGTGCCTGTGGATAGGGTGCACGGGGACAGTGAAGAGCAGCAAGAGCTTTCAGGGCTGGCACCTTCCTTGTGGGACAAGGAGCCGGACGTTTGCCTTTTCGAAAGGAGCGTCTGCCGAGTACAAGCGCCGTGAGATGTGCAGCCTGTGGGCAAGCACAGATCCCCAGTGCTGTTGTGCCTGTGCATAGGCTGCACGGGGACAGTGAAGAGCAGCAAGAGCTTTCTGGGCTGGCACCTTCCTTGTGGGACAAGGAGCCGGACGTTTGCCTTTTCGGAAAATTGCAATGCCGAGAACGAACACCGTGAGGTGTACCGTTCCTGGGCAAGCACAGATCCCCAGTGCTGTTGTGCCTGTGGATAGGGTGCACGGGGACAGTGAAGAGCAGCAAGAGCTTTCAGGGCTGGCACCTTCCTTGTGGGAAAAGGAGCCGGATGTTTGCCTTTTCGGTAAGAGGCTCTGCTGAGAACGAACACCGTGAGGTGTACCGTTCCTGTCTAAGTACAGATCCCCAGTGCTGTTGTGCCTGTGGATAGGGTGCACGGGGACAGTGAAGAGCAGCAAGAGCTTTCAGGGCTGGCACCTTCCTTGTGGGACAAGGAGCCGGACGTTTGCCTTTTCGGAAAGTGGTTCCGCTGAGAAAGAACACCGTGAGGTGTACCGTTCCTGGGCAAGCACAGATCCCCAGTGCTGTTGTGCCTGTGGATAGGGTGCCCGGGGACAGTGAAGAGCAGCAAGAGCTTTCAGGGCTGGCACCTTCCTTGTGGGACAAGGAGCCGGACGTTTGCCTTTTCGGAAGGAGCGTCTGCCGAGTACAAGCGCCGTGAGATGTGCAGCCTGTGGGCAAGCAGAGATCCCCAGTGCTGTTGTGCCTGTGCATAGGCTGCACGGGGACAGTGAAGAGCAGCAAGAGCTTTCAGGGCTGGCACCTTCCTTGTGGGACAAGGAGCCGGACGTTTGCCTTTTCGGAATGAGGTTCTGCTGAGAACGAACACCGTGAGGTGTACCATTCCTGGGCAAGCACAGATCCCCAGTGCTGTTGTGCCTGTGGATAGGGTGCACGGGGACAGTGAAGAGCAGCAAGAGCTTTCAGGGCTGGCACCTTCCTTGTGGGACAAGGAGCCGGACGTTTGCCTTTTCGGAAAATTGCAATGCCGAGAACGAACACCGTGAGGTGTACCGTTCCTGGGCAAGCACAGATCCCCAGTGCTGTTGTGCCTGTGGATAGGGTGCACGGGGACAGTGAAAAGCAGCAAGAGCTTTCAGGGCTGGCACCTTCCTTGTGGGACAAGGAGCCGGACGTTTGCCTTTTCGGTAAGAGGCTCTGCTGAGAACGAACACCGTGAGGTGTACCGTTCCTGTCTGAGTACAGATCCCCAGTGCTGTTGTGCCTGTGGATAGGGTGCACGGGGACAGTGAAGAGCAGCAAGAGCTTTCAGGGCTGGCACCTTCCTTGTGGGACAAGGAGCCGGACGTTTGCCTTTTCGGAAAGAGGCTCTGCTGAGAACGAACACCGTGAGGTATACCGTTCCTGTCTAAGTAGAGATTCCCAAAGCTGTTGTGCCTGTGGATAGGGTGCACGGGGACAGTGAAGAGCAGCAAGAGCTTTCAGGGCTGGCACCTTCCTTGTGGGACAAGGAGCCGGACGTTTGCCTTTTTGGAAAGAGGCTCTGCTGAGAACGAACACCGTGAGGTGTATCGTTCCTGGGCAAGCACAGATCCCCAGTGCTGTTGTGCCTGTGCATAGGGTGCCCGGGGACAGTGATGAGCAGCAAGAGCTTTCTGGGCTGGCACCTTCCTTGTGGGACAAGGAGCCGGACGTTTGCCTTTTCGGAAGGAGCGTCTGCCGAGTACAAGCGCCGTGAGATGTGCAGCTTGTGGGCAAGCACAGATCCCCAGTGCTGTTGTGCCTGTGCATAGGCTGCACGGGGACAGTGAAGAGCAGCAAGAGCTTTCAGGGCTGGCACCTTCCTTGTGGGACAAGGAGCCGGACGTTTGCCTTTTTGGAAAGAGGCTCTGCTGAGAACGAACACCGTGAGGTGTACCGTTCCTGGGCAAGCACAGATCCCCAGTGCTGTTGTGCCTGTGCATAGGCTGCACGGGGACAGTGAAGAGCAGCAAGAGCTTTCAGGGCCGGCACCTTCCTTGTGGGACAAGGAGCCAGACGTTTGCCTTTTCGGAAGGAGCGTCTGCCGAGTACAAGCGCCGTGAGATGTGCAGCCTGTGGGCAAGCACAGATCCCCAGTGCTGTTGTGCCTGTGGATAGGGTGCATGGGGACAGTGAAGAGCAGCAAGAGCTTTCAGGGCTGGCACCTTCCTTGTGGGACAAGGAGCCGGACGTTTGCCTTTTCGGAAGGAGCGTCTGCCGAGTACAAGCGCCGTGAGATGTGCAGCCTGTGGGCAAGCAAAGATCCCCAGTGCTGTTGTGCCTGTGCATAGGCTGCACGGGGACAGTGAAGAGCAGCAAGAGCTTTCAGGGCTGGCACCTTCCTTGTGGGACAAGGAGCCGGACGTTTGCCTTTTCGCAAAATTGCAATGCCGAGAACGAACACCGTGAGGTGTACCGTTCCTGGGCAAGCACAGATCCCCAGTGCTGTTGTGCCTGTGGATAGGGTGCACGGGGACAGTGAAAAGCAGCAAGAGCTTTCTGGGCTGGCACCTTCCTTGTGGGACAAAGAGCCGGACGTTTGCCTTTTCGGAAGGAGCGTCTGCCGAATACAAGCGCCGTGAGATGTGCAGCCTGTGGGCAAGCACAGATCCCCAGTGCTGTTGTGCCTGTGCATAGGCTGCACGGGGACAGTGAAGAGCAGCAAGAGCTTTCAGGGCTGGCACCTTCCTTGTGGGACAAGGAGCCGGACGTTTGCCTTTTCAGAAAATTGCAATGCCGAGAACGAACACCGTGAGGTGTACCGTTCCTGGGCAAGCACAGATCCCCAGTGCTGTTGTGCCTGTGGATAGGGTGCACGGGGACAGTGAAGAGCAGCAAGAGCTTTCAGGGCTGGCACCTTCCTTGTGGGACAAGGAGCCGGACGTTTTCCTTTTCAGAAGGAGCGTCTGCCGAGTACAAGCGCCGTGAGATGTGCAGCCTGTGGGCAATCACAGATCCCCAGTGCTGTTGTGCCTGTGGATAGGGTGCCCGGGGACAGTGAAGAGCAGCAAGAGCTTTCTGGGCTGGCACCTTCCTTGTGGGACAAGGAGCCGGACGTTTGCCTTTTCGGAAAGAGGCTCTGCTGAGTACAAGCGCCGTGAGATGTGCAGCCTGTGGGCAAGCACAGATCCCCAGTGCTGTTGTGCCTGTGCATAGGCTGCACGGGGACAGTGAAGAGCAGCAAGAGCTTTCAGGGCTGGCACCTTCCTTGTGGGACAAGGAGCCGGACGTTTGCCTTTTCGGAAAGAGGCTCTGCTGAGAACGAACACCGTGAGGTGTACCGTTCCTGGGCAAGCACAGATCCCCAGTGCTGTTGTGCCTGTGCATAGGCTGCACGGGGACAGTGAAGAGCAGCAAGAGCTTTCAGGTCTGGCAACTTCCTTGTAGGAGAAGGAGCGGGACGTTTGCCTTTTAGGTAAGAGGCTCTGCTGAGAACGAACACCGTGAGGTGTATCGTTCCTGGGCAAGCACAGATCCCCAGTGCTGTTGTGCCTGTGCATAGGCTGCACGGGGACAGTGAAGAGCAGCAAGAGCTTTCTGGGCTGGCACCTTCCTTGTGGGACAAGGAGCCGGACGTTTGCCTTTTCGAAAAATTGCAATGCCGAGAACGAACACCGCGAGGTGTACCGTTCCTGGGCAAGCACAGATCCCCAGTGCTGTTGTGCCTGTGGATAGGGTGCACGGGGACAGTGAAGAGCAGCAAGAGCTTTCAGGGCTGGCACCTTCCTTGTGGGACAAGGAGCCGGAGGTTTGCCTTTTCGGAAAGAGGTTCTGCTGAGAACGAACACCGTGAGGTTTACCGTTCCTGGGCAAGCACAGATCCCCAGTGCTGTTGTGCCTGTGGATAGGGTGCACGGGGACAGTGAAGAGCAGCAAGAGCTTTCAGGGCTGGCACCTTCCTTGTGGGACAAGGAGCCGGACGTTTGCCTTTTCGGTAAGAGGCTCTGCTGAGAACGAACACCGTGAGGTGTACCGTTCCTGGGCAAGCACAGATCCCCAGTGCTGTTGTGCCTGTGGATAGGGTGCACGGGGACAGTGAAGAGCAGCAAGAGCTTTCAGGTCTGGCAACTTCCTTGTAGGAGAAGGAGCCGGACGTTTGCCTTTTAGGTAAGAGGCTCTGCTGAGAACGAACACCGGGAAGGTGTATCGTTCCTGGGCAAGCACAGATCCCCAGTGCTGTTGTGCCTGTGCATAGGCTGCACGGGGACAGTGCAGAGCAGCAAGAGCTTTCTGGGCTGGCACCTTCCTTGTGGGACAAGGAGCCGGACTTTTGCCTTTTCGAAAAATTGCAATGCCGAGAACGAACACCGCGAGGTGTACCGTTCCTGGGCAAGCACAGATCCCCAGTGCTGTTGTGCCTGTGCATAGGGTGCACGGGGACAGTGAAGAGCAGCAAGAGCTTTCAGGGCTGGCACCTTCCTTGTGGGACAAGGAGCCGGACGTTTGCCTTTTCGGTAAGAGGCTCTGCTGAGAACGAACACCGTGAGGTGTACCGTTCCTGGGCAAGCACAGATCCCCAGTGCTGTTGTGCCTGTGGATAGGGTGCACGGGGACAGTGAAGAGCAGCAAGAGCTTTCAGGGCTGGCACCTTCCTTGTGGGACAAGGAGCCGGACGTTTGCCTTTTCGGTAAGAGGCTCTGCTGAGAACGAACACCGTGAGGTGTACCGTTCCTGGGCAAGCACAGATCCCCAGTGCTGTTGTGCCTGTGCATAGGCTGCACGGGAACAGTGAAGAGCAGCAAGAGCTTTCAGGGCTGGCACCTTCCTTGTGGGACAAGGAGCCGGACGTTTGCCTTTTCGGAAGGAGCGTCTGCCGAGTACAAGCGCCGTGAGATGTGCAGCCTGTGGGCAAGCACAGATCCCCAGTGCTGTTGTGCCTGTGCATAGGCTGCATGGGGACAGTGAAGAGCAGCAAGAGCTTTCAGGGCTGGCACCTTCCTTGTGGGACAAGGAGCCGGACGTTTGCCTTTTCGGTAAGAGGCTCTGCTGAGAACGAACACCGTGAGGTGTACCGTTCCTGTCTAAGCACAGATCCCCAGTGCTGTTGTGCCTGTGGATAGGCTGCACGGGGACAGTGAAGAGCAGCAAGAGCTTTCAGGGCTGGCACCTTCCTTGTGGGACAAGGAGCCGGACGTTTGCCTTTTCGGAAGGAGCGTCTGCCGAGTACAAGCGCCGTGAGATGTGCAGCCTGTGGGCAAGCACAGATCCCCAGTGCTGTTGTGCCTGTGGATAGGGTGCACGGGGACAGTGAAGAGCAGCAAGAGCTTTCAGGGCTGGCACCTTCCTTGTGGGACAAGGAGCCAGACGTTTGCCTTTTCGGAAAGAGGCTCTGCTGAGAACGAACACCGTGAGGTGTACCGTTCCTGGGCAAGCACAGATCCCCAGTGCTGTTGTGCCTGTGGATAGGGTGCACGGGGACAGTGAAGAGCAGCAAGAGCTTTCAGGGCTGGCACCTTCCTTGTGGGACAAGGAGCCGGACGTTTGCCTTTTCGAAAGGAGCGTCTGCCGAGTACAAGCGCCGTGAGATGTGCAGCCTGTGGGCAAGCACAGATCCCCAGTGCTGTTGTGCCTGTGCATAGGCTGCACGGGGACAGTGAAGAGCAGCAAGAGCTTTCAGGGCTGGCACCTTCCTTGTGGGACAAGGAGCCGGACGTTTGCCTTTTCGGTAAGAGGCTCTGCTGAGAACGAACACCGTGAGGTGTACCGTTCCCGTCTAAGTACAGATTCCCAAAGCTGTTGTGCCTGTGGATAGGGTGCACGGGGACAGTGAAGAGCAGCAAGAGCTTTCAGGGCTGGCACCTTCCTTGTGGGACAAGGAGCCGGACGTTTGCCTTTTCGGAAGGAGCGTCTGCCGAGTACAAGCGCCGTGAGATGTGCAGCCTGTGGGCAAGCACAGATCCCCAGTGCTGTTGTGCCTGTGGATAGGGTGCACGGGGACAGTGAAGAGCAGCAAGAGCTTTCAGGGCTGGCACCTTCCTTGTGGGACAAGGAGCCGGACGTTTGCCTTTTCGGAAAATTGCAATGCCGAGAACGAACACCGTGAGGTGTACCGTTCCTGGGCAAGCACAGATCCCCAGTGCTGTTGTGCCTGTGGATAGGGTGCACGGGGACAGTGAAGAGCAGCAAGAGCTTTCAGGGCTGGCACCTTCCTTGTGGGACAAGGAGCCGGACGTTTGCCTTTTCGGAAAGAGGCTCTGCTGAGAAAGAACACCGTGAGGTGTACCGTTCCTGTGCAAGCACAGATCCCCAGTGCTGTTGTGCCTGTGGATAGGGTGCACGGGGACAGTGAAGAGCAGCAAGAGCTTTCAGGGCTGGCACCTTCCTTGTGGGACAAGGAGCCGGACGTTTGCCTTTTCGGTAAGAGGCTCTGCTGAGAACGAACACCGTGAGGTGTACCGTTCCTGGGCAAGCACAGATCCCCAGTGCTGTTGTGCCTGTGCATAGGCTGCACGGGAACAGTGAAGAGCAGCAAGAGCTTTCAGGGCTGGCACCTTCCTTGTGGGACAAGGAGCCGGACGTTTGCCTTTTCGGAAGGAGCGTCTGCCGAGTACAAGCGCCGTGAGATGTGCAGCCTGTGGGCAAGCACAGATCCCCAGTGCTGTTGTGCCTGTGCATAGGCTGCATGGGGACAGTGAAGAGCAGCAAGAGCTTTCAGGGCTGGCACCTTCCTTGTGGGACAAGGAGCCGGACGTTTGCCTTTTCGGTAAGAGGCTCTGCTGAGAACGAACACCGTGAGGTGTACCGTTCCTGTCTAAGCACAGATCCCCAGTGCTGTTGTGCCTGTGGATAGGGTGCACGGGGACAGTGAAGAGCAGCAAGAGCTTTCTGGGCTGGCACCTTCCTTGTGGGACAAGGAGCCGGACGTTTGCCTTTTCGGAAGGAGCGTCTGCCGAGTACAAGCGCCGTGAGATGTGCAGCCTGTGGGCAAGCAGAGATCCCCAGTGCTGTTGTGCCTGTGGATAGGGTGCACGGGGACAGTGAAGAGCAGCAAGAGCTTTCAGGGCTGGCACCTTCCTTGTGGGACAAGGAGCCAGACGTTTGCCTTTTCGGAAAGAGGCTCTGCTGAGAACGAACACCGTGAGGTGTACCGTTCCTGGGCAAGCACAGATCCCCAGTGCTGTTGTGCCTGTGGATAGGGTGCACGGGGACAGTGAAGAGCAGCAAGAGCTTTCAGGGCTGGCACCTTCCTTGTGGGACAAGGAGCCGGACGTTTGCCTTTTCGAAAGGAGCGTCTGCCGAGTACAAGCGCCGTGAGATGTGCAGCCTGTGGGCAAGCACAGATCCCCAGTGCTGTTGTGCCTGTGCATAGGCTGCACGGGGACAGTGAAGAGCAGCAAGAGCTTTCAGGGCTGGCACCTTCCTTGTGGGACAAGGAGCCGGACGTTTGCCTTTTCGGTAAGAGGCTCTGCTGAGAACGAACACCGTGAGGTGTACCGTTCCCGTCTAAGTACAGATTCCCAAAGCTGTTGTGCCTGTGGATAGGGTGCACGGGGACAGTGAAGAGCAGCAAGAGCTTTCAGGGCTGGCACCTTCCTTGTGGGACAAGGAGCCGGACGTTTGCCTTTTCGGAAGGAGCGTCTGCCGAGTACAAGCGCCGTGAGATGTGCAGCCTGTGGGCAAGCACAGATCCCCAGTGCTGTTGTGCCTGTGGATAGGGTGCACGGGGACAGTGAAGAGCAGCAAGAGCTTTCAGGGCTGGCACCTTCCTTGTGGGACAAGGAGCCGGACGTTTGCCTTTTCGGAAAATTGCAATGCCGAGAACGAACACCGTGAGGTGTACCGTTCCTGGGCAAGCACAGATCCCCAGTGCTGTTGTGCCTGTGGATAGGGTGCACGGGGACAGTGAAGAGCAGCAAGAGCTTTCAGGGCTGGCACCTTCCTTGTGGGACAAGGAGCCGGACGTTTGCCTTTTCGGAAAGAGGCTCTGCTGAGAAAGAACACCGTGAGGTGTACCGTTCCTGTGCAAGCACAGATCCCCAGTGCTGTTGTGCCTGTGGATAGGGTGCACGGGGACAGTGAAGAGCAGCAAGAGCTTTCAGGGCTGGCACCTTCCTTGTGGGACAAGGAGCCGGACGTTTGCCTTTTCGGAAGGAGCGTCTGCCGAGTACAAGAGCCGTGAGATGTGCAGCCTGTGGGCAAGCACAGATCCCCAGTGCTGTTGTGCCTGTGCATAGGCTGCACGGGGACAGTGAAGAGCAGCAAGAGCTGTCTGGGCTGGCACCTTCCTTGTGGGACAAGGAGCCGGACGTTTGCCTTTTCGGAAAACTGCAATGCCGAGAACGAACACCGTGAGGTGTACCGTTCCTGGGCAAGCACAGATCCCCAGTGCTGTTGTGCCTGTGGATAGGGTGCACGGGGACAGTGAAGAGCAGCAAGAGCTTTCAGGGCTGGCACCTTCCTTGTGGGACAAGGAGCCGGACGTTTGCCTTTTCGAAAGGAGCGTCTGCCGAGTACAAGCGCCGTGAGATGTGCAGCCTGTGGGCAAGCACAGATCCCCAGTGCTGTTGTGCCTGTGGATAGGGTGCACGGGGACAGTGAAGAGCAGCAAGAGCTTTCAGGGCTGGCACCTTCCTTGTGGGACAAGGAGCCGGACGTTTGCCTTTTCGGTAAGAGGCTCTGCTGAGAACGAACACCGTGAGGTGTACCGTTCCTGTCTAAGCACAGATCCCCAGTGCTGTTGTGCCTGTGGATAGGGTGCACGGGGACAGTGAAGAGCAGCAAGAGCTTTCAGGGCTGGCACCTTCCTTGTGGGACAAGGAGCCGGACGTTTGCCTTTTCGGAAGGAGCGTCTGCCGAGTACAAGCGCCGTGAGATGTGCAGCCTGTGGGCAAGCACAGATCCCCAGTGCTGTTGTGCCTGTGGATAGGGTGCCCGGGGACAGTGAAGAGCAGCAAGAGCTTTCAGGGCTGGCACCTTCCTTGTGGGACAAGGAGCCGGACGTTTGCCTTTTTGGAAAGAGGCTCTGCTGAGAACGAACACCGTGAGGTGTACCGTTCCTGTCTAAGTACAGATTCCCAAAGCTGTTGTGCCTGTGGATAGGGTGCACGGGGACAGTGAAGAGCAGCAAGAGCTTTCAGGGCTGGCACCTTCCTTGTGGGACAAGGAGCCGGACGTTTGCCTTTTCGGAAAGAGGCTCTGCTGAGAACGAACACCGTGAGGTGTACCGTTCCTGTCTAAGTACAGATCCCCAGTGCTGTTGTGCCTGTGGATAGGGTGCACGGGGACAGTGAAGAGCAGCAAGAGCTTTCAGGGCTGGCACCTTCCTTGTGGGACAAGGAGCCGGACGTTTGCCTTTTCGGAAAGAGGCTCTGCTGAGAAAGAACACCGTGAGGTGTACCGTTCCTGTGCAAGCACAGATCCCCAGTGCTGTTGTGCCTGTGGATAGGGTGCACGGGGACAGTGAAGAGCAGCAAGAGCTTTCAGGGCTGGCACCTTCCTTGTGGGACAAGGAGCCGGACGTTTGCCTTTTCGGAAGGAGCGTCTGCCGAGTACAAGAGCCGTGAGATGTGCAGCCTGTGGGCAAGCACAGATCCCCAGTGCTGTTGTGCCTGTGCATAGGCTGCATGGGGACAGTGAAGAGCAGCAAGAGCTTTCAGGGCTGGCACCTTCCTTGTGGGACAAGGAGCCGGACGTTTGCCTTTTCGATAAGAGGCTCTGCTGAGAACGAACACCGTGAGGTGTACCGTTCCTGGGCAAGCACAGATCCCCAGTGCTGTTGTGCCTGTGCATAGGCTGCACGGGGACAGTGAAGAGCAGCAAGAGCTGTCTGGGCTGGCACCTTCCTTGTGGGACAAGGAGCCGGACGTTTGCCTTTTCGGAAAACTGCAATGCCGAGAACGAACACCGTGAGGTGTACCGTTCCTGGGCAAGCACAGATCCCCAGTGCTGTTGTGCCTGTGGATAGGGTGCACGGGGACAGTGAAGAGCAGCAAGAGCTTTCAGGGCTGGCACCTTCCTTGTGGGACAAGGAGCCGGACGTTTGCCTTTTCGAAAGGAGCGTCTGCCGAGTACAAGCGCCGTGAGATGTGCAGCCTGTGGGCAAGCACAGATCCCCAGTGCTGTTGTGCCTGTGGATAGGGTGCACGGGGACAGTGAAGAGCAGCAAGAGCTTTCAGGGCTGGCACCTTCCTTGTGGGACAAGGAGCCGGACGTTTGCCTTTTCGGAAGGAGCGTCTGCCGAGTACAAGCGCCGTGAGATGTGCAGCCTGTGGGCAAGCACAGATCCCCAGTGCTGTTGTGCCTGTGGATAGGGTGCCCGGGGACAGTGAAGAGCAGCAAGAGCTTTCAGGGCTGGCACCTTCCTTGTGGGACAAGGAGCCGGACGTTTGCCTTTTCGGAAAGAGGCTCTGCTGAGAACGAACACCGTGAGGTGTACCGTTCCTGTCTAAGTACAGATTCCCAAAGCTGTTGTGCCTGTGGATAGGGTGCACGGGGACAGTGAAGAGCAGCAAGAGCTTTCTGGGCTGGCACCTTCCTTGTGGGACAAGGAGCCGTACCTTTGCCTTTTCGGGAAATTGCAATGCCGAGAACGAACACCGTGAGGTGTACCGTTCCTGGGCAAGCACAGATCCCCAGTGCTGTTGTGCCTGTGGATAGGGTGCACGGGGACAGTGAAGAGCAGCAAGAGCTTTCAGGGCTGGCACCTTCCTTGTGGGACAAGGAGCCGGACGTTTGCCTTTTCGGAAAGAGGTTCTGCTGAGAACAAACACCGTGAGGTGTACCGTTCCTGTCTAAGTACAGATCCCCAGTGCTGTTGTGCCTGTGGATAGGGTGCACGGGGACAGTGAAGAGCAGCAAGAGCTTTCAGGGCTGGCACCTTCCTTGTGGGACAAGGAGCCGGATGTTTGCCTTTTCGGTAAGAGGCTCTGCTGAGAACGAACACCGTGAGGTGTACCGTTCCTGTCTAAGTACAGATTCCCAA
Organism: Buteo buteo; assembly: GCF_964188355.1. Taxonomy (NCBI): domain Eukaryota; kingdom Metazoa; phylum Chordata; class Aves; order Accipitriformes; family Accipitridae; genus Buteo; species Buteo buteo. Next base: position 9,828,035 of record NC_134193.1, read on the forward strand.
AGCTGTTGTGCCTGTGGATAGGGTGCACGGGGACAGTGAAGAGCAGCAAGAGCTTTCAGGGCTGGCACCTTCCTTGTGGGACAAGGAGCCGGACGTTTGCCTTTTTGGAATATTGCAATGCCGAGACCGGACACCGTGAGGTGTGCCGTTCCTGGGCAAGCAGAGATCCCCAGTGCTGTTGTGCCTGTGCATAGGCTGCACGGGGACAGTGAAGAGCAGCAAGAGCTTTCAGGGCTGGCACCTTCCTTGTGGGACAAGGAGCCGGACGTTTGCCTTTTTGGAAGGAGCGTCTGCCGAGTACAAGCGCCGTGAGATGTGCAGCCTGTGGGCAAGCACAGATCCCCAGTGCTGTTGTGCCTGTGCATAGGCTGCACGGGGACAGTGAAGAGCAGCAAGAGCTTTCAGGGCTGGCACCTTCCTTGTGGGACAAGGAGCCGGACGTTTGCCTTTTCAGAAGGAGCTTCTTCCGAGTACAAGCGCCGTGAGATGTGCAGCCTGTGGGCAAGCAGAGATCCCCAGTGCTGTTGTGCCTGTGCATAGGCTGCACGGGGACAGTGAAGAGCAGCAAGAGCTTTCAGGGCTGGCACCTTCCTTGTGGGACAAGGAGCCGGACGTTTGCCTTTTCGGTAAGAGGCTCTGCTGAGAACGAACACCGTGAGGTGTACTGTTCCTGGGCAAGCAGAGATCCCCAGTGCTGTTGTGCCTGTGCATAGGCTGCACGGGGACAGTGAAGAGCAGCAAGAGCTTTCAGGGCTGGCACCTTCCTTGTGGGACAAGGAGCCGGACGTTTGCCTTTTCGGAAGGAGCGTCTGCCGAGTACAAGCGCCGTGAGATGTGCAGCCTGTGGGCAAGCAGAGATCCCCAGTGCTGTTGTGCCTGTGCATAGGCTGCACGGGGACAGTGAAGAGCAGCAAGAGCTTTCAGGGCTGGCACCTTCCTTGTGGGACAAGGAGCCGGACGTTTGCCTTTTCGGAAAATTGCAATGCCGAGAACGGACACCGTGAAGTGTACCGTTCCTGTCTAAGTACAGATTCCCAGTGCTGTTGTGCCTGTGGATACGGTGCACGGGGACAGTGAAGAGCAGCAAGAGCTTTCAGAGCTGGCACCTTCCTTGTGGGACAAGGAGCCGGACGTTTGCCTTTTCGGAAGGAGCGTCTGCCGAGTACAAGCGCCGTGAGATGTGCAGCCTGTGGGCAAGCAGAGATCCCCAGTGCTGTTGTGCCTGTGCATAGGCTGCACGGGGACAGTGAAGAGCAGCAAGAGCTTTCAGGGCTGGCACCTTCCTTGTGGGACAAGGAGCCGGACGTTTGCCTTTTCGGTAATAGGCTCTGCTGAGAACGAACACCGTGAGGTGTACCGTTCCTGGGCAAGCACAGATCCCCAGTGCTGTTGTGCCTGTGCATAGGCTGCACGGGGACAGTGAAGAGCAGCAAGAGCTTTCAGGGCTGGCACCTTCCTTGTGGGACAAGGAGCCGGACGTTTGCCTTTTCGGTAAGAGGCTCTGCTGAGAACGAACACCGTGAGGTGTACCGTTCCTGTCTAAGTACAGATTCCCAAAGCTGTTGTGCCTGTGCATAGGCTGCACCGGGACAGTGAAGAGCAGCAAGAGCTTTCAGGGCTGGCACCTTCCTTGTGGGACAAGGAGCCGGACGTTTGCCTTTTCGGAAGGAGCGTCTGCCGAGTACAAGCGCCGTGAGATGTGCAGCCTGTGGGCAAGCACAGATCCCCAGTGCTGTTGTGCCTGTGCATAGGGTGCACGGGGACAGTGAAGAGCAGCAAGAGCTTTCAGGGCTGGCACCTTCCTTGTGGGACAAGGAGCCGGACGTTTGCCTTTTCCGTAAGAGGCTCTGCTGAGAACGAACACCGTGAGGTGTACCGTTCCTGTCTAAGTACAGATTCCCAAAGCTGTTGTGCCTGTAGATAGGGTGCACGGGGACAGTGAAGAGCAGCAAGAGCTTTCAGGGCTGGCACCTTCCTTGTGGGACAAGGAGCCGGACGTTTGCCTTTTCGGAAAGAGGCTCTGCTGAGAAAGAACACCGTGAGGTGTACCGTTCCTGTCTAAGTACAGATTCCCAAAGCTGTTGTGCCTGTGGATAGGGTGCCCGGGGACAGTGAAGAGCAGCAAGAGCTTTCAGGGCTGGCACCTTCCTTGTGGGACAAGGAGCCGGACGTTTGCCTTTTCGGAAAGAGGCTCTGCTGAGAACGAACACCGTGAGGTGTACTGTTCCTGGGCAAGCACAGGTCCCCAGTGCTGTTGTGCCTGTGCATAGGCTGCACGGGGACAGTGAAGAGCAGCAAGAGCTTTCAGGGCTGGCACCTTCCTTGTGGGACAAGGAGCCGGACGTTTGCCTTTTCGGAAGGAGCGTCTGCCGAGTACAAGTGCCGAGAGATGTGCAGCCTGTGGGCAAGCACAGATCCCCAGTGCTGTTGTGCCTGTGCATACGCTGCACCGGGACAGTGAAGAGCAGCAAGAGCTTTCAGGGCTGGCACCTTCCTTGTGGGACAAGGAGCCGGACGTTTGCCTTTTCGGTAAGAGGCTCTGCTGAGAACGAACACCGTGAGGTGTACCGTTCCTGTCTAAGTACAGATTCCCAAAGCTGTTGTGCCTGTTGATAGGGTGCACGGGGACAGTGAAGAGCAGCAAGAGCTTTCAGGGCTGGCACCTTCCTTGTGGGAGAATGAGCCGAACGTTTGCCTTTTCGAAAGGAGCGTCTGCCGAGTACAAGCGCCGTGAGATGTGCAGCCTGTGGGCAAGCAGAGATCCCCAGTGCTGTTGTGCCTGTGCATAGGCTGCACGGGGACAGTGAAGAGCAGCAAGAGCTTTCAGGGCTGGCACCTTCCTTGTGGGACAAGGAGCCGGACGTTTGCCTTTTCGGTAAGAGGCTCTGCTGAGAACGAACACCGTGAGGTGTACCGTTCCTGTCTAAGTAGAGATTCCCAAAGCTGTTGTGCCTGTGCATAGGCTGCACGGGGACAGTGAAAAGCAGCAAGAGCTTTCAGGGCTGGCACCTTCCTTGTGGGACAAGGAGCCGGACGTTTGCCTTTTCGGAAGGAGCGTCTGCCTAGTACAAGTGCTGTGAGATGTGCAGAATGTGGGCAAGCACAGATCCCCAGTGCTGTTGTGCCTGTGCATAGGCTGCACGGGGACAGTGAAGAGCAGCAAGAGCTTTCAGGGCTGGCACCTTCCTTGTGGGACAAGGAGCCGGACGTTTGCCTTTTCCGTAAGAGGCTCTGCTGAGAACGAACACCGTGAGGTGTACCGTTCCTGTCTAAGTACAGATCCCCAGTGCTGTTGTGCCTGTGGATAGGGTGCACGGGGACAATGAAGAGCAGCAAGAGCTTTCAGGGCTGGCACCTTCCTTGTGGGACAAGGAGCCGGACGTTTGCCTTTTCCGTAAGAGGCTCTGCTGAGAACGAACACCGTGAGGTGTGCCGTTCCTGGGCAAGCACAGATCCCCAGTGCTGTTGTGCCTGTGCATAGGCTGCACGGGGACAGTGAAGAGCAGCAAGAGCTTTCAGGGCTGGCACCTTCCTTGTGGGACAAGGAGCCGGACCTTTGCCTTTTCGGAAGGAGCGTCTGCAGAGTACAAGTGCCGAGAGATGTGAAGCCTGTGGGCAAGCACAGATCCCCAGTGCTGTTGTGCCTGTGCATACGCTGCACGGGGACAGTGAAGAGCAGCAAGAGCTTTCAGGGCTGGCACCTTCCTTGTGGGACAAGGAGCCAGACGTTTGCCTTTTCGGAAAATCGCAATGCCGAGAACAGTCACCGTGAAATATACCGTTCCTCGGCAAGCACAGATCCCCAGTGCTGTTGTGCCTGTGCATAGGCTGCACGGGGACAGTGAAGAGCAGCAAGAGCTTTCAGGGCTGGCACCTTCCTTGTGGGACAAGGAGCCAGACGTTTGCCTTTTCGGAAAGAGGCTCTGCTGAGAACGAACACCGTGAGGTGTACCGTTCCTGTCTAAGTACAGATTCCCAAAGCTGTTGTGCCTGTGGATAGGGTGCACGGGGACAGTGAAGAGCAGCAAGAGCTTTCAGGGCTGGCACCTTCCTTGTGGGACAAGGAGCCGGACGTTTGCCTTTTCGGAAGGAGCGTCTGCCGAGTACAAGCGCCGTGAGATGTGCAGCCTGTGGGCAAGCACAGATCCCCAGTGCTGTTGTGCCTGTGGATAGGGTGCACGGGGACAGTGAAGAGCAGCAAGAGCTTTCAGGGCTGGCACCTTCCTTGTGGGACAAGGAGCCGGACGTTTGCCTTTTCCGTAAGAGGCTCTGCTGAGAACGAACACCGTGAGGTGTACCGTTCCTGTCTAAGCACAGATCCCCAGTGCTGTTGTGCCTGTGGATAGGGTGCACGGGGACAGTGAAGAGCAGCAAGAGCTTTCAGGGCTGGCACCTTCCTTGTGGGACAAGGAGCCGGACGTTTGCCTTTTCGGAAGGAGCGTCTGCCGAGTACAAGCGCCGTGAGATGTGCAGCATGTGGGCAAGCAGAGATCCCCAGTGCTGTTGTGCCTGTGCATAGGCTGCACGGGGACAGTGAAGAGCAGCAAGAGCTTTCAGGGCTGGCACCTTCCTTGTGGGACAAGGAGCCGGACGTTTGCCTTTTCGGTAAGAGGCTCTGCTGAGAACGAACACCGTGAGGTGTACCGTTCCTGTCTAAGTACAGATTCCCAAAGCTGTTGTGCCTGTGGATAGGGTGCACGGGGACAGTGAAGAGCAGCAAGAGCTTTCAGGGCTGGCACCTTCCTTGTGGGACAAGGAGCCGGACGTTTGCCATTTCCGTAAGAGGCTCTGCTGAGAACGAACACCGTGAGGTGTGCCGTTCCTGGGCAAGCACAGATCCCCAGTGCTGTTGTGCCTGTGCATAGGCTGCACGGGGACAGTGAAGAGCAGCAAGAGCTTTCAGGGCTGGCACCTTCCTTGTGGGACAAGGAGCCGGACGTTTGCCTTTTCGGAAGGAGCGTCTGCCGAGTACAAGCGCCGTGAGATGTGCAGCCTGTGGGCAAGCACAGATCCCCAGTGCTGTTGTGCCTGTGCATAGGCTGCACGGGGACAGTGAAGAGCAGCCAGAGCTTTCAGGGCTGGCACCTTCCTTGTGGGACAAGGAGCCGGACGTTTGCCTTTTCAGAAGGAGCGTCTGCCGAGTACAAGCGCCGTGAGATGTGCAGCCTGTGGGCAAGCACAGATCCCCAGTGCTGTTGTGCCTGTGCATAGGCTGCACGGGGACAGTGAAGAGCAGCAAGAGCTTTCAGGGCTGGCACCTTCCTTGTGGGACAAGGAGCCGGACGTTTGCCTTTTCGGTAAGAGGCTCTGCTGAGAACGAACACCGTGAGGTGTACCGTTCCTGTCTAAGTACAGATTCCCAAAGCTGTTGTGCCTGTAGATAGGGTGCACGGGGACAGTGAAGAGCAGCAAGAGCTTTCAGGGCTGGCACCTTCCTTGTGGGACAAGGAGCCGGACGTTTGCCTTTTCGGAAAGAGGCTCTGCTGAGAAAGAACACCGTGAGGTGTACCGTTCCTGTCTAAGTACAGATTCCCAAAGCTGTTGTGCCTGTGCATAGGGTGCACGGGGACAGTGAAGAGCAGCAAGAGCTTTCAGGGCTGGCACCTTCCTTGTGGGACAAGGAGCCGGACGTTTGCCTTTTCGGTAAGAGGCTCTGCTGAGAACGAACACCGTGAGGTGTACTGTTCCTGGGCAAGCACAGGTCCCCAGTGCTGTTGTGCCTGTGCATAGGCTGCACGGGGACAGTGAAGAGCAGCAAGAGCTTTCAGGGCTGGCACCTTCCTTGTGGGACAAGGAGCCGGACGTTTGCCTTTTCGGAAGGAGCGTCTGCCGAGTACAAGTGCCGAGAGATGTGCAGCCTGTGGGCAAGCACAGATCCCCAGTGCTGTTGTGCCTGTGCATACGCTGCACGGGGACAGTGAAGAGCAGCAAGAGCTTTCAGGGCTGGCACCTTCCTTGTGGGACAAGGAGCCGGACGTTTGCCTTTTCGGTAAGAGGCTCTGCTGAGAACGAACACCGTGAGGTGTACCGTTCCTGTCTAAGTACAGATTCCCAAAGCTGTTGTGCCTGTGCATAGGCTGCACGGGGACAGTGAAGAGCAGCAAGAGCTTTCAGGGCTGGCACCTTCCTTGTGGGAGAATGAGCCGAACGTTTGCCTTTTCGGAAGGAGCGTCTGCCGAGTACAAGCGCCGTGAGATGTGCAGCCTGTGGGCAAGCAGAGATCCCCAGTGCTGTTGTGCCTGTGCATAGGCTGCACGGGGACAGTGAAGAGCAGCAAGAGCTTTCAGGGCTGGCACCTTCCTTGTGGGACAAGGAGCCGGACGTTTGCCTTTTCCGTAAGAGGCTCTGCTGAGAACGAACACCGTGAGGTGTACCGTTCCTGTCTAAGTAGAGATTCCCAAAGCTGTTGTGCCTGTGCATAGGCTGCACGGGGACAGTGAAAAGCAGCAAGAGCTTTCAGGGCTGGCACCTTCCTTGTGGGACAAGGAGCCGGACGTTTGCCTTTTCGGAAGGAGCGTCTGCCAAGTACAAGTGCTGTGAGCTGTGCAGAATGTGGGCAAGCACAGATCCCCAGTGCTGTTGTGCCTGTGCATAGACTGCACGGGGACAGTGAAGAGCAGCAAGAGCTTTCAGGGCTGGCACCTTCCTTGTGGGACAAGGAGCCGCACGTTTGCCTTTTCTGTAAGAGTCTCTGCTGAGAACGAACACCGTGAGGTGTACCGTTCCTGTCTAAGTAGAGATTCCCAAAGCTGTTGTGCCTGTGGATAGGGTGCACGGGGACAGTGAAGAGCAGCAAGAGCTTTCAGGGCTGGCACCTTCCTTGTGGGACAAGGAGCCGGACGTTTGCCTTTTCCGTAAGAGGCTCTGCTGAGAACGAACACCGTGAGGTGTGCCGTTCCTGGGCAAGCACAGATCCCCAGTGCTGTTGTGCCTGTGCATAGGCTGCACGGGGACAGTGAAGAGCAGCAAGAGCTTTCAGGGCTGGCACCTTCCTTGTGGGACAAGGAGCCGGACGTTTGCCTTTTCGGAAGGAGCGTCTGCAGAGTAGAAGTGCCGAGAGATGTGAAGCCTGTGGGCAAGCACAGATCCCCAGTGCTGTTGTGCCTGTGCATACGCTGCACGGGGACAGTGAAGAGCAGCAAGAGCTTTCAGGGCTGGCACCTTCCTTGTGGGACAAGGAGCCAGACGTTTGCCTTTTCGGAAAATCGCAATGCCGAGAACAGTCACCGTGAGGTATACCGTTCCTCGGCAAGCACAGATCCCCAGTGCTGTTGTGCCTGTGCATAGGCTGCACGGGGACAGTGAAGAGCAGCAAGAGCTTTCAGGGCTGGCACCTTCCTTGTGGGACAAGGAGCCAGACGTTTGCCTTTTCGGAAAGAGGCTCTGCTGAGAACGAACACCGTGAGGTGTACCGTTCCTGTCTAAGTACAGATTCCCAAACCTGTTGTGCCTGTGGATAGGGTGCACGGGGACAGTGAAGAGCAGCAAGAGCTTTCAGGGCTGGCACCTTCCTTGTGGGACAAGGAGCCGGACGTTTGCCTTTTCGGAAGGAGCGTCTGCCGAGTACAAGCGCCGTGAGATGTGCAGCCTGTGGGCAAGCACAGATCCCCAGTGCTGTTGTGCCTGTGGATAGGGTGCACAGGGACAGTGAAGAGCAGCAAGAGCTTTCAGGGCTGGCACCTTCCTTGTGGGACAAGGAGCCGGACGTTTGCCTTTTCCGTAAGAGGCTCTGCTGAGAACGAACACCGTGAGGTGTACCGTTCCTGTCTAAGCACAGATCCCCAGTGCTGTTGTGCCTGTGGATAGGGTGCACGGGGACAGTGAAGAGCAGCAAGAGCTTTCAGGGCTGGCACCTTCCTTGTGGGACAAGGAGCCGGACGTTTGCCTTTTCGAAAGGAGCGTCTGCCGAGTACAAGCGCCGTGAGATGTGCAGCATGTGGGCAAGCAGAGATCCCCAGTGCTGTTGTGCCTGTGCATAGGCTGCACGGGGACAGTGAAGAGCAGCAAGAGCTTTCAGGGCTGGCACCTTCCTTGTGGGACAAGGAGCCGGACGTTTGCCTTTTCCGTAAGAGGCTCTGCTGAGAACGAACACCGTGAGGTGTACCGTTCCTGTCTAAGTACAGAGTCCCAAAGCTGTTGTGCCTGTGGATAGGGTGCACGGGGACAGTGAAGAGCAGCAAGAGCTTTCAGGGCTGGCACCTTCCTTGTGGGACAAGGAGCCGGACGTTTGCCATTTCCGTAAGAGGCTCTGCTGAGAACGAACACCGTGAGGTGTGCCGTTCCTGGGCAAGCACAGATCCCCAGTGCTGTTGTGCCTGTGCATAGGCTGCACGGGGACAGTGAAGAGCAGCAAGAGCTTTCAGGGCTGGCACCTTCCTTGTGGGACAAGGAGCCGGACGTTTGCCTTTTCGGAAGGAGCGTCTGCCGAGTACAAGCGCCGTGAGATGTGCAGCCTGTGGGCAAGCAGAGATCCCCAGTGCTGTTGTGCCTGTGCATAGGCTGCACGGGGACAGTGAAGAGCAGCAAGAGCTTTCAGGGCTGGCACCTTCCTTGTGGGACAAGGAGCCGGACGTTTGCCTTTTCAGAAGGAGCTTCTTCCGAGTACAAGCGCCGTGAGATGTGCAGCCTGTGGGCAAGCAGAGATCCCCAGTGCTGTTGTGCCTGTGCATAGGCTGCACGGGGACAGTGAAGAGCAGCAAGAGCTTTCAGGGCTGGCACCTTCCTTGTGGGACAAGGAGCCGGACGTTTGCCTTTTCGGTAAGAGGCTCTGCTGAGAACGAACACCGTGACGTGTACCGTTCCTGTCTAAGTACAGATCCCCAGTGCTGTTGTGCCTGTGCATAGGCTGCACGGGGACAGTGAAGAGCAGCAAGAGCTTTCAGGGCTGGCACCTTCCTTGTGGGACAAGGAGCCGGACGTTTGCCTTTTCGGTAAGAGGCTCTGCTGAGAACGAACACCGTGAGGTGTACCGTTCCTGTCTAAGTACAGATTCCCAAAGCTGTTGTGCCTGTGCATAGGCTGCACGGGGACAGTGAAAAGCAGCAAGAGCTTTCAGGGGTGGCACCTTCCTTGTGGGACGAGCCGGACGTTTGCCTTTTCGGAAGGAGCGTCTGCCGAGTACAAGCGCCGTGAGATGTGCAGCCTGTGGGCAAGCACAGATCCCCAGTGCTGTTGTGCCTGTGCATAGGCTGCACGGAGACAGTGAAGAGCAGCAAGAGCTTTCAGGGCTGGCACCTTCCTTGTGGGACAAGGAGCCGGACGTTTGCCTTTTCGGAAAGAGGCTCTGCTGAGAACGAACACCGTGAGGTGTACCGTTCCTGTCTAAGTAGAGATTCCCAAAGCTGTTGTGCCTGTGCATAGGCTGCACGGGGACAGTGAAAAGCAGCAAGAGCTTTCAGGGCTGGCACCTTCCTTGTGGGACAAGGAGCCGGACGTTTGCCTTTTCGGTAATAGGCTCTGCTGAGAACGAACACCGTGAGGTGTACCGTTCCTGGGCAAGCACAGATCCCCAGTGCTGTTGTGCCTGTGCATAGGCTGCACGGGGACAGTGAAGAGCAGCAAGAGCTTTCAGGGCTGGCACCTTCCTTGTGGGACAAGGAGCCGGACGTTTGCCTTTTCGGTAAGAGGCTCTGCTGAGAACGAACACCGTGAGGTGTACCGTTCCTGTCTAAGTACAGATTCCCAAAGCTGTTGTGCCTGTAGATAGGGTGCACGGGGACAGTGAAGAGCAGCAAGAGCTTTCAGGGCTGGCACCTTCCTTGTGGGACAAGGAGCCGGACGTTTGCCTTTTCGGTAAGAGGCTCTGCTGAGAACGAACACCGTGACGTGTACCGTTCCTGTCTAAGTACAGATCCCCAGTGCTGTTGTGCCTGTGCATAGGCTGCACGGGGACAGTGAAGAGCAGCAAGAGCTTTCAGGGCTGGCACCTTCCTTGTGGGACAAGGAGCCGGACGTTTGCCTTTTCCGTAAGAGGCTCTGCTGAGAACGAACACCGTGAGGTGTACCGTTCCTGTCTAAGTACAGATTCCCAAAGCTGTTGTGCCTGTGCATAGGCTGCACGGGGACAGTGAAAAGCAGCAAGAGCTTTCAGGGCTGGCACCTTCCTTGTGGGACGAGCCGGACGTTTGCCTTTTCGGAAGGAGCGTCTGCCGAGTACAAGCGCCGTGAGATGTGCAGCCTGTGGGCAAGCACAGATCCCCAGTGCTGTTGTGCCTGTGCATAGGCTGCACGGAGACAGTGAAGAGCAGCAAGAGCTTTCAGGGCTGGCACCTTCCTTGTGGGACAAGGAGCCGGACGTTTGCCTTTTCGGAAAGAGGCTCTGCTGAGAACGAACACCGTGAGGTGTACCGTTCCTGTCTAAGTAGAGATTCCCAAAGCTGTTGTGCCTGTGCATAGGCTGCACGGGGACAGTGAAAAGCAGCAAGAGCTTTCAGGGCTGGCACCTTCCTTGTGGGACAAGGAGCCGGACGTTTGCCTTTTCGGTAATAGGCTCTGCTGAGAACGAACACCGTGAGGTGTACCGTTCCTGGGCAAGCACAGATCCCCAGTGCTGTTGTGCCTGTGCATAGGCTGCACGGGGACAGTGAAGAGCAGCAAGAGCTTTCAGGGCTGGCACCTTCCTTGTGGGACAAGGAGCCGGACGTTTGCCTTTTCGGTAAGAGGCTCTGCTGAGAACGAACACCGTGAGGTGTACCGTTCCTGTCTAAGTACAGATTCCCAAAGCTGTTGTGCCTGTAGATAGGGTGCACGGGGACAGTGAAGAGCAGCAAGAGCTTTCAGGGCTGGCACCTTCCTTGTGGGACAAGGAGCCGGACGTTTGCCTTTTCGGAAGGAGCGTCTGCCGAGTACAAGCGCCGTGAGATGTGCAGCCTGTGGGCAAGCACAGATCCCCAGTGCTGTTGTGCCTGTGCATAGGGTGCACGGGGACAGTGAAGAGCAGCAAGAGCTTTCAGGGCTGGCACCTTCCTTGTGGGACAAGGAGCCGGACGTTTGCCTTTTCGGAAAGAGGCTCTGCTGAGAATGAACACCGTGAGGTGTACCGTTCCTGGGCAAGCACAGATCCCCAGTGCTGTTGTGCCTGTGCATAGGCTGCACGGGGACAGTGAAGAGCAGCAAGAGCTTTCAGGGCTGGCACCTTCCTTGTGGGACAAGGAGCCGGACGTTTGCCTTTTCCGTAAGAGGCTCTGCTGAGAACAAACACCGTGAGGTGTACCGTTCCTGTCTAAGTACAGATCCCCAGTGCTGTTGTGCCTGTGGATAGGGTGCACGGGGACAGTGAAGAGCAGCAAGAGCTTTCAGGGCTGGCACCTTCCTTGTGGGACAAGGAGCCGGACGTTTGCCTTTTCCGTAAGAGGCTCTGCTGAGAACGAACACCGTGAGGTGTGCCGTTCCTGGGCAAGCACAGATCCCCAGTGCTGTTGTGCCTGTGGATAGGGTGCCCGGGGACAGTGAAGAGCAGCAAGAGCTTTCAGGGCTGGCACCTTCCTTGTGGGACAAGGAGCCGGACGTTTGCCTTTTCGGAAGGAGCGTCTGCAGAGTACAAGTGCCGAGAGATGTGAAGCCTGTGGGCAAGCACAGATCCCCAGTGCTGTTGTGCCTGTGCATACGCTGCACGGGGACAGTGAAGAGCAGCAAGAGCTTTCAGGGCTGGCACCTTCCTTGTGGGACAAGGAGCCAGACGTTTGCCTTTTCGGAAAATCGCAATGCCGAGAACAGTCACCGTGAGGTATACCGTTCCTCGGCAAGCACAGATCCCCAGTGCTGTTGTGCCTGTGCATAGGCTGCACGGGGACAGTGAAGAGCAGCAAGAGCTTTCCCGGCTGGCACCTTCCTTGTGGGACAAGGAGCCAGACGTTTGCCTTTTCGGTAAGAGGCTCTGCTGAGAACGAACACCGTGAGGTGTACCGTTCCTGTCTAAGTACAGATTCCCAAAGCTGTTGTGCCTGTGGATAGGGTGCACGGGGACAGTGAAGAGCAGCAAGAGCTTTCAGGGCTGGCACCTTCCTTGTGGGACAAGGAGCCGGACGTTTGCCTTTTCGGAAAGAGGCTCTGCTGAGAACGAACACCGTGAGGTGTACCGTTCCTGGGCAAGCACAGATCCCCAGTGCTGTTGTGCCTCTGCATAGGGTGCACGGGGACAGTGAAGAGCAGCAAGAGCTTTCAGGGCTGGCACCTTCCTTGTGGGACAGGGAGACGGACGTTTGCCTTTTCGGAAGGAGCGTCTGCCGAGTACAAGCGCCGTGAGATGTGCAGCATGTGGGCAAGCAGAGATCCCCAGTGCTGTTGTGCCTGTGGATAGGGTGCACGGGGACAGTGAAGAGCAGCAAGAGCTTTCAGGGCTGGCACCTTCCTTGTGGGACAAGGAGCCGGACGTTTGCCTTTTTGGAAAATTGCAATGCCGAAAACGGACACCGTGAGGTGTACCGTTCCTGTCTAAGTACAGATTCCCAGTGCTGTTGTGCCTGTGCATAGGCTGCACGGGGACAGTGAAGAGCAGCAAGAGCTTTCAGAGCTGGCACCTTTCTTGTGGGACAAGGAGCCGGACGTTTGCCTTTTCAGAAGGAGCGTCTGCCGAGTACAAGCGCCATGAGATGTGCAGCCTGTGGGCAAGCAGAGATCCCCAGTGCTCTTGTGCCTGTGCATAGGCTGCACGGGGACAGTGAAGAGCAGCAAGAGCTTTCAGGGCTGGCACCTTCCTTGTGGGACAAGAAGCCCGACGTTTGCCTTTTCGGTAATAGGCTCTGCTGAGAACGAACACCGTGAGGTGTACCGTTCCTGGGCAAGCACAGATCCCCAGTGCTGTTGTGCCTGTGCATAGGCTGCACGGGGACAGTGAAGAGCAGCAAGAGCTTTCAGGGCTGGCACCTTCCTTGTGGGACAAGGAGCCGGACGTTTGCCTTTTCGGTAAGAGGCTCTGCTGAGAACGAACACCGTGAGGTGTACCGTTCCTGCCTAAGTACAGATCCCCAGTGCTGTTGTGCCTGTAGATAGGGTGCACGGGGACAGTGAAGAGCAGCAAGAGCTTTCAGGGCTGGCACCTTCCTTGTGGGACAAGGAGCCGGACGTTTGCCTTTTCGGAAGGAGCGTCTGCCGAGTACAAGCGCCGTGAGATGTGCAGCCTGTGGGCAAGCAGAGATCCCCAGTGCTGTTGTGCCTGTGCATAGGGTGCACGGGGACAGTGAAGAGCAGCAAGAGCTTTCAGGGCTGGCACCTTCCTTGTGGGACAAGGAGCCGGACGTTTGCCTTTTCGGTAAGAGGCTCTGCTGAGAACGAACACCGTGAGGTGTACCGTTCCTGTCTAAGTACAGATTCCCAAAGCTGTTGTGCCTGTAGATAGGGTGCACGGGGACAGTGAAGAGCAGCAAGAGCTTTCAGGGCTGGCACCTTCCTTGTGGGACAAGGAGCCGGACGTTTGCCTTTTCGGAAGGAGCGTCTGCCGAGTACAAGCGCCGTGAGATGTGCAGCCTGTGGGCAAGCACAGATCCCCAGTGCTGTTGTGCCTGTGCATAGGGTGCACGGGGACAGTGAAGAGCAGCAAGAGCTTTCAGGGCTGGCACCTTCCTTGTGGGACAAGGAGCCGGACGTTTGCCTTTTCCGTAAGAGGCTCTGCTGAGAACGAACACCGTGAGGTGTACCGTTCCTGGGCAAGCACAGATCCCCAGTGCTGTTGTGCCTGTGCATAGGGTGCACGGGGACAGTGAAGAGCAGCAAGAGCTTTCAGGGCTGGCACCTTCCTTGTGGGACAAGGAGCCGGACGTTTGCCTTTTCGGAAAGAGGCTCTGCTGAGAACGAACACTGTGAGGTGTACTGTTCCTGGGCAAGCACAGGTCCCCAGTGCTGTTGTGCCTGTGCATAGGCTGCACGGGGACAGTGAAGAGCAGCAAGAGCTTTCAGGGCTGGCACCTTCCTTGTGGGACAAGGAGCCGGACGTTTGCCTTTTCGGAAAGAGGCTCTGCTGAGAACGAACACCGTGAGGTGTACCGTTCCTGTCTAAGTACAGATCCCCAGTGCTGTTGTGCCTGTGCATAGGCTGCACGGGGACAGTGAAGAGCAGCAAGAGCTTTCAGGGCTGGCACCTTCCTTGTGGGACAAGGAGCCGGACGTTTGCCTTTTCGGAAGGAGCGTCTGCCGAGTACAAGCGCCGTGAGATGTGCAGCCTGTGGGCAAGCAGAGATCCCCAGTGCTGTTGTGCCTGTGCATAGGCTGCACGGGGACAGTGAAGAGCAGCAAGAGCTTTCAGGGCTGGCACCTTCCTTGTGGGACAAGGAGCCGGACGTTTGCCTTTTCCGTAAGAGGCTCTGCTGAGAACGAACACCGTGAGGTGTACCGTTCCTGTCTAAGTACAGATTCCCAAAGCTGTTGTGCCTGTAGATAGGGTGCACGGGGACAGTGAAGAGCAGCAAGAGCTTTCAGGGCTGGCACCTTCCTTGTGGGACAAGGAGCCGGACGTTTGCCTTTTCGGAAGGAGTGTCTGCCGAGTACAAGCGCCGTGAGATGTGCAGCCTGTGGGCAAGCACAGATCCCCAGTGCTGTTGTGCCTGTGGATAGGGTGCACGGGGACAGTGAAGAGCAGCAAGAGCTTTCAGGGCTGGCACCTTCCTTGTGGGACAAGGAGCCGGACGTTTGCCTTTTCGGAAAGAGGCTCTGCTGAGAACGAACACCGTGAGGTGTACCGTTCCTGGGCAAGCACAGATCCCCAGTGCTGTTGTGCCTGTGCATAGGCTGCACGGGGACAGTGAAGAGCAGCAAGAGCTTTCAGGGCTGGCACCTTCCTTGTGGGACAAGGAGCCGGACGTTTGCCTTTTCGGAAAGAGGCTCTGCTGAGAACGAACACCGTGAGGTGTACTGTTCCTGGGCAAGCACAGGTCCCCAGTGCTGTTGTGCCTGTGCATAGGCTGCACGGGGACAGTGAAGAGCAGCAAGAGCTTTCAGGGCTGGCACCTTCCTTGTGGGACAAGGAGCCGGACGTTTGCCTTTTCGGAAGGAGCGTCTGCAGAGTACAAGTGCCGAGAGATGTGCAGCCTGTGGGCAAGCACAGATCCCCAGTGCTGTTGTGCCTGTGCATACGCTGCACGGGGACAGTGAAGAGCAGCAAGAGCTTTCAGGGCTGGCACCTTCCTTGTGGGACAAGGAGCCGGACGTTTGCCTTTTCGGAAAGAGGCTCTGCTGAGAACGAACACCGTGAGGTGTACCGTTCCTGTCTAAGTACAGATTCCCAAACCTGTTGTGCCTGTTGATAGGGTGCACGGGGACAGTGAAGAGCAGCAAGAGCTTTCAGGGCTGGCACCTTCCTTGTGGGAGAATGAGCCGGACGTTTGCCTTTTCGGAAGGAGCGTCTGCCGAGTACAAGCGCCGTGAGATGTGCAGCCTGTGGGCAAGCAGAGATCCCCAGTGCTGTTGTGCCTGTGCATAGGCTGCACGGGGACAGTGAAGAGCAGCAAGAGCTTTCAGGGCTGGCACCTTCCTTGTGGGACAAGGAGCCGGACGTTTGCCTTTTCGGAAGGAGCGTCTGCCGAGTACAAGCGCCGTGAGATGTGCAGCCTGTGGGCAAGCACAGATCCCCAGTGCTGTTGTGCCTGTGCATAGGCTGCACGGGGACAGTGAAGAGCAGCAAGAGCTTTCAGGGCTGGCACCTTCCTTGTGGGACAAGGAGCCGGACGTTTGCCTTTTCGGTAAGAGGCTCTGCTGAGAACGAACACCGTGAGGTGTACCGTTCCTGGGCAAGCACAGATCCCCAGTGCTGTTGTGCCTGTGCATAGGGTGCACGGGGACAGTGAAGAGCAGCAAGAGCTTTCAGGGCTGGCACCTTCCTTGTGGGACAAGGAGCCGGACGTTTGCCTTTTCGGTAGAGGCTCTGCTGAGAACGAACACCGTGAGGTGTACTGTTCCTGGGCAAGCACAGGTCCCCAGTGCTGTTGTGCCTGTGCATAGGCTGCACGGGGACAGTGAAGAGCAGCAAGAGCTTTCAGGGCTGGCACCTTCCTTGTGGGACAAGGAGCCGGACGTTTGCCTTTTCGGAAAGAGGCTCTGCTGAGAACGAACACCGTGAGGTGTACCGTTCCTGTCTAAGTACAGATCCCCAGTGCTGTTGTGCCTGTGGATAGGGTGCACGGGGACAGTGAAGAGCAGCAAGAGCTTTCAGGGCTGGCACCTTCCTTGTGGGAGAATGAGCCGGACGTTTGCCTTTTCGGAAGGAGCGTCTGCCGAGTACAAGCGCCGTGAGATGTGCAGCCTGTGGGCAAGCAGAGATCCCCAGTGCTGTTGTGCCTGTGCATAGGCTGCACGGGGACAGTGAAGAGCAGCAAGAGCTTTCAGGGCTGGCACCTTCCTTGTGGGACAAGGAGCCGGACGTTTGCCTTTTCCGTAAGAGGCTCTGCTGAGAACGAACACCGTGAGGTGTACCGTTCCTGTCTAAGTACAGATTCCCAAAGCTGTTGTGCCTGTAGATAGGGTGCACGGGGACAGTGAAGAGCAGCAAGAGCTTTCAGGGCTGGCACCTTCCTTGTGGGACAAGGAGCCGGACGTTTGCCTTTTCGGAAGGAGTGTCTGCCGAGTACAAGCGCCGTGAGATGTGCAGCCTGTGGGCAAGCACAGATCCCCAGTGCTGTTGTGCCTGTGGATAGGGTGCACGGGGACAGTGAAGAGCAGCAAGAGCTTTCAGGGCTGGCACCTTCCTTGTGGGAGAAGGAGCCGGACGTTTGCCTTTTCGGAAAGAGGCTCTGCTGAGAACGAACACCGTGAGGTGTACCGTTCCTGGGCAAGCACAGATCCCCAGTGCTGTTGTGCCTGTGCATAGGGTGCACGGGGACAGTGAAGAGCAGCAAGAGCTTTCAGGGCTGGCACCTTCCTTGTGGGACAAGGAGCCGGACGTTTGCCTTTTCGGAAAGAGGCTCTGCTGAGAACGAACACCGTGAGGTGTACTGTTCCTGGGCAAGCACAGGTCCCCAGTGCTGTTGTGCCTGTGCATAGGCTGCACGGGGACAGTGAAGAGCAGCAAGAGCTTTCAGGGCTGGCACCTTCCTTGTGGGACAAGGAGCCGGACGTTTGCCTTTTCGGAAGGAGCGTCTGCAGAGTACAAGTGCCGAGAGATGTGCAGCCTGTGGGCAAGCACAGATCCCCAGTGCTGTTGTGCCTGTGCATACGCTGCACGGGGACAGTGAAGAGCAGCAAGAGCTTTCAGGGCTGGCACCTTCCTTGTGGGACAAGGAGCCGGACGTTTGCCTTTTCCGTAAGAGGCTCTGCTGAGAACGAACACCGTGAGGTGTACCGTTCCTGTCTAAGTAGAGATTCCCAAAGCTGTTGTGCCTGTGCATAGTCTGCACGGGGACAGTGAAAAGCAGCAAGAGCTTTCAGGGCTGGCACCTTCCTTGTGGGACAAGGAGCCGGACGTTTGCCTTTTCGGTAAGAGGCTCTGCTGAGAACGAACACCGTGAGGTGTACTGTTCCTGGGCAAGCACAGGTCCCCAGTGCTGTTGTGCCTGTGCATAGGCTGCACGGGGACAGTGAAGAGCAGCAAGAGCTTTCAGGGCTGGCACCTTCCTTGTGGGACAAGGAGCCGGACGTTTGCCTTTTCGGAAGGAGCGTCTGCCGAGTACAAGTGCCGAGAGATGTGCAGCCTGTGGGCAAGCACAGATCCCCAGTGCTGTTGTGCCTGTGCATAGGCTGCACGGGGACAGTGAAGAGCAGCAAGAGCTTTCAGGGCTGGCACCTTCCTTGTGGGACAAGGAGCCGGACGTTTGCCTTTTCGAAAAGAGGCTCTGCTGAGAACGAACACCGTGAGGTGTACCGTTCCTGTCTAAGTACAGATTCCCAAAGCTGTTGTGCCTGTGCATAGGCTGCACGGGGACAGTGAAGAGCAGCAAGAGCTTTCAGGGCTGGCACCTTCCTTGTGGGAGAATGAGCCGAACGTTTGCCTTTTCGGAAGGAGCGTCTGCCGAGTACAAGCGCCGTGAGATGTGCAGCCTGTGGGCAAGCAGAGATCCCCAGTGCTGTTGTGCCTGTGCATAGGCTGCACGGGGACAGTGAAGAGCAGCAAGAGCTTTCAGGGCTGGCACCTTCCTTGTGGGACAAGGAGCCGGACGTTTGCCTTTTCCGTAAGAGGCTCTGCTGAGAACGAACACCGTGAGGTGTACCGTTCCTGTCTAAGTAGAGATTCCCAAAGCTGTTGTGCCTGTGCATAGGCTGCACGGGGACAGTGAAAAGCAGCAAGAGCTTTCAGGGCTGGCACCTTCCTTGTGGGACAAGGAGCCGGACGTTTGCCTTTTCGGAAGGAGCGTCTGCCAAGTACAAGTGCTGTGAGCTGTGCAGAATGTGGGCAAGCACAGATCCCCAGTGCTGTTGTGCCTGTGCATAGACTGCACGGGGACAGTGAAGAGCAGCAAGAGCTTTCAGGGCTGGCACCTTCCTTGTGGGACAAGGAGCCGCACGTTTGCCTTTTCTGTAAGAGTCTCTGCTGAGAACGAACACCGTGAGGTGTACCGTTCCTGTCTAAGTAGAGATTCCCAAAGCTGTTGTGCCTGTGGATAGGGTGCACGGGGACAGTGAAGAGCAGCAAGAGCTTTCAGGGCTGGCACCTTCCTTGTGGGACAAGGAGCCGGACGTTTGCCTTTTCCGTAAGAGGCTCTGCTGAGAACGAACACCGTGAGGTGTGCCGTTCCTGGGCAAGCACAGATCCCCAGTGCTGTTGTGCCTGTGCATAGGCTGCACGGGGACAGTGAAGAGCAGCAAGAGCTTTCAGGGCTGGCACCTTCCTTGTGGGACAAGGAGCCAGACGTTTGCCTTTTCGGAAAATCGCAATGCCGAGAACAGTCACCGTGAGGTATACCGTTCCTCGGCAAGCACAGATCCCCAGTGCTGTTGTGCCTGTGCATAGGCTGCACGGGGACAGTGAAGAGCAGCAAGAGCTTTCAGGGCTGGCACCTTCCTTGTGGGACAAGGAGCCAGACGTTTGCCTTTTCGGAAAGAGGCTCTGCTGAGAACGAACACCGTGAGGTGTACCGTTCCTGTCTAAGTACAGATTCCCAAACCTGTTGTGCCTGTGGATAGGGTGCACGGGGACAGTGAAGAGCAGCAAGAGCTTTCAGGGCTGGCACCTTCCTTGTGGGACAAGGAGCCGGACGTTTGCCTTTTCGGAAGGAGCGTCTGCCGAGTACAAGCGCCGTGAGATGTGCAGCCTGTGGGCAAGCACAGATCCCCAGTGCTGTTGTGCCTGTGGATAGGGTGCACAGGGACAGTGAAGAGCAGCAAGAGCTTTCAGGGCTGGCACCTTCCTTGTGGGACAAGGAGCCGGACGTTTGCCTTTTCCGTAAGAGGCTCTGCTGAGAACGAACACCGTGAGGTGTACCGTTCCTGTCTAAGCACAGATCCCCAGTGCTGTTGTGCCTGTGGATAGGGTGCACGGGGACAGTGAAGAGCAGCAAGAGCTTTCAGGGCTGGCACCTTCCTTGTGGGACAAGGAGCCGGACGTTTGCCTTTTCGGAAGGAGCGTCTGCCGAGTACAAGCGCCGTGAGATGTGCAGCATGTGGGCAAGCAGAGATCCCCAGTGCTGTTGTGCCTGTGCATAGGCTGCACGGGGACAGTGAAGAGCAGCAAGAGCTTTCAGGGCTGGCACCTTCCTTGTGGGACAAGGAGCCGGACGTTTGCCTTTTCCGTAAGAGGCTCTGCTGAGAACGAACACCGTGAGGTGTACCGTTCCTGTCTAAGTACAGATTCCCAAAGCTGTTGTGCCTGTGGATAGGGTGCACGGGGACAGTGAAGAGCAGCAAGAGCTTTCAGGGCTGGCACCTTCCTTGTGGGACAAGGAGCCGGACGTTTGCCATTTCCGTAAGAGGCTCTGCTGAGAACGAACACCGTGAGGTGTGCCGTTCCTGGGCAAGCACAGATCCCCAGTGCTGTTGTGCCTGTGCATAGGCTGCACGGGGACAGTGAAGAGCAGCAAGAGCTTTCAGGGCTGGCACCTTCCTTGTGGGACAAGGAGCCGGACGTTTGCCTTTTCGGAAGGAGCGTCTGCCGAGTACAAGCGCCGTGAGATGTGCAGCCTGTGGGCAAGCAGAGATCCCCAGTGCTGTTGTGCCTGTGCATAGGCTGCACGGGGACAGTGAAGAGCAGCAAGAGCTTTCAGGGCTGGCACCTTCCTTGTGGGACAAGGAGCCGGACGTTTGCCTTTTCAGAAGGAGCTTCTTCCGAGTACAAGCGCCGTGAGATGTGCAGCCTGTGGGCAAGCAGAGATCCCCAGTGCTGTTGTGCCTGTGCATAGGCTGCACGGGGACAGTGAAGAGCAGCAAGAGCTTTCAGGGCTGGCACCTTCCTTGTGGGACAAGGAGCCGGACGTTTGCCTTTTCGGTAAGAGGCTCTGCTGAGAACGAACACCGTGAGGTGTACCGTTCCTGTCTAAGTACAGATTCCCAAAGCTGTTGTGCCTGTGCATAGGCTGCACGGGGACAGTGAAAAGCAGCAAGAGCTTTCAGGGCTGGCACCTTCCTTGTGGGACGAGCCGGACGTTTGCCTTTTCGGAAGGAGCGTCTGCCGAGTACAAGCGCCGTGAGATGTGCAGCCTGTGGGCAAGCACAGATCCCCAGTGCTGTTGTGCCTGTGCATAGGCTGCACGGAGACAGTGAAGAGCAGCAAGAGCTTTCAGGGCTGGCACCTTCCTTGTGGGACAAGGAGCCGGACCTTTGCCTTTTCGGAAAGAGGCTCTGCTGAGAACGAACACCGTGAGGTGTACCGTTCCTGTCTAAGTAGAGATTCCCAAAGCTGTTGTGCCTGTGCATAGGCTGCACGGGGACAGTGAAAAGCAGCAAGAGCTTTCAGGGCTGGCACCTTCCTTGTGGGACAAGGAGCCGGACGTTTGCCTTTTCGGTAATAGGCTCTGCTGAGAACGAACACCGTGAGGTGTACCGTTCCTGGGCAAGCACAGATCCCCAGTGCTGTTGTGCCTGTGCATAGGCTGCACGGGGACAGTGAAGAGCAGCAAGAGCTTTCAGGGCTGGCACCTTCCTTGTGGGACAAGGAGCCGGACGTTTGCCTTTTCGGTAAGAGGCTCTGCTGAGAACGAACACCGTGAGGTGTACCGTTCCTGTCTAAGTACAGATTCCCAAAGCTGTTGTGCCTGTAGATAGGGTGCACGGGGACAGTGAAGAGCAGCAAGAGCTTTCAGGGCTGGCACCTTCCTTGTGGGACAAGGAGCCGGACGTTTGCCTTTTCGGAAGGAGCGTCTGCCGAGTACAAGCGCCGTGAGATGTGCAGCCTGTGGGCAAGCACAGATCCCCAGTGCTGTTGTGCCTGTGCATAGGGTGCACGGGGACAGTGAAGAGCAGCAAGAGCTTTCAGGGCTGGCACCTTCCTTGTGGGACAAGGAGCCGGACGTTTGCCTTTTCGGTAAGAGGCTCTGCTGAGAACGAACACCGTGACGTGTACCGTTCCTGTCTAAGTACAGATCCCCAGTGCTGTTGTGCCTGTGCATAGGCTGCACGGGGACAGTGAAGAGCAGCAAGAGCTTTCAGGGCTGGCACCTTCCTTGTGGGACAAGGAGCCGGACGTTTGCCTTTTCGGTAAGAGGCTCTGCTGAGAACGAACACCGTGAGGTGTACCGTTCCTGTCTAAGTACAGATTCCCAAAGCTGTTGTGCCTGTGCATAGGCTGCACGGGGACAGTGAAAAGCAGCAAGAGCTTTCAGGGCTGGCACCTTCCTTGTGGGACGAGCCGGACGTTTGCCTTTTCGGAAGGAGCGTCTGCCGAGTACAAGCGCCGTGAGATGTGCAGCCTGTGGGCAAGCACAGATCCCCAGTGCTGTTGTGCCTGTGCATAGGCTGCACGGAGACAGTGAAGAGCAGCAAGAGCTTTCAGGGCTGGCACCTTCCTTGTGGGACAAGGAGCCGGACGTTTGCCTTTTCGGAAAGAGGCTCTGCTGAGAACGAACACCGTGAGGTGTACCGTTCCTGTCTAAGTAGAGATTCCCAAAGCTGTTGTGCCTGTGCATAGGCTGCACGGGGACAGTGAAAAGCAGCAAGAGCTTTCAGGGCTGGCACCTTCCTTGTGGGACAAGGAGCCGGACGTTTGCCTTTTCGGTAATAGGCTCTGCTGAGAACGAACACCGTGAGGTGTACCGTTCCTGGGCAAGCACAGATCCCCAGTGCTGTTGTGCCTGTGCATAGGCTGCACGGGGACAGTGAAGAGCAGCAAGAGCTTTCAGGGCTGGCACCTTCCTTGTGGGACAAGGAGCCGGACGTTTGCCTTTTCGGTAAGAGGCTCTGCTGAGAACGAACACCGTGAGGTGTACCGTTCCTGTCTAAGTACAGATTCCCAAAGCTGTTGTGCCTGTAGATAGGGTGCACGGGGACAGTGAAGAGCAGCAAGAGCTTTCAGGGCTGGCACCTTCCTTGTGGGACAAGGAGCCGGACGTTTGCCTTTTCGGAAGGAGCGTCTGCCGAGTACAAGCGCCGTGAGATGTGCAGCCTGTGGGCAAGCACAGATCCCCAGTGCTGTTGTGCCTGTGCATAGGGTGCACGGGGACAGTGAAGAGCAGCAAGAGCTTTCAGGGCTGGCACCTTCCTTGTGGGACAAGGAGCCGGACGTTTGCCTTTTCGGAAAGAGGCTCTGCTGAGAACGAACACCGTGAGGTGTACCGTTCCTGGGCAAGCACAGATCCCCAGTGCTGTTGTGCCTGTGCATAGGGTGCACGGGGACAGTGAAGAGCAGCAAGAGCTTTCAGGGCTGGCACCTTCCTTGTGGGACAAGGAGCCGGACGTTTGCCTTTTCGGAAAGAGGCTCTGCTGAGAACGAACACCGTGAGGTGTACTGTTCCTGGGCAAGCACAGGTCCCCAGTGCTGTTGTGCCTGTGCATAGGCTGCACGGGGACAGTGAAGAGCAGCAAGAGCTTTCAGGGCTGGCACCTTCCTTGTGGGACAAGGAGCCGGACGTTTGCCTTTTCGGAAGGAGCGTCTGCAGAGTACAAGTGCCGAGAGATGTGCAGCCTGTGGGCAAGCACAGATCCCCAGTGCTGTTGTGCCTGTGCATAGGCTGCACGGGGACAGTGAAGAGCAGCAAGAGCTTTCAGGGCTGGCACCTTCCTTGTGGGACAAGGAGCCGGACGTTTGCCTTTTCCGTAAGAGGCTCTGCTGAGAACGAACACCGTGAGGTGTACCGTTCCTGTCTAAGTAGAGATTCCCAAAGCTGTTGTGCCTGTGCATAGGCTGCACGGGGACAGTGAAAAGCAGCAAGAGCTTTCAGGGCTGGCACCTTCCTTGTGGGACAAGGAGCCGGACGTTTGCCTTTTCCGTAAGAGGCTCTGCTGAGAACGAACACCGTGAGGTGTACTGTTCCTGGGCAAGCACAGGTCCCCAGTGCTGTTGTGCCTGTGCATAGGCTGCACGGGGACAGTGAAGAGCAGCAAGAGCTTTCAGGGCTGGCACCTTCCTTGTGGGACAAGGAGCCGGACGTTTGCCTTTTCGGAAGGAGCGTCTGCCGAGTACAAGTGCCGAGAGATGTGCAGCCTGTGGGCAAGCACAGATCCCCAGTGCTGTTGTGCCTGTGCATAGGCTGCACGGGGACAGTGAAGAGCAGCAAGAGCTTTCAGGGCTGGCACCTTCCTTGTGGGACAAGGAGCCGGACGTTTGCCTTTTCGGTAAGAGGCTCTGCTGAGAACGAACACCGTGAGGTGTACCGTTCCTGTCTAAGTACAGATTCCCAAAGCTGTTGTGCCTGTGCATAGGCTGCACGGGGACAGTGAAGAGCAGCAAGAGCTTTCAGGGCTGGCACCTTCCTTGTGGGAGAATGAGCCGAACGTTTGCCTTTTCGGAAGGAGCGTCTGCCGAGTACAAGCGCCGTGAGATGTGCAGCCTGTGGGCAAGCAGAGATCCCCAGTGCTGTTGTGCCTGTGCATAGGCTGCACGGGGACAGTGAAGAGCAGCAAGAGCTTTCAGGGCTGGCACCTTCCTTGTGGGACAAGGAGACGGACGTTTGCCTTTTCCGTAAGAGGCTCTGCTGAGAACGAACACCGTGAGGTGTACCGTTCCTGTCTAAGTAGAGATTCCCAAAGCTGTTGTGCCTGTGCATAGGCTGCACGGGGACAGTGAAAAGCAGCAAGAGCTTTCAGGGCTGGCACCTTCCTTGTGGGACAAGGAGCCGGACGTTTGCCTTTTCGGAAGGAGCGTCTGCCAAGTACAAGTGCTGTGAGCTGTGCAGAATGTGGGCAAGCACAGATCCCCAGTGCTGTTGTGCCTGTGCATAGACTGCACGGGGACAGTGAAGAGCAGCAAGAGCTTTCAGGGCTGGCACCTTCCTTGTGGGACAAGGAGCCGCACGTTTGCCTTTTCTGTAAGAGTCTCTGCTGAGAACGAACACCGTGAGGTGTACCGTTCCTGTCTAAGTAGAGATTCCCAAAGCTGTTGTGCCTGTGGATAGGGTGCACGGGGACAGTGAAGAGCAGCAAGAGCTTTCAGGGCTGGCACCTTCCTTGTGGGACAAGGAGCCGGACGTTTGCCTTTTCCGTAAGAGGCTCTGCTGAGAACGAACACCGTGAGGTGTGCCGTTCCTGGGCAAGCACAGATCCCCAGTGCTGTTGTGCCTGTGCATAGGCTGCACGGGGACAGTGAAGAGCAGCAAGAGCTTTCAGGGCTGGCACCTTCCTTGTGGGACAAGGAGCCGGACGTTTGCCTTTTCGGAAGGAGCGTCTGCAGAGTACAAGTGCCGAGAGATGTGAAGCCTGTGGGCAAGCACAGATCCCCAGTGCTGTTGTGCCTGTGCATACGCTGCACGGGGACAGTGAAGAGCAGCAAGAGCTTTCAGGGCTGGCACCTTCCTTGTGGGACAAGGAGCCAGACGTTTGCCTTTTCGGAAAATCGCAATGCCGAGAACAGTCACCGTGAGGTATACCGTTCCTCGGCAAGCACAGATCCCCAGTGCTGTTGTGCCTGTGCATAGGCTGCACGGGGACAGTGAAGAGCAGCAAGAGCTTTCAGGGCTGGCACCTTCCTTGTGGGACAAGGAGCCAGACGTTTGCCTTTTCGGAAAGAGGCTCTGCTGAGAACGAACACCGTGAGGTGTACCGTTCCTGTCTAAGTACAGATTCCCAAACCTGTTGTGCCTGTGGATAGGGTGCACGGGGACAGTGAAGAGCAGCAAGAGCTTTCAGGGCTGGCACCTTCCTTGTGGGACAAGGAGCCGGACGTTTGCCTTTTCGGAAGGAGCGTCTGCCGAGTACAAGCGCCGTGAGATGTGCAGCCTGTGGGCAAGCACAGATCCCCAGTGCTGTTGTGCCTGTGGATAGGGTGCACGGGGACAGTGAAGAGCAGCAAGAGCTTTCAGGGCTGGCACCTTCCTTGTGGGACAAGGAGCCGGACGTTTGCCTTTTCCGTAAGAGGCTCTGCTGAGAACGAACAACGTGAGGTGTACCGTTCCTGTCTAAGCACAGATCCCCAGTGCTGTTGTGCCTGTGGATAGGGTGCACGGGGACAGTGAAGAGCAGCAAGAGCTTTCAGGGCTGGCACCTTCCTTATGGAACAAGGAGCCGGACGTTTGCCTTTTCGGAAGGAGCGTCTGCCGAGTACAAGCGCCGTGAGATGTGCAGCATGTGGGCAAGCAGAGATCCCCAGTGCTGTTGTGCCTGTGCATAGGCTGCACGGGGACAGTGAAGAGCAGCAAGAGCTTTCAGGGCTGGCACCTTCCTTGTGGGACAAGGAGCCGGACGTTTGCCTTTTCCGTAAGAGGCTCTGCTGAGAACGAACACCGTGAGGTGTACCGTTCCTGTCTAAGTACAGATTCCCAAAGCTGTTGTGCCTGTGGATAGGGTGCACGGGGACAGTGAAGAGCAGCAAGAGCTTTCAGGGCTGGCACCTTCCTTGTGGGACAAGGAGCCGGACGTTTGCCATTTCCGTAAGAGGCTCTGCTGAGAACGAACACCGTGAGGTGTGCCGTTCCTGGGCAAGCACAGATCCCCAGTGCTGTTGTGCCTGTGCATAGGCTGCACGGGGACAGTGAAGAGCAGCAAGAGCTTTCAGGGCTGGCACCTTCCTTGTGGGACAAGGAGCCGGACGTTTGCCTTTTCGGAAGGAGCGTCTGCCGAGTACAAGCGCCGTGAGATGTGCAGCCTGTGGGCAAGCAGAGATCCCCAGTGCTGTTGTGCCTGTGCATAGGCTGCACGGGGACAGTGAAGAGCAGCAAGAGCTTTCAGGGCTGGCACCTTCCTTGTGGGACAAGGAGCCGGACGTTTGCCTTTTCAGAAGGAGCTTCTTCCGAGTACAAGCGCCGTGAGATGTGCAGCCTGTGGGCAAGCAGAGATCCCCAGTGCTGTTGTGCCTGTGCATAGGCTGCACGGGGACAGTGAAGAGCAGCAAGAGCTTTCAGGGCTGGCACCTTCCTTGTGGGACAAGGAGCCGGACGTTTGCCTTTTCCGTAAGAGGCTCTGCTGAGAACGAACACCGTGAGGTGTACCGTTCCTGGGCAAGCACAGATCCCCAGTGCTGTTGTGCCTGTGCATAGGCTGCACGGGGACAGTGAAGAGCAGCAAGAGCTTTCAGGGCTGGCACCTTCCTTGTGGGACGAGCCGGACGTTTGCCTTTTCGGAAGGAGCGTCTGCCGAGTACAAGCGCCGTGAGATGTGCAGCCTGTGGGCAAGCACAGATCCCCAGTGCTGTTGTGCCTGTGCATAGGCTGCACGGGGACAGTGAAGAGCAGCAAGAGCTTTCAGGGCTGGCACCTTCCTTGTGGGACAAGGAGCCGGACGTTTGCCTTTTCGGAAAGAGGCTCTGCTGAGAACGAACACCGTGAGGTGTACCGTTCCTGTCTAAGTAGAGATTCCCAAAGCTGTTGTGCCTGTGCATAGGCTGCACGGGGACAGTGAAAAGCAGCAAGAGCTTTCAGGGCTGGCACCTTCCTTGTGGGACAAGGAGCCGGACGTTTGCCTTTTCGGTAATAGGCTCTGCTGAGAACGAACACCGTGAGGTGTACCGTTCCTGGGCAAGCACAGATCCCCAGTGCTGTTGTGCCTGTGCATAGGCTGCACGGGGACAGTGAAGAGCAGCAAGAGCTTTCAGGGCTGGCACCTTCCTTGTGGGACAAGGAGCCGGACGTTTGCCTTTTCGGTAAGAGGCTCTGCTGAGAACGAACACCGTGAGGTGTACCGTTCCTGTCTAAGTACAGATTCCCAAAGCTGTTGTGCCTGTAGATAGGGTGCACGGGGACAGTGAAGAGCAGCAAGAGCTTTCAGGGCTGGCACCTTCCTTGTGGGACAAGGAGCCGGACGTTTGCCTTTTCGGAAGGAGCGTCTGCCGAGTACAAGCGCCGTGAGATGTGCAGCCTGTGGGCAAGCACAGATCCCCAGTGCTGTTGTGCCTGTGCATAGGGTGCACGGGGACAGTGAAGAGCAGCAAGAGCTTTCAGGGCTGGCACCTTCCTTGTGGGACAAGGAGCCGGACGTTTGCCTTTTCGGTAAGAGGCTCTGCTGAGAACGAACACCGTGACGTGTACCGTTCCTGTCTAAGTACAGATCCCCAGTGCTGTTGTGCCTGTGCATAGGCTGCACGGGGACAGTGAAGAGCAGCAAGAGCTTTCAGGGCTGGCACCTTCCTTGTGGGACAAGGAGCCGGACGTTTGCCTTTTCGGTAAGAGGCTCTGCTGAGAACGAACACCGTGAGGTGTACCGTTCCTGTCTAAGTACAGATTCCCAAAGCTGTTGTGCCTGTGCATAGGCTGCACGGGGACAGTGAAAAGCAGCAAGAGCTTTCAGGGCTGGCACCTTCCTTGTGGGACGAGCCGGACGTTTGCCTTTTCGGAAGGAGCGTCTGCCGAGTACAAGCGCCGTGAGATGTGCAGCCTGTGGGCAAGCACAGATCCCCAGTGCTGTTGTGCCTGTGCATAGGCTGCACGGAGACAGTGAAGAGCAGCAAGAGCTTTCAGGGCTGGCACCTTCCTTGTGGGACAAGGAGCCGGACGTTTGCCTTTTCGGAAAGAGGCTCTGCTGAGAACGAACACCG
Organism: Buteo buteo; assembly: GCF_964188355.1. Classification (NCBI taxonomy): domain Eukaryota; kingdom Metazoa; phylum Chordata; class Aves; order Accipitriformes; family Accipitridae; genus Buteo; species Buteo buteo. The sequence goes on from NC_134193.1 coordinate 9,856,005, forward strand.
TGAGGTGTACCGTTCCTGTCTAAGTAGAGATTCCCAAAGCTGTTGTGCCTGTGCATAGGCTGCACGGGGACAGTGAAAAGCAGCAAGAGCTTTCAGGGCTGGCACCTTCCTTGTGGGACAAGGAGCCGGACGTTTGCCTTTTCGGTAATAGGCTCTGCTGAGAACGAACACCGTGAGGTGTACCGTTCCTGGGCAAGCACAGATCCCCAGTGCTGTTGTGCCTGTGCATAGGCTGCACGGGGACAGTGAAGAGCAGCAAGAGCTTTCAGGGCTGGCACCTTCCTTGTGGGACAAGGAGCCGGACGTTTGCCTTTTCGGTAAGAGGCTCTGCTGAGAACGAACACCGTGAGGTGTACCGTTCCTGTCTAAGTACAGATTCCCAAAGCTGTTGTGCCTGTAGATAGGGTGCACGGGGACAGTGAAGAGCAGCAAGAGCTTTCAGGGCTGGCACCTTCCTTGTGGGACAAGGAGCCGGACGTTTGCCTTTTCGGAAGGAGCGTCTGCCGAGTACAAGCGCCGTGAGATGTGCAGCCTGTGGGCAAGCAGAGATCCCCAGTGCTGTTGTGCCTGTGCATAGGGTGCACGGGGACAGTGAAGAGCAGCAAGAGCTTTCAGGGCTGGCACCTTCCTTGTGGGACAAGGAGCCGGACGTTTGCCTTTTCGGTAAGAGGCTCTGCTGAGAACGAACATCGTGAGGTGTACCGTTCCTGTCTAAGTACAGATTCCCAAAGCTGTTGTGCCTGTAGATAGGGTGCACGGGGACAGTGAAGAGCAGCAAGAGCTTTCAGGGCTGGCACCTTCCTTGTGGGACAAGGAGCCGGACGTTTGCCTTTTCGGAAGGAGCGTCTGCCGAGTACAAGCGCCGTGAGATGTGCAGCCTGTGGGCAAGCACAGATCCCCAGTGCTGTTGTGCCTGTGCATAGGGTGCACGGGGACAGTGAAGAGCAGCAAGAGCTTTCAGGGCTGGCACCTTCCTTGTGGGACAAGGAGCCGGACGTTTGCCTTTTCCGTAAGAGGCTCTGCTGAGAACGAACACCGTGAGGTGTACCGTTCCTGGGCAAGCACAGATCCCCAGTGCTGTTGTGCCTGTGCATAGGGTGCACGGGGACAGTGAAGAGCAGCAAGAGCTTTCAGGGCTGGCACCTTCCTTGTGGGACAAGGAGCCGGACGTTTGCCTTTTCGGAAAGAGGCTCTGCTGAGAACGAACACCGTGAGGTGTACTGTTCCTGGGCAAGCACAGGTCCCCAGTGCTGTTGTGCCTGTGCATAGGCTGCACGGGGACAGTGAAGAGCAGCAAGAGCTTTCAGGGCTGGCACCTTCCTTGTGGGACAAGGAGCCGGACGTTTGCCTTTTCGGAAAGAGGCTCTGCTGAGAACGAACACCGTGAGGTGTACCGTTCCTGTCTAAGTACAGATCCCCAGTGCTGTTGTGCCTGTGCATAGGCTGCACGGGGACAGTGAAGAGCAGCAAGAGCTTTCAGGGCTGGCACCTTCCTTGTGGGAGAATGAGCCGGACGTTTGCCTTTTCGGAAGGAGCGTCTGCCGAGTACAAGCGCCGTGAGATGTGCAGCCTGTGGGCAAGCAGAGATCCCCAGTGCTGTTGTGCCTGTGCATAGGCTGCACGGGGACAGTGAAGAGCAGCAAGAGCTTTCAGGGCTGGCACCTTCCTTGTGGGACAAGGAGCCGGACGTTTGCCTTTTCCGTAAGAGGCTCTGCTGAGAACGAACACCGTGAGGTGTACCGTTCCTGTCTAAGTACAGATTCCCAAAGCTGTTGTGCCTGTAGATAGGGTGCACGGGGACAGTGAAGAGCAGCAAGAGCTTTCAGGGCTGGCACCTTCCTTGTGGGACAAGGAGCCGGACGTTTGCCTTTTCGGAAGGAGTGTCTGCCGAGTACAAGCGCCGTGAGATGTGCAGCCTGTTGGCAAGCACAGATCCCCAGTGCTGTTGTGCCTGTGGATAGGGTGCACGGGGACAGTGAAGAGCAGCAAGAGCTTTCAGGGCTGGCACCTTCCTTGTGGGACAAGGAGCCGGACGTTTGCCTTTTCGGAAAGAGGCTCTGCTGAGAACGAACACCGTGAGGTGTACCGTTCCTGGGCAAGCACAGATCCCCAGTGCTGTTGTGCCTGTGCATAGGCTGCACGGGGACAGTGAAGAGCAGCAAGAGCTTTCAGGGCTGGCACCTTCCTTGTGGGACAAGGAGCCGGACGTTTGCCTTTTCGGAAAGAGGCTCTGCTGAGAACGAACACCGTGAGGTGTACTGTTCCTGGGCAAGCACAGGTCCCCAGTGCTGTTGTGCCTGTGCATAGGCTGCACGGGGACAGTGAAGAGCAGCAAGAGCTTTCAGGGCTGGCACCTTCCTTGTGGGACAAGGAGCCGGACGTTTGCCTTTTCGGAAGGAGCGTCTGCAGAGTACAAGTGCCGAGAGATGTGCAGCCTGTGGGCAAGCACAGATCCCCAGTGCTGTTGTGCCTGTGCATACGCTGCACGGGGACAGTGAAGAGCAGCAAGAGCTTTCAGGGCTGGCACCTTCCTTGTGGGACAAGGAGCCGGACGTTTGCCTTTTCGGAAAGAGGCTCTGCTGAGAACGAACACCGTGAGGTGTACCGTTCCTGTCTAAGTACAGATTCCCAAACCTGTTGTGCCTGTTGATAGGGTGCACGGGGACAGTGAAGAGCAGCAAGAGCTTTCAGGGCTGGCACCTTCCTTGTGGGAGAATGAGCCGGACGTTTGCCTTTTCGGAAGGAGCGTCTGCCGAGTACAAGCGCCGTGAGATGTGCAGCCTGTGGGCAAGCAGAGATCCCCAGTGCTGTTGTGCCTGTGCATAGGGTGCACGGGGACAGTGAAGAGCAGCAAGAGCTTTCAGGGCTGGCACCTTCCTTGTGGGACAAGGAGCCGGACGTTTGCCTTTTCGGAAGGAGCGTCTGCCGAGTACAAGCGCCGTGAGATGTGCAGCCTGTGGGCAAGCACAGATCCCCAGTGCTGTTGTGCCTGTGCATAGGCTGCACGGGGACAGTGAAGAGCAGCAAGAGCTTTCAGGGCTGGCACCTTCCTTGTGGGACAAGGAGCCGGACGTTTGCCTTTTCGGTAGAGGCTCTGCTGAGAACGAACACCGTGAGGTGTACTGTTCCTGGGCAAGCACAGGTCCCCAGTGCTGTTGTGCCTGTGCATAGGCTGCACGGGGACAGTGAAGAGCAGCAAGAGCTTTCAGGGCTGGCACCTTCCTTGTGGGACAAGGAGCCGGACGTTTGCCTTTTCGGAAAGAGGCTCTGCTGAGAACGAACACCGTGAGGTGTACCGTTCCTGTCTAAGTACAGATCCCCAGTGCTGTTGTGCCTGTGGATAGGGTGCACGGGGACAGTGAAGAGCAGCAAGAGCTTTCAGGGCTGGCACCTTCCTTGTGGGAGAATGAGCCGGACGTTTGCCTTTTCGGAAGGAGTGTCTGCCGAGTACAAGCGCCGTGAGATGTGCAGCCTGTGGGCAAGCACAGATCCCCAGTGCTGTTGTGCCTGTGGATAGGGTGCACGGGGACAGTGAAGAGCAGCAAGAGCTTTCAGGGCTGGCACCTTCCTTGTGGGAGAAGGAGCCGGACGTTTGCCTTTTCGGAAAGAGGCTCTGCTGAGAACGAACACCGTGAGGTGTACCGTTCCTGGGCAAGCACAGATCCCCAGTGCTGTTGTGCCTGTGCATAGGCTGCACGGGGACAGTGAAGAGCAGCAAGAGCTTTCAGGGCTGGCACCTTCCTTGTGGGACAAGGAGCCGGACGTTTGCCTTTTCGGAAAGAGGCTCTGCTGAGAACGAACACGGTGAGGTGTACTGTTCCTGGGCAAGCACAGGTCCCCAGTGCTGTTGTGCCTGTGCATAGGCTGCACGGGGACAGTGAAGAGCAGCAAGAGCTTTCAGGGCTGGCACCTTCCTTGTGGGAGAATGAGCCGGACGTTTGCCTTTTCGGAAGGAGCGTCTGCCGAGTACAAGCGCCGTGAGATGTGCAGCCTGTGGGCAAGCAGAGATCCCCAGTGCTGTTGTGCCTGTGCATAGGCTGCACGGGGACAGTGAAGAGCAGCAAGAGCTTTCAGGGCTGGCACCTTCCTTGTGGGACAAGGAGCCGGACGTTTGCCTTTTCCGTAAGAGGCTCTGCTGAGAACGAACACCGTGAGGTGTACCGTTCCTGTCTAAGTAGAGATTCCCAAAGCTGTTGTGCCTGTGCATAGGCTGCACGGGGACAGTGAAAAGCAGCAAGAGCTTTCAGGGCTGGCACCTTCCTTGTGGGACAAGGAGCCGGACGTTTGCCTTTTCGGAAGGAGCGTCTGCCGAGTACAAGCGCCGTGAGATGTGCAGCCTGTGGGCAAGCACAGATCCCCAGTGCTGTTGTGCCTGTGCATAGGCTGCACGGGGACAGTGAAGAGCAGCAAGAGCTTTCAGGGCTGGCACCTTCCTTGTGGGACAAGGAGCCGGACGTTTGCCTTTTCCGTAAGAGGCTCTGCTGAGAACGAACACCGTGAGGTGTACCGTTCCTGGGCAAGCACAGATCCCCAGTGCTGTTGTGCCTGTGCATAGGGTGCACGGGGACAGTGAAGAGCAGCAAGAGCTTTCAGGGCTGGCACCTTCCTTGTGGGACAAGGAGCCGGACGTTTGCCTTTTCCGTAAGAGGCTCTGCTGAGAACGAACACCGTGAGGTGTGCCGTTCCTGGGCAAGCACAGATCCCCAGTGCTGTTGTGCCTGTGGATAGGGTGCCCGGGGACAGTGAAGAGCAGCAAGAGCTTTCAGGGCTGGCACCTTCCTTGTGGGACAAGGAGCCGGACGTTTGCCTTTTCGGAAGGAGCGTCTGCAGAGTACAAGTGCCGAGAGATGTGAAGCCTGTGGGCAAGCACAGATGCCCAGTGCTGTTGTGCCTGTGCATACGCTGCACGGGGACAGTGAAGAGCAGCAAGAGCTTTCAGGGCTGGCACCTTCCTTGTGGGACAAGGAGCCAGACGTTTGCCTTTTCGGAAAATCGCAATGCCGAGAACAGTCACCGTGAGGTATACCGTTCCTCGGCAAGCACAGATCCCCAGTGCTGTTGTGCCTGTGCATAGGCTGCACGGGGACAGTGAAGAGCAGCAAGAGCTTTCAGGGCTGGCACCTTCCTTGTGGGACAAGGAGCCAGACGTTTGCCTTTTCGGTAAGAGGCTCTGCTGAGAACGAACACCGTGAGGTGTACCGTTCCTGTCTAAGTACAGATTCCCAAAGCTGTTGTGCCTGTGGATAGGGTGCACGGGGACAGTGAAGAGCAGCAAGAGCTTTCAGGGCTGGCACCTTCCTTGTGGGACAAGGAGCCGGACGTTTGCCTTTTTGGTAAGAGGCTCTGCTGAGAACGAACACCGTGAGGTGTACCGTTCCTGGGCAAGCACAGATCCCCAGTGCTGTTGTGCCTGTGGATAGGGTGCACGGGGACAGTGAAGAGCAGCAAGAGCTTTCAGGGCTGGCACCTTCCTTGTGGGACAGGGAGACGGACGTTTGCCTTTTCGGAAGGAGCGTCTGCCGAGTACAAGCGCCGTGAGATGTGCAGCATGTGGGCAAGCAGAGATCCCCAGTGCTGTTGTGCCTGTGCATAGGCTGCACGGGGACAGTGAAGAGCAGCAAGAGCTTTCAGGGCTGGCACCTTCCTTGTGGGACAAGGAGCCGGACGTTTGCCTTTTTGGAAAATTGCAATGCCGAGAACGGACACCGTGAGGTGTACCGTTCCTGTCTAAGTACAGATTCCCAGTGCTGTTGTGCCTGCGCATAGGCTGCACGGGGACAGTGAAGAGCAGCAAGAGCTTTCAGAGCTGGCACCTTTCTTGTGGGACAAGGAGCCGGACGTTTGCCTTTTCAGAAGGAGCGTCTGCCGAGTACAAGCGCCATGAGATGTGCAGCCTGTGGGCAAGCAGAGATCCCCAGTGCTCTTGTGCCTGTGCATAGGCTGCACGGGGACAGTGAAGAGCAGCAAGAGCTTTCAGGGCTGGCACCTTCCTTGTGGGACAAGAAGCCCGACGTTTGCCTTTTCGGTAATAGGCTCTGCTGAGAACGAACACCGTGAGGTGTACCGTTCCTGGGCAAGCACAGATCCCCAGTGCTGTTGTGCCTGTGCATAGGCTGCACGGGGACAGTGAAGAGCAGCAAGAGCTTTCAGGGCTGGCACCTTCCTTGTGGGACAAGGAGCCGGACGTTTGCCTTTTCGGTAAGAGGCTCTGCTGAGAACGAACACCGTGAGGTGTACCGTTCCTGTCTAAGTACAGATCCCCAGTGCTGTTGTGCCTGTAGATAGGGTGCACGGGGACAGTGAAGAGCAGCAAGAGCTTTCAGGGCTGGCACCTTCCTTGTGGGACAAGGAGCCGGACGTTTGCCTTTTCGGAAGGAGCGTCTGCCGAGTACAAGCGCCGTGAGATGTGCAGCCTGTGGGCAAGCAGAGATCCCCAGTGCTGTTGTGCCTGTGCATAGGGTGCACGGGGACAGTGAAGAGCAGCAAGAGCTTTCAGGGCTGGCACCTTCCTTGTGGGACAAGGAGCCGGACGTTTGCCTTTTCGGTAAGAGGCTCTGCTGAGAACGAACACCGTGAGGTGTACCGTTCCTGTCTAAGTACAGATTCCCAAAGCTGTTGTGCCTGTAGATAGGGTGCACGGGGACAGTGAAGAGCAGCAAGAGCTTTCAGGGCTGGCACCTTCCTTGTGGGACAAGGAGCCGGACGTTTGCCTTTTCCGTAAGAGGCTCTGCTGAGAACGAACACCGTGAGGTGTACCGTTCCTGGGCAAGCACAGATCCCCAGTGCTGTTGTGCCTGTGCATAGGGTGCACGGGGACAGTGAAGAGCAGCAAGAGCTTTCAGGGCTGGCACCTTCCTTGTGGGACAAGGAGCCGGACGTTTGCCTTTTCGGAAAGAGGCTCTGCTGAGAACGAACACCGTGAGGTGTACTGTTCCTGGGCAAGCACAGGTCCCCAGTGCTGTTGTGCCTGTGCATAGGCTGCACGGGGACAGTGAAGAGCAGCAAGAGCTTTCAGGGCTGGCACCTTCCTTGTGGGACAAGGAGCCGGACGTTTGCCTTTTCCGTAAGAGGCTCTGCTGAGAACGAACACCGTGAGGTGTACCGTTCCTGGGCAAGCACAGATCCCCAGTGCTGTTGTGCCTGTGGATAGGGTGCACGGGGACAGTGAAGAGCAGCAAGAGCTTTCAGGGCTGGCACCTTCCATGTGGGACAAGGAGCCGGACGTTTGCCTTTTCGGTAAGAGGCTCTGCTGAGAACGAACACCGTGAGGTGTGCCGTTCCTGGGCAAGCACAGATCCCCAGTGCTGTTGTGCCTGTGCATACGCTGCACGGGGACAGTGAAGAGCAGCAAGAGCTTTCAGGGCTGGCACCTTCCTTGTGGGACAAGGAGCCAGACGTTTGCCTTTTCGGAAAATCGCAATGCCGAGAACAGTCACCGTGAGGTATACCGTTCCTCGGCAAGCACAGATCCCCAGTGCTGTTGTGCCTGTGCATAGGCTGCACGGGGACAGTGAAGAGCAGCAAGAGCTTTCAGGGCTGGCACCTTCCTTGTGGGACAAGGAGCCAGACGTTTGCCTTTTCGGTAAGAGGCTCTGCTGAGAACGAACACCGTGAGGTGTACCGTTCCTGTCTAAGTACAGATTCCCAAAGCTGTTGTGCCTGTGGATAGGGTGCACGGGGACAGTGAAGAGCAGCAAGAGCTTTCAGGGCTGGCACCTTCCTTGTGGGACAAGGAGCCGGACGTTTGCCTTTTCGGAAGGAGCGTCTGCCGAGTACAAGCGCCGTGAGATGTGCAGCCTGTGGGCAAGCAGAGATCCCCAGTGCTGTTGTGCCTGTGCATAGGCTGCACGGGGACAGTGAAGAGCAGCAAGAGCTTTCAGGGCTGGCACCTTCCTTGTGGGACAAGGAGCCGGACGTTTGCCTTTTCGGTAAGAGGCTCTGCTGAGAACGAACACCGTGAGGTGTACCGTTCCTGGGCAAGCACAGATCCCCAGTGCTGTTGTGCCTGTGGATAGGGTGCACGGGGACAGTGAAGAGCAGCAAGAGCTTTCAGGGCTGGCACCTTCCTTGTGGGACAGGGAGACGGACGTTTGCCTTTTCGGAAGGAGCGTCTGCCGAGTACAAGCGCCGTGAGATGTGCAGCATGTGGGCAAGCAGAGATCCCCAGTGCTGTTGTGCCTGTGCATAGGCTGCACGGGGACAGTGAAGAGCAGCAAGAGCTTTCAGGGCTGGCACCTTCCTTGTGGGACAAGGAGCCGGACGTTTGCCTTTTCGGAAAGAGGCTCTGCTGAGAAAGAACACCGTGAGGTGTACCGTTCCTGTCTAAGTACAGATTCCCAAAGCTGTTGTGCGTGTGGATAGGGTGCACGGGGACAGTGAAGAGCAGCAAGAGCTTTCAGGGCTGGCACCTTCCTTGTGGGACAAGGAGCCGGACGTTTGCCATTTCCGTAAGAGGCTCTGCTGAGAACGAACACCGTGAGGTGTGCCGTTCCTGGGCAAGCACAGATCCCCAGTGCTGTTGTGCCTGTGCATAGGCTGCACGGGGACAGTGAAGAGCAGCAAGAGCTTTCAGGGCTGGCACCTTCCTTGTGGGACAAGGAGCCGGACGTTTGCCTTTTCGGTAAGAGGCTCTGCTGAGAACGAACACCGTGAGGTGTAGCGTTCCTGTCTAAGTACAGATCCCCAGTGCTGTTGTGCCTGTGCATAGGCTGCATGGGGACAGTGAAGAGCAGCAAGAGCTTTCAGGGCTGGCACCTTCCTTGTGGGACAAGGAGCCGGACGTTTGCCTTTTCGGTAAGAGGCTCTGCTGAGAACGAACACCGTGAGGTGTACCGTTCCTGTCTAAGTACAGATCCCCAGTGCTGTTGTGCCTGTGCATAGGCTGCACGGGGACAGTGAAGAGCAGCAAGAGCTTTCACGGCTGGCACCTTCCTTGTGGGACAAGGAGCCGGACGTTTGCCTTTTCGAAAAGAGGCTCTGCTGAGAACGAACACCGTGAGGTGTGCCGTTCCTGGGCAAGCAGAGATCCCCAGTGCTGTTGTGCCTGTGCATAGGCTGCACGGGGACAGTGAAGAGCAGCAAGAGCTTTCAGGGCTGGCACCTTCCTTGTGGGACAAGGAGCCGGACGTTTGCCTTTTCGGAAGGAGCGTCTGCAGAGTACAAGTGCCGAGAGATGTGAAGCCTGTGGGCAAGCACAGATCCCCAGTGCTGTTGTGCCTGTGCATACGCTGCACGGGGACAGTGAAGAGCAGCAAGAGCTTTCAGGGCTGGCACCTTCCTTGTGGGACAAGGAGCCGGACGTTTGCCTTTTCGGAAAATCGCAATGCCGAGAACAGTCACCGTGAGGTATACCGTTCCTCGGCAAGCACAGATCCCCAGTGCTGTTGTGCCTGTGCATAGGCTGCAGGGGGACAGTGAAGAGCAGCAAGAGCTTTCAGGGCTGGCACCTTCCTTGTGGGACAAGGAGCCGGATGTTTGCCTTTTCCGTAAGAGGATCTGCTGAGAACGAACACCGTGAGGTGTACCGTTCCTGTCTAAGTACAGATTCCCAGTGCTGTTGTGCCTGTGGATAGGGTGCACGGGGACAGTGAAGAGCAGCAAGAGCTTTCAGGGCTGGCACCTTCCTTGTGGGACAAGGAGCCGGACGTTGCCTTTTCGGAAGGAGCGTCTGCCGAGTACAAGCGCCGTGAGATGTGCAGCCTGTGGGCAAGCAGAGATCCCCAGTGCTGTTGTGCCTGTGCATAGGGTGCACGGGGACAGTGAAGAGCAGCAAGAGCTTTCAGGGCTGGCACCTTCCTTGTGGGACAAGGAGCCGGACGTTTGCCTTTTCGGTAAGAGGCTCTGCTGAGAACGAACACCGTGAGGTGTACCGTTCCTGGGCAAGCACAGATCCCCAGTGCTGTTGTGCCTGTGGATAGGGTGCACGGGGACAGTGAAGAGCAGCAAGAGCTTTCAGGGCTGGCACCTTCCTTGTGGGACAGGGAGACGGACGTTTGCCTTTTCGGAAGGAGCGTCTGCCGAGTACAAGCGCCGTGAGATGTGCAGCATGTGGGCAAGCAGAGATCCCCAGTGCTGTTGTGCCTGTGCATAGGCTGCACGGGGACAGTGAAGAGCAGCAAGAGCTTTCAGGGCTGGCACCTTCCTTGTGGGACAAGGAGCCGGACGTTTGCCTTTTCGGTAAGAGGCTCTGCTGAGAACGAACACCGTGAGGTGCACCGTTCCTGTCTAAGTACAGATTCCCAAAGCTGTTGTGCGTGTGGATAGGGTGCACGGGGACAGTGAAGAGCAGCAAGAGCTTTCAGGGCTGGCACCTTCCTTGTGGGACAAGGAGCCGGACGTTTGCCATTTCCGTAAGAGGCTCTGCTGAGAACGAACACCGTGAGGTGTGCCGTTCCTGGGCAAGCACAGATCCCCAGTGCTGTTGTGCCTGTGCATAGGCTGCACGGGGACAGTGAAGAGCAGCAAGAGCTTTCAGGGCTGGCACCTTCCTTGTGGGACAAGGAGCCGGACGTTTGCCTTTTCGGTAAGAGGCTCTGCTGAGAACGAACACCGTGAGGTGTAGCGTTCCTGTCTAAGTACAGATCCCCAGTGCTGTTGTGCCTGTGGATAGGGTGCACGGGGACAGTGAAGAGCAGCAAGAGCTTTCAGGGCTGGCACCTTCCTTGTGGGACAAGGAGCCGGACGTTTGCCTTTTCAGTAAGAGGCTCTGCTGAGAACGAACACCGTGAGGTGTACCGTTCCTGTCTAAGTAGAGATTCCCAAAGCTGTTGTGCCTGTGGATAGGGTGCACGGGGACAGTGAAGAGCAGCAAGAGCTTTCAGGGCTGGCACCTTCCTTGTGGGAGAAGGAGCCGGACGTTTGCCTTTTCAGTAAGAGGCTCTGCTGAGAACGAACACCGTGAGGTGTACAGTTCCTGGGCAAGCACAGATCCCCAGTGCTGTTGTGCCTGTGCATAGGCTGCACGGGGACAGTGAAGAGCAGCAAGAGCTTTCAGGGCTGGCACCTTCCTTGTGGGACAAGGAGCCGGACGTTTGCCTTTTCGGAAGGAGCGTCTGCAGAGTACAAGAGCCGAGAGATGTGCAGCCTGTGGGCAAGCACAGATCCCCAGTGCTGTTGTGCCTGTGCATACGCTGCACGGGGACAGTGAAGAGCAGCAAGAGCTTTCAGGGCTGGCACCTTCCTTGTGGGACAAGGAGCCGGACGTTTGCCTTTTCGGTAAGAGGCTCTGCTGAGAACGAACACCGTGAGGTGTACCGTTCCTGTCTAAGTACAGATTCCCAAAGCTGTTGTGCCTGTGGATAGGGTGCACGGGGACAGTGAAGAGCAGCAAGACCTTTCAGGGCTGGCACCTTCCTTGTGGGAGAAGGAGCCGGACGTTTGCCTTTTCCGTAAGAGGCTCTGCTGAGAACGAACACCGTGAGGTGTGCCGTTCCTGGGCAAGCACAGATCCCCAGTGCTGTTGTGCCTGTGCATAGGCTGCACGGGGACAGTGAAGAGCAGCAAGAGCTTTCAGGGCTGGCACCTTCCTTGTGGGACAAGGAGCCGGACGTTTGCCTTTTCGGAAGGAGCGTCTGCCGAGTACAAGCGCCGTGAGATGTGCAGCCTGTGGGCAAGCAGAGATCCCCAGTGCTGTTGTGCCTGTGCATAGGCTGCACGGGGACAGTGAAGAGCAGCAAGAGCTTTCAGGGCTGGCACCTTCCTTGTGGGACAAGGAGCCGGACGTTTGCCTTTTCCGTAAGAGGATCTGCTGAGAACGAACACCGTGAGGTGTACCGTTCCTGTCTAAGTACAGATCCCCAGTGCTGTTGTGCCTGTGCATAGGCTGCACGGGGACAGTGAAGAGCAGCAAGAGCTTTCAGGGCTGGCACCTTCCTTGTGGGACAAGGAGCCGGACGTTTGCCTTTTCCGTAAGAGGATCTGCTGAGAATGAACACCGTGAGGTGTACCGTTCCTGTCTAAGTAGAGATTCCCAAAGCTGTTGTGCCTGTGCATAGGCTGCACGGGGACAGTGAAAAGCAGCAAGAGCTTTCAGGGCTGGCACCTTCCTTGTGGGACAAGGAGCCGGACGTTTGCCTTTTCGGAAGGAGCGTCTGCCGAGTACAAGTGCTGTGAGATGTGCAGAATGTGGGCAAGCACAGATCCCCAGTGCTGTTGTGCCTGTGCATAGGGTGCCCGGGGACAGTGAAAAGCAGCAAGAGCTTTCAGGGCTGGCACCTTCCTTGTGGCACAGGGAGACGGACGTTTGCCTTTTCGGAAGGAGCGTCTGCCGAGTACAAGCGCCGTGAGATGTGCAGCCTGTGGGCAAGCAGAGATCCCCAGTGCTGTTGTGCCTGTGCATAGGCTGCACGGGGACAGTGAAGAGCAGCAAGAGCTTTCAGGGCTGGCACCTTCCTTGTGGGACAAGGAGCCGGACGTTTGCCTTTTCCGTAAGAGGCTCTGCTGAGAACGAACACCGTGAGGTGTACCGTTCCTGTCTAAGTAGAGATTCCCAAAGCTGTTGTGCCTGTGCATAGGCTGCACGGGGACAGTGAAAAGCAGCAAGAGCTTTCAGGGCTGGCACCTTCCTTGTGGGACAAGTAGCCGGACGTTTGCCTTTTCGGAAGGAGCGTCTGCCGAGTACAAGTGCTGTGAGATGTGCAGAATGTGGGCAAGCAGAGATCCCCAGTGCTGTTGTGCCTGTGCATAGGCTGCACGGGGACAGTGAAGAGCAGCAAGAGCTTTCAGGGCTGGCACCTTCCTTGTGGGACAGGGAGCCGGACGTTTGCCTTTTCGGAAGGAGCGTCTGCCGAGTACAAGCGCCGTGAGATGTGCAGCATGTGGGCAAGCAGAGATCCCCAGTGCTGTTGTGCCTGTGCATAGGCTGCACGGGGACAGTGAAGAGCAGCAAGAGCTTTCAGGGCTGGCACCTTCCTTGTGGGACAAGGAGCCGGACGTTTGCCTTTTCGGTAAGAGGCTCTGCTGAGAACGAACACCGTGAGGTGTACCGTTCCTGTCTAAGTAGAGATTCCCAAAGCTGTTGTGCCTGTGCATAGGCTGCACGGGGACAGTGAAGAGCAGCAAGAGCTTTCAGGGCTGGCACCTTCCTTGTGGGACAAGGAGCCGGACGTTTGCCTTTTCGGAAGGAGCGTCTGCAGAGTACAAGCGCCGTGAGATGTGCAGCCTGTGGGCAAGCAGAGATCCCCAGTGCTGTTGTGCCTGTGCATAGGCTGCACGGGGACAGTGAAGAGCAGCAAGAGCTTTCAGGGCTGGCACCTTCCTTGTGGGACAAGGAGCCGGACGTTTGCCTTTTCGGAAAATTGCAATGCCGAGAACGGACACCGTGAGGTATACCGTTCCTCGGCAAGCACAGATCCCCAGTGCTGTTGTGCCTGTGCATAGGCTGCACGGGGACAGTGAAGAGCAGCAAGAGCTTTCAGGGCTGGCACCTTCCTTGTGGGACAAGGAGCCAGACGTTTGCCTTTTCGGTAAGAGGCTCTGCTGAGAACGAACACCGTGAGGTGTACCGTTCCTGTCTAAGTACAGATTCCCAAAGCTGTTGTGCCTGTGGATAGGGTGCACGGGGACAGTGAAGAGCAGCAAGAGCTTTCAGGGCTGGCACCTTCCTTGTGGGACAAGGAGCCGGACGTTTGCCTTTTTGGTAAGAGGCTCTGCTGAGAACGAACACCGTGAGGTGTACCGTTCCTGGGCAAGCACAGATCCCCAGTGCTGTTGTGCCTGTGCATAGGGTGCACGGGGACAGTGAAGAGCAGCAAGAGCTTTCAGGGCTGGCACCTTCCTTGTGGGACAGGGAGACGGACGTTTGCCTTTTCGGAAGGAGCGTCTGCCGAGTACAAGCGCCGTGAGATGTGCAGCATGTGGGCAAGCAGAGATCCCCAGTGCTGTTGTGCCTGTGCATAGGCTGCACGGGGACAGTGAAGAGCAGCAAGAGCTTTCAGGGCTGGCACCTTCCTTGTGGGACAAGGAGCCGGACGTTTGCCTTTTTGGAAAATTGCAATGCCGAGAACGGACACCGTGAGGTGTACCGTTCCTGTCTAAGTACAGATTCCCAAAGCTGTTGTGCCTGCGCATAGGCTGCACGGGGACAGTGAAGAGCAGCAAGAGCTTTCAGAGCTGGCACCTTTCTTGTGGGACAAGGAGCCGGACGTTTGCCTTTTCAGAAGGAGCGTCTGCCGAGTACAAGCGCCATGAGATGTGCAGCCTGTGGGCAAGCAGAGATCCCCAGTGCTCTTGTGCCTGTGCATAGGCTGCACGGGGACAGTGAAGAGCAGCAAGAGCTTTCAGGGCTGGCACCTTCCTTGTGGGACAAGAAGCCCGACGTTTGCCTTTTCGGTAATAGGCTCTGCTGAGAACGAACACCGTGAGGTGTACCGTTCCTGGGCAAGCACAGATCCCCAGTGCTGTTGTGCCTGTGCATAGGCTGCACGGGGACAGTGAAGAGCAGCAAGAGCTTTCAGGGCTGGCACCTTCCTTGTGGGACAAGGAGCCGGACGTTTGCCTTTTCGGTAAGAGGCTCTGCTGAGAACGAACACCGTGAGGTGTACCGTTCCTGTCTAAGTACAGATCCCCAGTGCTGTTGTGCCTGTAGATAGGGTGCACGGGGACAGTGAAGAGCAGCAAGAGCTTTCAGGGCTGGCACCTTCCTTGTGGGACAAGGAGCCGGACGTTTGCCTTTTCGGAAGGAGCGTCTGCCGAGTACAAGCGCCGTGAGATGTGCAGCCTGTGGGCAAGCAGAGATCCCCAGTGCTGTTGTGCCTGTGCATAGGGTGCACGGGGACAGTGAAGAGCAGCAAGAGCTTTCAGGGCTGGCACCTTCCTTGTGGGACAAGGAGCCGGACGTTTGCCTTTTCGGTAAGAGGCTCTGCTGAGAACGAACACCGTGAGGTGTACCGTTCCTGTCTAAGTACAGATTCCCAAAGCTGTTGTGCCTGTAGATAGGGTGCACGGGGACAGTGAAGAGCAGCAAGAGCTTTCAGGGCTGGCACCTTCCTTGTGGGACAAGGAGCCGGACGTTTGCCTTTTCCGTAAGAGGCTCTGCTGAGAACGAACACCGTGAGGTGTACCGTTCCTGGGCAAGCAGAGATCCCCAGTGCTGTTGTGCCTGTGCATAGGGTGCACGGGGACAGTGAAGAGCAGCAAGAGCTTTCAGGGCTGGCACCTTCCTTGTGGGACAAGGAGCCGGACGTTTGCCTTTTCGGAAAGAGGCTCTGCTGAGAACGAACACCGTGAGGTGTACTGTTCCTGGGCAAGCACAGGTCCCCAGTGCTGTTGTGCCTGTGCATAGGCTGCACGGGGACAGTGAAGAGCAGCAAGAGCTTTCAGGGCTGGCACCTTCCTTGTGGGACAAGGAGCCGGACGTTTGCCTTTTCGGAAAGAGGCTCTGCTGAGAACGAACACCGTGAGGTGTACTGTTCCTGGGCAAGCACAGGTCCCCAGTGCTGTTGTGCCTGTGCATAGGCTGCACGGGGACAGTGAAGAGCAGCAAGAGCTTTCAGGGCTGGCACCTTCCTTGTGGGACAAGGAGCCGGACGTTTGCCTTTTCGGAAAGAGGCTCTGCTGAGAACGAACACCGTGAGGTGTACCGTTCCTGTCTAAGTACAGATCCCCAGTGCTGTTGTGCCTGTGGATAGGGTGCACGGGGACAGTGAAGAGCAGCAAGAGCTTTCAGGGCTGGCACCTTCCTTGTGGGAGAATGAGCCGGACGTTTGCCTTTTCGGAAGGAGCGTCTGCCGAGTACAAGCGCCGTGAGATGTGCAGCCTGTGGGCAAGCAGAGATCCCCAGTGCTGTTGTGCCTGTGCATAGGCTGCACGGGGAGAGTGAAGAGCAGCAAGAGCTTTCAGGGCTGGCACCTTCCTTGTGGGACAAGGAGCCGGACGTTTGCCTTTTCCGTAAGAGGCTCTGCTGAGAACGAACACCGTGAGGTGTACCGTTCCTGTCTAAGTAGAGATTCCCAAAGCTGTTGTGCCTGTGCATAGGCTGCACGGGGACAGTGAAAAGCAGCAAGAGCTTTCAGGGCTGGCACCTTCCTTGTGGGACAAGGAGCCGGACGTTTGCCTTTTCAGAAGGAGCGTCTGCCGAGTACAAGCGCCATGAGATGTGCAGCCTGTGGGCAAGCAGAGATCCCCAGTGCTCTTGTGCCTGTGCATAGGCTGCACGGGGACAGTGAAGAGCAGCAAGAGCTTTCAGGGCTGGCACCTTCCTTGTGGGACAAGAAGCCCGACGTTTGCCTTTTCGGTAATAGGCTCTGCTGAGAACGAACACCGTGAGGTGTACCGTTCCTGGGCAAGCACAGATCCCCAGTGCTGTTGTGCCTGTGCATAGGCTGCACGGGGACAGTGAAGAGCAGCAAGAGCTTTCAGGGCTGGCACCTTCCTTGTGGGACAAGGAGCCGGACGTTTGCCTTTTCGGTAAGAGGCTCTGCTGAGAACGAACACCGTGAGGTGTACCGTTCCTGTCTAAGTACAGATCCCCAGTGCTGTTGTGCCTGTAGATAGGGTGCACGGGGACAGTGAGGAGCAGCAAGAGCTTTCAGGGCTGGCACCTTCCTTGTGGGACAAGGAGCCGGACGTTTGCCTTTTCGGAAGGAGCGTCTGCCGAGTACAAGCGCCGTGAGATGTGCAGCCTGTGGGCAAGCAGAGATCCCCAGTGCTGTTGTGCCTGTGCATAGGGTGCACGGGGACAGTGAAGAGCAGCAAGAGCTTTCAGGGCTGGCACCTTCCTTGTGGGACAAGGAGCCGGACGTTTGCCTTTTCGGTAAGAGGCTCTGCTGAGAACGAACACCGTGAGGTGTACCGTTCCTGTCTAAGTACAGATTCCCAAAGCTGTTGTGCCTGTAGATAGGGTGCACGGGGACAGTGAAGAGCAGCAAGAGCTTTCAGGGCTGGCACCTTCCTTGTGGGACAAGGAGCCGGACGTTTGCCTTTTCGGAAAGAGGCTCTGCTGAGAACGAACACCGTGAGGTGTACTGTTCCTGGGCAAGCACAGGTCCCCAGTGCTGTTGTGCCTGTGCATAGGCTGCACGGGGACAGTGAAGAGCAGCAAGAGCTTTCAGGGCTGGCACCTTCCTTGTGGGACAAGGAGCCGGACGTTTGCCTTTTCGGAAAGAGGCTCTGCTGAGAACGAACACCGTGAGGTGTACCGTTCCTGTCTAAGTACAGATCCCCAGTGCTGTTGTGCCTGTGGATAGGGTGCACGGGGACAGTGAAGAGCAGCAAGAGCTTTCAGGGCTGGCACCTTCCTTGTGGGACAAGGAGCCAGACGTTTGCCTTTTCGGAAGGAGCGTCTGCCGAGTACAAGCGCCGTGAGATGTGCAGCCTGTGGGCAAGCAGAGATCCCCAGTGCTGTTGTGCCTGTGCATAGGCTGCACGGGGACAGTGAAGAGCAGCAAGAGCTTTCAGGGCTGGCACCTTCCTTGTGGGACAAGGAGCCGGACGTTTGCCTTTTCCGTAAGAGGCTCTGCTGAGAACGAACACCGTGAGGTGTACCGTTCCTGTCTAAGTAGAGATTCCCAAAGCTGTTGTGCCTGTGCATAGGGTGCACGGGGACAGTGAAAAGCAGCAAGAGCTTTCAGGGCTGGCACCTTCCTTGTGGGACAGGGAGCCGGACGTTTGCCTTTTCGGAAGGAGCGTCTGCCGAGTACAAGCGCCGTGAGATGTGCAGCATGTGGGCAAGCAGAGATCCCCAGTGCTGTTGTGCCTGTGCATAGGGTGCACGGGGACAGTGAAGAGCAGCAAGAGCTTTCAGGGCTGGCACCTTCCTTGTGGGACAAGGAGCCGGACGTTTGCCTTTTCGGTAAGAGGCTCTGCTGAGAACGAACACCGTGAGGTGTACCGTTCCTGGGCAAGCACAGATCCCCAGTTCTGTTGTACCTGTGGATAGGGTGCACGGGGACAGTGAAGAGCAGCAAGAGCTTTCAGGGCTGGCACCTTCCATGTGGGACAAGGAGCCGGACGTTTGCCTTTTCGGTAAGAGGCTCTGCTGAGAACGAACACCGTGAGGTGTGCCGTTCCTGGGCAAGCAGAGATCCCCAGTGCTGTTGTGCCTGTGCATACGCTGCACGGGGACAGTGAAGAGCAGCAAGAGCTTTCAGGGCTGGCACCTTCCTTGTGGGACAAGGAGCCAGACGTTTGCCTTTTCGGAAAATCGCAATGCCGAGAACAGTCACCGTGAGGTATACCGTTCCTCGGCAAGCACAGATCCCCAGTGCTGTTGTGCCTGTGCATAGGCTGCACGGGGACAGTGAAGAGCAGCAAGAGCTTTCAGGGCTGGCACCTTCCTTGTGGGACAAGGAGCCAGACGTTTGCCTTTTCGGAAAGAGGCTCTGCTGAGAACGAACACCGTGAGGTGTACCGTTCCTGTCTAAGTACAGATTCCCAAAGCTGTTGTGCCTGTGCATAGGGTGCACGGGGACAGTGAAGAGCAGCAAGAGCTTTCAGGGCTGGCACCTTCCTTGTGGGACAAGGAGCCGGACGTTTGCCTTTTCGGAAGGAGCGTCTGCCGAGTACAAGCGCCGTGAGATGTGCAGCCTGTGGGCAAGCAGAGATCCCCAGTGCTGTTGTGCCTGTGCATAGGGTGCACGGGGACAGTGAAGAGCAGCAAGAGCTTTCAGGGCTGGCACCTTCCTTGTGGGACAAGGAGCCGGACGTTTGCCTTTTCGGTAAGAGGCTCTGCTGAGAACGAACACCGTGAGGTGTACCGTTCCTGGGCAAGCACAGATCCCCAGTGCTGTTGTGCCTGTGGATAGGGTGCACGGGGACAGTGAAGAGCAGCAAGAGCTTTCAGGGCTGGCACCTTCCTTGTGGGACAGGGAGACGGACGTTTGCCTTTTCGGAAGGAGCGTCTGCCGAGTACAAGCGCCGTGAGATGTGCAGCATGTGGGCAAGCAGAGATCCCCAGTGCTGTTGTGCCTGTGCATAGGCTGCACGGGGACAGTGAAGAGCAGCAAGAGCTTTCAGGGCTGGCACCTTCCTTGTGGGACAAGGAGCCGGACGTTTGCCTTTTCGGTAAGAGGCTCTGCTGAGAACGAACACCGTGAGGTGTACCGTTCCTGTCTAAGTACAGATTCCCAAAGCTGTTGTGCCTGTGGATAGGGTGCACGGGGACAGTGAAGAGCAGCAAGAGCTTTCAGGGCTGGCACCTTCCTTGTGGGACAAGGAGCCGGACGTTTGCCATTTCCGTAAGAGGCTCTGCTGAGAACGAACACCGTGAGGTGTGCCGTTCCTGGGCAAGCACAGATCCCCAGTGCTGTTGTGCCTGTGCATAGGCTGCACGGGGACAGTGAAGAGCAGCAAGAGCTTTCAGGGCTGGCACCTTCCTTGTGGGACAAGGAGCCGGACGTTTGCCTTTTCGGTAAGAGGCTCTGCTGAGAACGAACACCGTGAGGTGTAGCGTTCCTGTCTAAGTACAGATCCCCAGTGCTGTTGTGCCTGTGCATAGGCTGCATGGGGACAGTGAAGAGCAGCAAGAGCTTTCAGGGCTGGCACCTTCCTTGTGGGACAAGGAGCCGGACGTTTGCCTTTTCGGTAAGAGGCTCTGCTGAGAACGAACACCGTGAGGTGTACCGTTCCTGTCTAAGTACAGATTCCCAAAGCTGTTGTGCCTGTGCATAGGCTGCACGGGGACAGTGAAGAGCAGCAAGAGCTTTCAGGGCTGGCACCTTCCTTGTGGGACAAGGAGCCGGACGTTTGCCTTTTCGAAAAGAGGCTCTGCTGAGAACGAACACCGTGAGGTGTGCCGTTCCTGGGCAAGCAGAGATCCCCAGTGCTGTTGTGCCTGTGCATAGGCTGCACGGGGACAGTGAAGAGCAGCAAGAGCTTTCAGGGCTGGCACCTTCCTTGTGGGACAAGGAGCCGGACGTTTGCCTTTTCGGAAGGAGCGTCTGCAGAGTACAAGTGCCGAGAGATGTGAAGCCTGTGGGCAAGCACAGATCCCCAGTGCTGTTGTGCCTGTGCATACGCTGCACGGGGACAGTGAAGAGCAGCAAGAGCTTTCAGGGCTGGCACCTTCCTTGTGGGACAAGGAGCCAGACGTTTGCCTTTTCGGAAAATCGCAATGCCGAGAACAGTCACCGTGAGGTATACGGTTCCTCGGCAAGCACAGATCCCCAGTGCTGTTGTGCCTGTGCATAGGCTGCAGGGGGACAGTGAAGAGCAGCAAGAGCTTTCAGGGCTGGCACCTTCCTTGTGGGACAAGGAGCCGGATGTTTGCCTTTTCCGTAAGAGGATCTGCTGAGAACGAACACCGTGAGGTGTACCGTTCCTGTCTAAGTACAGATTCCCAGTGCTGTTGTGCCTGTGCATAGGGTGCACGGGGACAGTGAAGAGCAGCAAGAGCTTTCAGGGCTGGCACCTTCCTTGTGGGACAAGGAGCCGGACGTTGCCTTTTCGGAAGGAGCGTCTGCCGAGTACAAGCGCCGTGAGATGTGCAGCCTGTGGGCAAGCAGAGATCCCCAGTGCTGTTGTGCCTGTGCATAGGGTGCACGGGGACAGTGAAGAGCAGCAAGAGCTTTCAGGGCTGGCACCTTCCTTGTGGGACAAGGAGCCGGACGTTTGCCTTTTCGGTAAGAGGCTCTGCTGAGAACGAACACCGTGAGGTGTACCGTTCCTGTCTAAGTACAGATCCCCAGTGCTGTTGTGCCTGTGGATAGGGTGCACGGGGACAGTGAAGAGCAGCAAGAGCTTTCAGGGCTGGCACCTTCCTTGTGGGACAAGGAGCCGGACGTTTGCCTTTTCGGTAAGAGGCTCTGCTGAGAACGAACACCGTGAGGTGTACCGTTCCTGTCTAAGTACAGATTCCCAAAGCTGTTGTGCCTGTGGATAGGGTGCACGGGGACAGTGAAAAGCAGCAAGAGCTTTCAGGGCTGGCACCTTCCTTGTGGGACAAGGAGCCGGACGTTTGCCTTTTCGGAAGGAGCGTCTGCCGAGTACAAGCGCCGTGAGATGTGCAGCCTGTGGGCAAGCAGAGATCCCCAGTGCTGTTGTGCCTGTGCATAGGGTGCACGGGGACAGTGAAGAGCAGCAAGAGCTTTCAGGGCTGGCACCTTCCTTGTGGGACAAGGAGCCGGACGTTTGCCTTTTCGGTAAGAGGCTCTGCTGAGAACGAACACCGTGAGGTGTACCGTTCCTGTCTAAGTAGAGATTCCCAAAGCTGTTGTGCCTGTGCATAGGCTGCACGGGGACAGTGAAAAGCAGCAAGAGCTTTCAGGGCTGGCACCTTCCTTGTGGGACAGGGAGCCGGACGTTTGCCTTTTCGGAAGGAGCGTCTGCCGAGTACAAGCGCCGTGAGATCTGCAGCATTTGGGCAAGCAGAGATCCCCAGTGCTGTTGTGCCTGTGCATAGGCTGCACGGGGACAGTGAAGAGCAGCAAGAGCTTTCAGGGCTGGCACCTTCCTTGTGGGACAAGGAGCCGGACGTTTGCCTTTTCGGTAAGAGGCTCTGCTGAGAACGAACACCGTGAGGTGTACCGTTCCTGTCTAAGTAGAGATTCCCAAAGCTGTTGTGCCTGTGGATAGGGTGCACGGGGACAGTGAAGAGCAGCAAGAGCTTTCAGGGCTGGCACCTTCCTTGTGGGATAAGGAGCCGGACGTTTGCCTTTTCCGTAAGAGGCTCTGCTGAGAACGAACACCGTGAGGTGAGCCGTTCCTGGGCAAGCACAGATCCCCAGTGCTGTTGTGCCTGTGCATAGGCTGCACGGGGACAGTGAAGAGCAGCAAGAGCTTTCAGGGCTGGCACCTTCCTTGTGGGACAAGGAGCCGGACGTTTGCCTTTTCGGAAGGAGCGTCTGCAGAGTACAAGAGCCGAGAGATGTGCAGCCTGTGGGCAAGCACAGATCCCCAGTGCTGTTTTGCCTGTGCATACGCTGCACGGGGACAGTGAAGAGCAGCAAGAGCTTTCAGGGCTGGCACCTTCCTTGTGGGACAAGGAGCCGGACGTTTGCCTTTTCGGTAAGAGGCTCTGCTGAGAACGAACACCGTGAGGTGTACCGTTCCTGTCTAAGTACAGATTCCCAAAGCTGTTGTGCCTGTGGATAGGGTGCACGGGGACAGTGAAGAGCAGCAAGACCTTTCAGGGCTGGCACCTTCCTTGTGGGAGAAGGAGCCGGACGTTTGCCTTTTCCGTAAGAGGCTCTGCTGAGAACGAACACCGTGAGGTGTGCCGTTCCTGGGCAAGCACAGATCCCCAGTGCTGTTGTGCCTGTGCATAGGCTGCACGGGGACAGTGAAGAGCAGCAAGAGCTTTCAGGGCTGGCACCTTCCTTGTGGGACAAGGAGCCGGACGTTTGCCTTTTCGGAAGGAGCGTCTGCCGAGTACAAGCGCCGTGAGATGTGCAGCCTGTGGGCAAGCAGAGATCCCCAGTGCTGTTGTGCCTGTGCATAGGCTGCACGGGGACAGTGAAGAGCAGCAAGAGCTTTCAGGGCTGGCACCTTCCTTGTGGGACAAGGAGCCGGACGTTTGCCTTTTCGGTAAGAGGCTCTGCTGAGAACGAACACCGTGAGGTGTACCGTTCCTGTCTAAGTACAGATCCCCAGTGCTGTTGTGCCTGTGCATAGGCTGCACGGGGACAGTGAAGAGCAGCAAGAGCTTTCAGGGCTGGCACCTTCCTTGTGGGACAAGGAGCCGGACGTTTGCCTTTTCCGTAAGAGGATCTGCTGAGAATGAACACCGTGAGGTGTACCGTTCCTGTCTAAGTAGAGATTCCCAAAGCTGTTGTGCCTGTGCATAGGCTGCACGGGGACAGTGAAAAGCAGCAAGAGCTTTCAGGGCTGGCACCTTCCTTGTGGGACAAGGAGCCGGACGTTTGCCTTTTCGGAAGGAGCGTCTGCCGAGTACAAGTGCTGTGAGATGTGCAGAATGTGGGCAAGCACAGATCCCCAGTGCTGTTGTGCCTGTGCATAGGGTGCCCGGGGACAGTGAAAAGCAGCAAGAGCTTTCAGGGCTGGCACCTTCCTTGTGGGACAGGGAGACGGACGTTTGCCTTTTCGGAAGGAGCGTCTGCCGAGTACAAGCGCCGTGAGATGTGCAGCCTGTGGGCAAGCACAGATCCCCAGTGCTGTTGTGCCTGTGCATAGGCTGCACGGGGACAGTGAAGAGCAGCAAGAGCTTTCAGGGCTGGCACCTTCCTTGTGGGACAAGGAGCCGGACGTTTGCCTTTTCGGTAAGAGGCTCTGCTGAGAACGAACACCGTGAGGTGTACCGTTCCTGTCTAAGTAGAGATTCCCAAAGCTGTTGTGCCTGTGCATAGGCTGCACGGGGACAGTGAAAAGCAGCAAGAGCTTTCAGGGCTGGCACCTTCCTTGTGGGACAAGTAGCCGGACCTTTGCCTTTTCGGAAGGAGCGTCTGCCGAGTACAAGTGCTGTGAGATGTGCAGAATGTGGGCAAGCAGAGATCCCCAGTGCTGTTGTGCCTGTGCATAGGCTGCACGGGGACAGTGAAG
Source organism: Buteo buteo (assembly GCF_964188355.1). NCBI lineage: Eukaryota > Metazoa > Chordata > Aves > Accipitriformes > Accipitridae > Buteo > Buteo buteo. Next base: position 9,879,435 of record NC_134193.1, read on the forward strand.
AGCAGCAAGAGCTTTCAGGGCTGGCACCTTCCTTGTGGGACAGGGAGCCGGACGTTTGCCTTTTCGGAAGGACCGTCTGCAGAGTACAAGCGCCGTGAGATGTGCAGCATGTGGGCAAGCAGAGATCCCCAGTGCTGTTGTGCCTGTGCATAGGCTGCACGGGGACAGTGAAGAGCAGCAAGAGCTTTCAGGGCTGGCACCTTCCTTGTGGGACAAGGAGCCGGACGTTTGCCTTTTCGGTAAGAGGCTCTGCTGAGAACGAACACCGTGAGGTGTACCGTTCCTGTCTAAGTACAGATTCCCAAAGCTGTTGTGCCTGTGGATAGGGTGCACGGGGACAGTGAAGAGCAGCAAGACCTTTCAGGGCTGGCACCTTCCTTGTGGGAGAAGGAGCCGGACGTTTGCCTTTTCCGTAAGAGGCTCTGCTGAGAACGAACACCGTGAGGTGTGCCGTTCCTGGGCAAGCACAGATCCCCAGTGCTGTTGTGCCTGTGCATAGGCTGCACGGGGACAGTGAAGAGCAGCAAGAGCTTTCAGGGCTGGCACCTTCCTTGTGGGACAAGGAGCCGGACGTTTGCCTTTTCGGAAGGAGCGTCTGCCGAGTACAAGCGCCGTGAGATGTGCAGCCTGTGGGCAAGCAGAGATCCCCAGTGCTGTTGTGCCTGTGCATAGGCTGCACGGGGACAGTGAAGAGCAGCAAGAGCTTTCAGGGCTGGCACCTTCCTTGTGGGACAAGGAGCCGGACGTTTGCCTTTTCGGTAAGAGGCTCTGCTGAGAACGAACACCGTGAGGTGTACCGTTCCTGTCTAAGTACAGATCCCCAGTGCTGTTGTGCCTGTGCATAGGCTGCACGGGGACAGTGAAGAGCAGCAAGAGCTTTCAGGGCTGGCACCTTCCTTGTGGGACAAGGAGCCGGACGTTTGCCTTTTCCGTAAGAGGATCTGCTGAGAATGAACACCGTGAGGTGTACCGTTCCTGTCTAAGTAGAGATTCCCAAAGCTGTTGTGCCTGTGCATAGGCTGCACGGGGACAGTGAAAAGCAGCAAGAGCTTTCAGGGCTGGCACCTTCCTTGTGGGACAAGGAGCCGGACGTTTGCCTTTTCGGAAGGAGCGTCTGCCGAGTACAAGTGCTGTGAGATGTGCAGAATGTGGGCAAGCACAGATCCCCAGTGCTGTTGTGCCTGTGCATAGGGTGCCCGGGGACAGTGAAAAGCAGCAAGAGCTTTCAGGGCTGGCACCTTCCTTGTGGGACAGGGAGACGGACGTTTGCCTTTTCGGAAGGAGCGTCTGCCGAGTACAAGCGCCGTGAGATGTGCAGCCTGTGGGCAAGCACAGATCCCCAGTGCTGTTGTGCCTGTGCATAGGCTGCACGGGGACAGTGAAGAGCAGCAAGAGCTTTCAGGGCTGGCACCTTCCTTGTGGGACAAGGAGCCGGACGTTTGCCTTTTCGGTAAGAGGCTCTGCTGAGAACGAACACCGTGAGGTGTACCGTTCCTGTCTAAGTAGAGATTCCCAAAGCTGTTGTGCCTGTGCATAGGCTGCACGGGGACAGTGAAAAGCAGCAAGAGCTTTCAGGGCTGGCACCTTCCTTGTGGGACAAGTAGCCGGACCTTTGCCTTTTCGGAAGGAGCGTCTGCCGAGTACAAGTGCTGTGAGATGTGCAGAATGTGGGCAAGCAGAGATCCCCAGTGCTGTTGTGCCTGTGCATAGGCTGCACGGGGACAGTGAAGAGCAGCAAGAGCTTTCAGGGCTGGCACCTTCCTTGTGGGACAGGGAGCCGGACGTTTGCCTTTTCGGAAGGAGCGTCTGCCGAGTACAAGCGCCGTGAGATGTGCAGCATGTGGGCAAGCAGAGATCCCCAGTGCTGTTGTGCCTGTGCATAGGCTGCACGGGGACAGTGAAGAGCAGCAAGAGCTTTCAGGGCTGGCACCTTCCTTGTGGGACAAGGAGCCGGACGTTTGCCTTTTCGGTAAGAGGCTCTGCTGAGAACGAACACCGTGAGGTGTACCGTTCCTGTCTAAGTACAGATTCCCAAAGCTGTTGTGCCTGTGCATAGGGTGCACGGGGACAGTGAAGAGCAGCAAGAGCTTTCAGGGCTGGCACCTTCCTTGTGGGACAAGGAGCCGGACGTTTGCCTTTTCGGAAGGAGCGTCTGCAGAGTACAAGCGCCGTGAGATGTGCAGCCTGTGGGCAAGCACAGATCCCCAGTGCTGTTGTGCCTGTGCATAGGGTGCACGGGGACAGTGAAGAGCAGCAAGAGCTTTCAGGGCTGGCACCTTCCTTGTGGGACAAGGAGCCGGACGTTTGCCTTTTCGGAAAATTGCAATGCCGAGAACGGACACCGTGAGGTGTAACGTTCCTGCGCAAGCACAGATCCCCAGTGCTGTTGTGCCTGTGCATAGGCTGCACGGGGACAGTGAAGAGCAGCAAGAGCTTTCAGGGCTGGCACCTTCCTTGTGGGACAAGGAGCCGGACGTTTGCCTTTTCGGAAGGAGCGTCTGCAGAGTACCAGTGCCGAGAGATGTGCAGCCTGTGGGCAAGCAGAGATCCCCAGTGCTGTTGTGCCTGTGCATAGGGTGCACGGGGACAGTGAAGAGCAGCAAGAGCTTTCAGGGCTGGCACCTTCCTTGTGGGACAAGGAGCCGGACGTTTGCCTTTTCGGAAAATTGCAATGCCGAGAACAGTCACCGTGAGGTGTACCGTTCCTCGGCAAGCACAGATCCCCAGTGCTGTTGTGCCTGTGCATACGCTGCACGGGGACAGTGAAGAGCAGCCAGAGCTTTCAGGGCTGGCACCTTCCTTGTGGGACAAGGAGCCGGACGTTTGCCTTTTCGGTAAGAGGCTCTGCTGAGAACGAACACCGTGAGGTGTACCGTTCCTGTCTAAGTACAGATTCCCAAAGCTGTTGTGCCTGTGGATAGGGTGCACGGGGACAGTGAAGAGCAGCAAGACCTTTCAGGGCTGGCACCTTCCTTGTGGGAGAAGGAGCCGGACGTTTGCCTTTTCCGTAAGAGGCTCTGCTGAGAACGAACACCGTGAGGTGTGCCGTTCCTGGGCAAGCACAGATCCCCAGTGCTGTTGTGCCTGTGCATAGGCTGCACGGGGACAGTGAAGAGCAGCAAGAGCTTTCAGGGCTGGCACCTTCCTTGTGGGACAAGGAGCCGGACGTTTGCCTTTTCGGAAGGAGCGTCTGCCGAGTACAAGCGCCGTGAGATGTGCAGCCTGTGGGCAAGCAGAGATCCCCAGTGCTGTTGTGCCTGTGCATAGGCTGCACGGGGACAGTGAAGAGCAGCAAGAGCTTTCAGGGCTGGCACCTTCCTTGTGGGACAAGGAGCCGGACGTTTGCCTTTTCCGTAAGAGGCTCTGCTGAGAACGAACACCGTGAGGTGTACCGTTCCTGTCTAAGTAGAGATTCCCAAAGCTGTTGTGCCTGTGGATAGGGTGCACGGGGACAGTGAAGAGCAGCAAGAGCTTTCAGGGCTGGCACCTTCCTTGTGGGACAAGGAGCCGGACGTTTGCCTTTTCCGTAAGAGGCTCTGCTGAGAACGAACACCGTGAGGTGTACCGTTCCTGTCTAAGTAGAGATTCCCAAAGCTGTTGTGCCTGTGCATAGGCTGCACGGGGACAGTGAAAAGCAGCAAGAGCTTTCAGGGCTGGCACCTTCCTTGTGGGACAAGGAGCCGGACGTTTGCCTTTTCGGAAGGAGCGTCTGCCGAGTACAAGTGCTGTGAGATGTGCAGAATGTGGGCAAGCAGAGATCCCCAGTGCTGTTGTGCCTGTGCATAGGCTGCACGGGGACAGTGAAGAGCAGCAAGAGCTTTCAGGGCTGGCACCTTCCTTGTGGGACAGGGAGCCGACGTTTGCCTTTTCGGAAGGAGCGTCTGCCGAGTACAAGCGCCGTGAGATGTGCAGCATGTGGGCAAGCAGAGATCCCCAGTGCTGTTGTGCCTGTGCATAGGCTGCACGGGGACAGTGAAGAGCAGCAAGAGCTTTCAGGGCTGGCACCTTCCTTGTGGGACAAGGAGCCGGACGTTTGCCTTTTCGGTAAGAGGCTCTGCTGAGAACGAACACCGTGATGTGTACTGTTCCTGGGCAAGCACAGATCCCCAGTGCTGTTGTGCCTGTGCATAGGGTGCACGGGGACAGTGAAGAGCAGCAAGAGCTTTCAGGGCTGGCACCTTCCTTGTGGGACAAGGAGCCGGACGTTTGCCTTTTCGGAAGGAGCGTCTGCAGAGTACAAGCGCCGTGAGATGTGCAGCCTGTGGGCAAGCAGAGATCCCCAGTGCTGTTGTGCCTGTGCATAGGCTGCACGGGGACAGTGAAGAGCAGCAAGAGCTTTCAGGGCTGGCACCTTCCTTGTGGGACAAGGAGCCGGACGTTTGCCTTTTCGGAAAATTGCAATGCCGAGAACGGACACCGTGAGGTGTACCGTTCCTGGGCAAGCACAGATCCCCAGTGCTGTTGTGCCTGTGCATAGGCTGCACGGGGACAGTGAAGAGCAGCAAGAGCTTTCAGGGCTGGCACCTTCCTTGTGGGACAAGGAGCCGGACGTTTGCCTTTTTGGAAAATTGCAATGCCGAGAACGGACACCGTGAGGTGTACCGTTCCTATCTAAGTACAGATTCCCAGTGCTGTTGTGCCTGTGGATACGGTGCACGGGGACAGTGAAGAGCAGCAAGAGCTTTCAGAGCTGGCACCTTTCTTGTGGGACAAGGAGCCGGACGTTTGCCTTTTCAGAAGGAGCGTCTGCCGAGTACAAGCGCCGTGAGATGTGCAGCCTGTGGGCAAGCAGAGATCCCCAGTGCTGTTGTGCCTGTGCATAGGCTGCACGGGGACAGTGAAGAGCAGCAAGAGCTTTCAGGGCTGGCACCTTCCTTGTGGGACAAGGAGCCGGACGTTTGCCTTTTCGGTAAGAGGCTCTGCTGAGAACGAACACCGTGAGGTGTACCGTTCCTGTCTAAGTACAGATTCCCAAAGCTGTTGTGCCTGTAGATAGGGTGCACGGGGACAGTGAAGAGCAGCAAGAGCTTTCAGGGCTGGCACCTTCCTTGTGGGACAAGGAGCCGGACGTTTGCCTTTTCGGAAAGAGGCTCTGCTGAGAACGAACACCGTGAGGTGTACTGTTCCTGGGCAAGCACAGGTCCCCAGTGCTGTTGTGCCTGTGCATAGGCTGCACGGGGACAGTGAAGAGCAGCAAGAGCTTTCAGGGCTGGCACCTTCCTTGTGGGACAAGGAGCCGGACGTTTGCCTTTTCGGAAGGAGCGTCTGCAGAGTACAAGTGCCGAGAGATGTGCAGCCTGTGGGCAAGCAGAGATCCCCAGTGCTGTTGTGCCTGTGCATAGGGTGCACGGGGACAGTGAAGAGCAGCAAGAGCTTTCAGGGCTGGCACCTTCCTTGTGGGACAAGGAGCCGGACGTTTGCCTTTTCGGAAAATTGCAATGCCGAGAACAGTCACCGTGAGGTGTACCGTTCCTCGGCAAGCACAGATCCCCAGTGCTGTTGTGCCTGTGCATAGGCTGAATGGGGACAGTGAAGAGCAACAAGAGCTTTCAGGGCTGGCACCTTCCTTGTGGGACAAGGAGCCGGACGTTTGCCTTTTCGGTAAGAGGCTCTGCTGAGAACGAACACCGTGAGGTGTACCGTTCCTGTCTAAGTACAGATTCCCAAAGCTGTTGTGCCTGTGGATAGGGTGCACGGGGACAGTGAAGAGCAGCAAGAGCTTTCAGGGCTGGCACCTTCCTTGTGGGACAAGGAGCCGGACGTTTGCCTTTTCGGAAGGAGCGTCTGCCGAGTACAAGCGCCGTGAGATGTGCAGCCTGTGGGCAAGCACAGATCCCCAGTGCTGTTGTGCCTGTGCATACGCTGCACGGGGACAGTGAAGAGCAGCAAGAGCTTTCAGGGCTGGCACCTTCCTTGTGGGACAAGGAGCCGGACGTTTGCCTTTTCGGTAGAGGCTCTGCTGAGAACGAACACCGTGAGGTGTACCGTTCCTGGGCAAGCACAGATCCCCAGTGCTGTTGTGCCTGTGGATAGGGTGCACGGGGACAGTGAAGAGCAGCAAGAGCTTTCAGGGCTGGCACCTTCCTTGTGGGACAAGGAGACGGACGTTTGCCTTTTCGGAAGGATCTTCTTCCGAGTACAAGCGCCGTGAGATGTGCAGCCTGTGGGCAAGCACAGATCCCCAGTGCTGTTGTGCCTGTGCATAGGCTGCACGGGGACAGTGAAGAGCAGCAAGAGCTTTCAGGGCTGGCACCTTCCTTGTGGGACAAGGAGCCGGACGTTTGCCTTTTCAGAAGGAGTGTCTGCCGAGTACAAGCGCCGTGAGATGTGCAGCCTGTGGGCAAGCACAGATCCCCAGTGCTGTTGTGCCTGTGCATAGGCTGCACAGGGACAGTGAAGAGCAGCAAGAGCTTTCAGGGCTGGCACCTTCCTTGTGGGACAAGCAGCAGGTCGTTTGCCTTTTCGGTAAGAGGCTCTGCTGAGAACGAACTCCGTGAGGTGTACTGTTCCTGGGCAAGCACAGATCCCCAGTGCTGTTGTGCCTGTGCATAGGCTGCACGGGGACAGTGAAGAGCAGCAAGAGCTTTCAGGGCTGGCACCTTCCTTGTGGGACAAGGAGCCGGACGTTTGCCTTTTCAGAAGGAGCGTCTGCCGAGTACAAGCGCCGTGAGATCTGCAGCCTGTGGGCAAGCACAGATCCCCAGTGCTGTTGTGCCTGTGCATAGGCTGCACGGGGACAGTGAAGAGCAGCAAGAGCTTTCAGGGCTGGCACCTTCCTTGTGGGACAAGCAGCAGGTCGTTTGCCTTTTCGGAAAGAGGCTCTGCTGAGAACGAACACCGTGAGGTGTACCGTTCCTGGGCAAGCACAGATCCCCAGTGCTGTTGTGCCTGTGGATAGGGTGCACGGGGACAGTGAAGAGCAGCAAGAGCTTTCAGGGCTGGCACCTTCCTTGTGGGACAAGGAGCCGGACGTTTGCCTTTTCCGTAAGAGGCTCTGCTGAGAACGAACACTGTGAGGTGTACCGTTCCTGGGCAAGCACAGATCCCCAGTGCTGTTGTGCCTGTGCATAGGGTGCACGGGGACAGTGAAGAGCAGCAAGAGCTTTCAGGGCTGGCACCTTCCTTGTGGGACAAGGAGCCGGACGTTTGCCTTTTCGGAAGGAGCGTCTGCAGAGTACAAGTGCCGAGAGATGTGAAGCCTGTGGGCAAGCACAGATCCCCAGTGCTGTTGTGCCTGTGCATACGCTGCACGGGGACAGTGAAGAGCAGCAAGAGCTTTCAGGGCTGGCACCTTCCTTGTGGGACAAGGAGCCAGACGTTTGCCTTTTCGGAAAATCGCAATGCCGAGAACAGTCACCGTGAGGTATACCGTTCCTCGGCAAGCACAGATCCCCAGTGCTGTTGTGCCTGTGCATAGGCTGCACGGGGACAGTGAAGAGCAGCAAGAGCTTTCAGGGCTGGCACCTTCCTTGTGGGACAAGGAGCCAGACGTTTGCCTTTTCGGTAAGAGGCTCTGCTGAGAACGAACACCGTGAGGTGTACCGTTCCTGTCTAAGTACAGATTCCCAAAGCTGTTGTGCCTGTGGATAGGGTGCACGGGGACAGTGAAGAGCAGCAAGAGCTTTCAGGGCTGGCACCTTCCTTGTGGGACAAGGAGCCGGACGTTTGCCTTTTCGGAAGGAGCGTCTGCCGAGTACAAGCGCCGTGAGATGTGCAGCCTGTGGGCAAGCACAGATCCCCAGTGCTGTTGTGCCTGTGCATAGGCTGCACGGGGACAGTGAAGAGCAGCAAGAGCTTTCAGGGCTGGCACCTTCCTTGTGGGACAAGGAGCCGGACGTTTGCCTTTTTGGTAAGAGGCTCTGCTGAGAACGAACACCATGAGGTGTACCGTTCCTGGGCAAGCACAGATCCCCAGTGCTGTTGTGCCTGTGGATAGGCTGCACGGGGACAGTGAAGAGCAGCAAGAGCTTTCAGGGCTGGCACCTTCCTTGTGGGACAGGGAGACGGACGTTTGCCTTTTCGGAAGGAGCGTCTGCCGAGTACAAGCGCCGTGAGATGTGCAGCATGTGGGCAAGCAGAGATCCCCAGTGCTGTTGTGCCTGTGCATAGGCTGCACGGGGACAGTGAAGAGCAGCAAGAGCTTTCAGGGCTGGCACCTTCCTTGTGGGACAAGGAGCCGGACGTTTGCCTTTTTGGAAAATTGCAATGCCGAGAACGGACACCGTGAGGTGTACCGTTCCTGTCTAAGTACAGATTCCCAGTGCTGTTGTGCCTGTGCATAGGCTGCACGGGGACAGTGAAGAGCAGCAAGAGCTTTCAGAGCTGGCACCTTTCTTGTGGGACAAGGAGCCGGACGTTTGCCTTTTCAGAAGGAGCGTCTGCCGAGTACAAGCGCCATGAGATGTGCAGCCTGTGGGCAAGCAGAGATCCCCAGTGCTGTTGTGCCTGTGCATAGGCTGCACGGGGACAGTGAAGAGCAGCAAGAGCTTTCAGGGCTGGCACCTTCCTTGTGGGACAAGGAGCCGGACGTTTGCCTTTTCGGTAATAGGCTCTGCTGAGAACGAACACCGTGAGGTGTACCGTTCCTGGGCAAGCACAGATCCCCAGTGCTGTTGTGCCTGTGCATAGGCTGCACGGGGACAGTGAAGAGCAGCAAGAGCTTTCAGGGCTGGCACCTTCCTTGTGGGACAAGGAGCCGGACGTTTGCCTTTTCGGTAAGAGGCTCTGCTGAGAACGAACACCGTGAGGTGTACCGTTCCTGTCTAAGTACATTTCCCCAGTGCTGTTGTGCCTGTAGATAGGGTGCACGGGGACAGTGAAGAGCAGCAAGAGCTTTCAGGGCTGGCACCTTCCTTGTGGGACAAGGAGCTGGACGTTTGCCTTTTCGGAAGGAGCGTCTGCCGAGTACAAGCGCCGTGAGATGTGCAGCCTGTTGGCAAGCACAGATCCCCAGTGCTGTTGTGCCTGTGCATAGGGTGCACAGGGACAGTGAAGAGCAGCAAGAGCTTTCAGGGCTGGCACCTTCCTTGTGGGACAAGGAGCCGGACGTTTGCCTTTTCGGTAAGAGGCTCTGCTGAGAACGAACACCGTGAGGTGTACCGTTCCTGTCTAAGTACAGATTCCCAAAGCTGTTGTGCCTGTAGATAGGGTGCACGGGGACAGTGAAGAGCAGCAAGAGCTTTCAGGGCTGGCACCTTCCTTGTGGGACAAGGAGCCGGACGTTTGCCTTTTCGGAAGGAGCGTCTGCCGAGTACAAGCGCCGTGAGATGTGCAGCCGGTGGGCAAGCACAGATCCCCAGTGCTGTTGTGCCTGTGCATAGGGTGCACGGGGACAGTGAAGAGCAGCAAGAGCTTTCAGGGCTGGCACCTTCCTTGTGGGACAAGGAGCCGGACGTTTGCCTTTTCGGTAAGAGGCTCTGCTGAGAACGAACACCGTGAGGTGTACCGTTCCTGGGCAAGCAGAGATCCCCAGTGCTGTTGTGCCTGTGCATAGGGTGCACGGGGACAGTGAAGAGCAGCAAGAGCTTTCAGGGCTGGCACCTTCCTTGTGGGACAAGGAGCCGGACGTTTGCCTTTTCGGAAAGAGGCTCTGCTGAGAACGAACACCGTGAGGTGTACTGTTCCTGGGCAAGCACAGGTCCCCAGTGCTGTTGTGCCTGTGCATAGGCTGCACGGGGACAGTGAAGAGCAGCAAGAGCTTTCAGGGCTGGCACCTTCCTTGTGGGACAAGGAGCCGGACGTTTGCCTTTTCGGAAAGAGGCTCTGCTGAGAACGAACACCGTGAGGTGTACCGTTCCTGTCTAAGTACAGATCCCCAGTGCTGTTGTGCCTGTGCATACGCTGCACGGGGACAGTGAAGAGCAGCAAGAGCTTTCAGGGCTGGCACCTTCCTTGTGGGAGAATGAGCCGGACGTTTGCCTTTTCAGAAGGAGCGTCTGCCGAGTACAAGCGCCGTGAGATGTGCAGCCTGTGGGCAAGCAGAGATCCCCAGTGCTGTTGTGCCTGTGCATAGGCTGCACGGGGACAGTGAAGAGCAGCAAGAGCTTTCAGGGCTGGCACCTTCCTTGTGGGACAAGGAGCCGGACGTTTGCCTTTTCCGTAAGAGGCTCTGCTGAGAACGAACACCGTGAGGTGTACCGTTCCTGTCTAAGTACAGATTCCCAAAGCTGTTGTGCCTGTGCATAGGCTGCACGGGGACAGTGAAAAGCAGCAAGAGCTTTCAGGGCTGGCACCTTCCTTGTGGGACAAGGAGCCGGACGTTTGCCTTTTCGGAAGGAGCGTCTGCCAAGTACAAGTGCTGTGAGATGTGCAGAATGTGGGCAAGCACAGATCCCCAGTGCTGTTGTGCCTGTGCATAGGCTGCACGGGGACAGTGAAAAGCAGCAAGAGCTTTCAGGGCTGGCACCTTCCTTGTGGGACAGGGAGCCGGACGTTTGCCTTTTCGGAAGGAGCGTCTGCCGAGTACAAGCGCCGTGAGATGTGCAGCATGTGGGCAAGCAGAGATCCCCAGTGCTGTTGTGCCTGTGCATAGGCTGCACGGGGACAGTGAAGAGCAGCAAGAGCTTTCAGGGCTGGCACCTTCCTTGTGGGACAAGGAGCCGGACGTTTGCCTTTTCCGTAAGAGGCTCTGCTGAGAACGAACACCGTGAGGTGTACCGTTCCTGTCTAAGTACAGATCCCCAGTGCTGTTGTGCCTGTGGATAGGGTGCACGGGGACAGTGAAGAGCAGCAAGAGCTTTCAGGGCTGGCACCTTCCTTGTGGGACAAGGAGCCGGACGTTTGCCTTTTCGGTAAGAGGCTCTGCTGAGAACGAACACCGTGAGGTGTGCAGTTCCTGGGCAAGCACAGATCCCCAGTGCTGTTGTGCCTGTGCATAGGCTGCACGGGGACAGTGAAGAGCAGCAAGAGCTTTCAGGGCTGGCACCTTCCTTGTGGGACAAGGAGCCGGACGTTTGCCTTTTCGGAAGGAGCGTCTGCAGAGTACAAGTGCCGAGAGATGTGAAGATGTGGGCAAGCACAGATCCCCAGTGCTGTTGTGCCTGTGCATACGCTGCACGGGGACAGTGAAGAGCAGCAAGAGCTTTCAGGGCTGGCACCTTCCTTGTGGGACAAGGAGCCAGACGTTTGCCTTTTCGGAAAATCGCAATGCCGAGAACAGTCACCGTGAGGTATACCGTTCCTCGGCAAGCACAGATCCCCAGTGCTGTTGTGCCTGTGCATAGGCTGCACGGGGACAGTGAAGAGCAGCAAGAGCTTTCAGGGCTGGCACCTTCCTTGTGGGACAAGGAGCCAGACGTTTGCCTTTTCGGAAAGAGGCTCTGCTGAGAACGAACACCGTGAGGTGTACCGTTCCTGTCTAAGTACAGATTCCCAAAGCTGTTGTGCCTGTGGATAGGGTGCACGGGGACAGTGAAGAGCAGCAAGAGCTTTCAGGGCTGGCACCTTCCTTGTGGGACAAGGAGCCGGACGTTTGCCTTTTCGGAAGGAGCGTCTGCCGAGTACAAGCGCCGTGAGATGTGCAGCCTGTGGGCAAGCAGAGATCCCCAGTGCTGTTGTGCCTGTGCATAGGCTGCACGGGGACAGTGAAGAGCAGCAAGAGCTTTCAGGGCTGGCACCTTCCTTGTGGGACAAGGAGCCGGACGTTTGCCTTTTCGGTAAGAGGCTCTGCTGAGAACGAACACCATGAGGTGTACCGTTCCTGGGCAAGCACAGATCCCCAGTGCTGTTGTGCCTGTGGATAGGGTGCACGGGGACAGTGAAGAGCAGCAAGAGCTTTCAGGGCTGGCACCTTCCTTGTGGCACAGGGAGACGGACGTTTGCCTTTTCGGAAGGAGCGTCTGCCGAGTACAAGCGCCGTGAGATGTGCAGCATGTGGGCAAGCAGAGATCCCCAGTGCTGTTGTGCCTGTGCATAGGCTGCACGGGGACAGTGAAGAGCAGCAAGAGCTTTCAGGGCTGGCACCTTCCTTGTGGGACAAGGAGCCGGACGTTTGCCTTTTCGGTAAGAGGCTCTGCTGAGAACGAACACCGTGAGGTGTACCGTTCCTGTCTCAGTACAGATTCCCAAAGCTGTTGTGCGTGTGGATAGGGTGCACGGGGACAGTGAAGAGCAGCAAGAGCTTTCAGGGCTGGCACCTTCCTTGTGGGACAAGGAGCCGGACGTTTGCCATTTCCGTAAGAGGCTCTGCTGAGAACGAACACCGTGAGGTGTGCCGTTCCTGGGCAAGCACAGATCCCCAGTGCTGTTGTGCCTGTGCATAGGCTGCACGGGGACAGTGAAGAGCAGCAAGAGCTTTCAGGGCTGGCACCTTCCTTGTGGGACAAGGAGCCGGACGTTTGCCTTTTCGGTAAGAGGCTCTGCTGAGAACGAACACCGTGAGGTGTAGCGTTCCTGTCTAAGTACAGATCCCCAGTGCTGTTGTGCCTGTGCATAGGCTGCACGGGGACAGTGAAGAGCAGCAAGAGCTTTCAGGGCTGGCACCTTCCTTGTGGGACAAGGAGCCGGACGTTTGCCTTTTCCGTAAGAGGCTCTGCTGAGAACGAACACCGTGAGGTGTACCGTTCCTGTCTAAGTAGAGATTCCCAAAGCTGTTGTGCCTGTGGATAGGGTGCACGGGGACAGTGAAGAGCAGCAAGAGCTTTCAGGGCTGGCACCTTCCTTGTGGGACAAGGAGCCGGACGTTTGCCTTTTCCGTAAGAGGCTCTGCTGAGAACGAACACCGTGAGGTGTGTCGTTCCTGGGCAAGCACAGATCCCCAGTGCTGTTGTGCCTGTGCATAGGCTGCACGGGGACAGTGAAGAGCTGCAAGAGCTTTCAGGGCTGGCACCTTCCTTGTGGGACAAGGAGCCGGACGTTTGCCTTTTCCGTAAGAGGCTCTGCTGAGAACGAACACCGTGAGGTGTACCGTTCCTGTCTAAGTACAGATTCCCAAAGCTGTTGTGCCTGTGCATAGGCTGCACGGGGACAGTGAAAAGCAGCAAGAGCTTTCAGGGCTGGCACCTTCCTTGTGGGACAAGGAGCCGGACGTTTGCCTTTTCGGAAGGAGCGTCTGCCAAGTACAAGTGCTGTGAGATGTGCAGAATGTGGGCAAGCACAGATCCCCAGTGCTGTTGTGCCTGTGCATAGGCTGCACGGGGACAGTGAAAAGCAGCAAGAGCTTTCAGGGCTGGCACCTTCCTTGTGGGACAGGGAGCCGGACGTTTGCCTTTTCGGAAGGAGCGTCTGCCGAGTACAAGCGCCGTGAGATGTGCAGCATGTGGGCAAGCAGAGATCCCCAGTGCTGTTGTGCCTGTGCATAGGCTGCACGGGGACAGTGAAGAGCAGCAAGAGCTTTCAGGGCTGGCACCTTCCTTGTGGGACAAGGAGCCGGACGTTTGCCTTTTCCGTAAGAGGCTCTGCTGAGAACGAACACCGTGAGGTGTACCGTTCCTGTCTAAGTACAGATCCCCAGTGCTGTTGTGCCTGTGGATAGGGTGCACGGGGACAGTGAAGAGCAGCAAGAGCTTTCAGGGCTGGCACCTTCCTTGTGGGACAAGGAGCCGGACGTTTGCCTTTTCGGTAAGAGGCTCTGCTGAGAACGAACACCGTGAGGTGTGCAGTTCCTGGGCAAGCACAGATCCCCAGTGCTGTTGTGCCTGTGCATAGGCTGCACGGGGACAGTGAAGAGCAGCAAGAGCTTTCAGGGCTGGCACCTTCCTTGTGGGACAAGGAGCCGGACGTTTGCCTTTTCGGAAGGAGCGTCTGCAGAGTACAAGTGCCGAGAGATGTGAAGCCTGTGGGCAAGCACAGATCCCCAGTGCTGTTGTGCCTGTGCATACGCTGCACGGGGACAGTGAAGAGCAGCAAGAGCTTTCAGGGCTGGCACCTTCCTTGTGGGACAAGGAGCCAGACGTTTGCCTTTTCGGAAAATCGCAATGCCGAGAACAGTCACCGTGAGGTATACCGTTCCTCGGCAAGCACAGATCCCCAGTGCTGTTGTGCCTGTGCATAGGCTGCACGGGGACAGTGAAGAGCAGCAAGAGCTTTCAGGGCTGGCACCTTCCTTGTGGGACAAGGAGCCAGACGTTTGCCTTTTCGGAAAGAGGCTCTGCTGAGAACGAACACCGTGAGGTGTACCGTTCCTGTCTAAGTACAGATTCCCAAACCTGTTGTGCCTGTGGATAGGGTGCACGGGGACAGTGAAGAGCAGCAAGAGCTTTCAGGGCTGGCACCTTCCTTGTGGGACAAGGAGCCAGACGTTTGCCTTTTCGGAAAATCGCAATGCCGAGAACAGTCACCGTGAGGTATACCGTTCCTCGGCAAGCACAGATCCCCAGTGCTGTTGTGCCTGTGCATAGGCTGCACGGGGACAGTGAAGAGCAGCAAGAGCTTTCAGGGCTGGCACCTTCCTTGTGGGACAAGGAGCCAGACGTTTGCCTTTTCGGTAAGAGGCTCTGCTGAGAACGAACACCGTGAGGTGTACCGTTCCTGTCTAAGTACAGATTCCCAAAGCTGTTGTGCCTGTGGATAGGGTGCACGGGGACAGTGAAGAGCAGCAAGAGCTTTCAGGGCTGGCACCTTCCTTGTGGGACAAGGAGCCGGACGTTTGCCTTTTCGGAAGGAGCGTCTGCCGAGTACAAGCGCCGTGAGATGTGCAGCCTGTGGGCAAGCAGAGATCCCCAGTGCTGTTGTGCCTGTGCATAGGCTGCACGGGGACAGTGAAGAGCAGCAAGAGCTTTCAGGGCTGGCACCTTCCTTGTGGGACAAGGAGCCGGACGTTTGCCTTTTCGGTAAGAGGCTCTGCTGAGAACGAACACCGTGAGGTGTACCGTTCCTGGGCAAGCACAGATCCCCAGTGCTGTTGTGCCTGTGGATAGGGTGCACGGGGACAGTGAAGAGCAGCAAGAGCTTTCAGGGCTGGCACCTTCCTTGTGGGACAAGGAGCCGGACGTTTGCCATTTCCGTAAGAGGCTCTGCTGAGAACGAACACCGTGAGGTGTGCCGTTCCTGGGCAAGCACAGATCCCCAGTGCTGTTGTGCCTGTGCATAGGCTGCACGGGGACAGTGAAGAGCAGCAAGAGCTTTCAGGGCTGGCACCTTCCTTGTGGGACAAGGAGCCGGACGTTTGCCTTTTCGGTAAGAGGCTCTGCTGAGAACGAACACCGTGAGGTCTAGCGTTCCTGTCTAAGTACAGATCCCCAGTGCTGTTGTGCCTGTGCATAGGCTGCACGGGGACAGTGAAGAGCAGCAAGAGCTTTCAGGGCTGGCACCTTCCTTGTGGGACAAGGAGCCGGACGTTTGCCTTTTCGGAAAGAGGCTCTGCTGAGAACGAACACCGTGAGGTGTACCGTTCCTGTCTAAGTACAGATTCCCAAAGCTGTTGTGCCTGTGCATAGGCTGCACGGGGACAGTGAAAAGCAGCAAGAGCTTTCAGGGCTGGCACCTTCCTTGTGGGACAAGGAGCCGGACGTTTGCCTTTTCGGAAGGAGCGTCTGCCGAGTACAAGCGCCGTGAGATGTGCAGCATGTGGGCAAGCACAGATCCCCAGTGCTGTTGTGCCTGTGCATAGGCTGCACGGGGACAGTGAAGAGCAGCAAGAGCTTTCAGGGCTGGCACCTTCCTTGTGGGACAAGGAGCCGGACGTTTGCCTTTTCGGTAAGAGGCTCTGCTGAGAACGAACACCGTGAGGTGTACCGTTCCTGTCTAAGTAGAGATTCCCAAAGCTGTTGTGCCTGTGCATAGGCTGCACGGGGACAGTGAAAAGCAGCAAGAGCTTTCAGGGCTGGCACCTTCCTTGTGGGACAGGGAGCCGGACGTTTGCCTTTTCGGAAGGAGCGTCTGCCGAGTACAAGCGCCGTGAGATGTGCAGCATTTGGGCAAGCAGAGATCCCCAGTGCTGTTGTGCCTGTGCATAGGCTGCACGGGGACAGTGAAGAGCAGCAAGAGCTTTCAGGGCTGGCACCTTCCTTGTGGGACAAGGAGCCGGACGTTTGCCTTTTCCGTAAGAGGCTCTGCTGAGAACGAACACCGTGAGGTGTACCGTTCCTGTCTAAGTAGAGATTCCCAAAGCTGTTGTGCCTGTGGATAGGGTGCACGGGGACAGTGAAGAGCAGCAAGAGCTTTCAGGGCTGGCACCTTCCTTGTGGGACAAGGAGCCGGACGTTTGCCTTTTCCGTAAGAGGCTCTGCTGAGAACGAACACCGTGAGGTGTGCCGTTCCTGGGCAAGCACAGATCCCCAGTGCTGTTGTGCCTGTGCATAGGCTGCACGGGGACAGTGAAGAGCTGCAAGAGCTTTCAGGGCTGGCACCTTCCTTGTGGGACAAGGAGCCGGACGTTTGCCTTTTCGGTAAGAGGCTCTGCTGAGAACAAACACCGTGAGGTGTACCGTTCCTGTCTAAGTACAGATTCCCAAAGCTGTTGTGCCTGTGGATAGGGTGCACGGGGACAGTGAAGAGCAGCAAGAGCTTTCAGGGCTGGCACCTTCCTTGTGGGACAAGGAGCCGGACGTTTGCCTTTTCGAAAAGAGGCTCTGCTGAGAACGAACACCGTGAGGTGTACCGTTCCTGGGCAAGCACAGATCCCCAGTGCTGTTGTGCCTGTGCATAGGCTGCACGGGGACAGTGAAGAGCAGCAAGAGCTTTCAGGGCTGGCACCTTCCTTGTGGGACAAGGAGCCGGACGTTTGCCTTTTCGGAAGGAGCGTCTGCAGAGTACAAGTGCCGAGAGATGTGCAGCCTGTGGGCAAGCAGAGATCCCCAGTGCTGTTGTGCCTGTGCATACGCTGCACGGGGACAGTGAAGAGCAGCAAGAGCTTTCAGGGCTGGCACCTTCCTTGTGGGACAAGGAGCCGGACGTTTGCCTTTTCGGTAAGAGGCTCTGCTGAGAACGAACACCGTGAGGTGTACCGTTCCTGGGCAAGCACAGATCCCCAGTGCTGTTGTGCCTGTGGATAGGGTGCACAGGGACAGTGAAGAGCAGCAAGAGCTTTCAGGGCTGGCACCTTCCTTGTGGGACAAGGAGCCGGACGTTTGCCTTTTCCGTAAGAGGCTCTGCTGAGAACGAACACCGTGAGGTGTACCGTTCCTGTCTAAGTACAGATCCCCAGTGCTGTTGTGCCTGTGGATAGGGTGCACGGGGACAGTGAAGAGCAGCAAGAGCTTTCAGGGCTGGCACCTTCCTTGTGGGACAAGGAGCCGGACGTTTGCCTTTTCGGTAAGAGGCTCTGCTGAGAACGAACACCGTGAGGTGTGCAGTTCCTGGGCAAGCACAGATCCCCAGTGCTGTTGTGCATGTGCATAGGCTGCACGGGGACAGTGAAGAGCAGCAAGAGCTTTCAGGGCTGGCACCTTCCTTGTGGGACAAGGAGCCGGACGTTTGCCTTTTCGGAAGGAGCGTCTACAGAGTACAAGTGCCGAGAGATGTGAAGCCTGTGGGCAAGCACAGATCCCCAGTGCTGTTGTGCCTGTGCATACGCTGCACGGGGACAGTGAAGAGCAGCAAGAGCTTTCAGGGCTGGCACCTTCCTTGTGGGACAAGGAGCCAGACGTTTGCCTTTTCGGAAAATCGCAATGCCGAGAACAGTCACCGTGAGGTATACCGTTCCTCGGCAAGCACAGATCCCCAGTGCTGTTGTGCCTGTGCATAGGCTGCACGGGGACAGTGAAGAGCAGCAAGAGCTTTCAGGGCTGGCACCTTCCTTGTGGGACAAGGAGCCAGACGTTTGCCTTTTCGGAAAGAGGCTCTGCTGAGAACGAACACCGTGAGGTGTACCGTTCCTGTCTAAGTACAGATTCCCAAACCTGTTGTGCCTGTGGATAGGGTGCACGGGGACAGTGAAGAGCAGCAAGAGCTTTCAGGGCTGGCACCTTCCTTGTGGGACAAGGAGCCAGACGTTTGCCTTTTCGGAAAATCGCAATGCCGAGAACAGTCACCGTGAGGTATACCGTTCCTCGGCAAGCACAGATCCCCAGTGCTGTTGTGCCTGTGCATAGGCTGCACGGGGACAGTGAAGAGCAGCAAGAGCTTTCAGGGCTGGCACCTTCCTTGTGGGACAAGGAGCCAGACGTTTGCCTTTTCGGTAAGAGGCTCTGCTGAGAACGAACACCGTGAGGTGTACCGTTCCTGTCTAAGTACAGATTCCCAAAGCTGTTGTGCCTGTGCATAGGCTGCACGGGGACAGTGAAGAGCAGCAAGAGCTTTCAGGGCTGGCACCTTCCTTGTGGGACAAGGAGCCGGACGTTTGCCTTTTCGGAAGGAGCGTCTGCCGAGTACAAGCGCCGTGAGATGTGCAGCCTGTGGGCAAGCAGAGATCCCCAGTGCTGTTGTGCCTGTGCATAGGCTGCACGGGGACAGTGAAGAGCAGCAAGAGCTTTCAGGGCTGGCACCTTCCTTGTGGGACAAGGAGCCGGACGTTTGCCTTTTCGGTAAGAGGCTCTGCTGAGAACGAACACCGTGAGGTGTACCGTTCCTGTCTCAGTACAGATTCCCAAAGCTGTTGTGCGTGTGGATAGGGTGCACGGGGACAGTGAAAAGCAGCAAGAGCTTTCAGGGCTGGCACCTTCCTTGTGGGACAGGGAGCCGGACGTTTGCCTTTTCGGAAGGAGCGTCTGCCGAGTACAAGCGCCGTGAGATGTGCAGCATTTGGGCAAGCAGAGATCCCCAGTGCTGTTGTGCCTGTGCATAGGCTGCACGGGGACAGTGAAGAGCAGCAAGAGCTTTCAGGGCTGGCACCTTCCTTGTGGGACAAGGAGCCGGACGTTTGCCTTTTCCGTAAGAGGCTCTGCTGAGAACGAACACCGTGAGGTGTGCCGTTCCTGGGCAAGCACAGATCCCCAGTGCTGTTGTGCCTGTGCATAGGCTGCACGGGGACAGTGAAGAGCTGCAAGAGCTTTCAGGGCTGGCACCTTCCTTGTGGGACAAGGAGCCGGACGTTTGCCTTTTCGGTAAGAGGCTCTGCTGAGAACAAACACCGTGAGGTGTACCGTTCCTGTCTAAGTACAGATTCCCAAAGCTGTTGTGCCTGTGGATAGGGTGCACGGGGACAGTGAAGAGCAGCAAGAGCTTTCAGGGCTGGCACCTTCCTTGTGGGACAAGGAGCCGGACGTTTGCCTTTTCGAAAAGAGGCTCTGCTGAGAACGAACACCGTGAGGTGTACCGTTCCTGGGCAAGCACAGATCCCCAGTGCTGTTGTGCCTGTGCATAGGCTGCACGGGGACAGTGAAGAGCAGCAAGAGCTTTCAGGGCTGGCACCTTCCTTGTGGGACAAGGAGCCGGACGTTTGCCTTTTCGGAAGGAGCGTCTGCAGAGTACAAGTGCCGAGAGATGTGCAGCCTGTGGGCAAGCAGAGATCCCCAGTGCTGTTGTGCCTGTGCATACGCTGCACGGGGACAGTGAAGAGCAGCAAGAGCTTTCAGGGCTGGCACCTTCCTTGTGGGACAAGGAGCCGGACGTTTGCCTTTTCGGTAAGAGGCTCTGCTGAGAACGAACACCGTGAGGTGTACCGTTCCTGGGCAAGCACAGATCCCCAGTGCTGTTGTGCCTGTGGATAGGGTGCACAGGGACAGTGAAGAGCAGCAAGAGCTTTCAGGGCTGGCACCTTCCTTGTGGGACAAGGAGCCGGACGTTTGCCTTTTCCGTAAGAGGCTCTGCTGAGAACGAACACCGTGAGGTGTACCGTTCCTGTCTAAGTACAGATCCCCAGTGCTGTTGTGCCTGTGGATAGGGTGCACGGGGACAGTGAAGAGCAGCAAGAGCTTTCAGGGCTGGCACCTTCCTTGTGGGACAAGGAGCCGGACGTTTGCCTTTTCGGTAAGAGGCTCTGCTGAGAACGAACACCGTGAGGTGTGCAGTTCCTGGGCAAGCACAGATCCCCAGTGCTGTTGTGCATGTGCATAGGCTGCACGGGGACAGTGAAGAGCAGCAAGAGCTTTCAGGGCTGGCACCTTCCTTGTGGGACAAGGAGCCGGACGTTTGCCTTTTCGGAAGGAGCGTCTACAGAGTACAAGTGCCGAGAGATGTGAAGCCTGTGGGCAAGCACAGATCCCCAGTGCTGTTGTGCCTGTGCATACGCTGCACGGGGACAGTGAAGAGCAGCAAGAGCTTTCAGGGCTGGCACCTTCCTTGTGGGACAAGGAGCCAGACGTTTGCCTTTTCGGAAAATCGCAATGCCGAGAACAGTCACCGTGAGGTATACCGTTCCTCGGCAAGCACAGATCCCCAGTGCTGTTGTGCCTGTGCATAGGCTGCACGGGGACAGTGAAGAGCAGCAAGAGCTTTCAGGGCTGGCACCTTCCTTGTGGGACAAGGAGCCAGACGTTTGCCTTTTCGGAAAGAGGCTCTGCTGAGAACGAACACCGTGAGGTGTACCGTTCCTGTCTAAGTACAGATTCCCAAACCTGTTGTGCCTGTGGATAGGGTGCACGGGGACAGTGAAGAGCAGCAAGAGCTTTCAGGGCTGGCACCTTCCTTGTGGGACAAGGAGCCAGACGTTTGCCTTTTCGGAAAATCGCAATGCCGAGAACAGTCACCGTGAGGTATACCGTTCCTCGGCAAGCACAGATCCCCAGTGCTGTTGTGCCTGTGCATAGGCTGCACGGGGACAGTGAAGAGCAGCAAGAGCTTTCAGGGCTGGCACCTTCCTTGTGGGACAAGGAGCCAGACGTTTGCCTTTTCGGTAAGAGGTTCTGCTGAGAACGAACACCGTGAGGTGTACCGTTCCTGTCTAAGTACAGATTCCCAAAGCTGTTGTGCCTGTGCATAGGCTGCACGGGGACAGTGAAGAGCAGCAAGAGCTTTCAGGGCTGGCACCTTCCTTGTGGGACAAGGAGCCGGACGTTTGCCTTTTCGGAAGGAGCGTCTGCCGAGTACAAGCGCCGTGAGATGTGCAGCCTGTGGGCAAGCAGAGATCCCCAGTGCTGTTGTGCCTGTGCATAGGCTGCACGGGGACAGTGAAGAGCAGCAAGAGCTTTCAGGGCTGGCACCTTCCTTGTGGGACAAGGAGCCGGACGTTTGCCTTTTCGGTAAGAGGCTCTGCTGAGAACGAACACCGTGAGGTGTACCGTTCCTGTCTCAGTACAGATTCCCAAAGCTGTTGTGCGTGTGGATAGGGTGCACGGGGACAGTGAAGAGCAGCAAGAGCTTTCAGGGCTGGCACCTTCCTTGTGGGACAAGGAGCCGGACGTTTGCCTTTTCGGTAAGAGGCTCTGCTGAGAACGAACACCGTGAGGTGTAGCGTTCCTGTCTAAGTACAGATCCCCAGTGCTGTTGTGCCTGTGGATAGGGTGCACGGGGACAGTGAAGAGCAGCAAGAGCTTTCAGGGCTGGCACCTTCCTTGTGGGACAAGGAGCCGGACGTTTGCCTTTTCCGTAAGAGGCTCTGCTGAGAACGAACACCGTGAGGTGTACCGTTCCTGTCTAAGTAGAGATTCCCAAAGCTGTTGTGCCTGTGGATAGGGTGCACGGGGACAGTGAAGAGCAGCAAGAGCTTTCAGGGCTGGCACCTTCCTTGTGGGACAAGGAGCCGGACGTTTGCCTTTTCCGTAAGAGGCTCTGCTGAGAACGAACACCGTGAGGTGTGCCGTTCCTGGGCAAGCACAGATCCCCAGTGCTGTTGTGCCTGTGCATAGGCTGCACGGGGACAGTGAAGAGCAGCAAGAGCTTTCAGGGCTGGCACCTTCCTTGTGGGACAAGGAGCCGGACGTTTGCCTTTTCGGAAGGAGCGTCTGCCAAGTACAAGTGCTGTGAGATGTGCAGAATGTGGGCAAGCACAGATCCCCAGTGCTGTTGTGCCTGTGCATAGGCTGCACGGGGACAGTGAAAAGCAGCAAGAGCTTTCAGGGCTGGCACCTTCCTTGTGGGACAGGGAGCCGGACGTTTGCCTTTTCGGAAGGAGCGTCTGCCGAGTACAAGCGCCGTGAGATGTGCAGCATGTGGGCAAGCAGAGATCCCCAGTGCTGTTGTGCCTGTGCATAGGCTGCACGGGGACAGTGAAGAGCAGCAAGAGCTTTCAGGGCTGGCACCTTCCTTGTGGGACAAGGAGCCGGACGTTTGCCTTTTCCGTAAGAGGCTCTGCTGAGAACGAACACCGTGAGGTGTACCGTTCCTGTCTAAGTACAGATCCCCAGTGCTGTTGTGCCTGTGGATAGGGTGCACGGGGACAGTGAAGAGCAGCAAGAGCTTTCAGGGCTGGCACCTTCCTTGTGGGACAAGGAGCCGGACGTTTGCCTTTTCGGTAAGAGGCTCTGCTGAGAACGAACACCGTGAGGTGTGCAGTTCCTGGGCAAGCACAGATCCCCAGTGCTGTTGTGCCTGTGCATAGGCTGCACGGGGACAGTGAAGAGCAGCAAGAGCTTTCAGGGCTGGCACCTTCCTTGTGGGACAAGGAGCCGGACGTTTGCCTTTTCGGAAGGAGCGTCTGCAGAGTACAAGTGCCGAGAGATGTGAAGCCTGTGGGCAAGCACAGATCCCCAGTGCTGTTGTGCCTGTGCATACGCTGCACGGGGACAGTGAAGAGCAGCAAGAGCTTTCAGGGCTGGCACCTTCCTTGTGGGACAAGGAGCCAGACGTTTGCCTTGTCGGAAAATCGCAATGCCGAGAACAGTCACCGTGAGGTATACCGTTCCTCGGCAAGCACAGATCCCCAGTGCTGTTGTGCCTGTGCATAGGCTGCACGGGGACAGTGAAGAGCAGCAAGAGCTTTCAGGGCTGGCACCTTCCTTGTGGGACAAGGAGCCAGACGTTTGCCTTTTCGGAAAGAGGCTCTGCTGAGAACGAACACCGTGAGGTGTACCGTTCCTGTCTAAGTACAGATTCCCAAACCTGTTGTGCCTGTGGATAGGGTGCACGGGGACAGTGAAGAGCAGCAAGAGCTTTCAGGGCTGGCACCTTCCTTGTGGGACAAGGAGCCAGACGTTTGCCTTTTCGGAAAATCGCAATGCCGAGAACAGTCACCGTGAGGTATACCGTTCCTCGGCAAGCACAGATCCCCAGTGCTGTTGTGCCTGTGCATAGGCTGCACGGGGACAGTGAAGAGCAGCAAGAGCTTTCAGGGCTGGCACCTTCCTTGTGGGACAAGGAGCCAGACGTTTGCCTTTTCGGTAAGAGGCTCTGCTGAGAACGAACACCGTGAGGTGTACCGTTCCTGTCTAAGTACAGATTCCCAAAGCTGTTGTGCCTGTGGATAGGGTGCACGGGGACAGTGAAGAGCAGCAAGAGCTTTCAGGGCTGGCACCTTCCTTGTGGGACAAGGAGCCGGACGTTTGCCTTTTCGGAAGGAGCGTCTGCCGAGTACAAGCGCCGTGAGATGTGCAGCCTGTGGGCAAGCAGAGATCCCCAGTGCTGTTGTGCCTGTGCATAGGCTGCACGGGGACAGTGAAGAGCAGCAAGAGCTTTCAGGGCTGGCACCTTCCTTGTGGGACAAGGAGCCGGACGTTTGCCTTTTCGGTAAGAGGCTCTGCTGAGAACGAACACCGTGAGGTGTACCGTTCCTGGGCAAGCACAGATCCCCAGTGCTGTTGTGCCTGTGGATAGGGTGCACGGGGACAGTGAAGAGCAGCAAGAGCTTTCAGGGCTGGCACCTTCCTTGTGGGACAGGGAGACGGACGTTTGCCTTTTCGGAAGGAGCGTCTGCCGAGTACAAGCGCCGTGAGATGTGCAGCATGTGGGCAAGCACAGATCCCCAGTGCTGTTGTGCCTGTGCATAGGCTGCACGGGGACAGTGAAGAGCAGCAAGAGCTTTCAGGGCTGGCACCTTCCTTGTGGGACAAGGAGCCGGACGTTTGCCTTTTCGGTAAGAGGCTCTGCTGAGAACGAACACCGTGAGGTGTACCGTTCCTGTCTCAGTACAGATTCCCAAAGCTGTTGTGCGTGTGGATAGGCTGCACGGGGACAGTGAAGAGCAGCAAGAGCTTTCAGGGCTGGCACCTTCCTTGTGGGACAAGGAGCCGGACGTTTGCCATTTCCGTAAGAGGCTCTGCTGAGAACGAACACCGTGAGGTGTGCCGTTCCTGGGCAAGCACAGATCCCCAGTGCTGTTGTGCCTGTGCATAGGCTGCACGGGGACAGTGAAGAGCAGCAAGAGCTTTCAGGGCTGGCACCTTCCTTGTGGGACAAGGAGCCGGACGTTTGCCTTTTCGGTAAGAGGCTCTGCTGAGAACGAACACCGTGAGGTCTAGCGTTCCTGTCTAAGTACAGATCCCCAGTGCTGTTGTGCCTGTGCATAGGCTGCACGGGGACAGTGAAGAGCAGCAAGAGCTTTCAGGGCTGGCACCTTCCTTATGGGACAAGGAGCCGGACGTTTGCCTTTTCGGTAAGAGGCTCTGCTGAGAACGAACACCGTGAGGTGTACCGTTCCTGTCTAAGTACAGATTCCCAAAGCTGTTGTGCCTGTGCATAGGCTGCACGGGGACAGTGAAAAGCAGCAAGAGCTTTCAGGGCTGGCACCTTCCTTGTGGGACAAGGAGCCGGACGTTTGCCTTTTCAGAAGGAGCGTCTGCCGAGTACAAGCGCCGTGAGATGTGCAGCATGTGGGCAAGCACAGATCCCCAGTGCTGTTGTGCCTGTGCATAGGCTGCACGGGGACAGTGAAGAGCAGCAAGAGCTTTCAGGGCTGGCACCTTCCTTGTGGGACAGGGAGACGGACGTTTGCCTTTTCGGAAGGAGCGTCTGCCGAGTACAAGCGCCGTGAGATGTGCAGCATGTGGGCAAGCACAGATCCCCAGTGCTGTTGTGCCTGTGCATAGGCTGCACGGGGACAGTGAAAAGCAGCAAGAGCTTTCAGGGCTGGCACCTTCCTTGTGGGACAGGGAGCCGGACGTTTGCCTTTTCGGAAGGAGCGTCTGCCGAGTACAAGCGCCGTGAGATGTGCAGCATTTGGGCAAGCAGAGATCCCCAGTGCTGTTGTGCCTGTGCATAGGCTGCACGGGGACAGTGAAGAGCAGCAAGAGCTTTCAGGGCTGGCACCTTCCTTGTGGGACAAGGAGCCGGACGTTTGCCTTTTCCGTAAGAGGCTCTGCTGAGAACGAACACCGTGAGGTGTACCGTTCCTGTCTAAGTAGAGATTCCCAAAGCTGTTGTGCCTGTGGATAGGGTGCACGGGGACAGTGAAGAGCAGCAAGAGCTTTCAGGGCTGGCACCTTCCTTGTGGGACAAGGAGCCGGACGTTTGCCTTTTCCGTAAGAGGCTCTGCTGAGAACGAACACCGTGAGGTGTGCCGTTCCTGGGCAAGCACAGATCCCCAGTGCTGTTGTGCCTGTGCATAGGCTGCACGGGGACAGTGAAGAGCAGCAAGAGCTTTCAGGGCTGGCACCTTCCTTGTGGGACAAGGAGCCGGACGTTTGCCTTTTCGGTAAGAGGCTCTGCTGAGAACGAACACCGTGAGGTGTACCGTTCCTGTCTCAGTACAGATTCCCAAAGCTGTTGTGCGTGTGGATAGGGTGCACGGGGACAGTGAAGAGCAGCAAGAGCTTTCAGGGCTGGCACCTTCCTTGTGGGACAAGGAGCCGGACGTTTGCCATTTCCGTAAGAGGCTCTGCTGAGAACGAACACCGTGAGGTGTGCCGTTCCTGGGCAAGCACAGATCCCCAGTGCTGTTGTGCCTGTGCATAGGCTGCACGGGGACAGTGAAGAGCAGCAAGAGCTTTCAGGGCTGGCACCTTCCTTGTGGGACAAGGAGCCGGACGTTTGCCTTTTCGGTAAGAGGCTCTGCTGAGAACGAACACCGTGAGGTGTACCGTTCCTGTCTAAGTACAGATTCCCAAAGCTGTTGTGCGTGTGGATAGGGTGCACGGGGACAGTGAAAAGCAGCAAGAGCTTTCAGGGCTGGCACCTTCCTTGTGGGACAAGGAGCCGGACGTTTGCCTTTTCGGAAGGAGCGTCTGCCAAGTACAAGTGCTGTGAGATGTGCAGAATGTGGGCAAGCACAGATCCCCAGTGCTGTTGTGCCTGTGCATAGGCTGCACGGGGACAGTGAAAAGCAGCAAGAGCTTTCAGGGCTGGCACCTTCCTTGTGGGACAGGGAGCCGGACGTTTGCCTTTTCGGAAGGAGCGTCTGCCGAGTACAAGCGCCGTGAGATGTGCAGCATGTGGGCAAGCAGAGATCCCCAGTGCTGTTGTGCCTGTGCATAGGCTGCACGGGGACAGTGAAGAGCAGCAAGAGCTTTCAGGGCTGGCACCTTCCTTGTGGGACAAGGAGCCGGACGTTTGCCTTTTCCGTAAGAGGCTCTGCTGAGAACGAACACCGTGAGGTGTACCGTTCCTGTCTAAGTAGAGATCCCCAGTGCTGTTGTGCCTGTGGATAGGGTGCACGGGGACAGTGAAGAGCAGCAAGAGCTTTCAGGGCTGGCACCTTCCTTGTGGGACAAGGAGCCGGACGTTTGCCTTTTCGGTAAGAGGCTCTGCTGAGAACGAACACCGTGAGGTGTGCAGGCTGTGGGCAAGCACAGATCCCCAGTGCTGTTGTGCCTGTGCATAGGCTGCACGGGGACAGTGAAGAGCAGCAAGAGCTTTCAGGGCTGGCACCTTCCTTGTGGGACAAGGAGCCAGACGTTTGCCTTTTCGGAAAATCGCAATGCCGAGAACAGTCACCGTGAGGTATACCGTTCCTCGGCAAGCACAGATCCCCAGTGCTGTTGTGCCTGTGCATAGGCTGCACGGGGACAGTGAAGAGCAGCAAGAGCTTTCAGGGCTGGCACCTTCCTTGTGGGACAAGGAGCCAGACGTTTGCCTTTTCGGTAAGAGGCTCTGCTGAGAACGAACACCGTGAGGTGTACCGTTCCTGTCTAAGTACAGATTCCCAAAGCTGTTGTGCCTGTGGATAGGGTGCACGGGGACAGTGAAGAGCAGCAAGAGCTTTCAGGGCTGGCACCTTCCTTGTGGGACAAGGAGCCGGACGTTTGCCTTTTCGGAAGGAGCGTCTGCCGAGTACAAGCGCCGTGAGATGTGCAGCCTGTGGGCAAGCAGAGATCCCCAGTGCTGTTGTGCCTGTGCATAGGCTGCACGGGGACAGTGAAGAGCAGCAAGAGCTTTCAGGGCTGGCACCTTCCTTGTGGGACAAGGAGCCGGACGTTTGCCTTTTCGGTAAGAGGCTCTGCTGAGAACGAACACCGTGAGGTGTACCGTTCCTGGGCAAGCACAGATCCCCAGTGCTGTTGTGCCTGTGGATAGGGTGCACGGGGACAGTGAAGAGCAGCAAGAGCTTTCAGGGCTGGCACCTTCCTTGTGGGACAAGGAGCCGGACGTTTGCCATTTCCGTAAGAGGCTCTGCTGAGAACGAACACCGTGAGGTGTGCCGTTCCTGGGCAAGCACAGATCCCCAGTGCTGTTGTGCCTGTGCATAGGCTGCACGGGGACAGTGAAGAGCAGCAAGAGCTTTCAGGGCTGGCACCTTCCTTGTGGGACAAGGAGCCGGACGTTTGCCTTTTCGGTAAGAGGCTCTGCTGAGAACGAACACCGTGAGGTCTAGCGTTCCTGTCTAAGTACAGATCCCCAGTGCTGTTGTGCCTGTGCATAGGCTGCACGGGGACAGTGAAGAGCAGCAAGAGCTTTCAGGGCTGGCACCTTCCTTGTGGGACAAGGAGCCGGACGTTTGCCTTTTCGGAAAGAGGCTCTGCTGAGAACGAACACCGTGAGGTGTACCGTTCCTGTCTAAGTACAGATTCCCAAAGCTGTTGTGCCTGTGCATAGGCTGCACGGGGACAGTGAAAAGCAGCAAGAGCTTTCAGGGCTGGCACCTTCCTTGTGGGACAAGGAGCCGGACGTTTGCCTTTTCGGAAGGAGCGTCTGCCGAGTACAAGCGCCGTGAGATGTGCAGCATGTGGGCAAGCACAGATCCCCAGTGCTGTTGTGCCTGTGCATAGGCTGCACGGGGACAGTGAAGAGCAGCAAGAGCTTTCAGGGCTGGCACCTTCCTTGTGGGACAGGGAGACGGACGTTTGCCTTTTCGGAAGGAGCGTTTGCCGAGTACAAGCGCCGTGAGATGTGCAGCATGTGGGCAAGCACAGATCCCCAGTGCTGTTGTGCCTGTGCATAGGCTGCACGGGGACAGTGAAAAGCAGCAAGAGCTTTCAGGGCTGGCACCTTCCTTGTGGGACAGGGAGCCGGACGTTTGCCTTTTCGGAAGGAGCGTCTGCCGAGTACAAGCGCCGTGAGATGTGCAGCATTTGGGCAAGCAGAGATCCCCAGTGCTGTTGTGCCTGTGCATAGGCTGCACGGGGACAGTGAAGAGCAGCAAGAGCTTTCAGGGCTGGCACCTTCCTTGTGGGACAAGGAGCCGGACGTTTGCCTTTTCCGTAAGAGGCTCTGCTGAGAACGAACACCGTGAGGTGTACCGTTCCTGTCTAAGTAGAGATTCCCAAAGCTGTTGTGCCTGTGGATAGGGTGCACGGGGACAGTGAAGAGCAGCAAGAGCTTTCAGGGCTGGCACCTTCCTTGTGGGACAAGGAGCCGGACGTTTGCCTTTTCCGTAAGAGGCTCTGCTGAGAACGAACACCGTGAGGTGTGCCGTTCCTGGGCAAGCACAGATCCCCAGTGCTGTTGTGCCTGTGCATAGGCTGCACGGGGACAGTGAAGAGCTGCAAGAGCTTTCAGGGCTGGCACCTTCCTTGTGGGACAAGGAGCCGGACGTTTGCCTTTTCGGTAAGAGGCTCTGCTGAGAACGAACACCGTGAGGTGTACCGTTCCTGTCTAAGTACAGATTCCCAAAGCTGTTGTGCCTGTGGATAGGGTGCACGGGGACAGTGAAGAGCAGCAAGAGCTTTCAGGGCTGGCACCTTCCTTGTGGGACAAGGAGCCGGACGTTTGCCTTTTCGAAAAGAGGCTCTGCTGAGAACGAACACCGTGAGGTGTACCGTTCCTGGGCAAGCACAGATCCCCAGTGCTGTTGTGCCTGTGCATAGGCTGCACGGGGACAGTGAAGAGCAGCAAGAGCTTTCAGGGCTGGCACCTTCCTTGTGGGACAAGGAGCCGGACGTTTGCCTTTTCGGAAGGAGCGTCTGCAGAGTACAAGTGCCGAGAGATGTGCAGCCTGTGGGCAAGCAGAGATCCCCAGTGCTGTTGTGCCTGTGCATACGCTGCACGGGGACAGTGAAGAGCAGCAAGAGCTTTCAGGGCTGGCACCTTCCTTGTGGGACAAGGAGCCGGACGTTTGCCTTTTCGGTAAGAGGCTCTGCTGAGAACGAACACCGTGAGGTGTACCGTTCCTGGGCAAGCACAGATCCCCAGTGCTGTTGTGCCTGTGGATAGGGTGCACGGGGACAGTGAAGAGCAGCAAGAGCTTTCAGGGCTGGCACCTTCCTTGTGGGACAGGGAGACGGACGTTTGCCTTTTCGGAAGGAGCGTCTGCCGAGTAAAAGCGCCGTGAGATGTGCAGCATGTGGGCAAGCAGAGATCCCCAGTGCTGTTGTGCCTGTGCATAGGCTGCACGGGGACAGTGAAGAGCAGCAAGAGCTTTCAGGGCTGGCACCTTCCTTGTGGGACAAGGAGCCGGACGTTTGCCTTTTCGGTAAGAGGCTCTGCTGAGAACGAACACCGTGAGGTGTACCGTTCCTGTCTCAGTACAGATTCCCAAAGCTGTTGTGCGTGTGGATAGGGTGCACGGGGACAGTGAAGAGCAGCAAGAGCTTTCAGGGCTGGCACCTTCCTTGTGGGACAAGGAGCCGGACGTTTGCCATTTCCGTAAGAGGCTCTGCTGAGAACGAACACCGTGAGGTGTGCCGTTCCTGGGCAAGCACAGATCCCCAGTGCTGTTGTGCCTGTGCATAGGCTGCACGGGGACAGTGAAGAGCAGCAAGAGCTTTCAGGGCTGGCACCTTCCTTGTGGGACAAGGAGCCGGACGTTTGCCTTTTCCGTAAGAGGCTCTGCTGAGAACGAACACCGTGAGGTGTACCGTTCCTGTCTAAGTACAGATTCCCAAAGCTGTTGTGCCTGTGCATAGGCTGCACGGGGACAGTGAAAAGCAGCAAGAGCTTTCAGGGCTGGCACCTTCCTTGTGGGACAAGGAGCCGGACGTTTGCCTTTTCGGAAGGAGCGTCTGCCAAGTACAAGTGCTGTGAGATGTGCAGAATGTGGGCAAGCACAGATCCCCAGTGCTGTTGTGCCTGTGCATAGGCTGCACGGGGACAGTGAAAAGCAGCAAGAGCTTTCAGGGCTGGCACCTTCCTTGTGGGACAGGGAGCCGGACGTTTGCCTTTTCGGAAGGAGCGTCTGCCGAGTACAAGCGCCGTGAGATGTGCAGCATGTGGGCAAGCAGAGATCCCCAGTGCTGTTGTGCCTGTGCATAGGCTGCACGGGGACAGTGAAGAGCAGCAAGAGCTTTCAGGGCTGGCACCTTCCTTGTGGGACAAGGAGCCGGACGTTTGCCTTTTCCGTAAGAGGCTCTGCTGAGAACGAACACCGTGAGGTGTACCGTTCCTGTCTAAGTACAGATCCCCAGTGCTGTTGTGCCTGTGGATAGGGTGCACGGGGACAGTGAAGAGCAGCAAGAGCTTTCAGGGCTGGCACCTTCCTTGTGGGACAAGGAGCCGGACGTTTGCCTTTTCGGTAAGAGGCTCTGCTGAGAACGAACACCGTGAGGTGTGCAGTTCCTGGGCAAGCACAGATCCCCAGTGCTGTTGTGCCTGTGCATAGGCTGCACGGGGACAGTGAAGAGCAGCAAGAGCTTTCAGGGCTGGCACCTTCCTTGTGGGACAAGGAGCCGGACGTTTGCCTTTTCGGAAGGAGCGTCTGCAGAGTACAAGTGCCGAGAGATGTGAAGCCTGTGGGCAAGCACAGATCCCCAGTGCTGTTGTGCCTGTGCATACGCTGCACGGGGACAGTGAAGAGCAGCAAGAGCTTTCAGGGCTGGCACCTTCCTTGTGGGACAAGGAGCCAGACGTTTGCCTTTTCGGAAAATCGCAATGCCGAGAACAGTCACCGTGAGGTATACCGTTCCTCGGCAAGCACAGATCCCCAGTGCTGTTGTGCCTGTGCATAGGCTGCACGGGGACAGTGAAGAGCAGCAAGAGCTTTCAGGGCTGGCACCTTCCTTGTGGGACAAGGAGCCAGACGTTTGCCTTTTCGGAAAGAGGCTCTGCTGAGAACGAACACCGTGAGGTGTACCGTTCCTGTCTAAGTACAGATTCCCAAACCTGTTGTGCCTGTGGATAGGGTGCACGGGGACAGTGAAGAGCAGCAAGAGCTTTCAGGGCTGGCACCTTCCTTGTGGGACAAGGAGCCAGACGTTTGCCTTTTCGGAAAATCGCAATGCCGAGAACAGTCACCGTGAGGTATACCGTTCCTCGGCAAGCACAGATCCCCAGTGCTGTTGTGCCTGTGCATAGGCTGCACGGGGACAGTGAAGAGCAGCAAGAGCTTTCAGGGCTGGCACCTTCCTTGTGGGACAAGGAGCCAGACGTTTGCCTTTTCGGTAAGAGGCTCTGCTGAGAACGAACACCGTGAGGTGTACCGTTCCTGTCTAAGTACAGATTCCCAAAGCTGTTGTGCCTGTGGATAGGGTGCACGGGGACAGTGAAGAGCAGCAAGAGCTTTCAGGGCTGGCACCTTCCTTGTGGGACAAGGAGCCGGACGTTTGCCTTTTCGGAAGGAGCGTCTGCCGAGTACAAGCGCCGTGAGATGTGCAGCCTGTGGGCAAGCAGAGATCCCCAGTGCTGTTGTGCCTGTGCATAGGCTGCACGGGGACAGTGAAGAGCAGCAAGAGCTTTCAGGGCTGGCACCTTCCTTGTGGGACAAGGAGCCGGACGTTTGCCTTTTCGGTAAGAGGCTCTGCTGAGAACGAACACCGTGAGGTGTACCGTTCCTGGGCAAGCACAGATCCCCAGTGCTGTTGTGCCTGTGGATAGGGTGCACGGGGACAGTGAAGAGCAGCAAGAGCTTTCAGGGCTGGCACCTTCCTTGTGGGACAGGGAGACGGACGTTTGCCTTTTCGGAAGGAGCGTCTGCCGAGTACAAGCGCCGTGAGATGTGCAGCATGTGGGCAAGCACAGATCCCCAGTGCTGTTGTGCCTGTGCATAGGCTGCACGGGGACAGTGAAGAGCAGCAAGAGCTTTCAGGGCTGGCACCTTCCTTGTGGGACAAGGAGCCGGACGTTTGCCTTTTCGGTAAGAGGCTCTGCTGAGAACGAACACCGTGAGGTGTACCGTTCCTGTCTCAGTACAGATTCCCAAAGCTGTTGTGCGTGTGGATAGGGTGCACGGGGACAGTGAAGAGCAGCAAGAGCTTTCAGGGCTGGCACCTTCCTTGTGGGACAAGGAGCCGGACGTTTGCCATTTCCGTAAGAGGGTCTGCTGAGAACGAACACCGTGAGGTGTGCCGTTCCTGGGCAAGCAAAGATCCCCAGTGCTGTTGTGCCTGTGCATAGGCTGCACGGGGACAGTGAAGAGCAGCAAGAGCTTTCAGGGCTGGCACCTTCCTTGTGGGACAAGGAGCCGGACGTTTGCCTTTTCGGTAAGAGGCTCTGCTGAGAACGAACACCGTGAGGTCTAGCGTTCCTGTCTAAGTACAGATCCCCAGTGCTGTTGTGCCTGTGGATAGGGTGCACGGGGACAGTGAAGAGCAGCAAGAGCTTTCAGGGCTGGCACCTTCCTTGTGGGACAAGGAGCCGGACGTTTGCCTTTTCGGAAAGAGGCTCTGCTGAGAACGAACACCGTGAGGTGTACCGTTCCTGTCTAAGTACAGATTCCCAAAGCTGTTGTGCCTGTGCATAGGCTGCACGGGGACAGTGAAAAGCAGCAAGAGCTTTCAGGGCTGGCACCTTCCTTGTGGGACAAGGAGCCGGACGTTTGCCTTTTCGGAAGGAGCGTCTGCCGAGTACAAGCGCCGTGAGATGTGCAGCATGTGGGCAAGCACAGATCCCCAGTGCTGTTGTGCCTGTGCATAGGCTGCACGGGGACAGTGAAGAGCAGCAAGAGCTTTCAGGGCTGGCACCTTCCTTGTGGGACAAGGAGCCGGACGTTTGCCTTTTCGGTAAGAGGCTCTGCTGAGAACGAACACCGTGAGGTGTACCGTTCCTGTCTAAGTAGAGATTCCCAAAGCTGTTGTGCCTGTGCATAGGCTGCACGGGGACAGTGAAAAGCAGCAAGAGCTTTCAGGGCTGGCACCTTCCTTGTGGGACAGGGAGCCGGACGTTTGCCTTTTCGGAAGGAGCGTCTGCCGAGTACAAGCGCCGTGAGATGTGCAGCATTTGGGCAAGCAGAGATCCCCAGTGCTGTTGTGCCTGTGCATAGGCTGCACGGGGACAGTGAAGAGCAGCAAGAGCTTTCAGGGCTGGCACCTTCCTTGTGGGACAAGGAGCCGGACGTTTGCCTTTTCCGTAAGAGGCTCTGCTGAGAACGAACACCGTGAGGTGTACCGTTCCTGTCTAAGTAGAGATTCCCAAAGCTGTTGTGCCTGTGGATAGGGTGCACGGGGACAGTGAAGAGCAGCAAGAGCTTTCAGGGCTGGCACCTTCCTTGTGGGACAAGGAGCCGGACGTTTGCCTTTTCCGTAAGAGGCTCTGCTGAGAACGAACACCGTGAGGTGTACCGTTCCTGGGCAAGCACAGATCCCCAGTACTGTTGTGCCTGTGGATAGGCTGCACGGGGACAGTGAAGAGCTGCAAGAGCTTTCAGGGCTGGCACCTTCCTTGTGGGACAAGGAGCCGGACGTTTGCCTTTTCGGTAAGAGGCTCTGCTGAGAACGAACACCGTGAGGTGTACCGTTCCTGTCTAAGTACAGATTCCCAAAGCTGTTGTGCCTGTGGATAGGGTGCACGGGGACAGTGAAGAGCAGCAAGAGCTTTCAGGGCTGGCACCTTCCTTGTGGGACAAGGAGCCGGACGTTTGCCTTTTCGAAAAGAGGCTCTGCTGAGAACGAACACCGTGAGGTGTACCGTTCCTGGGCAAGCACAGATCCCCAGTGCTGTTGTGCCTGTGCATAGGCTGCACGGGGACAGTGAAGAGCTGCAAGAGCTTTCAGGGCTGGCACCTTCCTTGTGGGACAAGGAGCCGGACGTTTGCCTTTTCGGAAGGAGCGTCTGCAGAGTACAAGTGCCGAGAGATGTGCAGCCTGTGGGCAAGCACAGATCCCCAGTGCTGTTGTGCCTGTGCATACGCTGCACGGGGACAGTGAAGAGCAGCAAGAGCTTTCAGGGCTGGCACCTTCCTTGTGGGACAAGGAGCCGGACGTTTGCCTTTTCCGTAAGAGGCTCTGCTGAGAACGAACACCGTGAGGTGTACCGTTCCTGTCTAAGTACAGATTCCCAAAGCTGTTGTGCCTGTGCATAGGCTGCACGGGGACAGTGAAAAGCAGCAAGAGCTTTCAGGGCTGGCACCTTCCTTGTGGGACAAGGAGCCGGACGTTTGCCTTTTCGGAAGGAGCGTCTGCCAAGTACAAGTGCTGTGAGATGTGCAGAATGTGGGCAAGCACAGATCCCCAGTGCTGTTGTGCCTGTGCATAGGCTGCACGGGGACAGTGAAAAGCAGCAAGAGCTTTCAGGGCTGGCACCTTCCTTGTGGGACAGGGAGCCGGACGTTTGCCTTTTCGGAAGGAGCGTCTGCCGAGTACAAGCGCCGTGAGATGTGCAGCATGTGGGCAAGCAGAGATCCCCAGTGCTGTTGTGCCTGTGCATAGGCTGCACGGGGACAGTGAAGAGCAGCAAGAGCTTTCAGGGCTGGCACCTTCCTTGTGGGACAAGGAGCCGGACGTTTGCCTTTTCCGTAAGAGGCTCTGCTGAGAACGAACACCGTGAGGTGTACCGTTCCTGTCTAAGTACAGATCCCCAGTGCTGTTGTGCCTGTGGATAGGGTGCACGGGGACAGTGAAGAGCAGCAAGAGCTTTCAGGGCTGGCACCTTCCTTGTGGGACAAGGAGCCGGACGTTTGCCTTTTCGGAAACATGCTCTGCTGAGAACGAACACCGTGAGGTGTGCAGTTCCTGGGCAAGCACAGATCCCCAGTGCTGTTGTGCCTGTGCATAGGCTGCACGGGGACAGTGAAGAGCAGCAAGAGCTTTCAGGGCTGGCACCTTCCTTGTGGGACAAGGAGCCGGACGTTTGCCTTTTCGGAAGGAGCGTCTGCAGAGTACAAGTGCCGAGAGATGTGAAGCCTGTGGGCAAGCTCAGATCCCCAGTGCTGTTGTGCCTGTGCATACGCTGCACGGGGACAGTGAAGAGCAGCAAGAGCTTTCAGGGCTGGCACCTTCCTTGTGGGACAAGGAGCCAGACGTTTGCCTTTTCGGAAAATCGCAATGCCGAGAACAGTCACCGTGAGGTATACCGTTCCTCGGCAAGCACAGATCCCCAGTGCTGTTGTGCCTGTGCATAGGCTGCACGGGGACAGTGAAGAGCAGCAAGAGCTTTCAGGGCTGGCACCTTCCTTGTGGGACAAGGAGCCAGACGTTTGCCTTTTCGGAAAGAGGCTCTGCTGAGAACGAACACCGTGAGGTGTACCGTTCCTGTCTAAGTACAGATTCCCAAACCTGTTGTGCCTGTGGATAGGGTGCACGGGGACAGTGAAGAGCAGCAAGAGCTTTCAGGGCTGGCACCTTCCTTGTGGGACAAGGAGCCAGACGTTTGCCTTTTCGGAAAATCGCAATGCCGAGAACAGTCACCGTGAGGTATACCGTTCCTCGGCAAGCACAGATCCCCAGTGCTGTTGTGCCTGTGCATAGGCTGCACGGGGACAGTGAAGAGCAGCAAGAGCTTTCAGGGCTGGCACCTTCCTTGTGGGACAAGGAGCCAGACGTTTGCCTTTTCGGTAAGAGGCTCTGCTGAGAACGAACACCGTGAGGTGTACCGTTCCTGTCTAAGTACAGATTCCCAAAGCTGTTGTGCCTGTGGATAGGGTGCACGGGGACAGTGAAGAGCAGCAAGAGCTTTCAGGGCTGGCACCTTCCTTGTGGGACAAGGAGCCGGACGTTTGCCTTTTCGGAAGGAGCGTCTGCCGAGTACAAGCGCCGTGAGATGTGCAGCCTGTGGGCAAGCAGAGATCCCCAGTGCTGTTGTGCCTGTGCATAGGCTGCACGGGGACAGTGAAGAGCAGCAAGAGCTTTCAGGGCTGGCACCTTCCTTGTGGGACAAGGAGCCGGACGTTTGCCTTTTCGGTAAGAGGCTCTGCTGAGAACGAACACCGTGAGGTGTACCGTTCCTGGGCAAGCACAGATCCCCAGTGCTGTTGTGCCTGTGGATAGGGTGCACGGGGACAGTGAAGAGCAGCAAGAGCTTTCAGGGCTGGCACCTTCCTTGTGGGACAGGGAGACGGACGTTTGCCTTTTCGGAAGGAGCGTCTGCCGAGTACAAGCGCCGTGAGATGTGCAGCATGTGGGCAAGCACAGATCCCCAGTGCTGTTGTGCCTGTGCATAGGCTGCACGGGGACAGTGAAGAGCAGCAAGAGCTTTCAGGGCTGGCACCTTCCTTGTGGGACAAGGAGCCGGACGTTTGCCTTTTCGGAAAGAGGCTCTGCTGAGAACGAACACCGTGAGGTGTACCGTTCCTGTCTCAGTACAGATTCCCAAAGCTGTTGTGCGTGTGGATAGGGTGCACGGGGACAGTGAAGAGCAGCAAGAGCTTTCAGGGCTGGCACCTTCCTTGTGGGACAAGGAGCCGGACGTTTGCCATTTCCGTAAGAGGCTCTGCTGAGAACGAACACCGTGAGGTGTGCCGTTCCTGGGCAAGCACAGATCCCCAGTGCTGTTGTGCCTGTGCATAGGCTGCACGGGGACAGTGAAGAGCAGCAAGAGCTTTCAGGGCTGGCACCTTCCTTGTGGGACAAGGAGCCGGACGTTTGCCTTTTCGGTAAGAGGCTCTGCTGAGAACGAACACCGTGAGGTGTAGCGTTCCTGTCTAAGTACAGATCCCCAGTGCTGTTGTGCCTGTGCATAGGCTGCACGGGGACAGTGAAGAGCAGCAAGAGCTTTCAGGGCTGGCACCTTCCTTGTGGGACAAGGAGCCGGACGTTTGCCTTTTCGGAAAGAGGCTCTGCTGAGAACGAACACCGTGAGGTGTACCGTTCCTGTCTAAGTACAGATTCCCAAAGCTGTTGTGCCTGTGCATAGGCTGCACGGGGACAGTGAAAAGCAGCAAGAGCTTTCAGGGCTGGCACCTTCCTTGTGGGACAAGGAGCCGGACGTTTGCCTTTTCGGAAGGAGCGTCTGCCGAGTACAAGCGCCGTGAGATGTGCAGCATGTGGGCAAGCACAGATCCCCAGTGCTGTTGTGCCTGTGCATAGGCTGCACGGGGACAGTGAAGAGCAGCAAGAGCTTTCAGGGCTGGCACCTTCCTTGTGGGACAAGGAGCCGGACGTTTGCCTTTTTGGTAAGAGGCTCTGCTGAGAACGAACACCGTGAGGTGTACCGTTCCTGTCTAAGTAGAGATTCCCAAAGCTGTTGTGCCTGTGCATAGGCTGCACGGGGACAGTGAAAAGCAGCAAGAGCTTTCAGGGCTGGCACCTTCCTTGTGGGACAGGGAGCCGGACGTTTGCCTTTTCGGAAGGAGCGTCTGCCGAGTACAAGCGCCGTGAGATGTGCAGCATTTGGGCAAGCAGAGATCCCCAGTGCTGTTGTGCCTGTGCATAGGCTGCACGGGGACAGTGAAGAGCAGCAAGAGCTTTCAGGGCTGGCACCTTCCTTGTGGGACAAGGAGCCGGACGTTTGCCTTTTCCGTAAGAGGCTCTGCTGAGAACGAACACCGTGAGGTGTACCGTTCCTGTCTAAGTAGAGATTCCCAAAGCTGTTGTGCCTGTGGATAGGGTGCACGGGGACAGTGAAGAGCAGCAAGAGCTTTCAGGGCTGGCACCTTCCTTGTGGGACAAGGAGCCGGACGTTTGCCTTTTCCGTAAGAGGCTCTGCTGAGAACGAACACCGTGAGGTGTGCCGTTCCTGGGCAAGCACAGATCCCCAGTGCTGTTGTGCCTGTGCATAGGCTGCACGGGGACAGTGAAGAGCTGCAAGAGCTTTCAGGGCTGGCACCTTCCTTGTGGGACAAGGAGCCGGACGTTTGCCTTTTCGGTAAGAGGCTCTGCTGAGAACGAACACCGTGAGGTGTACCGTTCCTGTCTAAGTACAGATTCCCAAAGCTGTTGTGCCTGTGGATAGGGTGCACGGGGACAGTGAAGAGCAGCAAGAGCTTTCAGGGCTGGCACCTTCCTTGTGGGACAAGGAGCCGGACGTTTGCCTTTTCGAAAAGAGGCTCTGCTGAGAACGAACACCGTGAGGTGTACCGTTCCTGGGCAAGCACAGATCCCCAGTGCTGTTGTGCCTGTGCATAGGCTGCACGGGGACAGTGAAGAGCAGCAAGAGCTTTCAGGGCTGGCACCTTCCTTGTGGGACAAGGAGCCGGACGTTTGCCTTTTCGGAAAGAGGCTCTGCTGAGAACGAACACCGTGAGGTGTACCGTTCCTGTCTAAGTAGAGATTCCCAAAGCTGTTGTGCCTGTGGATAGGGTGCACGGGGACAGTGAAGAGCAGCAAGACCTTTCAGGGCTGGCACCTTCCTTGTGGGAGAAGGAGCCGGACGTTTGCCTTTTCCGTAAGAGGCTCTGCTGAGAACGAACACAGTGAAGGTGTGCCGTTCCTGGGCAAGCACAGATCCCCAGTGCTGTTGTGCCTGTGCATAGGCTGCACGGGGACAGTGAAGAGCAGCAAGAGCTTTCAGGGCTGGCACCTTCCTTGTGGGACAAGGAGCCGGACGTTTGCCTTTTCAGAAGGAGCGTCTGCCGAGTACAAGCGCCGTGAGATGTGCAGCCTGTGGGCAAGCAGAGATCCCCAGTGCTGTTGTGCCTGTGCATAGGCTGCACAGGGACAGTGAAGAGCAGCAAGAGCTTTCAGGGCTGGCACCTTCCTTGTGGGACAAGGAGCCGGACGTTTGCCTTTTCGGTAAGAGGCTCTGCTGAGAACGAACACCGTGAGGTGTACCGTTCCTGTCTAAGTACAGATCCCCAGTGCTGTTGTGCCTGTGCATAGGCTGCACGGGGACAGTGAAGAGCAGCAAGAGCTTTCAGGGCTGGCACCTTCCTTGTGGGACAAGGAGCCGGACGTTTGCCTTTTCCGTAAGAGGATCTGCTGAGAACGAACACCGTGAGGTGTACCGTTCCTGTCTAAGTACAGATTCCCAAAGCTGTTGTACCTGTGCATAGGCTGCACGGGGACAGTGAAAAGCAGCAAGAGCTTTCAGGGCTGGCACCTTCCTTGTGGGACAAGGAGCCGGACGTTTGCCTTTTCGGAAGGAGCGTCTGCCGAGTACAAGTGCTGTGAGATGTGCAGAATGTGGGCAAGCAGAGATCCCCAGTGCTGTTGTGCCTGTGCATAGGCTGCACGGGGACAGTGAAGAGCAGCAAGAGCTTTCAGGGCTGGCACCTTCCTTGTGGGACAGGGAGCCGGACGTTTGCCTTTTCGGAAGGAGCGTCTGCCGAGTACAAGCGCCGTGAGATGTGCA
This sequence comes from Buteo buteo, assembly GCF_964188355.1. Lineage (NCBI taxonomy): Eukaryota > Metazoa > Chordata > Aves > Accipitriformes > Accipitridae > Buteo > Buteo buteo. The sequence goes on from NC_134193.1 coordinate 9,918,810, forward strand.
GCCTGTGGGCAAGCAGAGATCCCCAGTGCTGTTGTGCCTGTGGATAGGGTGCACGGGGACAGTGAAGAGCAGCAAGAGCTTTCAGGGCTGGCACCTTCCTTGTGGGACAAGAAGCCGGACGTTTGCCTTTTCGGTAAGAGGCTCTGCTGAGAACGAACACCGTGAGGTGTACTGTTCCTGGGCAAGCACAGATCCCCAGTGCTGTTGTGCCTGTGCATAGGGTGCACGGGGACAGTGAAGAGCAGCAAGAGCTTTCAGGGCTGGCACCTTCCTTGTGGGACAAGGAGCCGGACGTTTGCCTTTTCGGAAGGAGCGTCTGCAGAGTACAAGCGCCGTGAGATGTGCAGCCTGTGGGCAAGCAGAGATCCCCAGTGCTGTTGTGCCTGTGCATAGGCTGCACGGGGACAGTGAAGAGCAGCAAGAGCTTTCAGGGCTGGCACCTTCCTTGTGGGACAAGGAGCCGGACGTTTGCCTTTTCGGAAAATTGCAATGCCGAGAACGGACACCGTGAGGTGTAACGTTCCTGCGCAAGCACAGATCCCCAGTGCTGTTGTGCCTGTGCATAGGCTGCACGGGGACAGTGAAGAGCAGCAAGAGCTTTCAGGGCTGGCACCTTCCTTGTGGGACAAGGAGCCGGACGTTTGCCTTTTTGGAAAATTGCAATGCCGAGAACGGACACCGTGAGGTGTACCGTTCCTGTCTAAGTACAGATTCCCAGTGCTGTTGTGCCTGTGGATACGGTGCACGGGGACAGTGAAGAGCAGCAAGAGCTTTCAGAGCTGGCACCTTTCTTGTGGGACAAGGAGCCGGACGTTTGCCTTTTCAGAAGGAGCGTCTGCCGAGTACAAGCGCCGTGAGATGTGCAGCCTGTGGGCAAGCAGAGATCCCCAGTGCTGTTGTGCCTGTGCATAGGCTGCACGGGGACAGTGAAGAGCAGCAAGAGCTTTCAGGGCTGGCACCTTCCTTGTGGGACAAGGAGCCGGACGTTTGCCTTTTCGGTAAGAGGCTCTGCTGAGAACGAACACCGTGAGGTGTACCGTTCCTGGGCAAGCACAGATCCCCAGTGCTGTTGTGCCTGTGCATAGGCTGCACGGGGACAGTGAAGAGCAGCAAGAGCTTTCAGGGCTGGCACCTTCCTTGTGGGACAAGGAGCCGGACGTTTGCCTTTTCGGTAAGAGGCTCTGCTGAGAACGAACACCGTGAGGTGTACCGTTCCTGCCTAAGTACAGATTCCCAAAGCTGTTGTGCCTGTAGATAGGGTGCACGGGGACAGTGAAGAGCAGCAAGAGCTTTCAGGGCTGGCACCTTCCTTGTGGGACAAGGAGCCGGACGTTTGCCTTTTCGGAAAGAGGCTCTGCTGAGAACGAACACCGTGAGGTCTAGCGTTCCTGTCTAAGTACAGATCCCCAGTGCTGTTGTGCCTGTGCATAGGCTGCACGGGGACAGTGAAGAGCAGCAAGAGCTTTCAGGGCTGGCACCTTTCTTGTGGGACAAGGAGCCGGACGTTTGCCTTTTCGGAAGGAGCGTCTGCAGAGTACAAGTGCCGAGAGATGTGCAGCCTGTGGGCAAGCAGAGATCCCCAGTGCTGTTGTGCCTGTGCATAGGGTGCACGGGGACAGTGAAGAGCAGCAAGAGCTTTCAGGGCTGGCACCTTCCTTGTGGGACAAGGAGCCGGACGTTTGCCTTTTCCGTAAGAGTCTCTGCTGAGAACGAACACCGTGAGGTGTACCGTTCCTGTCTAAGTACAGATTCCCAAAGCTGTTGTGCCTGTGCATAGGCTGCACGGGGACAGTGAAGAGCAGCAAGAGCTTTCAGGGCTGGCACCTTCCTTGTGGGACAGGGAGCCGGACGTTTGCCTTTTCGGAAGGAGCGTCTGCCGAGTACAAGTGCCGTGAGATGTGCAGCATGTGGGCAAGCAGAGATCCCCAGTGCTGTTGTGCCTGTGGATAGGGTGCACGGGGACAGTGAAGAGCAGCAAGAGCTTTCAGGGCTGGCACCTTCCTTGTGGGACAAGGAGCCGGACGTTTGCCTTTTCGGTAAGAGGCTCTGCTGAGAACGAACACCGTGATGTGTACTGTTCCTGGGCAAGCACAGATCCCCAGTGCTGTTGTGCCTGTGCATAGGCTGCACGGGGACAGTGAAGAGCAGCAAGAGCTTTCAGGGCTGGCACCTTCCTTGTGGGACAAGGAGCCGGACGTTTGCCTTTTCGGAAGGAGCGTCTGCAGAGTACAAGCGCCGTGAGATGTGCAGCCTGTGGGCAAGCAGAGATCCCCAGTGCTGTTGTGCCTGTGCATAGGCTGCACAGGGACAGTGAAGAGCAGCAAGAGCTTTCAGGGCTGGCACCTTCCTTGTGGGACAAGGAGCCGGACGTTTGCCTTTTCGGAAAATTGCAATGCCGAGAACGGACACCGTGAGGAGTAACGTTCCTGCGCAAGCACAGATCCCCAGTGCTGTTGTGCCTGTGCATAGGCTGCACGGGGACAGTGAAGAGCAGCAAGAGCTTTCAGGGCTGGCACCTTCCTTGTGGGACAAGGAGCCGGACGTTTGCCTTTTTGGAAAATTGCAATGCCGAGAACGGACACCGTGAGGTGTACCGTTCCTGTCTAAGTACAGATTCCCAGTGCTGTTGTGCCTGTGGATACGGTGCACGGGGACAGTGAAGAGCAGCAAGAGTTTTCAGAGCTGGCACCTTTCTTGTGGGACAAGGAGCCGGACGTTTGCCTTTTCAGAAGGAGCGTCTGCCGAGTACAAGCGCCGTGAGATGTGCAGCCTGTGGGCAAGCACAGATCCCCAGTGCTGTTGTGCCTGTGCATAGGCTGCACGGGGACAGTGAAGAGCAGCAAGAGCTTTCAGGGCTGGCACCTTCCTTGTGGGACAAGGAACCGGACGTTTGCCTTTTCGGTAAGAGGCTCTGCTGAGAACGAACACCGTGAGGTGTACCGTTCCTGGGCAAGCACAGATCCCCAGTGCTGTTGTGCCTGTGCATAGGCTGCACGGGGACAGTGAAGAGCAGCAAGAGCTTTCAGGGCTGGCACCTTCCTTGTGGGACAAGGAGCCGGACGTTTGCCTTTTCGGTAAGAGGCTCTGCTGAGAACGAACACCGTGAGGTGTACCGTTCCTGTCTAAGTACAGATTCCCAAAGCTGTTGTGCCTGTAGATAGGGTGCACGGGGACAGTGAAGAGCAGCAAGAGCTTTCAGGGCTGGCACCTTCCTTGTGGGACAAGGAGCCGGACGTTTGCCTTTTCGGAAAGAGGCTCTGCTGAGAACGAACACCGTGAGGTGTACTGTTCCTGGGCAAGCACAGGTCCCCAGTGCTGTTGTGCCTGTGCATAGGCTGCACGGGGACAGTGAAGAGCAGCAAGAGCTTTCAGGGCTGGCACCTTCCTTGTGGGACAACGAGCCGGACGTTTGCCTTTTCGGAAGGAGCGTCTGCAGAGTACAAGTGCCGAGAGATGTGCAGCCTGTGGGCAAGCAGAGATCCCCAGTGCTGTTGTGCCTGTGCATAGGGTGCACGGGGACAGTGAAGAGCAGCAAGAGCTTTCAGGGCTGGCACCTTCCTTGTGGGACAAGGAGCCAGACGTCTGCCTTTTCGGAAAATTGCAATGCCGAGAACAGTCACCGTGAGGTGTACCGTTCCTGGGCAAGCACAGATCCCCAGTGCTGTTGTGCCTGTGCATAGGCTGCACGGGGACAGTGAAGAGCAACAAGAGCTTTCAGGGCTGGCACCTTCCTTGTGGGACAAGGAGCCGGACGTTTGCCTTTTCCGTAAGAGGCTCTGCTGAGAACGAACACCGTGAGGTGTACCGTTCCTGTCTCAGTAGAGATTCCCAAAGCTGTTGTGCCTGTGGATAGGGTGCACGGGGACAGTGAAGAGCAGCAAGAGCTTTCAGGGCTGGCACCTTCCTTGTGGGACAAGGAGCCGGACGTTTGCCTTTTCGGAAGGAGCGTCTGCCGAGTACAAGCGCCGTGAGATGTGCAGCCTGTGGGCAAGCACAGATCCCCAGTGCTGTTGTGCCTGTGCATACGCTGCACGGGGACAGTGAAGAGCAGCAAGAGCTTTCAGGGCTGGCACCTTCCTTGTGGGACAAGGAGCCGGACATTTGCCTTTTCGGTAAGAGGCTCTGCTGAGAACGAACACCGTGAGGTGTACCGTTCCTGGGCAAGCACAGATCCCCAGTGCTGTTGTGCCTGTGGATAGGGTGCACGGGGACAGTGAAGAGCAGCAAGAGCTTTCAGGGCTGGCACCTTCCTTGTGGGACAAGGAGACGGACGTTTGCCTTTTCGGAAGGATCTTCTTCCGAGTACAAGCGCCGTGAGATGTGCAGCCTGTGGGCAAGCACAGATCCCCAGTGCTGTTGTGCCTGTGCATAGGCTGCACGGGGACAGTGAAGAGCAGCAAGAGCTTTCAGGGCTGGCACCTTCCTTGTGGGACAAGGAGCCGGACGTTTGCCTTTTCCGTAAGAGTATCTGCTGAGTACAAGCGCCGTGAGATGTGCAGCCTGTGGGCAAGCACAGATCCCCAGTGCTGTTGTGCCTGTGCATAGGCTGCACGGGGACAGTGAAGAGCAGCAAGAGCTTTCAGGGCTGGCACCTTCCTTGTGGGACAAGCAGCAGGTCGTTTGCCTTTTCGGTAAGAGGCTCTGCTGAGAACGAACTCCGTGAGGTGTACCGTTCCTGGGCAAGCACAGATCCCCAGTGCTGTTGTGCCTGTGCATAGGCTGCACGGGGACAGTGAAGAGCAGCAAGAGCTTTCAGGGCTGGCACCTTCCTTGTGGGACAAGGAGCCGGACGTTTGCCTTTTCAGAAGGAGCGTCTGCCGAGTACAAGCGCCGTGAGATGTGCAGCCTGTGGGCAAGCACAGATCCCCAGTGCTGTTGTGCCTGGGGATAGGGTGCCCGGGGACAGTGAAGAGCAGCAAGAGCTTTCAGGGCTGGCACCTTCCTTGTGGGACAAGCAGCAGGTCGTTTGCCTTTTCGGTAAGAGGCTCTGCTGAGAACGAACACCGTGAGGTGTACCGTTCCTGGGCAAGCACAGATCCCCAGTGCTGTTGTGCCTGTGCATACGCTGCACGGGGACAGTGAAGAGCAGCAAGAGCTTTCAGGGCTGGCACCTTCCTTGTGGGACAAGGAGCCGGACGTTTGCCTTTTCGGTAAGAGTCTCTGCTGAGAACGAACACCGTGAGGTGTACCGTTCCCGTCTAAGTACAGATTCCCAAAGCTGTTGTGCCTGTAGATAGGGTGCACGGGGACAGTGAAGAGCAGCAAGAGCTTTCAGGGCTGGCACCTTCCTTGTGGGACAAGGAGCCGGATGTTTGCCTTTTCCGTAAGAGGATCTGCTGAGAACGAACACCGTGAGGTGTACCGTTCCTGTCTAAGTAGAGATTCCCAGTGCTGTTGTGCCTGTGCATAGGCTGCACGGGGACAGTGAAAAGCAGCAAGAGCTTTCAGGGCTGGCACCTTCCTTGTGGGACAGGGAGCCGGACGTTTGCCTTTTCGGAAGGAGCGTCTGCCGAGTACAAGCGCCGTGAGATGTGCAGCCTGTGGGCAAGCAGAGATCCCCAGTGCTGTTGTGCCTGTGCATAGGCTGCACGGGGACAGTGAAGAGCAGCAAGAGCTTTCAGGGCTGGCACCTTCCTTGTGGGACAAGGAGCCTGACGTTTGCCTTATCGGATAGAGGCTCTGCTGAGAACGAACACCGTGAGGTGTACCGTTCCTGTCTAAGTACATATTCCCAGTGCTGTTGTGCCTGTGGATAGGGTGCACGGGGACAGTGAAGAGCAGCAAGAGCTTTCAGGGCTGGCACCTTCCTTGTGGGACAAGGAGCCGGACGTTTGCCTTTTCGGAAGGAGCGTCTGCAGAGTACAAGTGCCGAGAGATGTGCAGCCTGTGGGCAAGCACAGATCCCCAGTGCTGTTGTGCCTGTGCATACGCTGCACGGGGACAGTGAAGAGCAGCAAGAGCTTTCAGGGCTGGCACCTTCCTTGTGGGACAAGGAGCCACACGTTTGCCTTTTCGGAAAATCGCAATGCCGAGAACAGTCACCGTGAGGTATACCGTTCCTCGGCAAGCACAGATCCCCAGTGCTGTTGTGCCTGTGCATAGGCTGCACGGGGACAGTGAAGAGCAGCAAGAGCTTTCAGGGCTGGCACCTTCCTTGTGGGACAAGGAGCCGGACGTTTGCCTTTTCGGAAGGAGCGTCTGCCGAGTACAAGCGCCGTGAGATCTGCAGCCTGTGGGCAAGCACAGATCCCCAGTGCTGTTGTGCCTGTGGATAGGGTGCACGGGGACAGTGAAGAGCAGCAAGAGCTTTCAGGGCTGGCACCTTCCTTGTGGGACAAGGAGCCGGACGTTTGCCTTTTCGGAAAGAGGCTCTGCTGAGAACGAACACCGTGAGGTGTACCATTCCTGGGCAAGCACAGATCCCCAGTGCTGTTGTGCCTGTGGATAGGGTGCACGGGGACAGTGAAGAGCAGCAAGAGCTTTCAGAGCTGGCACCTTTCTTGTGGGACAAGGAGCCGGACGTTTGCCTTTTCAGAAGGAGCGTCTGCCGAGTACAAGCGCCGTGAGATGTGCAGCCTGTGGGCAAGCACAGATCCCCAGTGCTGTTGTGCCTGTGCATAGGCTGCACGGGGACAGTGAAGAGCAGCAAGAGCTTTCAGGGCTGGCACCTTCCTTGTGGGACAAGGAACCGGACGTTTGCCTTTTCGGTAAGAGGCTCTGCTGAGAACGAACACCGTGAGGTGTACCGTTCCTGGGCAAGCACAGATCCCCAGTGCTGTTGTGCCTGTGCATAGGCTGCACGGGGACAGTGAAGAGCAGCAAGAGCTTTCAGGGCTGGCACCTTCCTTGTGGGACAAGGAGCCGGACGTTTGCCTTTTCGGTAAGAGGCTCTGCTGAGAACGAACACCGTGAGGTGTACCGTTCCTGTCTAAGTACAGATTCCCAAAGCTGTTGTGCCTGTAGATAGGGTGCACGGGGACAGTGAAGAGCAGCAAGAGCTTTCAGGGCTGGCACCTTCCTTGTGGGACAAGGAGCCGGACGTTTGCCTTTTCGGAAAGAGGCTCTGCTGAGAACGAACACCGTGAGGTGTACTGTTCCTGGGCAAGCACAGGTCCCCAGTGCTGTTGTGCCTGTGCATAGGCTGCACGGGGACAGTGAAGAGCAGCAAGACCTTTCAGGGCTGGCACCTTCCTTGTGGGACAAGGAGCCGGACGTTTGCCTTTTCGGAAGGAGCGTCTGCAGAGTACAAGTGCCGAGAGATGTGCAGCCTGTGGGCAAGCAGAGATCCCCAGTGCTGTTGTGCCTGTGCATAGGGTGCACGGGGACAGTGAAGAGCAGCAAGAGCTTTCAGGGCTGGCACCTTCCTTGTGGGACAAGGAGCCAGACGTCTGCCTTTTCGGAAAATTGCAATGCCGAGAACAGTCACCGTGAGGTGTACCGTTCCTGGGCAAGCACAGATCCCCAGTGCTGTTGTGCCTGTGCATAGGCTGCACGGGGACAGTGAAGAGCAACAAGAGCTTTCAGGGCTGGCACCTTCCTTGTGGGACAAGGAGCCGGACGTTTGCCTTTTCCGTAAGAGGCTCTGCTGAGAACGAACACCGTGAGGTGTACCGTTCCTGTCTAAGTAGAGATTCCCAAAGCTGTTGTGCCTGTGGATAGGGTGCACGGGGACAGTGAAGAGCAGCAAGAGCTTTCAGGGCTGGCACCTTCCTTGTGGGACAAGGAGCCGGACGTTTGCCTTTTCGGAAGGAGCGTCTGCCGAGTACAAGCGCCGTGAGATGTGCAGCCTGTGGGCAAGCACAGATCCCCAGTGCTGTTGTGCCTGTGCATACGCTGCACGGGGACAGTGAAGAGCAGCAAGAGCTTTCAGGGCTGGCACCTTCCTTGTGGGACAAGGAGCCGGACATTTGCCTTTTCGGTAAGAGGCTCTGCTGAGAACGAACACCGTGAGGTGTACCGTTCCTGGGCAAGCACAGATCCCCAGTGCTGTTGTGCCTGTGGATAGGGTGCACGGGGACAGTGAAGAGCAGCAAGAGCTTTCAGGGCTGGCACCTTCCTTGTGGGACAAGGAGACGGACGTTTGCCTTTTCGGAAGGATCTTCTTCCGAGTACAAGCGCCGTGAGATGTGCAGCCTGTGGGCAAGCACAGATCCCCAGTGCTGTTGTGCCTGTGCATAGGCTGCACGGGGACAGTGAAGAGCAGCAAGAGCTTTCAGGGCTGGCACCTTCCTTGTGGGACAAGGAGCCGGACGTTTGCCTTTTCCGTAAGAGGATCTGCTGAGTACAAGCGCCGTGAGATGTGCAGCCTGTGGGCAAGCACAGATCCCCAGTGCTGTTGTGCCTGTGCATAGGCTGCACGGGGACAGTGAAGAGCAGCAAGAGCTTTCAGGGCTGGCACCTTCCTTGTGGGACAAGCAGCAGGTCGTTTGCCTTTTCGGTAAGAGGCTCTGCTGAGAACGAACTCCGTGAGGTGTACCGTTCCTGGGCAAGCACAGATCCCCAGTGCTGTTGTGCCTGTGCATAGGCTGCACGGGGACAGTGAAGAGCAGCAAGAGCTTTCAGGGCTGGCACCTTCCTTGTGGGACAAGGAGCCGGACGTTTGCCTTTTCAGAAGGAGCGTCTGCCGAGTACAAGCGCCGTGAGATGTGCAGCCTGTGGGCAAGCACAGATCCCCAGTGCTGTTGTGCCTGGGGATAGGGTGCCCGGGGACAGTGAAGAGCAGCAAGAGCTTTCAGGGCTGGCACCTTCCTTGTGGGACAAGGAGCCGGACGTTTGCCTTTTCGGTAAGAGGCTCTGCTGAGAACGAACACCGTGAGGTGTACCGTTCCTGTCTAAGTACAGATTCCCAAAGCTGTTGTGCCTGTGGATAGGGTGCACGGGGACAGTGAAGAGCAGCAAGAGCTTTCAGGGCTGGCACCTTCCTTGTGGGACAAGGAGCCGGACGTTTGCCTTTTCGGTAAGAGTCTCTGCTGAGAACGAACACCGTGAGGTGTACCGTTCCCGTGTAAGTACAGATTCCCAAAGCTGTTGTGCCTGTAGATAGGGTGCACGGGGACAGTGAAGAGCAGCAAGAGCTTTCAGGGCTGGCACCTTCCTTGTGGGACAAGGAGCCGGATGTTTGCCTTTTCCGTAAGAGGATCTGCTGAGAACGAACACCGTGAGGTGTACCGTTCCTGTCTAAGTAGAGATTCCCAGTGCTGTTGTGCCTGTGCATAGGCTGCACGGGGACAGTGAAAAGCAGCAAGAGCTTTCAGGGCTGGCACCTTCCTTGTGGGACAGGGAGCCGGACGTTTGCCTTTTCGGAAGGAGCGTCTGCCGAGTACAAGCGCCGTGAGATGTGCAGCCTGTGGGCAAGCAGAGATCCCCAGTGCTGTTGTGCCTGTGCATAGGCTGCACGGGGACAGTGAAGAGCAGCAAGAGCTTTCAGGGCTGGCACCTTCCTTGTGGGACAAGGAGCCTGACGTTTGCCTTATCGGATAGAGGCTCTGCTGAGAACGAACACCGTGAGGTGTACCGTTCCTGTCTAAGTACATATTCCCAGTGCTGTTGTGCCTGTGGATAGGGTGCACGGGGACAGTGAAGAGCAGCAAGAGCTTTCAGGGCTGGCACCTTCCTTGTGGGACAAGGAGCCGGACGTTTGCCTTTTCGGAAGGAGCGTCTGCAGAGTACAAGTGCCGAGAGATGTGCAGCCTGTGGGCAAGCACAGATCCCCAGTGCTGTTGTGCCTGTGCATACGCTGCACGGGGACAGTGAAGAGCAGCAAGAGCTTTCAGGGCTGGCACCTTCCTTGTGGGACAAGGAGCCACACGTTTGCCTTTTCGGAAAATCGCAATGCCGAGAACAGTCACCGTGAGGTATACCGTTCCTCGGCAAGCACAGATCCCCAGTGCTGTTGTGCCTGTGCATAGGCTGCACGGGGACAGTGAAGAGCAGCAAGAGCTTTCAGGGCTGGCACCTTCCTTGTGGGACAAGGAGCCGGACGTTTGCCTTTTCGGAAGGAGCGTCTGCCGAGTACAAGCGCCGTGAGATCTGCAGCCTGTGGGCAAGCACAGATCCCCAGTGCTGTTGTGCCTGTGCATAGGCTGCACGGGGACAGTGAAGAGCAGCAAGAGCTTTCAGGGCTGGCACCTTCCTTGTGGGACAAGGAGCCGGACGTTTGCCTTTTCGGAAAGAGGCTCTGCTGAGAACGAACACCGTGAGGTGTACCATTCCTGGGCAAGCACAGATCCCCAGTGCTGTTGTGCCTGTGGATAGGGTGCACGGGGACAGTGAAGAGCAGCAAGAGCTTTCAGGGCTGGCACCTTCCTTGTGGGACAGGGAGACGGACGTTTGCTTTTTCGGAAGGAGCGTCTGCCGAGTACAAGCGCCGTGAGATGTGCAGCATGTGGGCAAGCAGAGATCCCCAGTGTTGTTGTGCCTGTGCATAGGCTGCACGGGGACAGTGAAGAGCAGCAAGAGCTTTCAGGGCTGGCACCTTCCTTGTGGGACAAGGAGCCGGACGTTTGCCTTTTCGGTAAGAGGCTCTGCTGAGAACGAACACCGTGAGGTGTACCGTTCCTGTCTAAGTAGAGATTCCCAAAGCTGTTGTGCCTGTGGATAGGGTGCACGGGGACAGTGAAGAGCAGCAAGAGCTTTCAGGGCTGGCACCTTCCTTGTGGGACAAGGAGCCGGACGTTTGCCTTTTCAGAAGGAGCGTCTGCCGAGTACAAGCGCCGTGAGATCTGCAGCCTGTGGGCAAGCACAGATCCCCAGTGCTGTTGTGCCTGTGGATAGGGTGCACGGGGACAGTGAAGAGCAGCAAGAGCTTTCAGGGCTGGCACCTTCCTTGTGGGACAAGGAGCCGGACGTTTGCCTTTTCAGAAGGAGCGTCTGCCGAGTACAAGCGCCGTGAGATGTGCAGCCTGTGGGCAAGCACAGATGCCCAGTGCTGTTGTGCCTGTGGATAGGGTGCACGGGGACAGTGAAGAGCAGCAAGAGCTTTCAGGGCTGGCACCTTCCTTGTGGGACAAGGAGCCGGACGTTTGCCTTTTCGGAAAGAGGCTCTGCTGAGAACGAACACCGTGAGGTGTACCGTTCCTGTCTAAGTACAGATTCCCAAAGCTGTTGTGCCTGTGGATAGGGTGCACGGGGACAGTGAAGAGCAGCAAGAGCTTTCAGGGCTGGCACCTTCCTTGTGGGACAAGGAGCCGGACATTTGCCTTTTCGGAAGGAGCGTCTGCCGAGTACAAGCGCCGTGAGATGTGCAGCCTGTGGGCAAGCAGAGATCCCCAGTGCTGTTGTGCCTGTGCATAGGCTGCACGGGGACAGTGAAGAGCAGCAAGAGCTTTCAGGGCTGGCACCTTCCTTGTGGGACAAGGAGCCAGACGTTTGCCTTTTCGGAAAATCGCAATGCCGAGAACAGTCACCGTGAGGTATACCGTTCCTCGACAAGCACAGATCCCCAGTGCTGTTGTGCCTGTGGATAGGGTGCACGGGGACAGTGAAGAGCAGCAAGAGCTTTCAGGGCTGGCACCTTCCTTGTGGGACAGGGAGCCGGACGTTTGCCTTTTCGGAAGGAGCGTCTGCCGAGTACAAGCGCCGTGAGATGTGCAGCCTGTGGGCAAGCAGAGATCCCCAGTGCTGTTGTGCCTGTGCATAGGCTGCACGGGGACAGTGAAGAGCAGCAAGAGCTTTCAGGGCTGGCACCTTCCTTGTGGGACAAGGAGCCGGACGTTTGCCTTTTCGGTAAGAGGCTCTGCTGAGAACGGACACCGTGAGGTGTACCGTTCCTGTCTAAGTACAGATTCCCAGTGCTGTTGTGCCTGTTGATAGGGTGCACGGGGACAGTGAAGAGCAGTAAGAGCTTTCAGGGCTGGCACCTTCCTTGTGGGACAGGGAGACGGACGTTTGCCTTTTCGGAAGGAGCGTCTGCCGAGTACAAGCGCCGTGAGATGTGCAGCATGTGGGCAAGCACAGATCCCCAGTGCTGTTGTGCCTGTGCATAGGCTGCACGGGGACAGTGAAGAGCAGCAAGAGCTTTCAGGGCTGGCACCTTCCTTGTGGGACAAGGAGCCGGACGTTTGCCTTTTCGGTAAGAGGCTCTGCTGAGAACGAACACCGTGAGGTGTACCGTTCCTGTCTAAGTAGAGATTCCCAAAGCTGTTGTGCCTGTGGATAGGGTGCACGGGGACAGTGAAGAGCAGCAAGAGCTTTCAGGGCTGGCACCTTCCTTGTGGGACAAGGAGCCGGACGTTTGCCTTTTCCGTAAGAGGCTCTGCTGAGAACGAACACCGTGAGGTGTGCCGTTCCTGGGCAAGCACAGATCCCCAGTGCTGTTGTGCCTGTGCATAGGCTGCACGGGGACAGTGAAGAGCAGCAAGAGCTTTCAGGGCTGGCACCTTCCTTGTGGGACAAGGAGCCGGACGTTTGCCTTTTTGAAAAATTGCAATGCCGAGAACGGACACCGTGAGGTGTACCGTTCCTGTCTAAGTACAGATCCCCAGTGCTGTTGTGCCTGTGCATAGGGTGCACGGGGACAGTGAAGAGCAGCAAGAGCTTTCAGGGCTGGCACCTTCCTTGTGGGACAAGGAGCCGGACGTTTGCCTTTTCAGAAGGAGCGTCTGCCGAGTACAAGCGCCGTGAGATGTGCAGCCTGTGGGCAAGCAGAGATCCCCAGTGCTGTTGTGCCTGTGCATAGGCTGCACGGGGACAGTGAAGAGCAGCAAGAGCTTTCAGGGCTGGCACCTTCCTTGTGGGACAAGGAGCCGGACGTTTGCCTTTTCGGAAGGAGCGTCTGCCGAGTACAAGCGCCGTGAGGTGTACCGTTCCTGGGCAAGCACAGATCCCCAGTGCTGTTGTGCCTGTGCATAGGCTGCACGGGGACAGTGAAGAGCAGCAAGAGCTTTCAGGGCTGGCACCTTCCTTGTGGGACAAGGAGCCGGACGTTTGCCTTTTCGGTAAGAGGCTCTGCTGAGAACGAACACCGTGAGGTGTACCGTTCCTGTCTAAGTAGAGATTCCCAGTGCTGTTGTGCCTGTGGATAGGGTGCACGGGGACAGTGAAGAGCAGCAAGAGCTTTCAGGGCTGGCACCTTCCTTGTGGGACAAGGAGCCGGACGTTTGCCTTTTCGGAAGGAGCGTCTGCCGAGTACAAGCGCCGTGAGAGGTGCAGCCTGTGGGCAAGCACAGATCCCCAGTGCTGTTGTGCCTGTGCATAGGGTGCACGGGGACAGTGAAGAGCAGCAAGAGCTTTCAGGGCTGGCACCTTCCTTGTGGGACAAGGAGCCGGACGTTTGCCTTTTCGGAAGGAGCGTCTGCCGAGTACAAGCGCCGTGAGATGTGCAGCCTGTGGGCAAGCAGAGATCCCCAGTGCTGTTGTGCCTGTGCATACGCTGCACGGGGACAGTGAAGAGCAGCAAGAGCTTTCACGGCTGGCACCTTCCTTGTGGGACAAGGAGCCGGACGTTTGCCTTTTCGGTAAGAGGCTCTGCTGAGAACGAACACCGTGAGGTGTACCGTTCCTGGGCAAGCACAGATCCCCAGTGCTGTTGTGCCTGTGCATAGGCTGCACGGGGACAGTGAAGAGCAGCAAGAGCTTTCAGGGCTGGCACATTCCTTGTGGGACAAGGAGCCGGACGTTTGCCTTTTCGGTAAGAGGCTCTGCTGAGAACGAACACCGTGAGGTGTACCGTTCCTGTCTAAGTAGAGATTCCCAAAGCTGTTGTGCCTGTGGATAGGGTGCACGGGGACAGTGAAGAGCAGCAAGAGCTTTCAGGGCTGGCACCTTCCTTGTGGGACAAGGAGCCGGACGTTTGCCTTTTCGGAAGGAGCGTCTGCCGACTACAAGCGCCGTGAGAGGTGCAGCCTGTGGGCAAGCACAGATCCCCAGTGCTATTGTGCCTGTGCATAGGCTGCACGGGGACAGTGAAGAGCAGCAAGAGCTTTCAGGGCTGGCACCTTCCTTGTGGGACAAGGAGCCGGACGTTTGCCTTTTCGGAAACATGCTCTGCTGAGAACGAACACCGTGAGGTGTACCGTTCCTGTCTAAGTACAGATTCCCAAAGCTGTTGTGCCTGTGGATAGGGTGCACGGGGACAGTGAAGAGCAGCAAGAGCTTTCAGGGCTGGCACCTTCCTTGTGGGAGAATGAGCCGGACGTTTGCCTTTTCGGAAGGAGCGTCTGCCGAGTACAAGCGCCGTGAGATGTGCAGCCTGTGGGCAAGCAGAGATCCCCAGTGCTGTTGTGCCTGTGCATAGGCTGCACGGGGACAGTGAAGAGCAGCAAGAGCTTTCACGGCTGGCACCTTCCTTGTGGGACAAGGAGCCGGACATTTGCCTTTTCCGTAAGAGGCTCTGCTGAGAACGAACACCGTGAGGTGTACCGTTCCTGTCTAAGTAGAGATTCCCAAAGCTGTTGTGACTGTGCATAGGCTGCACGGGGACAGTGAAAAGCAGCAAGAGCTTTCAGGGCTGGCACCTTCCTTGTGGGAGAATGAGCCGGACGTTTGCCTTTTCGGAAGGAGCGTATGCAGAGTACAAGTGCCGAGAGATGTGCAGCCTGTGGGCAAGCACAGATCCCCAGTGCTGTTGTGCCTGTGCATAGGCTGCACGGGGACAGTGAAGAGCAGCAAGAGCTTTCAGGGCTGGCACCTTCCTTGTGGGACAAGGAGCCAGACGTTTGCCTTTTCGGAAAATCGCAATGCCGAGAACAGTCACCGTGAGGTATACCGTTCCTGGGCAAGCACAGATCCCCAGTGCTGTTGTGCCTGTGGATAGGGTGCACGGGGACAGTGAAGAGCAGCAAGAGCTTTCAGGGCTGGCACCTTCCTTGTGGGACAAGGAGCCGGACGTTTTACTTTTCGGTAAGAGGCTCTGCTGAGAACGAACACCGTGAGGTGTACCGTTCCTGTCTAAGTAGAGTTTCCCAAAGCTGTTGTGCCTGTGCATAGGCTGCACGGGGACAGTGAAGAGCAGCAAGAGCTTTCAGGGCTGGCACCTTCCTTGTGGGACAAGGAGCCGGACGTTTGCCTTTTCCGTAAGAGGCTCTGCTGAGAACGAACACCGTGAGGTGTACCGTTCCTGTCTCAGTACAGATTCCCAAAGCTGTTGTGCCTGTGGATAGGGTGCACGGGGACAGTGAAGAGCAGCAAGAGCTTTCAGGGCTGGCACCTTCCTTGTGGGACAAGGAGCCGGACGTTTGCCTTTTCAGAAGGAGCGTCTGCCGAGTACAAGCGCCGTGAGATCTGTAGCCTGAGGGCAAGCACAGATCCCCAGTGCTGTTGTGCCTGTGCATAGGCTGCACAGGGACAGTGAAGAGCAGCAAGAGCTTTCAGGGTTGGCACCTTCCTTGTGGGACAAGGAGCCGGACGTTTGCCTTTTCAGAAGGAGCGTCTGCCGACTACAAGCGCCGTGAGATGTGCAGCCTGTGGGCAAGCACAGATCCCCAGTGCTGTTGTGCCTGTGCATAGGCTGCACGGGGACAGTGAAGAGCAGCAAGAGCTTTCAGGGCTGGCACCTTCCTTGTGGGACAAGGAGCCGGACGTTTGCCTTTTCGGAAAGAGGCTCTGCTGAGAACGAACACCGTGAGGTGTACCGTTCCTGTCTAAGTACAGATTCCCAAAGCTGTTGTGCCTGTGCATAGGGTGCACGGGGACAGTGAAGAGCAGCAAGAGCTTTCAGGGCTGGCACCTTCCTTGTGGGAGAATGAGCCGGACGTTTGCCTTTTCGGAAGGAGCGTCTGCCGAGTACAAGCGCCATGAGATGTGCAGCCTGTGGGCAAGCAGAGATCCCCAGTGCTGTTGTGCCTGTGCATAGGCTGCACGGGGACAGTGAAGAGCAGCAAGAGCTTTCAGGGCTGGCACCTTCCTTGTGGGACAAGGAGCCGGACATTTGCCTTTTCCGTAAGAGGCTCTGCTGAGAACGAACACCGTGAGGTGTACCGTTCCTGTCTAAGTAGAGATTCCCAGTGCTGGTGTGCCTGTGGATAGGGTGCACGGGGACAGTGAAGAGCAGCAAGAGCTTTCAGGGCTGGCACCTTCCTTGTGGGACAGGGAGCCGGACGTTTGCCTTTTCGGAAGGAGCGTCTGCCGAGTACAAGCGCCGTGAGATGTGCAGCATGTGGGCAAGCACAGATCCCCAGTGCTGTTGTGCCTGTGCATAGGCTGCACGGGGACAGTGAAAAGCAGCAAGAGCTTTCAGGGCTGGCACCTTCCTTGTGGGACAGGGAGCCGGACGTTTGCCTTTTCGGAAGGAGCGTCTGCCGAGTACAAGCGCCGTGAGATGTGCAGCATGTGGGCAAGCAGAGATCCCCAGTGCTGTTGTGCCTGTGCATACGCTGCACGGGGACAGTGAAGAGCAGCAAGAGCTTTCAGGGCTGGCACCTTCCTTGTGGGACAAGGAGCCTGACGCTTGCCTTTTCGGAAAGAGGCTCTGCTGAGAACGAACACCGTGAGGTGTACCGTTCCTGTCTAAGTACAGATTCCCAAAGCTGTTGTGCCTGTGGATAGGGTGCACGGGGACAGTGAAGAGCAGCAAGAGCTTTCAGGGCTGGCACCTTCCTTGTGGGACAGGGAGCCGGACGTTTGCCTTTTCGGAAGGAGCGTCTGCCGAGTACAAGCGCCGTGAGATGTGCAGCCTGTGGGCAAGCACAGATCCCCAGTGCTGTTGTGCCTGTGCATAGGCTGCACGGGGACAGTGAAGAGCAGCAAGAGCTTTCAGGGCTGGCACCTTCCTTGTGGGACAAGGAGCCGGACGTTTGCCTTTTCGGTAAGAGGCTCTGCTGAGAACGGACACCGTGAGGTGTACCGTTCCTGTCTAAGTAGAGATTCCCAGTGCTGTTGTGCCTGTGGATAGGGTGCACGGGGACAGTGAAGAGCAGCAAGAGCTTTCAGGGCTGGCACCTTCCTTGTGGGACAAGGAGCCGGACGTTTGCCTTTTCAGAAGGAGCGTCTGCCGAGTACAAGCGCCGTGAGATGTGCAGCCTGTGGCAAGCACAGATCCCCAGTGCTGTTGTGCCTGTGCATAGGCTGCACGGGGACAGTGAAGAGCAGCAAGAGCTTTCAGGGCTGGCACCTTCCTTGTGGGACAAGGAGCCGGACGTTTGCCTTTTCCGTAAGAGGATCTGTTGAGAACGAACACCGTGAGGTGTACCGTTCCTGTCTAAGTACAGATTCCCAGTGCTGTTGTGCCTGTTGATAGGGTGCACGGGGACAGTGAAGAGCAGCAAGAGCTTTCAGGGCTGGCACCTTCCTTGTGGGACAGGGAGACGGACGTTTGCCTTTTCGGAAGGAGCGTCTGCCGAGTACAAGCGCCGTGAGATGTGCAGCATGTGGGCAAGCACAGATCCCCAGTGCTGTTGTGCCTGTGCATAGGCTGCACGGGGACAGTGAAGAGCAGCAAGAGCTTTCAGGGCTGGCACCTTCCTTGTGGGACAAGGAGCCGGACGTTTGCCTTTTCGGTAAGAGGCTCTGCTGAGAACGAACACCGTGAGGTGTACCGTTCCTGTCTAAGTAGAGATTCCCAAAGCTGTTGTGCCTGTGGATAGGGTGCACGGGGACAGTGAAGAGCAGCAAGAGCTTTCAGGGCTGGCACCTTCCTTGTGGGACAAGGAGCCGGACGTTTGCCTTTTCGGTAAGAGGCTCTGCTGAGAACGAACACCGTGAGGTGTGCCGTTCCTGGGCAAGCACAGATCCCCAGTGCTGTTGTGCCTGTGCATAGGCTGCACGGGGACAGTGAAGAGCAGCAAGAGCTTTCAGGGCTGGCACCTTCCTTGTGGGACAAGGAGCCGGACGTTTGCCTTTTTGAAAAATTGCAATGCCGAGAACGGACACCGTGAGGTGTACCGTTCCTGTCTAAGTACAGATCCCCAGTGCTGTTGTGCCTGTGCATAGGGTGCACGGGGACAGTGAAGAGCAGCAAGAGCTTTCAGGGCTGGCACCTTCCTTGTGGGACAAGGAGCCGGACGTTTGCCTTTTCGGAAGGAGCGTCTGCCGAGTACAAGCGCCGTGAGATGTGCAGCCTGTGGGCAAGCAGAGATCCCCAGTGCTGTTGTGCCTGTGCATACGCTGCACGGGGACAGTGAAGAGCAGCAAGAGCTTTCAGGGCTGGCACCTTCCTTGTGGGACAAGGAGCCGGACGTTTGCCTTTTCGGAAGGAGCGTCTGCCGAGTACAAGCGCCGTGAGAGGTGCAGCCTGTGGGCAAGCACAGATCCCCAGTGCTGTTGTGCCTGTGCATACGCTGCACGGGGACAGTGAAGAGCAGCAAGAGCTTTCAGGGCTGGCACCTTCCTTGTGGGACAAGGAGCCGGACGTTTGCCTTTTCGGAAGGAGCGTCTGCCGAGTACAAGCGCCGTGAGATGTGCAGCCTGTGGGCAAGCAGAGATCCCCAGTGCTGTTGTGCCTGTGCATACGCTGCACGGGGACAGTGAAGAGCAGCAAGAGCTTTCACGGCTTGCACCTTCCTTGTGGGACAAGGAGCCGGACGTTTACCTTTTCGGTAAGAGGCTCTGCTGAGAACGAACACCGTGAGGTGTACCGTTCCTGGGCAAGCACAGATCCCCAGTGCTGTTGTGCCTGTGCATAGGCTGCACGGGGACAGTGAAGAGCAGCAAGAGCTTTCAGGGCTGGCACCTTCCTTGTGGGACAAGGAGCCGGACGTTTGCCTTTTCGGTAAGAGGCTCTGCTGAGAACGAACACCGTGAGGTGTACCGTTCCTGTCTAAGTAGAGATTCCCAAAGCTGTTGTGCCTGTGGATAGGGTGCACGGGGACAGTGAAGAGCAGCAAGAGCTTTCAGGGCTGGCACCTTCCTTGTGGGACAAGGAGCCGGACGTTTGCCTTTTCGGAAGGAGCGTCTGCCGACTACAAGCGCCGTGAGAGGTGCAGCCTGTGGGCAAGCACAGATCCCCAGTGGTATTGTGCCCGTGCATAGGCTGCACGGGGACAGTGAAGAGCAGCAAGAGCTTTCAGGGCTGGCACCTTCCTTGTGGGACAAGGAGCCGGACGTTTGCCTTTTCGGAAACATGCTCTGCTGAGAACGAACACCGTGAGGTGTACCGTTCCTGTCTAAGTACAGATTCCCAAAGCTGTTGTGCCTGTGGATAGGGTGCACGGGGACAGTGAAGAGCAGCAAGAGCTTTCAGGGCTGGCACCTTCCTTGTGGGAGAATGAGCCGGACGTTTGCCTTTTCGGAAGGAGCGTCTGCCGAGTACAAGCGCCGTGAGATGTGCAGCCTGTGGGCAAGCAGAGATCCCCAGTGCTGTTGTGCCTGTGCATAGGCTGCACGGGGACAGTGAAGAGCAGCAAGAGCTTTCACGGCTGGCACCTTCCTTGTGGGACAAGGAGCCGGACATTTGCCTTTTCCGTAAGAGGCTCTGCTGAGAACGAACACCGTGAGGTGTACCGTTCCTGTCTAAGTAGAGATTCCCAAAGCTGTTGTGACTGTGCATAGGCTGCACGGGGACAGTGAAAAGCAGCAAGAGCTTTCAGGGCTGGCACCTTCCTTGTGGGACAAGGAGCCGAACGTTTGCCTTTTCGGAAGGAGCGTCTGCCGAGTACAAGTGCTGTGAGATGTGCAGCCTGTGGGCAAGCACAGATCCCCAGTGCTGTTGTGCCTGTGCATAGGCTGCACGGGGACAGTGAAAAGCAGCAAGAGCTTTCAGGGCTGGCACCTTCCTTGTGGGACAAGGAGCCGGACGTTTGCCTTTTCGGAAGGAGCGTATGCAGAGTACAAGTGCCGAGAGATGTGCAGCCTGTGGGCAAGCACAGATCCCCAGTGCTGTTGTGCCTGTGCATAGGCTGCACGGGGACAGTGAAGAGCAGCAAGAGCTTTCAGGGCTGGCACCTTCCTTGTGGGACAAGGAGCCAGACGTTTGCCTTTTCGGAAAATCGCAATGCCGAGAACAGTCACCGTGAGGTATACCGTTCCTGGGCAAGTACAGATCCCCAGTGCTGTTGTGCCTGTGGATAGGGTGCACGGGGACAGTGAAGAGCAGCAAGAGCTTTCAGGGCTGGCACCTTCCTTGTGGGACAAGGAGCCGGACGTTTGACTTTTCGGTAAGAGGCTCTGCTGAGAACGAACACCGTGAGGTGTACCGTTCCTGTCTAAGTAGAGGTTCCCAAAGCTGTTGTGCCTGTGGATAGGGTGCACGGGGACAGTGAAGAGCAGCAAGAGCTTTCAGGGCTGGCACCTTCCTTGTGGGACAGGGAGACGGACGTTTGCCTTTTCGGAAGGAGCGTCTGCCGAGTACAAGCGCCGTGAGATGTGCAGCATGTGGGCAAGCAGAGATCCCCAGTGCTGTTGTGCCTGTGCATAGGCTGCACGGGGACAGTGAAGAGCAGCAAGAGCTTTCAGGGCTGGCACCTTCCTTGTGGGACAAGGAGCCGGACGTTTGCCTTTTCCGTAAGAGGCTCTGCTGAGAACGAACACCGTGAGGTGTACCGTTCCTGTCTAAGTAGAGATTCCCAAAGCTGTTGTGCCTGTGGATAGGGTGCACGGGGACAGTGAAGAGCAGCAAGAGCTTTCAGGGCTGGCACCTTCCTTGTGGGACAAGGAGCCGGACGTTTGCCTTTTCCGTAAGAGGCTCTGCTGAGAACGAACACCGTGAGGTGTGCCGTTCCTGGGCAAGCACAGATCCCCAGTGCTGTTGTGCCTGTGCATAGGCTGCACGGGGACAGTGAAGAGCTGCAAGAGCTTTCAGGGCTGGCACCTTCCTTGTGGGACAAGGAGCCGGACGTTTGCCTTTTCGGTAAGAGGCTCTGCTGAGAACGAACACCGTGAGGTGTACCGTTCCTGTCTAAGTACAGATTCCCAAAGCTGTTGTGCCTGTGGATAGGGTGCACGGGGACAGTGAAGAGCAGCAAGAGCTTTCAGGGCTGGCACCTTCCTTGTGGGACAAGGAGCCGGACGTTTGCCTTTTCGAAAAGAGGCTCTGCTGAGAACGAACACCGTGAGGTGTACCGTTCCTGGGCAAGCACAGATCCCCAGTGCTGTTGTGCCTGTGCATAGGCTGCACGGGGACAGTGAAGAGCAGCAAGAGCTTTCAGGGCTGGCACCTTCCTTGTGGGACAAGGAGCCGGACGTTTGCCTTTTCGGAAGGAGCGTCTGCAGAGTACAAGTGCCGAGAGATGTGCAGCCTGTGGGCAAGCAGAGATCCCCAGTGCTGTTGTGCCTGTGCATACGCTGCACGGGGACAGTGAAGAGCAGCAAGAGCTTTCAGGGCTGGCACCTTCCTTGTGGGACAAGGAGCCGGACGTTTGCCTTTTCGGTAAGAGGCTCTGCTGAGAACGAACACCGTGAGGTGTACCGTTCCTGGGCAAGCACAGATCCCCAGTGCTGTTGTGCCTGTGGATAGGGTGCACGGGGACAGTGAAGAGCAGCAAGAGCTTTCAGGGCTGGCACCTTCCTTGTGGGACAGGGAGACGGACGTTTGCCTTTTCGGAAGGAGCGTCTGCCGAGTAAAAGCGCCGTGAGATGTGCAGCATGTGGGCAAGCAGAGATCCCCAGTGCTGTTGTGCCTGTGCATAGGCTGCACGGGGACAGTGAAGAGCAGCAAGAGCTTTCAGGGCTGGCACCTTCCTTGTGGGACAAGGAGCCGGACGTTTGCCTTTTCGGTAAGAGGCTCTGCTGAGAACGAACACCGTGAGGTGTACCGTTCCTGTCTCAGTACAGATTCCCAAAGCTGTTGTGCGTGTGGATAGGGTGCACGGGGACAGTGAAGAGCAGCAAGAGCTTTCAGGGCTGGCACCTTCCTTGTGGGACAAGGAGCCGGACGTTTGCCATTTCCGTAAGAGGCTCTGCTGAGAACGAACACCGTGAGGTGTGCCGTTCCTGGGCAAGCACAGATCCCCAGTGCTGTTGTGCCTGTGCATAGGCTGCACGGGGACAGTGAAGAGCAGCAAGAGCTTTCAGGGCTGGCACCTTCCTTGTGGGACAAGGAGCCGGACGTTTGCCTTTTCCGTAAGAGGCTCTGCTGAGAACGAACACCGTGAGGTGTACCGTTCCTGTCTAAGTACAGATTCCCAAAGCTGTTGTGCCTGTGCATAGGCTGCACGGGGACAGTGAAAAGCAGCAAGAGCTTTCAGGGCTGGCACCTTCCTTGTGGGACAAGGAGCCGGACGTTTGCCTTTTCGGAAGGAGCGTCTGCCGAGTACAAGTGCTGTGAGATGTGCAGAATGTGGGCAAGCACAGATCCCCAGTGCTGTTGTGCCTGTGCATAGGCTGCACGGGGACAGTGAAAAGCAGCAAGAGCTTTCAGGGCTGGCACCTTCCTTGTGGGACAGGGAGCCGGACGTTTGCCTTTTCGGAAGGAGCGTCTGCCGAGTACAAGCGCCGTGAGATGTGCAGCATGTGGGCAAGCAGAGATCCCCAGTGCTGTTGTGCCTGTGCATAGGCTGCACGGGGACAGTGAAGAGCAGCAAGAGCTTTCAGGGCTGGCACCTTCCTTGTGGGACAAGGAGCCGGACGTTTGCCTTTTCCGTAAGAGGCTCTGCTGAGAACGAACACCGTGAGGTGTACCGTTCCTGTCTAAGTACAGATCCCCAGTGCTGTTGTGCCTGTGGATAGGGTGCACGGGGACAGTGAAGAGCAGCAAGAGCTTTCAGGGCTGGCACCTTCCTTGTGGGACAAGGAGCCGGACGTTTGCCTTTTCGGTAAGAGGCTCTGCTGAGAACGAACACCGTGAGGTGTGCAGTTCCTGGGCAAGCACAGATCCCCAGTGCTGTTGTGCCTGTGCATAGGCTGCACGGGGACAGTGAAGAGCAGCAAGAGCTTTCAGGGCTGGCACCTTCCTTGTGGGACAAGGAGCCGGACGTTTGCCTTTTCGGAAGGAGCGTCTGCAGAGTACAAGTGCCGAGAGATGTGAAGCCTGTGGGCAAGCACAGATCCCCAGTGCTGTTGTGCCTGTGCATACGCTGCACGGGGACAGTGAAGAGCAGCAAGAGCTTTCAGGGCTGGCACCTTCCTTGTGGGACAAGGAGCCAGACGTTTGCCTTTTCGGAAAATCGCAATGCCGAGAACAGTCACCGTGAGGTATACCGTTCCTCGGCAAGCACAGATCCCCAGTGCTGTTGTGCCTGTGCATAGGCTGCACGGGGACAGTGAAGAGCAGCAAGAGCTTTCAGGGCTGGCACCTTCCTTGTGGGACAAGGAGCCAGACGTTTGCCTTTTCGGAAAGAGGCTCTGCTGAGAACGAACACCGTGAGGTGTACCGTTCCTGTCTAAGTACAGATTCCCAAACCTGTTGTGCCTGTGGATAGGGTGCACGGGGACAGTGAAGAGCAGCAAGAGCTTTCAGGGCTGGCACCTTCCTTGTGGGACAAGGAGCCAGACGTTTGCCTTTTCGGAAAATCGCAATGCCGAGAACAGTCACCGTGAGGTATACCGTTCCTCGGCAAGCACAGATCCCCAGTGCTGTTGTGCCTGTGCATAGGCTGCACGGGGACAGTGAAGAGCAGCAAGAGCTTTCAGGGCTGGCACCTTCCTTGTGGGACAAGGAGCCAGACGTTTGCCTTTTCGGTAAGAGGCTCTGCTGAGAACGAACACCGTGAGGTGTACCGTTCCTGTCTAAGTACAGATTCCCAAAGCTGTTGTGCCTGTGGATAGGGTGCACGGGGACAGTGAAGAGCAGCAAGAGCTTTCAGGGCTGGCACCTTCCTTGTGGGACAAGGAGCCGGACGTTTGCCTTTTCGGAAGGAGCGTCTGCCGAGTACAAGCGCCGTGAGATGTGCAGCCTGTGGGCAAGCAGAGATCCCCAGTGCTGTTGTGCCTGTGCATAGGCTGCACGGGGACAGTGAAGAGCAGCAAGAGCTTTCAGGGCTGGCACCTTCCTTGTGGGACAAGGAGCCGGACGTTTGCCTTTTCGGTAAGAGGCTCTGCTGAGAACGAACACCGTGAGGTGTACCGTTCCTGGGCAAGCACAGATCCCCAGTGCTGTTGTGCCTGTGGATAGGGTGCACGGGGACAGTGAAGAGCAGCAAGAGCTTTCAGGGCTGGCACCTTCCTTGTGGGACAGGGAGACGGACGTTTGCCTTTTCGGAAGGAGCGTCTGCCGAGTACAAGCGCCGTGAGATGTGCAGCATGTGGGCAAGCACAGATCCCCAGTGCTGTTGTGCCTGTGCATAGGCTGCACGGGGACAGTGAAGAGCAGCAAGAGCTTTCAGGGCTGGCACCTTCCTTGTGGGACAAGGAGCCGGACGTTTGCCTTTTCGGTAAGAGGCTCTGCTGAGAACGAACACCGTGAGGTGTACCGTTCCTGTCTCAGTACAGATTCCCAAAGCTGTTGTGCGTGTGGATAGGGTGCACGGGGACAGTGAAGAGCAGCAAGAGCTTTCAGGGCTGGCACCTTCCTTGTGGGACAAGGAGCCGGACGTTTGCCATTTCCGTAAGAGGCTCTGCTGAGAACGAACACCGTGAGGTGTGCCGTTCCTGGGCAAGCACAGATCCCCAGTGCTGTTGTGCCTGTGCATAGGCTGCACGGGGACAGTGAAGAGCAGCAAGAGCTTTCAGGGCTGGCACCTTCCTTGTGGGACAAGGAGCCGGACGTTTGCCTTTTCGGTAAGAGGCTCTGCTGAGAACGAACACCGTGAGGTCTAGCGTTCCTGTCTAAGTACAGATCCCCAGTGCTGTTGTGCCTGTGGATAGGGTGCACGGGGACAGTGAAGAGCAGCAAGAGCTTTCAGGGCTGGCACCTTCCTTGTGGGACAAGGAGCCGGACGTTTGCCTTTTCGGTAAGAGGCTCTGCTGAGAACGAACACCGTGAGGTGTACCGTTCCTGTCTAAGTAGAGATTCCCAAAGCTGTTGTGCCTGTGCATAGGCTGCACGGGGACAGTGAAAAGCAGCAAGAGCTTTCAGGGCTGGCACCTTCCTTGTGGGACAGGGAGCCGGACGTTTGCCTTTTCGGAAGGAGCGTCTGCCGAGTACAAGCGCCGTGAGATGTGCAGCATTTGGGCAAGCAGAGATCCCCAGTGCTGTTGTGCCTGTGCATAGGCTGCACGGGGACAGTGAAGAGCAGCAAGAGCTTTCAGGGCTGGCACCTTCCTTGTGGGACAAGGAGCCGGACGTTTGCCTTTTCCGTAAGAGGCTCTGCTGAGAACGAACACCGTGAGGTGTACCGTTCCTGTCTAAGTAGAGATTCCCAAAGCTGTTGTGCCTGTGGATAGGGTGCACGGGGACAGTGAAGAGCAGCAAGAGCTTTCAGGGCTGGCACCTTCCTTGTGGGACAAGGAGCCGGACGTTTGCCTTTTCCGTAAGAGGCTCTGCTGAGAACGAACACCGTGAGGTGTACCGTTCCTGGGCAAGCACAGATCCCCAGTACTGTTGTGCCTGTGGATAGGCTGCACGGGGACAGTGAAGAGCTGCAAGAGCTTTCAGGGCTGGCACCTTCCTTGTGGGACAAGGAGCCGGACGTTTGCCTTTTCGGTAAGAGGCTCTGCTGAGAACGAACACCGTGAGGTGTACCGTTCCTGTCTAAGTACAGATTCCCAAAGCTGTTGTGCCTGTGGATAGGGTGCACGGGGACAGTGAAGAGCAGCAAGAGCTTTCAGGGCTGGCACCTTCCTTGTGGGACAAGGAGCCGGACGTTTGCCTTTTCGAAAAGAGGCTCTGCTGAGAACGAACACCGTGAGGTGTACCGTTCCTGGGCAAGCACAGATCCCCAGTGCTGTTGTGCCTGTGCATAGGCTGCACGGGGACAGTGAAGAGCAGCAAGAGCTTTCAGGGCTGGCACCTTCCTTGTGGGACAAGGAGCCGGACGTTTGCCTTTTCGGAAGGAGCGTCTGCAGAGTACAAGTGCCGAGAGATGTGCAGCCTGTGGGCAAGCACAGATCCCCAGTGCTGTTGTGCCTGTGCATACGCTGCACGGGGACAGTGAAGAGCAGCAAGAGCTTTCAGGGCTGGCACCTTCCTTGTGGGACAAGGAGCCGGACGTTTGCCTTTTCGGTAAGAGGCTCTGCTGAGAACGAACACCGTGAGGTGTACCGTTCCTGTCTAAGTACAGATTCCCAAAGCTGTTGTGCCTGTGCATAGGCTGCACGGGGACAGTGAAAAGCAGCAAGAGCTTTCAGGGCTGGCACCTTCCTTGTGGGACAAGGAGCCGGACGTTTGCCTTTTCGGAAGGAGCGTCTGCCAAGTACAAGTGCTGTGAGATGTGCAGAATGTGGGCAAGCACAGATCCCCAGTGCTGTTGTGCCTGTGCATAGGCTGCACGGGGACAGTGAAAAGCAGCAAGAGCTTTCAGGGCTGGCACCTTCCTTGTGGGACAGGGAGACGGACGTTTGCCTTTTCGGAAGGAGCGTCTGCCGAGTACAAGCGCCGTGAGATGTGCAGCATGTGGGCAAGCAGAGATCCCCAGTGCTGTTGTGCCTGTGCATAGGCTGCACGGGGACAGTGAAGAGCAGCAAGAGCTTTCAGGGCTGGCACCTTCCTTGTGGGACAAGGAGCCGGACGTTTGCCTTTTCCGTAAGAGGCTCTGCTGAGAACGAACACCGTGAGGTGTACCGTTCCTGTCTAAGTAGAGATTCCCAAAGCTGTTGTGCCTGTGGATAGGGTGCACGGGGACAGTGAAGAGCAGCAAGAGCTTTCAGGGCTGGCACCTTCCTTGTGGGACAAGGAGCCGGACGTTTGCCTTTTCGGTAAGAGGCTCTGCTGAGAACGAACACCGTGAGGTGTGCAGTTCCTGGGCAAGCACAGATCCCCAGTGCTGTTGTGCCTGTGCATAGGCTGCACGGGGACAGTGAAGAGCAGCAAGAGCTTTCAGGGCTGGCACCTTCCTTGTGGGACAAGGAGCCGGACGTTTGCCTTTTCGGAAGGAGCGTCTGCAGAGTACAAGTGCCGAGAGATGTGAAGCCTGTGGGCAAGCTCAGATCCCCAGTGCTGTTGTGCCTGTGCATACGCTGCACGGGGACAGTGAAGAGCAGCAAGAGCTTTCAGGGCTGGCACCTTCCTTGTGGGACAAGGAGCCAGACGTTTGCCTTTTCGGAAAATCGCAATGCCGAGAACAGTCACCGTGAGGTATACCGTTCCTCGGCAAGCACAGATCCCCAGTGCTGTTGTGCCTGTGCATAGGCTGCACGGGGACAGTGAAGAGCAGCAAGAGCTTTCAGGGCTGGCACCTTCCTTGTGGGACAAGGAGCCAGACGTTTGCCTTTTCGGAAAGAGGCTCTGCTGAGAACGAACACCGTGAGGTGTACCGTTCCTGTCTAAGTACAGATTCCCAAACCTGTTGTGCCTGTGGATAGGGTGCACGGGGACAGTGAAGAGCAGCAAGAGCTTTCAGGGCTGGCACCTTCCTTGTGGGACAAGGAGCCAGACGTTTGCCTTTTCGGAAAATCGCAATGCCGAGAACAGTCACCGTGAGGTATACCGTTCCTCGGCAAGCACAGATCCCCAGTGCTGTTGTGCCTGTGCATAGGCTGCACGGGGACAGTGAAGAGCAGCAAGAGCTTTCAGGGCTGGCACCTTCCTTGTGGGACAAGGAGCCAGACGTTTGCCTTTTCGGTAAGAGGCTCTGCTGAGAACGAACACCGTGAGGTGTACCGTTCCTGTCTAAGTACAGATTCCCAAAGCTGTTGTGCCTGTGGATAGGGTGCACGGGGACAGTGAAGAGCAGCAAGAGCTTTCAGGGCTGGCACCTTCCTTGTGGGACAAGGAGCCGGACGTTTGCCTTTTCGGAAGGAGCGTCTGCCGAGTACAAGCGCCGTGAGATGTGCAGCCTGTGGGCAAGCAGAGATCCCCAGTGCTGTTGTGCCTGTGCATAGGCTGCACGGGGACAGTGAAGAGCAGCAAGAGCTTTCAGGGCTGGCACCTTCCTTGTGGGACAAGGAGCCGGACGTTTGCCTTTTCGGTAAGAGGCTCTGCTGAGAACGAACACCGTGAGGTGTACCGTTCCTGGGCAAGCACAGATCCCCAGTGCTGTTGTGCCTGTGGATAGGGTGCACGGGGACAGTGAAGAGCAGCAAGAGCTTTCAGGGCTGGCACCTTCCTTGTGGGACAGGGAGACGGACGTTTGCCTTTTCGGAAGGAGCGTCTGCCGAGTACAAGCGCCGTGAGATGTGCAGCATGTGGGCAAGCACAGATCCCCAGTGCTGTTGTGCCTGTGCATAGGCTGCACGGGGACAGTGAAGAGCAGCAAGAGCTTTCAGGGCTGGCACCTTCCTTGTGGGACAAGGAGCCGGACGTTTGCCTTTTCGGTAAGAGGCTCTGCTGAGAACGAACACCGTGAGGTGTACCGTTCCTGTCTCAGTACAGATTCCCAAAGCTGTTGTGCGTGTGGATAGGGTGCACGGGGACAGTGAAGAGCAGCAAGAGCTTTCAGGGCTGGCACCTTCCGTGTGGGACAAGGAGCCGGACGTTTGCCATTTCCGTAAGAGGCTCTGCTGAGAACGAACACCGTGAGGTGTGCCGTTCCTGGGCAAGCACAGATCCCCAGTGCTGTTGTGCCTGTGCATAGGCTGCACGGGGACAGTGAAGAGCAGCAAGAGCTTTCAGGGCTGGCACCTTCCTTGTGGGACAAGGAGCCGGACGTTTGCCTTTTCGGTAAGAGGCTCTGCTGAGAACGAACACCGTGAGGTGTAGCGTTCCTGTCTAAGTACAGATCCCCAGTGCTGTTGTGCCTGTGCATAGGCTGCACGGGGACAGTGAAGAGCAGCAAGAGCTTTCAGGGCTGGCACCTTCCTTGTGGGACAAGGAGCCGGACGTTTGCCTTTTCGGAAAGAGGCTCTGCTGAGAACGAACACCGTGAGGTGTACCGTTCCTGTCTAAGTACAGATTCCCAAAGCTGTTGTGCCTGTGCATAGGCTGCACGGGGACAGTGAAAAGCAGCAAGAGCTTTCAGGGCTGGCACCTTCCTTGTGGGACAAGGAGCCGGACGTTTGCCTTTTCGGAAGGAGCGTCTGCCGAGTACAAGCGCCGTGAGATGTGCAGCATGTGGGCAAGCACAGATCCCCAGTGCTGTTGTGCCTGTGCATAGGCTGCACGGGGACAGTGAAGAGCAGCAAGAGCTTTCAGGGCTGGCACCTTCCTTGTGGGACAAGGAGCCGGACGTTTGCCTTTTCGGTAAGAGGCTCTGCTGAGAACGAACACCGTGAGGTGTACCGTTCCTGTCTAAGTAGAGATTCCCAAAGCTGTTGTGCCTGTGCATAGGCTGCACGGGGACAGTGAAAAGCAGCAAGAGCTTTCAGGGCTGGCACCTTCCTTGTGGGACAGGGAGCCGGACGTTTGCCTTTTCGGAAGGAGCGTCTGCCGAGTACAAGCGCCGTGAGATGTGCAGCATTTGGGCAAGCAGAGATCCCCAGTGCTGTTGTGCCTGTGCATAGGCTGCACGGGGACAGTGAAGAGCAGCAAGAGCTTTCAGGGCTGGCACCTTCCTTGTGGGACAAGGAGCCGGACGTTTGCCTTTTCCGTAAGAGGCTCTGCTGAGAACGAACACCGTGAGGTGTACCGTTCCTGTCTAAGTAGAGATTCCCAAAGCTGTTGTGCCTGTGGATAGGGTGCACGGGGACAGTGAAGAGCAGCAAGAGCTTTCAGGGCTGGCACCTTCCTTGTGGGACAAGGAGCCGGACGTTTGCCTTTTCCGTAAGAGGCTCTGCTGAGAACGAACACCGTGAGGTGTGCCGTTCCTGGGCAAGCACAGATCCCCAGTGCTGTTGTGCCTGTGCATAGGCTGCACGGGGACAGTGAAGAGCTGCAAGAGCTTTCAGGGCTGGCACCTTCCTTGTGGGACAAGGAGCCGGACGTTTGCCTTTTCGGTAAGAGGCTCTGCTGAGAACGAACACCGTGAGGTGTACCGTTCCTGTCTAAGTACAGATTCCCAAAGCTGTTGTGCCTGTGGATAGGGTGCACGGGGACAGTGAAGAGCAGCAAGAGCTTTCAGGGCTGGCACCTTCCTTGTGGGACAAGGAGCCGGACGTTTGCCTTTTCGAAAAGAGGCTCTGCTGAGAACGAACACCGTGAGGTGTACCGTTCCTGGGCAAGCACAGATCCCCAGTGCTGTTGTGCCTGTGCATAGGCTGCACGGGGACAGTGAAGAGCAGCAAGAGCTTTCAGGGCTGGCACCTTCCTTGTGGGACAAGGAGCCGGACGTTTGCCTTTTCGGAAGGAGCGTCTGCAGAGTACAAGTGCCGAGAGATGTGCAGCCTGTGGGCAAGCACAGATCCCCAGTGCTGTTGTGCCTGTGCATACGCTGCACGGGGACAGTGAAGAGCAGCAAGAGCTTTCAGGGCTGGCACCTTCCTTGTGGGACAAGGAGCCGGACGTTTGCCTTTTCGGAAAGAGGCTCTGCTGAGAACGAACACCGTGAGGTGTACCGTTCCTGTCTAAGTAGAGATTCCCAAAGCTGTTGTGCCTGTGGATAGGGTGCACGGGGACAGTGAAGAGCAGCAAGACCTTTCAGGGCTGGCACCTTCCTTGTGGGAGAAGGAGCCGGACGTTTGCCTTTTCCGTAAGAGGCTCTGCTGAGAACGAACACAGTGAAGGTGTGCCGTTCCTGGGCAAGCACAGATCCCCAGTGCTGTTGTGCCTGTGCATAGGCTGCACGGGGACAGTGAAGAGCAGCAAGAGCTTTCAGGGCTGGCACCTTCCTTGTGGGACAAGGAGCCGGACGTTTGCCTTTTCAGAAGGAGCGTCTGCCGAGTACAAGCGCCGTGAGATGTGCAGCCTGTGGGCAAGCAGAGATCCCCAGTGCTGTTGTGCCTGTGCATAGGCTGCACGGGGACAGTGAAGAGCAGCAAGAGCTTTCAGGGCTGGCACCTTCCTTGTGGGACAAGGAGCCGGACGTTTGCCTTTTCGGTAAGAGGCTCTGCTGAGAACGAACACCGTGAGGTGTACCGTTCCTGTCTAAGTACAGATCCCCAGTGCTGTTGTGCCTGTGCATAGGCTGCACGGGGACAGTGAAGAGCAGCAAGAGCTTTCAGGGCTGGCACCTTCCTTGTGGGACAAGGAGCCGGACGTTTGCCTTTTCCGTAAGAGGATCTGCTGAGAACGAACACCGTGAGGTGTACCGTTCCTGTCTAAGTACAGATTCCCAAAGCTGTTGTACCTGTGCATAGGCTGCACGGGGACAGTGAAAAGCAGCAAGAGCTTTCAGGGCTGGCACCTTCCTTGTGGGACAAGGAGCCGGACGTTTGCCTTTTCGGAAGGAGCGTCTGCCGAGT
The DNA here is from genome assembly GCF_964188355.1 of Buteo buteo. Lineage (NCBI taxonomy): Eukaryota > Metazoa > Chordata > Aves > Accipitriformes > Accipitridae > Buteo > Buteo buteo. The sequence goes on from NC_134193.1 coordinate 9,949,929, forward strand.
ACAAGTGCTGTGAGATGTGCAGAATGTGGGCAAGGAGAGATCCCCAGTGCTGTTGTGCCTGTGCATAGGCTGCACGGGGACAGTGAAGAGCAGCAAGAGCTTTCAGGGCTGGCACCTTCCTTGTGGGACAGGGAGCCGGACGTTTGCCTTTTCGGAAGGAGCGTCTGCCGAGTACAAGCGCCGTGAGATGTGCAGCCTGTGGGCAAGCAGAGATCCCCAGTGCTGTTGTGCCTGTGGATAGGGTGCACGGGGACAGTGAAGAGCAGCAAGAGCTTTCAGGGCTGGCACCTTCCTTGTGGGACAAGAAGCCGGACGTTTGCCTTTTCGGTAAGAGGCTCTGCTGAGAACGAACACCGTGAGGTGTACTGTTCCTGGGCAAGCACAGATCCCCAGTGCTGTTGTGCCTGTGCATAGGGTGCACGGGGACAGTGAAGAGCAGCAAGAGCTTTCAGGGCTGGCACCTTCCTTGTGGGACAAGGAGCCGGACGTTTGCCTTTTCGGAAGGAGCGTCTGCAGAGTACAAGCGCCGTGAGATGTGCAGCCTGTGGGCAAGCAGAGATCCCCAGTGCTGTTGTGCCTGTGCATAGGCTGCACGGGGACAGTGAAGAGCAGCAAGAGCTTTCAGGGCTGGCACCTTCCTTGTGGGACAAGGAGCCGGACGTTTGCCTTTTCGGAAAATTGCAATGCCGAGAACGGACACCGTGAGGTGTAACGTTCCTGCGCAAGCACAGATCCCCAGTGCTGTTGTGCCTGTGCATAGGCTGCACGGGGACAGTGAAGAGCAGCAAGAGCTTTCAGGGCTGGCACCTTCCTTGTGGGACAAGGAGCCGGACGTTTGCCTTTTTGGAAAATTGCAATGCCGAGAACGGACACCGTGAGGTGTACCGTTCCTGTCTAAGTACAGATTCCCAGTGCTGTTGTGCCTGTGGATACGGTGCACGGGGACAGTGAAGAGCAGCAAGAGCTTTCAGAGCTGGCACCTTTCTTGTGGGACAAGGAGCCGGACGTTTGCCTTTTCAGAAGGAGCGTCTGCCGAGTACAAGCGCCGTGAGATGTGCAGCCTGTGGGCAAGCAGAGATCCCCAGTGCTGTTGTGCCTGTGCATAGGCTGCACGGGGACAGTGAAGAGCAGCAAGAGCTTTCAGGGCTGGCACCTTCCTTGTGGGACAAGGAGCCGGACGTTTGCCTTTTCGGTAAGAGGCTCTGCTGAGAACGAACACCGTGAGGTGTACCGTTCCTGGGCAAGCACAGATCCCCAGTGCTGTTGTGCCTGTGCATAGGCTGCACGGGGACAGTGAAGAGCAGCAAGAGCTTTCAGGGCTGGCACCTTCCTTGTGGGACAAGGAGCCGGACGTTTGCCTTTTCGGTAAGAGGCTCTGCTGAGAACGAACACCGTGAGGTGTACCGTTCCTGCCTAAGTACAGATTCCCAAAGCTGTTGTGCCTGTAGATAGGGTGCACGGGGACAGTGAAGAGCAGCAAGAGCTTTCAGGGCTGGCACCTTCCTTGTGGGAAAAGGAGCCGGACGTTTGCCTTTTCGGAAAGAGGCTCTGCTGAGAACGAACACCGTGAGGTGTACTGTTCCTGGGCAAGCACAGGTCCCCAGTGCTGTTGTGCCTGTGCATAGGCTGCACGGGGACAGTGAAGAGCAGCAAGAGCTTTCAGGGCTGGCACCTTCCTTGTGGGACAAGGAGCCGGACGTTTGCCTTTTCGGAAGGAGCGTCTGCAGAGTACAAGTGCCGAGAGATGTGCAGCCTGTGGGCAAGCAGAGATCCCCAGTGCTGTTGTGCCTGTGCATAGGGTGCACGGGGACAGTGAAGAGCAGCAAGAGCTTTCAGGGCTGGCACCTTCCTTGTGGGACAAGGAGCCGGACGTTTGCCTTTTCCGTAAGAGTCTCTGCTGAGAACGAACACCGTGAGGTGTACCGTTCCTGTCTAAGTACAGATTCCCAAAGCTGTTGTGCCTGTGCATAGGCTGCACGGGGACAGTGAAGAGCAGCAAGAGCTTTCAGGGCTGGCACCTTCCTTGTGGGACAGGGAGCCGGACGTTTGCCTTTTCGGAAGGAGCGTCTGCCGAGTACAAGTGCCGTGAGATGTGCAGCATGTGGGCAAGCAGAGATCCCCAGTGCTGTTGTGCCTGTGGATAGGGTGCACGGGGACAGTGAAGAGCAGCAAGAGCTTTCAGGGCTGGCACCTTCCTTGTGGGACAAGGAGCCGGACGTTTGCCTTTTCGGTAAGAGGCTCTGCTGAGAACGAACACCGTGATGTGTACTGTTCCTGGGCAAGCACAGATCCCCAGTGCTGTTGTGCCTGTGCATAGGCTGCACGGGGACAGTGAAGAGCAGCAAGAGCTTTCAGGGCTGGCACCTTCCTTGTGGGACAAGGAGCCGGACGTTTGCCTTTTCGGAAGGAGCGTCTGCAGAGTACAAGCGCCGTGAGATGTGCAGCCTGTGGGCAAGCAGAGATCCCCAGTGCTGTTGTGCCTGTGCATAGGCTGCACAGGGACAGTGAAGAGCAGCAAGAGCTTTCAGGGCTGGCACCTTCCTTGTGGGACAAGGAGCCGGACGTTTGCCTTTTCGGAAAATTGCAATGCCGAGAACGGACACCGTGAGGTGTAACGTACCTGCGCAAGCACAGATCCCCAGTGCTGTTGTGCCTGTGCATAGGCTGCACAGGGACAGTGAAGAGCAGCAAGAGCTTTCAGGGCTGGCACCTTCCTTGTGGGACAAGGAGCCGGACGTTTGCCTTTTTGGAAAATTGCAATGCCGAGAACGGACACCGTGAGGTGTACCGTTCCTGTCTAAGTACAGATTCCCAGTGCTGTTGTGCCTGTGGATACGGTGCACGGGGACAGTGAAGAGCAGCAAGAGCTTTCAGAGCTGGCACCTTTCTTGTGGGACAAGGAGCCGGACGTTTGCCTTTTCAGAAGGAGCGTCTGCCGAGTACAAGCGCCGTGAGATGTGCAGCCTGTGGGCAAGCAGAGATCCCCAGTGCTGTTGTGCCTGTGCATAGGCTGCACGGGGATAGTGAAGAGCAGCAAGAGCTTTCAGGGCTGGCACCTTCCTTGTGGGACAAGGAGCCGGACGTTTGCCTTTTCGGTAAGAGGCTCTGCTGGGAACGAACACCGTGAGGTGTACCGTTCCTGTCTAAGTACAGATTCCCAAAGCTGTTGTGCCTGTAGATAGGGTGCACGGGGACAGTGAAGAGCAGCAAGAGCTTTCAGGGCTGGCACCTTCCTTGTGGGACAAGGAGCCGGACGTTTGCCTTTTCGGAAAGAGGCTCTGCTGAGAACGAACACCGTGAGGTGTACTGTTCCTGGGCAAGCACAGGTCCCCAGTGCTGTTGTGCCTGTGCATAGGGTGAACGGGGACAGTGAAGAGCAGCAAGAGCTTTCAGGGCTGGCACCTTCCTTGTGGGACAAGGAGCCGGACGTTTGCCTTTTCGGAAGGAGCGTCTGCAGAGTACAAGTGCCGAGAGATGTGCAGCCTGTGGGCAAGCAGATATCCCCAGTGCTGTTGTGCCTGTGCATAGGGTGCACGGGGACAGTGAAGAGCAGCAAGAGCTTTCAGGGCTGGCACCTTCCTTGTGGGACAAGGAGCCGGACGTTTGCCTTTTCCGTAAGAGGCTCTGCTGAGAACGAACACCGTGAGGTGTACCGTTCCTGTCTAAGTAGAGATTCCCAAAGCTGTTGTGCCTGTGCATAGGCTGCACGGGGACAGTGAAAAGCAGCAAGAGCTTTCAGGGCTGGCACCTTCCTTGTGGGACAAGTAGCCGGACGTTTGCCTTTTCGGAAGGAGCGTCTGCCGAGTACAAGTGCTGTGAGATGTGCAGAATGTGGGCAAGCAGAGATCCCCAGTGCTGTTGTGCCTGTGCATAGGCTGCACGGGGACAGTGAAGAGCAGCAAGAGCTTTCAGGGCTGGCACCTTCCTTGTGGGAGAATGAGCCGGACGTTTGCCTTTTCGGAAAATTGCAATGCCGAGAACAGTCACCGTGAGGTGTACCGTTCCTCGGCAAGCACAGATCCCCAGTGCTGTTGTGCCTGTGCATAGGCTGCACGGGGACAGTGAAGAGCAACAAGAGCTTTCAGGGCTGGCACCTTCCTTGTGGGACAAGGAGCCAGACGTTTGCCTTTTCGGAAAGAGGCTCTGCTGAGAACGAACACCGTGAGGTGTACCGTTCCTGTCTAAGTAGAGATTCCCAAAGCTGTTGTGCCTGTGGATAGGGTGCACGGGGACAGTGAAGAGCAGCAAGAGCTTTCAGGGCTGGCACCTTCCTTGTGGGACAAGGAGACGGACGTTTGCCTTTTCGGAAGGATCTTCTTCCGAGTATAAGCGCCGTGAGATGTGCAGCCTGTGGGCAAGCACAGATCCCCAGTGCTGTTGTGCCTGTGCATAGGCTGCACGGGGACAGTGAAGAGCAGCAAGAGCTTTCAGGGCTGGCACCTTCCTTGTGGGACAAGGAGCCGGACGTTTGCCTTTTCAGAAGGAGCGTCTGCCGAGTACAAGCGCCGTGAGATGTGCAGCCTGTGGGCAAGCACAGATCCCCAGTGCTGTTGTGCCTGTGCATAGGCTGCACGGGGACAGTGAAGAGCAGCAAGAGCTTTCAGGGCTGGCACCTTCCTTGTGGGACAAGGAGCCGGACGTTTGCCTTTTCGGTAAGAGGCTCTGCTGAGAACGAACACCGTGAGGTGTACCGTTCCTGTCTAAGTAGAGATTCCCAAAGCTGTTGTGCCTGTGCATAGGCTGCACGGGGACAGTGAAGAGCAGCAAGAGCTTTCAGGGCTGGCACCTTCCTTGTGGGACAAGGAGCCGGACGTTTGCCTTTTCGGTAAGAGGCTCTGCTGAGAACGAACACCATGAGGTGTACCGTTCCTGGGCAAGCACAGATCCCCAGTGCTGTTGTGCCTGTGCATAGGCTGCACGGGGACAGTGAAGAGCAGCAAGAGCTTTCAGGGCTGGCACCTTCCTTGTGGGACAAGGAGCCGGACGTTTGCCTTTTCGGAAGGAGCGTCTGCCGAGTACAAGCGCCGTGAGATGTGCAGCCTGTGGGCAAGCACAGATCCCCAGTGCTGTTGTGCCTGTGCATAGGCTGCACGGGGACAGTGAAGAGCAGCAAGAGCTTTCAGGGCTGGCACCTTCCTTGTGGGACAAGCAGCAGGTCGTTTGCCATTTCCGTAAGAGGCTCTGCTGAGAACGAACACCATGAGGTGTACCGTTCCTGGGCAAGCACAGATCCCCAGTGCTGTTGTGCCTGTGCATAGGGTGCACGGGGACAGTGAAGAGCAGCAAGAGCTTTCAGGGCTGGCACCTTCCTTGTGGGACAAGGAGCCGGACGTTTGCCTTTTCGGTAAGAGGCTCTGCTGAGAACGAACACCGTGAGGTGTACCGTTCCTGTCTAAGTACAGATTCCCAAAGCTGTTGTGCCTGTAGATAGGGTGCACGGGGACAGTGAAGAGCAGCAAGAGCTTTCAGGGCTGGCACCTTCCTTGTGGGACAAGGAGCCGGACGTTTGCCTTTTCCGTAAGAGGATCTGCTGAGAACGAACACCGTCAGGTGTACCGTTCCTGTCTAAGTACAGATTCCCAGTGCTGTTGTGCCTGGGGATAGGGTGCACGGGGACAGTGAAGAGCAGCAAGAGCTTTCAGGGCTGGCACCTTCCTTGTGGGACAAGGAGCCGGACGTTTGCCTTTTCGGAAAGAGGCTCTGCTGAGAACGAACACCGTGAGGTGTACCGTTCCTGGGCAAGCACAGATCCCCAGTTCTGTTGTGCCTGTGCATAGGCTGCACGGGGACAGTGAAGAGCAGCAAGAGCTTTCAGGGCTGGCACCTTCCTTGTGGGACAAGGAGCCGGACGTTTGCCTTTTCGGAAGTAGCATCTGCAGAGTACAAGCGCCGTGAGATGTGCAGCCTGTGGGCAAGCACAGATCCCCAGTGCTGTTGTGCCTGTGCATAGGCTGCACGGGGACAGTGAAGAGCAGCAAGAGCTTTCAGGGCTGGCACCTTCCTTGTGGGACAAGGAGCCGGACGTTTGCCTTTTCGGAAAATTGCAATGCCGAGAAAGGACACCGTGAGGTGTAACGTTCCTGCGCAAGCACAGATCCCCAGTGCTGTTGTGCCTGTGCATAGGCTGCACGGGGACAGTGAAGAGCAGCAAGAGCTTTCAGGGCTGGCACCTTCCTTGTGGGACAAGGAGCCGGACGTTTGCCTTTTTGGAAAATTGCAATGCCGAGAACGGACACCGTGAGGTGTACCGTTCCTGTCTAAGTACAGATTCCCAGTGCTGTTGTGCCTGTAGATAGGGTGCACGGGGACATTGAAGAGCAGCAAGAGCTTTCAGGGCTGGCACCTTCCTTGTGGGACAAGGAGCCGGACATTTGCCTTTTCGGAAAGAGGCTCTGCTGAGAACGAACACCATGAGGTGTACCGTTCCTGGGCAAGCACAGATCCCCAGTGCTGTTGTGCCTCTGCATAGGCTGCACAGGGACAGTGAAGAGCAGCAAGAGCTTTCAGGGCTGGCACCTTCCTTGTGGGACAAGGAGCCGGACGTTTGCCTTTTCGGAAAGAGGCTCTGCTGAGAACGAACACCGTGAGGTGTACCGTTCCTGGGCAAGCACAGGTCCCCAGTGCTGTTGTGCCTGTGGATAGGGTGCACGGGGACAGTGAAGAGCAGCAAGAGCTTTCAGGGCTGGCACCTTCCTTGTGGGACAAGCAGCAGGTCGTTTGCCTTTTCGGTAAGAGGCTCTGCTGAGAACGAACACCGTGAGGTGTACCGTTCCTGGGCAAGCACAGATCCCCAGTGCTGTTGTGCCTGTGCATAGGCTGCACGGGGACAGTGAAGAGCAGCAAGAGCTTTCAGGGCTGGCACCTTCCTTGTGGGACAAGGAGCCGGACGTTTGCCTTTTCGGTAAGAGGCTCTGCTGAGAACGAGCACCGTGAGGTGTACCGTTCCTGTCTAAGTACAGATTCCCAAAGCTGTTGTGCCTGTAGATAGGGTGCACGGGGACAGTGAAGAGCAGCAAGAGCTTTCAGGGCTGGCACCTTCCTTGTGGGACAAGGAGCCGGACGTTTGCCTTTTCGGAAGGAGCGTCTGCCGAGTACAAGCGCCGTGAGATGTGCAGCCTGTGGGCAAGCACAGATCCCCAGTGCTGTTGTGCCTGTGGATAGGGTGCACGGGGACAGTGAAGAGCAGCAAGAGCTTTCAGGGCTGGCACCTTCCTTGTGGGACAAGGAGCCGGACGTTTGCCTTTTCGGTAAGAGGCTCTGCTGAGAACGAACACCGTGAGGTGTACCGTTCCTGTCTAAGTAGAGATTCCCAAAGCTGTTGTGCCTGTGCATAGGGTGCACGGGGACAGTGAAGAGCAGCAAGAGCTTTCAGGGCTGGCACCTTCCTTGTGGGACAAGGAGCCGGACGTTTGCCTTTTCCGTAAGAGGCTCTGCTGAGAACGAACACCGTGAGGTGTGCCGTTCCTGGGCAAGCACAGATCCCCAGTGCTGTTGTGCCTGTGCATAGGCTGCACGGGGACAGTGAAGAGCAGCAAGAGCTTTCAGGGCTGGCACCTTCCTTGTGGGACAAGGAGCCGGACGTTTGCCTTTTCGGTAAGAGGCTCTGCTGAGAACGAACACCGTGAGGTGTACCGTTCCTGTCTAAGTACAGATTCCCAAAGCTGTTGTGCCTGTGGATAGGGTACACGGGGACAGTGAAGAGCAGCAAGAGCTTTCAGGGCTGGCACCTTCCTTGTGGGACAAGGAGCCGGACGTTTGCCTTTTCGGAAAGAGGCTCTGATGAGAACGAACACCGTGAGGTGTACTGTTCCTGGGCAAGCACAGATCCCCAGTGCTGTTGTGCCTGTGCATACGCTGCACGGGGACAGTGAAGAGCAGCAAGAGCTTTCAGGGCTGGCACCTTCCTTGTGGGACAAGGAGCCGGACGTTTGCCTTTTCGGAAGGAGCGTCTGCAGAGTACAAGTGCCGAGAGATGTGCAGCCTGTGGGCAAGCACAGATCCCCAGTGCTGTTGTGCCTGTGCATACGCTGCACGGGGACAGTGAAGAGCAGCAAGAGCTTTCAGGGCTGGCACCTTCCTTGTGGGACAAGGAGCCGGACGTTTGCCTTTTCGGTAAGAGGCTCTGCTGAGAACGAACACCGTGAGGTGTACCGTTCCTGGGCAAGCACAGATCCCCAGTGCTGTTGTGCCTGTGGATAGGGTGCACGGGGACAGTGAAGAGCAGCAAGAGCTTTCAGGGCTGGCACCTTCCTTGTGGGACAAGGAGCCGGACGTTTGCCTTTTCGGAAGGAGCGTCTGCCGAGTACAAGCGCCGTGAGATGTGCAGCCTGTGGGCAAGCAGAGATCCCCAGTGCTGTTGTGCCTGTGCATAGGCTGCACGGGGACAGTGAAGAGCAGCAAGAGCTTTCAGGGCTGGCACCTTCCTTGTGGGACAAGGAGCCGGACGTTTGCCTTTTCGGTAAGAGGCTCTGCTGAGAACGAACACCGTGAGGTGTACCGTTCCTGTCTAAGTACAGATTCCCAAAGCTGTTGTGCCTGTGGATAGGGTGCACGGGGACAGTGAAGAGCAGCAAGAGCTTTCAGGGCTGGCACCTTCCTTGTGGGACAAGGAGCCGGACGTTTGCCTTTTCCGTAAGAGGATCTGCTGAGAACGAACACCGTGAGGTGTACCGTTCCTGTCTAAGTACAGATTCCCAGTGCTGTTGTGCCTGTGGATAAGGTGCACGGGGACAGCGAAGAGCAGCAAGAGCTTTCAGGGCTGGCACCTTCCTTGTGGGACAAGGAGCCGGACGTTTGCCTTTTCGGAAGGAGCGTCTGCCGAGTACAAGCGCCGTGAGATTTGCAGCCTGTGGGCAAGCACAGATCCCCAGTGCTGTTGTGCCTGTGCATAGGCTGCACGGGGACAGTGAAGAGCAGCAAGAGCTTTCAGGGCTGGCACCTTTCTTGTGGGACAAGGAGCCGGACGTTTGCCTTTTCGGTAAGAGGGTCTGCTGAGAACGAACACCGTGAGGTGTACCGTTCCTGTCTAAGTACAGATTCCCAGTGCTGTTGTGCCTGGGGATAGGGTGCACGGGGACAGTGAAGAGCAGCAAGAGCTTTCAGGGCTGGCACATTCCTTGTGGGACAAGGAGCCGGACGTTTGCTTTTTCGGAAAATTGCAATGCCGAGAACGACCACCGTGAGGTGTACTGTTCCTGGGTAAGCACAGATCCCCAGTGCTGTTGTGCCTGTGCATAGGCTGCACGGGGACAGTGAAGAGCAGCAAGAGCTTTCAGGGCTGGCACCTTCCTTGTGGGACAAGGAGCCGGACGTTTGCCTTTTCGGAAGGAGCGTCTGCCGAGTACAAGCGCCGTGAGATGTGCAGCCTGTGGGCAAGCACAGATCCCCAGTGCTGTTGTGCCTGTGCATAGGGTGCACGGGGACAGTGAAGAGCAGCAAGAGCTTTCAGGGCTGGCACCTTCCTTGTGGGACAAGGATCCGGACGTTTGCCTTTTCGGAAGGAGCGTCTGCAGAGTACAAGTGCCGAGAGATGTGCAGCCTGTGGGCAAGCACAGATCCCCAGTACTGTTGTGCCTGTGCATACGCTGCACGGGGACAGTGAAGAGCAGCAAGAGCTTTCAGGGCTGGCACCTTCCTTGTGGGACAAGGAGCCAGACTTTTGCCTTTTCGGAAAATTGCAATGCCGAGAACAGTCACCGTGAGGTGTACCGTTCCTCGGCAAGCACAGATCCCCAGTGCTGTTGTGCCTGTGCATAGGCTGCACGGGGACAGTGAAGAGCAACAAGAGCTTTCAGGGCTGGCACCTTCCTTGTGGGACAAGGAGCCAGACGTTTGCCTTTTCGGAAAGAGGCTCTGCTGAGAACGAACACCGTGAGGTGTACCGTTCCTGTCTAAGTAGAGATTCCCAAAGCTGTTGTGCCTGTGGATAGGGTGCACGGGGACAGTGAAGAGCAGCAAGAGCTTTCAGGGCTGGCACCTTCCTTGTGGGACAAGGAGCCGGACGTTTGCCTTTTCCGTAAGAGGATCTGCTGAGAACGAACACCGTGAGGTGTACCGTTCCTGTCTAAGTACAGATTCCCAGTGCTGTTGTGCCTGTGGATAAGGTGCACGGGGACAGCGAAGAGCAGCAAGAGCTTTCAGGGCTGGCACCTTCCTTGTGGGACAAGGAGCCGGACGTTTGCCTTTTCGGAAGGAGCGTATGCCGAGTACAAGCGCCGTGAGATTTGCAGCCTGTGGGCAAGCACAGATCCCCAGTGCTGTTGTGCCTGTGCATAGGCTGCACGGGGACAGTGAAGAGCAGCAAGAGCTTTCAGGGCTGGCACCTTCCTTGTGGGACAAGGAGCCGGACGTTTGCCTTTTCGGAAAGAGGCTCTGCTGAGAACGAACACCGTGAGGTGTACCGTTCCTGTTTAAGTAGAGATTCCCAAAGCTGTTGTGCCTGTGGATAGGGTGCACGGGGACAGTGAAGAGCAGCAAGAGCTTTCAGGGCTGGCACCTTCCTTGTGGGACAAGCAGCAGGTCGTTTGCCTTTTCGGTAAGAGGCTCTGCTGAGAACGAACACCATGAGGTGTACCGTTCCTGGGCAAGCACAGATCCCCAGTGCTGTTGTGCCTGTGCATAGGCTGCACGGGGACAGTGAAGAGCAGCAAGAGCTTTCAGGGCTGGCACCTTCCTTGTGGGACAAGGAGCCGGACGTTTGCCTTTTCAGAAGGAGCGTCTGCCGAGTACAAGCGCCGTGAGATGTGCAGCCTGTGGGCAAGCACAGATCCCCAGTGCTGTTGTGCCTGTGCATAGGCTGCACGGGGACAGTGAAGAGCAGCAAGAGCTTTCAGGGCTGGCACCTTCCTTGTGGGACAAGCAGCAGGTCGTTTGCCTTTTCGGTAAGAGGCTCTGCTAAGAACGAACACCATGAGGTGTACCGTTCCTGGGCAAGCACAGATCCCCAGTGCTGTTGTGCCTGTGCATAGGGTGCACGGGGACAGTGAAGAGCAGCAAGAGCTTTCAGGGCTGGCACCTTCCTTGTGGGACAAGGAGCCGGACGTTTGCCTTTTCGGTAAGAGGCTCTGCTGAGAACGAACACCGTGAGGTGTACCGTTCCTGTCTAAGTACAGATTCCCAAAGCTGTTGTGCCTGTAGATAGGGTGCACGGGGACAGTGAAGAGCAGCAAGAGCTTTCAGGGCTGGCACCTTCCTTGTGGGACAAGGAGCCGGACGTTTGCCTTTTCCGTAAGAGGATCTGCTGAGAACGAACACTGTGAGGTGTACCGTTCCTGTCTAAGTACAGATTCCCAGTGCTGTTGTGCCTGGGGATAGGGTGCACGGGGACAGTGAAGAGCAGCAAGAGCTTTCAGGGCTGGCACCTTCCTTGTGGGACAAGGAGCCGGACGTTTGCCTTTTCGGAAAGAGGCTCTGCTGAGAACGAACACCGTGAGGTGTACCGTTCCTGGGCAAGCACAGATCCCCAGTGCTGTTGTGCCTGTGCATAGGCTGCACGGGGACAGTGAAGAGCAGCAAGAGCTTTCAGGGCTGGCACCTTCCTTGTGGGACAAGGAGCCGGACGTTTGCCTTTTCGGAAGTAGCATCTGCAGAGTACAAGCGCCGTGAGATGTGCAGCCTGTGGGCAAGCACAGATCCCCAGTGCTGTTGTGCCTGTGCATAGGCTGCACGGGGACAGTGAAGAGCAGCAAGAGCTTTCAGGGCTGGCACCTTCCTTGTGGGACAAGGAGCCGGACGTTTGCCTTTTCGGAAAATTGCAATGCCGAGAACGGACACCGTGAGGTGTAACGTTCCTGCGCAAGCACAGATCCCCAGTGCTGTTGTGCCTGTGGATAGGGTGCACGGGGACAGTGAAGAGCAGCAAGAGCTTTCAGGGCTGGCACCTTCCTTGTGGGACAAGGAGCCGGACGTTTGCCTTTTCGGAAGGATCTTCTTCCGAGTACAAGCGCCGTGAGATGTGCAGACTATGGGCAAGCACAGATCCCCAGTGCTGTTGTGCCTGTGGATAGGGTGCACGGGGACAGTGAAGAGCAGCAAGAGCTTTCAGGGCTGGCACCTTCCTTGTGGGACAAGGAGCCGGACGTTTGCCTTTTCGGTAAGAGGCTCTGCTGAGACCGAACACCGTGAGGTGTACCGTTCCTGTCTAAGTACAGATTCCCAAAGCTGTTGTGCCTGTGGATAGGGTGCACGGGGACAGTGAAGAGCAGCAAGAGCTTTCAGGGCTGGCACCTTCCTTGTGGGACAAGGAGCCGGACGTTTGCCTTTTCCGTAAGACGATCTGCTGAGAACGAACACCGTGAGGTGTACCGTTCCTGTCTAAGTACAGATTCCCAGTGCTGTTGTGCCTGTGGATAAGGTGCACGGGGACAGCGAAGAGCAGCAAGAGCTTTCAGGGCTGGCACCTTCCTTGTGGGACAAGGAGCCGGATGTTTGCCTTTTCGGAAAGAGGCTCTGCTGAGAACAGACACCGTGAAGTGTACCGTTCCTCGGCAAGCACAGATCCCCAGTGCTGTTGTGCCTGTGCATAGGCTGCACGGGGACAGTGAAGAGCAGCAAGAGCTTTCAGGGCTGGCACCTTCCTTGTGGGACAAGGAGCCAGACGTTTGCCTTTTCGGAAGGAGCGTCTGCCGAGTTCAAGCGCCGTGAGATGTGCAGCCTGTGGGCAAGCACAGATCCCCAGTGCTGTTGTGCCTGTGCATAGGCTGCACGGGGACAGTGAAGAGCAGCCAGAGCTTTCAGGGCTGGCACCTTCCTTGTGGGACAAGGAGCCGGACGTTTGCCTTTTCGGTAAGAGGCTCTGCTGAGAACGAACACCGTGAGGTGTACCATTCCTGTCTAAGTAGAGATTCCCAAAGCTGTTGTGCCTGTGGATAGGGTGCACGGAGACAGTGAAGAGCAGCAAGAGCTTTCAGGGCTGGCACCTTCCTTGTGGGACAAGGAGCCGGACGTTTGCCTTTTCGGAAGGAGCGTCTGCCGAGTACAAGCGCCGTGAGATTTGCAGCCTGTGGGCAAGCACAGATCCCCAGTGCTGTTGTGCCTGTGCATAGGCTGCACGGGGACAGTGAAGAGCAGCAAGAGCTTTCAGGGCTGGCACCTTCCTTGTGGGACAAGGAGCCGGACGTTTGCCTTTTCGGTAAGAGGCTCTGCTGAGAACGAACGCCATGAGGTAACCGTTCCTGGGCAAGCACAGATCCCCAGTGCTGTTGTGCCTGTGCATAGGCTGCACGGGGACAGTGAAGAGCAGCAAGAGCTTTCAGGGCTGGCACCTTCCTTATGGGACAAGGAGCCGGACGTTTGCCTTTTCGGTAAGAGGCTCTGCTGAGAACGAACACCGTGAGGTGTACCGTTCCTGTCTAAGTACAGATTCCCAAAGCTGTTGTGCCTGTGGATAGGGTGCACGGGGACAGTGAAGAGCAGCAAGAGCTTTCAGGGCTGGCACCTTTCTTGTGGGACAAGGAGCCGGACGTTTGCCTTTTCGGTAAGAGGCTCTGCTGAGAACGAACACCGTGAGGTGTACCGTTCCTGTCTAAGTACAGATTCCCAGTGCTGTTGTGCCTGGGGATAGGGTGCACGGGGACAGTGAAGAGCAGCAAGAGCTTTCAGGGCTGGCACATTCCTTGTGGGACAAGGAGCCGGACGTTTGCCTTTTCGGAAAATTGCAATGCCGAGAACGACCACCGTGAGGTGTACTGTTCCTGGGTAAGCACAGATCCCCAGTGCTGTTGTGCCTGTGCATAGGCTGCACGGGGACAGTGAAGAGCAGCAAGAGCTTTCAGGGCTGGCACCTTCCTTGTGGGACAAGGAGCCAGACGTTTGCCTTATCGGAAAGAGGCTCTGCTGAGAACGAACACCGTGAGGTGTACCGTTCCTGTCTAAGTACAGATTCCCAAAGCTGTTGTGCCTGTAGATAGGGTGCACGGGGACAGTGAAGAGCAGCAAGAGCTTTCAGGGCTGGCACCTTCCTTGTGGGACAAGGAGCCGGACGTTTGCCTTTTCGGAAGGAGCGTCTGCCGAGTACAAGCGCCGTGAGATGTGCAGCCTGTGGGCAAGCACAGATCCCCAGTGCTGTTGTGCCTGTGCATACGCTGCACGGGGACAGTGAAGAGCAGCAAGAGCTTTCAGGGCTGGCACCTTCCTTGTGGGACAAGGATCCGGACGTTTGCCTTTTCGGAAGGAGCGTCTGCAGAGTACAAGTGCCGAGAGATGTGCAGCCTGTGGGCAAGCACAGATCCCCAGTGCTGTTGTGCCTGTGCATACGCTGCACGGGGACAGTGAAGAGCAGCAAGAGCTTTCAGGGCTGGCACCTTCCTTGTGGGACAAGGAGCCAGACTTTTGCCTTTTCGGAAAATTGCAATGCCGAGAACAGTCACCGTGAGGTGTACCGTTCCTCGGCAAGCACAGATCCCCAGTGCTGTTGTGCCTGTGCATAGGCTGCACGGGGACAGTGAAGAGCAACAAGAGCTTTCAGGGCTGGCACCTTCCTTGTGGGACAAGGAGCCGGACGTTTGCCTTTTCGGTAAGAGGCTCTGCTGAGAACGAACACCGTGAGGTGTACCGTTCCTGTCTAAGTAGAGATTCCCAAAGCTGTTGTGCCTGTGGATAGGGTGCACGGGGACAGTGAAGAGCAGCAAGAGCTTTCAGGGCTGGCACCTTCCTTGTGGGACAAGGAGACGGACGTTTGCCTTTTCGGAAGGATCTTCTTCCGAGTACAAGCGCCGTGAGATGTGCAGCCTGTGGGCAAGCACAGATCCCCAGTGCTGTTGTGCCTGTGCATAGGCTGCACGGGGACAGTGAAGAGCAGCAAGAGCTTTCAGGGCTGGCACCTTCCTTGTGGGACAAGGAGCCGGACGTTTGCCTTTTCGGAAGGAGCGTTTGCCGAGTACAAGCGCCGTGAGATGTGCAGCCTGTGGGCAAGCACAGATCCCCAGTGCTGTTGTGCCTGTGCATAGGCTGCACGGGGACAGTGAAGAGCAGCAAGAGCTTTCAGGGCTGGCACCTTCCTTGTGGGACAAGGAGCCGGACGTTTGCCTTTTCGGTAAGAGGCTCTGCTGAGAACGAACACCGTGAGGTGTACCGTTCCTGTCTAAGTAGAGATTCCCAAAGCTGTTGTGCCTGTGGATAGGGTGCACGGGGACAGTGAAGAGCAGCAAGAGCTTTCAGGGCTGGCACCTTCCTTGTGGGACAAGCAGCAGGTCGTTTGCCTTTTCGGTAAGAGGCTCTGCTGAGAACGAACACCATGAGGTGTACCGTTCCTGGGCAAGCACAGATCCCCAATGCTGTTGTGCCTGTGCATAGGCTGCACGGGGACAGTGAAGAGCAGCAAGAGCTTTCAGGGCTGGCACCTTCCTTGTGGGACAAGGAGCCGGACGTTTGCCTTTTCGGTAAGAGGCTCTGCTGAGAACGAACACCATGAGGTGTACCGTTCCTGGGCAAGCAGAGATCCCCAGTGCTGTTGTGCCTGTGCATAGGGTGCACGGGGACAGTGAAGAGCAGCAAGAGCTTTCAGGGCTGGCACCTTCCTTGTGGGACAAGGAGCCGGACGTTTGCCTTTTCGGTAAGAGGCTCTGCTGAGAACGAACACCGTGAGGTGTACCGTTCCTGTCTAAGTACAGATTCCCAAAGCTGTTGTGCCTGTAGATAGGGTGCACGGGGACAGTGAAGAGCAGCAAGAGCTTTCAGGGCTGGCACCTTCCTTGTGGGACAAGGAGCTGGACGTTTGCCTTTTCCGTAAGAGGATCTGCTGAGAACGAACACTGTGAGGTGTACCGTTCCTGTCTAAGTACAGATTCCCAGTGCTGTTGTGCCTGGGGATAGGGTGCACGGGGACAGTGAAGAGCAGCAAGAGCTTTCAGGGCTGGCACCTTCCTTGTGGGACAAGGAGCCGGACGTTTGCCTTTTCGGAAAGAGGCTCTGCTGAGAACGAACACCGTGAGGTGTACCGTTCCTGGGCAAGCACAGATCCCCAGTGCTGTTGTGCCTGTGCATAGGGTGCACGGGGACAGTGAAGAGCAGCAAGAGCTTTCAGGGCTGGCACCTTCCTTGTGGGACAAGGAGCCGGACGTTTGCCTTTTCGGTAAGAGGCTCTGCTGAGAACGAACACCGTGAGGTGTACCGTTCCTGTCTAAGTAGAGATTCCCAAAGCTGTTGTGCCTGTGCATAGGGTGCACGGGGACAGTGAAGAGCAGCAAGAGCTTTCAGGGCTGGCACCTTCCTTGTGGGACAAGGAGCCGGACGTTTGCCTTTTCGGTAAGAGGCTCTGCTGAGAACGAACACCGTGAGGTGTACCGTTCCTGTCTAAGTAGAGATTCCCAAAGCTGTTGTGCCTGTGGATAGGGTGCACGGGGACAGTGAAGAGCAGCAAGAGCTTTCAGGGCTGGCACCTTCCTTGTGGGACAAGCAGCAGGTCGTTTGCCTTTTCGGTAAGAGGCTCTGCTGAGAACGAACACCGTGAGGTGTACCGATCCTGGGCAAGCACAGATCCCCAATGCTGTTGTGCCTGTGCATAGGCTGCACGGGGACAGTGAAGAGCAGCAAGAGCTTTCAGGGCTGGCACCTTCCTTGTGGGACAAGGAGCCGGACGTTTGCCTTTTCGGTAAGAGGCTCTGCTGAGAACGAACACCGTGAGGTGTACCGTTCCTGTCTAAGTAGAGATTCCCAAAGCTGTTGTGCCTGTGGATAGGGTGCACGGGGACAGTGAAGAGCAGCAAGTGCTTTCAGGGCTGGCACCTTCCTTGTGGGACAAGCAGCAGGTCGTTTGCCTTTTCGGTAAGAGGCTCTGCTGAGAACGAACACCATGAGGTGTACCGTTCCTGGGCAAGCACAGATCCCGAGTGCTGTTGTGCCTGTGGATAGGGTGCACGGGGACAGTGAAGAGCAGCAAGAGCTTTCAGGGCTGGCACCTTCCTTGTGGGACAAGGAGCCGGACGTTTGCCTCTTCAGAAAAATGCTATGCTGAGAACGAACACCGTGAGGTGTACCGATCCTGGGCAAGCACAGATCCCGAATGCTGTTGTGCCTGTGCATAGGCTGCACGGGGACAGTGAAGAGCAGCAAGAGCTTTCAGGGCTGGCACCTTCCTTGTGGGACAAGGAGCCGGACGTTTGCCTTTTCGGTAAGAGACTCTGCTGAGAACGAACACCGTGAGGTGTACCGTTCCTGTCTAAGTAGAGATTCCCAAAGCTGTTGTGCCTGTGGATAGGGTGCACGGGGACAGTGAAGAGCAGCAAGAGCTTTCAGGGCTGGCACCTTCCTTGTGGGACAAGCAGCAGGTCGTTTGCCTTTTCAGAAAAATGCTATGCCGAGAACGAACACCGTGAGGTGTACCGATCCTGGGCAAGCACAGATCCCCAATGCTGTTGTGCCTGTGCATAGGCTGCACGGGGACAGTGAAGAGCAGCAAGAGCTTTCAGGGCTGGCACCTTCCTTGTGGGACAAGGAGCCGGACGTTTGCCTTTTCGGTAAGAGGCTCTGCTGAGAACGAACACCGTGAGGTGTACCGTTCCTGTCTAAGTAGAGATTCCCAAAGCTGTTGTGCCTGTGGATAGGGTGCACGGGGACAGTGAAGAGCAGCAAGAGCTTTCAGGGCTGGCACCTTCCTTGTGGGACAAGGAGCCGGACGTTTGCCTTTTCAGTAAGAGGCTCTGCTGAGAACGAACACCGTGAGGTGTACCGTTCCTGTCTAAGTAGAGATTCCCAAAGCTGTTGTGCCTGTGGATAGGGTGCACGGGGACAGTGAAGAGCAGCAAGAGCTTTCAGGGCTGGCACCTTCCTTGTGGGACAAGCAGCAGGTCGTTTGCCTTTTCAGAAAAATGCTATGCCGAGAACGAACACCGTGAGGTGTGCCGTTCCTGGGCAAGCACAGATCCCCAATGCTGTTGTGCCTGTGCATAGGCTGCACGGGGACAGTGAAGAGCAGCAAGAGCTTTCAGGGCTGGCACCTTCCTTGTGGGACAAGGAGCCGGACGTTTGCCTTTTCGGTAAGAGACTCTGCTGAGAACGAACACCGTGAGGTGTACCGTTCCTGTCTAAGTACAGATTCCCAAAGCTGTTGTGCCTGTGGATAGGGTGCACGGGGACAGTGAAGAGCAGCAAGAGCTTTCAGGGCTGGCACCTTCCTTGTGGGACAAGCAGCAGGTCGTTTGCCTTTTCAGAAAAATGCTATGCCGAGAACGAACACCGTGAGGTGTACCGATCCTGGGCAAGCACAGATCCCCAATGCTGTTGTGCCTGTGCATAGGCTGCACGGGGACAGTGAAGAGCAGCAAGAGCTTTCAGGGCTGGCACCTTCCTTGTGGGACAAGGAGCCGGACGTTTGCCTTTTCGGTAAGAGGCTCTGCTGAGAACGAACACCGTGAGGTGTACCGTTCCTGTCTAAGTAGAGATTCCCAAAGCTGTTGTGCCTGTGGATAGGGTGCACGGGGACAGTGAAGAGCAGCAAGAGCTTTCAGGGCTGGCACCTTCCTTGTGGGACAAGGAGCCGGACGTTTGCCTTTTCAGTAAGAGGCTCTGCTGAGAACGAACACCGTGAGGTGTACCGTTCCTGGGCAAGCACAGATCCCCAATGCTGTTGTGCCTGTGCATAGGCTGCACGGGGACAGTGAAGAGCAGCAAGAGCTTTCAGGGCTGGCACCTTCCTTGTGGGACAAGGAGACGGACGTTTGCCTTTTCAGAAGGAGTGTCTGCCGAGTACAAGCGCAGTGAGATGTGCAGCCTGTGGGCAAGCACAGATCCCCAGTGCTGTTGTGCCTGTGCATAGGCTGCACGGGGACAGTGAAGAGCAGCAAGAGCTTTCAGGGCTGGCACCTTCCTTGTGGGACAAGGAGCCGGACGTTTGCCTTTTCGGTAAGAGGCTCTGCTGAGAACGAACACCATGAGGTGTACCGTTCCTGGGCAAGCACAGATCCCCAGTGCTGTTGTGCCTGTGCATAGGGTGCACGGGGACAGTGAAGAGCAGCAAGAGCTTTCAGGGCTGGCACCTTCCTTGTGGGACAAGGAGCCGGACGTTTGCCTTTTCGGTAAGAGGCTCTGCTGAGAACGAACACCGTGAGGTGTACCGTTCCTGTCTAAGTACAGATTCCCAAAGCTGTTGTGCCTGTAGATAGGGTGCACGGGGACAGTGAAGAGCAGCAAGAGCTTTCAGGGCTGGCACCTTCCTTGTGGGACAAGGAGCCGGACGTTTGCCTTTTCCGTAAGGGGATCTGCTGAGAACGAACACTGTGAGGTGTACCGTTCCTGTCTAAGTACAGATTCCCAGTGCTGTTGTGCCTGGGGATAGGGTGCACGGGGACAGTGAAGAGCAGCAAGAGCTTTCAGGGCTGGCACCTTCCTTGTGGGACAAGGAGCCGGACGTTTGCCTTTTCGGAAAGAGGCTCTGCTGAGAACGAACACCGTGAGGTGTACCGTTCCTGGGCAAGCACAGATCCCCAGTGCTGTTGTGCCTGTGGATAGGGTGCACGGGGACAGTGAAGAGCAGCAAGAGCTTTCAGGGCTGGCACCTTCCTTGTGGGACAAGGAGACGGACGTTTGCCTTTTCGGTAAGAGGCTCTGCTGAGAACGAACACCGTGAGGTGTACCGTTCCTGTCTAAGTAGAGATTCCCAAAGCTGTTGTGCCTGTGCATAGGGTGCACGGGGACAGTGAAGAGCAGCAAGAGCTTTCAGGGCTGGCACCTTCCTTGTGGGACAAGGAGCCGGACGTTTGCCTTTTCGGTAAGAGGCTCTGCTGAGAACGAACACCGTGAGGTGTACCGTTCCTGTCTAAGTAGAGATTCCCAAAGCTGTTGTGCCTGTGGATAGGGTGCACGGGGACAGTGAAGAGCAGCAAGAGCTTTCAGGGCTGGCACCTTCCTTGTGGGACAAGCAGCAGGTCGTTTGCCTTTTCGGTAAGAGGCTCTGCTGAGAACGAACACCGTGAGGTGTACCGATCCTGGGCAAGCACAGATCCCCAATGCTGTTGTGCCTGTGCATAGGCTGCACGGGGACAGTGAAGAGCAGCAAGAGCTTTCAGGGCTGGCACCTTCCTTGTGGGACAAGGAGCCGGACGTTTGCCTTTTCGGTAAGAGGCTCTGCTGAGAACGAACACCGTGAGGTGTACCGTTCCTGTCTAAGTAGAGATTCCCAAAGCTGTTGTGCCTGTGGATAGGGTGCACGGGGACAGTGAAGAGCAGCAAGTGCTTTCAGGGCTGGCACCTTCCTTGTGGGACAAGCAGCAGGTCGTTTGCCTTTTCGGTAAGAGGCTCTGCTGAGAACGAACACCATGAGGTGTACCGTTCCTGGGCAAGCACAGATCCCCAGTGCTGTTGTGCCTGTGGATAGGGTGCACGGGGACAGTGAAGAGCAGCAAGAGCTTTCAGGGCTGGCACCTTCCTTGTGGGACAAGGAGCCGGACGTTTGCCTCTTCAGAAAAATGCTATGCTGAGAACGAACACCGTGAGGTGTACCGATCCTGGGCAAGCACAGATCCCGAATGCTGTTGTGCCTGTGCATAGGCTGCACGGGGACAGTGAAGAGCAGCAAGAGCTTTCAGGGCTGGCACCTTCCTTGTGGGACAAGGAGCCGGACGTTTGCCTTTTCGGTAAGAGACTCTGCTGAGAACGAACACCGTGAGGTGTACCGTTCCTGTCTAAGTACAGATTCCCAAAGCTGTTGTGCCTGTGGATAGGGTGCACGGGGACAGTGAAGAGCAGCAAGAGCTTTCAGGGCTGGCACCTTCCTTGTGGGACAAGCAGCAGGTCGTTTGCCTTTTCAGAAAAATGCTATGCCGAGAACGAACACCGTGAGGTGTACCGATCCTGGGCAAGCACAGATCCCCAATGCTGTTGTGCCTGTGCATAGGCTGCACGGGGACAGTGAAGAGCAGCAAGAGCTTTCAGGGCTGGCACCTTCCTTGTGGGACAAGGAGCCGGACGTTTGCCTTTTCGGTAAGAGGCTCTGCTGAGAACGAACACCGTGAGGTGTACCGTTCCTGTCTAAGTAGAGATTCCCAAAGCTGTTGTGCCTGTGGATAGGGTGCACGGGGACAGTGAAGAGCAGCAAGAGCTTTCAGGGCTGGCACCTTCCTTGTGGGACAAGGAGCCGGACGTTTGCCTTTTCAGTAAGAGGCTCTGCTGAGAACGAACACCGTGAGGTGTACCGTTCCTGTCTAAGTAGAGATTCCCAAAGCTGTTGTGCCTGTGGATAGGGTGCACGGGGACAGTGAAGAGCAGCAAGAGCTTTCAGGGCTGGCACCTTCCTTGTGGGACAAGCAGCAGGTCGTTTGCCTTTTCAGAAAAATGCTATGCCGAGAACGAACACCGTGAGGTGTGCCGTTCCTGGGCAAGCACAGATCCCCAATGCTGTTGTGCCTGTGCATAGGCTGCACGGGGACAGTGAAGAGCAGCAAGAGCTTTCAGGGCTGGCACCTTCCTTGTGGGACAAGGAGCCGGACGTTTGCCTTTTCGGTAAGAGACTCTGCTGAGAACGAACACCGTGAGGTGTACCGTTCCTGTCTAAGTACAGATTCCCAAAGCTGTTGTGCCTGTGGATAGGGTGCACGGGGACAGTGAAGAGCAGCAAGAGCTTTCAGGGCTGGCACCTTCCTTGTGGGACAAGCAGCAGGTCGTTTGCCTTTTCAGAAAAATGCTATGCCGAGAACGAACACCGTGAGGTGTACCGTTCCTGGGCAAGCACAGATCCCCAATGCTGTTGTGCCTGTGCATAGGCTGCACGGGGACAGTGAAGAGCAGCAAGAGCTTTCAGGGCTGGCACCTTCCTTGTGGGACAAGGAGCCGGACGTTTGCCTTTTCGGTAAGAGGCTCTGCTGAGAACGAACACCGTGAGGTGTACCGTTCCTGTCTAAGTAGAGATTCCCAAAGCTGTTGTGCCTGTGGATAGGGTGCACGGGGACAGTGAAGAGCAGCAAGAGCTTTCAGGGCTGGCACCTTCCTTGTGGGACAAGGAGCCGGACGTTTGCCTTTTCAGTAAGAGGCTCTGCTGAGAACGAACACCGTGAGGTGTACCGTTCCTGTCTAAGTAGAGATTCCCAAAGCTGTTGTGCCTGTGGATAGGGTGCACGGGGACAGTGAAGAGCAGCAAGAGCTTTCAGGGCTGGCACCTTCCTTGTGGGACAAGCAGCAGGTCGTTTGCCTTTTCAGAAAAATGCTATGCCGAGAACGAACACCGTGAGGTGTGCCGTTCCTGGGCAAGCACAGATCCCCAATGCTGTTGTGCCTGTGCATAGGCTGCACGGGGACAGTGAAGAGCAGCAAGAGCTTTCAGGGCTGGCACCTTCCTTGTGGGACAAGGAGCCGGACGTTTGCCTTTTCGGTAAGAGGCTCTGCTGAGAACGAACACCGTGAGGTGTACCGTTCCTGTCTAAGTAGAGATTCCCAAAGCTGTTGTGCCTGTGGATAGGGTGCACGGGGACAGTGAAGAGCAGCAAGAGCTTTCAGGGCTGGCACCTTCCTTGTGGGACAAGCAGCAGGTCGTTTGCCTTTTCGGTAAGAGGCTCTGCTGAGAACGAACACCGTGAGGTGTACCGTTCCTGGGCAAGCACAGATCCCCAGTGCTGTTGTGCCTGTGCATACGCTGCACGGGGACAGTGAAGAGCAGCAAGAGCTTTCAGGGCTGGCACCTTCCTTGTGGGACAAGGAGCCGGACGTTTGCCTTATTGGAAAGAGGCTCTGCTGAGAACGAACACCATGAGGTGTACCGTTCCTGGGCAAGCACAGATCCCCAGTGCTGTTGTGCCTGTGCATAGGCTGCACGGGGACAGTGAAGAGCAGCAAGAGCTTTCAGGGCTGGCACCTTCCTTGTGGGACAAGGAGCCGGACGTTTGCCTTTTCGGTAAGAGGCTCTGCTGAGAACGAACACCGTGAGGTGTACCGTTCCTGTCTAAGTAGAGATTCCCAAAGCTGTTGTGCCTGTGGATAGGGTGCACGGGGACAGTGAAGAGCAGCAAGAGCTTTCAGGGCTGGCACCTTCCTTGTGGGACAAGCAGCAGGTCGTTTGCCTTTTCAGAAAAATGCTATGCAGAGAACGAACACCGTGAGGTGTACCGATCCTGGGCAAGCACAGATCCCCAATGCTGTTGTGCCTGTGCATAGGCTGCACGGGGACAGTGAAGAGCAGCAAGAGCTTTCAGGGCTGGCACCTTCCTTGTGGGACAAGGAGCCGGACGTTTGCCTTTTCGGTAAGAGGCTCTGCTGAGAACGAACACCGTGAGGTGTACCGTTCCTGTCTAAGTACAGATTCCCAGTGCTGTTGTGCCTGTGGATAGGGTGCACGGGGACAGTGAAGAGCAGCAAGAGCTTTCAGGGCTGGCGCCTTCCTTGTGGGACAAGGAGCCGGACGTTTGCCTTTTCGGTAAGAGGCTCTGCTGAGAACGAACACCATGAGGTGTACCGTTCCTGTCTAAGTAGAGATTCCCAAAGCTGTTGTGCCTGTGGATAGGGTGCACGGGGACAGTGAAGAGCAGCAAGAGCTTTCAGGGCTGGCACCTTCCTTGTGGGACAAGCAGCAGGTCGTTTGCCTTTTCGGTAAGAGGCTCTGCTGAGAACGAACACCATGAGGTGTACCGTTCCTGGGCAAGCACAGATCCCCAGTGCTGTTGTGCCTGTGCATAGGGTGCACGGGGACAGTGAAGAGCAGCAAGAGCTTTCAGGGCTGGCACCTTCCTTGTGGGACAAGGAGCCGGACGTTTGCCTTTTCGGTAAGAGGCTCTGCTGAGAACGAACACCGTGAGGTGTACCGTTCCTGTCTAAGTACAGATTCCCAGTGCTGTTGTGCCTGGGGATAGGGTGCACGGGGACAGTGAAGAGCAGCAAGAGCTTTCAGGGCTGGAACCTTCCTTGTGGGACAAGGAGCCGGACGTTTGCCTTTTCGGAAAGAGGCTCTGCTGAGAATGGACACCGTGAGGTGTACTGTTCCTGGGCAAGCACAGATCCCCAGTGCTGTTGTGCCTGTGCATACGCTGCACGGGGACAGTGAAGAGCAGCAAGAGCTTTCAGGGCTGGCACCTTCCTTGTGGGACAAGGAGCCAGACGTTTGCCTTATCGGAAAGAGGCTCTGCTGAGAACGAACACCGTGAGGTGTACCGTTCCTGTCTAAGTAAAGATTCCCAAAGCTGTTGTGCCTGTAGATAGGGTGCACGGGGACAGTGAAGAGCAGCAAGAGCTTTCAGGGCTGGCACCTTCCTTGTGGGACAAGGAGCCGGACGTTTGCCTTTTCGGAAGGAGCGTCTGCCGAGTACAAGCGCCGTGAGATGTGCAGCCTGTGGGCAAGCACAGATCCCCAGTGCTGTTGTGCCTGTGCATAGGCTGCACGGGGACAGTGAAGAGCAGCAAGAGCTTTCAGGGCTGGCACCTTCCTTGTGGGACAAGGAGCCGGACGTTTGCCTTTTTGGAAAGAGGCTCTGCTGAGAACGAACACTGTGAGGTGTACCGTTCCTGTCTAAGTAGAAATTCCCAAAGCTGTTGTGCCTGTGGATAGGGTGCACGGGGACAGTGAAGAGCAGCAAGAGCTTTCAGGGCTGGCACCTTCCTTGTGGGACAAGGAGCCGGACGTTTGCCTTTTCGGAAAGACGCTCTGCTGAGAACGAACACCGTGAGGTGTACTGTTCCTGTGTAAGCACAGATCCCCAGTGCTGTTGTGCCTGTGGATAGGCTGCACGGGGACAGTGAAGAGCAGCAAGAGCTTTCAGGGCTGGCACCTTCCTTGTGGGACAAGGAGCCGGACGTTTGCCTTTTCGGTAAGAGGCTCTGCTGAGAACGAACACCGTGAGGTGTACCGTTCCTGGGCAAGCACAGATCCCCAGTGCTGTTGTGCCTGTGCATAGGCTGCATGGGGACAGTGAAGAGCAACAAGAGCTTTCAGGGCTGGCACCTTCCTTGTGGGACAAGGAGCCGGACGTTTGCCTTTTCCGTAAGAGGATCTGCTGAGAACGAACACCGTGAGGTGTACCGTTCCTGTCTAAGTACAGATTCCCAGTGCTGTTGTGCCTGTGGATACGGTGCACGGGGACAGTGAAGAGCAGCAAGAGATTTCAGGGCTGGCACCTTCCTTGTGGTACAAGGAGCCGGACGTTTGCCTTTTCGGAAAGAGGCTCTGCTGAGAACGAACACCGTGAGGTGTACTGTTCCTGGGCAAGCACAGATCCCCAGTGCTGTTGTGCCTGTGGATAGGGTGCACGGGGACAGTGAAGAGCAGCAAGAGCTTTCAGGGCTGGCACCTTCCTTGTGGGACAAGGAGCCGGACGTTTGCCTTTTTGGAAAATTGCAATGCCGAGAACGGACACCGTGAGGTGTACTGTTCCTGTCTAAGTACAGATTCCCAGTGCTGTTGTCCCTGTGGATACGGTGCACGGGGACAGTGAAGAGCAGCAAGAGCTTTCAGGGCTGGCACCTTTCTTGTGGGACAAGGAGCCGGACGTTTGCCTTTTCAGAAGGAGCTTCTTCCGAGTACAAGCGCCGTGAGATGTGCAGCCTGTGGGCAAGCAGAGATCCCCAGTGCTGTTGTGCCTGTGGATAGGGTGCACGGGGACAGTGAAGAGCAGCAAGAGCTTTCAGGGCTGGCACCTTCCTTGTGGGACAAGGAGCCAGACGTTTGCCTTTTCGGAAAATTGCAATGCCGAGAACAGTCACCGTGAGGTGTAATGTTCCTGGGC
The DNA here is from genome assembly GCF_964188355.1 of Buteo buteo. Taxonomy (NCBI): domain Eukaryota; kingdom Metazoa; phylum Chordata; class Aves; order Accipitriformes; family Accipitridae; genus Buteo; species Buteo buteo. The sequence goes on from NC_134193.1 coordinate 9,975,563, forward strand.
AAGCACAGATCCCCAGTGCTGTTGTGCCTGTGCATAGGCTGCACGGGGACAGTGAAGAGCAACAAGAGCTTTCAGGGCTGGCACCTTCCTTGTGGGACAAGGAGCCAGACGTTTGCCTTTTCGGAAAGAGGCTCTGCTGAGAACGAACACCGTGAGGTGTACCGTTTCTGTCTAAGTACAGATTCCCAAAGCTGTTGTGCCTGTGGATAGGGTGCACGGGGACAGTGAAGAGCAGCAAGAGCTTTCAGGGCTGGCACCTTCCTTGTGGGACAAGGAGCCGGACGTTTGCCTTTTCGGAAAGACGCTCTGCTGAGAACGAACACCGTGAGGTGTACTGTTCCTGTGTAAGCACAGATCCCCAGTGCTGTTGTGCCTGTGGATAGGCTGCACGGGGACAGTGAAGAGCAGCAAGAGCTTTCAGGGCTGGCACCTTCCTTGTGGGACAAGGAGCCGGACGTTTGCCTTTTCGGTAAGAGGCTCTGCTGAGAACGAACACCGTGAGGTGTACCGTTCCTGGGCAAGCACAGATCCCCAGTGCTGTTGTGCCTGTGCATAGGCTGCATGGGGACAGTGAAGAGCAACAAGAGCTTTCAGGGCTGGCACCTTCCTTGTGGGACAAGGAGCCGGACGTTTGCCTTTTCCGTAAGAGGATCTGCTGAGAACGAACACCGTGAGGTGTACCGTTCCTGTCTAAGTACAGATTCCCAGTGCTGTTGTGCCTGTGGATACGGTGCACGGGGACAGTGAAGAGCAGCAAGAGATTTCAGGGCTGGCACCTTCCTTGTGGTACAAGGAGCCGGACGTTTGCCTTTTCGGAAAGAGGCTCTGCTGAGAACGAACACCGTGAGGTGTACTGTTCCTGGGCAAGCACAGATCCCCAGTGCTGTTGTGCCTGTGGATAGGGTGCACGGGGACAGTGAAGAGCAGCAAGAGCTTTCAGGGCTGGCACCTTCCTTGTGGGACAAGGAGCCGGACGTTTGCCTTTTTGGAAAATTGCAATGCCGAGAACGGACACCGTGAGGTGTACTGTTCCTGTCTAAGTACAGATTCCCAGTGCTGTTGTCCCTGTGGATACGGTGCACGGGGACAGTGAAGAGCAGCAAGAGCTTTCAGGGCTGGCACCTTTCTTGTGGGACAAGGAGCCGGACGTTTGCCTTTTCAGAAGGAGCTTCTTCCGAGTACAAGCGCCGTGAGATGTGCAGCCTGTGGGCAAGCAGAGATCCCCAGTGCTGTTGTGCCTGTGGATAGGGTGCACGGGGACAGTGAAGAGCAGCAAGAGCTTTCAGGGCTGGCACCTTCCTTGTGGGACAAGGAGCCGGACGTTTGCCTTTTCGGTAAGAGGCTCTGCTGAGAACGAACACCGTGAGGTGTACCGTTCCTGGCCAAGCACAGATCCCCAGTGCTGTTGTGCCTGTGCATAGGCTGCACGGGGACAGTGAAGAGCAGCAAGAGCTTTCAGGGCTGGCACCTTCCTTGTGGGACAAGGAGCCGGACATTTGCCTTTTCGGTAAGAGGCTCTGCTGAGAACGAACACCGTGAGGTGTACCGTTCCTGTCTAAGTACAGATTCCCAAAGCTGTTGTGCCTGTAGATAGTGTGCACGGGGACAGTGAAGAGCAGCAAGAGCTTTCAGGGCTGGCACCTTCCTTGTGGGACAAGGAGCCGGACGTTTGCCTTTTCGGAAGGAGCGTCTGCCGAGTACAAGCGCCGTGAGATGTGCAGCCTGTGGGCAAGCACAGATCCCCAGTGCTGTTGTGCCTGTGCATACGCTGCACGGGGACAGTGAAGAGCAGCAAGAGCTTTCAGGGCTGGCACCTTCCTTGTGGGACAAGGAGCCGGACGTTTGCCTTTTCGGAAAGAGGCTCTGCTGAGAACGAACACCGTGAGGTGTACCCTTCCTGGGCAAGCACAGATCCCCAGTGCTGTTGTGCCTGTGCATAGGCTGCACGGGGACAGTGAAGAGCAGCAAGAGCTTTCAGGGCTGGCACCTTCCTTGTGGGACAAGGAGCCGGACGTTTGCCTTTTCGGAAGGAGCGTCTGCAGAGTACAAGTGCCGAGAGATGTGCAGCCTGTGGGCAAGCACAGATCCCCAGTGCTGTTGTGCCTGTGCATACGCTGCACGGGGACAGTGAAGAGCAGCAAGAGCTTTCAGGGCTGGCACCTTCCTTGTGGGACAAGGAGCCAGACGTTTGCCTTTTCGGAAAATTGCAATGCCGAGAACAGTCACCGTGAGGTGTAATGTTCCTGGGCAAGCACAGATCCCCAGTGCTGTTGTGCCTGTGCATAGGCTGCACGGGGACAGTGAAGAGCAACAAGAGCTTTCAGGGCTGGCACCTTCCTTGTGGGACAAGGAGCCAGACGTTTGCCTTTTCGGAAAGAGGCTCTGCTGAGAACGAACACCGTGAGGTGTACCGTTTCTGTCTAAGTACAGATTCCCAAAGCTGTTGTGACTGTGAATAGGGTGCACGGGGACAGTGAAGAGCAGCAAGAGCTTTCAGGGCTGGCACCTTCCTTGTGGGACAAGGAGCCGGACGTTTGCCTTTTCGGAAGGAGCGTCTGCCGAGTACAAGCGCCGTGAGATGTGCAGCCTGTGGGCAAGCACAGATCGCCAGTGCTGTTGTGCCTGTGCATAGGCTGCACGGGGACAGTGAAGAGCAGCAAGAGCTTTCAGGGCTGGCACCTTCCTTGTGGGACAAGGAGACGGACGTTTGCCTTTTCAGAAGGAGCGTCTGCCGAGTACAAGCGCCGTGAGATGTGCAGCCTGTGGGCAAGCACAGATTCCCAGTGCTGTTGTGCCTGTGCATAGGCTGCACGGGGACAGTGAAGAGCAGCAAGAGCTTTCAGGGCTGGCACCTTCCTTGTGGGACAAGGAGCCGGACGTTTGCCTTTTCAGAAGGAGCGTCTGCCGAGTACAAGCGCCGTGAGATCTGCAGCCTGTGGGCAAGCACAGATCCCCAGTGCTGTTGTGCCTGTGCATAGGCTGCACGGTGACAGTGAAGAGCAGCAAGAGCTTTCAGGGCTGGCACCTTCCTTGTGGGACAAGGAGCCGGACGTTTGCCTTTTCGGTAAGAGGCTCTGCTGAGAACGAACGCCATGAGGTAACCGTTCCTGGGCAAGCACAGATCCCCAGTGCTGTTGTGCCTGTGCATACGCTGCACGGGGACAGTGAAGAGCAGCAAGAGCTTTCAGGGCTGGCACCTTCCTTATGGGACAAGGAGCCGGACGTTTGCCTTTTCGGTAAGAGGCTCTGCTGAGAACGAACACCGTGAGGTGTACCGTTCCTGTCTAAGTACAGATTCCCAAAGCTGTTGTGCCTGTGGTTAGGGTGCACGGGGACAGTGAAGAGCAGCAAGAGCTTTCAGGGCTGGCACCTTCCTTGTGGGACAAGGAGCCAGACGTTTGCCTTATCGGAAAGAGGCTCTGCTGAGAACGAACACCGTGAGGTCTACCGTTCCTGTCTAAGTACAGATTCCCAAAGCTGTTGTGCCTGTAGATAGGGTGCACGGGGACAGTGAAGAGCAGCAAGAGCTTTCAGGGCTGGCACCTTCCTTGTGGGACAAGGAGCCGGACGTTTGCCTTTTCGGAAGGAGCGTCTGCCGAGTACAAGCGCCGTGAGATGTGCAGCCTGTGGGCAAGCAGAGATCCCCAGTGCTGTTGTGCCTGTGCATAGGCTGCACGGGGACAGTGAAGAGCAGCAAGAGCTTTCAGGGCTGGCACCTTCCTTGTGGGACAAGGAGCCGGACGTTTGCCTTTTCGGAAAGACGCTCTGCTGAGAACGAACACCGTGAGGTGTACTGTTCCTGGGTAAGCACAGATCCCCAGTGCTGTTGTGCCTGTGGATAGGCTGCACGGGGACAGTGAAGAGCAGCAAGAGCTTTCAGGGCTGGCACCTTCCTTGTGGGACAAGGAGCCGGACGTTTGCCTTTTCGGTAAAAGGCTCTGCTGAGAACGAACACCGTGAGGTGTACCGTTCCTGGGCAAGCACAGATCCCCAGTGCTGTTGTGCCTGTGCATAGGCTGCATGGGGACAGTGAAGAGCAACAAGAGCTTTCAGGGCTGGCACCTTCCTTGTGGGACAAGGAGCCGGACGTTTGCCTTTTCCGTAAGAGGATCTGCTGAGAACGAACACCGTGAGGTGTACCGTTCCTGTCTAAGTACAGATTCCCAGTGCTGTTGTGCCTGTGGATACGGTGCACGGGGACAGTGAAGAGCAGCAAGAGCTTTCAGGGCTGGCACCTTCCTTGTGGGACAAGGAGCCGGACGTTTGCCTTTTCGGAAAGAGGCTCTGCTGAGAACGAACACCGTGAGGTGTACTGTTCCTGGGCAAGCACAGATCCCCAGTGCTGTTGTGCCTGTGCATAGGCTGCACGGGGACAGTGAAGAGCAGCAAGAGCTTTCAGGGCTGGCACCTTCCTTGTGGGACAAGGAGACGGACGTTTGCCTTTTCGGAAGGAGCGTCTGCCGAGTACAAGCGCTGTGAGATGTGCAGCCTGTGGGCAAGCACAGATCCCCAGTGCTGTTGTGCCTGTGCATAGGCTGCACGGGGACAGTGAAGAGCAGCAAGAGCTTTCAGGGCTGGCACCTTCCTTGTGGGACAAGGAGCCGGACGTTTGCCTTTTAAGAAGGAGCGTCTGCCGAGTACAAGCGCCGTGAGATGTGCAGCCTGTGGGCAAGCACAGATCCCCAGTGCTGTTGTGCCTGTGCATAGGCTGCACGGGGACAGTGAAGAGCAGCAAGAGCTTTCAGGGCTGGCACCTTCCTTGTGGGACAAGGAGACGGACGTTTGCCTTTTCAGAAGGAGCGTCTGCCGAGTACAAGCGCCGTGAGATGTGCAGCCTGTGGGCAAGCACAGATTCCCAGTGCTGTTGTGCCTGTGCATAGGCTGCACGGGGACAGTGAAGAGCAGCAAGAGCTTTCAGGGCTGGCACCTTCCTTGTGGGACAAGGAGCCGGACGTTTGCCTTTTCAGAAGGAGCGTCTGCCGAGTACAAGCGCCGTGAGATGTGCAGCCTGTGGGCAAGCACAGATCCCCAGTGCTGTTGTGCCTGTGCATAGGCTGCACGGTGACAGTGAAGAGCAGCAAGAGCTTTCAGGGCTGGCACCTTCCTTGTGGGACAAGGAGCCGGACGTTTGCCTTTTCGGTAAGAGGCTCTGCTGAGAACGAACGCCATGAGGTAACCGTTCCTGGGCAAGCACAGATCCCCAGTGCTGTTGTGCCTGTGCATAGGCTGCACGGGGACAGTGAAGAGCAGCAAGAGATTTCAGGGCTGGCACCTTCCTTATGGGACAAGGAGCCGGACGTTTGCCTTTTCGGTAAGAGGCTCTGCTGAGAACGAACACCGTGAGGTGTACCGTTCCTGTCTAAGTACAGATTCCCAAAGCTGTTGTGCCTGTGGTTAGGGTGCACGGGGACAGTGAAGAGCAGCAAGAGCTTTCAGGGCTGGCACCTTCCTTGTGGGACAAGGAGCCGGACGTTTGCCTTTTCGGTAAGAGGCTCTGCTGAGAACGAACACCGTGAGGTGTACCGTTCCTGTCTAAGTACAGATTCCCAGTGCTGTTGTGCCTGGGGATAGGGTGCACGGGGACAGTGAAGAGCAGCAAGAGCTTTCAGGGCTGGCACATTCCTTGTGGGACAAGGAGCCGGACGTTTGCCTTTTCGGAAAGAGGCTCTGCTGAGAACGGACACCGTGAGGTGTACTGTTCCTGGGCAAGCACAGATCCCCAGTGCTGTTGTGCCTGTGCATACGCTGCACGGGGACAGTGAAGAGCAGCAAGAGCTTTCAGGGCTGGCACCTTCCTTGTGGGACAAGGAGCCAGACGTTTGCCTTATCGGAAAGAGGCTCTGCTGAGAACGAACACCGTGAGGTGTACCGTTCCTGTCTAAGTACAGATTCCCAAAGCTGTTGTGCCTGTAGATAGGGTGCACGGGGACAGTGAAGAGCAGCAAGAGCTTTCAGGGCTGGCACCTTCCTTGTGGGACAAGGAGCCGGACGTTTGCCTTTTCGGAAGGAGCGTCTGCCGAGTACAAGCGCCGTGAGATGTGCAGCCTGTGGGCAAGCACAGATCCCCAGTGCTGTTGTGCCTGTGCATAGGCTGCACGGGGACAGTGAAGAGCAGCAAGAGCTTTCAGGGCTGGCACCTTCCTTGTGGGACAAGGAGCCGGACGTTTGCCTTTTCGGAAAGACGCTCTGCTGAGAACGAACACCGTGAGGTGTACTGTTCCTGGGTAAGCACAGATCCCCAGTGCTGTTGTGCCTGTGGATAGGCTGCACGGGGACAGTGAAGAGCAGCAAGAGCTTTCAGGGCTGGCACCTTCCTTGTGGGACAAGGAGCCGGACGTTTGCCTTTTCGGTAAAAGGCTCTGCTGAGAACGAACACCGTGAGGTGTACCGTTCCTGGGCAAGCACAGATCCCCAGTGCTGTTGTGCCTGTGCATAGGCTGCATGGGAACAGTGAAGAGCAACAAGAGCTTTCAGGGCTGGCACCTTCCTTGTGGGACAAGGAGCCGGACGTTTGCCTTTTCCGTAAGAGGATCTGCTGAGAACGAACACCGTGAGGTGTACCGTTCCTGTCTAAGTACAGATTCCCAGTGCTGTTGTGCCTGTGGATACGGTGCACGGGGACAGTGAAGAGCAGCAAGAGCTTTCAGGGCTGGCACCTTCCTTGTGGGACAAGGAGCCGGACGTTTGCCTTTTCGGAAAGAGGCTCTGCTGAGAACGAACACCGTGAGGTGTACTGTTCCTGGGCAAGCACAGATCCCCAGTGCTGTTGTGCCTGTGCATAGGCTGCACGGGGACAGTGAAGAGCAGCAAGAGCTTTCAGGGCTGGCACCTTCCTTGTGGGACAAGGAGACGGACGTTTGCCTTTTCGAAAGTAGCGTCTGCAGAGTACAAGCGCCGTGAGATGTGCAGCCTGTGGGCAAGCAGAGATCCCCAGTGCTGTTGTGCCTGTGCATAGGGTGCACGGGGACAGTGAAGAGCAGCAAGAGCTTTCAGGGCTGGCACCTTCCTTGTGGGACAAGGAGCCGGACGTTTGCCTTTTCGGAAAATTGCAATGCCGAGAACGGACACCGTGAGGTGTAACGTTCCTGCGCAAGCACAGATCCCCAGTGCTGTTGTGCCTGTGCATAGGCTGCACGGGGACAGTGAAGAGCAGCAAGAGCTTTCAGGGCTGGCACCTTCCTTGTGGGACAAGGAGCCGGACGTTTGCCTTTTCGGTAATAGGCTCTGCTGAGAACGAACACCGTGAGGTGTACTGTTCCTGGGCAAGCACAGATCCCCAGTGCTGTTGTGCCTGTGCATAGGCTGCACGGGGACAGTGAAGAGCAGCAAGAGCTTTCAGGGCTGGCACCTTCCTTGTGGGACAAGGAGCCGGACATTTGCCTTTTCGGTAAGAGGCTCTGCTGAGAACGAACACCGTGAGGTGTACCCTTACTGTCTAAGTACAGATTCCCAAAGCTGTTGTGCCTGTAGATAGTGTGCACGGGGACAGTGAAGAGCAGCAAGAGCTTTCAGGGCTGGCACCTTCCTTGTGGGACAAGGAGCCGGACGTTTGCCTTTTCGGAAGGAGCGTCTGCCGAGTACAAGCGCCGTGAGATGTGCAGCCTGTGGGCAAGCAGAGATCCCCAGTGCTGTTGTGCCTGTGCATAGGCTGCACGGGGACAGTGAAGAGCAGCAAGAGCTTTCAGGGCTGGCACCTTCCTTGTGGGACAAGGAGCCGGACGTTTGCCTTTTCGGAAAGAGGCTCTGCTGAGAACGAACACCGTGAGGTGTACCGTTCCTGGGCAAGCACAGATCCCCAGTGCTGTTGTGCCTGTGCATAGGCTGCACGGGGACAGTGAAGAGCAGCAAGAGCTTTCAGGGCTGGCACCTTCCTTGTGGGACAAGGAGCCGGACGTTTGCCTTTTCGGAAAGAGGCTCTGCTGAGAACGAACACCGTGAGGTGTACCGTTTCTGTCTAAGTAGAGATTCCCAAAGCTGTTGTGCCTGTGGATAGGGTGCACGGGGACAGTGAAGAGCAGCAAGAGCTTTCAGGGCTGGCACCTTCCTTGTGGGACAAGGAGCCGGACGTTTGCCTTTTCGGAAGGAGCGTCTGCCGAGTACAAGCGCTGTGAGATGTGCAGCCTGTGGGCAAGCACAGATCCCCAGTGCTGTTGTGCCTGTGCATAGGCTGCACGGGGACAGTGAAGAGCAGCAAGAGCTTTCAGGGCTGGCACCTTCCTTGTGGGACAAGGAGCCGGACGTTTGCCTTTTCAGAAGGAGCGTCTGCCGAGTACAAGCGCCGTGAGATGTGCAGCCTGTGGGCAAGCACAGATCCCCAGTGCTGTTGTGCCTGTGCATAGGCTGCACGGGGACAGTGAAGAGCAGCAAGAGCTTTCAGGGCTGGCACCTTCCTTGTGGGACAAGCAGCAGGTCGTTTGCCTTTTCAGTAAGAGGCTCTGCTGAGAACGAACACCGTGAGGTGTACCGTTCCTGGGCAAGCACAGATCCCCAGTGCTGTTGTGCCTGTGCATAGGCTGCACGGGGACAGTGAAGAGCAGCAAGAGCTTTCAGGGCTGGCACCTTCCTTGTGGGACAAGGAGCCTGACGTTTGCCTTTTCGGTAAGAGGCTCTGCTGAGAACGAACACCGTGAGGTGTACCGTTCCTGTCTAAGTACAGATTCCCAAAGCTGTTGTGCCTGTAGATAGGGTGCACGGGGACAGTGAAGAGCAGCAAGAGCTTTCAGGGCTGTCACCTTCCTTGTGGGACAAGGAGCCGGACGTTTGCCTTTTCCGTAAGAGGATCTGCTGAGAACGAACACCGTGAGGTGTACCGTTCCTGTCTAAGTACAGATTCCCAGTGCTGTTGTGCCTGTGCATAGGCTGCACGGGGACAGTGAAGAGCAGCAAGAGCTTTCAGGGCTGGCACCTTCCTTGTGGGACAAGGAGCCGGACGTTTGCATTTTCGGAAAATTGCAATGCCGAGAACGGACACCGTGAGGTGTACCGTTCCTGGGCAAGCACAGATCCCCAGTGCTGTTGTGCCTGTGCATAGGCTGCACGGGGACAGTGAAGAGCAGCAAGAGCTTTCAGGGCTGGCACCTTCCTTGTGGGACAAGGAGCCGGACGTTTGCCTTTTCAGAAAATTGCAATGCCGAGAACGGACACCGTGAGGTGTAACGTTCCTGCGCAAGCACAGATCCCCAGTGCTGTTGTGCCTGTGCATAGGCTGCACGGGGACAGTGAAGAGCAGCAAGAGCTTTCAGGGCTGGCACCTTCCTTGTGGGACAAGGAGCCAGACGTTTGCCTTTTCGGAAAGAGGCTCTGCTGAGAACGAACACCGTGAGGTGTACCGTTCCTGTCTAAGTACAGATTCCCAAAGCTGTTGTGCCTGTGGATAGGGTGCATGGGGACAGTGAAGAGCAGCAAGAGCTTTCAGGGCTGGCACCTTCCTTGTGGGACAAGGAGCCGGACGTTTGCCTTTTCAGAAGGAGTGTCTGCCGAGTACAAGCGCCGTGAGATGTGCAGCCTGTGGGCAAGCACAGATCCCCAGTGCTGTTGTGCCTGTGCATAGGCTGCACGGGGACAGTGAAGAGCAGCAAGAGCTTTCAGGGCTGGCACCTTCCTTGTGGGACAAGGAGCCGGACGTTTGCCTTTTCGGAAAGACGCTCTGCTGAGAACGAACACCGTGAGGTGTACTGTTCCTGGGTAAGCACAGATCCCCAGTGCTGTTGTGCCTGTGGATAGGCTGCACGGGGACAGTGAAGAGCAGCAAGAGCTTTCAGGGCTGGCACCTTCCTTGTGGGACAAGGAGCCGGACGTTTGCCTTTTCGGTAAAAGGCTCTGCTGAGAACGAACACCGTGAGGTGTACCGTTCCTGGGCAAGCACAGATCCCCAGTGCTGTTGTGCCTGTGCATAGGCTGCATGGGAACAGTGAAGAGCAACAAGAGCTTTCAGGGCTGGCACCTTCCTTGTGGGACAAGGAGCCGGACGTTTGCCTTTTCCGTAAGAGGATCTGCTGAGAACGAACACCGTGAGGTGTACCGTTCCTGTCTAAGTACAGATTCCCAGTGCTGTTGTGCCTGTGGATACGGTGCACGGGGACAGTGAAGAGCAGCAAGAGCTTTCAGGGCTGGCACCTTCCTTGTGGGACAAGGAGCCGGACGTTTGCCTTTTCGGAAAGAGGCTCTGCTGAGAACGAACACCGTGAGGTGTACTGTTCCTGGGCAAGCACAGATCCCCAGTGCTGTTGTGCCTGTGCATAGGCTGCACGGGGACAGTGAAGAGCAGCAAGAGCTTTCAGGGCTGGCACCTTCCTTGTGGGACAAGGAGACGGACGTTTGCCTTTTCGAAAGTAGCGTCTGCAGAGTACAAGCGCCGTGAGATGTGCAGCCTGTGGGCAAGCAGAGATCCCCAGTGCTGTTGTGCCTGTGCATAGGGTGCACGGGGACAGTGAAGAGCAGCAAGAGCTTTCAGGGCTGGCACCTTCCTTGTGGGACAAGGAGCCGGACGTTTGCCTTTTCGGAAAATTGCAATGCCGAGAACGGACACCGTGAGGTGTAACGTTCCTGCGCAAGCACAGATCCCCAGTGCTGTTGTGCCTGTGCATAGGCTGCACGGGGACAGTGAAGAGCAGCAAGAGCTTTCAGGGCTGGCACCTTCCTTGTGGGACAAGGAGCCGGACGTTTGCCTTTTCGGTAATAGGCTCTGCTGAGAACGAACACCGTGAGGTGTACTGTTCCTGGGCAAGCACAGATCCCCAGTGCTGTTGTGCCTGTGCATAGGCTGCACGGGGACAGTGAAGAGCAGCAAGAGCTTTCAGGGCTGGCACCTTCCTTGTGGGACAAGGAGCCGGACATTTGCCTTTTCGGTAAGAGGCTCTGCTGAGAACGAACACCGTGAGGTGTACCGTTCCTGTCTAAGTACAGATTCCCAAAGCTGTTGTGCCTGTAGATAGTGTGCACGGGGACAGTGAAGAGCAGCAAGAGCTTTCAGGGCTGGCACCTTCCTTGTGGGACAAGGAGCCGGACGTTTGCCTTTTCGGAAGGAGCGTCTGCCGAGTACAAGCGCCGTGAGATGTGCAGCCTGTGGGCAAGCACAGATCCCCAGTGCTGTTGTGCCTGTGCATAGGCTGCACGGGGACAGTGAAGAGCAGCAAGAGCTTTCAGGGCTGGCACCTTCCTTGTGGGACAAGGAGCCGGACGTTTGCCTTTTCGGAAAGAGGCTCTGCTGAGAACGAACACCGTGAGGTGTACCGTTCCTGGGCAAGCACAGATCCCCAGTGCTGTTGTGCCTGTGCATAGGCTGCACGGGGACAGTGAAGAGCAGCAAGAGCTTTCAGGGCTGGCACCTTCCTTGTGGGACAAGGAGCCGGACGTTTGCCTTTTCGGAAAGAGGCTCTGCTGAGAACGAACACCGTGAGGTGTACCGTTTCTGTCTAAGTAGAGATTCCCAAAGCTGTTCTGCCTGTGGATAGGGTGCACGGGGACAGTCAAGAGCAGCAAGAGCTTTCAGGGCTGGCACCTTCCTTGTGGGACAAGGAGCCGGACGTTTGCCTTTTCGGAAGGAGCGTCTGCCGAGTACAAGCGCTGTGAGATGTGCAGCCTGTGGGCAAGCACAGATCCCCAGTGCTGTTGTGCCTGTGCATAGGCTGCACGGGGACAGTGAAGAGCAGCAAGAGCTTTCAGGGCTGGCACCTTCCTTGTGGGACAAGGAGCCGGACGTTTGCCTTTTCAGAAGGAGCGTCTGCCGAGTACAAGCGCCGTGAGATGTGCAGCCTGTGGGCAAGCACAGATCCCCAGTGCTGTTGTGCCTGTGCATAGGCTGCACGGGGACAGTGAAGAGCAGCAAGAGCTTTCAGGGCTGGCACCTTCCTTGTGGGACAAGCAGCAGGTCGTTTGCCTTTTCAGTAAGAGGCTCTGCTGAGAACGAACACCGTGAGGTGTACCGTTCCTGGGCAAGCACAGATCCCCAGTGCTGTTGTGCCTGTGCATAGGCTGCACGGGGACAGTGAAGAGCAGCAAGAGCTTTCAGGGCTGGCACCTTCCTTGTGGGACAAGGAGCCTGACGTTTGCCTTTTCGGTAAGAGGCTCTGCTGAGAACGAACACCGTGAGGTGTACCGTTCCTGTCTAAGTAGAGATTCCCAAAGCTGTTGTGCCTGTAGATAGGGTGCACGGGGACAGTGAAGAGCAGCAAGAGCTTTCAGGGCTGTCACCTTCCTTGTGGGACAAGGAGCCGGACGTTTGCCTTTTCCGTAAGAGGATCTGCTGAGAACGAACACCGTGAGGTGTACCGTTCCTGTCTAAGTACAGATTCCCAGTGCTGTTGTGCCTGTGCATAGGCTGCACGGGGACAGTGAAGAGCAGCAAGAGCTTTCAGGGCTGGCACCTTCCTTGTGGGACAAGGAGCCGGACGTTTGCATTTTCGGAAAATTGCAATGCCGAGAACGGACACCGTGAGGTGTACCGTTCCTGGGCAAGCACAGATCCCCAGTGCTGTTGTGCCTGTGCATAGGCTGCACGGGGACAGTGAAGAGCAGCAAGAGCTTTCAGGGCTGGCACCTTCCTTGTGGGACAAGGAGCCGGACGTTTGCCTTTTCAGAAAATTGCAATGCCGAGAACGGACACCGTGAGGTGTAACGTTCCTGCGCAAGCACAGATCCCCAGTGCTGTTGTGCCTGTGCATAGGCTGCACGGGGACAGTGAAGAGCAGCAAGAGCTTTCAGGGCTGGCACCTTCCTTGTGGGACAAGGAGCCAGACGTTTGCCTTTTCGGAAAGAGGCTCTGCTGAGAACGAACACCGTGAGGTGTACCGTTCCTGTCTAAGTACAGATTCCCAAAGCTGTTGTGCCTGTGGATAGGGTGCATGGGGACAGTGAAGAGCAGCAAGAGCTTTCAGGGCTGGCACCTTCCTTGTGGGACAAGGAGCCGGACGTTTGCCTTTTCAGAAGGAGTGTCTGCCGAGTACAAGCGCCGTGAGATGTGCAGCCTGTGGGCAAGCACAGATCCCCAGTGCTGTTGTGCCTGTGCATAGGCTGCACGGGGACAGTGAAGAGCAGCAAGAGCTTTCAGGGCTGGCACCTTCCTTGTGGGACAAGGAGCCGGACGTTTGCCTTTTCGGTAAGAGGCTCTGCTGAGAACGAACGCCATGAGGTAACCGTTCCTGGGCAAGCACAGATCCCCAGTGCTGTTGTGCCTGTGCATAGGCTGCACGGGGACAGTGAAGAGCAGCAAGAGCTTTCAGGGCTGGCACCTTCCTTATGGGACAAGGAGCCGGACGTTTGCCTTTTCGGTAAGAGGCTCTGCTGAGAACGAACACCGTGAGGTGTACCGTTCCTGTCTAAGTACAGATTCCCAAAGCTGTTGTGCCTGTGGTTAGGGTGCACGGGGACAGTGAAGAGCAGCAAGAGCTTTCAGGGCTGGCACCTTCCTTGTGGGACAAGGAGCCGGACGTTTGCCTTTTCGGAAAGAGGCTCTGCTGAGAACGAACACCATGAGGTGTACCGTTCCTGTCTAAGTACAGATTCCCAGTGCTGTTGTGCCTGGGGATAGGGTGCACGGGGACAGTGAAGAGCAGCAAGAGCTTTCAGGGCTGGCACATTCCTTGTGGGACAAGGAGCCGGACGTTTGCCTTTTCGGAAAGAGGCTCTGCTGAGAACGGACACCGTGAGGTGTACTGTTCCTGGGCAAGCACAGATCCCCAGTGCTGTTGTGCCTGTGCATACGCTGCACGGGGACAGTGAAGAGCAGCAAGAGCTTTCAGGGCTGGCACCTTCCTTGTGGGACAAGGAGCCAGACGTTTGCCTTATCGGAAAGAGGCTCTGCTGAGAACGAACACCGTGAGGTGTACCGTTCCTGTCTAAGTACAGATTCCCAAAGCTGTTGTGCCTGTAGATAGGGTGCACGGGGACAGTGAAGAGCAGCAAGAGCTTTCAGGGCTGGCACCTTCCTTGTGGGACAAGGAGCCGGACGTTTGCCTTTTCAGAAGGAGCTTCTTCCGAGTACAAGCGCCGTGAGATGTGCAGCCTGTGGGCAAGCAGAGATCCCCAGTGCTGTTGTGCCTGTGCATAGGCTGCACGGGGACAGTGAAGAGCAGCAAGAGCTTTCAGGGCTGGCACCTTCCTTGTGGGACAAGGAGCCGGACGTTTGCCTTTTCGGTAATAGGCTCTGCTGAGAACGAACACCGTGAGGTGTACCGTTCCTGGGCAAGCACAGATCCCCAGTGCTGTTGTGCCTGTGCATAGGCTGCACAGGGACAGTGAAGAGCAGCAAGAGCTTTCAGGGCTGGCACCTTCCTTGTGGGACAAGGAGCCGGACATTTGCCTTTTCGGTAAGAGGCTCTGCTGAGAACGAACACCGTGAGGTGTACCCTTACTGTCTAAGTACAGATTCCCAAAGCTGTTGTGCCTGTAGATAGTGTGCACGGGGACAGTGAAGAGCAGCAAGAGCTTTCAGGGCTGGCACCTTCCTTGTGGGACAAGGAGCCGGACGTTTGCCTTTTCGGAAGGAGCGTCTGCCGAGTACAAGCGCCGTGAGATGTGCAGCCTGTGGGCAAGCACAGATCCCCAGTGCTGTTGTGCCTGTGCATAGGGTGCACGGGGACAGTGAAGAGCAGCAAGAGCTTTCAGGGCTGGCACCTTCCTTGTGGGACAAGGAGCCGGACGTTTGCCTTTTCGGAAAGAGGCTCTGCTGAGAACGAACACCGTGAGGTGTACCGTTCCTGGGCAAGCACAGATCCCCAGTGCTGTTGTGCCTGTGCATAGGCTGCACGGGGACAGTGAAGAGCAGCAAGAGCTTTCAGGGCTGGCACCTTCCTTGTGGGACAAGGAGCCGGACGTTTGCCTTTTCGGAAAGAGGCTCTGCTGAGAACGAACACCGTGAGGTGTACCGTTTCTGTCTAAGTAGAGATTCCCAAAGCTGTTGTGCCTGTGGATAGGGTGCACGGGGACAGTGAAGAGCAGCAAGAGCTTTCAGGGCTGGCACCTTCCTTGTGGGACAAGGAGCCGGACGTTTGCCTTTTCGGAAGGAGCGTCTGCCGAGTACAAGCGCTGTGAGATGTGCAGCCTGTGGGCAAGCACAGATCCCCAGTGCTGTTGTGCCTGTGCATACGCTGCACGGGGACAGTGAAGAGCAGCAAGAGCTTTCAGGGCTGGCACCTTCCTTGTGGGACAAGGAGCCAGACGTTTGCCTTATCGGAAAGAGGCTCTGCTGAGAACGAACACCGTGAGGTGTACCGTTCCTGTCTAAGTACAGATTCCCAAAGCTGTTGTGCCTGTAGATAGGGTGCACGGGGACAGTGAAGAGCAGCAAGAGCTTTCAGGGCTGGCACCTTCCTTGTGGGACAAGGAGCCGGACGTTTGCCTTTTCAGAAGGAGCTTCTTCCGAGTACAAGCGCCGTGAGATGTGCAGCCTGTGGGCAAGCAGAGATCCCCAGTGCTGTTGTGCCTGTGCATAGGCTGCACGGGGACAGTGAAGAGCAGCAAGAGCTTTCAGGGCTGGCACCTTCCTTGTGGGACAAGGAGCCGGACGTTTGCCTTTTCGGTAATAGGCTCTGCTGAGAACGAACACCGTGAGGTGTACCGTTCCTGGGCAAGCACAGATCCCCAGTGCTGTTGTGCCTGTGCATAGCCTGCACAGGGACAGTGAAGAGCAGCAAGAGCTTTCAGGGCTGGCACCTTCCTTGTGGGACAAGGAGCCGGACATTTGCCTTTTCGGTAAGAGGCTCTGCTGAGAACGAACACCGTGAGGTGTACCCTTACTGTCTAAGTACAGATTCCCAAAGCTGTTGTGCCTGTAGATAGTGTGCACGGGGACAGTGAAGAGCAGCAAGAGCTTTCAGGGCTGGCACCTTCCTTGTGGGACAAGGAGCCGGACGTTTGCCTTTTCGGAAGGAGCGTCTGCCGAGTACAAGCGCCGTGAGATGTGCAGCCTGTGGGCAAGCACAGATCCCCAGTGCTGTTGTGCCTGTGCATAGGGTGCACGGGGACAGTGAAGAGCAGCAAGAGCTTTCAGGGCTGGCACCTTCCTTGTGGGACAAGGAGCCGGACGTTTGCCTTTTCGGAAAGAGGCTCTGCTGAGAACGAACACCGTGAGGTGTACCGTTCCTGGGCAAGCACAGATCCCCAGTGCTGTTGTGCCTGTGCATAGGCTGCACGGGGACAGTGAAGAGCAGCAAGAGCTTTCAGGGCTGGCACCTTCCTTGTGGGACAAGGAGCCGGACGTTTGCCTTTTCGGAAAGAGGCTCTGCTGAGAACGAACACCGTGAGGTGTACCGTTTCTGTCTAAGTAGAGATTCCCAAAGCTGTTGTGCCTGTGGATAGGGTGCACGGGGACAGTGAAGAGCAGCAAGAGCTTTCAGGGCTGGCACCTTCCTTGTGGGACAAGGAGCCGGACGTTTGCCTTTTCGGAAGGAGCGTCTGCCGAGTACAAGCGCTGTGAGATGTGCAGCCTGTGGGCAAGCACAGATCCCCAGTGCTGTTGTGCCTGTGCATAGGCTGCACGGGGACAGTGAAGAGCAGCAAGAGCTTTCAGGGCTGGCACCTTCCTTGTGGGACAAGGAGCCGGACGTTTGCCTTTTCAGAAGGAGCGTCTGCCGAGTACAAGCGCCGTGAGATGTGCAGCCTGTGGGCAAGCACAGATCCCCAGTGCTGTTGTGCCTGTGCATAGGGTGCACGGGGACAGTGAAGAGCAGCAAGAGCTTTCAGGGCTGGCACCTTCCTTGTGGGACAAGCAGCAGGTCGTTTGCCTTTTCGGTAAGAGGCTCTGCTGAGAACGAACACCGTGAGGTGTACCGTTCCTGGGCAAGCACAGATCCCCAGTGCTGTTGTGCCTGTGCATAGGCTGCACGGGGACAGTGAAGAGCAGCAAGAGCTTTCAGGGCTGGCACCTTCCTTGTGGGACAAGGAGCCTGACGTTTGCCTTTTCGGTAAGAGGCTCTGCTGAGAACGAACACCGTGAGGTGTACCGTTCCTGTCTAAGTACAGATTCCCAAAGCTGTTGTGCCTGTAGATAGGGTGCACGGGGACAGTGAAGAGCAGCAAGAGCTTTCAGGGCTGGCACCTTCCTTGTGGGACAAGGAGCCGGACGTTTGCCTTTTCCGTAAGAGGATCTGCTGAGAACGAACACCGTGAGGTGTACCGTTCCTGTCTAAGTACAGATTCCCAGTGCTGTTGTGCCTGTGCATAGGCTGCACGGGGACAGTGAAGAGCAGCAAGAGCTTTCAGGGCTGGCACCTTCCTTGTGGGACAAGGAGCCGGACGTTTGCATTTTCGGAAAATTGCAATGCCGAGAACGGACACCGTGAGGTGTACCGTTCCTGGGCAAGCACAGATCCCCAGTGCTGTTGTGCCTGTGCATAGGCTGCACGGGGACAGTGAAGAGCAGCAAGAGCTTTCAGGGCTGGCACCTTCCTTGTGGGACAAGGAGCCGGACGTTTGCCT
Organism: Buteo buteo; assembly: GCF_964188355.1. Classification (NCBI taxonomy): domain Eukaryota; kingdom Metazoa; phylum Chordata; class Aves; order Accipitriformes; family Accipitridae; genus Buteo; species Buteo buteo. The sequence goes on from NC_134193.1 coordinate 9,992,978, forward strand.
TTTCAGAAAATTGCAATGCCGAGAACGGACACCGTGAGGTGTAACGTTCCTGCGCAAGCACAGATCCCCAGTGCTGTTGTGCCTGTGCATAGGCTGCACGGGGACAGTGAAGAGCAGCAAGAGCTTTCAGGGCTGGCACCTTCCTTGTGGGACAAGGAGCCTGACGTTTGCCTTATCGGAAAGAGGCTCTGCTGAGAACGAACACCATGAGGTGTACCGTTCCTGGGCAAGCACAGATCCCCAGTGCTGTTGTGCCTGTGCATATGCTGCACGGGGACAGTGAAGAGCAGCAAGAGCTTTCAGGGCTGGCACCTTCCTTGTGGGACAAGGAGCCGGACGTTTGCCTTTTCGGAAAGAGGCTCTGCTGAGAACGAACACCGTGAGGTGTACTGTTCCTGGGCAAGCACAGATCCCCAGTGCTGTTGTGCCTGTGCATAGGCTGCACGGGGACAGTGAAGAGCAGCAAGAGCTTTCTGGGCTGGCACCTTCCTTGTGGGACAAGGAGACGGACGTTTGCCTTTTCGAAAGTAGCGTCTGCAGAGTACAAGCGCCGTGAGATGTGCAGCCTGTGGGCAAGCAGAGATCCCCAGTGCTGTTGTGCCTGTGCATAGGCTGCACGGGGACAGTGAAGAGCAGCAAGAGCTTTCAGGGCTGGCACCTTCCTTGTGGGACAAGGAGCCGGACGTTTGCCTTTTCGGAAAATTGCAATGCCGAGAACGGACACCGTGAGGTGTAACGTTCCTGCGCAAGCACAGATCCCCAGTGCTGTTGTGCCTGTGCATAGGCTACACGGGGACAGTGAAGAGCAGCAAGAGCTTTCAGGGCTGGCACCTTCCTTGTGGGACAAGGAGCCGGACGTTTGCCTTTTTGGAAAATTGCAATGCCGAGAACGGACACCGTGAGGTGTACCGTTCCTGTCTAAGTACAGATTCCCAGTGCTGTTGTCCTTGTGGATACGGTGCACGGGGACAGTGAAGAGCAGCAAGAGCTTTCAGGGCTGGCACCTTTCTTGTGGGACAAGGAGCCGGACGTTTGCCTTTTCAGAAGGAGCGTCTGCCGAGTACAAGCGCCGTGAGATGTGCAGCCTGTGGGCAAGCACAGATCCCCAGTGCTGTTGTGCCTGTGCATAGGCTGCACGGGGACAGTGAAGAGCAGCAAGAGCTTTCAGGGCTGGCACCTTCCTTGTGGGACAAGCAGCAGGTCGTTTGCCTTTTCGGTAAGAGGCTCTGCTGAGAACGAACACCGTGAGGTGTACCGTTCCTGGGCAAGCACAGATCCCCAGTGCTGTTGTGCCTGTGCATAGGCTGCACGGGGACAGTGAAGAGCAGCAAGAGCTTTCAGGGCTGGCACCTTCCTTGTGGGACAAGGAGCCTGACGTTTGCCTTTTCGGTAAGAGGCTCTGCTGAGAACGAACACCGTGAGGTGTACCGTTCCTGTCTAAGTACAGATTCCCAAAGCTGTTGTGCCTGTAGATAGGGTGCACGGGGACAGTGAAGAGCAGCAAGAGCTTTCAGGGCTGTCACCTTCCTTGTGGGACAAGGAGCCGGACGTTTGCCTTTTCCATAAGAGGATCTGCTGAGAACGAACACCGTGAGGTGTACCGTTCCTGTCTAAGTACAGATTCCCAGTGCTGTTGTGCCTGTGCATAGGCTGCACGGGGACAGTGAAGAGCAGCAAGAGCTTTCAGGGCTGGCACCTTCCTTGTGGGACAAGGAGCCGGACGTTTGCCTTTTCGGAAAATTGCAATGCCGAGAACGGACACCGTGAGGTGTACCGTTCCTGGGCAAGCACAGATCCCCAGTGCTGTTGTGCCTGTGCATAGGCTGCACGGGGACAGTGAAGAGCAGCAAGAGCTTTCTGGGCTGGCACCTTCCTTGTGGGACAAGGAGCCGGACGTTTGCCTTTTCAGAAAATTGCAATGCCGAGAACGGACACCGTGAGGTGTAACGTTCCTGCGCAAGCACAGATCCCCAGTGCTGTTGTGCCTGTGCATAGGGTGCACGGGGACAGTGAAGAGCAGCAAGAGCTTTCAGGGCTGGCACCTTCCTTGTGGGACAAGGAGCCTGACGTTTGCCTTATCGGAAAGAGGCTCTGCTGAGAACGAACACCATGAGGTGTACCGTTCCTGGGCAAGCACAGATCCCCAGTGCTGTTGTGCCTGTGCATACGCTGCACGGGGACAGTGAAGAGCAACAAGAGCTTTCAGGGCTGGCACCTTCCTTGTGGGACAAGGAGCCGGACGTTTGCCTTTTCCGTAAGAGGATCTGCTGAGAACGAACACCGTGAGGTGTACCGTTCCTGTCTAAGTACAGATCCCCAGTGCTGTTGTGCCTGGGGATAGGGTGCACGGGGACAGTGAAGAGCAGCAAGAGCTTTCAGGGCTGGCACCTTCCTTGTGGGACAAGGAGCCGGACGTTTGCCTTTTCGGAAAATTGCAATGCCGAGAACGGACACCGTGAGGTGTACCGTTCCTGTCTAAGTACAGATTCCCAAAGCTGTTGTGCCTGTGGATAGGGTGCACGGGGACAGTGAAGAGCAGCAAGAGCTTTCAGGGCTGGCACCTTCCTTGTGGGACAAGGAGCCTGACGTTTGCCTTATCGGAAAGAGGCTCTGCTGAGAACGAACACCGTGAGGTGTACCGTTCCTGTCTAAGTACAGATTCCCAAGGCTGTTGTGCCTGTGGATAGGGTGCACGGGGACAGTGAAGAGCAGCAAGAGCTTTCAGGGCTGGCACCTTCCTTGTGGGACAAGGAGCCGGACGTTTGCCTTTTCCGTAAGAGGCTCTGCTGAGAACGAACACCGTGAGGTGTACCGTTCCTGGGCAAGCAGAGTTCCCCAGTTCTGTTGTGCCTGTGCATAGGCTGCACGGGGACAGTGAAGAGCAGCAAGAGCTTTCAGGGCTGGCACCTTCCTTGTGGGACAAGGAGCCGGACGTTTGCCTTTTCGGTAAGAGGCTCTGCTGAGAACGAACGCCATGAGGTAACCGTTCCTGGGCAAGCACAGATCCCCAGTGCTGTTGTGCCTGTGCATAGGCTGCACGGGGACAGTGAAGAGCAGCAAGAGCTTTCAGGGCTGGCACCTTCCTTATGGGACAAGGAGCCGGACGTTTGCCTTTTCGGTAAGAGGCTCTGCTGAGAACGAACACCGTGAGGTGTACCGTTCCTGTCTAAGTACAGATTCCCAAAGCTGTTGTGCCTGTGGTTAGGGTGCACGGGGACAGTGAAGAGCAGCAAGAGCTTTCAGGGCTGGCACCTTTCTTGTGGGACAAGGAGCCGAACGTTTGCCTTTTCGGTAAGAGGCTCTGCTGAGAACGAACACCGTGAGGTGTACCGTTCCTGTCTAAGTACAGATCCCCAGTGCCGTTGTGCCTGGGGATAGGGTGCACGGGGACAGTGAAGAGCAGCAAGAGCTTTCAGGGCTGGCACATTCCTTGTGGGACAAGGAGCCGGACGTTTGCCTTTTCGGAAAATTGCAATGCCGAGAACGGACACCGTGAGGTGTACCGTTCCCGGGCAAGCACAGATCCCCAGTGCTGTTGTGCCTGTGCATAGGCTGCACGGGGACAGTGAAGAGCAGCAAGAGCTTTCAGGGCTGGCACCTTCCTTGTGGGACAAGTAGCCTGACGTTTGCCTTATCGGAAAGAGGCTCTGCTGAGAACGAACACCGTGAGCTGTACCGTTCCTGTCTAAGTACAGATTCCCAAGGCTGTTGTGCCTGTGGATAGGGTGCACGGGGACAGTGAAGAGCAGCAAGAGCTTTCAGGGCTGGCACCTTCCTTGTGGGACAAGGAGCCGGACGTTTGCCTTTTCGGTAAGAGGCTCTGCTGAGAACGAACGCCATGAGGTAACCGTTCCTGGGCAAGCACAGATCCCCAGTGCTGTTGTGCCTGTGCATAGGCTGCACGGGGACAGTGAAGAGCAGCAAGAGCTTTCAGGGCTGGCACCTTCCTTATGGGACAAGGAGCCGGACGTTTGCCTTTTCGGTAAGAGGCTCTGCTGAGAACGAACACCGTGAGGTGTACCGTTCCTGTCTAAGTACAGATTCCCAAAGCTGTTGTGCCTGTGGTTAGGGTGCACGGGGACAGTGAAGAGCAGCAAGAGCTTTCAGGGCTGGCACCTTCCTTGTGGGACAAGGAGCCGGACGTTTGCCTTTTCGGAAGGAGCGTCTGCCGAGTACAAGCGCCGTGAGATGTGCAGCCTGTGGGCAAGCACAGATCCCCAGTGCTGTTGTGCCTGTGCATAGGGTGCACGGGGACAGTGAAGAGCAGCAAGAGCTTTCAGGGCTGGCACCTTCCTTGTGGGACAAGGAGCCGGACGTTTGCCTTTTCGGAAAGAGGCTCTGCTGAGAACGAACACCGTGAGGTGTACCGTTCCTGGGCAAGCACAGATCCCCAGTGCTGTTGTGCCTGTGCATAGGCTGCACGGGGACAGTGAAGAGCAGCAAGAGCTTTCAGGGCTGGCACCTTCCTTGTGGGACAAGGAGCCGGACGTTTGCCTTTTCGGAAAGAGGCTCTGCTGAGAACGAACACCGTGAGGTGTACCGTTTCTGTCTAAGTAGAGATTCCCAAAGCTGTTGTGCCTGTGGATAGGGTGCACGGGGACAGTGAAGAGCAGCAAGAGCTTTCAGGGCTGGCACCTTCCTTGTGGGACAAGGAGCCGGACGTTTGCCTTTTCGGAAGGAGCGTCTGCCGAGTACAAGCGCTGTGAGATGTGCAGCCTGTGGGCAAGCACAGATCCCCAGTGCTGTTGTGCCTGTGCATAGGCTGCACGGGGACAGTGAAGAGCAGCAAGAGCTTTCAGGGCTGGCACCTTCCTTGTGGGACAAGGAGCCGGACGTTTGCCTTTTCAGAAGGAGCGTCTGCCGAGTACAAGCGCCGTGAGATGTGCAGCCTGTGGGCAAGCACAGATCCCCAGTGCTGTTGTGCCTGTGCATAGGCTGCACGGGGACAGTGAAGAGCAGCAAGAGCTTTCAGGGCTGGCACCTTCCTTGTGGGACAAGCAGCAGGTCGTTTGCCTTTTCGGTAAGAGGCTCTGCTGAGAACGAACACCGTGAGGTGTACCGTTCCTGGGCAAGCACAGATCCCCAGTGCTGTTGTGCCTGTGCATAGGCTGCACGGGGACAGTGAAGAGCAGCAAGAGCTTTCAGGGCTGGCACCTTCCTTGTGGGACAAGGAGCCTGACGTTTGCCTTTTCGGTAAGAGGCTCTGCTGAGAACGAACACCGTGAGGTGTACCGTTCCTGTCTAAGTACAGATTCCCAAAGCTGTTGTGCCTGTAGATAGGGTGCACGGGGACAGTGAAGAGCAGCAAGAGCTTTCAGGGCTGTCACCTTCCTTGTGGGACAAGGAGCCGGACGTTTGCCTTTTCCGTAAGAGGATCTGCTGAGAACGAACACCGTGAGGTGTACCGTTCCTGTCTAAGTACAGATTCCCAGTGCTGTTGTGCCTGTGCATAGGCTGCACGGGGACAGTGAAGAGCAGCAAGAGCTTTCAGGGCTGGCACCTTCCTTGTGGGACAAGGAGCCGGACGTTTGCATTTTCGGAAAATTGCAATGCCGAGAACGGACACCGTGAGGTGTACCGTTCCTGGGCAAGCACAGATCCCCAGTGCTGTTGTGCCTGTGCATAGGCTGCACGGGGACAGTGAAGAGCAGCAAGAGCTTTCAGGGCTGGCACCTTCCTTGTGGGACAAGGAGCCGGACGTTTGCCTTTTCGGAAAGAGGCTCTGCTGAGAACGAACACCGTGAGGTGTACCGTTTCTATCTAAGTAGAGATTCCCAAAGCTGTTGTGCCTGTGGATAGGGTGCACGGGGACAGTGAAGAGCAGCAAGAGCTTTCAGGGCTGGCACCTTCCTTGTGGGACAAGGAGCCGGACGTTTGCCTTTTCGGAAGGAGCGTCTGCCGAGTACAAGCGCTGTGAGATGTGCAGCCTGTGGGCAAGCACAGATCCCCAGTGCTGTTGTGCCTGTGCATACGCCGCACGGGGACAGTGAAGAGCAGCAAGAGCTTTCAGGGCTGGCACCTTCCTTGTGGGACAAGGAGTCAGACGTTTGCCTTATCGGAAAGAGGCTCTGCTGAGAACGAACACCGTGAGGTGTACCGTTCCTGTCTAAGTACAGATTCCCAAAGCTGTTGTGCCTGTAGATAGGGTGCACGGGGACAGTGAAGAGCAGCAAGAGCTTTCAGGGCTGGCACCTTCCTTGTGGGACAAGGAGCCGGACGTTTGCCTTTTCAGAAGGAGCTTCTTCCGAGTACAAGCGCCGTGAGATGTGCAGCCTGTGGGCAAGCAGAGATCCCCAGTGCTGTTGTGCCTGTGCATAGGCTGCACGGGGACAGTGAAGAGCAGCAAGAGCTTTCAGGGCTGGCACCTTCCTTGTGGGACAAGGAGCCGGACGTTTGCCTTTTCGGTAATAGGCTCTGCTGAGAACGAACACCGTGAGGTGTACCGTTCCTGGGCAAGCACAGATCCCCAGTGCTGTTGTGCCTGTGCATAGCCTGCACAGGGACAGTGAAGAGCAGCAAGAGCTTTCAGGGCTGGCACCTTCCTTGTGGGACAAGGAGCCGGACATTTGCCTTTTCGGTAAGAGGCTCTGCTGAGAACGAACACCGTGAGGTGTACCCTTACTGTCTAAGTACAGATTCCCAAAGCTGTTGTGCCTGTAGATAGTGTGCACGGGGACAGTGAAGAGCAGCAAGAGCTTTCAGGGCTGGCACCTTCCTTGTGGGACAAGGAGCCGGACGTTTGCCTTTTCGGAAGGAGCGTCTGCCGAGTACAAGCGCCGTGAGATGTGCAGCCTGTGGGCAAGCACAGATCCCCAGTGCTGTTGTGCCTGTGCATAGGGTGCACGGGGACAGTGAAGAGCAGCAAGAGCTTTCAGGGCTGGCACCTTCCTTGTGGGACAAGGAGCCGGACGTTTGCCTTTTCGGAAAGAGGCTCTGCTGAGAACGAACACCGTGAGGTGTACCGTTCCTGGGCAAGCACAGATCCCCAGTGCTGTTGTGCCTGTGCATAGGCTGCACGGGGACAGTGAAGAGCAGCAAGAGCTTTCAGGGCTGGCACCTTCCTTGTGGGACAAGGAGCCGGACGTTTGCCTTTTCGGAAAGAGGCTCTGCTGAGAACGAACACCGTGAGGTGTACCGTTTCTGTCTAAGTAGAGATTCCCAAAGCTGTTGTGCCTGTGGATAGGGTGCACGGGGACAGTGAAGAGCAGCAAGAGCTTTCAGGGCTGGCACCTTCCTTGTGGGACAAGGAGCCGGACGTTTGCCTTTTCGGAAGGAGCGTCTGCCGAGTACAAGCGCTGTGAGATGTGCAGCCTGTGGGCAAGCACAGATCCCCAGTGCTGTTGTGCCTGTGCATAGGCTGCACGGGGACAGTGAAGAGCAGCAAGAGCTTTCAGGGCTGGCACCTTCCTTGTGGGACAAGGAGCCGGACGTTTGCCTTTTCAGAAGGAGCGTCTGCCGAGTACAAGCGCCGTGAGATGTGCAGCCTGTGGGCAAGCACAGATCCCCAGTGCTGTTGTGCCTGTGCATAGGCTGCACGGGGACAGTGAAGAGCAGCAAGAGCTTTCAGGGCTGGCACCTTCCTTGTGGGACAAGCAGCAGGTCGTTTGCCTTTTCGGTAAGAGGCTCTGCTGAGAACGAACACCGTGAGGTGTACCGTTCCTGGGCAAGCACAGATCCCCAGTGCTGTTGTGCCTGTGCATAGGCTGCACGGGGACAGTGAAGAGCAGCAAGAGCTTTCAGGGCTGGCACCTTCCTTGTGGGACAAGGAGCCTGACGTTTGCCTTTTCGGTAAGAGGCTCTGCTGAGAACGAACACCGTGAGGTGTACCGTTCCTGTCTAAGTACAGATTCCCAAAGCTGTTGTGCCTGTAGATAGGGTGCACGGGGACAGTGAAGAGCAGCAAGAGCTTTCAGGGCTGTCACCTTCCTTGTGGGACAAGGAGCCGGACGTTTGCCTTTTCCGTAAGAGGATCTGCTGAGAACGAACACCGTGAGGTGTACCGTTCCTGTCTAAGTACAGATTCCCAGTGCTGTTGTGCCTGTGCATAGGCTGCACGGGGACAGTGAAGAGCAGCAAGAGCTTTCAGGGCTGGCACCTTCCTTGTGGGACAAGGAGCCGGACGTTTGCATTTTCGGAAAATTGCAATGCCGAGAACGGACACCGTGAGGTGTACCGTTCCTGGGCAAGCACAGATCCCCAGTGCTGTTGTGCCTGTGCATAGGCTGCACGGGGACAGTGAAGAGCAGCAAGAGCTTTCAGGGCTGGCACCTTCCTTGTGGGACAAGGAGCCGGACGTTTGCCTTTTCAGAAAATTGCAATGCCGAGAACGGACACCGTGAGGTGTAACGTTCCTGCGCAAGCACAGATCCCCAGTGCTGTTGTGCCTGTGCATAGGCTGCACGGGGACAGTGAAGAGCAGCAAGAGCTTTCAGGGCTGGCACCTTCCTTGTGGGACAAGGAGCCGGACGTTTGCCTTTTCGGAAAGAGGCTCTGCTGAGAACGAACACCGTGAGGTGTACTGTTCCTGGGCAAGCACAGATCCCCAGTGCTGTTGTGCCTGTGCATAGGCTGCACGGGGACAGTGAAGAGCAGCAAGAGCTTTCTGGGCTGGCACCTTCCTTGTGGGACAAGGAGACGGACGTTTGCCTTTTCGAAAGTAGCGTCTGCAGAGTACAAGCGCCGTGAGATGTGCAGCCTGTGGGCAAGCAGAGATCCCCAGTGCTGTTGTGCCTGTGCATAGGCTGCACGGGGACAGTGAAGAGCAGCAAGAGCTTTCAGGGCTGGCACCTTCCTTGTGGGACAAGGAGCCGGACGTTTGCCTTTTCGGAAAATTGCAATGCCGAGAACGGACACCGTGAGGTGTAACGTTCCTGCGCAAGCACAGATCCCCAGTGCTGTTGTGCCTGTGCATAGGCTACACGGGGACAGTGAAGAGCAGCAAGAGCTTTCAGGGCTGGCACCTTCCTTGTGGGACAAGGAGCCGGACGTTTGCCTTTTTGGAAAATTGCAATGCCGAGAACGGACACCGTGAGGTGTACCGTTCCTGTCTAAGTACAGATTCCCAGTGCTGTTGTCCTTGTGGATACGGTGCACGGGGACAGTGAAGAGCAGCAAGAGCTTTCAGGGCTGGCACCTTTCTTGTGGGACAAGGAGCCGGACGTTTGCCTTTTCAGAAGGAGCGTCTGCCGAGTACAAGCGCCGTGAGATGTGCAGCCTGTGGGCAAGCACAGATCCCCAGTGCTGTTGTGCCTGTGCATAGGCTGCACGGGGACAGTGAAGAGCAGCAAGAGCTTTCAGGGCTGGCACCTTCCTTGTGGGACAAGCAGCAGGTCGTTTGCCTTTTCGGTAAGAGGCTCTGCTGAGAACGAACACCGTGAGGTGTACCGTTCCTGGGCAAGCACAGATCCCCAGTGCTGTTGTGCCTGTGCATAGGCTGCACGGGGACAGTGAAGAGCAGCAAGAGCTTTCAGGGCTGGCACCTTCCTTGTGGGACAAGGAGCCTGACGTTTGCCTTTTCGGTAAGAGGCTCTGCTGAGAACGAACACCGTGAGGTGTACCGTTCCTGTCTAAGTACAGATTCCCAAAGCTGTTGTGCTTGTAGATAGGGTGCACGGGGACAGTGAAGAGCAGCAAGAGCTTTCAGGGCTGTCACCTTCCTTGTGGGACAAGGAGCCGGACGTTTGCCTTTTCCGTAAGAGGATCTGCTGAGAACGAACACCGTGAGGTGTACCGTTCCTGTCTAAGTACAGATTCCCAGTGCTGTTGTGCCTGTGCATAGGCTGCACGGGGACAGTGAAGAGCAGCAAGAGCTTTCAGGGCTGGCACCTTCCTTGTGGGACAAGGAGCCGGACGTTTGCATTTTCGGAAAATTGCAATGCCGAGAACGGACACCGTGAGGTGTACCGTTCCTGGGCAAGCACAGATCCCCAGTGCTGTTGTGCCTGTGCATAGGCTGCACGGGGACAGTGAAGAGCAGCAAGAGCTTTCAGGGCTGGCACCTTCCTTGTGGGACAAGGAGCCGGACGTTTGCCTTTTCAGAAAATTGCAATGCCGAGAACGGACACCGTGAGGTGTAACGTTCCTGCGCAAGCACAGATCCCCAGTGCTGTTGTGCCTGTGCATAGGGTGCACGGGGACAGTGAAGAGCAGCAAGAGCTTTCAGGGCTGGCACCTTCCTTGTGGGACAAGGAGCCTGACGTTTGCCTTATCGGAAAGAGGCTCTGCTGAGAACGAACACCATGAGGTGTACCGTTCCTGGGCAAGCACAGATCCCCAGTGCTGTTGTGCCTGTGCATACGCTGCACGGGGACAGTGAAGAGCAACAAGAGCTTTCAGGGCTGGCACCTTCCTTGTGGGACAAGGAGCCGGACGTTTGCCTTTTCCGTAAGAGGATCTGCTGAGAACGAACACCGTGAGGTGTACCGTTCCTGTCTAAGTACAGATCCCCAGTGCTGTTGTGCCTGGGGATAGGGTGCACGGGGACAGTGAAGAGCAGCAAGAGCTTTCAGGGCTGGCACCTTCCTTGTGGGACAAGGAGCCGGACGTTTGCCTTTTCGGAAAATTGCAATGCCGAGAACGGACACCGTGAGGTGTACCGTTCCTGTCTAAGTACAGATTCCCAAAGCTGTTGTGCCTGTGGATAGGGTGCACGGGGACAGTGAAGAGCAGCAAGAGCTTTCAGGGCTGGCACCTTCCTTGTGGGACAAGGAGCCTGACGTTTGCCTTATCGGAAAGAGGCTCTGCTGAGAACGAACACCGTGAGGTGTACCGTTCCTGTCTAAGTACAGATTCCCAAGGCTGTTGTGCCTGTGGATAGGGTGCACGGGGACAGTGAAGAGCAGCAAGAGCTTTCAGGGCTGGCACCTTCCTTGTGGGACAAGGAGCCGGACGTTTGCCTTTTCCGTAAGAGGCTCTGCTGAGAACGAACACCGTGAGGTGTACCGTTCCTGGGCAAGCAGAGTTCCCCAGTTCTGTTGTGCCTGTGCATAGGCTGCACGGGGACAGTGAAGAGCAGCAAGAGCTTTCAGGGCTGGCACCTTCCTTGTGGGACAAGGAGCCGGACGTTTGCCTTTTCGGTAAGAGGCTCTGCTGAGAACGAACGCCATGAGGTAACCGTTCCTGGGCAAGCACAGATCCCCAGTGCTGTTGTGCCTGTGCATAGGCTGCACGGGGACAGTGAAGAGCAGCAAGAGCTTTCAGGGCTGGCACCTTCCTTATGGGACAAGGAGCCGGACGTTTGCCTTTTCGGTAAGAGGCTCTGCTGAGAACGAACACCGTGAGGTGTACCGTTCCTGTCTAAGTACAGATTCCCAAAGCTGTTGTGCCTGTGGTTAGGGTGCACGGGGACAGTGAAGAGCAGCAAGAGCTTTCAGGGCTGGCACCTTTCTTGTGGGACAAGGAGCCGAACGTTTGCCTTTTCGGTAAGAGGCTCTGCTGAGAACGAACACCGTGAGGTGTACCGTTCCTGTCTAAGTACAGATCCCCAGTGCCGTTGTGCCTGGGGATAGGGTGCACGGGGACAGTGAAGAGCAGCAAGAGCTTTCAGGGCTGGCACATTCCTTGTGGGACAAGGAGCCGGACGTTTGCCTTTTCGGAAAATTGCAATGCCGAGAACGGACACCGTGAGGTGTACCGTTCCCGGGCAAGCACAGATCCCCAGTGCTGTTGTGCCTGTGCATAGGCTGCACGGGGACAGTGAAGAGCAGCAAGAGCTTTCAGGGCTGGCACCTTCCTTGTGGGACAAGTAGCCTGACGTTTGCCTTATCGGAAAGAGGCTCTGCTGAGAACGAACACCGTGAGCTGTACCGTTCCTGTCTAAGTACAGATTCCCAAGGCTGTTGTGCCTGTGGATAGGGTGCACGGGGACAGTGAAGAGCAGCAAGAGCTTTCAGGGCTGGCACCTTCCTTGTGGGACAAGGAGCCGGACGTTTGCCTTTTCGGTAAGAGGCTCTGCTGAGAACGAACGCCATGAGGTAACCGTTCCTGGGCAAGCACAGATCCCCAGTGCTGTTGTGCCTGTGCATAGGCTGCACGGGGACAGTGAAGAGCAGCAAGAGCTTTCAGGGCTGGCACCTTCCTTATGGGACAAGGAGCCGGACGTTTGCCTTTTCGGTAAGAGGCTCTGCTGAGAACGAACACCGTGAGGTGTACCGTTCCTGTCTAAGTACAGATTCCCAAAGCTGTTGTGCCTGTGGTTAGGGTGCACGGGGACAGTGAAGAGCAGCAAGAGCTTTCAGGGCTGGCACCTTCCTTGTGGGACAAGGAGCCGGACGTTTGCCTTTTCGGAAGGAGCGTCTGCCGAGTACAAGCGCCGTGAGATGTGCAGCCTGTGGGCAAGCACAGATCCCCAGTGCTGTTGTGCCTGTGCATAGGGTGCACGGGGACAGTGAAGAGCAGCAAGAGCTTTCAGGGCTGGCACCTTCCTTGTGGGACAAGGAGCCGGACGTTTGCCTTTTCGGAAAGAGGCTCTGCTGAGAACGAACACCGTGAGGTGTACCGTTCCTGGGCAAGCACAGATCCCCAGTGCTGTTGTGCCTGTGCATAGGCTGCACGGGGACAGTGAAGAGCAGCAAGAGCTTTCAGGGCTGGCACCTTCCTTGTGGGACAAGGAGCCGGACGTTTGCCTTTTCGGAAAGAGGCTCTGCTGAGAACGAACACCGTGAGGTGTACCGTTTCTGTCTAAGTAGAGATTCCCAAAGCTGTTGTGCCTGTGGATAGGGTGCACGGGGACAGTGAAGAGCAGCAAGAGCTTTCAGGGCTGGCACCTTCCTTGTGGGACAAGGAGCCGGACGTTTGCCTTTTCGGAAGGAGCGTCTGCCGAGTACAAGCGCTGTGAGATGTGCAGCCTGTGGGCAAGCACAGATCCCCAGTGCTGTTGTGCCTGTGCATAGGCTGCACGGGGACAGTGAAGAGCAGCAAGAGCTTTCAGGGCTGGCACCTTCCTTGTGGGACAAGGAGCCGGACGTTTGCCTTTTCAGAAGGAGCGTCTGCCGAGTACAAGCGCCGTGAGATGTGCAGCCTGTGGGCAAGCACAGATCCCCAGTGCTGTTGTGCCTGTGCATAGGCTGCACGGGGACAGTGAAGAGCAGCAAGAGCTTTCAGGGCTGGCACCTTCCTTGTGGGACAAGCAGCAGGTCGTTTGCCTTTTCGGTAAGAGGCTCTGCTGAGAACGAACACCGTGAGGTGTACCGTTCCTGGGCAAGCACAGATCCCCAGTGCTGTTGTGCCTGTGCATAGGCTGCACGGGGACAGTGAAGAGCAGCAAGAGCTTTCAGGGCTGGCACCTTCCTTGTGGGACAAGGAGCCTGACGTTTGCCTTTTCGGTAAGAGGCTCTGCTGAGAACGAACACCGTGAGGTGTACCGTTCCTGTCTAAGTACAGATTCCCAAAGCTGTTGTGCCTGTAGATAGGGTGCACGGGGACAGTGAAGAGCAGCAAGAGCTTTCAGGGCTGTCACCTTCCTTGTGGGACAAGGAGCCGGACGTTTGCCTTTTCCGTAAGAGGATCTGCTGAGAACGAACACCGTGAGGTGTACCGTTCCTGTCTAAGTACAGATTCCCAGTGCTGTTGTGCCTGTGCATAGGCTGCACGGGGACAGTGAAGAGCAGCAAGAGCTTTCAGGGCTGGCACCTTCCTTGTGGGACAAGGAGCCGGACGTTTGCATTTTCGGAAAATTGCAATGCCGAGAACGGACACCGTGAGGTGTACCGTTCCTGGGCAAGCACAGATCCCCAGTGCTGTTGTGCCTGTGCATAGGCTGCACGGGGACAGTGAAGAGCAGCAAGAGCTTTCAGGGCTGGCACCTTCCTTGTGGGACAAGGAGCCGGACGTTTGCCTTTTCAGAAAATTGCAATGCCGAGAACGGACACCGTGAGGTGTAACGTTCCTGCGCAAGCACAGATCCCCAGTGCTGTTGTGCCTGTGCATAGGCTGCACGGGGACAGTGAAGAGCAGCAAGAGCTTTCAGGGCTGGCACCTTCCTTGTGGGACAAGGAGCCTGACGTTTGCCTTATCGGAAAGAGGCTCTGCTGAGAACGAACACCATGAGGTGTACCGTTCCTGGGCAAGCACAGATCCCCAGTGCTGTTGTGCCTGTGCATATGCTGCACGGGGACAGTGAAGAGCAGCAAGAGCTTTCAGGGCTGGCACCTTCCTTGTGGGACAAGGAGCCGGACGTTTGCCTTTTCGGAAAGAGGCTCTGCTGAGAACGAACACCGTGAGGTGTACTGTTCCTGGGCAAGCACAGATCCCCAGTGCTGTTGTGCCTGTGCATAGGGTGCACGGGGACAGTGAAGAGCAGCAAGAGCTTTCTGGGCTGGCACCTTCCTTGTGGGACAAGGAGACGGACGTTTGCCTTTTCGAAAGTAGCGTCTGCAGAGTACAAGCGCCGTGAGATGTGCAGCCTGTGGGCAAGCAGAGATCCCCAGTGCTGTTGTGCCTGTGCATAGGCTGCACGGGGACAGTGAAGAGCAGCAAGAGCTTTCAGGGCTGGCACCTTCCTTGTGGGACAAGGAGCCGGACGTTTGCCTTTTCGGAAAATTGCAATGCCGAGAACGGACACCGTGAGGTGTAACGTTCCTGCGCAAGCACAGATCCCCAGTGCTGTTGTGCCTGTGCATAGGCTACACGGGGACAGTGAAGAGCAGCAAGAGCTTTCAGGGCTGGCACCTTCCTTGTGGGACAAGGAGCCGGACGTTTGCCTTTTTGGAAAATTGCAATGCCGAGAACGGACACCGTGAGGTGTACCGTTCCTGTCTAAGTACAGATTCCCAGTGCTGTTGTCCTTGTGGATACGGTGCACGGGGACAGTGAAGAGCAGCAAGAGCTTTCAGGGCTGGCACCTTTCTTGTGGGACAAGGAGCCGGACGTTTGCCTTTTCAGAAGGAGCGTCTGCCGAGTACAAGCGCCGTGAGATGTGCAGCCTGTGGGCAAGCACAGATCCCCAGTGCTGTTGTGCCTGTGCATAGGCTGCACGGGGACAGTGAAGAGCAGCAAGAGCTTTCAGGGCTGGCACCTTCCTTGTGGGACAAGCAGCAGGTCGTTTGCCTTTTCGGTAAGAGGCTCTGCTGAGAACGAACACCGTGAGGTGTACCGTTCCTGGGCAAGCACAGATCCCCAGTGCTGTTGTGCCTGTGCATAGGCTGCACGGGGACAGTGAAGAGCAGCAAGAGCTTTCAGGGCTGGCACCTTCCTTGTGGGACAAGGAGCCGGACGTTTGCCTTTTCAGAAAATTGCAATGCCGAGAACGGACACCGTGAGGTGTAACGTTCCTGCGCAAGCACAGATCCCCAGTGCTGTTGTGCCTGTGCATAGGGTGCACGGGGACAGTGAAGAGCAGCAAGAGCTTTCAGGGCTGGCACCTTCCTTGTGGGACAAGGAGCCTGACGTTTGCCTTATCGGAAAGAGGCTCTGCTGAGAACGAACACCATGAGGTGTACCGTTCCTGGGCAAGCACAGATCCCCAGTGCTGTTGTGCCTGTGCATACGCTGCACGGGGACAGTGAAGAGCAACAAGAGCTTTCAGGGCTGGCACCTTCCTTGTGGGACAAGGAGCCGGACGTTTGCCTTTTCCGTAAGAGGATCTGCTGAGAACGAACACCGTGAGGTGTACCGTTCCTGTCTAAGTACAGATCCCCAGTGCTGTTGTGCCTGGGGATAGGGTGCACGGGGACAGTGAAGAGCAGCAAGAGCTTTCAGGGCTGGCACCTTCCTTGTGGGACAAGGAGCCGGACGTTTGCCTTTTCGGAAAATTGCAATGCCGAGAACGGACACCGTGAGGTGTACCGTTCCTGTCTAAGTACAGATTCCCAAAGCTGTTGTGCCTGTGGATAGGGTGCACGGGGACAGTGAAGAGCAGCAAGAGCTTTCAGGGCTGGCACCTTCCTTGTGGGACAAGGAGCCTGACGTTTGCCTTATCGGAAAGAGGCTCTGCTGAGAACGAACACCGTGAGGTGTACCGTTCCTGTCTAAGTACAGATTCCCAAGGCTGTTGTGCCTGTGGATAGGGTGCACGGGGACAGTGAAGAGCAGCAAGAGCTTTCAGGGCTGGCACCTTCCTTGTGGGACAAGGAGCCGGACGTTTGCCTTTTCCGTAAGAGGCTCTGCTGAGAACGAACACCGTGAGGTGTACCGTTCCTGGGCAAGCAGAGTTCCCCAGTTCTGTTGTGCCTGTGCATAGGCTGCACGGGGACAGTGAAGAGCAGCAAGAGCTTTCAGGGCTGGCACCTTCCTTGTGGGACAAGGAGCCGGACGTTTGCCTTTTCGGTAAGAGGCTCTGCTGAGAACGAACGCCATGAGGTAACCGTTCCTGGGCAAGCACAGATCCCCAGTGCTGTTGTGCCTGTGCATAGGCTGCACGGGGACAGTGAAGAGCAGCAAGAGCTTTCAGGGCTGGCACCTTCCTTATGGGACAAGGAGCCGGACGTTTGCCTTTTCGGTAAGAGGCTCTGCTGAGAACGAACACCGTGAGGTGTACCGTTCCTGTCTAAGTACAGATTCCCAAAGCTGTTGTGCCTGTGGTTAGGGTGCACGGGGACAGTGAAGAGCAGCAAGAGCTTTCAGGGCTGGCACCTTTCTTGTGGGACAAGGAGCCGAACGTTTGCCTTTTCGGTAAGAGGCTCTGCTGAGAACGAACACCGTGAGGTGTACCGTTCCTGTCTAAGTACAGATCCCCAGTGCCGTTGTGCCTGGGGATAGGGTGCACGGGGACAGTGAAGAGCAGCAAGAGCTTTCAGGGCTGGCACCTTCCTTGTGGGACAAGGAGCCGGACGTTTGCCTTTTCGGAAAATTGCAATGCCGAGAACGGACACCGTGAGGTGTACCGTTCCCGGGCAAGCACAGATCCCCAGTGCTGTTGTGCCTGTGCATAGGCTGCACGGGGACAGTGAAGAGCAGCAAGAGCTTTCAGGGCTGGCACCTTCCTTGTGGGACAAGTAGCCTGACGTTTGCCTTATCGGAAAGAGGCTCTGCTGAGAACGAACACCGTGAGCTGTACCGTTCCTGTCTAAGTACAGATTCCCAAGGCTGTTGTGCCTGTGGATAGGGTGCACGGGGACAGTGAAGAGCAGCAAGAGCTTTCAGGGCTGGCACCTTCCTTGTGGGACAAGGAGCCGGACGTTTGCCTTTTCGGTAAGAGGCTCTGCTGAGAACGAACGCCATGAGGTAACCGTTCCTGGGCAAGCACAGATCCCCAGTGCTGTTGTGCCTGTGCATAGGCTGCACGGGGACAGTGAAGAGCAGCAAGAGCTTTCAGGGCTGGCACCTTCCTTATGGGACAAGGAGCCGGACGTTTGCCTTTTCGGTAAGAGGCTCTGCTGAGAACGAACACCGTGAGGTGTACCGTTCCTGTCTAAGTACAGATTCCCAAAGCTGTTGTGCCTGTGGTTAGGGTGCACGGGGACAGTGAAGAGCAGCAAGAGCTTTCAGGGCTGGCACCTTCCTTGTGGGACAAGGAGCCGGACGTTTGCCTTTTCGGTAAGAGGCTCTGCTGAGAACGAACACCGTGAGGTGTACCGTTCCTGTCTAAGTACAGATTCCCAGTGCTGTTGTGCCTGGGGATAGGGTGCACGGGGACAGTGAAGAGCAGCAAGAGCTTTCAGGGCTGGCACATTCCTTGTGGGACAAGGAGCCGGACGTTTGCCTTTTCGGAAAGAGGCTCTGCTGAGAACGGACACCGTGAGGTGTACTGTTCCTGGGCAAGCACAGATCCCCAGTGCTGTTGTGCCTGTGCATACGCTGCACGGGGACAGTGAAGAGCAGCAAGAGCTTTCAGGGCTGGCACCTTCCTTGTGGGACAAGGAGCCAGACGTTTGCCTTATCGGAAAGAGGCTCTGCTGAGAACGAACACCGTGAGGTGTACCGTTCCTGTCTAAGTACAGATTCCCAAAGCTGTTGTGCCTGTAGATAGGGTGCACGGGGACAGTGAAGAGCAGCAAGAGCTTTCAGGGCTGGCACCTTCCTTGTGGGACAAGGAGCCGGACGTTTGCCTTTTCGGAAGGAGCGTCTGCCGAGTACAAGCGCCGTGAGATGTGCAGCCTGTGGGCAAGCACAGATCCCCAGTGCTGTTGTGCCTGTGCATAGGCTGCACGGGGACAGTGAAGAGCAGCAAGAGCTTTCAGGGCTGGCACCTTCCTTGTGGGACAAGGAGCCGGACGTTTGCCTTTTCGGAAAGACGCTCTACTGAGAACGAACACCGTGAGGTGTACTGTTCCTGGGTAAGCACAGATCCCCAGTGCTGTTGTGCCTGTGGATAGGCTGCACGGGGACAGTGAAGAGCAGCAAGAGCTTTCAGGGCTGGCACCTTCCTTATGGGACAAGGAGCCGGACGTTTGCCTTTTCGGTAAGAGGCTCTGCTGAGAACGAACACCGTGAGGTGTACCGTTCCTGTCTAAGTACAGATCCCCAGTGCCGTTGTGCCTGGGGATAGGGTGCACGGGGACAGTGAAGAGCAGCAAGAGCTTTCAGGGCTGGCACATTCCTTGTGGGACAAGGAGCCGGACGTTTGCCTTTTCGGAAAATTGCAATGCCGAGAACGGACACCGTGAGGTGTACCGTTCCCGGGCAAGCACAGATCCCCAGTGCTGTTGTGCCTGTGCATAGGCTGCACGGGGACAGTGAAGAGCAGCAAGAGCTTTCAGGGCTGGCACCTTCCTTGTGGGACAAGTAGCCTGACGTTTGCCTTATCGGAAAGAGGCTCTGCTGAGAACGAACACCGTGAGCTGTACCGTTCCTGTCTAAGTACAGATTCCCAAGGCTGTTGTGCCTGTGGATAGGGTGCACGGGGACAGTGAAGAGCAGCAAGAGCTTTCAGGGCTGGCACCTTCCTTGTGGGACAAGGAGCCGGACGTTTGCCTTTTCGGAAAGAGGCTCTGCTGAGAACGGACACCGTGAGGTGTACCGTTCCTGGGCAAGCACAGATCCCCAGTGCTGTTGTGCCTGTGCATAGGCTGCACGGGGACAGTGAAGAGCAACAAGAGCTTTCAGGGCTGGCACCTTCCTTGTGGGACAAGGAGCCAGACGTTTGCCTTTTCGGAAAGAGGCTCTGCTGAGAACGAACACCGTGAGGTGTACCGTTTCTGTCTAAGTAGAGATTCCCAAAGCTGTTGTGCCTGTGGATAGGGTGCACGGGGACAGTGAAGAGCAGCAAGAGCTTTCAGGGCTGGCACCTTCCTTGTGGGACAAGGAGCCGGACGTTTGCCTTTTCAGAAGGAGCGTCTGCCGAGTACAAGCGCCGTGAGATGTGCAGCCTGTGGGCAAGCACAGATCCCCAGTGCTGTTGTGCCTGTGCATAGGCTGCACGGGGACAGTGAAGAGCAGCAAGAGCTTTCAGGGCTGGCACCTTCCTTGTGGGACAAGGAGCCGGACGTTTGCCTTTTCAGAAGGAGCGTCTGCCGAGTACAAGCGCCGTGAGATGTGCAGCCTGTGGGCAAGCACAGATCCCCAGTGCTGTTGTGCCTGTGCATAGGCTGCACGGTGACAGTGAAGAGCAGCAAGAGCTTTCAGGGCTGGCACCTTCCTTGTGGGACAAGGAGCCGGACGTTTGCCTTTTCGGTAAGAGGCTCTGCTGAGAACGAACGCCATGAGGTAACCGTTCCTGGGCAAGCACAGATCCCCAGTGCTGTTGTGCCTGTGCATAGGCTGCACGGGGACAGTGAAGAGCAGCAAGAGCTTTCAGGGCTGGCACCTTCCTTATGGGACAAGGAGCCGGACGTTTGCCTTTTCGGTAAGAGGCTCTGCTGAGAACGAACACCGTGAGGTGTACCGTTCCTGTCTAAGTACAGATTCCCAAAGCTGTTGTGCCTGTGGTTAGGGTGCACGGGGACAGTGAAGAGCAGCAAGAGCTTTCAGGGCTGGCACCTTCCTTGTGGGACAAGGAGCCGGACGTTTGCCTTTTCGGTAAGAGGCTCTGCTGAGAACGAACACCGTGAGGTGTACCGTTCCTGTCTAAGTACAGATTCCCAAAGCTGTTGTGCCTGTAGATAGGGTGCACGGGGACAGTGAAGAGCAGCAAGAGCTTTCAGGGCTGGCACCTTCCTTGTGGGACAAGGAGCCGGACGTTTGCCTTTTCGGAAGGAGCGTCTGCCGAGTACAAGCGCCGTGAGATGTGCAGCCTGTGGGCAAGCACAGATCCCCAGTGCTGTTGTGCCTGTGCATAGGCTGCACGGGGACAGTGAAGAGCAGCAAGAGCTTTCAGGGCTGGCACCTTCCTTGTGGGACAAGGAGCCTGACGTTTGCCTTATCGGAAAGAGGCTCTGCTGAGAACGAACACCATGAGGTGTACCGTTCCTGGGCAAGCACAGATCCCCAGTGCTGTTGTGCCTGTGCATAGGCTGCACGGGGACAGTGAAGAGCAGCAAGAGCTTTCAGGGCTGGCACCTTCCTTGTGGGACAAGGAGCCGGACGTTTGCCTTTTCGGAAAGAGGCTCTGCTGAGAACGAACACCGTGAGGTGTACTGTTCCTGGGCAAGCACAGATCCCCAGTGCTGTTGTGCCTGTGCATAGGCTGCACGGGGACAGTGAAGAGCAGCAAGAGCTTTCAGGGCTGGCACCTTCCTTGTGGGACAAGGAGACGGACGTTTGCCTTTTCGAAAGTAGCGTCTGCAGAGTACAAGCGCCGTGAGATGTGCAGCCTGTGGGCAAGCAGAGATCCCCAGTGCTGTTGTGCCTGTGCATAGGCTGCACGGGGACAGTGAAGAGCAGCAAGAGCTTTCAGGGCTGGCACCTTCCTTGTGGGACAAGGAGCCGGACGTTTGCCTTTTCGGAAAATTGCAATGCCGAGAACGGACACCGTGAGGTGTAACGTTCCTGCGCAAGCACAGATCCCCAGTGCTGTTGTGCCTGTGCATAGGCTGCACGGGGACAGTGAAGAGCAGCAAGAGCTTTCAGGGCTGGCACCTTCCTTGTGGGACAAGGAGCCGGACGTTTGCCTTTTTGGAAAATTGCAATGCCGAGAACGGACACCGTGAGGTGTACCGTTCCTGTCTAAGTACAGATTCCCAGTGCTGTTGTCCTTGTGGATACGGTGTACGGGGACAGTGAAGAGCAGCAAGAGCTTTCAGGGCTGGCACCTTTCTTGTGGGACAAGGAGCCGGACGTTTGCCTTTTCAGAAGGAGCTTCTTCCGAGTACAAGCGCCGTGAGATGTGCAGCCTCTGGGCAAGCAGAGATCCCCAGTGCTGTTGTGCCTGTGCATAGGCTGCACGGGGACAGTGAAGAGCAGCAAGAGCTTTCAGGGCTGGCACCTTCCTTGTGGGACAAGGAGCCGGACGTTTGCCTTTTCGGTAATAGGCTCTGCTGAGAACGAACACCGTGAGGTGTACCGTTCCTGGGCAAGCACAGATCCCCAGTGCTGTTGTGCCTGTGCATAGGCTGCACGGGGACAGTGAAGAGCAGCAAGAGCTTTCAGGGCTGGCACCTTCCTTGTGGGACAAGGAGCCGGACATTTGCCTTTTCGGTAAGAGGCTCTGCTGAGAACGAACACCGTGAGGTGTACCCTTACTGTCTAAGTACAGATTCCCAAAGCTGTTGTGCCTGTAGATACTGTGCACGGGGACAGTGAAGAGCAGCAAGAGCTTTCAGGGCTGGCACCTTCCTTGTGGGACAAGGAGCCGGACGTTTGCCTTTTCAGAAGGAGCGTCTGCCGAGTACAAGCGCCGTGAGATGTGCAGCCTGTGGGCAAGCACAGATCCCCAGTGCTGTTGTGCCTGTGCATAGGGTGCACGGGGACAGTGAAGAGCAGCAAGAGCTTTCAGGGCTGGCACCTTCCTTGTGGGACAAGGAGACGGACGTTTGCCTTTTCGGAAAGAGGCTCTGCTGAGAACGAACACCGTGAGGTGTACCGTTCCTGGGCAAGCACAGATCCCCAGTGCTGTTGTGCCTGTGCATAGGCTGCACGGGGACAGTGAAGAGCAGCAAGAGCTTTCAGGGCTGGCACCTTCCTTGTGGGACAAGGAGCCGGACGTTTGCCTTTTCGGAAGGAGCGTCTGCCGAGTACAAGCGCTGTGAGATGTGCAGCCTGTGGGCAAGCACAGATCCCCAGTGCTGTTGTGCCTGTGCATAGGCTGCACGGGGACAGTGAAGAGCAGCAAGAGCTTTCAGGGCTGGCACCTTCCTTGTGGGACAAGGAGACGGACGTTTGCCTTTTCGAAAGTAGCGTCTGCAGAGTACAAGCGCCGTGAGATGTGCAGCCTGCGGGCAAGCAGAGATCCCCAGTGCTGTTGTGCCTGTGCATAGGCTGCACGGGGACAGTGAAGAGCAGCAAGAGCTTTCAGGGCTGGCACCTTCCTTGTGGGACAAGGAGCCGGACGTTTGCCTTTTCGGAAAATTGCAATGCCGAGAACGGACACCGTGAGGTGTAACGTTCCTGCGCAAGCACAGATCCCCAGTGCTGTTGTGCCTGTGCATAGGCTGCACGGGGACAGTGAAGAGCAGCAAGAGCTTTCAGGGCTGGCACCTTCCTTGTGGGACAAGGAGCCGGACGTTTGCCTTTTTGGAAAATTGCAATGCCGAGAACGGACACCGTGAGGTGTACCGTTCCTGTCTAAGTAGAGATTCCCAAAGCTGTTGTGCCTGTGGATAGGGTGCACGGGGACAGTGAAGAGCAGCAAGAGCTTTCAGGGCTGGCACCTTCCTTGTGGGACAAGGAGCCGGACGTTTGCCTTTTCAGAAGGAGCGTCTGCCGAGTACAAGCGCCGTGAGATGTGCAGCCTGTGGGCAAGCACAGATCCCCAGTGCTGTTGTGCCTGTGCATAGGCTGCACGGGGACAGTGAAGAGCAGCAAGAGCTTTCAGGGCTGGCACCTTCCTTGTGGGACAAGGAGCCGGACGTTTGCCTTTTCAGAAGGAGCGTCTGCCGAGTACAAGCGCCGTGAGATGTGCAGCCTGTGGGCAAGCACAGATCCCCAGTGCTGTTGTGCCTGTGCATAGGCTGCACGGTGACAGTGAAGAGCAGCAAGAGCTTTCAGGGCTGGCACCTTCCTTGTGGGACAAGGAGCCGGACGTTTGCCTTTTCGGTAAGAGGCTCTGCTGAGAACGAACGCCATGAGGTAACCGTTCCTGGGCAAGCACAGATCCCCAGTGCTGTTGTGCCTGTGCATAGGCTGCACGGGGACAGTGAAGAGCAGCAAGAGCTTTCAGGGCTGGCACCTTCCTTATGGGACAAGGAGCCGGACGTTTGCCTTTTCGGTAAGAGGCTCTGCTGAGAACGAACACCGTGAGGTGTACCGTTCCTGTCTAAGTACAGATTCCCAAAGCTGTTGTGCCTGTGGTTAGGGTGCACGGGGACAGTGAAGAGCAGCAAGAGCTTTCAGGGCTGGCACCTTCCTTGTGGGACAAGGAGCCGGACGTTTGCCTTTTCGGTAAGAGGCTCTGCTGAGAACGAACACCGTGAGGTGTACCGTTCCTGTCTAAGTACAGATTCCCAAAGCTGTTGTGCCTGTAGATAGGGTGCACGGGGACAGTGAAGAGCAGCAAGAGCTTTCAGGGCTGGCACCTTCCTTGTGGGACAAGGAGCCGGACGTTTGCCTTTTCGGAAGGAGCGTCTGCCGAGTACAAGCGCCGTGAGATGTGCAGCCTGTGGGCAAGCACAGATCCCCAGTGCTGTTGTGCCTGTGCATAGGCTGCACGGGGACAGTGAAGAGCAGCAAGAGCTTTCAGGGCTGGCACCTTCCTTGTGGGACAAGGAGCCTGACGTTTGCCTTATCGGAAAGAGGCTCTGCTGAGAACGAACACCATGAGGTGTACCGTTCCTGGGCAAGCACAGATCCCCAGTGCTGTTGTGCCTGTGCATAGGCTGCACGGGGACAGTGAAGAGCAGCAAGAGCTTTCAGGGCTGGCACCTTCCTTGTGGGACAAGGAGCCGGACGTTTGCCTTTTCGGAAAGAGGCTCTGCTGAGAACGAACACCGTGAGGTGTACTGTTCCTGGGCAAGCACAGATCCCCAGTGCTGTTGTGCCTGTGCATAGGCTGCACGGGGACAGTGAAGAGCAGCAAGAGCTTTCAGGGCTGGCACCTTCCTTGTGGGACAAGGAGACGGACGTTTGCCTTTTCGAAAGTAGCGTCTGCAGAGTACAAGCGCCGTGAGATGTGCAGCCTGTGGGCAATCAGAGATCCCCAGTGCTGTTGTGCCTGTGCATAGGCTGCACGGGGACAGTGAAGAGCAGCAAGAGCTTTCAGGGCTGGCACCTTCCTTGTGGGACAAGGAGCCGGACGTTTGCCTTTTCGGAAAATTGCAATGCCGAGAACGGACACCGTGAGGTGTAACGTTCCTGCGCAAGCACAGATCCCCAGTGCTGTTGTGCCTGTGCATAGGCTGCACGGGGACAGTGAAGAGCAGCAAGAGCTTTCAGGGCTGGCACCTTCCTTGTGGGACAAGGAGCCGGACGTTTGCCTTTTTGGAAAATTGCAATGCCGAGAACGGACACCGTGAGGTGTACCGTTCCTGTCTAAGTACAGATTCCCAGTGCTGTTGTCCTTGTGGATACGGTGTACGGGGACAGTGAAGAGCAGCAAGAGCTTTCAGGGCTGGCACCTTTCTTGTGGGACAAGGAGCCGGACGTTTGCCTTTTCAGAAGGAGCTTCTTCCGAGTACAAGCGCCGTGAGATGTGCAGCCTCTGGGCAAGCAGAGATCCCCAGTGCTGTTGTGCCTGTGCATAGGCTGCACGGGGACAGTGAAGAGCAGCAAGAGCTTTCAGGGCTGGCACCTTCCTTGTGGGACAAGGAGCCGGACGTTTGCCTTTTCGGTAATAGGCTCTGCTGAGAACGAACACCGTGAGGTGTACCGTTCCTGGGCAAGCACAGATCCCCAGTGCTGTTGTGCCTGTGCATAGGCTGCACGGGGACAGTGAAGAGCAGCAAGAGCTTTCAGGGCTGGCACCTTCCTTGTGGGACAAGGAGCCGGACATTTGCCTTTTCGGTAAGAGGCTCTGCTGAGAACGAACACCGTGAGGTGTACCCTTACTGTCTAAGTACAGATTCCCAAAGCTGTTGTGCCTGTAGATACTGTGCACGGGGACAGTGAAGAGCAGCAAGAGCTTTCAGGGCTGGCACCTTCCTTGTGGGACAAGGAGCCGGACGTTTGCCTTTTCAGAAGGAGCGTCTGCCGAGTACAAGCGCCGTGAGATGTGCAGCCTGTGGGCAAGCACAGATCCCCAGTGCTGTTGTGCCTGTGCATAGGGTGCACGGGGACAGTGAAGAGCAGCAAGAGCTTTCAGGGCTGGCACCTTCCTTGTGGGACAAGGAGACGGACGTTTGCCTTTTCGGAAAGAGGCTCTGCTGAGAACGAACACCGTGAGGTGTACCGTTCCTGGGCAAGCACAGATCCCCAGTGCTGTTGTGCCTGTGCATAGGCTGCACGGGGACAGTGAAGAGCAGCAAGAGCTTTCAGGGCTGGCACCTTCCTTGTGGGACAAGGAGCCGGACGTTTGCCTTTTCGGAAGGAGCGTCTGCCGAGTACAAGCGCTGTGAGATGTGCAGCCTGTGGGCAAGCACAGATCCCCAGTGCTGTTGTGCCTGTGCATAGGCTGCACGGGGACAGTGAAGAGCAGCAAGAGCTTTCAGGGCTGGCACCTTCCTTGTGGGACAAGGAGACGGACGTTTGCCTTTTCGAAAGTAGCGTCTGCAGAGTACAAGCGCCGTGAGATGTGCAGCCTGTGGGCAAGCAGAGATCCCCAGTGCTGTTGTGCCTGTGCATAGGCTGCACGGGGACAGTGAAGAGCAGCAAGAGCTTTCAGGGCTGGCACCTTCCTTGTGGGACAAGGAGCCGGACGTTTGCCTTTTCGGAAAATTGCAATGCCGAGAACGGACACCGTGAGGTGTAACGTTCCTGCGCAAGCACAGATCCCCAGTGCTGTTGTGCCTGTGCATAGGCTGCACGGGGACAGTGAAGAGCAGCAAGAGCTTTCAGGGCTGGCACCTTCCTTGTGGGACAAGGAGCCGGACGTTTGCCTTTTTGGAAAATTGCAATGCCGAGAACGGACACCGTGAGGTGTACCGTTCCTGTCTAAGTACAGATTCCCAGTGCTGTTGTCCTTGTGGATACGGTGTACGGGGACAGTGAAGAGCAGCAAGAGCTTTCAGGGCTGGCACCTTTCTTGTGGGACAAGGAGCCGGACGTTTGCCTTTTCAGAAGGAGCTTCTTCCGAGTACAAGCGCCGTGAGATGTGCAGCCTCTGGGCAAGCAGAGATCCCCAGTGCTGTTGTGCCTGTGCATAGGCTGCACGGGGACAGTGAAGAGCAGCAAGAGCTTTCAGGGCTGGCACCTTCCTTGTGGGACAAGGAGCCGGACGTTTGCCTTTTCGGTAATAGGCTCTGCTGAGAACGAACACCGTGAGGTGTACCGTTCCTGGGCAAGCACAGATCCCCAGTGCTGTTGTGCCTGTGCATAGGCTGCACGGGGACAGTGAAGAGCAGCAAGAGCTTTCAGGGCTGGCACCTTCCTTGTGGGACAAGGAGCCGGACATTTGCCTTTTCGGTAAGAGGCTCTGCTGAGAACGAACACCGTGAGGTGTACCCTTACTGTCTAAGTACAGATTCCCAAAGCTGTTGTGCCTGTAGATACTGTGCACGGGGACAGTGAAGAGCAGCAAGAGCTTTCAGGGCTGGCACCTTCCTTGTGGGACAAGGAGCCGGACGTTTGCCTTTTCAGAAGGAGCGTCTGCCGAGTACAAGCGCCGTGAGATGTGCAGCCTGTGGGCAAGCACAGATCCCCAGTGCTGTTGTGCCTGTGCATAGGCTGCACGGGGACAGTGAAGAGCAGCAAGAGCTTTCAGGGCTGGCACCTTCCTTGTGGGACAAGGAGACGGACGTTTGCCTTTTCGGAAAGAGGCTCTGCTGAGAACGAACACCGTGAGGTGTACCGTTCCTGGGCAAGCACAGATCCCCAGTGCTGTTGTGCCTGTGCATAGGCTGCACGGGGACAGTGAAGAGCAGCAAGAGCTTTCAGGGCTGGCACCTTCCTTGTGGGACAAGGAGCCGGACGTTTGCCTTTTCGGAAGGAGCGTCTGCCGAGTACAAGCGCTGTGAGATGTGCAGCCTGTGGGCAAGCACAGATCCCCAGTGCTGTTGTGCCTGTGCATAGGCTGCACGGGGACAGTGAAGAGCAGCAAGAGCTTTCAGGGCTGGCACCTTCCTTGTGGGACAAGGAGACGGACGTTTGCCTTTTCGAAAGTAGCGTCTGCAGAGTACAAGCGCCGTGAGATGTGCAGCCTGTGGGCAAGCAGAGATCCCCAGTGCTGTTGTGCCTGTGCATAGGCTGCACGGGGACAGTGAAGAGCAGCAAGAGCTTTCAGGGCTGGCACCTTCCTTGTGGGACAAGCAGCAGGTCGTTTGCCTTTTCGGTAAGAGGCTCTGCTGAGAACGAACACCGTGAGGTGTACCGTTCCTGGGCAAGCACAGATCCCCAGTGCTGTTGTGCCTGTGCATAGGCTGCACGGGGACAGTGAAGAGCAGCAAGAGCTTTCAGGGCTGGCACCTTCCTTGTGGGACAAGGAGCCTGACGTTTGCCTTTTCGGTAAGAGGCTCTGCTGAGAACGAACACCGTGAGGTGTACCGTTCCTGTCTAAGTACAGATTCCCAAAGCTGTTGTGCCTGTAGATAGGGTGCACGGGGACAGTGAAGAGCAGCAAGAGCTTTCAGGGCTGTCACCTTCCTTGTGGGACAAGGAGCCGGACGTTTGCCTTTTCCGTAAGAGGATCTGCTGAGAACGAACACCGTGAGGTGTACCGTTCCTGTCTAAGTACAGATTCCCAGTGCTGTTGTGCCTGTGCATAGGCTGCACGGGGACAGTGAAGAGCAGCAAGAGCTTTCAGGGCTGGCACCTTCCTTGTGGGACAAGGAGCCGGACGTTTGCATTTTCGGAAAATTGCAATGCCGAGAACGGACACCGTGAGGTGTACCGTTCCTGGGCAAGCACAGATCCCCAGTGCTGTTGTGCCTGTGCATAGGCTGCACGGGACAGTGAAGAGCAGCAAGAGCTTTCAGGGCTGGCACCTTCCTTGTGGGACAAGGAGCCGGACGTTTGCCTTTTCAGAAAATTGCAATGCCGAGAACGGACACCGTGAGGTGTAACGTTCCTGCGCAAGCACAGATCCCCAGTGCTGTTGTGCCTGTGCATAGGCTGCACGGGGACAGTGAAGAGCAGCAAGAGCTTTCAGGGCTGGCACCTTCCTTGTGGGACAAGGAGCCTGACGTTTGCCTTATCGGAAAGAGGCTCTGCTGAGAACGAACACCATGAGGTGTACCGTTCCTGGGCAAGCACAGATCCCCAGTGCTGTTGTGCCTGTGCATACGCTGCACGGGGACAGTGAAGAGCAACAAGAGCTTTCAGGGCTGGCACCTTCCTTGTGGGACAAGGAGCCGGACGTTTGCCTTTTCCGTAAGAGGCTCTGCTGAGAACGAACACCGTGAGGTGTACCGTTCCTGTCTAAGTACAGATCCCCAGTGCTGTTGTGCCTGGGGATAGGGTGCACGGGGACAGTGAAGAGCAGCAAGAGCTTTCAGGGCTGGCACCTTCCTTGTGGGACAAGGAGCCGGACGTTTGCCTTTTCGGAAAATTGCAATGCCGAGAACGGACACCGTGAGGTGTAACGTTCCTGTCTAAGTACAGATTCCCAAAGCTGTTGTGCCTGTGGATAGGGTGCACGGGGACAGTGAAGAGCAGCAAGAGCTTTCAGGGCTGGCACCTTCCTTGTGGGACAAGGAGCCTGACGTTTGCCATATCGGAAAGAGGCTCTGCTGAGAACGAACACCGTGAGGTGTACCGTTCCTGTCTAAGTACAGATTCCCAAGGCTGTTGTGCCTGTGGATAGGGTGCACGGGGACAGTGAAGAGCAGCAAGAGCTTTCAGGGCTGGCACCTTCCTTGTGGGACAAGGAGCCGGACGTTTGCCTTTTCGGAAAGAGGCTCTGCTGAGAACGAACACCGTGAGGTGTACCGTTCCTGGGCAAGCAGAGTTCCCCAGTTCTGTTGTGCCTGTGCATAGGCTGCACGGGGACAGTGAAGAGCAGCAAGAGCTTTCAGGGCTGGCACCTTCCTTGTGGGACAAGGAGCCGGACGTTTGCCTTTTCGGTAAGAGGCTCTGCTGAGAACGAACGCCATGAGGTAACCGTTCCTGGGCAAGCACAGATCCCCAGTGCTGTTGTGCCTGTGCATAGGCTGCACGGGGACAGTGAAGAGCAGCAAGAGCTTTCAGGGCTGGCACCTTCCTTATGGGACAAGGAGCCGGACGTTTGCCTTTTCGGTAAGAGGCTCTGCTGAGAAAGAACACCGTGAGGTGTACCGTTCCTGTCTAAGTACAGATTCCCAAAGCTGTTGTGCCTGTGGTTAGGGTGCACGGGGACAGTGAAGAGCAGCAAGAGCTTTCAGGGCTGGCACCTTCCTTGTGGGACAAGGAGCCGGACGTTTGCCTTTTCGGTAAGAGGCTCTGCTGAGAACGAACACCGTGAGGTGTACCGTTCCTGTCTAAGTACAGATTCCCAGTGCTGTTGTGCCTGGGGATAGGGTGCACGGGGACAGTGAAGAGCAGCAAGAGCTTTCAGGGCTGGCACATTCCTTGTGGGACAAGGAGCCGGACGTTTGCCTTTTCGGAAAATTGCAATGCCGAGAACGGACACCGTGAGGTGTACCGTTCCCGGGCAAGCACAGATCCCCAGTGCTGTTGTGCCTGTGCATAGGCTGCACGGGGACAGTGAAGAGCAGCAAGAGCTTTCAGGGCTGGCACCTTCCTTGTGGGACAAGGAGCCTGACGTTTGCCTTATCGGAAAGAGGCTCTGCTGAGAACGAACACCGTGAGGTGTACCGTTCCTGTCTAAGTACAGATTCCCAAGGCTGTTGTGCCTGTGGATAGGGTGCACGGGGACAGTGAAGAGCAGCAAGAGCTTTCAGGGCTGGCACCTTCCTTGTGGGACAAGGAGCCGGACGTTTGCCTTTTCGGTAAGAGGCTCTGCTGAGAACGAACACCGTGAGGTGTACCTTTCCTGTCTAAGTAGAGATTCCCAAAGCTGTTGTGCCTGTGGATAGGGTGCACGGGGACAGTGAAGAGCAGCAAGAGCTTTCAGGGCTGGCACCTTCCTTGTGGGACAAGCAGCAGGTCGTTTGCCTTTTTGGTAAGAGGCTCTGCTGAGAACGAACACCATGAGGTGTACCGTTCCTGGGCAAGCACAGATCCCCAGTGCTGTTGTGCCTGTGCATACGCTGCACGGGGACAGTGAAGAGCGACAAGAGCTTTCAGGGCTGGCACCTTCCTTGTGGGACAAGGAGCCGGACGTTTGCCTTTTCCGTAAGAGGATCTGCTGAGAACGAACACCGTGAGGTGTACCGTTCCTGTCTAAGTACAGATCCCCAGTGCTGTTGTGCCTGGGGATAGGGTGCACGGGGACAGTGAAGAGCAGCAAGAGCTTTCAGGGCTGGCACCTTCCTTGTGGGACAAGGAGCCGGACGTTTGCCTTTTCGGAAAATTGCAATGCCGAGAACGGACACCGTGAGGTGTACCGTTCCTGTCTAAGTACAGATTCCCAAAGCTGTTGTGCCTGTGGATAGGGTGCACGGGGACAGTGAAGAGCAGCAAGAGCTTTCAGGGCTGGCACCTTCCTTGTGGGACAAGGAGCCTGACGTTTGCCTTATCGGAAAGAGGCTCTGCTGAGAACGAACACCGTGAGGTGTACCGTTCCTGTCTAAGTACAGATTCCCAAGGCTGTTGTGCCTGTGGATAGGGTGCACGGGGACAGTGAAGAGCAGCAAGAGCTTTCAGGGCTGGCACCTTCCTTGTGGGACAAGGAGCCGGACGTTTGCCTTTTCGGAAAGAGGCTCTGCTGAGAACGAACACCGTGAGGTGTACCGTTCCTGGGCAAGCAGAGTTCCCCAGTTCTGTTGTGCCTGTGCATAGGCTGCACGGGGACAGTGAAGAGCAGCAAGAGCTTTCAGGGCTGGCACCTTCCTTGTGGGACAAGGAGCCGGACGTTTGCCTTTTCGGTAAGAGGCTCTGCTGAGAACTAACGCCATGAGGTAACCGTTCCTGGGCAAGCACAGATCCCCAGTGCTGTTGTGCCTGTGCATAGGATGCACGGGGACAGTGAAGAGCAGCAAGAGCTTTCAGGGCTGGCACCTTCCTTATGGGACAAGGAGCCGGACGTTTGCCTTTTCGGTAAGAGGCTCTGCTGAGAACGAACACCGTGAGGTGTACCGTTCCTGTCTAAGTACAGATTCCCAAAGCTGTTGTGCCTGTGGTTAGGGTGCACGGGGACAGTGAAGAGCAGCAAGAGCTTTCAGGGCTGGCACCTTCCTTGTGGGACAAGGAGCCGGACGTTTGCCTTTTCGGTAAGAGGCTCTGCTGAGAACGAACACCGTGAGGTGTACCGTTCCTGTCTAAGTACAGATTCCCAGTGCTGTTGTGCCTGGGGATAGGGTGCACGGGGACAGTGAAGAGCAGCAAGAGCTTTCAGGGCTGGCACATTCCTTGTGGGACAAGGAGCCGGACGTTTGCCTTTTCGGAAAATTGCAATGCCGAGAACGGACACCGTGAGGTGTACCGTTCCCGGGCAAGCACAGATCCCCAGTGCTGTTGTGCCTGTGCATAGGCTGCACGGGGACAGTGAAGAGCAGCAAGAGCTTTCAGGGCTGGCACCTTCCTTGTGGGACAAGGAGCCTGACGTTTGCCTTATCGGAAAGAGGCTCTGCTGAGAACGAACACCGTGAGGTGTACCGTTCCTGTCTAAGTACAGATTCCCAAGGCTGTTGTGCCTGTGGATAGGGTGCACGGGGACAGTGAAGAGCAGCAAGAGCTTTCAGGGCTGGCACCTTCCTTGTGGGACAAGGAGCCGGACGTTTGCCTTTTCGGTAAGAGGCTCTGCTGAGAACGAACACCGTGAGGTGTACCTTTCCTGTCTAAGTAGAGATTCCCAAAGCTGTTGTGCCTGTGGATAGGGTGCACGGGGACAGTGAAGAGCAGCAAGAGCTTTCAGGGCTGGCACCTTCCTTGTGGGACAAGCAGCAGGTCGTTTGCCTTTTCGGTAAGAGGCTCTGCTGAGAACGAACACCATGAGGTGTACCGTTCCCGGGCAAGCACAGATCCCCAGTGCTGTTGTGCCTGTGCATAGGCTGCACGGGGACAGTGAAGAGCAGCAAGAGCTTTCAGGGCTGGCACCTTCCTTGTGGGACAAGGAGCCGGACGTTTGCCTTTTCGGAAAATTGCAATGCCGAGAACGGACACTGTGAGGTGTACCGTTCCCGGGCAAGCACAGATCCCCAGTGCTGTTGTGCCTGTGCATAGGCTGCACGGGGACAGTGAAGAGCAGCAAGAGCTTTCAGGGCTGCCACCTTCCTTGTGGGACAAGGAGCCTGACGTTTGCCTTATCGGAAAGAGGCTCTGCTGAGAACGAACACCGTGAGGTGTACCGTTCCTGTCTAAGTACAGATTCCCAAGGCTGTTGTGCCTGTGGATAGGGTGCACGGGGACAGTGAAGAGCAGCAAGAGCTTTCAGGGCTGGCACCTTCCTTGTGGGACAAGGAGCCTGACGTTTGCCTTATCGGAAAGAGGCTCTGCTGAGAACGAACACCGTGAGGTGTACCGTTCCTGTCTAAGTACAGATTCCCAAGGCTGTTGTGCCTGTGGATAGGGTGCACGGGGACAGTGAAGAGCAGCAAGAGCTTTCAGGGCTGGCACCTTCCTTGTGGGACAAGGAGCCGGACGTTTGCCTTTTCGGAAAGAGGCTCTGCTGAGAACGGACACCGTGAGGTGTACTGTTCCTGGGCAAGCACAGATCCCCAGTGCTGTTGTGCCTGTGCATAGGCTGCACGGGGACAGTGAAGAGCAGCAAGAGCTTTCAGGGCTGGCACCTTCCTTGTGGGACAAGGAGCCGGACGTTTGCCTTTTTGGAAAGAGGCTCTGCTGAGAACGAACACTGTGAGGTGTACCGTTCCTGTCTAAGTAGAGATTCCCAAAGCTGTTGTGCCTGTGGATAGGGTGCACGGGGACAGTGAAGAGCAGCAAGAGCTTTCAGGGCTGGCACCTTCCTTGTGGGACAAGGAGCCGGACGTTTGCCTTTTCGGAAAGAGGCTCTGCTGAGAACGAACACCGTGAGGTGTACTGTTCCTGGGTAAGCACAGATCCCCAGTGCTGTTGTGCCTGTGCATAGGCTGCACGGGGACAGTGAAGAGCAGCAAGAGCTTTCAGGGCTGGCACCTTCCTTGTGGGACAAGGAGCCGGACGTTTGCCTTTTCGGTAAAAGGCTCTGCTGAGAACGAACACCGTGAGGTGTACCGTTCCTGGGCAAGCACAGATTCCCAGTGCTGTTGTGCCTGGGGATAGGGTGCACGGGGACAGTGAAGAGCAGCAAGAGCTTTCAGGGCTGGCACCTTCCTTGTGGGACAAGGAGCCGGACGTTTGCCTTTTCCGTAAGAGGATCTGCTGAGAACGAACACCGTGAGGTGTACCGTTCCTGTCTAAGTACAGATTCCCAGTGCTGTTGTGCCTGTGGATACGGTGCACGGGGACAGTGAAGAGCAGCAAGAGCTTTCAGGGCTGGCACCTTCCTTGCGGGACAAGGAGCCGGACGTTTGCCTTTTCGGAAAGAGGCTCTGCTGAGAACGAACACCGTGAGGTGTACTGTTCCTGGGCAAGCACAGATCCCCAGTGCTGTTGTGCCTGTGCATAGGCTGCACGGGGACAGTGAAGAGCAGCAAGAGCTTTCAGGGCTGGCACCTTCCTTGTGGGACAAGGAGCCGGACGTTTGCCTTTTCGAAAGTAGCGTCTGCAGAGTACAAGCGCCGTGAGATCTGCAGCCTGTGGGCAAGCAGAGATCCCCAGTGCTGTTGTGCCTGTGCATAGGCTGCACGGGGACAGTGAAGAGCAGCAAGAGCTTTCAGGGCTGGCACCTTCCTTGTGGGACAAGGAGCCGGACGTTTGCCTTTTCGGAAAATTGCAATGCCGAGAACGGACACCGTGAGGTGTACCGTTCCTGCGCAAGCACAGATCCCCAGTGCTGTTGTGCCTGTGCATAGGCTGCACGGGGACAGTGAAGAGCAGCAAGAGCTTTCAGGGCTGGCACCTTCCTTGTGGGACAAGGAGCCGGACGTTTGCCTTTTTGGAAAATTGCAATGCCGAGAACGGACACCGTGAGGTGTACCGTTCCTGTCTAAGTACAGATTCCCAGTGCTGTTGTCCCTGTGGATACGGTGCACGGGGACAGTGAAGAGCAGCAAGAGCTTTCAGGGCTGGCACCTTTCTAGTGGGACAAGGAGCCGGACGTTTGCCTTTTCAGAAGGAGCTTCTTCCGAGTACAAGCGCCGTGAGATGTGCAGCCTGTGGGCAAGCAGATATCCCCAGTGCTGTTGTGCCTGTGGATAGGGTGCACGGGGACAGTGAAGAGCAGCAAGAGCTTTCAGGGCTGGCACCTTCCTTGTGGGACAAGGAGCCGGACGTTTGCCTTTTCGGTAAGAGGCTCTGCTGAGAACGAACACCGTGAGATGTACCGTTCCTGGGCAAGCACAGATCCCCAGTGCTGTTGTGCCTGTGCATAGGCTGCACGGGGACAGTGAAGAGCAGCAAGAGCTTTCAGGGCTGGCACCTTCCTTGTGGGACAAGGAGCCGGACATTTGCCTTTTCGGTAAGAGGCTCTGCTGAGAACGAACACCGTGAGGTGTACCGTTCCTGTCTAAGTACAGATTCCCAAAGCTGTTGTGCCTGTGGTTAGGGTGCACGGGGACAGTGAAGAGCAGCAAGAGCTTTCAGGGCTGGCACCTTCCTTGTGGGACAAGGAGCCGGACGTTTGCCTTTTCGGAAGGAGCGTCTGCCGAGTACAAGCGCCGTGAGATCTGCAGCCTGTGGGCAAGCACAGATCCCCAGTGCTGTTGTGCCTGTGCATAGGGTGCACGGGGACAGTGAAGAGCAGCAAGAGCTTTCAGGGCTGGCACCTTCCTTGTGGGACAAGGAGACGGACGTTTGCCTTTTTGGAAAGAGGCTCTGCTGAGAACGAACACCGTGAGGTGTACCGTTCCTGGGCAAGCACAGATCCCCAGTGCTGTTGTGCCTGTGGATAGGGTGCACGGGGACAGTGAAGAGCAGCAAGAGCTTTCAGGGCTGGCACCTTCCTTGTGGGACAAGGAGCCGGACGTTTGCCTTTTCGGAAGGAGCGTCTGCAGAGTACAAGTGCCGAGAGATGTGCAGCCTGTGGGCAAGCACAGATCCCCAGTGCTGTTGTGCCTGTGCATACGCTGCACGGGGACAGTGAAGAGCAGCAAGAGCTTTCAGGGCTGGCACCTTCCTTGTGGGACAAGGAGCCGGACGTTTGCCTTTTCGGAAAATTGCAATGCCGAGAACAGTCACCGTGAGGTGTAATGTTCCTGGGCAAGCACAGATCCCCAGTGCTGTTGTGCCTGTGCATAGGCTGCACGGGGACAGTGAAGAGCAGCAAGAGCTTTCAGGGCTGGCACCTTCCTTGTGGGACAAGGAGCCAGACGTTTGCCTTTTCGGAAAGAGGCTCTGCTGAGAACGAACACCGTGAGGTGTACCGTTTCTGTCTAAGTAGAGATTCCCAAAGCTGTTGTGCCTGTGGATAGGGTGCACGGGGACAGTGAAGAGCAGCAAGAGCTTTCAGGGCTGGCACCTTCCTTGTGGGACAAGGAGCCGGACGTTTGCCTTTTCAGAAGGAGCGTCTGCCGAGTACAAGCGCCGTGAGATGTGCAGCCTGTGGGCAAGCACAGATCCCCAGTGCTGTTGTGCCTGTGCATAGGCTGCACGGGGACAGTGAAGAGCAGCAAGAGCTTTCAGGGCTGGCACCTTCCTTGTGGGACAAGCAGCAGGTCGTTTGCCTTTTCGGTAAGAGGCTCTGCTGAGAACGAACACCGTGAGGTGTACTGTTCCTGGGCAAGCACAGATCCCCAGTGCTGTTGTGCCTGTGCATAGGCTGCACGGGGACAGTGAAGAGCAGCAAGAGCTTTCAGGGCTGGCACCTTCCTTGTGGGACAAGGAGCCGGACGTTTGCCTTTTCCGTAAGAGGCTCTGCTGAGAACGAACACCGTGAGGTGTACCGTTCCTGTCTAAGTACAGATTCCCAAAGCTGTTGTGCCTGTGGATAGGGTGCACGGGGACAGTGAAGAGCAGCAAGAGCTTTCAGGGCTGGCACCTTCCTTGTGGGACAAGGAGCCGGACGTTTGCCTTTTCCGTAAGAGGATCTGCTGAGAACGAACACCGTGAGGTGTACCGTTCCTGTCTAAGTACAGATTCCCAGTGCTGTTGTGCCTGTGCATAGGCTGCACGGGGACAGTGAAGAGCAG
Organism: Buteo buteo; assembly: GCF_964188355.1. Classification (NCBI taxonomy): domain Eukaryota; kingdom Metazoa; phylum Chordata; class Aves; order Accipitriformes; family Accipitridae; genus Buteo; species Buteo buteo. The sequence goes on from NC_134193.1 coordinate 10,029,241, forward strand.
CAAGAGCTTTCAGGGCTGGCACCTTCCTTGTGGGACAAGGAGCCGGACGTTTGCCTTTTCGGAAAATTGCAATGCCGAGAACGGACACCGTGAGGTGTACCGTTCCTGGGCAAGCACAGATCCCCAGTGCTGTTGTGCCTGTGGATAGGGTGCACGGGGACAGTGAAGAGCAGCAAGAGCTTTCAGGGCTGGCACCTTCCTTGTGGGACAAGGAGCCGGACGTTTGCCTTTTCAGAAAATTGCAATGCCGAGAACGGACACCGTGAGGTGTAACGTTCCTGCGCAAGCACAGATCCCCACTGCTGTTGTGCCTGTGCATAGGCTGCACGGGGACAGTGAAGAGCAGCAAGAGCTTTCAGGGCTGGCACCTTCCTTGTGGGACAAGGAGCCGGACGTTTGCCTTTTCCGTAAGAGGATCTGCTGAGAACGAACACCGTGAGGTGTACCGTTCCTGTCTAAGTACAGATTCCCAGTGCTGTTGTGCCTGTGCATAGGCTGCACGGGGACAGTGAAGAGCAGCAAGAGCTTTCAGGGCTGGCACATTCCTTGTGGGACAAGGAGCCGGACGTTTGCCTTTTCGGACAATTGCAATGCCGAGAACAGACACCGTGAAGTGTACCGTTCCTCGGCAAGCACAGATCCCCAGTGCTGTTGTGCCTGTGCATAGGCTGCACGGGGACAGTGAAGAGCAGCAAGAGCTTTCAGGGCTGGCACCTTCCTTGTGGGACAAGGAGCCGGACGTTTGCCTTTTCGGTAAGAGGCTCTGCTGAGAACGAACACCGTGAGGTGTACCGTTCCTGTCTAAGTACAGATTCCCAAAGCTGTTGTGCCTGTGGATAGGGTGCACGGGGACAGTGAAGAGCAGCAAGAGCTTTCAGGGCTGGCACCTTCCTTGTGGGACAAGGAGCCGGACGTTTGCCTTTTCAGAAGGAGCGTCTGCCGAGTACAAGCGCCGTGAGATCTGCAGCCTGTGGGCAAGCACAGATCCCCAGTGCTGTTGTGCCTGTGCATAGGCTGCACGGGGACAGTGAAGAGCAGCAAGAGCTTTCAGGGCTGGCACCTTCCTTGTGGGACAAGGAGCCGGACGTTTGCCTTTTCGGTAAGAGGCTCTGCTGAGAACGAACACCGTGAGGTGTACCGTTCCTGTCTAAGTACAGATTCCCAAGGCTGTTGTGCCTGTGGATAGGGTGCACGGGGACAGTGAAGAGCAGCAAGAGCTTTCAGGGCTGGCACCTTCCTTGTGGGACAAGGAGACGGACGTTTGCCTTTTCGGTAAGAGGCTCTGCTGAGAACGAACACCGTGAGGTGTACCTTTCCTGTCTAAGTAGAGATTCCCAAAGCTATTGTGCCTGTGGATAGGGTGCACGGGGACAGTGAAGAGCAGCAAGAGCTTTCAGGGCTGGCACCTTCCTTGTGGGACAAGCAGCAGGTCGTTTGCCTTTTCGGTAAGAGGCTCTGCTGAGAACGAACACCATGAGGTGTACCGTTCCTGGGCAAGCACAGATCCCCAGTGCTGTTGTGCCTGTGCATAGGCTGCACGGGGACAGTGAAGAGCAGCAAGAGCTTTCAGGGCTGGCACCTTCCTTGTGGGACAAGGAGCCGGACGTTTGCCTTTTCGGAAAATTGCAATGCCGAGAACGGACACCGTGAGGTGTACCGTTCCCGGGCAAGCACAGATCCCCAGTGCTGTTGTGCCTGTGCATAGGCTGCACGGGGACAGTGAAGAGCAGCAAGAGCTTTCAGGGCTGGCACCTTCCTTGTGGGACAAGGAGCCTGACGTTTGCCTTATCGGAAAGAGGCTCTGCTGAGAACGAACACCGTGAGGTGTACCGTTCCTGTCTAAGTACAGATTCCCAAGGCTGTTGTGCCTGTGGATAGGGTGCACGGGGACAGTGAAGAGCAGCAAGAGCTTTCAGGGCTGGCACCTTCCTTGTGGGACAAGGAGCCTGACGTTTGCCTTATCGGAAAGAGGCTCTGCTGAGAACGAACACCGTGAGGTGTACCGTTCCTGTCTAAGTACAGATTCCCAAGGCTGTTGTGCCTGTGGATAGGGTGCACGGGGACAGTGAAGAGCAGCAAGAGCTTTCAGGGCTGGCACCTTCCTTGTGGGAGAAGGAGCCGGACGTTTGCCTTTTCGGAAGGAGCGTCTGCCGAGTACAAGCGCCGTGAGATGTGCAGCCTGTGGGCAAGCACAGATCCCCAGTGCTGTTGTGCCTGTGCATAGGCTGCACGGGGACAGTGAAGAGCAGCAAGAGCTTTCAGGGCTGGCACCTTCCTTGTGGGACAAGGAGCCGGACGTTTGCCTTTTTGGAAAGAGGCTCTGCTGAGAACGAACACTGTGAGGTGTACCGTTCCTGTCTAAGTAGAGATTCCCAAAGCTGTTGTGCCTGTGGATAGGGTGCACGGGGACAGTGAAGAGCAGCAAGAGCTTTCAGGGCTGGCACCTTCCTTGTGGGACAAGGAGCCGGACGTTTGCCTTTTCCGTTAGAGGATCTGCTGAGAACGAACACCGTGAGGTGTACCGTTCCTGTCTAAGTACAGATTCCCAGTGCTGTTGTGCCTGTGGATACGGTGCACGGGGACAGTGAAGAGCAGCAAGAGCTTTCAGGGCTGGCACCTTCCTTGCGGGACAAGGAGCCGGACGTTTGCCTTTTCGGAAAGAGGCTCTGCTGAGAACGAACACCGTGAGGTGTACTGTTCCTGGGCAAGCACAGATCCCCAGTGCTGTTGTGCCTGTGCATAGGCTGCACGGGGACAGTGAAGAGCAGCAAGAGCTTTCAGGGCTGGCACCTTCCTTGTGGGACAAGGAGCCGGACGTTTGCCTTTTCGGAAAATTGCAATGCCGAGAACGGACACCGTGAGGTGTAACGTTCCTGCGCAAGCACAGATCCCCAGTGCTGTTGTGCCTGTGCATAGGCTGCACGGGGACAGTGAAGAGCAGCAAGAGCTTTCAGGGCTGGCACCTTCCTTGTGGGACAAGGAGCCGGACGTTTGCCTTTTTGGAAAATTGCAATGCCGAGAACGGACACCGTGAGGTGTACCGTTCCTGTCTAAGTACAGATTCCCAGTGCTGTTGTCCCTGTGGATACGGTGCACGGGGACAGTGAAGAGCAGCAAGAGCTTTCAGGGCTGGCACCTTTCTAGTGGGACAAGGAGCCGGTCGTTTGCCTTTTCAGAAGGAGCTTCTTCCGAGTACAAGCGCCGTGAGATGTGCAGCCTGTGGGCAAGCAGATATCCCCAGTGCTGTTGTGCCTGTGGATAGGGTGCACGGGGACAGTGAAGAGCAGCAAGAGCTTTCAGGGCTGGCACCTTCCTTGTGGGACAAGGAGCCGGACGTTTGCCTTTTCGGTAAGAGGCTCTGCTGAGAACGAACACCGTGAGGTGTACCGTTCCTGTCTAAGTACAGATTCCCAAAGCTGTTGTGCCTGTGGTTAGGGTGCACGGGGACAGTGAAGAGCAGCAAGAGCTTTCAGGGCTGGCACCTTCCTTGTGGGACAAGGAGCCGGACGTTTGCCTTTTCGGAAGGAGCGTCTGCCGAGTACAAGCGCCGTGAGATCTGCAGCCTGTGGGCAAGCACAGATCCCCAGTGCTGTTGTGCCTGTGCATAGGGTGCACGGGGACAGTGAAGAGCAGCAAGAGCTTTCAGGGCTGGCACCTTCCTTGTGGGACAAGGAGCCGGACGTTTGCCTTTTCGGAAAGAGGCTCTGCTGAGAACGAACACCGTGAGGTGTACCGTTCCTGGGCAAGCACAGATCCCCAGTGCTGTTGTGCCTGTGGATAGGGTGCACGGGGACAGTGAAGAGCAGCAAGAGCTTTCAGGGCTGGCACCTTCCTTGTGGGACAAGGAGCCGGACGTTTGCCTTTTCGGAAGGAGCGTCTGCAGAGTACAAGTGCCGAGAGATGTGCAGCCTGTGGGCAAGCACAGATCCCCAGTGCTGTTGTGCCTGTGCATACGATGCACGGGGACAGTGAAGAGCAGCAAGAGCTTTCAGGGCTGGCACCTTCCTTGTGGGACAAGGAGCCGGACGTTTGCCTTTTCGGAAAATTGCAATGCCGAGAACAGTCACCGTGAGGTGTAATGTTCCTGGGCAAGCACAGATCCCCAGTGCTGTTGTGCCTGTGCATAGGCTGCACGGGGACAGTGAAGAGCAGCAAGAGCTTTCAGGGCTGGCACCTTCCTTGTGGGACAAGGAGCCAGACGTTTGCCTTTTCGGAAAGAGGCTCTGCTGAGAACGAACACCGTGAGGTGTACCGTTTCTGTCTAAGTAGAGATTCCCAAAGCTGTTGTGCCTGTGGATAGGGTGCACGGGGACAGTGAAGAGCAGCAAGAGCTTTCAGGGCTGGCACCTTCCTTGTGGGACAAGGAGCCGGACGTTTGCCTTTTCAGAAGGAGCGTCTGCCGAGTACAAGCGCCGTGAGATGTGCAGCCTGTGGGCAAGCACAGATCCCCAGTGCTGTTGTGCCTGTGCATAGGCTGCACGGGGACAGTGAAGAGCAGCAAGAGCTTTCAGGGCTGGCACCTTCCTTGTGGGACAAGCAGCAGGTCGTTTGCCTTTTCGGTAAGAGGCTCTGCTGAGAACGAACACCGTGAGGTGTACTGTTCCTGGGCAAGCACAGATCCCCAGTGCTGTTGTGCCTGTGCATAGGCTGCACGGGGACAGTGAAGAGCAGCAAGAGCTTTCAGGGCTGGCACCTTCCTTGTGGGACAAGGAGCCGGACGTTTGCCTTTTCCGTAAGAGGCTCTGCTGAGAACGAACACCGTGAGGTGTACCGTTCCTGTCTAAGTACAGATTCCCAAAGCTGTTGTGCCTGTGGATAGGGTGCACGGGGACAGTGAAGAGCAGCAAGAGCTTTCAGGGCTGGCACCTTCCTTGTGGGACAAGGAGCCGGACGTTTGCCTTTTCGGAAGGAGCGTCTGCCGAGTACAAGCGCCGTGAGATGTGCAGCCTGTGGGCAAGCACAGATCCCCAGTGCTGTTGTGCCTGTGCATAGGCTGCACGGGGACAGTGAAGAGCAGCAAGAGCTTTCAGGGCTGGCACCTTCCTTGTGGGACAAGGAGCCGGACGTTTGCCTTTTCGGAAAGAGGCTCTGCTGAGAACGAACACCGTGAGGTGTACCGTTCCTGGGCAAGCACAGATCCCCAGTGCTGTTGTGCCTGTGGATAGGGTGCACGGGGACAGTGAAGAGCAGCAAGAGCTTTCAGGGCTGGCACCTTCCTTGTGGGACAAGGAGCCGGACGTTTGCCTTTTCGGAAGGAGCGTCTGCAGAGTACAAGTGCCGAGAGATGTGCAGCCTGTGGGCAAGCACAGATCCCCAGTGCTGTTGTGCCTGTGCATACGCTGCACGGGGACAGTGAAGAGCAGCAAGAGCTTTCAGGGCTGGCACCTTCCTTGTGGGACAAGGAGCCGGACGTTTGCCTTTTCGGAAAATTGCAATGCCGAGAACAGTCACCGTGAGGTGTAATGTTCCTGGGCAAGCACAGATCCCCAGTGCTGTTGTGCCTGTGCATAGGCTGCACGGGGACAGTGAAGAGCAGCAAGAGCTTTCAGGGCTGGCACCTTCCTTGTGGGACAAGGAGCCAGACGTTTGCCTTTTCGGAAAGAGGCTCTGCTGAGAACGAACACCGTGAGGTGTACCGTTTCTGTCTAAGTAGAGATTCCCAAAGCTGTTGTGCCTGTGGATAGGGTGCACGGGGACAGTGAAGAGCAGCAAGAGCTTTCAGGGCTGGCACCTTCCTTGTGGGACAAGGAGCCGGACGTTTGCCTTTTCAGAAGGAGCGTCTGCCGAGTACAAGCGCCGTGAGATGTGCAGCCTGTGGGCAAGCACAGATCCCCAGTGCTGTTGTGCCTGTGCATAGGCTGCACGGGGACAGTGAAGAGCAGCAAGAGCTTTCAGGGCTGGCACCTTCCTTGTGGGACAAGCAGCAGGTCGTTTGCCTTTTCGGTAAGAGGCTCTGCTGAGAACGAACACCGTGAGGTGTACTGTTCCTGGGCAAGCACAGATCCCCAGTGCTGTTGTGCCTGTGCATAGGCTGCACGGGGACAGTGAAGAGCAGCAAGAGCTTTCAGGGCTGGCACCTTCCTTGTGGGACAAGGAGCCGGACGTTTGCCTTTTCCGTAAGAGGCTCTGCTGAGAACGAACACCGTGAGGTGTACCGTTCCTGTCTAAGTACAGATTCCCAAAGCTGTTGTGCCTGTGGATAGGGTGCACGGGGACAGTGAAGAGCAGCAAGAGCTTTCAGGGCTGGCACCTTCCTTGTGGGACAAGGAGCCGGACGTTTGCCTTTTCCGTAAGAGGATCTGCTGAGAACGAACACCGTGAGGTGTACCGTTCCTGTCTAAGTACAGATTCCCAGTGCTGTTGTGCCTGTGCATAGGCTGCACGGGGACAGTGAAGAGCAGCAAGAGCTTTCAGGGCTGGCACCTTCCTTGTGGGACAAGGAGCCGGACGTTTGCCTTTTCGGAAAATTGCAATGCCGAGAACGGACACCGTGAGGTGTACCGTTCCTGGGCAAGCACAGATCCCCAGTGCTGTTGTGCCTGTGGATAGGGTGCACGGGGACAGTGAAGAGCAGCAAGAGCTTTCAGGGCTGGCACCTTCCTTGTGGGACAAGGAGCCGGACGTTTGCCTTTTCGGTAAGAGGCTCTGCTGAGAACGAACACCGTGAGGTGTACCGTTCCTGTCTAAGTACAGATTCCCAAAGCTGTTGTGCCTGTGGATAGGGTGCACGGGGACAGTGAAGAGCAGCAAGAGCTTTCAGGGCTGGCACCTTCCTTGTGGGACAAGGAGCCGGACGTTTGCCTTTTCAGAAGGAGCGTCTGCCGAGTACAAGCGCCGTGAGATCTGCAGCCTGTGGGCAAGCACAGATCCCCAGTGCTGTTGTGCCTGTGCATAGGCTGCACGGGGACAGTGAAGAGCAGCAAGAGCTTTCAGGGCTGGCACCTTCCTTGTGGGACAAGGAGCCGGACGTTTGCCTTTTCGGTAAGAGGCTCTGCTGAGAACGAACGCCATGAGGTAACCGTTCCTGGGCAAGCACAGATCCCCAGTGCTGTTGTGCCTGTGCATAGGCTGCACGGGGACAGTGAAGAGCAGCAAGAGCTTTCAGGGCTGGCACCTTCCTTATGGGACAAGGAGCCGGACGTTTGCCTTTTCGGTAAGAGGCTCTGCTGAGAACGAACACCGTGAGGTGTACCGTTCCTGTCTAAGTACAGATTCCCAAAGCTGTTGTGCCTGTGGTTAGGGTGCACGGGGACAGTGAAGAGCAGCAAGAGCTTTCAGGGCTGGCACCTTTCTTGTGGGACAAGGAGCCGGACGTTTGCCTTTTCGGTAAGAGGCTCTGCTGAGAACGAACACCGTGAGGTGTACCGTTCCTGTCTAAGTACAGATTCCCAGTGCTGTTGTGCCTGGGGATAGGGTGCACGGGGACAGTGAAGAGCAGCAAGAGCTTTCAGGGCTGGCACATTCCTTGTGGGACAAGGAGCCGGACGTTTGCCTTTTCGGAAAATTGCAATGCCGAGAACGGACACCGTGAGGTGTACCGTTCCCGGGCAAGCACAGATCCCCAGTGCTGTTGTGCCTGTGCATAGGCTGCACGGGGACAGTGAAGAGCAGCAAGAGCTTTCAGGGCTGGCACCTTCCTTGTGGGACAAGGAGCCGGACGTTTGCCTTTTCGGAAAGAGGCTCTGCTGAGAACGGACACCGTGAGGTGTACTGTTCCTGGGCAAGCACAGATCCCCAGTGCTGTTGTGCCTGTGCATAGGCTGCACGGGGACAGTGAAGAGCAGCAAGAGCTTTCAGGGCTGGCACCTTCCTTGTGGGACAAGGAGCCAGACGTTTGCCTTATCGGAAAGAGGCTCTGCTGAGAACGAACACCGTGAGGTGTACCGTTCCTGTCTAAGTACAGATTCCCAAAGCTGTTGTGCCTGTAGATAGGGTGCACGGGGACAGTGAAGAGCAGCAAGAGCTTTCAGGGCTGGCACCTTCCTTGTGGGACAAGGAGCCGGACGTTTGCCTTTTCAGAAGGAGCGTCTGCCGAGTACAAGTGCCGTGAGATGTGCAGCCTGTGGGCAAGCACAGATCCCCAGTGCTGTTGTGCCTGTGCATAGGCTGCACGGGGACAGTGAAGAGCAGCAAGAGCTTTCAGGGCTGGCACCTTCCTTGTGGGACAAGGAGCCGGACGTTTGCCTTTTCGGTAAGAGGCTCTGCTGAGAACGAACGCCATGAGGTAACCGTTCCTGGGCAAGCACAGATCCCCAGTGCTGTTGTGCCTGTGCATAGGCTGCACGGGGACAGTGAAGAGCAGCAAGAGCTTTCAGGGCTGGCACCTTCCTTATGGGACAAGGAGCCGGACGTTTGCCTTTTCGGTAAGAGGCTCTGCTGAGAACGAACACCGTGAGGTGTACCGTTCCTGTCTAAGTACAGATTCCCAAAGCTGTTGTGCCTGTGGTTAGGGTGCACGGGGACAGTGAAGAGCAGCAAGAGCTTTCAGGGCTGGCACCTTTCTTGTGGGACAAGGAGCCGGACGTTTGCCTTTTCGGTAAGAGGCTCTGCTGAGAACGAACACCGTGAGGTGTACCGTTCCTGTCTAAGTACAGATTCCCAGTGCTGTTGTGCCTGGGGATAGGGTGCACGGGGACAGTGAAGAGCAGCAAGAGCTTTCAGGGCTGGCACATTCCTTGTGGGACAAGGAGCCGGACGTTTGCCTTTTCGGAAAATTGCAATGCCGAGAACGGACACCGTGAGGTGTGCCGTTCCTGGGCAAGCACAGATCCCCAGTGCTGTTGTGCCTGTGCATAGGCTGCACGGGGACAGTGAAGAGCAGCAAGAGCTTTCAGGGCTGGCACCTTCCTTGTGGGACAAGGAGCCTGACGTTTGCCTTATCGGAAAGAGGCTCTGCTGAGAACGAACACCGTGAGCTGTACCGTTCCTGTCTAAGTACAGATTCCCAAGGCTGTTGTGCCTGTGGATAGGGTGCACGGGGACAGTGAAGAGCAGCAAGAGCTTTCAGGGCTGGCACCTTCCTTGTGGGACAAGGAGCCGGACGTTTGCCTTTTCGGAAAGAGGCTCTGCTGAGAAAGGACACCGTGAGGTGTACTGTTCCTGGGCAAGCACAGATCCCCAGTGCTGTTGTGCCTGTGCATAGGCTGCACGGGGACAGTGAAGAGCAGCAAGAGCTTTCAGGGCTGGCACCTTCCTTGTGGGACAAGGAGCCGGACGTTTGCTTTTTTGGAAAGAGGCTCTGCTGAGAACGAACACCGTGAGGTGTACCGTTCCTGTCTAAGTAGAGATTCCCAAAGCTGTTGTGCCTGTGGATAGGGTGCACGGGGACAGTGAAGAGCAGCAAGAGCTTTCAGGGCTGGCACCTTCCTTGTGGGACAAGGAGCCGGACGTTTGCCTTTTCGGAAAGAGGCTCTGCTGAGAACGAACACCGTGAGGTGTACTGTTCCTGGGTAAGCACAGATCCCCAGTGCTGTTGTGCCTGTGCATAGGCTGCACGGGGACAGTGAAGAGCAGCAAGAGCTTTCAGGGCTGGCACCTTCCTTGTGGGACAAGGAGCCGGACGTTTGCCTTTTCGGTAAAAGGCTCTGCTGAGAACGAACACCGTGAGGTGTACCGTTCCTGGGCAAGCACAGATCCCCAGTGCTGTTGTGCCTGTGCATAGGCTGCATGGGGACAGTGAAGAGCAACAAGATCTTACAGGGCTGGCACCTTCCTTGTGGGACAAGGAGCCGGACGTTTGCCTTTTCCGTAAGAGGATCTGCTGAGAACGAACACCGTGAGGTGTACCGTTCCTGTCTAAGTACAGATTCCCAGTGCTGTTGTGCCTGTGGATACGGTGCACGGGGACAGTGAAGAGCAGCAAGAGCTTTCAGGGCTGGCACCTTCCTTGCGGGACAAGGAGCCGGACGTTTGCCTTTTCGGAAAGAGGCTCTGCTGAGAACGAACACCGTGAGGTGTACCGTTCCTGTCTAAGTACAGATTCCCAGTGCTGTTGTGCCTGTGGATAGGGTGCACGGGGACAGTGAAGAGCAGCAAGAGCTTTCAGGGCTGGCACCTTCCTTGAGGGACAAGGAGCCGGACGTTTGCCTTTTCGGAAAGAGGCTCTGCTGAGAACGAACACCGTGAGGTGTACTGTTCCTGGGCAAGCACAGATCCCCAGTGCTGTTGTGCCTGTGCATAGGCTGCACGGGGACAGTGAAGAGCAGCAAGAGCTTTCAGGGCTGGCACCTTCCTTGTGGGACAAGGAGCCGGACCTTTGCCTTTTCGGAAAATTGCAATGCCGAGAACGGACACCGTGTGTGTAACGTTCCTGCGCAAGCACAGATCCCCAGTGCTGTTGTGCCTGTGCATAGGCTGCACGGGGACAGTGAAGAGCAGCAAGAGCTTTCAGGGCTGGCACCTTCCTTGTGGGACAAGGAGCCGGACGTTTGCCTTTTTGGAAAATTGCAATGCCGAGAACGGACACCGTGAGGTGTACCGTTCCTGTCTAAGTACAGATTCCCAGTGCTGTTGTCCCTGTGGATACGGTGCACGGGGACAGTGAAGAGCAGCAAGAGCTTTCAGGGCTGGCACCTTTCTTGTGGGACAAGGAGCCGGACGTTTGCCTTTTCAGAAGGAGCTTCTTCCGAGTACAAGCGCCGTGAGATGTGCAGCCTGTGGGCAAGCACAGATCCCCAGTGCTGTTGTGCCTGTGCATAGGGTGCACGGGGACAGTGAAGAGCAGCAAGAGCTTTCAGGGCTGGCACCTTCCTTGTGGGACAAGGAGCCGGACGTTTGCCTTTTCGGTAAGAGGCTCTGCTGAGAACGAACACCGTGAGGTGTACCGTTCCTGGGCAAGCACAGATCCCCAGTGCTGTTGTGCCTGTGGATAGGGTGCACGGGGACAGTGAAGAGCAGCAAGAGCTTTCAGGGCTGGCACCTTCCTTGTGGGACAAGGAGCCGGACATTTGCCTTTTCGGTAAGAGGCTCTGCTGAGAACGAACACTGTGAGGTGTACCGTTCCTGTCTAAGTAGAGATTCCCAAAGCTGTTGTGCCTGTAGATAGTGTGCACGGGGACAGTGAAGAGCAGCAAGAGCTTTCAGGGCTGGCACCTTCCTTGTGGGACAAGGAGCCGGACGTTTGCCTTTTCGGAAGGAGCGTCTGCTGAGTACAAGCGCCGTGAGATGTGCAGCCTGTGGGCAAGCACAGATCCCCAGTGCTGTTGTGCCTGTGCATAGGCTGCACGGGGACAGTGAAGAGCAGCAAGAGCTTTCAGGGCTGGCACCTTCCTTGTGGGACAAGGAGCCGGACGTTTGCCTTTTCGGTAAGAGGCTCTGCTGAGAACGAACACCGTGAGGTGTACCGTTCCTGGGCAAGCACAGATCCCCAGTGCTGTTGTGCCTGTGCATAGGCTGCACGGGGACAGTGAAGAGCAGCAAGAGCTTTCAGGGCTGGCACCTTCCTTGTGGGACAAGGAGCCGGACCTTTGCCTTTTCGGAAAATTGCAATGCCGAGAACGGACACCGTGTGTGTAACGTTCCTGCGCAAGCACAGATCCCCAGTGCTGTTGTGCCTGTGCATAGGCTGCACGGGGACAGTGAAGAGCAGCAAGAGCTTTCAGGGCTGGCACCTTCCTTGTGGGACAAGGAGCCGGACGTTTGCCTTTTTGGAAAATTGCAATGCCGAGAACGGACACCGTGAGGTGTACCGTTCCTGTCTAAGTACAGATTCCCAGTGCTGTTGTCCCTGTGGATAGGGTGCACGGGGACAGTGAAGAGCAGCAAGAGCTTTCAGGGCTGGCACCTTTCTTGTGGGACAAGGAGCCGGACGTTTGCCTTTTCAGAAGGAGCTTCTTCCGAGTACAAGCGCCGTGAGATGTGCAGCCTGTGGGCAAGCACAGATCCCCAGTGCTGTTGTGCCTGTGCATAGGGTGCACGGGGACAGTGAAGAGCAGCAAGAGCTTTCAGGGCTGGCACCTTCCTTGTGGGACAAGGAGCCGGACGTTTGCCTTTTCGGTAAGAGGCTCTGCTGAGAACGAACACCGTGAGGTGTACCGTTCCTGGGCAAGCACAGATCCCCAGTGCTGTTGTGCCTGTGCATAGGCTGCACGGGGACAGTGAAGAGCAGCAAGAGCTTTCAGGGCTGGCACCTTCCTTGTGGGACAAGGAGCCGGACATTTGCCTTTTCGGTAAGAGGCTCTGCTGAGAACGAACACCGTGAGGTGTACCGTTCCTGTCTAAGTACAGATTCCCAAAGCTGTTGTGCCTGTAGATAGTGTGCACGGGGACAGTGAAGAGCAGCAAGAGCTTTCAGGGCTGGCACCTTCCTTGTGGGACAAGGAGCCGGACGTTTGCCTTTTCGGAAGGAGCGTCTGCTGAGTACAAGCGCCGTGAGATGTGCAGCCTGTGGGCAAGCACAGATCCCCAGTGCTGTTGTGCCTGTGCATAGGCTGCACGGGGACAGTGAAGAGCAGCAAGAGCTTTCAGGGCTGGCACCTTCCTTGTGGGACAAGGAGCCGGACGTTTGCCTTTTCGGTAAGAGGCTCTGCTGAGAACGAACACCGTGAGGTGTACCGTTCCTGGGCAAGCACAGATCCCCAGTGCTGTTGTGCCTGTGGTTAGGGTGCACGGGGACAGTGAAGAGCAGCAAGAGCTTTCAGGGCTGGCACCTTCCTTGTGGGACAAGGAGCCGGACGTTTGCCTTTTCGGAAAATTGCAATGCCGAGAACGGACACCGTGAGGTGTACCATTCCTGGGCAAGCACAGATCCCCAGTGCTGTTGTGCCTGTGCATAGGCTGCACGGGGACAGTGAAGAGCAGCAAGAGCTTTCAGGGCTGGCACCTTCCTTGTGGGACAAGGAGCCGGACGTTTGCCTTTTCAGAAAATTGCAATGCCGAGAACGGACACCGTGAGGTCTAACGTTCCTGCGCAAGCACAGATCCCCAGTGCTGTTGTGCCTGTGCATAGGCTGCACGGGGACAGTGAAGAGCAGCAAGAGCTTTCAGGGCTGGCACCTTCCTTGTGGGACAAGGAGCCTGACGTTTGCCTTTTCCGTAAGAGGCTCTGCTGAGAACGAACACCGTGAGGTGTACCGTTCCTGGGCAAGCAGAGATCCCCAGTTCTGTTTTGCGTGTGCATAGGCTGCACGGGGACAGTGAAGAGCAGCAAGAGCTTTCAGGGCTGGCACCTTCCTTGTGGGACAAGGAGCCGGACGTTTGCCTTTTCCGTAAGAGGATCTGCTGAGAACGAACACCGTGAGGTGTACCGTTCCTGTCTAAGTACAGATTCCCAGTGCTGTTGTGCCTGTGGATATGGTGCACGGGGACAGTGAAGAGCAGCAAGAGCTTTCAGGGCTGGCACATTCCTTGTGGGACAAGGAGCCGGACGTTTGCCTTTTCGGAAAATTGCAATGCCGAGAACAGACACCGTGAAATGTACCGTTCCTCGGCAAGCACAGATCCCCAGTGCTGTTGTGCCTGTGCATAGGCTGCACGGGGACAGTGAAGAGCAGCAAGAGCTTTCAGGGCTGGCACCTTCCTTGTGGGACAAGGAGCCAGACGTTTGCCTTTTCGGAAAGAGGCTCTGCTGAGAACGAACACCGTGAGGTGTACCGTTACTGTCTAAGTACAGATTCCCAAAGCTGTTGTGCCTGTAGATAGTGTGCACGGGGACAGTGAAGAGCAGCAAGAGCTTTCAGGGCTGGCACCTTCCTTGTGGGACAAGGAGCCGGATGTTTGCCTTTTCGGTAAGAGGCTCTGCTGAGAACGAACACCGTGAGGTGTACCGTTCCTGTCTAAGTACAGATTCCCAAAGCTGTTGTGCCTGTGGATAGGGTGCACGGGGACAGTGAAGAGCAGCAAGAGCTTTCAGGGCTGGCACCTTCCTTGTGGGACAAGGAGCCGGACGTTTGCCTTTTCAGAAGGAGCGTCTGCCGAGTACAAGCGCCGTGAGATCTGCAGCCTGTGGGCAAGCTCAGATCCCCAGTGCTGTTGTGCCTGTGCATAGGCTGCACGGGGACAGTGAAGAGCAGCAAGAGCTTTCAGGGCTGGCACCTTCCTTGTGGGACAAGGAGCCGGACGTTTGCCTTTTCGGAAAGAGGCTCTGCTGAGAACGAACGCCATGAGGTAACCGTTCCTGGGCAAGCACAGATCCCCAGTGCTGTTGTGCCTGTGCATAGGCTGCACGGGGACAGTGAAGAGCAGCAAGAGCTTTCAGGGCTGGCACCTTCCTTATGGGACAAGGAGCCGGACGTTTGCCTTTTCGGTAAGAGGCTCTGCTGAGAACGAACACCGTGAGGTGTACCGTTCCTGTCTAAGTACAGATTCCCAAAGCTGTTGTGCCTGTGGTTAGGGTGCACGGGGACAGTGAAGAGCAGCAAGAGCTTTCAGGGCTGGCACCTTCCTTGTGGGACAAGGAGCCGGACGTTTGCCTTTTCGGTAAGAGGCTCTGCTGAGAACGAACACCGTGAGGTGTACCGTTCCTGGGCAAGCACAGATCCCCAGTGCTGTTGTGCCTGTGCATAGGCTGCACGGGGACAGTGAAGAGCAGCAAGAGCTTTCAGGGCTGGCACCTTCCTTGTGGGACAAGGAGCCTGACGTTTGCCTTATCGGAAAGAGGCTCTGCTGAGAACGAACACCATGAGGTGTACCGTTCCTGGGCAAGCACAGATCCCCAGTGCTGTTGTGCCTGTGCATAGGCTGCACGGGGACAGTGAAGAGCAGCAAGAGCTTTCAGGGCTGGCACCTTCCTTGTGGGACAAGGAGCCGGACGTTTGCCTTTTCGGAAAGAGGCTCTGCTGAGAACGAACACCGTGAGGTGTACCGTTCCTGTCTAAGTACAGATTCCCAAAGCTGTTGTGCCTGTAGATAGGGTGCACGGGGACAGTGAAGAGCAGCAAGAGCTTTCAGGGCTGGCACCTTCCTTGTGGGACAAGGAGCCGGACGTTTGCCTTTTCCGTAAGAGGATCTGCTGAGAACGAACAGCGTGAGGTGTACCGTTCCTGTCTAAGTACAGATCCCCAGTGCTGTTGTGCCTGTGGATAGGGTGCACGGGGACAGTGAAGAGCAGCAAGAGCTTTCAGGGCTGGCACCTTCCTTGTGGGACAAGGAGCCGGACGTTTGCCTTTTCGGAAAATTGCAATGCCAAGAACGGACACCGTGAGGTGTACCGTTCCTGGGCAAGCACAGATCCCCAGTGCTGTTGTGCCTGTGCATAGGCTGCACGG
Organism: Buteo buteo; assembly: GCF_964188355.1. Classification (NCBI taxonomy): domain Eukaryota; kingdom Metazoa; phylum Chordata; class Aves; order Accipitriformes; family Accipitridae; genus Buteo; species Buteo buteo. Next base: position 10,044,444 of record NC_134193.1, read on the forward strand.
GGACAGTGAAGAGCAGCAAGAGCTTTCAGGGCTGGCACCTTCCTTGTGGGACAAGGAGCCTGACGTTTGCCTTATCGGAAAGAGGCTCTGCTGAGAACGAACACCGTGAGGTGTACCGTTCCTGTCTAAGTACAGATTCCCAAGGCTGTTGTGCCTGTGGATAGGGTGCACGGGGACAGTGAAGAGCAGCAAGAGCTTTCAGGGCTGGCACCTTCCTTGTGGGACAAGGAGCCGGACGTTTGCCTTATCGCAAAGAGGCTCTGCTGAGAACGAACACCATGAGGTGTACCGTTCCTGGGCAAGCACAGATCCCCAGTGCTGTTGTGCCTGTGCATACGCTGCACGGGGACAGTGAAGAGCAGCAAGAGCTTTCAGGGCTGGCACCTTCCTTGTGGGACAAGGAGCCGGACGTTTGCCTTTTCGGTAAGAGGCTCTGCTGAGAACGAACACCGTGAGGTGTACCGTTCCTGGGCAAGCACAGATCCCCAGTGCTGTTGTGCCTGTGCATAGGCTGCACGGGGACAGTGAAGAGCAGCAAGAGCTTTCAGGGCTGGCACCTTCCTTGTGGGACAAGGAGCCTGACGTTTGCCTTATCGGAAAGAGGCTCTGCTGAGAACGAACACCATGAGGTGTACCGTTCCTGGGCAAGCACAGATCCCCAGTGCTGTTGTGCCTGTGCATAGGCTGCACGGGGACAGTGAAGAGCAGCAAGAGCTTTCAGGGCTGGCACCTTCCTTGTGGGACAAGGAGCCGGACGTTTGCCTTTTCGGAAAGAGGCTCTGCTGAGAACGAACACCGTGAGGTGTACCGTTCCTGTCTAAGTACAGATTCCCAAAGCTGTTGTGCCTGTAGATAGGGTGCACGGGGACAGTGAAGAGCAGCAAGAGCTTTCAGGGCTGGCACCTTCCTTGTGGGACAAGGAGCCGGACGTTTGCCTTTTTTCGTAAGAGGATCTGCTGAGAACGAACAGCGTGAGGTGTACCGTTCCTGTCTAAGTACAGATCCCCAGTGCTGTTGTGCCTGGGGATAGGGTGCACGGGGACAGTGAAGAGCAGCAAGAGCTTTCAGGGCTGGCACCTTCCTTGTGGGACAAGGAGCCGGACGTTTGCCTTTTCGGAAAATTGCAATGCCAAGAACGGACACCGTGAGGTGTACCGTTCCTCGGCAAGCACAGATCCCCAGTGCTGTTGTGCCTGTGCATAGGCTGCACGGGGACAGTGAAGAGCAGCAAGAGCTTTCAGGGCTGGCACCTTCCTTGTGGGACAAGGAGCCTGACGTTTGCCTTATCGGAAAGAGGCTCTGCTGAGAACGAACACCGTGAGGTGTACCGTTCCTGTCTAAGTATAGATTCCCAAGGCTGTTGTGCCTGTGGATAGGGTGCACGGGGACAGTGAAGAGCAGCAAGAGCTTTCAGGGCTGGCACCTTCCTTGTGGGACAAGGAGCCGGACGTTTGCCTTATCGCAAAGAGGCTCTGCTGAGAACGAACACCATGAGGTGTACCGTTCCTGGGCAAGCACAGATCCCCAGTGCTGTTGTGCCTGTGCATACGCTGCACGGGGACAGTGAAGAGCAGCAAGAGCTTTCAGGGCTGGCACCTTTCTTGTGGGACAAGGAGCCGGACGTTTGCCTTTTCGGTAAGAGGCTCTGCTGAGAACGAACACCGTGAGGTGTACCGTTCCTGGGCAAGCACAGATCCCCAGTGCTGTTGTGCCTGTGCATAGGCTGCACGGGGACAGTGAAGAGCAGCAAGAGCTTTCAGGGCTGGCACCTTCCTTGTGGGACAAGGAGCCTGACGTTTGCCTTTTCCGTAAGAGGCTCTGCTGAGAACGAACACCGTGAGGTGTACCGTTCCCTGTTGTGCCTGTAGATAGGGTGCACGGGGACAGTGAAGAGCAGCAAGAGCTTTCAGGGCTGGCACCTTCCTTGTGGGACAAGGAGCCGGACGTTTGCCTTTTCCGTAAGAGGATCTGCTGAGAACGAACACCGTGAGGTGTACCGTTCCTGTCTAAGTACAGATTCCCAGTGCTGTTGTGCCTGGGGATAGGGTGCACGGGGACAGTGAAGAGCAGCAAGAGCTTTCAGGGCTGGCACCTTCCTTGTGGGACAAGGAGCCGGACGTTTGCCTTTTCGGAAAATTGCAATGCCGAGAACGGACACCGTGAGGTGTACCGTTCCTCGGCAAGCACAGATCCCCAGTGCTGTTGTGCCTGTGCATAGGCTGCACGGGGACAGTGAAGAGCAGCAAGAGCTTTCAGGGCTGGCACCTTCCTTGTGGGACAAGGAGCCTGACGTTTGCCTTATCGGAAAGAGGCTCTGCTGAGAACGAACACCGTGAGGTGTACCGTTCCTGTCTAAGTACAGATTCCCAGTGCTGTTGTGCCTGGGGATAGGGTGCACGGGGACAGTGAAGAGCAGCAAGAGCTTTCAGGGCTGGCACCTTCCTTGTGGGACAAGGAGCCGGACGTTTGCCTTTTCGGTAAGAGGCTCTGCTGAGAACGAACACCGTGAGGTGTACCGTTCCTGGGCAAGCAGAGTTCCCCAGTTCTGTTGTGCCTGTGCATAGGCTGCACGGGGACAGTGAAGAGCAGCAAGAGCTTTCAGGGCTGGCACATTCCTTGTGGGACAAGGAGCCGGACGTTTGCCTTTTCCGTAAGAGGATCTGCTGAGAACGAACACCGTGAGGTGTACCGTTCCTGTCTAAGTACAGATTCCCAGTGCTGTTGTGCCTGTGGATAGGGTGCACGGGGACAGTGAAGAGCAGCAAGAGCTTTCAGGGCTGGCACATTCCTTGTGGGACAAGGAGCCGGACGTTTGCCTTTTCGGAAAATTGCAATGCCGAGAACAGACACCGTGAAGTGTACCGTTCCTCGGCAAGCACAGATCCCCAGTGCTGTTGTGCCTGTGCATAGGCTGCACGGGGACAGTGAAGAGCAGCAAGAGCTTTCAGGGCTGGCACCTTCCTTGTGGGACAAGGAGCCAGACGTTTGCCTTTTCGGAAAGAGGCTCTGCTGAGAACGAACACCGTGAGGTGTACCGTTCCTGTCTAAGTAGAGATTCCCAAAGCTGTTGTGCCTGTGGATAGGGTGCACGGGGACAGTGAAGAGCAGCAAGAGCTTTCAGGGCTGGCACCTTCCTTGTGGGACAAGGAGCCGGACGTTTGCCTTTTCAGAAGGAGCGTCTGCCGAGTACAAGCGCCGTGAGATCTGCAGCCTGTGGGCAAGCACAGATCCCCAGTGCTGTTGTGCCTGTGCATAGGCTGCCCGGGGACAGTGAAGAGCAGCAAGAGCTTTCAGGGCTGGCACCTTCCTTGTGGGACAAGGAGCCGGACGTTTGCCTTTTCGGTAAGAGGCTCTGCTGAGAACGAACGCCATGAGGTAACCGTTCCTGGGCAAGCACAGATCCCCAGTGCTGTTGTGCCTGTGCATAGGCTGCACGGGGACAGTGAAGAGCAGCAAGAGCTTTCAGGGCTGGCACCTTCCTTGTGGGACAAGGAGCCGGACGTTTGCCTTTTTGGAAAATTGCAAAGCCGAGAACGGACACCGTGAGTTGTACCGTTCCTGTCTAAGTAAAGATTCCCAGTGCTGTTGTGCCTGTGGATACGGTGCACGGGGACAGTGAAGAGCAGCAAGAGCTTTCAGGGCTGGCACCTTTCTTGTGGGACAAGGAGCCGGACGTTTGCCTTTTCGGAAAATTGCAATGCCGAGAACGGACACCGTGAGGTGTACCGTTCCCGGGCAAGCACAGATCCCCAGTGCTGTTGTGCCTGTGCATAGGCTGCACGGGGACAGTGAAGAGCAGCAAGAGCTTTCAGGGCTGGCACCTTCCTTGTGGGACAAGGAGCCGGACGTTTGCCTTTTCGGTAAGAGGCTCTGCTGAGAACGAACACCGTGAGGTGTACCGTTCCTGGGCAAGCAGAGTTCCCCAGTTCTGTTGTGCCTGTGCATAGGCTGCACGGGGACAGTGAAGAGCAGCAAGAGCTTTCAGGGCTGGCACCTTCCTTGTGGGACAAGGAGCCGGACGTTTGCCTTTTCCGTAAGAGGATCTGCTGAGAACGAACACCGTGAGGTGTACCGTTCCTGTCTAAGTACAGATTCCCAGTGCTGTTGTGCCTGTGCATAGGGTGCACGGGGACAGTGAAGAGCAGCAAGAGCTTTCAGGGCTGGCACCTTCCTTGTGGGACAAGGAGCCAGACGTTTGCCTTTTCGGAAAGAGGCTCTGCTGAGAACGAACACCGTGAGGTGTACCGTTCCTGTCTAAGTACAGATTCCCAGTGCTGTTGTGCCTGTGCATAGGCTGCACGGGGACAGTGAAGAGCAGCAAGAGCTTTCAGGGCTGGCACCTTCCTTGTGGGACAAGGAGCCGGACGTTTGCCTTTTCAGAAGGAGCGTCTGCCGAGTACAAGCGCCGTGAGATGTGCAGCCTGTGGGCAAGCACAGATCCCCAGTGCTGTTGTGCCTGTGCATAGGCTGCATGGGGACAGTGAAGAGCAGCAAGAGCTTTCAGGGCTGGCACCTTCCTTGTGGGACAAGGAGCCGGACGTTTGCCTTTTCGGTAAGAGGCTCTGCTGAGAACGAATGCCATGAGGTAACCGTTCCTGGGCAAGCACAGATCCCCAGTGCTGTTGTGCCTGTGCATAGGCTGCACGGGGACAGTGAAGAGCAGCAAGAGCTTTCAGGGCTGGCACCTTCCTTATGGGACAAGGAGCCGGACGTTTGCCTTTTCCGTAAGAGGCTCTGCTGAGAACGAACACCGTGAGGTGTACCGTTCCTGTCTAAGTACAGATTCCCAAAGCTGTTGTGCCTGTGGTTAGGGTGCACGGGGACAGTGAAGAGCAGCAAGAGCTTTCAGGGCTGGCACCTTTCTTGTGGGACAAGGAGCCAGACGTTTGCCTTTTCCGTAAGCGGATCTGCTGAGAACGAACACCGTGAGGTGTACCGTTCCTGTCTAAGTACAGATTCCCAGTGCTGTTGTGCCTGGGGATAGGGTGCACGGGGACAGTGAAGAGCAGCAAGAGCTTTCAGGGCTGGCACCTTCCTTGTGGGACAAGGAGCCGGACGTTTGCCTTTTCGGAAAATTGCAATGCCGAGAACGGACACCGTGAGGTGTACCGTTCCTGGGCAAGCACAGATCCCCAGTGCTGTTGTGCCTGTGCATAGGCTGCACGGGGACAGTGAAGAGCAGCAAGAGCTTTCAGGGCTGGCACCTTCCTTGTGGGACAAGGAGCCTGACGTTTGCCTTATCGGAAAGAGGCTCTGCTGAGAACGAACACCGTGAGGTGTACCGTTCCTGTCTAAGTACAGATTCCCAAGGCTGTTGTGCCTGTGGATAGGGTGCACGGGGACAGTGAAGAGCAGCAAGAGCTTTCAGGGCTGGCACCTTCCTTGTGGGACAAGGAGCCGGACGTTTGCCTTTTCCGTAAGAGGCTCTGCTGAGAACGAACACCGTGAGGTGTACCGTTCCTGGGCAAGCAGAGTTCCCCAGTTCTGTTGTGCCTGTGCATAGGCTGCACGGGGACAGTGAAGAGCAGCAAGAGCTTTCAGGGCTGGCACCTTCCTTGTGGGACAAGGAGCCGGACGTTTGCCTTTTCCTTAAGAGGCTCTGCTGAGAACGAACACCGTGAGGTGTACCGTTCCTGTCTAAGTACAGATTCCCAGTGCTGTTGTGCCTGGGGATAGGGTGCACGGGGACAGTGAAGAGCAGCAAGAGCTTTCAGGGCTGGCACATTCCTTGTGGGACAAGGAGCCGGACGTTTGCCTTTTCGGAAAATTGCAATGCCGAGAACAGACACCGTGAAGTGTACCGTTCCTCGGCAAGCACAGATCCCCAGTGCTGTTGTGCCTGTGCATAGGCTGCACGGGGACAGTGAAGAGCAGCAAGAGCTTTCAGGGCTGGCACCTTCCTTGTGGGACAAGGAGCCAGACGTTTGCCTTTTCGGAAAGAGGCTCTGCTGAGAACGAACACCGTGAGGTGTACTGTTCCTGTCTAAGTACAGATTCCCAAAGCTGTTGTGCCTGTGGATAGGGTGCACGGGGACAGTGAAGAGCAGCAAGAGCTTTCAGGGCTGGCACCTTCCTTGTGGGACAAGGAGCCGGACGTTTGCCTTTTCAGAAGGAGCGTCTGCCGAGTACAAGCGCCGTGAGATCTGCAGCCTGTGGGCAAGCACAGATCCCCAGTGCTGTTGTGCCTGTGCATAGGCTGCACGGGGACAGTGAAGAGCAGCAAGAGCTTTCAGGGCTGGCACCTTCCTTGTGGGACAAGGAGCCGGACGTTTGCCTTTTCGGTAAGAGGCTCTGCTGAGAACGAACACCGTGAGGTGTACCGTTCCTGTCTAAGTACAGATTCCCAAAGCTGTTGTGCCTGTGGTTAGGGTGCACGGGGACAGTGAAGAGCAGCAAGAGCTTTCAGGGCTGGCACCTTCCTTGTGGGAAAAGGAGCCGGACGTTTGCCTTTTCCGTAAGAGGATCTGCTGAGAACGAACACCGTGAGGTGTACCGTTCCTGTCTAAGTACAGATCCCCAGTGCTGTTGTGCCTGTGGATAGGGTGCACGGGGACAGTGAAGAGCAGCAAGAGCTTTCAGGGCTGGCACCTTCCTTGTGGGACAAGGAGCCGGACGTTTGCCTTTTCGGAAAATTGCAATGCCGAGAACGGACACCGTGAGGTGTACCGTTCCCGGGCAAGCACAGATCCCCAGTGCTGTTGTGCCTGTGGATAGGCTGCACGGGGACAGTGAAGAGCAGCAAGAGCTTTCAGGGCTGGCACCTTCCTTGTGGGACAAGGAGCCTGACGTTTGCCTTATCGGAAAGAGGCTCTGCTGAGAACGAACACCGTGAGGTGTACCGTTCCTGTTAAGTACAGATTCCCAAGGCTGTTGTGCCTGTGGATAGGGTGCACGGGGACAGTGAAGAGCAGCAAGAGCTTTCAGGGCTGGCACCTTCCTTGTGGGACAAGGAGCCGGACGTTTGCCTTTTCGGAAAATTGCAATGCCGAGAACAGACACCGTGAAGTGTACCGTTCCTCGGCAAGCACAGATCCCCAGTGCTGTTGTGCCTGTGCATAGGCTGCACGGGGACAGTGAAGAGCAGCAAGAGCTTTCAGGGCTGGCACCTTCCTTGTGGGACAAGGAGCCAGACGTTTGCCTTTTCGGAAAGAGGCTCTGCTGAGAACGAACACCGTGAGGTGTACCGTTCCTGTCTAAGTACAGATTCCCAAAGCTGTTGTGCCTGTGGATAGGGTGCACGGGGACAGTGAAGAGCAGCAAGAGCTTTCAGGGCTGGCACCTTCCTTGTGGGACAAGGAGCCGGACGTTTGCCTTTTCAGAAGGAGCGTCTGCCGAGTACAAGCGCCGTGAGATCTGCAGCCTGTGGGCAAGCACAGATCCCCAGTGCTGTTGTGCCTGTGCATAGGCTGCCCGGGGACAGTGAAGAGCAGCAAGAGCTTTCAGGGCTGGCACCTTCCTTGTGGGACAAGGAGCCGCACGTTTGCCTTTTCGGTAAGAGGCTCTGCTGAGAACGAACGCCATGAGGTAACCGTTCCTGGGCAAGCACAGATCCCCAGTGCTGTTGTGCCTGTGCATAGGCTGCACGGGGACAGTGAAGAGCAGCAAGAGCTTTCAGGGCTGGCACCTTCCTTATGGGACAAGGAGCCGGACGTTTGCCTTTTCGGTAAGAGGCTCTGCTGAGAACGAACACCGTGAGGTGTACCGTTCCTGTCTAAGTACAGATTCCCAAAGCTGTTGTGCCTGTGGTTAGGGTGCACGGGGACAGTGAAGAGCAGCAAGAGCTTTCAGGGCTGGCACCTTTCTTGTGGGACAAGGAGCCGGACGTTTGCCTTTTCGGTAAGAGGCTCTGCTGAGAACGAACACCGTGTGTTGTACCGTTCCTGGGCAAGCACAGATCCCCAATGCTGTTGTGCCTGGGGATAGGGTGCACGGGGACAATGAAGAGCAGCAAGAGCTTTCAGGGCTGGCACCTTCCTTGTGGGACAAGGAGCCGGACGTTTGCCTTTTCGGAAAATTGCAATGCCGAGAACGGACACCGTGAGGTGTACCGTTCCCGGGCAAGCACAGATCCCCAGTGCTGTTGTGCCTGTGCATAGGCTGCACGGGGACAGTGAAGAGCAGCAAGAGCTTTCAGGGCTGGCACCTTCCTTGTGGGACAAGGAGCCTGACGTTTGCCTTATCGGAAAGAGGCTCTGCTGAGAACGAACACCGTGAGGTGTACCGTTCCTGTCTAAGTACAGATTCCCAAGGCTGTTGTGCCTGTGGATAGGGTGCACGGGGACAGTGAAGAGCAGCAAGAGCTTTCAGGGCTGGCACCTTCCTTGTGGGACAAGGAGCCGGACGTTTGCCTTTTCGGAAAGAGGCTCTGTTGAGAACGGACACTGTGAGGTGTACTGTTCCTGGGCAAGCACAGATCCCCAGTGCTGTTCTGCCTGTGCATAGGCTGCACGGGGACAGTGAAGAGCAGCAAGAGCTTTCAGGGCTGGCACCTTCCTTGTGGGACAAGGAGCCAGACGTTTGCCTTATCGGAAAGAGGCTCTGCTGAGAACGAACACCGTGAGGTGTACCGTTCCTGTCTAAGTACAGATTCCCAAAGCTGTTGTGCCTGTAGATAGGGTGCACGGGGACAGTGAAGAGCAGCAAGAGCTTTCAGGGCTGGCACCTTCCTTGTGGGACAAGGAGGCGGACGTTTGCCTTTTCGGAAGGAGCGTCTGCCGAGTACAAGCGCCGTGAGATGTGCAGCCTGTGGGCAAGCACAGATCCCCAGTGCTGTTGTGCCTGTGCATAGGCTGCACGGGGACAGTGAAGAGCAGCAAGAGCTTTCAGGGCTGGCACCTTTCTTGTGGGACAAGGAGCCGGACGTTTGCCTTTTCGGAAAATTGCAATGCCGAGAACGGACACCGTGAGGTGTACCGTTCCCGGGCAAGCACAGATCCCCAGTGCTGTTGTGCCTGTGCATAGGCTGCACGGGGACAGTGAAGAGCAGCAAGAGCTTTCAGGGCTGGCACCTTCCTTGTGGGACAAGGAGCCGGACGTTTGCCTTTTCGGTAAGAGGCTCTGCTGAGAACGAACACCGTGAGGTGTACCGTTCCTGGGCAAGCAGAGTTCCCCAGTTCTGTTGTGCCTGTGCATAGGCTGCACGGGGACAGTGAAGAGCAGCAAGAGCTTTCAGGGCTGGCACCTTCCTTGTGGGACAAGGAGCCGGACGTTTGCCTTTTCCGTAAGAGGATCTGCTGAGAACGAACACCGTGAGGTGTACCGTTCCTGTCTAAGTACAGATTCCCAGTGCTGTTGTGCCTGTGCATAGGGTGCACGGGGACAGTGAAGAGCAGCAAGAGCTTTCAGGGCTGGCACCTTCCTTGTGGGACAAGGAGCCAGACGTTTGCCTTTTCGGAAAGAGGCTCTGCTGAGAACGAACACCGTGAGGTGTACCGTTCCTGTCTAAGTACAGATTCCCAAAGCTGTTGTGCCTGTGCATAGGCTGCACGGGGACAGTGAAGAGCAGCAAGAGCTTTCAGGGCTGGCACCTTCCTTGTGGGACAAGGAGCCGGACGTTTGCCTTTTCAGAAGGAGCGTCTGCCGAGTACAAGCGCCGTGAGATGTGCAGCCTGTGGGCAAGCACAGATCCCCAGTGCTGTTGTGCCTGTGCATAGGCTGCACGGGGACAGTGAAGAGCAGCAAGAGCTTTCAGGGCTGGCACCTTCCTTGTGGGACAAGGAGCCGGACGTTTGCCTTTTCGGTAAGAGGCTCTGCTGAGAACGAATGCCATGAGGTAACCGTTCCTGGGCAAGCACAGATCCCCAGTGCTGTTGTGCCTGTGCATAGGCTGCACGGGGACAGTGAAGAGCAGCAAGAGCTTTCAGGGCTGGCACCTTCCTTATGGGACAAGGAGCCGGACGTTTGCCTTTTCCGTAAGAGGCTCTGCTGAGAACGAACACCGTGAGGTGTACCGTTCCTGTCTAAGTACAGATTCCCAAAGCTGTTGTGCCTGTGGTTAGGGTGCACGGGGACAGTGAAGAGCAGCAAGAGCTTTCAGGGCTGGCACCTTTCTTGTGGGACAAGGAGCCAGACGTTTGCCTTTTCCGTAAGCGGATCTGCTGAGAACGAACACCGTGAGGTGTACCGTTCCTGTCTAAGTACAGATTCCCAGTGCTGTTGTGCCTGGGGATAGGGTGCACGGGGACAGTGAAGAGCAGCAAGAGCTTTCAGGGCTGGCACCTTCCTTGTGGGACAAGGAGCCGGACGTTTGCCTTTTCGGAAAATTGCAATGCCGAGAACGGACACCGTGAGGTGTACCGTTCCTGGGCAAGCACAGATCCCCAGTGCTGTTGTGCCTGTGCATAGGCTGCACGGGGACAGTGAAGAGCAGCAAGAGCTTTCAGGGCTGGCACCTTCCTTGTGGGACAAGGAGCCTGACGTTTGCCTTATCGGAAAGAGGCTCTGCTGAGAACGAACACCGTGAGGTGTACCGTTCCTGTCTAAGTACAGATTCCCAAGGCTGTTGTGCCTGTGGATAGGGTGCACGGGGACAGTGAAGAGCAGCAAGAGCTTTCAGGGCTGGCACCTTCCTTGTGGGACAAGGAGCCGGACGTTTGCCTTTTCCGTAAGAGGCTCTGCTGAGAACGAACACCGTGAGGTGTACCGTTCCTGGGCAAGCAGAGTTCCCCAGTTCTGTTGTGCCTGTGCATAGGCTGCACGGGGACAGTGAAGAGCAGCAAGAGCTTTCAGGGCTGGCACCTTCCTTGTGGGACAAGGAGCCGGACGTTTGCCTTTTCCTTAAGAGGCTCTGCTGAGAACGAACACCGTGAGGTGTACCGTTCCTGTCTAAGTACAGATTCCCAGTGCTGTTGTGCCTGGGGATAGGGTGCACGGGGACAGTGAAGAGCAGCAAGAGCTTTCAGGGCTGGCACCTTCCTTGTGGGACAAGGAGCCGGACGTTTGCCTTTTCAGAAGGAGCGTCTGCCGAGTACAAGCGCCGTGAGATCTGCAGCCTGTGGGCAAGCACAGATCCCCAGTGCTGTTGTGCCTGTGCATAGGCTGCACGGGGACAGTGAAGAGCAGCAAGAGCTTTCAGGGCTGGCACCTTCCTTGTGGGACAAGGAGCCGGACGTTTGCCTTTTCGGTAAGAGGCTCTGCTGAGAACGAACACCGTGAGGTGTACCGTTCCTGTCTAAGTACAGATTCCCAAAGCTGTTGTGCCTGTGGTTAGGGTGCACGGGGACAGTGAAGAGCAGCAAGAGCTTTCAGGGCTGGCACCTTCCTTGTGGGAAAAGGAGCCGGACGTTTGCCTTTTCCGTAAGAGGATCTGCTGAGAACGAACACCGTGAGGTGTACCGTTCCTGTCTAAGTACAGATCCCCAGTGCTGTTGTGCCTGTGGATAGGGTGCACGGGGACAGTGAAGAGCAGCAAGAGCTTTCAGGGCTGGCACCTTCCTTGTGGGACAAGGAGCCGGACGTTTGCCTTTTCGGAAAATTGCAATGCCGAGAACGGACACCGTGAGGTGTACCGTTCCCGGGCAAGCACAGATCCCCAGTGCTGTTGTGCCTGTGGATAGGCTGCACGGGGACAGTGAAGAGCAGCAAGAGCTTTCAGGGCTGGCACCTTCCTTGTGGGACAAGGAGCCTGACGTTTGCCTTATCGGAAAGAGGCTCTGCTGAGAACGAACACCGTGAGGTGTACCGTTCCTGTTAAGTACAGATTCCCAAGGCTGTTGTGCCTGTGGATAGGGTGCACGGGGACAGTGAAGAGCAGCAAGAGCTTTCAGGGCTGGCACCTTCCTTGTGGGACAAGGAGCCGGACGTTTGCCTTTTCGGAAAATTGCAATGCCGAGAACAGACACCGTGAAGTGTACCGTTCCTCGGCAAGCACAGATCCCCAGTGCTGTTGTGCCTGTGCATAGGCTGCACGGGGACAGTGAAGAGCAGCAAGAGCTTTCAGGGCTGGCACCTTCCTTGTGGGACAAGGAGCCAGACGTTTGCCTTTTCGGAAAGAGGCTCTGCTGAGAACGAACACCGTGAGGTGTACCGTTCCTGTCTAAGTACAGATTCCCAAAGCTGTTGTGCCTGTGGATAGGGTGCACGGGGACAGTGAAGAGCAGCAAGAGCTTTCAGGGCTGGCACCTTCCTTGTGGGACAAGGAGCCGGACGTTTGCCTTTTCAGAAGGAGCGTCTGCCGAGTACAAGCGCCGTGAGATCTGCAGCCTGTGGGCAAGCACAGATCCCCAGTGCTGTTGTGCCTGTGCATAGGCTGCCCGGGGACAGTGAAGAGCAGCAAGAGCTTTCAGGGCTGGCACCTTCCTTGTGGGACAAGGAGCCGCACGTTTGCCTTTTCGGTAAGAGGCTCTGCTGAGAACGAACGCCATGAGGTAACCGTTCCTGGGCAAGCACAGATCCCCAGTGCTGTTGTGCCTGTGCATAGGCTGCACGGGGACAGTGAAGAGCAGCAAGAGCTTTCAGGGCTGGCACCTTCCTTATGGGACAAGGAGCCGGACGTTTGCCTTTTCGGTAAGAGGCTCTGCTGAGAACGAACACCGTGAGGTGTACCGTTCCTGTCTAAGTACAGATTCCCAAAGCTGTTGTGCCTGTGGTTAGGGTGCACGGGGACAGTGAAGAGCAGCAAGAGCTTTCAGGGCTGGCACCTTTCTTGTGGGACAAGGAGCCGGACGTTTGCCTTTTCGGTAAGAGGCTCTGCTGAGAACGAACACCGTGTGTTGTACCGTTCCTGGGCAAGCACAGATCCCCAATGCTGTTGTGCCTGGGGATAGGGTGCACGGGGACAGTGAAGAGCAGCAAGAGCTTTCAGGGCTGGCACCTTCCTTGTGGGACAAGGAGCCGGACGTTTGCCTTTTCGGAAAATTGCAATGCCGAGAACGGACACCGTGAGGTGTACCGTTCCCGGGCAAGCACAGATCCCCAGTGCTGTTGTGCCTGTGCATAGGCTGCACGGGGACAGTGAAGAGCAGCAAGAGCTTTCAGGGCTGGCACCTTCCTTGTGGGACAAGGAGCCTGACGTTTGCCTTATCGGAAAGAGGCTCTGCTGAGAACGAACACCGTGAGGTGTACCGTTCCTGTCTAAGTACAGATTCCCAAGGCTGTTGTGCCTGTGGATAGGGTGCACGGGGACAGTGAAGAGCAGCAAGAGCTTTCAGGGCTGGCACCTTCCTTGTGGGACAAGGAGCCGGACGTTTGCCTTTTCGGAAAGAGGCTCTGTTGAGAACGGACACTGTGAGGTGTACTGTTCCTGGGCAAGCACAGATCCCCAGTGCTGTTCTGCCTGTGCATAGGCTGCACGGGGACAGTGAAGAGCAGCAAGAGCTTTCAGGGCTGGCACCTTCCTTGTGGGACAAGGAGCCAGACGTTTGCCTTATCGGAAAGAGGCTCTGCTGAGAACGAACACCGTGAGGTGTACCGTTCCTGTCTAAGTACAGATTCCCAAAGCTGTTGTGCCTGTAGATAGGGTGCACGGGGACAGTGAAGAGCAGCAAGAGCTTTCAGGGCTGGCACCTTCCTTGTGGGACAAGGAGCCGGACGTTTGCCTTTTCGGAAGGAGCGTCTGCCGAGTACAAGCGCCGTGAGATGTGCAGCCTGTGGGCAAGCACAGATCCCCAGTGCTGTTGTGCCTGTGCATAGGCTGCACGGGGACAGTGAAGAGCAGCAAGAGCTTTCAGGGCTGGCACCTTCCTTGTGGGACAAGGAGCCGGACGTTTGCCTTTTTGGAAAGAGGCTCTGCTGAGAACGAACACTGTGAGGTGTACCGTTCCTGTCTAAGTACAGATTCCCAGTGCTGTTGTGCCTGTGGATAGGGTGCACGGGGACAGTGAAGAGCAGCAAGAGCTTTCAGGGCTGGCACCTTCCTTGTGGGACAAGGAGCCGGACGTTTGCCTTTTCGGTAAAAGGCTCTGCTGAGAACGAACACCGTGAGGTGTACCGTTCCTGGGCAAGCACAGATCCCCAGTTCTGTTTTGCCTGTGCATAGGCTGCACGGGGACAGTGAAGAGCAGCAAGAGCTTTCAGGGCTGGCACCTTCCTTGTGGGACAAGGAGCCAGACGTTTGCCTTTTCCGTAAGAGGATCTGCTGAGAACGAACACCGTGAGGTGTACCGTTCCTGTCTAAGTACAGATCCCCAGTGCTGTTGTGCCTGTGCATAGGCTGCACGGGGACAGTGAAGAGCAGCAAGAGCTTTCAGGGCTGGCACCTTCCTTGTGGGACAAGGAGCCGGACGTTTGCCTTTTCGGAAAGAGGCTCTGCTGAGAACGAACACCGTGAGGTGTACCGTTTCTGTCTAAGTAGAGATTCCCAAAGCTGTTGTGCCTGTGGATAGGGTGCACGGGGACAGTGAAGAGCAGCAAGAGCTTTCAGGGCTGGCACCTTCCTTGTGGGACAAGGAGCCGGACGTTTGCCTTTTCGGAAGGAGCGTCTGCCGAGTACAAGCGCCGTGAGATGTGCAGCCTGTGGGCAAGCACAGATCCCCAGTGCTGTTGTGCCTGTGCATAGGCTGCACGGGGACAGTGAAGAGCAGCAAGAGCTTTCAGGGCTGGCACCTTCCTTGTGGGACAAGGAGCCGGACGTTTGCCTTTTCAGAAGGAGCGTCTGCCGAGTACAAGCGCCGTGAGATCTGCAGCCTGTGGGCAAGCACAGATCCCCAGTGCTGTTGTGCCTGTGCATAGGCTGCACGGGGACAGTGAAGAGCAGCAAGAGCTATCAGGGCTGGCACCTTCCTTGTGGGACAAGGAGCCGGACGTTTGCCTTTTCGGAAAATTGCAATGCCGAGAACGGACACCGTGAGGTGTACCGTTCCTGGGCAAGCACAGATCCCCAGTGCTGTTGTGCCTGTGGATAGGGTGCACGGGGACAGTGAAGAGCAGCAAGAGCTTTCAGGGCTGGCACCTTCCTTGTGGGACAAGGAGCCGGACGTTTGCCTTTTCAGAAAATTGCAATGCCGAGAACGGACACCGTGAGGTGTAACGTCCCTGCGCAAGCACAGATCCCCAGTGCTGTTGTGCCTGTGCATAGGCTGCACGGGGACAGTGAAGAGCAGCAAGAGCTTTCAGGGCTGGCACCTTCCTTGTGGGACAAGGAGCCTGACGTTTGCCTTATCGGAAAGAGGCTCTGCTGAGAACGAACACCGTGAGGTGTACCGTTCCTGTCTAAGTACAGATTCCCAAGGCTGTTGTGCCTGTGGATAGGGTGCACGGGGACAGTGAAGAGCAGCAAGAGCTTTCAGGGCTGGCACCTTCCTTGTGGGACAAGGAGCCTGACGTTTGCCTTTTCCGTAAGAGGCTCTGCTGAGAACGAACACCGTGAGGTGTACCGTTCCTGGGCAAGCACAGATCCCCAGTTCTGTTTTGCCTGTGCATAGGCTGCACGGGGACAGTGAAGAGCAGCAAGAGCTTTCAGGGCTGGCACCTTCCTTGTGGGACAAGGAGCCGGACGTTTGCCTTTTCCGTAAGAGGATCTGCTGAGAACGAACACGGTGAGGTGTACCGTTCCTGTCTAAGTACAGATTCCCAGTGCTGTTGTGCCTGTGGATAGGGTGCACGGGGACAGTGAAGAGCAGCAAGAGCTTTCAGGGCTGGCACCTTCCTTGTGGGACAAGGAGCCGGACGTTTGCCTTTTCGGAAAATTGCAATGCCGAGAACGGACACCGTGAGGTGTACTGTTCCTCGGCAAGCACAGATCCCCAGTGCTGTTGTGCCTGTGCATAGGCTGCACGGGGACAGTGAAGAGCAGCAAGAGCTTTCAGGGCTGGCACCTTCCTTGTGGGACAAGGAGCCTGACGTTTGCCTTATCGGAAAGAGGCTCTGCTGAGAACGAACACCGTGAGGTGTACCGTTCCTGTCTAAGTACAGATCCCCAGTGCTGTTGTGCCTGTGGATAGGGTGCACGGGGACAGTGAAGAGCAGCAAGAGCTTTCAGGGCTGGCACCTTCCTTGTGGGACAAGGAGCCGGACGTTTGCCTTTTCGGTAAGAGGCTCTGCTGAGAACGAACACCGTGAGGTGTACCGATCCTGGGCAAGCACAGATCCCCAATGCTGTTGTGCCTGTGCATAGGCTGCACGGGGACAGTGAAGAGCAGCAAGAGCTTTCAGGGCTGGCACCTTCCTTGTGGGACAAGGAGCCGGACGTTTGCCTTTTCGGTAAGAGGCTCTGCTGAGAGCGAACACCGTGAGGTGTACCATTCCTGTCTAAGTACAGATTCCCAAAGCTGTTGTGCCTGTGGATAGGGTGCACGGGGACAGTGAAGAGCAGCAAGAGCTTTCAGGGCTGGCACCTTCCTTGTGGGACAAGGAGCCGGACGTTTGCCTTTTCAGAAGGAGCGTCTGCCGAGTACAAGCGCCGTGAGATCTGCAGCCTGTGGGCAAGCACAGATCCCCAGTGCTGTTGTGCCTGTGCATAGGCTGCACGGGGACAGTGAAGAGCAGCAAGAGCTTTCAGGGCTGGCACCTTCCTTGTGGGACAAGGAGCCGGACGTTTGCCTTTTCGGTAAGAGGCTCTGCTGAGAACGAACGCCATGAGGTAACCGTTCCTGGGCAAGCACAGATCCCCAGTGCTGTTGTGCCTGTGCATAGGCTGCACGGGGACAGTGAAGAGCAGCAAGAGCTTTCAGGGCTGGCACCTTCCTTGTGGGACAAGGAGCCAGACGTTTGCCTTTTCTGTAAGAGGCTCTGCTGAGAACGAACACCGTGAGGTGTACCGTTCCTGTCTAAGTACAGATTCCCAAGGCTGTTGTGCCTGTGGATAGGGTGCACGGGGACAGTGAAGAGCAGCAAGAGCTTTCAGGGCTGGCACCTTCCTTGTGGGACAAGGAGCCGGACGTTTGCCTTTTCCGTAAGAGGCTCTGCTGGGAACGAACACCGTGAGGTGTACCGTTCCTGGGCAAGCAGAGATCCCCAGTTCTGTTTTGCCTGTGCATAGGCTGCACGGGGACAGTGAAGAGCAGCAAGAGCTTTCAGGGCTGGCACCTTCCTTGTGGGACAAGGAGCCGGACGTTTGCCTTTTCCGTAAGAGGATCTGCTGAGAACGAACACGGTGAGGTGTACCGTTCCTGTCTAAGTACAGATCCCCAGTGCTGTTGTGCCTGTGGATAGGGTGCACGGGGACAGTGAAGAGCAGCAAGAGCTTTCAGGGCTGGCACCTTCCTTGTGGGACAAGGAGCCAGACGTTTGCCTTTTCGGAAAGAGGCTCTGCTGAGAACGAACACCGTGAGGTGTACCGTTCCTGTCTAAGTACAGATTCCCAAAGCTGTTGTGCCTGTAGATAGGGTGCACGGGGACAGTGAAGAGCAGCAAGAGCTTTCAGGGCTGGCACCTTCCTTGTGGGACAAGGAGCCGGACGTTTGCCTTTTCGGAAGGAGCGTCTGCCGAGTACAAGCGCCGTGAGATGTGCAGCCTGTGGGCAAGCACAGATCCCCAGTGCTGTTGTGCCTGTGCATAGGCTGCACGGGGACAGTGAAGAGCAGCAAGAGCTTTCAGGGCTGGCACCTTCCTTGTGGGACAAGGAGCCGGACGTTTGCCTTTTCGGTAAGAGGCTCTGCTGAGAACGAACACCGTGAGGTGTACCATTCCTGTCTAAGTACAGATTCCCAAAGCTGTTGTGCCTGTGGATAGGGTGCACGGGGACAGTGAAGAGCAGCAAGAGCTTTCAGGGCTGGCACCTTCCTTGTGGGACAAGGAGCCGGACGTTTGCCTTTTCAGAAGGAGCGTCTGCCGAGTACAAGCGCCGTGAGATCTGCAGCCTGTGGGCAAGCACAGATCCCCAGTGCTGTTGTGCCTGTGCATAGGCTGCACGGGGACAGTGAAGAGCAGCAAGAGCTTTCAGGGCTGGCACCTTCCTTGTGGGACAAGGAGCCGGACGTTTGCCTTTTCGGTAAGAGGCTCTGCTGAGAACGAACGCCATGAGGTAACCGTTCCTGGGCAAGCACAGATCCCCAGTGCTGTTGTGCCTGTGCATAGGCTGCACGGGGACAGTGAAGAGCAGCAAGAGCTTTCAGGGCTGGCACCTTCCTTATGGGACAAGGAGCCGGACGTTTGCCTTTTCGGTAAGAGGCTCTGCTGAGAACGAACACCGTGAGGTGTACCGTTCCTGTCTAAGTACAGATTCCCAAAGCTGTTGTGCCTGCGGTTAGGTTGCACGGGGACAGTGAAGAGCAGCAAGAGCTTTCAGGGCTGGCACCTTTCTTGTGGGACAAGGAGCCGGACATTTGCCTTTTCGGTAAGAGGCTCTGCTGAGAACGAACACCGTGAGGTGTACCGTTCCTGTCTAAGTACAGATTCAAAGTGCTGTTGTGCCTGGGGATAGGGTGCACGGGGACAGTGAAGAGCAGCAAGAGCTTTCAGGGCTGGCACCTTTCTTGTGGGACAAGGAGACGGACGTTTGCCTTTTCGGTAAGAGGCTCTGCTGAGAACGAACACCGTGAGGTGTACCGTTCCTGTCTAAGTACAGATTCCCAGTGCTGTTGTGCCTGGGGATAGGGTGCACGGGGACAGTGAAGAGCAGCAAGAGCTTTCAGGGCTGGCACCTTCCTTGTGGGACAAGGAGCCAGACGTTTGCCTTTTCTGTAAGAGGCTCTGCTGAGAACGAACACCGTGAGGTGTACCGTTCCTGGGCAAGCACAGATCCCCAGTGCTGTTGTGCCTGTGGATAGGGTGCACGGGGACAGTGAAGAGCAGCAAGAGCTTTCAGGGCTGGCACCTTCCTTGTGGGACACGGAGCCGGACGTTTGCCTTTTCGGAAAGAGGCTCTGCTGAGAACGAACACCGTGTGTTGTACCGTTCCTGGGCAAGCACAGATCCCCAATGCTGTTGTGCCTGTGCATAGGCTGCACGGGGACAGTGAAGAGCAGCCAGAGCTTTCAGGGCTGGCACCTTCCTTGTGGGACAAGGAGCCGGACGTTTGCCTTTTCTGTAAGAGGCTCTGCTGAGAACGAACACCGTGAGGTGTACCGTTCCTGGGCAAGCACAGATCCCCAGTGCTGTTGTGCCTGTGCATAGGCTGCACGGGGACAGTGAAGAGCAGCAAGAGCTTTCAGGGCTGGCACCTTCCTTGTGGGACAAGGAGCCGGACGTTTGCCTTTTCGGTAAGAGGCTCTGCTGAGAACGAACACCGTGAGGTGTACCGTTCCTGTCTAAGTACAGATTCCCAAAGCTGTTGTGCCTGTAGATAGGGTGCACGGGGACAGTGAAGAGCAGCAAGAGCTTTCAGGGCTGGCACCTTCCTTGTGGGACAAGGAGCCGGACGTTTGCCTTTTCCGTAAGAGGATCTGCTGAGAACGAACACCGTGAGGTGTACCGTTCCTGTCTAAGTACAGATTCCCAGTGCTGTTGTGCCTGGGGATAGGGTGCACGGGGACAGTGAAGAGCAGCAAGAGCTTTCAGGGCTGGCACCTTCCTTGTGGGACAAGGAGCCAGACGTTTGCCTTTTCGGAAAGAGGCTCTGCTGAGAACGAACACCGTGAGGTGTACCGTTCCTGTCTAAGTACAGATTCCCAAAGCTGTTGTGCCTGTAGATAGGGTGCACGGGGACAGTGAAGAGCAGCAAGAGCTTTCAGGGCTGGCACCTTCCTTGTGGGACAAGGAGCCGGACGTTTGCCTTTTCGGAAGGAGCGTCTGCCGAGTACAAGCGCCGTGAGATGTGCAGCCTGTGGGCAAGCACAGATCCCCAGTGCTGTTGTGCCTGTGCATAGGCTGCACGGGGACAGTGAAGAGCAGCAAGAGCTTTCAGGGCTGGCACCTTCCTTGTGGGACAAGGAGCCGGACGTTTGCCTTTTCGGTAAGAGGCTCTGCTGAGAACGAACACCGTGAGGTGTACCATTCCTGTCTAAGTACAGATTCCCAAAGCTGTTGTGCCTGTGGATAGGGTGCACGGGGACAGTGAAGAGCAGCAAGAGCTTTCAGGGCTGGCACCTTCCTTGTGGGACAAGGAGCCGGACGTTTGCCTTTTCAGAAGGAGCGTCTGCCGAGTACAAGCGCCGTGAGATCTGCAGCCTGTGGGCAAGCACAGATCCCCAGTGCTGTTGTGCCTGTGCATAGGCTGCACGGGGACAGTGAAGAGCAGCAAGAGCTTTCAGGGCTGGCACCTTCCTTGTGGGACAAGGAGCCGGACGTTTGCCTTTTCGGTAAGAGGCTCTGCTGAGAACGAACGCCATGAGGTAACCGTTCCTGGGCAAGCACAGATCCCCAGTGCTGTTGTGCCTGTGCATAGGCTGCACGGGGACAGTGAAGAGCAGCAAGAGCTTTCAGGGCTGGCACCTTCCTTATGGGACAAGGAGCCGGACGTTTGCCTTTTCGGTAAGAGGCTCTGCTGAGAACGAACACCGTGAGGTGTACCGTTCCTGTCTAAGTACAGATTCCCAAAGCTGTTGTGCCTGCGGTTAGGTTGCACGGGGACAGTGAAGAGCAGCAAGAGCTTTCAGGGCTGGCACCTTTCTTGTGGGACAAGGAGCCGGACATTTGCCTTTTCGGTAAGAGGCTCTGCTGAGAACGAACACCGTGAGGTGTACCGTTCCTGTCTAAGTACAGATTCAAAGTGCTGTTGTGCCTGGGGATAGGGTGCACGGGGACAGTGAAGAGCAGCAAGAGCTTTCAGGGCTGGCACCTTTCTTGTGGGACAAGGAGACGGACGTTTGCCTTTTCGGTAAGAGGCTCTGCTGAGAACGAACACCGTGAGGTGTACCGTTCCTGTCTAAGTACAGATTCCCAGTGCTGTTGTGCCTGGGGATAGGGTGCACGGGGACAGTGAAGAGCAGCAAGAGCTTTCAGGGCTGGCACCTTCCTTGTGGGACAAGGAGCCAGACGTTTGCCTTTTCTGTAAGAGGCTCTGCTGAGAACGAACACCGTGAGGTGTACCGTTCCTGGGCAAGCACAGATCCCCAGTGCTGTTGTGCCTGTGGATAGGGTGCACGGGGACAGTGAAGAGCAGCAAGAGCTTTCAGGGCTGGCACCTTCCTTGTGGGACACGGAGCCGGACGTTTGCCTTTTCGGAAAGAGGCTCTGCTGAGAACGAACACCGTGTGTTGTACCGTTCCTGGGCAAGCACAGATCCCCAATGCTGTTGTGCCTGTGCATAGGCTGCACGGGGACAGTGAAGAGCAGCCAGAGCTTTCAGGGCTGGCACCTTCCTTGTGGGACAAGGAGCCGGACGTTTGCCTTTTCTGTAAGAGGCTCTGCTGAGAACGAACACCGTGAGGTGTACCGTTCCTGGGCAAGCACAGATCCCCAGTGCTGTTGTGCCTGTGCATAGGCTGCACGGGGACAGTGAAGAGCAGCAAGAGCTTTCAGGGCTGGCACCTTCCTTGTGGGACAAGGAGCCGGACGTTTGCCTTTTCGGTAAGAGGCTCTGCTGAGAACGAACACCGTGAGGTGTACCGTTCCTGTCTAAGTACAGATTCCCAAAGCTGTTGTGCCTGTAGATAGGGTGCACGGGGACAGTGAAGAGCAGCAAGAGCTTTCAGGGCTGGCACCTTCCTTGTGGGACAAGGAGCCGGACGTTTGCCTTTTCCGTAAGAGGATCTGCTGAGAACGAACACCGTGAGGTGTACCGTTCCTGTCTAAGTACAGATTCCCAGTGCTGTTGTGCCTGGGGATAGGGTGCACGGGGACAGTGAAGAGCAGCAAGAGCTTTCAGGGCTGGCACCTTCCTTGTGGGACAAGGAGCCGGACGTTTGCCTTTTCGGAAAATTGCAATGCCGAGAACGGACACCGTGAGGTGTACCGTTCCTGGGCAAGCACAGATCCCCAGTGCTGTTGTGCCTGTGCATAGGCTGCACGGGGACAGTGAAGAACAGCAAGAGCTTTCAGGGCTGGCACCTTCCTTGTGGGACAAGGAGCCGGACGTTTGCCTTTTCGGAAAATTGCAATGCCGAGAACGGACACCGTGAGGTGTACCGTTCCTGGGCAAGCAGAGATCCCCAGTGCTGTTGTGCCTGTGGATAGGGTGCACGGGGACAGTGAAGAGCAGCAAGAGCTTTCAGGGCTGGCACCTTCCTTGTGGGACAAGGAGCCGGACGTTTGCCTTATCGGAAAGAGGCTCTGCTGAGAACGAACACCGTGAGGTGTACCGTTCCTGTCTAAGTACAGATTCCCAGTGCTGTTGTGCCTGTGGATAGGGTGCACGGGGACAGTGAAGAGCAGCAAGAGCTTTCAGGGCTGGCACCTTCCTTGTGGGACAAGGAGCCGGACGTTTGCCTTTTCGGAAGGAGCGTCTGCCGAGTACAAGCGCCGTGAGATGTGCAGCCTGTGGGCAAGCACAGATCCCCAGTGCTGTTGTGCCTGTGCATAGGCTGCACGGGGACAGTGAAGAGCAGCAAGAGCTTTCAGGGCTGGCACCTTCCTTGTGGGACAGGAGCCGGACGTTTGCCTTTTCGGTAAAAGGCTCTGCTGAGAACGAACACCGTGAGGTGTACCGTTCCTGGGCAAGCACAGATCCCCAGTGCTGTTGTGCCTGTGCATAGGCTGCATGGGGACAGTGAAGAGCAACAGGAGCTTTCAGGGCTGGCACCTTCCTTGTGGGACAAGGAACTGGACGTTTGCCTTTTCCGTAAGAGGATCTGCTGAGAACGAACACCGTGAGGTGTACCGTTCCTGTCTAAGTACAGATTCCCAAAGCTGTTGTGCCTGTGCATAGGCTGCACGGGGACAGTGAAGAGCAGCAAGAGCTTTCAGGGCTGGCACCTTCCTTGTGGGACACGGAGCCGGACGTTTGCCTTTTCGGAAAGAGGCTCTGCTGAGAACGAACACCGTGTG
The DNA here is from genome assembly GCF_964188355.1 of Buteo buteo. Classification (NCBI taxonomy): domain Eukaryota; kingdom Metazoa; phylum Chordata; class Aves; order Accipitriformes; family Accipitridae; genus Buteo; species Buteo buteo. The sequence continues at coordinate 10,067,184 of NC_134193.1, forward strand.
TTGTACCGTTCCTGGGCAAGCACAGATCCCCAATGCTGTTGTGCCTGTGCATAGGCTGCACGGGGACAGTGAAGAGCAGCCAGAGCTTTCAGGGCTGGCACCTTCCTTGTGGGACAAGGAGCCGGACGTTTGCCTTTTCTGTAAGAGGCTCTGCTGAGAACGAACACCGTGAGGTGTACCGTTCCTGGGCAAGCACAGATCCCCAGTGCTGTTGTGCCTGTGCATAGGCTGCACGGGGACAGTGAAGAGCAGCAAGAGCTTTCAGGGCTGGCACCTTCCTTGTGGGACAAGGAGCCGGACGTTTGCCTTTTCGGTAAGAGGCTCTGCTGAGAACGAACACCGTGAGGTGTACCGTTCCTGTCTAAGTACAGATTCCCAAAGCTGTTGTGCCTGTAGATAGGGTGCACGGGGACAGTGAAGAGCAGCAAGAGCTTTCAGGGCTGGCACCTTCCTTGTGGGACAAGGAGCCGGACGTTTGCCTTTTCCGTAAGAGGATCTGCTGAGAACGAACACCGTGAGGTGTACCGTTCCTGTCTAAGTACAGATTCCCAGTGCTGTTGTGCCTGGGGATAGGGTGCACGGGGACAGTGAAGAGCAGCAAGAGCTTTCAGGGCTGGCACCTTCCTTGTGGGACAAGGAGCCGGACGTTTGCCTTTTCGGAAAATTGCAATGCCGAGAACGGACACCGTGAGGTGTACCGTTCCTGGGCAAGCACAGATCCCCAGTGCTGTTGTGCCTGTGCATAGGCTGCACGGGGACAGTGAAGAACAGCAAGAGCTTTCAGGGCTGGCACCTTCCTTGTGGGACAAGGAGCCGGACGTTTGCCTTTTCGGAAAATTGCAATGCCGAGAACGGACACCGTGAGGTGTACCGTTCCTGGGCAAGCAGAGATCCCCAGTGCTGTTGTGCCTGTGGATAGGGTGCACGGGGACAGTGAAGAGCAGCAAGAGCTTTCAGGGCTGGCACCTTCCTTGTGGGACAAGGAGCCGGACGTTTGCCTTATCGGAAAGAGGCTCTGCTGAGAACGAACACCGTGAGGTGTACCGTTCCTGTCTAAGTACAGATTCCCAAGGCTGTTGTGCCTGTGGATAGGGTGCACGGGGACAGTGAAGAGCAGCAAGAGCTTTCAGGGCTGGCACCTTCCTTGTGGGACAAGGAGCCTGACGTTTGCCTTTTCCGTAAGAGTCTCTGCTGAGAACGAACACCGTGAGGTGTACCGTTCCTGGGCAAGCAGAGATCCCCAGTTCTGTTTTGCCTGTGCATAGGCTGCACGGGGACAGTGAAGAGCAGCAAGAGCTTTCAGGGCTGGCACCTTCCTTGTGGGACAAGGAGCCGGACGTTTGCCTTTTCCGTAAGAGGATCTGCTGAGAATGAACACCGTGAGGTGTACCGTTCCTGTCTAACTACAGATTCCCAAGGCTGTTGTGCCTGTGGATAGGGTGCACGGGGACAGTGAAGAGCAGCAAGAGCTTTCAGGGCTGGCACATTCCTTGTGGGACAAGGAGCCGGACGTTTGCCTTTTCGGAAAATTGCAATGCCGAGAACAGACACCGTGAAGTGTACCGTTCCTGGGCAAGCACAGATCCCCAGTGCTGTTGTGCCTGTGCATAGGCTGCACGGGGACAGTGAAGAGCAGCAAGAGCTTTCAGGGCTGGCACCTTCCTTGTGGGACAAGGAGCCGGACGTTTGCCTTTTCGGTAAGAGGCTCTGCTGAGAATGAACGCCATGAGGTAACCGTTCCTGGGCAAGCACAGATCCCCAGTGCTGTTGTGCCTGTGCATAGGCTGCACGGGGACAGTGAAGAGCAGCAAGAGCTTTCAGGGCTGGCACCTTCCTTATGGGACAAGGAGCCGGACGTTTGCCTTTTCGGTAAGAGGCTCTGCTGAGAACGAACACCGTGAGGTGTACCGTTCCTGTCTAAGTACAGATTCCCAAAGCTGTTGTGCCTGTGGTTAGGTTGCACGGGGACAGTGAAGAGCAGCAAGAGCTTTCAGGGCTGGCACCTTTCTTGTGGGACAAGGAGCCGGACGTTTGCCTTTTCGGTAAGAGGCTCTGCTGAGAACGAACACCGTGAGGTGTACCGTTCCTGTCTAAGTACAGATTCCCAGTGCTGTTGTGCCTGGGGATAGGGTGCACGGGGACAGTGAAGAGCAGCAAGAGCTTTCAGGGCTGGCACATTCCTTGTGGGACAAGGAGACGGACGTTTGCCTTTTCGGAAAATTGCAATGCCGAGAACGAACACCGTGAGGTGTACTGTTCCTGGGTAAGCACAGATCCCCAGTGCTGTTGTGCCTGTGCATAGGCTGCACGGGGACAGTGAAGAGCAGCAAGAGCTTTCAGGGCTGGCACCTTCCTTGTGGGACAAGGAGCCAGACGTTTGCCTTTTCTGTAAGAGGCTCTGCTGAGAACGAACACCGTGAGGTGTACCGTTCCTGTCTAAGTACAGATTCCCAAAGCTGTTGTGCCTGTAGATAGGGTGCACGGGGACAGTGAAGAGCAGCAAGAGCTTTCAGGGCTGGCACCTTCCTTGTGGGACAAGGAGCCGGACGTTTGCCTTTTCGGAAGGAGCGTCTGCCGAGTACAAGCGCCGTGAGATGTGCAGCCTGTGGGCAAGCACAGATCCCCAGTGCTGTTGTGCCTGTGCATAGGCTGCACGGGGACAGTGAAGAGCAGCAAGAGCTTTCAGGGCTGGCACCTTCCTTGTGGGACAGGAGCCGGACGTTTGCCTTTTCGGTAAAAGGCTCTGCTGAGAACGAACACCGTGAGGTGTACCGTTCCTGGGCAAGCACAGATCCCCAGTGCTGTTGTGCCTGTGGATAGGGTGCACGGGGACAGTGAAGAGCAACAGGAGCTTTCAGGGCTGGCACCTTCCTTGTGGGACAAGGAACCGGACGTTTGCCTTTTCCGTAAGAGGATCTGCTGAGAACGAACACCGTGAGGTGTACCGTTCCTGTCTAAGTACAGATTCCCAAAGCTGTTGTGCCTGTGGATAGGGTGCACGGGGACAGTGAAGAGCAGCAAGAGCTTTCAGGGCTGGCACCTTCCTTGTGGGACAAGGAGCCGCACGTTTGCCTTTTCTGTAAGAGGCTCTGCTGAGAACGAACACCGTGAGGTGTACCGTTCCTGGGCAAGCACAGATCCCCAATGCTGTTGTGCCTGTGCATAGGCTGCACGGGGACAGTGAAGAGCAGCCAGAGCTTTCAGGGCTGGCACCCTCCTTGTGGGACAAGGAGCCGGACGTTTGCCTTTTCTGTAAGAGGCTCTGCTGAGAACGAACACCGTGAGGTGTACCGTTCCTGGGCAAGCACAGATCCCCAGTGCTGTTGTGCCTGTGCATAGGCTGCACGGGGACAGTGAAGAGCAGCAAGAGCTTTCAGGGCTGGCACCTTCCTTGTGGGACAAGGAGCCGGACGTTTGCCTTTTCGGTAAGAGGCTCTGCTGAGAACGAACACCGTGAGGTGTACCGTTCCTGTCTAAGAACAGATTCCCAAAGCTGTTGTGCCTGTAGATAGGGTGCACGGGGACAGTGAAGAGCAGCAAGAGCTTTCAGGGCTGGCACCTTCCTTGTGGGACAAGGAGCCGGACGTTTGCCTTTTCCGTAAGAGGATCTGCTGAGAACGAACACCGTGAGGTGTACCGTTCCTGTCTAAGTACAGATTCCCAGTGCTGTTGTGCCTGGGGATAGGGTGCACGGGGACAGTGAAGAGCAGCAAGAGCTTTCAGGGCTGGCACCTTCCTTGTGGGACAAGGAGCCGGACGTTTGCCTTTTCGGAAAATTGCAATGCCGAGAACGGACACCGTGAGGTGTACCGTTCCTGGGCAAGCACAGATCCCCAGTGCTGTTGTGCCTGTGCATAGGCTGCACGGGGACAGTGAAGAACAGCAAGAGCTTTCAGGGCTGGCACCTTCCTTGTGGGACAAGGAGCCGGACGTTTGCCTTTTCGGAAAATTGCAATGCCGAGAACGGACACCGTGAGGTGTACCGTTCCTGGGCAAGCACAGATCCCCAGTGCTGTTGTGCCTGTGGATAGGGTGCACGGGGACAGTGAAGAGCAGCAAGAGCTTTCAGGGCTGGCACCTTCCTTGTGGGACAAGGAGCCGGACGTTTGCCTTATCGGAAAGAGGCTCTGCTGAGAACGAACACCGTGAGGTGTACCGTTCCTGTCTAAGTACAGATTCCCAAGGCTGTTGTTCCTGTGGATAGGGTGCACGGGGACAGTGAAGAGCAGCAAGAGCTTTCAGGGCTGGCACCTTCCTTGTGGGACAAGGAGCCTGACGTTTGCCTTTTCCGTAAGAGTCTCTGCTGAGAACGAACACCGTGAGGTGTACCGTTCCTGGGCAAGCAGAGATCCCCAGTTCTGTTTTGCCTGTGCATAGGCTGCACGGGGACAGTGAAGAGCAGCAAGAGCTTTCAGGGCTGGCACCTTCCTTGTGGGACAAGGAGCCGGACGTTTGCCTTTTCCGTAAGAGGATCTGCTGAGAATGAACACTGTGAGGTGTACCGTTCCTATCTAACTACAGATTCCCAAGGCTGTTGTGCCTGTGGATAGGGTGCACGGGGACAGTGAAGAGCAGCAAGAGCTTTCAGGGCTGGCACATTCCTTGTGGGACAAGGAGCCGGACGTTTGCCTTTTCGGAAAATTGCAATGCCGAGAACAGACACCGTGAAGTGTACCGTTCCTCGGCAAGCACAGATCCCCAGTGCTGTTGTGCCTGTGCATAGGCTGCACGGGGACAGTGAAGAGCAGCAAGAGCTTTCAGGGCTGGCACCTTCCTTGTGGGACAAGGAGCCGGACGTTTGCCTTTTCGGAAGGAGCGTCTGCCGAGTACAAGCGCCGTGAGATGTGCAGCCTGTGGGCAAGCACAGATCCCCAGTGCTGTTGTGCCTGTGCATAGGCTGCACGGGGACAGTGAAGAGCAGCAAGAGCTTTCAGGGCTGGCACCTTCCTTGTGGGACAAGGAGCCGGACGTTTGCCTTTTCGGTAAGAGGCTCTGCTGAGAACGAACACCGTGAGGTGTACCGTTCCTGTCTAAGTACAGATTCCCAAAGCTGTTGTGCCTGTGGATAGGGTGCACGGGGACAGTGAAGAGCAGCAAGAGCTTTCAGGGCTGGCACCTTCCTTGTGGGACAAGGAGCCGGACGTTTGCCTTTTCAGAAGGAGCGTCTGCCGAGTACAAGCGCCGTGAGATCTGCAGCCTATGGACAAGCACAGATCCCCAGTGCTGTTGTGCCTGTGCATAGGCTGCACGGGGACAGTGAAGAGCAGCAAGAGCTTTCAGGGCTGGCACCTTCCTTGTGGGACAAGGAGCCGGACGTTTGCCTTTTCGGTAAGAGGCTCTGCTGAGAACGAACGCCATGAGGTAACCGTTCCTGCGCAAGCACAGATCCCCAGTGCTGTTGTGCCTGTGCATACGCTGCACGGGGACAGTGAAGAGCAGCAAGAGCTTTCAGGGCTGGCACCTTCCTTGTGGGACAAGGAGCCGGACATTTGCCTTTTCGGTAAGAGGCTCTGCTGAGAACGAACACCGTGAGGTGTACCGTTCCTGTCTAAGTACAGATTCCCAGTGCTGTTGTGCCTGGGGATAGGGTGCACGGGGACAATTGAAGAGCAGCAAGAGCTTTCAGGGCTGGCACCTTCCTTGGGGGATCAAGAAGCCGGACCTTTGCCTTTTCGGAAAATTGCAATGCCGAGAACGGACACCGTGAGGTGTACTGTTCCTGGGTAAGCACAGATCCCCAGTTCTGTTGTGCCTGTGCATAGGCTGCACGGGGACAGTGAAGAGCAGCAAGAGCTTTCAGGGCTGGCACCTTCCTTGTGGGACAAGGAGCCAGACGTTTGCCTTATCGGAAAGAGGCTCTGCTGAGAACGAACACCGTGAGGTGTACCGTTCCTGTCTAAGAACAGATTCCCAAAGCTGTTGTGCCTGTAGATAGGGTGCACGGGGACAGTGAAGAGCAGCAAGAGCTTTCAGGGCTGGCACCTTCCTTGTGGGACAAGGAGCCGGACGTTTGCCTTTTCGGAAGGATCTTCTTCCGAGTACAAGCGCCGTGAGATGTGCAGCCTGTGGGCAAGCACAGATCCCCAGTGCTGTTGTGCCTGTGCATAGGCTGCACGGGGACAGTGAAGAGCAGCAAGAGCTTTCAGGGCTGGCACCTTCCTTGTGGGACAAGGAGCCGGACGTTTGCCTTTTCGGAAGGAGCGTCTGCAGAGTACAAGTGCCGAGAGATGTGCAGCCTGTGGGCAAGCACAGATCCCCAGTGCTGTTGTGCCTGTGCATACACTGCACGGGGACAGTGAAGAGCAGCAAGAGCTTTCAGGGCTGGCACCTTCCTTGTGGGACAAGGAGCCAGACGTTTGCCTTTTCGGAAAATTGCAATGCCGAGAACAGTCACCGTGAGGTGTAATGTTCCTGGGCAAGCACAGATCCCCAGTGCTGTTGTGCCTGTGCATAGGCTGCACGGGGACAGTGAAGAGCAACAAGAGCTTTCAGGGCTGGCACCTTCCTTGTGGGACAAGGAGCCAGACGTTTGCCTTTTCGGAAAGAGGCTCTGCTGAGAACGAACACCGTGAGGTGTACCGTTCCTCTCTAAGTAGAGATTCCCAATGCTGTTGTTCCTGTGGATAGGGTGCACGGGGACAGTGAAGAGCAGCAAGAGCTTTCAGGGCTGGCACCTTCCTTGTGGGACAAGGAGCCGGACGTTTGCCTTTTCGGAAGGAGCGTCTGCAGAGTACAAGTGCCGAGAGATGTGCAGCCTGTGGGCAAGCACAGATCCCCAGTGCTGTTGTGCCTGTGCATACACTGCACGGGGACAGTGAAGAGCAGCAAGAGCTTTCAGGGCTGGCACCTTCCTTGTGGGACAAGGAGCCAGACGTTTGCCTTTTCGGAAAATTGCAATGCCGAGAACAGTCACCGTGAGGTGTAATGTTCCTGGGCAAGCACAGATCCCCAGTGCTGTTGTGCCTGTGCATAGGCTGCACGGGGACAGTGAAGAGCAGCAAGAGCTTTCAGGGCTGGCACCTTCCTTGTGGGACAAGGAGCCAGACGTTTGCCTTTTCGGAAAGAGGCTCTGCTGAGAACGAACACCGTGAGGTGTACCGTTCCTCTCTAAGTAGAGATTCCCAATGCTGTTGTTCCTGTGGATAGGGTGCACGGGGACAGTGAAGAGCAGCAAGAGCTTTCAGGGCTGGCACCTTCCTTGTGGGACAAGGAGCCGGACGTTTGCCTTTTCGGTAAGAGGCTCTGCTGAGAACGAACACCGTGAGGTGTACCGTTCCTGGGCAAGCACAGATCCCCAGTGCTGTTGTGCCTGTGGATAGGGTGCACGGGGACAGTGAAGAGCAGCAAGAGCTTTCAGGGCTGGCACCTTCCTTGTGGGACAAGGAGACGGACGTTTGCCTTTTCGGAAGGATATTCTTCCGAGTACAAGCGCCGTGAGATGTGCAGCCTGTGGGCAAGCACAGATCCCCAGTGCTGTTGTGCCTGTGCATACGCTGCACGGGGACAGTGAAGAGCAGCAAGAGCTTTCAGGGCTGGCACCTTCCTTGTGGGACAATGAGCCGGACGTTTGCCTTTTCAGAAGGAGCGTCTGCCGAGTACAAGCGCCGTGAGATGTGCAGCCTGTGGGCAAGCACAGATCCCCAGTGCTGTTGTGCCTGTGCATAGGCTGCACGGGGACAGTGAAGAGCAGCAAGAGCTTTCAGGGCTGGCACCTTCCTTGTGGGACAAGCAGCAGGTCGTTTGCCTTTTCGGTAAGAGGCTCTGCTGAGAATGAACACCGTGAGGTGTACCGTTCCTGGGCAAGCACAGATCCCCAGTGCTGTTGTGCCTGTGCATAGGCTGCACGGGGACAGTGAAGAGCAGCAAGAGCTTTCAGGGCTGGCACCTTCCTTGTGGGACAAGGAGCCGGACGTTTGCCTTTTCCGTAAGAGGCTCTGCTGAGAACGAACACCGTGAGGTGTACCGTTCCTGTCTAAGTACAGATTCCCAGTTCTGTTGTGCCTGTGGATAGGGTGCACGGGGACAGTGAAGAGCAGCAAGAGATTTCAGGGCTGGCACCTTCCTTGTGGGACACGGAGCCGGACGTTTGCCTTTTCAGAAGGAGCGTCTGCCGAGTACAAGCGCCGTGAGATGTGCAGCCTGTGGGCAAGCACAGATCCCCAGTGCTGTTGTGCCTGTGCATAGGCTGCACGGGGACAGTGAAGAGCAGCAAGAGCTTTCAGGGCTGGCACCTTCCTTGTGGGACAAGGAGCCGGATGTTTGCTTTTCGGTAAGAGGCTCTGCTGAGAACGAACACCGTGAGGTGTACCGTTCCTGTCTAAGTAGAGATTCCCAAAGCTGTTGTGCCTGTGGATAGGGTGCACGGGGACAGTGAAGAGCAGCAAGAGCTTTCAGGGCTGGCACCTTCCTTATGGGACAAGGAGCCGGACGTTTGCCTTTTCGGTAAGAGGCTCTGCTGAGAACGAACACCGTGAGGTGTACCGTTCCTGTCTCAGTACAGATTCCCAAAGCTGTTGTGCCTGTGGTTAGGTTGCACGGGGACAGTGAAGAGCAGCAAGAGCTTTCAGGGCTGGCACCTTTCTTGTGGGACAAGGAGCCGGACGTTTGCCTTTTCGGTAAGAGGCTCTGCTGAGAACGAACACCGTGAGGTGTACCGTTCCTGTCTAAGTACAGATTCCCAGTGCTGTTGTGCCTGGGGATAGGGTGCACGGGGACAGTGAAGAGCAGCAAGAGCTTTCAGGGCTGGCACCTTCCTTGTGGGACAAGGAGCCGGACGTTTGCCTTTTCGGAAAATTGCAATGCCGAGAACGGACACCGTGAGGTGTACTGTTCCTGGGTAAGCACAGATCCCCAGTGCTGTTGTGCCTGTGCATAGGCTGCATGGGGACAGTGAAGAGCAACAAGAGCTTTCAGGGCTGGCACCTTCCTTGTGGGACAAGGAACCGGACGTTTGCCTTTTCCGTAAGAGGATCTGCTGAGAACGAACACCGTGAGGTGTACCGTTCCTGTCTAAGTACAGATTCCCAGAGCTGTTGTTCCTGTGCATAGGCTGCACGGGGACAGTGAAGAGCAGCAAGAGCTTTCAGGGCTGGCACCTTCCTTGTGGGACAAGGAGCCGGACGTTTGCCTTTTCGGAAAGAGGCTCTGCTGAGAACGAACACCGTGAGGTGTACCGTTCCTGGGCAAGCACAGATCCCCAATGCTGTTGTGCCTGTGCATAGGGTGCACGGGGACAGTGAAGAGCAGCAAGAGCTTTCAGGGCTGGCACCTTCCTTGTGGGACAAGGAGCCGGACGTTTGCCTTTTCGGTAAGAGGCTCTGCTGAGAACGAACACCGTGAGGTGTACCGTTCCTGTCTAAGTACAGATTCCCAAAGCTGTTGTGCCTGTGGATAGGGTGCACGGGGACAGTGAAGAGCAGCAAGAGCTTTCAGGGCTGGCACCTTCCTTGTGGGACAAGGAGCCGGACGTTTGCCTTTTCGGTAAGAGGCTCTGCTGAGAACGAACGCCATGAGGTAACCGTTCCTGGGCAAGCACAGATCCCCAGTGCTGTTGTGCCTGTGCATAGGCTGCACGGGGACAGTGAAGAGCAGCAAGAGCTTTCAGGGCTGGCACCTTCCTTATGGGACAAGGAGCCGGACGTTTGCCTTTTCGGTAAGACGCTCTGCTGAGAACGAACACCGTGAGGTGTACCGTTCCTGTCTAAGAACAGATCCCAAAGCTGTTGTGCCTGTAGATAGGGTGCACGGGGACAGTGAAGAGCAGCAAGAGCTTTCAGGGCTGGCACCTTCCTTGTGGGACAAGGAGCCAGACGTTTGCCTTTTCGGAAAATTGCAATGCCGAGAACAGTCACCGTGAGGTGTAATGTTCCTGGGCAAGCACAGATCCCCAGTGCTGTTGTGCCTGTGCATAGGCTGCACGGGGACAGTGAAGAGCAACAAGAGCTTTCAGGGCTGGCACCTTCCTTGTGGGACAAGGAGCCTGACGTTTGCCTTTTCAGAAGGAGCGTCTGCCGAGTACAAGCGCCGTGAGATGTGCAGCCTGTGGGCAAGCACAGATCCCCAGTGCTGTTGTGCCTGTGCATAGGCTGCACGGGGACAGTGAAGAGCAGCAAGAGCTTTCAGGGCTGGCACCTTCCTTGTGGGACAAGCAGCAGGTCGTTTGCCTTTTCGGTAAGAGGCTCTGCTGAGAATGAACACCGTGAGGTGTACCGTTCCTGGGCAAGCACAGATCCCCAGTGCTGTTGTGCCTGTGCATAGGCTGCACGGGGACAGTGAAGAGCAGCAAGAGCTTTCAGGGCTGGCACCTTCCTTGTGGGACAAGGAGCCGGACGTTTGCCTTTTCGGTAAGAGGCTCTGCTGAGAACGAACACCGTGAGGTGTACCGTTCCTGTCTAAGTACAGAATCACAAAGCTGTTGTGCCTGTAGATAGGGTACATGGGGACAGTGAAGAGCAGCAAGAGCTTTCAGGGCTGGCACCTTCCTTGTGGGACAAGGAGCCGGACGTTTGCCTTTTCCGTAAGAGGATCTGCTGAGAACGAACACCGTGAGGTGTACCGTTCCTGGGCAAGCAGAGATCCCCAGTTCTGTTTTGCCTGTGCATAGGCTGCACGGGGACAGTGAAGAGCAGCAAGAGCTTTCAGGGCTGGCACCTTCCTTGTGGGACAAGGAGCCGGACGTTTGCCTTTTCCGTAAGAGGCTCTGCTGAGAACGAACACCGTGAGGTGTACCGTTCCTGTCTAAGTACAGATTCCCAGTGCTGTTGTGCCTGTGGATAGGGTGCACGGGGACAGTGAAGAGCAGCAAGAGCTTTCAGGGCTGGCACCTTCCTTGTGGGACAAGGAGCCGGACGTTTGCCTTTTCGGAAGGAGCGTCTGCCGAGTACAAGCGCCGTGAGATGTGCAGCCTGTGGGCAAGCACAGATCCCCAGTGCTGTTGTGCCTGTGCATAGGCTGCACGGGGACAGTGAAGAGCAGCAAGAGCTTTCAGGGCTGGCACCTTCCTTGTGGGACAAGCAGCAGGTCGTTTGCCTTTTCGGTAAGAGGCTCTGCTGAGAATGAACACCGTGAGGTGTACCGTTCCTGGGCAAGCACAGATCCCCAGTGCTGTTGTGCCTGTGCATAGGCTGCACGGGGACAGTGAAGAGCAGCAAGAGCTTTCAGGGCTGGCACCTTCCTTGTGGGACAAGGAGCCGGACGTTTGCCTTTTCCGTAAGAGGCTCTGCTGAGAACGAACACCGTGAGGTGTACCGTTCCTGTCTAAGTACAGATTCCCAGTGCTGTTGTGCCTGTGGATAGGGTGCACGGGGACAGTGAAGAGCAGCAAGAGCTTTCAGGGCTGGCACCTTCCTTGTGGGGCAAGGAGCCGGACGTTTGCCTTTTCGGAAGGAGCGTCTGCCGAGTACAAGCGCCGTGAGATGTGCAGCCTGTGGGCAAGCACAGATCCCCAGTGCTGTTGTGCCTGTGCATAGGCTGCACGGGGACAGTGAAGAGCAGCAAGAGCTTTCAGGGCTGGCACCTTCCTTGTGGGACAAGGAGCCGGATGTTTGCTTTTCGGTAAGAGGCTCTGCTGAGAACGAACACCGTGAGGTGTACCGTTCCTGTCTAAGTAGAGATTCCCAAAGCTGTTGTGCCTGTGGATAGGGTGCACGGGGACAGTGAAGAGCAGCAAGAGCTTTCAGGGCTGGCACCTTCCTTGTGGGACAAGGAGCCGGACGTTTGCCTTTTCGGAAGGAGCGTCTGCCGAGTACAAGCGCCGTGAGATCTGCAGCCTGTGGGCAAGCACAGATCCCCAGTGCTGTTGTGCCTGTGCATAGGCTGCACGGGGACAGTGAAGAGCAGCAAGAGCTTTCAGGGCTGGAACCTTCCTTGTGGGACAAGGAGCCGGACGTTTGCCTTTTCGGTAAGAGGCTCTGCTGAGAACGAACGCCATGAGGTAACCGTTCCTGGGCAAGCACAGATCCCCAGTGCTGTTGTGCCTGTGCATAGGCTGCACGGGGACAGTGAAGAGCAGCAAGAGCTTTCAGGGCTGGCACCTTCCTTATGGGACAAGGAGCCGGACGTTTGCCTTTTCGGTAAGAGGCTCTGCTGAGAACGAACACCGTGAGGTGTACCGTTCCTGTCTCAATACAGATTCCCAAAGCTGTTGTGCCTGTGGTTAGGTTGCACGGGGACAGTGAAGAGCAGCAAGAGCTTTCAGGGCTGGCACCTTTCTTGTGGGACAAGGAGCCGGACGTTTGCCTTTTCGGTAAGAGGCTCTGCTGAGAACGAACACCGTGAGGTGTACCGTTCCTGTCTAAGTACAGATTCCCAGTGCTGTTGTGCCTGGGGATAGGGTGCACGGGGACAGTGAAGAGCAGCAAGAGCTTTCAGGGCTGGCACCTTCCTTGTGGGACAAGGAGCCGGACGTTTGCCTTTTCGGAAGGAGCGTCTGCCGAGTACAAGCGCCGTGAGATGTGCAGCCTGTGGGCAAGCACAGATCCCCAGTGCTGTTGTGCCTGTGCATAGGCTGCACGGGGACAGTGAAGAGCAGCAAGAGCTTTCAGGGCTGGCACCTTCCTTGTGGGACAAGGAGCCGGACGTTTGCCTTTTTGGAAAGAGGCTCTGCTGAGAACGAACACTGTGAGGTGTACCGTTCCTGTCTAAGTAGAGATTCCCAAAGCTGTTGTGCCTGTGGATAGGGTGCACGGGGACAGTGAAGAGCAGCAAGAGCTTTCAGGGCTGGCACCTTCCTTGTGGGACAAGGAGCCGGACGTTTGCCTTTTCGGTAAAAGGCTCTGCTGAGAACGAACACCGTGAGGTGTACCGTTCCTGGGCAAGCACAGATCCCCAGTTCTGTTTTGCCTGTGCATAGGCTGCACGGGGACAGTGAAGAGCAGCAAGAGCTTTCAGGGCTGGCACCTTCCTTGTGGGACAAGGAGCCGGACGTTTGCCTTTTCCGTAAGAGGATCTGCTGAGAACGAACACCGTGAGGTGTACCGTTCCTGTCTAAGTACAGATCCCCAGTGCTGTTGTGCCTGTGCATAGGCTGCACGGGGACAGTGAAGAGCAGCAAGAGCTTTCAGGGCTGGCACCTTCCTTGTGGGACAAGGAGCCGGACGTTTGCCTTTTCGGAAAGAGGCTCTGCTGAGAACGAACACCGTGAGGTGTACCGTTTCTGTCTAAGTAGAGATTCCCAAAGCTGTTGTGCCTGTGGATAGGGTGCACGGGGACAGTGAAGAGCAGCAAGAGCTTTCAGGGCTGGCACCTTCCTTGTGGGACAAGGAGCCGGACGTTTGCCTTTTCGGAAGGAGCGTCTGCCGAGTACAAGCGCTGTGAGATGTGCAGCCTGTGGGCAAGCACAGATCCCCAGTGCTGTTGTGCCTGTGCATAGGCTGCACGGGGACAGTGAAGAGCAGCAAGAGCTTTCAGGGCTGGCACCTTCCTTGTGGGACAAGGAGCCGGACGTTTGCCTTTTCAGAAGGAGCGTCTGCCGAGTACAAGCGCCGTGAGATCTGCAGCCTGTGGGCAAGCACAGATCCCCAGTGCTGTTGTGCCTGTGCATAGGCTGCACGGGGACAGTGAAGAGCAGCAAGAGCTTTCAGGGCTGGCACCTTCCTTGTGGGACAAGGAGCCGGACGTTTGCCTTTTCGGAAAATTGCAATGCCGAGAACGGACACCGTGAGGTGTACCGTTCCTGGGCAAGCACAGATCCCCAGTGCTGTTGTGCCTGTGGATAGGGTGCACGGGGACAGTGAAGAGCAGCAAGAGCTTTCAGGGCTGGCACCTTCCTTGTGGGACAAGGAGCCGGACGTTTGCCTTTTCAGAAAATTGCAATGCCGAGAACGGACACCGTGAGGTGTAACGTCCCTGCGCAAGCACAGATCCCCAGTGCTGTTGTGCCTGTGCATAGGCTGCACGGGGACAGTGAAGAGCAGCAAGAGCTTTCAGGGCTGGCACCTTCCTTGTGGGACAAGGAGCCTGACGTTTGCCTTATCGGAAAGAGGCTCTGCTGAGAACGAACACCGTGAGGTGTACCGTTCCTGTCTAAGTACAGATTCCCAAGGCTGTTGTGCCTGTGGATAGGGTGCACGGGGACAGTGAAGAGCAGCAAGAGCTTTCAGGGCTGGCACCTTCCTTGTGGGACAAGGAGCCTGACGTTTGCCTTTTCCGTAAGAGGCTCTGCTGAGAACGAACACCGTGAGGTGTACCGTTCCTGGGCAAGCAGAGATCCCCAGTTCTGTTTTGCCTGTGCATAGGCTGCACGGGGACAGTGAAGAGCAGCAAGAGCTTTCAGGGCTGGCACCTTCCTTGTGGGACAAGGAGCCGGACGTTTGCCTTTTCCGTAAGAGGATCTGCTGAGAACGAACACGGTGAGGTGTACCGTTCCTGTCTAAGTACAGATTCCCAGTGCTGTTGTGCCTGGGGATAGGGTGCACGGGGACAGTGAAGAGCAGCAAGAGCTTTCAGGGCTGGCACCTTCCTTATGGGACAAGGAGCCGGACGTTTGCCTTTTCGGAAAATTGCAATGCCGAGAACATACACCGTGAAGTGTACCGTTCCTCGGCAAGAACAGATCCCCAGTGCTGTTGTGCCTGTGCATAGGCTGCACGGGGACAGTGAAGAGCAGCAAGAGCTTTCAGGGCTGGCACCTTCCTTGTGGGACAAGGAGCCGGACGTTTGCCTTTTCGGTAAGAGGCTCTGCTGAGAACGAACACCGTGAGGTGTACCGTTCCTGTCTAAGTACAGATTCCCAGTGCTGTTGTGCCTGGGGATAGGGTGCACGGGGACAGTGAAGAGCAGCAAGAGCTTTCAGGGCTGGCACCTTCCTTGTGGGACAAGGAGCCGGACGTTTGCCTTTTCGGAAAATTGCAATGCCGAGAACGGACACCGTGAGGTGTACTGTTCCTCGGCAAGCACAGATCCCCAGTGCTGTTGTGCCTGTGCATAGGCTGCACGGGGACAGTGAAGAGCAGCAAGAGCTTTCAGGGCTGGCACCTTCCTTGTGGGACAAGGAGCCTGACGTTTGCCTTATCGGAAAGAGGCTCTGCTGAGAACGAACACCGTGAGGTGTACCGTTCCTGTCTAAGTACAGATCCCCAGTGCTGTTGTGCCTGTGGATAGGGTGCACGGGGACAGTGAAGAGCAGCAAGAGCTTTCAGGGCTGGCACCTTCCTTGTGGGACAAGGAGCCGGACGTTTGCCTTTTCGGTAAGAGGCTCTGCTGAGAACGAACACCGTGAGGTGTACCGATCCTGGGCAAGCACAGATCCCCAATGCTGTTGTGCCTGTGCATAGGCTGCACGGGGACAGTGAAGAGCAGCAAGAGCTTTCAGGGCTGGCACCTTCCTTGTGGGACAAGGAGCCGGACGTTTGCCTTTTCGGTAAGAGGCTCTGCTGAGAGCGAACACCGTGAGGTGTACCATTCCTGTCTAAGTACAGATTCCCAAAGCTGTTGTGCCTGTGGATAGGGTGCACGGGGACAGTGAAGAGCAGCAAGAGCTTTCAGGGCTGGCACCTTCCTTGTGGGACAAGGAGCCGGACGTTTGCCTTTTCAGAAGGAGCGTCTGCCGAGTACAAGCGCCGTGAGATCTGCAGCCTGTGGGCAAGCACAGATCCCCAGTGCTGTTGTGCCTGTGCATAGGCTGCACGGGGACAGTGAAGAGCAGCAAGAGCTTTCAGGGCTGGCACCTTCCTTGTGGGACAAGGAGCCGGACGTTTGCCTTTTCGGTAAGAGGCTCTGCTGAGAACGAACGCCATGAGGTAACCGTTCCTGGGCAAGCACAGATCCCCAGTGCTGTTGTGCCTGTGCATAGGCTGCACGGGGACAGTGAAGAGCAGCAAGAGCTTTCAGGGCTGGCACCTTCCTTATGGGACAAGGAGCCGGACGTTTGCCTTTTCGGTAAGAGGCTCTGCTGAGAACGAACACCGTGAGGTGTACCGTTCCTGTCTAAGTACAGATTCCCAAAGCTGTTGTGCCTGTGGTTAGGTTGCACGGGGACAGTGAAGAGCAGCAAGAGCTTTCAGGGCTGGCACCTTTCTTGTGGGACAAGGAGCCGGACGTTTGCCTTTTCGGTAAGAGGCTCTGCTGAGAACGAACACCGTGAGGTGTACCGTTCCTGTCTAAGTACAGATTCCCAGTGCTGTTGTGCCTGGGGATAGGGTGCACGGGGACAGTGAAGAGCAGCAAGAGCTTTCAGGGCTGGCACATTCCTTGTGGGACAAGGAGACGGACGTTTGCCTTTTCGGAAAATTGCAATGTCGAGAACGGACACCGTGAGGTGTACTGTTCCTGGGTAAGCACAGATCCCCAGTGCTGTTGTGCCTGTGCATAGGCTGCACGGGGACAGTGAAGAGCAGCAAGAGCTTTCAGGGCTGGCACCTTCCTTGTGGGACAAGGAGCCAGACGTTTGCCTTTTCTGTAAGAGGCTCTGCTGAGAACGAACACCGTGAGGTGTACCGTTCCTGTCTAAGTACAGATTCCCAAGGCTGTTGTGCCTGTGGATAGGGTGCACGGGGACAGTGAAGAGCAGCAAGAGCTTTCAGGGCTGGCACCTTCCTTGTGGGACAAGGAGCCGGACGTTTGCCTTTTCCGTAAGAGGCTCTGCTGAGAACGAACACCGTGAGGTGTACCGTTCCTGGGCAAGCAGAGATCCCCAGTTCTGTTTTGCCTGTGCATAGGCTGCACGGGGACAGTGAAGAGCAGCAAGAGCTTTCAGGGCTGGCACCTTCCTTGTGGGACAAGGAGCCGGACGTTTGCCTTTTCCGTAAGAGGATCTGCTGAGAACGAACACGGTGAGGTGTACCGTTCCTGTCTAAGTACAGATCCCCAGTGCTGTTGTGCCTGTGGATAGGGTGCACGGGGACAGTGAAGAGCAGCAAGAGCTTTCAGGGCTGGCACCTTCCTTGTGGGACAAGGAGCCAGACGTTTGCCTTTTCGGAAAGAGGCTCTGCTGAGAACGAACACCGTGAGGTGTACCGTTCCTGTCTAAGTACAGATTCCCAAAGCTGTTGTGCCTGTAGATAGGGTGCACGGGGACAGTGAAGAGCAGCAAGAGCTTTCAGGGCTGGCACCTTCCTTGTGGGACAAGGAGCCGGACGTTTGCCTTTTCGGAAGGAGCGTCTGCCGAGTACAAGCGCCGTGAGATGTGCAGCCTGTGGGCAAGCACAGATCCCCAGTGCTGTTGTGCCTGTGCATAGGCTGCACGGGGACAGTGAAGAGCAGCAAGAGCTTTCAGGGCTGGCACCTTCCTTGTGGGACAAGGAGCCGGACGTTTGCCTTTTCGGTAAGAGGCTCTGCTGAGAACGAACACCGTGAGGTGTACCATTCCTGTCTAAGTACAGATTCCCAAAGCTGTTGTGCCTGTGGATAGGGTGCACGGGGACAGTGAAGAGCAGCAAGAGCTTTCAGGGCTGGCACCTTCCTTGTGGGACAAGGAGCCGGACGTTTGCCTTTTCAGAAGGAGCGTCTGCCGAGTACAAGCGCCGTGAGATCTGCAGCCTGTGGGCAAGCACAGATCCCCAGTGCTGTTGTGCCTGTGCATAGGCTGCACGGGGACAGTGAAGAGCAGCAAGAGCTTTCAGGGCTGGCACCTTCCTTGTGGGACAAGGAGCCGGACGTTTGCCTTTTCGGTAAGAGGCTCTGCTGAGAACGAACGCCATGAGGTAACCGTTCCTGGGCAAGCACAGATCCCCAGTGCTGTTGTGCCTGTGCATAGGCTGCACGGGGACAGTGAAGAGCAGCAAGAGCTTTCAGGGCTGGCACCTTCCTTATGGGACAAGGAGCCGGACGTTTGCCTTTTCGGTAAGAGGCTCTGCTGAGAACGAACACCGTGAGGTGTACCGTTCCTGTCTAAGTACAGATTCCCAAAGCTGTTGTGCCTGCGGTTAGGTTGCACGGGGACAGTGAAGAGCAGCAAGAGCTTTCAGGGCTGGCACCTTTCTTGTGGGACAAGGAGCCGGACATTTGCCTTTTCGGTAAGAGGCTCTGCTGAGAACGAACACCGTGAGGTGTACCGTTCCTGTCTAAGTACAGATCCAAAGTGCTGTTGTGCCTGGGGATAGGGTGCACGGGGACAGTGAAGAGCAGCAAGAGCTTTCAGGGCTGGCACCTTTCTTGTGGGACAAGGAGACGGACGTTTGCCTTTTCTGTAAGAGGCTCTGCTGAGAACGAACACCGTGAGGTGTACCGTTCCTGTCTAAGTACAGATTCCCAGTGCTGTTGTGCCTGGGGATAGGGTGCACGGGGACAGTGAAGAGCAGCAAGAGCTTTCAGGGCTGGCACCTTCCTTGTGGGACAAGGAGCCAGACGTTTGCCTTTTCTGTAAGAGGCTCTGCTGAGAACGAACACCGTGAGGTGTACCGTTCCTGGGCAAGCACAGATCCCCAGTGCTGTTGTGCCTGTGGATAGGGTGCACGGGGACAGTGAAGAGCAGCAAGAGCTTTCAGGGCTGGCACCTTCCTTGTGGGACAAGGAGCCGGACGTTTGCCTTTTCGGAAGGAGCGTCTGCCGAGTACAAGCGCCGTGAGATGTGCAGCCTGTGGGCAAGCACAGATCCCCAGTGCTGTTGTGCCTGTGCATAGGCTGCACGGGGACAGTGAAGAGCAGCAAGAGCTTTCAGGGCTGGCACCTTCCTTGTGGGACAGGAGCCGGACGTTTGCCTTTTCGGTAAAAGGCTCTGCTGAGAACGAACACCGTGAGGTGTACCGTTCCTGGGCAAGCACAGATCCCCAGTGCTGTTGTGCCTGTGCATAGGCTGCACGGGGACAGTGAAGAGCAACAGGAGCTTTCAGGGCTGGCACCTTCCTTGTGGGACAAGGAACTGGACGTTTGCCTTTTCCGTAAGAGGATCTGCTGAGAACGAACACCGTGAGGTGTACCGTTCCTGTCTAAGTACAGATTCCCAAAGCTGTTGTGCCTGTGCATAGGCTGCACGGGGACAGTGAAGAGCAGCAAGAGCTTTCAGGGCTGGCACCTTCCTTGTGGGACACGGAGCCGGACGTTTGCCTTTTCGGAAAGAGGCTCTGCTGAGAACGAACACCGTGTGTTGTACCGTTCCTGGGCAAGCACAGATCCCCAATGCTGTTGTGCCTGTGCATAGGCTGCACGGGGACAGTGAAGAGCAGCCAGAGCTTTCAGGGCTGGCACCTTCCTTGTGGGACAAGGAGCCGGACGTTTGCCTTTTCTGTAAGAGGCTCTGCTGAGAACGAACACCGTGAGGTGTACCGTTCCTGGGCAAGCACAGATCCCCAGTGCTGTTGTGCCTGTGCATAGGCTGCACGGGGACAGTGAAGAGCAGCAAGAGCTTTCAGGGCTGGCACCTTCCTTGTGGGACAAGGAGCCGGACGTTTGCCTTTTCGGTAAGAGGCTCTGCTGAGAACGAACACCGTGAGGTGTACCGTTCCTGTCTAAGTACAGATTCCCAAAGCTGTTGTGCCTGTAGATAGGGTGCACGGGGACAGTGAAGAGCAGCAAGAGCTTTCAGGGCTGGCACCTTCCTTGTGGGACAAGGAGCCGGACGTTTGCCTTTTCCGTAAGAGGATCTGCTGAGAACGAACACCGTGAGGTGTACCGTTCCTGTCTAAGTACAGATTCCCAGTGCTGTTGTGCCTGGGGATAGGGTGCACGGGGACAGTGAAGAGCAGCAAGAGCTTTCAGGGCTGGCACCTTCCTTGTGGGACAAGGAGCCGGACGTTTGCCTTTTCGGAAAATTGCAATGCCGAGAACGGACACCGTGAGGTGTACCGTTCCTGGGCAAGCACAGATCCCCAGTGCTGTTGTGCCTGTGCATAGGCTGCACGGGGACAGTGAAGAACAGCAAGAGCTTTCAGGGCTGGCACCTTCCTTGTGGGACAAGGAGCCGGACGTTTGCCTTTTCGGAAAATTGCAATGCCGAGAACGGACACCGTGAGGTGTACCGTTCCTGGGCAAGCAGAGATCCCCAGTGCTGTTGTGCCTGTGGATAGGGTGCACGGGGACAGTGAAGAGCAGCAAGAGCTTTCAGGGCTGGCACCTTCCTTGTGGGACAAGGAGCCGGACGTTTGCCTTATCGGAAAGAGGCTCTGCTGAGAACGAACACCGTGAGGTGTACCGTTCCTGTCTAAGTACAGATTCCCAAGGCTGTTGTGCCTGTGGATAGGGTGCACGGGGACAGTGAAGAGCAGCAAGAGCTTTCAGGGCTGGCACCTTCCTTGTGGGACAAGGAGCCTGACGTTTGCCTTTTCCGTAAGAGTCTCTGCTGAGAACGAACACCGTGAGGTGTACCGTTCCTGGGCAAGCAGAGATCCCCAGTTCTGTTTTGCCTGTGCATAGGCTGCACGGGGACAGTGAAGAGCAGCAAGAGCTTTCAGGCCTGGCACCTTCCTTGTGGGACAAGGAGCCGGACGTTTGCCTTTTCCGTAAGAGGATCTGCTGAGAATGAACACCGTGAGGTGTACCGTTCCTGTCTAAGTACAGATTCCCAGTGCTGTTGTGCCTGTGGATACGGTGCACGGGGACAGTGAAGAGCAGCAAGAGCTTTCAGGGCTGGCACATTCCTTGTGGGACAAGGAGCCGGACGTTTGCCTTTTCGGAAAATTGCAATGCCGAGAACAGACACCGTGAAGTGTACCGTTCCTGGGCAAGCACAGATCCCCAGTGCTGTTGTGCCTGTGCATAGGCTGCACGGGGACAGTGAAGAGCAGCAAGAGCTTTCAGGGCTGGCACCTTCCTTGTGGGACAAGGAGCCGGACGTTTGCCTTTTCGGTAAGAGGCTCTGCTGAGAACGAACACCGTGAGGTGTACCATTCCTGTCTAAGTACAGATTCCCAAAGCTGTTGTGCCTGTGGATAGGGTGCACGGGGACAGTGAAGAGCAGCAAGAGCTTTCAGGGCTGGCACCTTCCTTGTGGGACAAGTAGCCGGACGTTTGCCTTTTCAGAAGGAGCGTCTGCCGAGTACAAGCGCCGTGAGATGTGCAGCCTGTGGGCAAGCACAGATCCCCAGTGCTGTTGTGCCTGTGCATAGGCTGCACGGGGACAGTGAAGAGCAGCAAGAGCTTTCAGGGCTGGCACCTTCCTTGTGGGACAAGGAGCCGGACGTTTGCCTTTTCGGTAAGAGGCTCTGCTGAGAACGAACGCCATGAGGTAACTGTTCCTGGGCAAGCACAGATCCCCAGTGCTGTTGTGCCTGTGCATAGGCTGCACGGGGACAGTGAAGAGCAGCAAGAGCTTTCAGGGCTGGCACCTTCCTTATGGGACAAGGAGCCGGACGTTTGCCTTTTCGGTAAGAGGCTCTGCTGAGAACGAACACCGTGAGGTGTACCGTTCCTGTCTAAGTACAGATTCCCAAAGCTGTTGTGCCTGTGGTTAGGTTGCACGGGGACAGTGAAGAGCAGCAAGAGCTTTCAGGGCTGGCACCTTTCTTGTGGGACAAGGAGCCGGACGTTTGCCTTTTCGGTAAGAGGCTCTGCTGAGAACGAACACCGTGAGGTGTACCGTTCCTGTCTAAGTACAGATTCCCAGTGCTGTTGTGCCTGGGGATAGGGTGCACGGGGACAGTGAAGAGCAGCAAGAGCTTTCAGGGCTGGCACATTCCTTGTGGGACAAGGAGACGGACGTTTGCCTTTTCGGAAAATTGCAATGCCGAGAACGAACACCGTGAGGTGTACTGTTCCTGGGTAAGCACAGATCCCCAGTGCTGTTGTGCCTGTGCATAGGCTGCACGGGGACAGTGAAGAGCAGCAAGAGCTTTCAGGGCTGGCACCTTCCTTGTGGGACAAGGAGCCAGACGTTTGCCTTTTCTGTAAGAGGCTCTGCTGAGAACGAACACCGTGAGGTGTACCGTTCCTGTCTAAGTACAGATTCCCAAAGCTGTTGTGCCTGTAGATAGGGTGCACGGGGACAGTGAAGAGCAGCAAGAGCTTTCAGGGCTGGCACCTTCCTTGTGGGACAAGGAGCCGGACGTTTGCCTTTTCGGAAGGAGCGTCTGCCGAGTACAAGCGCCGTGAGATGTGCAGCCTGTGGGCAAGCACAGATCCCCAGTGCTGTTGTGCCTGTGCATAGGCTGCACGGGGACAGTGAAGAGCAGCAAGAGCTTTCAGGGCTGGCACCTTCCTTGTGGGACAGGAGCCGGACGTTTGCCTTTTCGGTAAAAGGCTCTGCTGAGAACGAACACCGTGAGGTGTACCGTTCCTGGGCAAGCACAGATCCCCAGTGCTGTTGTGCCTGTGGATAGGGTGCACGGGGACAGTGAAGAGCAACAGGAGCTTTCAGGGCTGGCACCTTCCTTGTGGGACAAGGAACCGGACGTTTGCCTTTTCCGTAAGAGGATCTGCTGAGAACGAACACCGTGAGGTGTACCGTTCCTGTCTAAGTACAGATTCCCAAAGCTGTTGTGCCTGTGGATAGGGTGCACGGGGACAGTGAAGAGCAGCAAGAGCTTTCAGGGCTGGCACCTTCCTTGTGGGACAAGGAGCCGCACGTTTGCCTTTTCTGTAAGAGGCTCTGCTGAGAACGAACACCGTGAGGTGTACCGTTCCTGGGCAAGCACAGATCCCCAATGCTGTTGTGCCTGTGCATAGGCTGCACGGGGACAGTGAAGAGCAGCCAGAGCTTTCAGGGCTGGCACCCTCCTTGTGGGACAAGGAGCCGGACGTTTGCCTTTTCTGTAAGAGGCTCTGCTGAGAACGAACACCGTGAGGTGTACCGTTCCTCGGCAAGCACAGATCCCCAGTGCTGTTGTGCCTGTGCATAGGCTGCACGGGGACAGTGAAGAGCAGCAAGAGCTTTCAGGGCTGGCACCTTCCTTGTGGGACAAGGAGCCGGACGTTTGCCTTTTCCGTAAGAGGATCTGCTGAGAATGAACACTGTGAGGTGTACCGTTCCTGTCTAACTACAGATTCCCAAGGCTGTTGTGCCTGTGGATAGGGTGCACGGGGACAGTGAAGAGCAGCAAGAGCTTTCAGGGCTGGCACATTCCTTGTGGGACAAGGAGCCGGACGTTTGCCTTTTCGGAAAATTGCAATGCCGAGAACAGACACCGTGAAGTGTACCGTTCCTCGGCAAGCACAGATCCCCAGTGCTGTTGTGCCTGTGCATAGGCTGCACGGGGACAGTGAAGAGCAGCAAGAGCTTTCAGGGCTGGCACCTTCCTTGTGGGACAAGGAGCCGGACGTTTGCCTTTTCGGAAGGAGCGTCTGCCGAGTACAAGCGCCGTGAGATGTGCAGCCTGTGGGCAAGCACAGATCCCCAGTGCTGTTGTGCCTGTGCATAGGCTGCACGGGGACAGTGAAGAGCAGCAAGAGCTTTCAGGGCTGGCACCTTCCTTGTGGGACAAGGAGCCGGACGTTTGCCTTTTCGGTAAGAGGCTCTGCTGAGAACGAACGCCATGAGGTAACCGTTCCTGGGCAAGCACAGATCCCCAGTGCTGTTGTGCCTGTGCATACGCTGCACGGGGACAGTGAAGAGCAGCAAGAGCTTTCAGGGCTGGCACCTTCCTTGTGGGACAAGGAGCCGGACATTTGCCTTTTCGGTAAGAGGCTCTGCTGAGAACGAACACCGTGAGGTGTACCGTTCCTGTCTAAGTACAGATTCCCAGTGCTGTTGTGCCTGGGGATAGGGTGCACGGGGACAATTGAAGAGCAGCAAGAGCTTTCAGGGCTGGCACCTTCCTTGGGGGATCAAGAAGCCGGACGTTTGCCTTTTCGGAAAATTGCAATGCCGAGAACGGACACCGTGAGGTGTACTGTTCCTGGGTAAGCACAGATCCCCAGTTCTGTTGTGCCTGTGCATAGGCTGCACGGGGACAGTGAAGAGCAGCAAGAGCTTTCAGGGCTGGCACCTTCCTTGTGGGACAAGGAGCCAGACGTTTGCCTTATCGGAAAGAGGCTCTGCTGAGAACGAACACCGTGAGGTGTACCGTTCCTGTCTAAGAACAGATTCCCAAAGCTGTTGTGCCTGTAGATAGGGTGCACGGGGACAGTGAAGAGCAGCAAGAGCTTTCAGGGCTGGCACCTTCCTTGTGGGACAAGGAGCCGGACGTTTGCCTTTTCGGAAGGATCTTCTTCCGAGTACAAGCGCCGTGAGATGTGCAGCCTGTGGGCAAGCACAGATCCCCAGTGCTGTTGTGCCTGTGCATAGGCTGCACGGGGACAGTGAAGAGCAGCAAGAGCTTTCAGGGCTGGCACCTTCCTTGTGGGACAAGGAGCCGGACGTTTGCCTTTTCGGAAGGAGCGTCTGCAGAGTACAAGTGCCGAGAGATGTGCAGCCTGTGGGCAAGCACAGATCCCCAGTGCTGTTGTGCCTGTGCATACACTGCACGGGGACAGTGAAGAGCAGCAAGAGCTTTCAGGGCTGGCACCTTCCTTGTGGGACAAGGAGCCAGACGTTTGCCTTTTCGGAAAATTGCAATGCCGAGAACAGTCACCGTGAGGTGTAATGTTCCTGGGCAAGCACAGATCCCCAGTGCTGTTGTGCCTGTGCATAGGCTGCACGGGGACAGTGAAGAGCAACAAGAGCTTTCAGGGCTGGCACCTTCCTTGTGGGACAAGGAGCCAGACGTTTGCCTTTTCGGAAAGAGGCTCTGCTGAGAACGAACACCGTGAGGTGTACCGTTCCTCTCTAAGTAGAGATTCCCAATGCTGTTGTTCCTGTGGATAGGGTGCACGGGGACAGTGAAGAGCAGCAAGAGCTTTCAGGGCTGGCACCTTCCTTGTGGGACAAGGAGCCGGACGTTTGCCTTTTCGGAAGGAGCGTCTGCAGAGTACAAGTGCCGAGAGATGTGCAGCCTGTGGGCAAGCACAGATCCCCAGTGCTGTTGTGCCTGTGCATACACTGCACGGGGACAGTGAAGAGCAGCAAGAGCTTTCAGGGCTGGCACCTTCCTTGTGGGACAAGGAGCCAGACGTTTGCCTTTTCGGAAAATTGCAATGCCGAGAACAGTCACCGTGAGGTGTAATGTTCCTGGGCAAGCAGAGATCCCCAGTGCTGTTGTGCCTGTGCATAGGCTGCACGGGGACAGTGAAGAGCAGCAAGAGCTTTCAGGGCTGGCACCTTCCTTGTGGGACAAGCAGCAGGTCGTTTGCCTTTTCGGTAAGAGGCTCTGCTGAGAATGAACACCGTGAGGTGTAATGTTCCTGGGCAAGCACAGATCCCCAGTGCTGTTGTGCCTGTGCATAGGGTGCACGGGGACAGTGAAGAGCAGCAAGAGCTTTCAGGGCTGGCACCTTCCTTGTGGGACAAGGAGCCAGACGTTTGCCTTATCGGAAAGAGGCTCTGCTGAGAACGAACACCGTGAGGTGTACCGTTCCTGTCTAAGAACAGATTCCCAAAGCTGTTGTGCCTGTGGATAGGGTGCACGGGGACAGTGAAGAGCAGCAAGAGCTTTCAGGGCTGGCACCTTCCTTGTGGGACAAGGAGCCGGACGTTTGCCTTTTCGGAAGGAGCGTCTGCCGAGAACAAGCGCCGTGAGATGTGTAGCCTCTGGGCAAGCACAGATCCCCAGTGCTGTTGTGCCTGTGCATAGGGTGCACGGGGACAGTGAAGAGCAGCAAGAGCTTTCAGGGCTGGCACCTTCCTTGTGGGACAAGGAGCCGGACGTTTGCCTTTTCGGTAAGAGGCTCTGCTGAGAACGAACACCGTGAGGTGTACCGTTCCTGGGCAAGCACAGATCCCCAGTGCTGTTGTGCCTGTGCATAGGCTGCACGGGGACAGTGAAGAGCAGCAAGAGCTTTCAGGGCTGGCACCTTCCTTGTGGGACAAGGAGACGGACGTTTGCCTTTTCGGAAGGATATTCTTCCGAGTACAAGCGCCGTGAGATGTGCAGCCTGTGGGCAAGCACAGATCCCCAGTGCTGTTGTGCCTGTGCATACGCTGCACGGGGACAGTGAAGAGCAGCAAGAGCTTTCAGGGCTGGCACCTTCCTTGTGGGACAATGAGCCGGACGTTTGCCTTTTCAGAAGGAGCGTCTGCCGAGTACAAGCGCCGTGAGATGTGCAGCCTGTGGGCAAGCACAGATCCCCAGTGCTGTTGTGCCTGTGCATAGGCTGCACGGGGACAGTGAAGAGCAGCAAGAGCTTTCAGGGCTGGCACCTTCCTTGTGGGACAAGCAGCAGGTCGTTTGCCTTTTCGGTAAGAGGCTCTGCTGAGAATGAACACCGTGAGGTGTACCGTTCCTGGGCAAGCACAGATCCCCAGTGCTGTTGTGCCTGTGCATAGGCTGCACGGGGACAGTGAAGAGCAGCAAGAGCTTTCAGGGCTGGCACCTTCCTTGTGGGACAAGGAGCCGGACGTTTGCCTTTTCGGTAAGAGGCTCTGCTGAGAACGAACACCGTGAGGTGTACCGTTCCTGTCTAAGTACAGATTCCCAAGGCTGTTGTGCCTGTGGATAGGGTGCACGGGGACAGTGAAGAGCAGCAAGAGCTTTCAGGGCTGGCACCTTCCTTGTGGGACAAGGAGCCGGACGTTTGCCTTTTCCATAAGAGGCTCTGCTGAGAACGAACACCGTGAGGTGTACCGTTCCTGGGCAAGCAGAGATCCCCAGTTCTGTTTTGCCTGTGCATAGGCTGCACGGGGACAGTGAAGAGCAGCAAGAGCTTTCAGGGCTGGCACCTTCCTTGTGGGACAAGGAGCCGGACGTTTGCCTTTTCCGTAAGAGGCTCTGCTGAGAACGAACACCGTGAGGTGTACCGTTCCTGTCTAAGTACAGATTCCCAGTGCTGTTGTGCCTGTGGATAGGGTGCACGGGGACAGTGAAGAGCAGCAAGAGATTTCAGGGCTGGCACCTTCCTTGTGGGACACGGAGCCGGACGTTTGCCTTTTCAGAAGGAGCGTCTGCCGAGTACAAGCGCCGTGAGATGTGCAGCCTGTGGGCAAGCACAGATCCCCAGTGCTGTTGTGCCTGTGCATAGGCTGCACGGGGACAGTGAAGAGCAGCAAGAGCTTTCAGGGCTGGCACCTTCCTTGTGGGACAAGGAGCCGGATGTTTGCTTTTCGGTAAGAGGCTCTGCTGAGAACGAACACCGTGAGGTGTACCGTTCCTGTCTAAGTAGAGATTCCCAAAGCTGTTGTGCCTGTGGATAGGGTGCACGGGGACAGTGAAGAGCAGCAAGAGCTTTCAGGGCTGGCACCTTCCTTATGGGACAAGGAGCCGGACGTTTGCCTTTTCGGTAAGAGGCTCTGCTGAGAACGAACACCGTGAGGTGTACCGTTCCTGTCTCAGTACAGATTCCCAAAGCTGTTGTGCCTGTGGTTAGGTTGCACGGGGACAGTGAAGAGCAGCAAGAGCTTTCAGGGCTGGCACCTTTCTTGTGGGACAAGGAGCCGGACGTTTGCCTTTTCGGTAAGAGGCTCTGCTGAGAACGAACACCGTGAGGTGTACCGTTCCTGTCTAAGTACAGATTCCCAGTGCTGTTGTGCCTGGGGATAGGGTGCACGGGGACAGTGAAGAGCAGCAAGAGCTTTCAGGGCTGGCACCTTCCTTGTGGGACAAGGAGCCGGACGTTTGCCTTTTCGGAAAATTGCAATGCCGAGAACGGACACCGTGAGGTGTACTGTTCCTGGGTAAGCACAGATCCCCAGTGCTGTTGTGCCTGTGCATAGGCTGCATGGGGACAGTGAAGAGCAACAAGAGCTTTCAGGGCTGGCACCTTCCTTGTGGGACAAGGAACCGGACGTTTGCCTTTTCCGTAAGAGGATCTGCTGAGAACGAACACCGTGAGGTGTACCGTTCCTGTCTAAGTACAGATTCCCAGAGCTGTTGTTCCTGTGCATAGGCTGCACGGGGACAGTGAAGAGCAGCAAGAGCTTTCAGGGCTGGCACCTTCCTTGTGGGACAAGGAGCCGGACGTTTGCCTTTTCGGAAAGAGGCTCTGCTGAGAACGAACACCGTGAGGTGTACCGTTCCTGGGCAAGCACAGATCCCCAATGCTGTTGTGCCTGTGGATAGGGTGCACGGGGACAGTGAAGAGCAGCAAGAGCTTTCAGGGCTGGCACCTTCCTTGTGGGACAAGGAGCCGGACGTTTGCCTTTTCGGTAAGAGGCTCTGCTGAGAACGAACACCGTGAGGTGTACCGTTCCTGTCTAAGTACAGATTCCCAAAGCTGTTGTGCCTGTGGATAGGGTGCACGGGGACAGTGAAGAGCAGCAAGAGCTTTCAGGGCTGGCACCTTCCTTGTGGGACAAGGAGCCGGACGTTTGCCTTTTCGGTAAGAGGCTCTGCTGAGAACGAACGCCATGAGGTAACCGTTCCTGGGCAAGCACAGATCCCCAGTGCTGTTGTGCCTGTGCATAGGCTGCACGGGGACAGTGAAGAGCAGCAAGAGCTTTCAGGGCTGGCACCTTCCTTATGGGACAAGGAGCCGGACGTTTGCCTTTTCGGTAAGAGGCTCTGCTGAGAACGAACACCGTGAGGTGTACCGTTCCTGTCTAAGAACAGATTCCCAAAGCTGTTGTGCCTGTAGATAGGGTGCACGGGGACAGTGAAGAGCAGCAAGAGCTTTCAGGGCTGGCACCTTCCTTGTGGGACAAGGAGCCAGACGTTTGCCTTTTCGGAAAATTGCAATGCCGAGAACAGTCACCGTGAGGTGTAATGTTCCTGGGCAAGCACAGATCCCCAGTGCTGTTGTGCCTGTGCATAGGCTGCACGGGGACAGTGAAGAGCAACAAGAGCTTTCAGGGCTGGCACCTTCCTTGTGGGACAAGGAGCCAGACGTTTGCCTTTTCAGAAGGAGCGTCTGCCGAGTACAAGCGCCGTGAGATGTGCAGCCTGTGGGCAAGCACAGATCCCCAGTGCTGTTGTGCCTGTGCATAGGCTGCACGGGGACAGTGAAGAGCAGCAAGAGCTTTCAGGGCTGGCACCTTCCTTGTGGGACAAGGAGCCGGACGTTTGCCTTTTCGGTAAGAGGCTCTGCTGAGAACGAACACCGTGAGGTGTACCGTTCCTGTCTAAGTACAGAATCACAAAGCTGTTGTGCCTGTAGATAGGGTACATGGGGACAGTGAAGAGCAGCAAGAGCTTTCAGGGCTGGCACCTTCCTTGTGGGACAAGGAGCCGGACGTTTGCCTTTTCCGTAAGAGGATCTGCTGAGAACGAACACCGTGAGGTGTACCGTTCCTGGGCAAGCAGAGATCCCCAGTTCTGTTTTGCCTGTGCATAGGCTGCACGGAGACAGTGAAGAGCAGCAAGAGCTTTCAGGGCTGGCACCTTCCTTGTGGGACAAGGAGCCGGACGTTTGCCTTTTCCGTAAGAGGCTCTGCTGAGAACGAACACCGTGAGGTGTACCGTTCCTGTCTAAGTACAGATTCCCAGTGCTGTTGTGCCTGTGGATAGGGTGCACGGGGACAGTGAAGAGCAGCAAGAGCTTTCAGGGCTGGCACCTTCCTTGTGGGACAAGGAGCCGGACGTTTGCCTTTTCGGAAGGAGCGTCTGCCGAGTACAAGCGCCGTGAGATGTGCAGCCTGTGGGCAAGCACAGATCCCCAGTGCTGTTGTGCCTGTGCATAGGCTGCACGGGGACAGTGAAGAGCAGCAAGAGCTTTCAGGGCTGGCACCTTCCTTGTGGGACAAGCAGCAGGTCGTTTGCCTTTTCGGTAAGAGGCTCTGCTGAGAATGAACACCGTGAGGTGTACCGTTCCTGGGCAAGCACAGATCCCCAGTGCTGTTGTGCCTGTGCATAGGCTGCACGGGGACAGTGAAGAGCAGCAAGAGCTTTCAGGGCTGGCACCTTCCTTGTGGGACAAGGAGCCGGACGTTTGCCTTTTCCGTAAGAGGCTCTGCTGAGAACGAACACCGTGAGGTGTACCGTTCCTGTCTAAGTACAGATTCCCAGTGCTGTTGTGCCTGTGGATAGGGTGCACGGGGACAGTGAAGAGCAGCAAGAGCTTTCAGGGCTGGCACCTTCCTTGTGGGGCAAGGAGCCGGACGTTTGCCTTTTCGGAAGGAGCGTCTGCCGAGTACAAGCGCCGTGAGATGTGCAGCCTGTGGGCAAGCACAGATCCCCAGTGCTGTTGTGCCTGTGCATAGGCTGCACGGGGACAGTGAAGAGCAGCAAGAGCTTTCAGGGCTGGCACCTTCCTTGTGGGACAAGGAGCCGGATGTTTGCTTTTCGGTAAGAGGCTCTGCTGAGAACGAACACCGTGAGGTGTACCGTTCCTGTCTAAGTAGAGATTCCCAAAGCTGTTGTGCCTGTGGATAGGGTGCACGGGGACAGTGAAGAGCAGCAAGAGCTTTCAGGGCTGGCACCTTCCTTGTGGGACAAGGAGCCGGACGTTTGCCTTTTCAGAAGGAGCGTCTGCCGAGTACAAGCGCCGTGAGATCTGCAGCCTGTGGGCAAGCACAGATCCCCAGTGCTGTTGTGCCTGTGCATAGGCTGCACGGGGACAGTGAAGAGCAGCAAGAGCTTTCAGGGCTGGAACCTTCCTTGTGGGACAAGGAGCCGGACGTTTGCCTTTTCGGAAAGAGGCTCTGCTGAGAACGAACACCGTGAGGTGTACCGTTCCTGGGCAAGCACAGATCCCCAATGCTGTTGTGCCTGTGCATACGCTGCACGGGGACAGTGAAGAGCAGCAAGAGCTTTCAGGGCTGGCACCTTCCTTGTGGACAAGGAGCCGGACGATTGCCTTTTCGGTAAGAGGCTCTGCTGAGAACGAACACCGTGAGGTGTACCGTTCCTGGGCAAGCACAGATCCCCAGTGCTGTTGTGCCTGTGCATAGGCTGCACGGGGACAGTGAAGAGCAGCAAGAGCTTTCAGGGCTGGCACCTTCCTTGTGGGACAAGGAGCCGGACGTTTGCCTTTTCGGAAAATTGCAATGCCGAAAACAGACACCGTGAAGTGTACCGTTCCTCGGCAAGCACAGATCCCCAGTGCTGTTGTGCCTGTGCATAGGCTGCACGGGGACAGTGAAGAGCAGCAAGAGCTTTCAGGGCTGGCACCTTCCTTGTGGGACAAGGAGCCGGACGTTTGCCTTTTCAGAAAGAGGCTCTGCTGAGAACGAACACTGTGAGGTGTACCGTTCCTGTCTAAGTAGAGATTCCCAAAGCTGTTGTGCCTGTGGATAGGGTGCACGGGGACAGTGAAGAGCAGCAAGAGCTTTCAGGGCTGGCACCTTCCTTGTGGGACACGGAGCCGGACGTTTGCCTTTTCGGAAAGAGCGTCTGCCGAGTACAAGCGCCGTGAGATGTGCAGCCTGTGGGCAAGCACAGATCCCCAGTGCTGTTGTGCCTGTGCATAGGCTGCACGGGGACAGTGAAGAGCAGCAAGAGCTTTCAGGGCTGGCACCTTCCTTGTGGGACAAGGAGCCGGACGTTTGCCTTTTCGGTAAGAGGCTCTGCTGAGAACGAACACCGTGAGGTGTACCGTTCCTGTCTCAATACAGATTCCCAAAGCTGTTGTGCCTGTGGTTAGGTTTCACGGGGACAGTGAAGAGCAGCAAGAGCTTTCAGGGCTGGCACCTTTCTTGTGGGACAAGGAGCCGGACGTTTGCCTTTTCGGTAAGAGGCTCTGCTGAGAACGAACACCGTGAGGTGTACCGTTCCTGTCTAAGTACAGATTCCCAGTGCTGTTGTGCCTGGGGATAGGGTGCACGGGGACAGTGAAGAGCAGCAAGAGCTTTCAGGGCTGGCACCTTCCTTGTGGGACAAGGAGCCGGACGTTTGCCTTTTCGGAAAATTGCAATGCCGAGAACGGACACCGTGAGGTGTACTGTTCCTGGGTAAGCACAGATCCCCAGTGCTGTTGTGCCTGTGCATAGGCTGCATGGGGACAGTGAAGAGCAACAAGAGCTTTCAGGGCTGGCACCTTCCTTGTGGGACAAGGAACCGGACGTTTGCCTTTTCCGTAAGAGGATCTGCTGAGAACGAACACCGTGAGGTGTACCGTTCCTGTCTAAGTACAGATTCCCAGAGCTGTTGTTCCTGTGCATAGGCTGCACGGGGACAGTGAAGAGCAGCAAGAGCTTTCAGGGCTGGCACCTTCCTTGTGGGACAAGGAGCCGGACGTTTGCCTTTTCGGTAAGAGGCTCTGCTGAGAACGAACGCCATGAGGTAACCGTTCCTGGGCAAGCACAGATCCCCAGTGCTGTTGTGCCTGTGCATACGCTGCACGGGGACAGTGAAGAGCAGCAAGAGCTTTCAGGGCTGGCACCTTCCTTGTGGGACAAGGAGCCGGACATTTGCCTTTTCGGTAAGAGGCTCTGCTGAGAACGAACACCGTGAGGTGTACCGTTCCTGTCTAAGTACAGATTCCCAGTGCTGTTGTGCCTGGGGATAGGGTGCACCGGGACAATTGAAGAGCAGCAAGAGCTTTCAGGGCTGGCACCTTCCTTGGGGGATCAAGAAGCCGGACGTTTGCCTTTTCGGAAAATTGCAATGCCGAGAACGGACACCGTGAGGTGTACTGTTCCTGGGTAAGCACAGATCCCCAGTTCTGTTGTGCCTGTGCATAGGCTGCACGGGGACAGTGAAGAGCAGCAAGAGCTTTCAGGGCTGGCACCTTCCTTGTGGGACAAGGAGCCAGACGTTTGCCTTATCGGAAAGAGGCTCTGCTGAGAACGAACACCGTGAGGTGTACCGTTCCTGTCTAAGAACAGATTCCCAAAGCTGTTGTGCCTGTAGATAGGGTGCACGGGGACAGTGAAGAGCAGCAAGAGCTTTCAGGGCTGGCACCTTCCTTGTGGGACAAGGAGCCGGACGTTTGCCTTTTCGGAAGGATCTTCTTCCGAGTACAAGCGCCGTGAGATGTGCAGCCTGTGGGCAAGCACAGATCCCCAGTGCTGTTGTGCCTGTGCATAGGCTGCACGGGGACAGTGAAGAGCAGCAAGAGCTTTCAGGGCTGGCACCTTCCTTGTGGGACAAGGAGCCGGACGTTTGCCTTTTCGGTAAGAGGCTCTGCTGAGAACGAACACCGTGAGGTGTACCGTTCCTGGGCAAGCACAGATCCCCAGTGCTGTTGTGCCTGTGGATAGGGTGCACGGGGACAGTGAAGAGCAGCAAGAGCTTTCAGGGCTGGCACCTTCCTTGTGGACAAGGAGACGGACGTTTGCCTTTTCGGAAGGATATTCTTCCGAGTACAAGCGCCGTGAGATGTGCAGCCTGTGGGCAAGCACAGATCCCCAGTGCTGTTGTGCCTGTGCATACGCTGCACGGGGACAGTGAAGAGCAGCAAGAGCTTTCAGGGCTGGCACCTTCCTTGTGGGACAAGGAGCCGGACGTTTGCCTTTTCAGAAGGAGCGTCTGCCGAGTACAAGCGCCGTGAGATGTGCAGCCTGTGGGCAAGCACAGATCCCCAGTGCTGTTGTGCCTGTGCATAGGCTGCACGGGGACAGTGAAGAGCAGCAAGAGCTTTCAGGGCTGGCACCTTCCTTGTGGGACAAGCAGCAGGTCGTTTGCCTTTTCGGTAAGAGGCTCTGCTGAGAATGAACACCGTGAGGTGTACCGTTCCTGGGCAAGCACAGATCCCCAGTGCTGTTGTGCCTGTGCATAGGCTGCACGGGGACAGTGAAGAGCAGCAAGAGCTTTCAGGGCTGGCACCTTCCTTGTGGGACAAGGAGCCGGACGTTTGCCTTTTCGGTAAGAGGCTCTGCTGAGAACGAACACCGTGAGGTGTACCGTTCCTGTCTAAGTACAGATTCCCAAGGCTGTTGTGCCTGTGGATAGGGTGCACGGGGACAGTGAAGAGCAGCAAGAGCTTTCAGGGCTGGCACCTTCCTTGTGGGACAAGGAGCCGGACGTTTGCCTTTTCCATAAGAGGCTCTGCTGAGAACGAACACCGTGAGGTGTACCGTTCCTGGGCAAGCAGAGATCCCCAGTTCTGTTTTGC
Source organism: Buteo buteo (assembly GCF_964188355.1). Lineage (NCBI taxonomy): Eukaryota > Metazoa > Chordata > Aves > Accipitriformes > Accipitridae > Buteo > Buteo buteo. The sequence goes on from NC_134193.1 coordinate 10,100,949, forward strand.
CTGTGCATAGGCTGCACGGGGACAGTGAAGAGCAGCAAGAGCTTTCAGGGCTGGCACCTTCCTTGTGGGACAAGGAGCCGGACGTTTGCCTTTTCCGTAAGAGGCTCTGCTGAGAACGAACACCGTGAGGTGTACCGTTCCTGTCTAAGTACAGATTCCCAGTGCTGTTGTGCCTGTGGATAGGGTGCACGGGGACAGTGAAGAGCAGCAAGAGATTTCAGGGCTGGCACCTTCCTTGTGGGACAAGGAGCCGGACGTTTGCCTTTTCGGAAGGAGCGTCTGCCGAGTACAAGCGCCGTGAGATGTGCAGCCTGTGGGCAAGCACAGATCCCCAGTGCTGTTGTGCCTGTGCATAGGCTGCACGGGGACAGTGAAGAGCAGCAAGAGCTTTCAGGGCTGGCACCTTCCTTGTGGGACAAGGAGCCGGATGTTTGCTTTTCGGTAAGAGGCTCTGCTGAGAACGAACACCGTGAGGTGTACCGTTCCTGTCTAAGTAGAGATTCCCAAAGCTGTTGTGCCTTTGGATAGGGTGCACGGGGACAGTGAAGAGCAGCAAGAGCTTTCAGGGCTGGCACCTTCCTTATGGGACAAGGAGCCGGACGTTTGCCTTTTCGGTAAGAGGCTCTGCTGAGAACGAACACCGTGAGGTGTACCGTTCCTGTCTCAGTACAGATTCCCAAAGCTGTTGTGCCTGTGGTTAGGTTGCACGGGGACAGTGAAGAGCAGCAAGAGCTTTCAGGGCTGGCACCTTTCTTGTGGGACAAGGAGCCGGACGTTTGCCTTTTCGGTAAGAGGCTCTGCTGAGAACGAACACCGTGAGGTGTACCGTTCCTGTCTAAGTACAGATTCCCAGTTCTGTTGTGCCTGGGGATAGGGTGCACGGGGACAGTGAAGAGCAGCAAGAGCTTTCAGGGCTGGCACCTTCCTTGTGGGACAAGGAGCCGGACGTTTGCCTTTTCGGAAAATTGCAATGCCGAGAACGGACACCGTGAGGTGTACTGTTCCTGGGTAAGCACAGATCCCCAGTGCTGTTGTGCCTGTGCATAGGCTGCATGGGGACAGTGAAGAGCAACAAGAGCTTTCAGGGCTGGCACCTTCCTTGTGGGACAAGGAGCCGGACGTTTGCCTTTTCCGTAAGAGGATCTGCTGAGAACGAACACCGTGAGGTGTACCGTTCCTGTCTAAGTACAGATTCCCAGAGCTGTTGTTCCTGTGCATAGGCTGCACGGGGACAGTGAAGAGCAGCAAGAGCTTTCAGGGCTGGCACCTTCCTTGTGGGACAAGGAGCCGGACGTTTGCCTTTTCGGAAAGAGGCTCTGCTGAGAACGAACACCGTGAGGTGTACCGTTCCTGGGCAAGCACAGATCCCCAATGCTGTTGTGCCTGTGGATAGGGTGCACGGGGACAGTGAAGAGCAGCAAGAGCTTTCAGGGCTGGCACCTTCCTTGTGGGACAAGGAGCCGGACGTTTGCCTTTTCGGTAAGAGGCTCTGCTGAGAACGAACGCCATGAGGTAACCGTTCCTGGGCAAGCACAGATCCCCAGTGCTGTTGTGCCTGTGCATAGGCTGCACGGGGACAGTGAAGAGCAGCAAGAGCTTTCAGGGCTGGCACCTTCCTTATGGGACAAGGAGCCGGACGTTTGCCTTTTCGGTAAGAGGCTCTGCTGAGAACGAACACCGTGAGGTGTACCGTTCCTGTCTAAGAACAGATTCCCAAAGCTGTTGTGCCTGTAGATAGGGTGCACGGGGACAGTGAAGAGCAGCAAGAGCTTTCAGGGCTGGCACCTTCCTTGTGGGACAAGGAGCCGGACGTTTGCCTTTTCGGAAGGAGCGTCTGCCGAGTATAAGCGCCGTGAGATGTGCAGCCTGTGGGCAAGCACAGATCCCCAGTGCTGTTGTGCCTGTGCATAGGCTGCACGGGGACAGTGAAGAGCAGCAAGAGCTTTCAGGGCTGGCACCTTCCTTGTGGGACAAGGAGCCAGACGTTTGCCTTTTCAGAAGGAGCGTCTGCCGAGTACAAGCGCCGTGAGATGTGCAGCCTGTGGGCAAGCACAGATCCCCAGTGCTGTTGTGCCTGTGCATAGGCTGCACGGGGACAGTGAAGAGCAGCAAGAGCTTTCAGGGCTGGCACCTTCCTTGTGGGACAAGCAGCAGGTCGTTTGCCTTTTCGGTAAGAGGCTCTGCTGAGAATGAACACCGTGAGGTGTACCGTTCCTGGGCAAGCACAGATCCCCAGTGCTGTTGTGCCTGTGCATAGGCTGCACGGGGACAGTGAAGAGCAGCAAGAGCTTTCAGGGCTGGCACCTTCCTTGTGGGACAAGGAGCCGGACGTTTGCCTTTTCGGTAAGAGGCTCTGCTGAGAACGAACACCGTGAGGTGTACCGTTCCTGTCTAAGTACAGAATCACAAAGCTGTTGTGCCTGTAGATAGGGTACATGGGGACAGTGAAGAGCAGCAAGAGCTTTCAGGGCTGGCACCTTCCTTGTGGGACAAGGAGCCGGACGTTTGCCTTTTCCGTAAGAGGATCTGCTGAGAACGAACACCGTGAGGTGTACCGTTCCTGGGCAAGCAGAGATCCCCAGTTCTGTTTTGCCTGTGCATAGGCTGCACGGGGACAGTGAAGAGCAGCAAGAGCTTTCAGGGCTGGCACCTTCCTTGTGGGACAAGGAGCCGGACGTTTGCCTTTTCCGTAAGAGGCTCTGCTGAGAACGAACACCGTGAGGTGTACTGTTCCTGGGTAAGCACAGATTCCCAGTGCTGTTGTGCCTGTGGATAGGGTGCACGGGGACAGTGAAGAGCAGCAAGAGCTTTCAGGGCTGGCACCTTCCTTGTGGGACAAGGAGCCGGACGTTTGCCTTTTCGGAAGGAGCGTCTGCCGAGTACAAGCGCCGTGAGATGTGCAGCCTGTGGGCAAGCAGAGATCCCCAGTTCTGTTTTGCCTGTGCATAGGCTGCACGGGGACAGTGAAGAGCAGCAAGAGCTTTCAGGGCTGGCACCTTCCTTGTGGGACAAGCAGCAGGTCGTTTGCCTTTTCGGTAAGAGGCTCTGCTGAGAATGAACACCGTGAGGTGTACCGTTCCTGGGCAAGCACAGATCCCCAGTGCTGTTGTGCCTGTGCATAGGCTGCACGGGGACAGTGAAGAGCAGCAAGAGCTTTCAGGGCTGGCACCTTCCTTGTGGGACAAGGAGCCGGACGTTTGCCTTTTCGGTAAGAGGCTCTGCTGAGAACGAACACCGTGAGGTGTACCGTTCCTGTCTAAGTACAGATTCACAAAGCTGTTGTGCCTGTAGATAGGGTGCATGGGGACAGTGAAGAGCAGCAAGAGCTTTCAGGGCTGGCACCTTCCTTGTGGGACAAGGAGCCGGACGTTTGCCTTTTCCGTAAGAGGCTCTGCTGAGAACGAACACCGTGAGGTGTACCGTTCCTGTCTAAGTACAGATTCCCAGTGCTGTTGTGCCTGTGGATAGGGTGCACGGGGACAGTGAAGAGCAGCAAGAGCTTTCAGGGCTGGCACCTTCCTTGTGGGACAAGGAGCCGGACGTTTGCCTTTTCGGAAGGAGCGTCTGCCGAGTACAAGCGCCGTGAGATGTGCAGCCTGTGGGCAAGCACAGATCCCCAGTGCTGTTGTGCCTGTGCATAGGCTGCACGGGGACAGTGAAGAGCAGCAAGAGCTTTCAGGGCTGGCACCTTCCTTGTGGGACAAGGAGCCGGATGTTTGCTTTTCGGTAAGAGGCTCTGCTGAGAACGAACACCGTGAGGTGTACCGTTCCTGTCTAAGTAGAGATTCCCAAAGCTGTTGTGCCTGTGGATAGGGTGCACGGGGACAGTGAAGAGCAGCAAGAGCTTTCAGGGCTGGCACCTTCCTTGTGGGACAAGGAGCCGGACGTTTGCCTTTTCAGAAGGAGCGTCTGCCGAGTACAAGCGCCATGAGATCTGCAGCCTGTGGGCAAGCACAGATCCCCAGTGCTGTTGTGCCTGTGCATAGGCTGCACGGGGACAGTGAAGAGCAGCAAGAGCTTTCAGGGCTGGAACCTTCCTTGTGGGACAAGGAGCCGGACGTTTGCCTTTTCCGTAAGAGGCTCTGCTGAGAACGAACGCCATGAGGTAACCGTTCCTGGGCAAGCACAGATCCCCAGTGCTGTTGTGCCTGTGCATAGGCTGCACGGGGACAGTGAAGAGCAGCAAGAGCTTTCAGGGCTGGCACCTTCCTTATGGGACAAGGAGCCGGACGTTTGCCTTTTCGGTAAGAGGCTCTGCTGAGAACGAACACCGTGAGGTGTACCGTTCCTGTCTCAATACAGATTCCCAAAGCTGTTGTGCCTGTGGTTAGGTTGCACGGGGACAGTGAAGAGCAGCAAGAGCTTTCAGGGCTGGCACCTTTCTTGTGGGACAAGGAGCCGGACGTTTGCCTTTTCGGTAAGAGGCTCTGCTGAGAACGAACACCGTGAGGTGTACCGTTCCTGTCTAAGTACAGATTCCCAGTGCTGTTGTGCCTGTGGATAGGGTGCACGGGGACAGTGAAGAGCAGCAAGAGCTTTCAGGGCTGGCACCTTCCTTGTGGGACAAGGAGCCGGACGTTTGCCTTTTCGGAAAATTGCAATGCCGAGAACGGACGCCGTGAGGTGTACTGTTCCTGGGTAAGCACAGATCCCCAGTGCTGTTGTGCCTGTGCATAGGCTGCATGGGGACAGTGAAGAGCAACAAGAGCTTTCAGGGCTGGCACCTTCCTTGTGGGACAAGGAACCGGACGTTTGCCTTTTCCGTAAGAGGATCTGCTGAGAACGAACACCGTGAGGTGTAACGTTCCTGTCTAAGTACAGATTCCCAGAGCTGTTGTTCCTGTGCATAGGCTGCACGGGGACAGTGAAGAGCAGCAAGAGCTTTCAGGGCTGGCACCTTCCTTGTGGGACAAGGAGCCGGACGTTTGCCTTTTCGGAAAGAGGCTCTGCTGAGAACGAACACCGTGAGGTGTACCGTTCCTGGGCAAGCACAGATCCCCAATGCTGTTGTGCCTGTGCATACGCTGCACGGGGACAGTGAAGAGCAGCAAGAGCTTTCAGGGCTGGCACCTTCCTTGTGGACAAGGAGCCGGACGATTGCCTTTTCGGTAAGAGGCTCTGCTGAGAACGAACACCGTGAGTTGTACCGTTCCTGGGCAAGCACAGATCCCCAGTGCTGTTGTGCCTGTGCATAGGCTGCACGGGGACAGTGAAGAGCAGCAAGAGCTTTCAGGGCTGGCACCTTCCTTGTGGGACAAGGAGCCGGACGTTTGCCTTTTCGGAAAATTGCAATGCCGAAAACAGACACCGTGAAGTGTACCGTTCCTCGGCAAGCACAGATCCCCAGTGCTGTTGTGCCTGTGCATAGGCTGCACGGGGACAGTGAAGAGCAGCAAGAGCTTTCAGGGCTGGCACCTTCCTTGTGGGACAAGGAGCCGGACGTTTGCCTTTTCAGAAAGAGGCTCTGCTGAGAACGAACACTGTGAGGTGTACCGTTCCTGTCTAAGTAGAGATTCCCAAAGCTGTTGTGCCTGTGGATAGGGTGCACGGGGACAGTGAAGAGCAGCAAGAGCTTTCAGGGCTGGCACCTTCCTTGTGGGACAAGGAGCCGGACGTTTGCCTTTTCGGTAAGAGGCTCTGCTGAGAACGAACACCGTGAGGTGTACTGTTCCTGGGCAAGCACAGATCCCCAGTGCTGTTGTGCCTGTGCATAGGCTGCACGGGGACAGTGAAGAGCAGCAAGAGCTTTCAGGGCTGGCACCTTCCTTGTGGGACAAGGAGCCGGACGTTTGCCTTTTCGGTAAGAGGCTCTGCTGAGAACGAACACCGTGAGGTGTACCGTTCCTGTCTCAATACAGATTCCCAAAGCTGTTGTACCTGTGGTTAGGTTTCACGGGGACAGTGAAGAGCAGCAAGTGCTTTCAGGGCTGGCACCTTTCTTGTGGGACAAGGAGCCGGACGTTTGCCTTTTCGGTAAGAGGCTCTGCTGAGAACGAACACCGTGAGGTGTACCGTTCCTGTCTAAGTACAGATTCCCAGTGCTGTTGTGCCTGGGGATAGGGTGCACGGGGACAGTGAAGAGCAGCAAGAGCTTTCAGGGCTGGCACCTTCCTTGTGGGACAAGGAGCCGGACGTTTGCCTTTTCGGAAAATTGCAATGCCGAGAACGGACACCGTGAGGTGTACTGTTCCTGGGTAAGCACAGATCCCCAGTGCTGTTGTGCCTGTGCATAGGCTGCATGGGGACAGTGAAGAGCAACAAGAGCTTTCAGGGCTGGCACCTTCCTTGTGGGACAAGGAACCGGACGTTTGCCTTTTCCGTAAGAGGATCTGCTGAGAACGAACACCGTGAGGTGTACCGTTCCTGTCTAAGTACAGATTCCCAGAGCTGTTGTTCCTGTGCATAGGCTGCACGGGGACAGTGAAGAGCAGCAAGAGCTTTCAGGGCTGGCACCTTCCTTGTGGGACAAGGAGCCGGACGTTTGCCTTTTCGGAAAGAGGCTCTGCTGAGAACGAACACCGTGAGGTGTACCGTTCCTGGGCAAGCACAGATCCCCAATGCTGTTGTGCCTGTGCATACGCTGCACGGGGACAGTGAAGAGCAGCAAGAGCTTTCAGGGCTGGCACCTTCCTTGTGGACAAGGAGCCGGACGATTGCCTTTTCGGTAAGAGGCTCTGCTGAGAACGAACACCGTGAGGTGTACCGTTCCTGGGCAAGCACAGATCCCCAGTGCTGTTGTGCCTGTGCATAGGCTGCACGGGGACAGTGAAGAGCAGCAAGAGTTTTCAGGGCTGGCACCTTCCTTGTGGGACAAGGAGCCGGACGTTTGCCTTTTCGGAAAATTGCAATGCCGAAAACAGACACCGTGAAGTGTACCGTTCCTCGGCAAGCACAGATCCCCAGTGCTGTTCTGCCTGTGCATAGTCTGCACGGGGACAGTGAAGAGCAGCAAGAGCTTTCAGGGCTGGCACCTTCCTTGTGGGACAAGGAGCCGGACGTTTGCCTTTTCAGAAAGAGGCTCTGCTGAGAACGAACACTGTGAGGTGTACCGTTCCTGTCTAAGTACAGATTCCCAAAGCTGTTGTGCCTGTGGATAGGGTGCACGGGGACAGTGAAGAGCAGCAAGAGCTTTCAGGGCTGGCACCTTCCTTGTGGGACACGGAGCCGGACGTTTGCCTTTTCGGAAAGAGCGTCTGCCGAGTACAAGCGCCGTGAGATGTGCAGCCTGTGGGCAAGCACAGATTCCCAAAGCTGTTGTGCCTGTGGATAGGGTGCACGGGGACAGTGAAGAGCAGCAAGAGCTTTCAGGGCTGGCACCTTCCTTGTGGGACAAGGAGCCGGACGTTTGCCTTTTCCATAAGAGGCTCTGCTGAGAACGAACACCGTGAGGTGTACCGTTCCTGGGCAAGCAGAGATCCCCAGTTCTGTTTTGCCTGTGCATAGGCTGCACGGGGACAGTGAAGAGCAGCAAGAGCTTTCAGGGCTGGCACCTTCCTTGTGGGACAAGGAGCCGGACGTTTGCCTTTTCCGTAAGAGGCTCTGCTGAGAACGAACACCGTGAGGTGTACCGTTCCTGTCTAAGTACAGATTCCCAGTGCTGTTGTGCCTGGGGATAGGGTGCACGGGGACAGTGAAGAGCAGCAAGAGCTTTCAGGGCTGGCACCTTCCTTGTGGGACAAGGAGCCGGACGTTTGCCTTTTCGGAAGGAGCGTCTGCCGAGTACAAGCGCCGTGAGATGTGCAGCCTGTGGGCAAGCACAGATCCCCAGTGCTGTTGTGCCTGTGCATAGGCTGCACGGGGACAGTGAAGAGCAGCAAGAGCTTTCAGGGCTGGCACCTTCCTTATGGGACAAGGAGCCGGACGTTTGCCTTTTCGGTAAGAGGCTCTGCTGAGAACGAACACCGTGAGGTGTACCGTTCCTGTCTCAATACAGATTCCCAAAGCTGTTGTGCCTGTGGTTAGGTTGCACGGGGACAGTGAAGAGCAGCAAGAGCTTTCAGGGCTGGCACCTTTCTTGTGGGACAAGGAGCCGGACGTTTGCCTTTTCGGTAAGAGGCTCTGCTGAGAACGAACACCGTGAGGTGTACCGTTCCTGTCTAAGTACAGATTCCCAGTGCTGTTGTGCCTGGGGATAGGGTGCACGGGGACAGTGAAGAGCAGCAAGAGCTTTCAGGGCTGGCACCTTCCTTGTGGGACAAGGAGCCGGACGTTTGCCTTTTCGGAAAATTGCAATGCCGAGAACGGACACCGTGAGGTGTACTGTTCCTGGGTAAGCACAGATCCCCAGTGCTGTTGTGCCTGTGCATAGGCTGCATGGGGACAGTGAAGAGCAACAAGAGCTTTCAGGGCTGGCACCTTCCTTGTGGGACAAGGAACCGGACGTTTGCCTTTTCCGTAAGAGGATCTGCTGAGAACGAACACCGTGAGGTGTACCGTTCCTGTCTAAGTACAGATTCCCAGAGCTGTTGTTCCTGTGCATAGGCTGCACGGGGACAGTGAAAAGCAGCAAGAGCTTTCAGGGCTGGCACCTTCCTTGTGGGACAAGGAGCCGGACGTTTGCCTTTTCGGAAAGAGGCTCTGCTGAGAACGAACACCGTGAGGTGTACCGTTCCTGGGCAAGCACAGATCCCCAATGCTGTTGTGCCTGTGCATACGCTGCACGGGGACAGTGAAGAGCAGCAAGAGCTTTCAGGGCTGGCACCTTCCTTGTGGACAAGGAGCCGGACGATTGCCTTTTCGGTAAGAGGCTCTGCTGAGAACGAACACCGTGAGGTGTACCGTTCCTGGGCAAGCACAGATCCCCAGTGCTGTTGTGCCTGTGCATAGGCTGCACGGGGACAGTGAAGAGCAGCAAGAGCTTTCAGGGCTGGCACCTTCCTTGTGGGACAAGGAGCCGGACGTTTGCCTTTTCGGAAAATTGCAATGCCGAAAACAGACACCGTGAAGTGTACCGTTCCTCGGCAAGCACAAATCCCCAGTGCTGTTGTGCCTGTGCATAGGCTGCACGGGGACAGTGAAGAGCAGCAAGAGCTTTCAGGGCTGGCACCTTCCTTGTGGGACAAGGAGCCGGACGTTTGCCTTTTCAGAAAGAGGCTCTGCTGAGAACGAACACTGTGAGGTGTACCGTTCCTGTCTAAGTACAGATTCCCAAAGCTGTTGTGCCTGTGGATAGGGTGCACGGGGACAGTGAAGAGCAGCAAGAGCTTTCAGGGCTGGCACCTTCCTTGTGGGACACGGAGCCGGACGTTTGCCTTTTCGGAAAGAGCGTCTGCCGAGTACAAGCGCTGTGAGATGTGCAGCCTGTGGGCAAGCACAGATCCCCAGTGCTGTTGTGCCTGTGCATAGGCTGCACGGGGACAGTGAAGAGCAGCAAGAGCTTTCAGGGCTGGCACCTTCCTTGTGGGACAAGGAGCCGGACGTTTGCCTTTTCGGGAAGAGGCTCTGCTGAGAACGAACACCGTGAGGTGTACCGTTCCTGTCTAAGTACAGATTCACAAAGCTGTTGTGCCTGTAGATAAGGTGCATGGGGACAGTGAAGAGCAGCAAGAGCTTTCAGGGCTGGCACCTTCCTTGTGGGACAAGGAGCCGGACGTTTGCCTTTTCCGTAAGAGGATCTGCTGAGAACGAACACCGTGAGGTGTACCGTTCCTGTCTAAGTACAGATTCCCAGTGCTGTTGTGCCTGTGGATAGGGTGCACGGGGACAGTGAAGAGCAGCAAGAGCTTTCAGGGCTGGCACCTTCCTTGTGGGACAAGGAGCCGGACGTTTGCCTTTTCCATAAGAGGCTCTGCTGAGAACGAACACCGTGAGGTGTACCGTTCCTGGGCAAGCAGAGATCCCCAGTTCTGTTTTGCCTGTGCATAGGCTGCACGGGGACAGTGAAGAGCAGCAAGAGCTTTCAGGGCTGGCACCTTCCTTGTGGGACAAGGAGCCGGACATTTGCCTTTTCCGTAAGAGGCTCTGCTGAGAACGAACACCGTGAGGTGTACCGTTCCTGTCTAAGTACAGATTCCCAGTGCTGTTGTGCCTGTGGATAGGGTGCACGGGGACAGTGAAGAGCAGCAAGAGCTTTCAGGGCTGGCACCTTCCTTGTGGGACAAGGAGCCGGACGTTTGCCTTTTCAGAAGGAGCGTCTGCCGAGTACAAGCGCCGTGAGATCTGCAGCCTGTGGGCAAGCACAGATCCCCAGTGCTGTTGTGCCTGTGCATAGGCTGCACGGGGACAGTGAAGAGCAGCAAGAGCTTTCAGGGCTGGAACCTTCCTTGTGGGACAAGGAGCCGGACGTTTGCCTTTTCGGTAAGAGGCTCTGCTGAGAACGAACACCGTGAGGTGTACCGTTCCTGTCTAAGTACAGATTCCCAAAGCTGTTGTGCCTGTGCATAGGCTGCACGGAGACAGTGAAGAGCAGCAAGAGCTTTCAGGGCTGGCACCTTCCTTATTTGACAAGGAGCCGGACGTTTGCCTTTTCGGTAAGAGGCTCTGCTGAGAACGAACACCGTGAGGTGTACCGTTCCTGTCTCAATACAGATTCCCAAAGCTGTTGTGCCTGTGGTTAGGTTGCACGGGGACAGTGAAGAGCAGCAAGAGCTTTCAGGGCTGGCACCTTTCTTGTGGGACAAGGAGCCGGACGTTTGCCTTTTCGGTAAGAGGCTCTGCTGAGAACGAACACCGTGAGGTGTACCGTTCCTGTCTAAGTACAGATTCCCAGTGCTGTTGTGCCTGTGCATAGGCTGCACGGGGACAGTGAAGAGCAGCAAGAGCTTTCAGGGCTGGCACCTTCCTTGTGGGACAAGGAGCCGGACGTTTGCCTTTTCGGAAAGAGGCTCTGCTGAGAACGAACACTGTGAGGTGTACCGTTCCTGGGCAAGCACAGATCCCCAGTGCTGTTGTGCCTGTGCATAGGCTGCACGGGGACAGTGAAGAGCAGCAAGAGCTTTCAGGGCTGGCACCTTCCTTGTGGGACAAGGAGCCGGACGTTTGCCTTTTCGGAAAATTGCAATGCCGAAAACAGACTCCGTGAACTGTACCGTTCCTCGGCAAGCACAGATCCCCAGTGCTGTTGTGCCTGTGCATAGGCTGCACGGGGACAGTGAAGAGCAGCAAGAGCTTTCAGGGCTGGCACCTTCCTTGTGGGACAAGGAGCCGGACGTTTGCCTTTTCAGAAAGAGGCTCTGCTGAGAACGAACACTGTGAGGTGTACCGTTCCTGTTTAAGTACAGATTCCCAAAGCTGTTGTGCCTGTGGATAGGGTGCACGGGGACAGTGAAGAGCAGCAAGAGCTTTCAGGGCTGGCACCTTCCTTGTGGGACAAGGAGCCGGACATTTGCCTTTTCGGAAGGAGCGTCTGCCGAGTACAAACGCCGTGAGATGTGCAGCCTGTGGGCAAGCACAGATCCCCAGTGCTGTTGTGCCTGTGCATAGGCTGCACGGGGACAGTGAAGAGCAGCAAGAGCTTTCAGGGCTGGAACCTTCCTTGTGGGACAAGGAGCCGGACGTTTGCCTTTTCGGTAAGAGGCTCTGCTGAGAACGAACACCGTGAGGTGTACCGTTCCTGTCTAAGTACAGATTCCCAAAGCTGTTGTGCCTGTGCATAGGCTGCACGGGGACAGTGAAGAGCAGCAAGAGCTTTCAGGGCTGGCACCTTCCTTATTTGACAAGGAGCCGGACGTTTGCCTTTTCGGTAAGAGGCTCTGCTGAGAACGAACACCGTGAGGTGTACCGTTCCTGTCTCAATACAGATTCCCAAAGCTGTTGTGCCTGTGGTTAGGTTGCACGGGGACAGTGAAGAGCAGCAAGAGCTTTCAGGGCTGGCACCTTTCTTGTGGGACAAGGAGCCGGACGTTTGCCTTTTCGGTAAGAGGCTCTGCTGAGAACGAACACCGTGAGGTGTACCGTTCCTGTCTAAGTACAGATTCACAAAGCTGTTGTGCCTGTAGATAAGGTGCATGGGGACAGTGAAGAGCAGCAAGAGCTTTCAGGGCTGGCACCTTCCTTGTGGGACAAGGAGCCGGACGTTTGCCTTTTCCGTAAGAGGATCTGCTGAGAACGAACACCGTGAGGTGTACCGTTCCTGTCTAAGTACAGATTCCCAGTGCTGTTGTGCCTGTGGATAGGGTGCACGGGGACAGTGAAGAGCAGCAAGAGCTTTCAGGGCTGGCACCTTCCTTGTGGGACAAGGAGCCGGACGTTTGCCTTTTCCATAAGAGGCTCTGCTGAGAACGAACACCGTGAGGTGTACCGTTCCTGGGCAAGCAGAGATCCCCAGTTCTGTTTTGCCTGTGGATAGGGTGCACGGGGACAGTGAAGAGCAGCAAGAGCTTTCAGGGCTGGCACCTTCCTTGTGGGACAAGGAGCCGGACATTTGCCTTTTCCGTAAGAGGCTCTGCTGAGAACGAACACCGTGAGGTGTACCGTTCCTGTCTAAGTACAGATTCCCAGTGCTGTTGTGCCTGTGGATAGGGTGCACGGGGACAGTGAAGAGCAGCAAGAGCTTTCAGGGCTGGCACCTTCCTTGTGGGACAAGGAGCCGGACGTTTGCCTTTTCAGAAGGAGCGTCTGCCGAGTACAAGCGCCGTGAGATCTGCAGCCTGTGGGCAAGCACAGATCCCCAGTGCTGTTGTGCCTGTGCATAGGCTGCACGGGGACAGTGAAGAGCAGCAAGAGCTTTCAGGGCTGGAACCTTCCTTGTGGGACAAGGAGCCGGACGTTTGCCTTTTCGGTAAGAGGCTCTGCTGAGAACGAACACCGTGAGGTGTACCGTTCCTGTCTAAGTACAGATTCCCAAAGCTGTTGTGCCTGTGCATAGGCTGCACGGGGACAGTGAAGAGCAGCAAGAGCTTTCAGGGCTGGCACCTTCCTTATTTGACAAGGAGCCGGACGTTTGCCTTTTCGGTAAGAGGCTCTGCTGAGAACGAACACCGTGAGGTGTACCGTTCCTGTCTCAATACAGATTCCCAAAGCTGTTGTGCCTGTGGTTAGGTTGCACGGGGACAGTGAAGAGCAGCAAGAGCTTTCAGGGCTGGCACCTTTCTTGTGGGACAAGGAGCCGGACGTTTGCCTTTTCGGTAAGAGGCTCTGCTGAGAACGAACACCGTGAGGTGTACCGTTCCTGTCTAAGTACAGATTCCCAGTGCTGTTGTGCCTGGGGATAGGGTGCACGGGGACAGTGAAGAGCAGCAAGAGCTTTCAGGGCTGGCACCTTCCTTGTGGGACAAGGAGCCGGACGTTTGCCTTTTCGGAAAGAGGCTCTGCTGAGAACGAACACTGTGAGGTGTACCGTTCCTGGGCAAGCACAGATCCCCAGTGCTGTTGTGCCTGTGCATAGGCTGCACGGGGACAGTGAAGAGCAGCAAGAGCTTTCAGGGCTGGCACCTTCCTTGTGGGACAAGGAGCCGGACGTTTGCCTTTTCGGAAAATTGCAATGCCGAAAACAGACTCCGTGAACTGTACCGTTCCTCGGCAAGCACAGATCCCCAGTGCTGTTGTGCCTGTGCATAGGCTGCACGGGGACAGTGAAGAGCAGCAAGAGCTTTCAGGGCTGGCACCTTCCTTGTGGGACAAGGAGCCGGACGTTTGCCTTTTCAGAAAGAGGCTCTGCTGAGAACGAACACTGTGAGGTGTACCGTTCCTGTTTAAGTACAGATTCCCAAAGCTGTTGTGCCTGTGGATAGGGTGCACGGGGACAGTGAAGAGCAGCAAGAGCTTTCAGGGCTGGCACCTTCCTTGTGGGACAAGGAGCCGGACATTTGCCTTTTCGGAAGGAGCGTCTGCCGAGTACAAACGCCGTGAGATGTGCAGCCTGTGGGCAAGCACAGATCCCCAGTGCTGTTGTGCCTGTGCATAGGCTGCACGGGGACAGTGAAGAGCAGCAAGAGCTTTCAGGGCTGGAACCTTCCTTGTGGGACAAGGAGCCGGACGTTTGCCTTTTCGGTAAGAGGCTCTGCTGAGAACGAACACCGTGAGGTGTACCGTTCCTGTCTAAGTACAGATTCCCAAAGCTGTTGTGCCTGTGCATAGGCTGCACGGGGACAGTGAAGAGCAGCAAGAGCTTTCAGGGCTGGCACCTTCCTTATTTGACAAGGAGCCGGACGTTTGCCTTTTCGGTAAGAGGCTCTGCTGAGAACGAACACCGTGAGGTGTACCGTTCCTGTCTCAATACAGATTCCCAAAGCTGTTGTGCCTGTGGTTAGGTTGCACGGGGACAGTGAAGAGCAGCAAGAGCTTTCAGGGCTGGCACCTTTCTTGTGGGACAAGGAGCCGGACGTTTGCCTTTTCGGTAAGAGGCTCTGCTGAGAACGAACACCGTGAGGTGTACCGTTCCTGTCTAAGTACAGATTCCCAGTGCTGTTGTGCCTGGGGATAGGGTGCACGGGGACAGTGAAGAGCAGCAAGAGCTTTCAGGGCTGGCACCTTCCTTGTGGGACAAGGAGCCGGACGTTTGCCTTTTCGGAAAGAGGCTCTGCTGAGAACGAACACCGTGAGGTGTACCGTTCCTGGGCAAGCACAGATCCCCAGTGCTGTTGTGCCTGTGCATAGGCTGCACGGGGACAGTGAAGAGCAGCAAGAGCTTTCAGGGCTGGCACCTTCCTTGTGGGACAAGGAGCCGGACGTTTGCCTTTTCGGAAAATTGCAATGCCGAAAACAGACTCCGTGAACTGTACCGTTCCTCGGCAAGCACAGATCCCCAGTGCTGTTGTGCCTGTGCATAGGCTGCACGGGGACAGTGAAGAGCAGCAAGAGCTTTCAGGGCTGGCACCTTCCTTGTGGGACAAGGAGCCGGACGTTTGCCTTTTCAGAAAGAGGCTCTGCTGAGAACGAACACTGTGAGGTGTACCGTTCCTGTTTAAGTACAGATTCCCAAAGCTGTTGTGCCTGTGGATAGGGTGCACGGGGACAGTGAAGAGCAGCAAGAGCTTTCAGGGCTGGCACCTTCCTTGTGGGACAAGGAGCCGGACATTTGCCTTTTCGGAAGGAGCGTCTGCCGAGTACAAACGCCGTGAGATGTGCAGCCTGTGGGCAAGCACAGATCCCCAGTGCTGTTGTGCCTGTGCATAGGCTGCACGGGGACAGTGAAGAGCAGCAAGAGCTTTCAGGGCTGGCACCTTCCTTGTGGGACAAGGAGCCGGACGTTTGCCTTTTCGGAAGGAGCATCTGCAGAGTACAAGTGCCGAGAGATGTGCAGCCTGTGGGCAAGCACAGATCCCCAGTGCTGTTGTGCCTGTGCATAGGCTGCACGGGGACAGTGAAGAGCAGCAAGAGCTTTCAGGGCTGGCACCTTCCTTGTGGGACAAGGAGCCGGACGTTTGCCTTTTCAGAAAGAGGCTCTGCTGAGAACGAACACTGTGAGGTGTACCGTTCCTGTCTAAGTACAGATTCCCAAAGCTGTTGTGCCTGTGGATAGGGTGCACGGGGACAGTGAAGAGCAGCAAGAGCTTTCAGGGCTGGCACCTTCCTTGTGGGACACGGAGCCGGACGTTTGCCTTTTCGGAAAGAGCGTCTGCCGAGTACAAGCACCGTGAGATGTGCAGCCTGTGGGCAAGCACAGATCCCCAGTGCTGTTGTGCCTGTGCATAGGCTGCACGGGGACAGTGAAGAGCAGCAAGAGCTTTCAGGGCTGGCACCTTCCTTGTGGGACAAGGAGCCGGACGTTTGCCTTTTCGGTAAGAGGCTCTGCTGAGAACGAACACCGTGAGGTGTACCGTTCCTGTCTAAGTACAGATTCACAAAGCTGTTGTGCCTGTAGATAAGGTGCATGGGGACAGTGAAGAGCAGCAAGAGCTTTCAGGGCTGGCACCTTCCTTGTGGGACAAGGAGCCGGACGTTTGCCTTTTCCGTAAGAGGATCTGCTGAGAACGAACACCGTGAGGTGTACCGTTCCTGTCTAAGTACAGATTCCCAGTGCTGTTGTGCCTGTGGATAGGGTGCACGGGGACAGTGAAGAGCAGCAAGAGCTTTCAGGGCTGGCACCTTCCTTGTGGGACAAGGAGCCGGACGTTTGCCTTTTCCATAAGAGGCTCTGCTGAGAACGAACACCGTGAGGTGTACCGTTCCTGGGCAAGCAGAGATCCCCAGTTCTGTTTTGCCTGTGCATAGGCTGCACGGGGACAGTGAAGAGCAGCAAGAGCTTTCAGGGCTGGCACCTTCCTTGTGGGACAAGGAGCCGGACATTTGCCTTTTCCGTAAGAGGCTCTGCTGAGAACGAACACCGTGAGGTGTACCGTTCCTGTCTAAGTACAGATTCCCAGTGCTGTTGTGCCTGTGGATAGGGTGCACGGGGACAGTGAAGAGCAGCAAGAGCTTTCAGGGCTGGCACCTTCCTTGTGGGACAAGGAGCCGGACGTTTGCCTTTTCGGAAGGAGCGTCTGCCGAGTACAAGCGCCGTGAGATGTGCAGCCTGTGGGCAAGCACAGATCCCCAGTGCTGTTGTGCCTGTGCATAGGCTGCACGGGGACAGTGAAGAGCAGCAAGAGCTTTCAGGGCTGGCACCTTCCTTGTGGGACAAGGAGCCGGATGTTTGCTTTTCGGTAAGAGGCTCTGCTGAGAACGAACACCGTGAGGTGTACCGTTCCTGTCTAAGTACAGATTCCCAAAGCTGTTGTGCCTGTGGATAGGGTGCACGGGGACAGTGAAGAGCAGCAAGAGCTTTCAGGGCTGGCACCTTCCTTGTGGGACAAGGAGCCGGACGTTTGCCTTTTCAGAAGGAGCGTCTGCCGAGTACAAGCGCCGTGAGATCTGCAGCCTGTGGGCAAGCACAGATCCCCAGTGCTGTTGTGCCTGTGCATAGGCTGCACGGGGACAGTGAAGAGCAGCAAGAGCTTTCAGGGCTGGAACCTTCCTTGTGGGACAAGGAGCCGGACGTTTGCCTTTTCGGTAAGAGGCTCTGCTGAGAACGAACGCCATGAGGTAACCGTTCCTGGGCAAGCACAGATCCCCAGTGCTGTTGTGCCTGTGCATAGGCTGCACGGGGACAGTGAAGAGCAGCAAGAGCTTTCAGGGCTGGCACCTTCCTTGTGGGACAAGGAGCCGGACGTTTGCCTTTTCGGAAAATTGCAATGCCGAAAACAGACTCCGTGAACTGTACCGTTCCTCGGCAAGCACAGATCCCCAGTGCTGTTGTGCCTGTGCATAGGCTGCACGGGGACAGTGAAGAGCAGCAAGAGCTTTCAGGGCTGGCACCTTCCTTGTGGGACAAGGAGCCGGACGTTTGCCTTTTCAGAAAGAGGCTCTGCTGAGAACGAACACTGTGAGGTGTACCGTTCCTGTTTAAGTACAGATTCCCAAAGCTGTTGTGCCTGTGGATAGGGTGCACGGGGACAGTGAAGAGCAGCAAGAGCTTTCAGGGCTGGCACCTTCCTTGTGGGACAAGGAGCCGGACGTTTGCCTTTTCGGTAAGAGGCTCTGCTGAGAACGAACACCGTGAGGTGTACCGTTCCTGTCTAAGTACAGATTCCCAGTGCTGTTGTGCCTGGGGATAGGGTGCACGGGGACAGTGAAGAGCAGCAAGAGCTTTCAGGGCTGGCACCTTCCTTGTGGGACAAGGAGCCGGACATTTGCCTTTTCGGAAGGAGCGTCTGCCGAGTACAAACGCCGTGAGATGTGCAGCCTGTGGGCAAGCACAGATCCCCAGTGCTGTTGTGCCTGTGCATAGGCTGCACGGGGACAGTGAAGAGCAGCAAGAGCTTTCAGGGCTGGCACCTTCCTTGTGGGACAAGGAGCCGGACGTTTGCCTTTTCGGAAGGAGCATCTGCAGAGTACAAGTGCCGAGAGATGTGCAGCCTGTGGGCAAGCACAGATCCCCAGTGCTGTTGTGCCTGTGCATACGCTGCACGGGGACAGTGAAGAGCAGCAAGAGCTTTCAGGGCTGGCACCTTCCTTGTGGGACAAGGAGCCAGACGTTTGCCTTTTCGGAAAATTGCAATGCCGAGAACAGTCACCGTGAGGTGTACTGTTCCTGGGCAAGCACAGATCCCCAGTGCTGTTGTGCCTGTGCATAGGCTGCACGGGGACAGTGAAGAGCAGCAAGAGCTTTCAGGGCTGGCACCTTCCTTGTGGGACAAGGAGCCGGACGTTTGCCTTTTCGGTAAGAGGCTCTGCTGAGAACGAACACCGTGAAGTGTACCGTTCCTGTCTAAGTACAGATTCCCAGTGCTGTTGTGCCTGTGGATAGGGTGCACGGGGACAGTGAAGAGCAGCAAGAGCTTTCAGGGCTGGCACCTTCCTTGTGGGACAAGGAGCCGGACGTTTGCCTTTTCGGAAGGAGCGTCTGCCGAGTACAAGCGCCGTGAGATGTGCAGCCTGTGGGCAAGCACAGATCCCCAGTGCTGTTGTGCCTGTGCATAGGCTGCACGGGGACAGTGAAGAGCAGCAAGAGCTTTCAGGGCTGGCACCTTCCTTGTGGGACAAGGAGCCGGATGTTTGCTTTTCGGTAAGAGGCTCTGCTGAGAACGAACACCGTGAGGTGTACCGTTCCTGTCTAAGTACAGATTCCCAAAGCTGTTGTGCCTGTGGATAGGGTGCATGGGGACAGTGAAAAGCAGCAAGAGCTTTCAGGGCTGGCACCTTCCTTGTGGGACAAGGAGCCGGACGTTTGCCTTTTCAGAAGGAGCGTCTGCCGAGTACAAGCGCCGTGAGATCTGCAGCCTGTGGGCAAGCACAGATCCCCAGTGCTGTTGTGCCTGTGCATAGGCTGCACGGGGACAGTGAAGAGCAGCAAGAGCTTTCAGGGCTGGAACCTTCCTTGTGGGACAAGGAGCCGGACGTTTGCCTTTTCGGTAAGAGGCTCTGCTGAGAACGAACGCCATGAGGTAACCGTTCCTGGGCAAGCACAGATCCCCAGTGCTGTTGTGCCTGTGCATAGGCTGCACGGGGACAGTGAAGAGCAGCAAGAGCTTTCAGGGCTGGCACCTTCCTTGTGGGACAAGGAGCCGGACGTTTGCCTTTTCGGAAAGAGGCTCTGCTGAGAACGAACACCGTGAGGTGTACCGTTCCTGTCTCAATACAGATTCCCAAAGCTGTTGTGCCTGTGGTTAGGTTGCACGGGGACAGTGAAGAGCAGCAAGAGCTTTCAGGGCTGGCACCTTTCTTGTGGGACAAGGAGCCGGACGTTTGCCTTTTCGGTAAGAGGCTCTGCTGAGAACGAACACCGTGAGGTGTACCGTTCCTGTCTAAGTACAGATTCCCAGTGCTGTTGTGCCTGGGGATAGGGTGCACGGGGACAGTGAAGAGCAGCAAGAGCTTTCAGGGCTGGCACCTTCCTTGTGGGACAAGGAGCCGGACGTTTGCCTTTTCGGAAAATTGCAATGCCGAGAACGGACACCGTGAGGTGTACTGTTCCTGGGTAAGCACAGATCCCCAGTGCTGTTGTGCCTGTGCATAGGCTGCATGGGGACAGTGAAGAGCAGCAAGAGCTTTCAGGGCTGGCACCTTCCTTGTGGGACAAGGAACCGGACGTTTGCCTTTTCCGTAAGAGGATCTGCTGAGAACGAACACCGTGAGGTGTACCGTTCCTGTCTAAGTACAGATTCCCAGAGCTGTTGTTCCTGTGCATAGGCTGCACGGGGACAGTGAAGAGCAGCAAGAGCTTTCAGGGCTGGCACCTTCCTTGTGGGACAAGGAGCCGGACGTTTGCCTTTTCGGAAAGAGGCTCTGCTGAGAACGAACACCGTGAGGTGTACCGTTCCTGGGCAAGCACAGATCCCCAGTGCTGTTGTGCCTGTGCATAGGCTGCACGGGGACAGTGAAGAGCAGCAAGAGCTTTCAGGGCTGGCACCTTCCTTGTGGGACAAGGAGCCGGACGTTTGCCTTTTCAGAAAATTGCAATGCCGAAAACAGACACCGTGAAGTGTACCGTTCCTCGGCAAGCACAGATCCCCAGTGCTGTTGTGCCTGTGCATAGGCTGCACGGGGACAGTGAAGAGCAGCAAGAGCTTTCAGGGCTGGCACCTTCCTTGTGGGACAAGGAGCCGGACGTTTGCCTTTTCAGAAAGAGGCTCTGCTGAGAACGAACACTGTGAGGTGTACCGTTCCTGTCTAAGTACAGATTCCCAAAGCTGTTGTGCCTGTGGATAGGGTGCACGGGGACAGTGAAGAGCAGCAAGAGCTTTCAGGGCTGGCACCTTCCTTGTGGGACACGGAGCCGGACGTTTGCCTTTTCGGAAAGAGCGTCTGCCGAGTACAAGCGCCGTGAGATGTGCAGCCTGTGGGCAAGCACAGATCCCCAGTGCTGTTGTGCCTGTGCATAGGCTGCACGGGGACAGTGAAGAGCAGCAAGAGCTTTCAGGGCTGGCACCTTCCTTGTGGGACAAGGAGCCGGACGTTTGCCTTTTCGGTAAGAGGCTCTGCTGAGAACGAACGCCATGAGGTAACCGTTCCTGGGCAAGCACAGATCCCCAGTGCTGTTGTGCCTGTGCATAGGCTGCACGGGGACAGTGAAGAGCAGCAAGAGCTTTCAGGGCTGGCACCTTCCTTATGGGACAAGGAGCCGGACGTTTGCCTTTTCGGTAAGAGGCTCTGCTGAGAACGAACACCGTGAGGTGTACCGTTCCTGTCTAAGTACAGATTCCCAAAGCTGTTGTGCCTGTGGTTAGGGTGCACGGGGACAGTGAAGAGCAGCAAGAGCTTTCAGGGCTGGCACCTTCCTTGTGGGACAAGGAGCCGGACGTTTTCCTTTTCGGTAAGAGGCTCTGCTGAGAACGAACACCGTGAGGTGTACCGTTCCTGTCTAAGTACAGATTCCCAGTGCTGTTGTGCCTGGGGATAGGGTGCACGGGGACAGTGAAGAGCAGCAAGAGCTTTCAGGGCTGGCACCTTCCTTGTGGGACAAGGAGCCGGACATTTGCCTTTTCGGAAGGAGCGTCTGCCGAGTACAAGCGCCGTGAGATGTGCAGCCTGTGGGCAAGCACAGATCCCCAGTGCTGTTGTGCCTGTGCATAGGCTGCACGGGGACAGTGAAGAGCAGCAAGAGCTTTCAGGGCTGGCACCTTCCTTGTGGGACAAGGAGCCGGACGTTTGCCTTTTCGGAAGGAGCATCTGCAGAGTACAAGTGCCGAGAGATGTGCAGCCTGTGGGCAAGCACAGATCCCCAGTGCTGTTGTGCCTGTGCATACGCTGCACGGGGACAGTGAAGAGCAGCAAGAGCTTTCAGGGCTGGCACCTTCCTTGTGGGACAAGGAGCCAGACGTTTGCCTTTTCGGAAAATTGCAATGCCGAGAACAGTCACCGTGAGGTGTAATGTTCCTGGGCAAGCACAGATACCCAGTGCTGTTGTGCCTGTGCATAGGCTGCACGGGGACAGTGAAGAGCAGCAAGAGCTTTCAGGGCTGGCACCTTCCTTGTGGGACAAGGAGCCGGACGTTTGCCTTTTCCGTAAGAGGCTCTGCTGAGAACGAACACCGTGAGGTGTACCGTTCCTGTCTAAGTACAGATTCCCAGTGCTGTTGTGCCTGTGGATAGGGTGCACGGGGACAGTGAAGAGCAGCAAGAGCTTTCAGGGCTGGCACCTTCCTTGTGGGACAAGGAGCCGGACGTTTGCCTTTTCGGAAGGAGCGTCTGCCGAGTACAAGCGCCGTGAGATGTGCAGCCTGTGGGCAAGCACAGATCCCCAGTGCTGTTGTGCCTGTGCATAGGCTGCACGGGGACAGTGAAGAGCAGCAAGAGCTTTCAGGGCTGGCACCTTCCTTGTGGGACAAGGAGCCGGATGTTTGCTTTTCGGTAAGAGGCTCTGCTGAGAACGAACACCGTGAGGTGTACCGTTCCTGTCTAAGTAGAGATTCCCAAAGCTGTTGTGCCTGTGGATAGGGTGCACGGGGACAGTGAAGAGCAGCAAGAGCTTTCAGGGCTGGCACCTTCCTTGTGGGACAAGGAGCCGGACGTTTGCCTTTTCAGAAGGAGCGTCTGCCGAGTACAAGCGCCGTGAGATCTGCAGCCTGTGGGCAAGCACAGATCCCCAGTGCTGTTGTGCCTGTGCATAGGCTGCACGGGGACAGTGAAGAGCAGCAAGAGCTTTCAGGGCTGGAACCTTCCTTGTGGGACAAGGAGCCGGACGTTTGCCTTTTCGGTAAGAGGCTCTGCTGAGAACGAACGCCATGAGGTAACCGTTCCTGGGCAAGCACAGATCCTCAGTGCTGTTGTGCCTGTGCATAGGCTGCACGGGGACAGTGAAGAGCAGCAAGAGCTTTCAGGGCTGGCACCTTCCTTATGGGACAAGGAGCCGGACGTTTGCCTTTTCGGTAAGAGGCTCTGCTGAGAACGAACACCGTGAGGTGTACCGTTCCTGTCTCAATACAGATTCCCAAAGCTGTTGTGCCTGTGGTTAGGTTGCACGGGGACAGTGAAGAGCAGCAAGAGCTTTCAGGGCTGGCACCTTTCTTGTGGGACAAGGAGCCGGACGTTTGCCTTTTCGGTAAGAGGCTCTGCTGAGAACGAACACCGTGAGGTGTACCGTTCCTGTCTAAGTACAGATTCCCAGTGCTGTTGTGCCTGGGGATAGGGTGCACGGGGACAGTGAAGAGCAGCAAGAGCTTTCAGGGCTGGCACCTTCCTTGTGGGACAAGGAGCCGGACGTTTGCCTTTTCGGAAAATTGCAATGCCGAGAACGGACACCGTGAGGTGTACTGTTCCTGGGTAAGCACAGATCCCCAGTGCTGTTGTGCCTGTGCATAGGCTGCATGGGGACAGTGAAGAGCAACAAGAGCTTTCAGGGCTGGCACCTTCCTTGTGGGACAAGGAACCGGACGTTTGCCTTTTCCGTAAGAGGATCTGCTGAGAACGAACACCGTGAGGTGTACCGTTCCTGTCTAAGTACAGATTCCCAGAGCTGTTGTTCCTGTGCATAGGCTGCATGGGGACAGTGAAGAGCAACAAGAGCTTTCAGGGCTGGCACCTTCCTTGTGGGACAAGGAACCGGACGTTTGCCTTTTCCGTAAGAGGATCTGCTGAGAACGAACACCGTGAGGTGTACCGTTCCTGTCTAAGTACAGATTCCCAGAGCTGTTGTTCCTGTGCATAGGCTGCACGGGGACAGTGAAGAGCAGCAAGAGCTTTCAGGGCTGGCACCTTCCTTGTGGGACAAGGAGCCGGACGTTTGCCTTTTCGGAAAGAGGCTCTGCTGAGAACGAACACCGTGAGGTGTACCGTTCCTGGGCAAGCACAGATCCCCAATGCTGTTGTGCCTGTGCATACGCTGCACGGGGACAGTGAAGAGCAGCAAGAGCTTTCAGGGCTGGCACCTTCCTTGTGGACAAGGAGCCGGACGATTGCCTTTTCGGTAAGAGGCTCTGCTGAGAACGAACACCGTGAGGTGTACCGTTCCTGGGCAAGCAGAGATCCCCAGTGCTGTTGTGCCTGTGCATAGGCTGCACGGGGACAGTGAAGAGCAGCAAGAGCTTTCAGGGCTGGCACCTTCCTTGTGGGACAAGGAGCCGGACGTTTGCCTTTTCAGAAAGAGGCTCTGCTGAGAACGAACACTGTGAGGTGTACCGTTCCTGTCTAAGTACAGATTCCCAAAGCTGTTGTGCCTGTGGATAGGGTGCACGGGGACAGTGAAGAGCAGCAAGAGCTTTCAGGGCTGGCACCTTCCTTGTGGGACACGGAGCCGGACGTTTGCCTTTTCGGAAAGAGCGTCTGCCGAGTACAAGCGCCGTGAGATGTGCAGCCTGTGGGCAAGCACAGATCCCCAGTGCTGTTGTGCCTGTGCATAGGCTGCACGGGGACAGTGAAGAGCAGCAAGAGCTTTCAGGGCTGGCACCTTCCTTGTGGGACAAGGAGCCGGACGTTTGCCTTTTCGGTAAGAGGCTCTGCTGAGAACGAACACCGTGAGGTGTACCGTTCCTGTCTAAGTACAGATTCACAAAGCTGTTGTTCCTGTAGATAAGGTGCATGGGGACAGTGAAGAGCAGCAAGAGCTTTCAGGGCTGGCACCTTCCTTGTGGGACAAGGAGCCGGACGTTTGCCTTTTCCGTAAGAGGCTCTGCTGAGAACGAACACCGTGAGGTGTACCGTTCCTGTCTAAGTACAGATTCCCAAGGCTGTTGTGCCTGTGGATAGGGTGCACGGGGACAGTGAAGAGCAGCAAGAGCTTTCAGGGCTGGCACCTTCCTTGTGGGACAAGGAGCCGGACGTTTGCCTTTTCAGAAGGAGCGTCTGCCGAGTACAAGCGCCGTGAGATCTGCAGCCTGTGGGCAAGCACAGATCCCCAGTGCTGTTGTGCCTGTGCATAGGCTGCACGGGGACAGTGAAGAGCAGCAAGAGCTTTCAGGGCTGGCACCTTCCTTATGGGACAAGGAGCCGGACGTTTGCCTTTTCGGTAAGAGGCTCTGCTGAGAACGAACACCGTGAGGTGTACCGTTCCTGTCTCAATACAGATTCCCAAAGCTGTTGTGCCTGTGGTTAGGTTGCACGGGGACAGTGAAGAGCAGCAAGAGCTTTCAGGGCTGGCACCTTTCTTGTGGGACAAGGAGCCGGACGTTTGCCTTTTCGGTAAGAGGCTCTGCTGAGAACGAACACCGTGAGGTGTACCGTTCCTGTCTAAGTACAGATTCCCAGTGCTGTTGTGCCTGGGGATAGGGTGCACGGGGACAGTGAAGAGCAGCAAGAGCTTTCAGGGCTGGCACCTTCCTTGTGGGACAAGGAGCCGGACGTTTGCCTTTTCGGAAAATTGCAATGCCGAGAACGGACACCGTGAGGTGTACTGTTCCTGGGTAAGCACAGATCCCCAGTGCTGTTGTGCCTGTGCATAGGCTGCATGGGGACAGTGAAGAGCAACAAGAGCTTTCAGGGCTGGCACCTTCCTTGTGGGACAAGGAACCGGACGTTTGCCTTTTCCGTAAGAGGATCTGCTGAGAACGAACACCGTGAGGTGTACCGTTCCTGTCTAAGTACAGATTCCCAGAGCTGTTGTTCCTGTGCATAGGCTGCATGGGGACAGTGAAGAGCAACAAGAGCTTTCAGGGCTGGCACCTTCCTTGTGGGACAAGGAACCGGACGTTTGCCTTTTCCGTAAGAGGATCTGCTGAGAACGAACACCGTGAGGTGTACCGTTCCTGTCTAAGTACAGATTCCCAGAGCTGTTGTTCCTGTGCATAGGCTGCACGGGGACAGTGAAGAGCAGCAAGAGCTTTCAGGGCTGGCACCTTCCTTGTGGGACAAGGAGCCGGACGTTTGCCTTTTCGGAAAGAGGCTCTGCTGAGAACGAACACCGTGAGGTGTACCGTTCCTGGGCAAGCACAGATCCCCAATGCTGTTGTGCCTGTGCATACGCTGCACGGGGACAGTGAAGAGCAGCAAGAGCTTTCAGGGCTGGCACCTTCCTTGTGGACAAGGAGCCGGACGATTGCCTTTTCGGTAAGAGGCTCTGCTGAGAACGAACACCGTGAGGTGTACCGTTCCTGGGCAAGCAGAGATCCCCAGTGCTGTTGTGCCTGTGCATAGGCTGCACGGGGACAGTGAAGAGCAGCAAGAGCTTTCAGGGCTGGCACCTTCCTTGTGGGACAAGGAGCCGGACGTTTGCCTTTTCAGAAAGAGGCTCTGCTGAGAACGAACACTGTGAGGTGTACCGTTCCTGTCTAAGTACAGATTCCCAAAGCTGTTGTGCCTGTGGATAGGGTGCACGGGGACAGTGAAGAGCAGCAAGAGCTTTCAGGGCTGGCACCTTCCTTGTGGGACACGGAGCCGGACGTTTGCCTTTTCGGAAAGAGCGTCTGCCGAGTACAAGCGCCGTGAGATGTGCAGCCTGTGGGCAAGCACAGATCCCCAGTGCTGTTGTGCCTGTGCATAGGCTGCACGGGGACAGTGAAGAGCAGCAAGAGCTTTCAGGGCTGGCACCTTCCTTGTGGGACAAGGAGCCGGACGTTTGCCTTTTCGGTAAGAGGCTCTGCTGAGAACGAACACCGTGAGGTGTACCGTTCCTGTCTAAGTACAGATTCACAAAGCTGTTGTTCCTGTAGATAAGGTGCATGGGGACAGTGAAGAGCAGCAAGAGCTTTCAGGGCTGGCACCTTCCTTGTGGGACAAGGAGCCGGACGTTTGCCTTTTCCGTAAGAGGCTCTGCTGAGAACGAACACCGTGAGGTGTACCGTTCCTGTCTAAGTACAGATTCCCAAGGCTGTTGTGCCTGTGGATAGGGTGCACGGGGACAGTGAAGAGCAGCAAGAGCTTTCAGGGCTGGCACCTTCCTTGTGGGACAAGGAGCCGGACGTTTGCCTTTTCAGAAGGAGCGTCTGCCGAGTACAAGCGCCGTGAGATGTGCAGCCTGTGGGCAAGCACAGATCCCCAGTGCTGTTGTGCCTGTGCATAGGCTGCACGGGGACAGTGAAGAGCAGCAAGAGCTTTCAGGGCTGGCACCTTCCTTATGGGACAAGGAGCCGGACGTTTGCCTTTTCGGTAAGAGGCTCTGCTGAGAACGAACACCGTGAGGTGTACCGTTCCTGTCTCAATACAGATTCCCAAAGCTGTTGTGCCTGTGGTTAGGTTGCACGGGGACAGTGAAGAGCAGCAAGAGCTTTCAGGGCTGGCACCTTTCTTGTGGGACAAGGAGCCGGACGTTTGCCTTTTCGGTAAGAGGCTCTGCTGAGAACGAACACCGTGAGGTGTACCGTTCCTGTCTAAGTACAGATTCCCAGTGCTGTTGTGCCTGGGGATAGGGTGCACGGGGACAGTGAAGAGCAGCAAGAGCTTTCAGGGCTGGCACCTTCCTTGTGGGACAAGGAGCCGGACGTTTGCCTTTTCGGAAAATTGCAATGCCGAGAACGGACACCGTGAGGTGTACTGTTCCTGGGTAAGCACAGATCCCCAGTGCTGTTGTGCCTGTGCATAGGCTGCATGGGGACAGTGAAGAGCAACAAGAGCTTTCAGGGCTGGCACCTTCCTTGTGGGACAAGGAACCGGACGTTTGCCTTTTCCGTAAGAGGATCTGCTGAGAACGAACACCGTGAGGTGTACCGTTCCTGTCTAAGTACAGATTCCCAGAGCTGTTGTTCCTGTGCATAGGCTGCACGGGGACAGTGAAGAGCAGCAAGAGCTTTCAGGGCTGGCACCTTCCTTGTGGGACAAGGAGCCGGACGTTTGCCTTTTCGGAAAGAGGCTCTGCTGAGAACGAACACCGTGAGGTGTACCGTTCCTGGGCAAGCACAGATCCCCAGTGCTGTTGTGCCTGTGCATAGGCTGCACGGGGACAGTGAAGAGCAGCAAGAGCTTTCAGGGCTGGCACCTTCCTTGTGGGACAAGGAGCCGGACGTTTGCCTTTTCAGAAAATTACAATGCCGAAAACAGACACCGTGAAGTGTACCGTTGCTCGGCAAGCACAGATCCCCAGTGCTGTTGTGCCTGTGCATAGGCTGCACGGGGACAGTGAAGAGCAGCAAGAGCTTTCAGGGCTGGCACCTTCCTTGTGGGACAAGGAGCCGGACGTTTGCCTTTTCAGAAAGAGGCTCTGCTGAGAACGAACACTGTGAGGTGTACCGTTCCTGTCTAAGTACAGATTCCCAAAGCTGTTGTGCCTGTGGATAGGGTGCACGGGGACAGTGAAGAGCAGCAAGAGCTTTCAGGGCTGGCACCTTCCTTGTGGGACACGGAGTCGGACGTTTGCCTTTTCGGAAAGAGCGTCTGCCGAGTACAAGCGCCGTGAGATGTGCAGCCTGTGGGCAAGCACAGATCCCCAGTGCTGTTGTGCCTGTGCATAGGCTGCACGGGGACAGTGAAGAGCAGCAAGAGCTTTCAGGGCTGGCACCTTCCTTGTGGGACAAGGAGCCGGACGTTTGCCTTTTCGGTAAGAGGCTCTGCTGAGAACGAACACCGTGAGGTGTACCGTTCCTGTCTAAGTAGAGATTCCCAAAGCTGTTGTGCCTGTGGATAGGGTGCACGGGGACAGTGAAGAGCAGCAAGAGCTTTCAGGGCTGGCACCTTCCTTGTGGGACAAGGAGCCGGACGTTTGCCTTTTCAGAAGGAGCGTCTGCCGAGTACAAGCGCCGTGAGATGTGCAGCCTGTGGGCAAGCACAGATCCCCAGTGCTGTTGTGCCTGTGCATAGGCTGCACGGGGACAGTGAAGAGCAGCAAGAGCTTTCAGGGCTGGCACCTTCCTTGTGGGACAAGGAGCCGGACGTTTGCCTTTTCGGTAAGAGGCTCTGCTGAGAACGAACGCCATGAGGTAACCGTTCCTGGGCAAGCACAGATCCCCAGTGCTGTTGTGCCTGTGCATAGGCTGCACGGGGACAGTGAAGAGCAGCAAGAGCTTTCAGGGCTGGCACCTTCCTTATGGGACAAGGAGCCGGACGTTTGCCTTTTCGGTAAGAGGCTCTGCTGAGAACGAACACCGTGAGGTGTACCGTTCCTGTCTAAGTACAGATTCCCAGTGCTGTTGTGCCTGTGGTTAGGTTGCACGGGGACAGTGAAGAGCAGCAAGAGCTTTCAGGGCTGGCACCTTTCTTGTGGGACAAGGAGCCGGACGTTTGCCTTTTCGGTAAGAGGCTCTGCTGAGAACGAACACTGTGAGGTGTACCGTTCCTGTCTAAGTACAGATTCCCAGTGCTGTTGTGCCTGGGGATAGGGTGCACAGGGACAGTGAAGAGCAGCAAGAGCTTTCAGGGCTGGCACCTTCCTTGTGGGACAAGGAGCCGGACGTTTGCCTTTTCGGAAAATTGCAATGCCGAGAACGGACACCGTGAGGTGTACTGTTCCTGGGTAAGCACAGATCCCCAGTGCTGTTGTGCCTGTGCATAGGCTGCATGGGGACAGTGAAGAGCAACAAGAGCTTTCAGGGCTGGCACCTTCCTTGTGGGACAAGGAACCGGACGTTTGCCTTTTCTGTAAGAGGATCTGCTGAGAACGAACACCGTGAGGTGTACCGTTCCTGTCTAAGTACAGATTCCCAGAGCTGTTGTTCCTGTGCATAGGCTGCACGGGGACAGTGAAGAGCAGCAAGAGCTTTCAGGGCTGGCACCTTCCTTGTGGGACAAGGAGCCGGACGTTTGCCTTTTCGGAAAGAGGCTCTGCTGAGAACGAACACCGTGAGGTGTACCGTTCCTGGGCAAGCACAGATCCCCAATGCTGTTGTGCCTGTGGTTAGGTTGCACGGGGACAGTGAAGAGCAGCAAGAGCTTTCAGGGCTGGCACCTTCCTTGTGGGACAAGGAGCCGGACGATTGCCTTTTCGGTAAGAGGCTCTGCTGAGAACGAACACCGTGAGGTGTACCGTTCCTGGGCAAGCACAGATCCCCAGTGCTGTTGTGCCTGTGCATAGGCTGCACGGGGACAGTGAAGAGCAGCAAGAGCTTTCAGGGCTGGCACCTTCCTTGTGGGACAAGGAGCCGGACGTTTGCCTTTTCGGAAAATTGCAATGCCGAGAACAGACACCGTGAAGTGTACCGTTCCTCGGCAAGCACAGATCCCCAGTGCTGTTGTGCCTGTGCATAGGCTGCACGGGGACAGTGAAGAGCAGCAAGAGCTTTCAGGGCTGGCACCTTCCTTGTGGGACAAGGAGCCGGACGTTTGCCTTTTCAGAAAGAGGCTCTGCTGAGAACGAACACTGTGAGGTGTACCG
The DNA here is from genome assembly GCF_964188355.1 of Buteo buteo. Lineage (NCBI taxonomy): Eukaryota > Metazoa > Chordata > Aves > Accipitriformes > Accipitridae > Buteo > Buteo buteo. The sequence continues at coordinate 10,130,479 of NC_134193.1, forward strand.
TTCCTGTCTAAGTACAGATTCCCAAAGCTGTTGTGCCTGTGGATAGGGTGCACGGGGACAGTGAAGAGCAGCAAGAGCTTTCAGGGCTGGCACCTTCCTTGTGGGACACGGAGCCGGACGTTTGCCTTTTCGGAAAGAGCGTCTGCCGAGTACAAGCGCCGTGAGATGTGCAGCCTGTGGGCAAGCACAGATCCCCAGTGCTGTTGTGCCTGTGCATAGGCTGCACGGGGACAGTGAAGAGCAGCAAGAGCTTTCAGGGCTGGCACCTTCCTTGTGGGACAAGGAGCCGGACGTTTGCCTTTTCGGTAAGAGGCTCTGCTGAGAACGAACACCGTGAGGTGTACCGTTCCTGTCTAAGTACAGATTCACAAAGCTGTTGTTCCTGTAGATAAGGTGCATGGGGACAGTGAAGAGCAGCAAGAGCTTTCAGGGCTGGCACCTTCCTTGTGGGACAAGGAGCCGGACGTTTGCCTTTTCCGTAAGAGGCTCTGCTGAGAACGAACACCGTGAGGTGTACCGTTCCTGTCTAAGTACAGATTCCCAAGGCTGTTGTGCCTGTGGATAGGGTGCACGGGGACAGTGAAGAGCAGCAAGAGCTTTCAGGGCTGGCACCTTCCTTGTGGGACAAGGAGCCGGACGTTTGCCTTTTCAGAAGGAGCGTCTGCCGAGTACAAGCGCCGTGAGATGTGCAGCCTGTGGGCAAGCACAGATCCCCAGTGCTGTTGTGCCTGTGCATAGGCTGCACGGGGACAGTGAAGAGCAGCAAGAGCTTTCAGGGCTGGCACCTTCCTTGTGGGACAAGGAGCCGGACGTTTGCCTTTTCGGTAAGAGGCTCTGCTGAGAACGAACGCCATGAGGTAACCGTTCCTGGGCAAGCACAGATCCCCAGTGCTGTTGTGCCTGTGCATAGGCTGCACGGGGACAGTGAAGAGCAGCAAGAGCTTTCAGGGCTGGCACCTTCCTTATGGGACAAGGAGCCGGACGTTTGCCTTTTCGGTAAGAGGCTCTGCTGAGAACGAACACCGTGAGGTGTACCGTTCCTGTCTCAATACAGATTCCCAAAGCTGTTGTGCCTGTGGTTAGGTTGCACGGGGACAGTGAAGAGCAGCAAGAGCTTTCAGGGCTGGCACCTTTCTTGTGGGACAAGGAGCCGGACGTTTGCCTTTTCGGAAAATTGCAATGCCGAGAACGGACACCGTGAGGTGTACTGTTCCTGGGTAAGCACAGATCCCCAGTGCTGTTGTGCCTGTGCATAGGCTGCATGGGGACAGTGAAGAGCAACAAGAGCTTTCAGGGCTGGCACCTTCCTTGTGGGACAAGGAACCGGACGTTTGCCTTTTCCGTAAGAGGATCTGCTGAGAACGAACACCGTGAGGTGTACCGTTCCTGTCTAAGTACAGATTCCCAGAGCTGTTGTTCCTGTGCATAGGCTGCACGGGGACAGTGAAGAGCAGCAAGAGCTTTCAGGGCTGGCACCTTCCTTGTGGGACAAGGAGCCGGACGTTTGCCTTTTCGGAAAGAGGCTCTGCTGAGAACGAACACCGTGAGGTGTACCGTTCCTGGGCAAGCACAGATCCCCAGTGCTGTTGTGCCTGTGCATAGGCTGCACGGGGACAGTGAAGAGCAGCAAGAGCTTTCAGGGCTGGCACCTTCCTTGTGGGACAAGGAGCCGGACGTTTGCCTTTTCAGAAAATTACAATGCCGAAAACAGACACCGTGAAGTGTACCGTTCCTCGGCAAGCACAGATCCCCAGTGCTGTTGTGCCTGTGCATAGGCTGCACGGGGACAGTGAAGAGCAGCAAGAGCTTTCAGGGCTGGCACCTTCCTTGTGGGACAAGGAGCCGGACGTTTGCCTTTTCAGAAAGAGGCTCTGCTGAGAACGAACACTGTGAGGTGTACCGTTCCTGTCTAAGTACAGATTCCCAAAGCTGTTGTGCCTGTGGATAGGGTGCACGGGGACAGTGAAGAGCAGCAAGAGCTTTCAGGGCTGGCACCTTCCTTGTGGGACACGGAGCCGGACGTTTGCCTTTTCGGAAAGAGCGTCTGCCGAGTACAAGCGCCGTGAGATGTGCAGCCTGTGGGCAAGCACAGATCCCCAGTGCTGTTGTGCCTGTGCATAGGCTGCACGGGGACAGTGAAGAGCAGCAAGAGCTTTCAGGGCTGGCACCTTCCTTGTGGGACAAGGAGCCGGACGTTTGCCTTTTCGGTAAGAGGCTCTGCTGAGAACGAACACCGTGAGGTGTACCGTTCCTGTCTAAGTAGAGATTCCCAAAGCTGTTGTGCCTGTGGATAGGGTGCACGGGGACAGTGAAGAGCAGCAAGAGCTTTCAGGGCTGGCACCTTCCTTGTGGGACAAGGAGCCGGACGTTTGCCTTTTCAGAAGGAGCGTCTGCCGAGTACAAGCGCCGTGAGATGTGCAGCCTGTGGGCAAGCACAGATCCCCAGTGCTGTTGTGCCTGTGCATAGGCTGCACGGGGACAGTGAAGAGCAGCAAGAGCTTTCAGGGCTTGCACCTTCCTTGTGGGACAAGGAGCCGGACGTTTGCCTTTTCGGTAAGAGGCTCTGCTGAGAACGAACGCCATGAGGTAACCATTCCTGGGCAAGCACAGATCCCCAGTGCTGTTGTGCCTGTGCATAGGCTGCACGGGGACAGTGAAGAGCAGCAAGAGCTTTCAGGGCTGGCACCTTCCTTATGGGACAAGGAGCCGGACGTTTGCCTTTTCGGTAAGAGGCTCTGCTGAGAACGAACACCGTGAGGTGTACCGTTCCTGTCTAAGTACAGATTCCCAAAGCTGTTGTGCCTGTGGTTAGGGTGCACGGGGACAGTGAAGAGCAGCAAGAGCTTTCAGGGCTGGCACCTTCCTTGTGGGACAAGGAGCCGGACGATTGCCTTTTCGGTAAGAGGCTCTGCTGAGAACGAACACCGTGAGGTGTACCGTTCCTGGGCAAGCACAGATCCCCAGTGCTGTTGTGCCTGTGCATAGGCTGCACGGGGACAGTGAAGAGCAGCAAGAGCTTTCAGGGCTGGCACCTTCCTTGTGGGACAAGGAGCCGGACGTTTGCCTTTTCAGAAAGAGGCTCTGCTGAGAACGAACACTGTGAGGTGTACCGTTCCTGTCTAAGTACAGATTCCCAAAGCTGTTGTGCCTGTGGATAGGGTGCACGGGGACAGTGAAGAGCAGCAAGAGCTTTCAGGGCTGGCACCTTCCTTGTGGGACACGGAGCCGGACGTTTGCCTTTTCGGAAAGAGCGTCTGCCGAGTACAAGCGCCGTGAGATGTGCAGCCTGTGGGCAAGCACAGATCCCCAGTGCTGTTGTGCCTGTGCATAGGCTGCACGGGGACAGTGAAGAGCAGCAAGAGCTTTCAGGGCTGGCACCTTCCTTGTGGGACAAGGAGCCGGACGTTTGCCTTTTCGGTAAGAGGCTCTGCTGAGAACGAACACCGTGAGGTGTACCGTTCCTGTCTAAGTACAGATTCACAAAGCTGTTGTTCCTGTAGATAAGGTGCATGGGGACAGTGAAGAGCAGCAAGAGCTTTCAGGGCTGGCACCTTCCTTGTGGGACAAGGAGCCGGACGTTTGCCTTTTCCGTAAGAGGCTCTGCTGAGAACGAACACCGTGAGGTGTACCGTTCCTGTCTAAGTACAGATTCCCAGTGCTGTTGTGCCTGTGGATAGGGTGCACGGGGACAGTGAAGAGCAGCAAGAGCTTTCAGGGCTGGCACCTTCCTTGTGGGACAAGGAGCCGGACGTTTGCCTTTTCCATAAGAGGCTCTGCTGAGAACGAACACCGTGAGGTGTACCGTTCCTGGGCAAGCAGAGATCCCCAGTTCTGTTTTGCCTGTGCATAGGCTGCAAGGGGACAGTGAAGAGCAGCAAGAGCTTTCAGGGCTGGCACCTTCCTTGTGGGACAAGGAGCCGGACGTTTGCCTTTTCGGTAAGAGTCTCTGCTGAGAACGAACACCGTGAGGTGTACCGTTCCTGTCTAAGTACAGATTCCCAGTGCTGTTGTGCCTGTGGATAGGGTGCACGGGGACAGTGAAGAGCAGCAAGAGCTTTCAGGGCTGGCACCTTCCTTGTGGGACAAGGAGCCGGACGTTTGCCTTTTCGGAAGGAGCGTCTGCCGAGTACAAGCGCCGTGAGATGTGCAGCCTGTGGGCAAGCACAGATCCCCAGTGCTGTTGTGCCTGTGCATAGGCTGCACGGGGACAGTGAAGAGCAGCAAGAGCTTTCAGGGCTGGCACCTTCCTTGTGGGACAAGGAGCCGGATGTTTGCTTTTCGGTAAGAGGCTCTGCTGAGAACGAACACCGTGAGGTGTACCGTTCCTGTCTAAGTACAGATTCCCAAAGCTGTTGTGCCTGTGGATAGGGTGCACGGGGACAGTGAAGAGCAGCAAGAGCTTTCAGGGCTGGCACCTTCCTTGTGGGACAAGGAGCCGGACGTTTGCCTTTTCAGAAGGAGCGTCTGCCGAGTACAAGCGCCGTGAGATGTGCAGCCTGTGGGCAAGCACAGATCCCCAGTGCTGTTGTGCCTGTGCATAGGCTGCACGGGGACAGTGAAGAGCAGCAAGAGCTTTCAGGGCTGGAACCTTCCTTATGGGACAAGGAGCCGGACGTTTGCCTTTTCGGTAAGAGGCTCTGCTGAGAACGAACACCGTGAGGTGTACCGTTCCTGTCTCAATACAGATTCCCAAAGCTGTTGTGCCTGTGGTTAGGTTGCACGGGGACAGTGAAGAGCAGCAAGAGCTTTCAGGGCTGGCACCTTTCTTGTGGGACAAGGAGCCGGACGTTTGCCTTTTCGGTAAGAGGCTCTGAGAGAACGAACACCGTGAGGTGTACCGTTCCTGTCTAAGTACAGATTCCCAGTGCTGTTGTGCCTGGGGATAGGGTGCACGGGGACAGTGAAGAGCAGCAAGAGCTTTCAGGGCTGGCACCTTCCTTGTGGGACAAGGAGCCGGACGTTTGCCTTTTCGGAAAGAGGCTCTGCTGAGAACGAACACCGTGAGGTGTACCGTTCCTGGGCAAGCACAGATCCCCAGTGCTGTTGTGCCTGTGCATAGGCTGCACGGGGACAGTGAAGAGCAGCAAGAGCTTTCAGGGCTGGCACCTTCCTTGTGGGACAAGGAGCCGGACGTTTGCCTTTTCAGAAAATTACAATGCCGAAAACAGACACCGTGAAGTGTACCGTTCCTCGGCAAGCACAGATCCCCAGTGCTGTTGTGCCTGTGCATAGGCTGCACGGGGACAGTGAAGAGCAGCAAGAGCTTTCAGGGCTGGCACCTTCCTTGTGGGACAAGGAGCCGGACGTTTGCCTTTTCAGAAAGAGGCTCTGCTTAGAACGAACACTGTGAGGTGTACCGTTCCTGTCTAAGTACAGATTCCCAAAGCTGTTGTGCCTGTGGATAGGGTGCACGGGGACAGTGAAGAGCAGCAAGAGCTTTCAGCGCTGGCACCTTCCTTGTGGGACACGGAGCCGGACGTTTGCCTTTTCGGAAAGAGCGTCTGCCGAGTACAAGCGCCGTGAGATGTGCAGCCTGTGGGCAAGCACAGATCCCCAGTGCTGTTGTGCCTGTGCATAGGCTGCACGGGGACAGTGAAGAGCAGCAAGAGCTTTCAGGGCTGGCACCTTCCTTGTGGGACAAGGAGCCGGACGTTTGCCTTATCGGTAAGAGGCTCTGCTGAGAACGAACACTGTGAGGTGTACCGTTCCTGTCTAAGTACAGATTCCCAAAGCTGTTGTGCCTGTGGATAGGGTGACGGGGACAGTGAAGAGCAGCAAGAGCTTTCAGGGCTGGCACCTTCCTTGTGGGACACGGAGCCGGACGTTTGCCTTTTCGGAAAGAGCGTCTGCCGAGTACAAGCGCCGTGAGATGTGCAGCCTGTGGGCAAGCACAGATCCCCAGTGCTGTTGTGCCTGTGCATAGGCTGCACGGGGACAGTGAAGAGCAGCAAGAGCTTTCAGGGCTGGCACCTTCCTTGTGGGACAAGGAGCCGGACGTTTGCCTTTTCGGTAAGAGGCTCTGCTGAGAACGAACACCGTGAGGTGTACCGTTCCTATCTAAGTACAGATTCACAAAGCTGTTGTTCCTGTAGATAAGGTGCATGGGGACAGTGAAGAGCAGCAAGAGCTTTCAGGGCTGGCACCTTCCTTGTGGGACAAGGAGCCGGACGTTTGCCTTTTCCGTAAGAGGCTCTGCTGAGAACGAACACCGTGAGGTGTACCGTTCCTGTCTAAGTACAGATTCCCAAGGCTGTTGTGCCTGTGGATAGGGTGCACGGGGACAGTGAAGAGCAGCAAGAGCTTTCAGGGCTGGCATCTTCCTTGTGGGACAAGGAGCCGGACGTTTGCCTTTTCCATAAGAGGCTCTGCTGAGAACGAACACCGTGAGGTGTACCGTTCCTGGGCAAGCAGAGATCCCCAGTTCTGTTTTGCCTGTGCATAGGCTGCAAGGGGACAGTGAAGAGCAGCAAGAGCTTTCAGGGCTGGCACCTTCCTTGTGGGACAAGGAGCCGGACGTTTGCCTTTTCCGTAAGAGGCTCTGCTGAGAACGAACACCGTGAGGTGTACCGTTCCTGTCTAAGTACAGATTCCCAGTGCTGTTGTGCCTGTGGATAGGGTGCACGGGGACAGTGAAGAGCAGCAAGAGCTTTCAGGGCTGGCACCTTCCTTGTGGGACAAGGAGCCGGACGTTTGCCTTTTCGGAAGGAGCGTCTGCCGAGTACAAGCGCCGTGAGATGTGCAGCCTGTGGGCAAGCACAGATCCCCAGTGCTGTTGTGCCTGTGCATAGGCTGCACGGGGACAGTGATGAGCAGCAAGAGCTTTCAGGGCTGGCACCTTCCTTGTGGGACAAGGAGCCGGATGTTTGCTTTTCGGTAAGAGGCTCTGCTGAGAACGAACACCGTGAGGTGTACCGTTCCTGTCTAAGTACAGATTCCCAAAGCTGTTGTGCCTGTGGATAGGGTGCACGGGGACAGTGAAGAGCAGCAAGAGCTTTCAGGGCTGGCACCTTCCTTGTGGGACAAGCAGCCGGACGTTTGCCTTTTCAGAAGGAGCGTCTGCCGAGTACAAGCGCCGTGAGATCTGCAGCCTGTGGGCAAGCACAGATCCCCAGTGCTGTTGTGCCTGTGCATAGGCTGCACGGGGACAGTGAAGAGCAGCAAGAGCTTTCAGGGCTGGCACCTTCCTTGTGGGACAAGGAGCCGGACGTTTGCCTTTTCGGTAAGAGGCTCTGCTGAGAACGAACACCGTGAGGTGTACCGTTCCTATCTAAGTACAGATTCACAAAGCTGTTGTTCCTGTAGATAAGGTGCATGGGGACAGTGAAGAGCAGCAAGAGCTTTCAGGGCTGGCACCTTCCTTGTGGGACAAGGAGCCGGACGTTTGCCTTTTCTGTAAGAGGCTCTGCTGAGAACGAACACCGTGAGGTGTACCGTTCCTGTCTAAGTACAGATTCCCAAGGCTGTTGTGCCTGTGGATAGGGTGCACGGGGACAGTGAAGAGCAGCAAGAGCTTTCAGGGCTGGCATCTTCCTTGTGGGACAAGGAGCCGGACGTTTGCCTTTTCCATAAGAGGCTCTGCTGAGAACGAACACCGTGAGGTGTACCGTTCCTGGGCAAGCAGAGATCCCCAGTTCTGTTTTGCCTGTGCATAGGCTGCAAGGGGACAGTGAAGAGCAGCAAGAGCTTTCAGGGCTGGCACCTTCCTTGTGGGACAAGGAGCCGGACGTTTGCCTTTTCCGTAAGAGGCTCTGCTGAGAACGAACACCGTGAGGTGTACCGTTCCTGTCTAAGTACAGATTCCCAAAGCTGTTGTGCCTGTGGATAGGGTGCACGGGGACAGTGAAGAGCAGCAAGAGCTTTCAGGGCTGGCACCTTCCTTGTGGACAAGGAGCCGGACGTTTGCCTTTTCAGAAGGAGCGTCTGCCGAGTACAAGCGCCGTGAGATCTGCAGCCTGTGGGCAAGCACAGATCCCCAGTGCTGTTGTGCCTGTGCATAGGCTGCACGGGGACAGTGAAGAGCAGCAAGAGCTTTCAGGGCTGGCACCTTCCTTGTGGGACAAGGAGCCGGACGTTTGCCTTTTCGGTAAGAGGCTCTGCTGAGAACGAACGCCATGAGGTAACCGTTCCTGGGCAAGCACAGATCCCCAGTGCTGTTGTGCCTGTGCATAGGCTGCACGGGGACAGTGAAGAGCAGCAAGAGCTTTCAGGGCTGGCACCTTCCTTATGGGACAAGGAGCCGGACGTTTGCCTTTTCGGTAAGAGGCTCTGCTGAGAACGAACACCGTGAGGTGTACCGTTCCTGTCTCAATACAGATTCCCAAAGCTGTTGTGCCTGTGGTTAGGTTGCACGGGGACAGTGAAGAGCAGCAAGAGCTTTCAGGGCTGGCACCTTTCTTGTGGGACAAGGAGCCGGACGTTTGCCTTTTCGGTAAGAGGCTCTGCTGAGAACGAACACCGTGAGGTGTACCGTTCCTGTCTAAGTACAGATTCCCAGTGCTGTTGTGCCTGGGGATAGGGTGCACGGGGACAGTGAAGAGCAGCAAGAGCTTTCAGGGCTGGCACCTTCCTTGTGGGACAAGGAGCCGGACGTTTGCCTTTTCGGAAAATTGCAATGCCGAGAACGGACACCGTGAGGTGTACTGTTCCTGGGTAAGCACAGATCCCCAGTGCTGTTGTGCCTGTGCATAGGCTGCATGGGGACAGTGAAGAGCAACAAGAGCTTTCAGGGCTGGCACCTTCCTTGTGGGACAAGGAACCGGACGTTTGCCTTTTCCGTAAGAGGATCTGCTGAGAATGAACACCGTGAGGTGTACCGTTCCTGTCTAAGTACAGATTCCCAGAGCTGTTGTTCCTGTGCATAGGCTGCACGGGGACAGTGAAGAGCAGCAAGAGCTTTCAGGGCTGGCACCTTCCTTGTGGGACAAGGAGCCGGACGTTTGCCTTTTCGGAAAGAGGCTCTGCTGAGAACGAACACCGTGAGGTGTACCGTTCCTGGGCAAGCACAGATCCCCAGTGCTGTTGTGCCTGTGCATAGGGTGCACGGGGACAGTGAAGAGCAGCAAGAGCTTTCAGGGCTGGCACCTTCCTTGTGGGACAAGGAGCCGGACGTTTGCCTTTTCGAAAAATTGCAATGCCGAAAACAGACACCGTGAAGTGTACCGTTCCTCGGCAAGCACAGATCCCCAGTGCTGTTGTGCCTGTGCATAGGCTGCACGGGGACAGTGAAGAGCAGCAAGAGCTTTCAGGGCTGGCACCTTCCTTGTGGGACAAGGAGCCGGACGTTTGCCTTTTCGGTAAGAGGCTCTGCTGAGAACGAACACCGTGAGGTGTACCGTTCCTGTCTAAGTACAGATTCCCAAAGCTGTTGTGCCTGTGGATAGGGTGCACGGGGACAGTGAAGAGCAGCAAGAGCTTTCAGGGCTGGCACCTTCCTTGTGGGACAAGGAGCCGGACGTTTGCCTTTTCAGAAGGAGCGTCTGCCGAGTACAAGCGCCGTGAGATGTGCAGCCTGTGGGCAAGCACAGATCCCCAGTGCTGTTGTGCCTGTGCATAGGCTGCACGGGGACAGTGAAGAGCAGCAAGAGCTTTCAGGGCTGGCACCTTCCTTGTGGGACAAGGAGCCGGACGTTTGCCTTTTCGGTAAGAGGCTCTGCTGAGAACGAACGCCATGAGGTAACCGTTCCTGGGCAAGCACAGATCCCCAGTGCTGTTGTGCCTGTGCATAGGCTGCACGGGGACAGTGAAGAGCAGCAAGAGCTTTCAGGGCTGGCACCTTCCTTATGGGACAAGGAGCCGGACGTTTGCCTTTTCGGTAAGAGGCTCTGCTGAGAACGAACACCGTGAGGTGTACCGTTCCTGTCTAAGTACAGATTCCCAAAGCTGTTGTGCCTGTGGTTAGGGTGCACGGGGACAGTGAAGAGCAGCAAGAGCTTTCAGGGCTGGCACCTTCCTTGTGGGACAAGGACCCGGACGTTTGCCTTTTCGGTAAGAGGCTCTGCTGAGAACGAACACCGTGAGGTGTACCGTTCCTGTCTAAGTACAGATTCCCAGTGCTGTTGTGCCTGGGGATAGGGTGCACAGGGACAGTGAAGAGCAGCAAGAGCTTTCAGGGCTGGCACCTTCCTTGTGGGACAAGGAGCCGGACATTTGCCTTTTCGGAAGGAGCGTCTGCCGAGTACAAGCGCCGTGAGATGTGCAGCCTGTGGGCAAGCACAGATCCCCAGTGCTGTTGTGCCTGTGCATAGGCTGCACGGGGACAGTGAAGAGCAGCAAGAGCTTTCAGGGCTGGCACCTTCCTTGTGGGACAAGGAGCCGGACGTTTGCCTTTTCGGAAGGAGCATCTGCAGAGTACAAGTGCCGAGAGATGTGCAGCCTGTGGGCAAGCACAGATCCCCAGTGCTGTTGTGCCTGTGCATACGCTGCACGGGGACAGTGAAGAGCAGCAAGAGCTTTCAGGGCTGGCACCTTCCTTGTGGGACAAGGAGCCAGACGTTTGACTTTTCGGAAAATTGCAATGCCGAGAACAGTCACCGTGAGGTGTAATGTTCCTGGGCAAGCACAGATACCCAGTGCTGTTGTGCCTGTGCATAGGCTGCACGGGGACAGTGAAGAGCAACAAGAGCTTTCAGGGCTGGCACCTTCCTTGTGGGACAAGGAGCCGGACGTTTGCCTTTTCGGAAAGAGGCTCTGCTGAGAACGAACACCGTGAGGTGTACCATTCCTGTCTAAGTAGAGATTCCCAAAGCTGTTGTGCCTGTGGATAGGGTGCACGGGGACAGTGAAGAGCAGCAAGAGCTTTCAGGGCTGGCACCTTCCTTGTGGGACAAGGAGCCGGACGTTTGCCTTTTCGGAAGGAGCGTCTGCCGAGAACAAGCGCCGTGAGATGTGCAGCCTGTGGGCAAGCACAGATCCCCAGTGCTGTTGTGCCTGTGCATAGGCTGCACGGGGACAGTGAAGAGCAGCAAGAGCTTTCAGGGCTGGCACATTCCTTGTGGGACAAGGAGCCGGACGTTTGCCTTTTCGGAAAATTGCAATGCCGAGAACGGACACCGTGAGGTGTACTGTTCCTTGGTAAGCACAGATCCCCAGTGCTGTTGTGCCTGTGCATAGGCTGCACGGGGACAGTGAAGAGCAGCAAGAGCTTTCAGGGCTGGCACCTTCCTTGTGGGACAAGGAGCCAGACGTTTGCCTTATCGGAAAGAGGCTCTGCTGAGAACGAACACCGTGAGGTGTACCGTTCCTGTGCAAGCACAGATCCCCAGTGCTGTTGTGCCTGTGGATAGGGTGCACGGGGACAGTGAAGAGCAGCAAGAGCTTTCAGGGCTGGCACCTTCCTTGTGGGACAAGGAGCCGGACGTTTGCCTTTTCGGAAGGAGCGTCTGCCGAGTACAAGCGCCGTGAGATGTGCAGCCTGTGGGCAAGCACAGATCCCCAGTGCTGTTGTGCCTGTGGATAGGGTGCACGGGGACAGTGAAGAGCAGCAAGAGCTTTCAGGGCTGGCACCTTCCTTGTGGGACAAGGAGCCGGACGTTTGCCTTTTTGGAAAGAGGCTCTGCTGAGAACGAACACCGTGAGGTGTACCGTTCCTGTCTAAGTACAGATTCCCAAAGCTGTTGTGCCTGTGGATAGGGTGCACGGGGACAGTGAAGAGCAGCAAGAGCTTTCAGGGCTGGCACCTTCCTTGTGGGACAAGGAGCCGGACGTTTGCCTTTTCGGAAAGAGGCTCTGCTGAGAACGAACACCGTGAGGTGTACTGTTCCTGGGTAAGCACAGATCCCCAGTGCTGTTGTGCCTGTGCATAGGCTGCACGGGGACAGTGAAGAGCAGCAAGAGCTTTCAGGGCTGGCACCTTCCTTGTGGGACAAGGAGCCGGACGTTTGCGTTTTCGGTAAAAGGCTCTGCTGAGAACGAACACCGTGAGGTGTACCGTTCCTGGGCAAGCACAGATCCCCAGTGCTGTTGTGCCTGTGCATAGGCTGCATGGGGACAGTGAAGAGCAACAAGAGCTTTCAGGGCTGGCACCTTCCTTGTGGGACAAGGAACCGGACGTTTGCCTTTTCCGTAAGAGGCTCTGCTGAGAACGAACACCGTGAGGTGTACCGTTCCTGTCTAAGTACAGATTCCCAAAGCTGTTGTGCCTGTGGATAGGGTGCACGGGGACAGTGAAGAGCAGCAAGAGCTTTCAGGGCTGGCACCTTCCTTGTGGGACAAGGAGCCGGACGTTTGCCTTTTCGGAAAGAGGCTCTGCTGAGAACGAACACCGTGAGGTGTACTGTTCCTGGGTAAGCACAGATCCCCAATGCTGTTGTGCCTGTGCATAGGCTGCACAGGGACAGTGAAGAGCAGCAAGGGCTTTCTGGGCTGGCACCTTCCTTGTGGACAAGGAGCCGGACGTTTGCCTTTTCGGTAAGAGGCTCTGCTGAGAACGAACACCGTGAGGTGTACCGTTCCTGGGCAAGCACAGATCCCCAGTGCTGTTGTGCCTGTGCATAGGCTGCACAGGGACAGTGAAAAGCAGCAAGAGCTTTCAGGGCTCGCACCTTCCTTGTGGGACAAGGAGCCGGACGTTTGCCTTTTCGGAAGGAGCGTCTGCCGAGTACAAGCGCCGTGAGATGTGCAGCCTGTGGGCAAGCACAGATCCCCAGTGCTGTTGTGCCTGTGGATAGGGTGCACGGGGACAGTGAAGAGCAGCAAGAGCTTTCAGGGCTGGCACCTTCCTTGTGGGACAAGGAGCCGGACGTTTGCCTTTTCGGTAAAAGGCTCTGCTGAGAACGAACACCGTGAGGTGTACCGTTCCTGGGCAAGCACAGATTCCCAGTGCTGTTGTGCCTGTGCATAGGCTGCATGGGGACAGTGAAGAGCAACAAGAGCTTTCAGGGCTGGCACCTTCCTTGTGGGACAAGGAACCGGACGTTTGCCTTTTCCGTAAGAGGATCTGCTGAGAACGAACACCGTGAGGTGTACCGTTCCTGTCTAAGTACAGATTCCCAGAGCTGTTGTTCCTGTGCATAGGCTGCACGGGGACAGTGAAGAGCAGCAAGAGCTTTCAGGGCTGGCACCTTCCTTGTGGGACAAGGAGCCGGACGTTGGCCTTTTCGGAAAGAGGCTCTGCTGAGAACGAACACCGTGAGGTGTACCGTTCCTGGGCAAGCACAGAGCCCCAATGCTGTTGTGCCTGTGCATAGGCTGCACGGGGACAGTGAAGAGCAGCAAGAGCTTTCAGGGCTGGCACCTTCCTTGTGGACAAGGAGCCGGACGATTGCCTTTTCGGTAAGAGGCTCTGCTGAGAACGAACACCGTGAGGTGTACCGTTCCTGGGCAAGCACAGATCCCCAGTGCTGTTGTGCCTGTGCATAGGCTGCACGGGGACAGTGAAGAGCAGCAAGAGCTTTCAGGGCTGGCACCTTCCTTGTGGGACAAGGAGCCGGACGTTTGCCTTTTCGGAAAGAGGCTCTGCTGAGAACGAACACCGTGAGGTGTACCGTTCCTGGGCAAGCACAGATCCCCAGTGCTGTTGTGCCTGTGCATAGGCTGCACGGGGACAGTGAAGAGCAGCAAGAGCTTTCAGGGCTGGCACCTTCCTTGTGGGACAAGGAGCCGGACGTTTGCCTTTTCCGTAAGAGGCTCTGCTGAGAACGAACACTGTGAGGTGTACCGTTCCTGTCTAAGTACAGATTCCCAAAGCTATTGTGCCTGTAGATAGGGTGCACGGGGACAGTGAAGAGCAGCAAGAGCTTTCAGGGCTGGCACCTTCCTTGTGGGACACGGAGCCGGACGTTTGCCTTTTCGGAAAGAGCGTCTGCCGAGTACAAGCGCCGTGAGATGTGCAGCCTGTGGGCAAGCACAGATCCCCAGTGCTGTTGTGCCTGTGCATAGGCTGCACGGGGACAGTGAAGAGCAGCAAGAGCTTTCAGGGCTGGCACCTTCCTTGTGGGACAAGGAGCCGGACGTTTGCCTTTTCGGTAAGAGGCTCTGCTGAGAACGAACACCGTGAGGTGTACCGTTCCTGTCTAAGTACAGATTCCCAAAGCTGTTGTGCCTGTGGATAGGGTGCACGGGGACAGTGAAGAGCAGCAAGAGCTTTCAGGGCTGGCACCTTCCTTGTGGGACAAGGAGCCGGACGTTTGCCTTTTCAGAAGGAGCGTCTGCCGAGTACAAGCGCCGTGAGATGTGCAGCCTGTGGGCAAGCACAGATCCCCAGTGCTGTTGTGCCTGTGCATAGGCTGCACGGGGACAGTGAAGAGCAGCAAGAGCTTTCAGGGCTGGCACCTTCCTTGTGGGACAAGGAGCCGGACGTTTGCCTTTTCGGTAAGAGGCTCTGCTGAGAACGAACGCCATGAGGTAACCGTTCCTGGGCAAGCACAGATCCCCAGTGCTGTTGTGCCTGTGCATAGGCTGCACGGGGACAGTGAAGAGCAGCAAGAGCTTTCAGGGCTGGCACCTTCCTTATGGGACAAGGAGCCGGACGTTTGCCTTTTCGGTAAGAGGCTCTGCTGAGAACGAACACCGTGAGGTGTACCGTTCCTGTCTAAGTACAGATTCCCAAAGCTGTTGTGCCTGTGGTTAGGGTGCACGGGGACAGTGAAGAGCAGCAAGAGCTTTCAGGGCTGGCACCTTCCTTGTGGGACAAGGAGCCGGACGTTTGCCTTTTCTGTAAGAGGCTCTGCTGAGAACGAACACCGTGAGGTGTACCGTTCCTGTCTAAGTACAGATTCCCAGTGCTGTTGTGCCTGGGGATAGGGTGCACGGGGACAGTGAAGAGCAGCAAGAGCTTTCAGGGCTGGCACATTCCTTGTGGGACAAGGAGCCGGACGTTTGCCTTTTCGGAAAATTGCAATGCCGAGAACGGACACCGTGAGGTGTACTGTTCCTGGGTAAGCACAGATCCCCAGTTCTGTTGTGCCTGTAGATAGGCTGCACGGGGACAGTGAAGAGCAGCAAGAGCTTTCAGGGCTGGCACCTTCCTTGTGGGACAAGGTGCCGGACGTTTGCCTTTTCGGAAGGAGCGTCTGCAGAGTACAAGTGCCGAGAGATGTGCAGCCTGTGGGCAAGCACAGATCCCCAGTGCTGTTGTGCCTGTGCATACGCTGCACGGGGACAGTGAAGAGCAGCAAGAGCTTTCAGGGCTGGCACCTTCCTTGTGGGACAAGGAGCCAGACGTTTGCCTTTTCGGAAAATTGCAATGCCGAGAACAGTCACCGTGAGGTGTAATGTTCCTGGGCAAGCACAGATACCCAGTGCTGTTGTGCCTGTGGATAGGGTGCACGGGGACAGTGAAGAGCAACAAGAGCTTTCAGGACTGGCACCTTCCTTGTGGGACAAGGAGCCAGACGTTTGCCTTTTCGGAAAGAGGCTCTGCTGAGAACGAACACCGTGAGGTGTACCGTTCCTGTCTAAGTAGAGATTCCCAAAGCTGTTGTGCCTGTGGATAGGGTGCACGGGGACAGTGAAGAGCAGCAAGAGCTTTCAGGGCTGGCACCTTCCTTGTGGGACAAGGAGCCGGACGTTTGCCTTTTCGGAAGGAGCGTCTGCCGAGAACAAGCGCCGTGAGATGTGCAGCCTGTGGGCAAGCACAGATCCCCAGTGCTGTTGTGCCTGTGCATACGCTGCACGGGGACAGTGAAGAGCAGCAAGAGCTTTCAGGGCTGGCACCTTCCTTGTGGGACAAGGAGCCGGACGTTTGCCTTTTCGGTAAGAGGCTCTGCTGAGAACGAACGCCATGAGGTAACCGTTCCTGGGCAAGCACAGATCCCCAGTGCTGTTGTGCCTGTGCATAGGCTGCACGGGGACAGTGAAGAGCAGCAAGAGCTTTCAGGGCTGGCACCTTCCTTATGGGACAAGGAGCCGGACGTTTGCCTTTTCGGTAAGAGGCTCTGCTGAGAATGAACACCGTGAGGTGTACCGTTCCTGTCTAAGTACAGATTCCCAAAGCTGTTGTGCCTGTGGTTAGGTTGCACAGGGACAGTGAAGAGCAGCAAGAGCTTTCAGGGCTGGCACCTTTCTTGTGGGACAAGGAGCCGGACGTTTGCCTTTTCGGTAAGAGGCTCTGCTGAGAACGAACACCGTGAGGTGTACCGTTCCTGTCTAAGTACAGATTCCCAGTGCTGTTGTGCCTGGGGATAGGGTGCACGGGGACAGTGAAGAGCAGCAAGAGCTTTCAGGGCTGGCACATTCCTTGTGGGACAAGGAGCCGGACGTTTGCCTTTTCGGAAAATTGCAATGCCGAGAACGGACACCGTGAGGTGCACTGTTCCTTGGTAAGCACAGATCCCCAGTGCTGTTGTGCCTGTGCATAGGCTGCACGGGGACAGTGAAGAGCAGCAAGAGCTTTCAGGGCTGGCACCTTCCTTGTGGGACAAGGAGCCAGACGTTTGCCTTATCGGAAAGAGGCTCTGCTGAGAACGAACACCGTGAGGTGTACCGTTCCTGTGCAAGCACAGATCCCCAGTGCTGTTGTGCCTGTGGATAGGGTGCACGGGGACAGTGAAGAGCAGCAAGAGCTTTCAGGGCTGGCACCTTCCTTGTGGGACAAGGAGCCGGACGTTTGCCTTTTCGGAAAGAGCGTCTGCCGAGTACAAGCGCCGTGAGATGTGCAGCCTGTGGGCAAGCACAGATCCCCAGTGCTGTTGTGCCTGTGCATAGGCTGCACGGGGACAGTGAAGAGCAGCAAGAGCTTTCAGGGCTGGCACCTTCCTTGTGGGACAAGGAGCCGGACGTTTGCCTTTTCGGAAAGAGGCTCTGCTGAGAACGAACACCGTGAGGTGTACCGTTCCTGTCTAAGTACAGATTCCCAAAGCTGTTGTGCCTGTGGATAGGGTGCACGGGGACAGTGAAGAGCAGCAAGAGCTTTCAGGGCTGGCACCTTCCTTGTGGGACAAGGAGCCGGACGTTTGCCTTTTCGGAAAATTGCAATGCCGAGAACGAACACCGTGAGGTGTACCGTTCCTGGGCAAGCACAGATCCCCAGTGCTGTTGTGCCTGTGCATAGGCTGCACGGGGACAGTGAAAAGCAGCAAGAGCATTCAGGGCTGGCACCTTCCTTGTGGGACAAGGAGCCGGACGTTTACCTTTTCGGAAGGAGCGTCTGCTGAGTACAAGCGCCCTGAGATGTGCAGCCTGTGGGCAAGCACAGATCCCCAGTGCTGTTGTGCCTGTGCATAGGCTGCACGGGGACAGTGAAGAGCAGCAAGAGCTTTCAGGGCTGGCACCTTCCTTGTGGGACAAGGAGCCGGACGTTTGCCTTTTCGGTAAGAGGCTCTGCTGAGAACGAACACCGTGAGGTGTACCGTTCCTGTCTAAGGAGAGGTTCCCAAAGCTGTTGTGCCTGTGGATACGGTGCACGGGGACAGTGAAGAGCAGCAAGAGCTTTCAGGGCTGGCACCTTCCTTGTGGGACAAGGAGCCGGACGTTTGCCTTTTCGGAAAGAGGCTCTGCTGAGAACGAACACCGTGAGGTGTACTGTTCCTGGGTAAGCACAGATCCCCAGTGCTGTTGTGCCTGTGCATAGGGTGCACGGGGACAGTGAAGAGCAGCAAGAGCTTTCAGGGCTGGCACCTTCCTTGTGGGACAAGGAGCCGGACGTTTGCCTTTTCGGTAAGAGGCTCTGCTGAGAACGAACACCGTGAGGTGTACCGTTCCTGGGCAAGCACAGATCCCCAGTGCTGTTGTGCCTGTGCATAGGCTGCACGGGGACAGTGAAGAGCAGCAAGAGCTTTCAGGGCTGGCACCTTCCTTGTGGGACAAGGAGCCGGACGTTTGCCTTTTCGGAAGGAGCGACTGCCGAGTACAAGCGCCGTGAGATGTGCAGCCTGTGGGCAAGCAGAGATCCCCAGTGCTGTTGTGCCTGTGCATAGGCTGCACGGGGACAGTGAAGAGCAGCAAGAGCTTTCAGGGCTGGCACCTTCCTTATGGGACAAGGAGCCGGACGTTTGCCTTTTCGGTAAGAGGCTCTGCTGAGAACGAACACCGTGAGGTGTACCGTTCCTGTCTAAGTAGAGATTCCCAAAGCTGTTGTGCCTGTGGATAGGGTGCACGGGGACAGTGAAGAGCAGCAAGAGCTTTCAGGGCTGGCACCTTCCTTGTGGGACAAGGAGCCGGACGTTTGCCTTTTCGGAAAGAGGTTCTGCTGAGAACGAACACCGTGAGGTGTACCGTTCCTGTCTAAGTACAGATTCCCAAAGCTGTTGTGCCTGTCGATAGGGTGCATGGGGACAGTTAAGAGCAGCAAGAGCTTTCAGGGCTGGCACCTTCCTTGTGGGACAAGGAGCCGGACGTCTGCCTTTTCGGAAAGAGGCTCTGCTGAGAACGAACACCGTGAGGTGTAACGTTCCTGGGCAAGCACAGATCCCCAGTGCTGTTGTGCCTGTGCATACGCTGCACGGGGTCAGTGAAGAGCAGCAAGAGCTTTCAGGGCTGGCACCTTCCTTGTGGGACAAGGAGCCGGACGTTTGCCTTTTCGGAAGGAGCGTCTGCCGAGAACAAGCGCCGTGAGATGTGCAGCCTGTGGGCAAGCACAGATCCCCAGTGCTGTTGTGCCTGTGCATACGCTGCACGGGGACAGTGAAGAGCAGCAAGAGCTTTCAGGGCTGGCACCTTCCTTGTGGGACAAGGAGCCGGACGTTTGCCTTTTCGGTAAGAGGCTCTGCTGAGAACGAACGCCATGAGGTAACCGTTCCTGGGCAAGCACAGATCCCCAGTGCTGTTGTGCCTGTGCATAGGCTGCACGGGGACAGTGAAGAGCAGCAAGAGCTTTCAGGGCTGGCACCTTCCTTATGGGACAAGGAGCCGGACGTTTGCCTTTTCGGTAAGAGGCTCTGCTGAGAATGAACACCGTGAGGTGTACCGTTCCTGTCTAAGTACAGATTCCCAAAGCTGTTGTGCCTGTGGTTAGGTTGCACAGGGACAGTGAAGAGCAGCAAGAGCTTTCAGGGCTGGCACCTTTCTTGTGGGACAAGGAGCCGGACGTTTGCCTTTTCGGTAAGAGGCTCTGCTGAGAACGAACACCGTGAGGTGTACCGTTCCTGTCTAAGTACAGATTCCCAGTGCTGTTGTGCCTGGGGATAGGGTGCACGGGGACAGTGAAGAGCAGCAAGAGCTTTCAGGGCTGGCACATTCCTTGTGGGACAAGGAGCCGGACGTTTGCCTTTTCGGAAAATTGCAATGCCGAGAACGGACACCGTGAGGTGCACTGTTCCTTGGTAAGCACAGATCCCCAGTGCTGTTGTGCCTGTGCATAGGCTGCACGGGGACAGTGAAGAGCAGCAAGAGCTTTCAGGGCTGGCACCTTCCTTGTGGGACAAGGAGCCAGACGTTTGCCTTATCGGAAAGAGGCTCTGCTGAGAACGAACACCGTGAGGTGTACCGTTCCTGTGCAAGCACAGATCCCCAGTGCTGTTGTGCCTGTGGATAGGGTGCACGGGGACAGTGAAGAGCAGCAAGAGCTTTCAGGGCTGGCACCTTCCTTGTGGGACAAGGAGCCGGACGTTTGCCTTTTCGGAAAGAGCGTCTGCCGAGTACAAGCGCCGTGAGATGTGCAGCCTGTGGGCAAGCACAGATCCCCAGTGCTGTTGTGCCTGTGCATAGGCTGCACGGGGACAGTGAAGAGCAGCAAGAGCTTTCAGGGCTGGCACCTTCCTTGTGGGACAAGGAGCCGGACGTTTGCCTTTTCGGAAAGAGGCTCTGCTGAGAACGAACACCGTGAGGTGTACCGTTCCTGTCTAAGTACAGATTCCCAAAGCTGTTGTGCCTGTGGATAGGGTGCACGGGGACAGTGAAGAGCAGCAAGAGCTTTCAGGGCTGGCACCTTCCTTGTGGGACAAGGAGCCGGACGTTTGCCTTTT
Source organism: Buteo buteo (assembly GCF_964188355.1). NCBI lineage: Eukaryota > Metazoa > Chordata > Aves > Accipitriformes > Accipitridae > Buteo > Buteo buteo. The sequence goes on from NC_134193.1 coordinate 10,150,317, forward strand.
CGGAAAATTGCAATGCCGAGAACGAACACCGTGAGGTGTACCGTTCCTGGGCAAGCACAGATCCCCAGTGCTGTTGTGCCTGTGCATAGGCTGCACGGGGACAGTGAAAAGCAGCAAGAGCATTCAGGGCTGGCACCTTCCTTGTGGGACAAGGAGCCGGACGTTTACCTTTTCGGAAGGAGCGTCTGCTGAGTACAAGCGCCCTGAGATGTGCAGCCTGTGGGCAAGCACAGATCCCCAGTGCTGTTGTGCCTGTGCATAGGCTGCACGGGGACAGTGAAGAGCAGCAAGAGCTTTCAGGGCTGGCACCTTCCTTGTGGGACAAGGAGCCGGACGTTTGCCTTTTCGGTAAGAGGCTCTGCTGAGAACGAACACCGTGAGGTGTACCGTTCCTGTCTAAGGAGAGGTTCCCAAAGCTGTTGTGCCTGTGGATACGGTGCACGGGGACAGTGAAGAGCAGCAAGAGCTTTCAGGGCTGGCACCTTCCTTGTGGGACAAGGAGCCGGACGTTTGCCTTTTCGGAAAGAGGCTCTGCTGAGAACGAACACCGTGAGGTGTACTGTTCCTGGGTAAGCACAGATCCCCAGTGCTGTTGTGCCTGTGCATAGGGTGCACGGGGACAGTGAAGAGCAGCAAGAGCTTTCAGGGCTGGCACCTTCCTTGTGGGACAAGGAGCCGGACGTTTGCCTTTTCGGTAAGAGGCTCTGCTGAGAACGAACACCGTGAGGTGTACCGTTCCTGGGCAAGCACAGATCCCCAGTGCTGTTGTGCCTGTGCATAGGCTGCACGGGGACAGTGAAGAGCAGCAAGAGCTTTCAGGGCTGGCACCTTCCTTGTGGGACAAGGAGCCGGACGTTTGCCTTTTCGGAAGGAGCGACTGCCGAGTACAAGCGCCGTGAGATGTGCAGCCTGTGGGCAAGCAGAGATCCCCAGTGCTGTTGTGCCTGTGCATAGGCTGCACGGGGACAGTGAAGAGCAGCAAGAGCTTTCAGGGCTGGCACCTTCCTTATGGGACAAGGAGCCGGACGTTTGCCTTTTCGGTAAGAGGCTCTGCTGAGAACGAACACCGTGAGGTGTACCGTTCCTGTCTAAGTAGAGATTCCCAAAGCTGTTGTGCCTGTGGATAGGGTGCACGGGGACAGTGAAGAGCAGCAAGAGCTTTCAGGGCTGGCACCTTCCTTGTGGGACAAGGAGCCGGACGTTTGCCTTTTCGGAAAGAGGTTCTGCTGAGAACGAACACCGTGAGGTGTACCGTTCCTGTCTAAGTACAGATTCCCAAAGCTGTTGTGCCTGTCGATAGGGTGCATGGGGACAGTTAAGAGCAGCAAGAGCTTTCAGGGCTGGCACCTTCCTTGTGGGACAAGGAGCCGGACGTCTGCCTTTTCGGAAAGAGGCTCTGCTGAGAACGAACACCGTGAGGTGTAACGTTCCTGGGCAAGCACAGATCCCCAGTGCTGTTGTGCCTGTGCATACGCTGCACGGGGTCAGTGAAGAGCAGCAAGAGCTTTCAGGGCTGGCACCTTCCTTGTGGGACAAGGAGATGGACGTTTGCCTTTTCGGAATATTGCAATGCCGAGAACGGTCACCGTGAGGTGTACCGTTCCTGGGCAAGCACAGATCCCCAGTGCTGTTGTGCCTGTGCATAGGCTGCACGGGGACAGTGAAGAGCAGCAAGAGCTTTCAGGGCTGGCACCTTCCTTGTGGGACAAGGAGCTAGACGTTTGCCTTTTCGGAAAGAGGCTCTGCTGAGAACGAACACCGTGAGGTGTACCGTTCCTGTCTAAGTAGAGATTCCCAAAGCTGTTGTGCCTGTGGATAGGGTGCACGGGGACAGTGAAGAGCAGCAAGAGCTTTCAGGGCTGGCACCTTCCTTGTGGGACAAGGAGCCGGACGTTTGCCTTATCGGAAAGAGGCTCTGCTGAGAACGAACACCGTGAGGTGTACAGTTCCTGGGCAAGCACAGATCCCCAGTGCTGTTGTGCCTGTGCATAGGCTGCACGGGGACAGTGAAGAGCAGCAAGAGCTTTCAGGGCTGGCACCTTCCTTGTGGGACAAGGAGCCGGACGTTTGCCTTTTTGGAAAATTGCAAAGCCGAGAACGGACACCGTGAGTTGTACCGTTCCTGTCTAAGTAAAGATTCCCAGTGCTGTTGTGCCTGTGGATACGGTGCACGGGGACAGTGAAGAGCAGCAAGAGCTTTCAGGGCTGGCACCTTCCTTGTGGGACAAGGAGCCGGACGTTTGCCTTTTCGGAAGGAGCGTCTGCCGAGTACAAGCGCCGTGAGATGTGCAGCCTGTGGGCAAGCACAGATCCCCAGTGCTGTTGTGCCTGTGCATAGGCTGCACGGGGACAGTGAAGAGCAGCAAGAGCTTTCAGGGCTGGCACCTTCCTTATGGGACAAGGAGCCGGACGTTTGCCTTTTCGGTAAGAGGCTCTGCTGAGAACGAACACCGTGAGGTGTACCGTTCCTGTCTAAGTACAGATTCCCAAAGCTGTTGTGCCTGTGGTTAGGTTGCACGGGGACAGTGAAGAGCAGCAAGAGCTTTCAGGGCTGGCACCTTTCTTGTGGGACAAGGAGCCGGACGTTTGCCTTTTCGGTAAGAGGCTCTGCTGAGAACGAACACCGTGAGGTGTACCGTTCCTGTCTAAGTACAGATTCCCAGTGCTGTTGTGCCTGGGGATAGGGTGCACGGGGACAGTGAAGAGCAGCAAGAGCTTTCAGGGCTGGCACCTTCCTTGTGGGACAAGGAGCCGGACGTTTGCCTTTTCGGAAAATTGCAATGCCGAGAACGGACACCGTGAGGTGTACTGTTCCTGGGTAAGCACAGATCCCCAGTGCTGTTGTGCCTGTGCATAGGCTGCACGGGGACAGTGAAGAGCAGCAAGAGCTTTCAGGGCTGGCACCTTCCTTGTGGGACAAGGAGCCAGAAGTTTGCCTTATCGGAAAGAGGCTCTGCTGAGAACGAACACCGTGAGGTGTACCGTTCCTGTCTAAGGAGAGATTCCCAAAGCTGTTGTGCATGTGGATAGGGTGCACGGGGACAGTGAAGAGCAGCAAGAGCTTTCAGGGCTGGCACCTTCCTTGTGGGACAAGGATCCGGACGTTTGCCTTTTCGGAAAGAGGCTCTGCTGAGAACGAACACCGTGAGGTGTACCGTTCCTGGGCAAGCACAGATCCCCAATGCTGTTGTGCCTGTGCATACGCTGCACGGGGACAGTGAAGAGCAGCAAGAGCTTTCAGGGCTGGCACCTTCCTTGTGGACAAGGAGCCGGACGTTTGCCTTTTCGGTAAGAGGCTCTGCTGAGAACGAACACCGTGAGGTGTACCGTTCCTGGGCAAGCACAGATCCCCAGTGCTGTTGTGCCTGTGCATAGGCTGCACGGGGACAGTGAAGAGCAGCAAGAGCTTTCAGGGCTGGCACCTTCCTTGTGGGACAAGGAGCCGGACGTTTGCCTTTTCGGAAGGAGCGTCTACCGAGTACAAGCGCCGTGAGATGTGCAGCCTGTGGGCAAGCACAGATCCCCAGTGCTGTTGTGCCTGTGCATAGGCTGCACGGGGACAGTGAAGAGCAGCAAGAGCTTTCAGGGCTGGCACCTTCCTTGTGGGACAAGGAGCCGGACGTTTGCCTTTTCGGTAAGAGGCTCTGCAGAGAACGAACACTGTGAGGTGTACCGTTCCTGTCTAAGTAGAGATACCCAAAGCTGTTGTGCCTGTGGATAGGGTGCACGGGGACAGTGAAGAGCAGCAAGAGCTTTCAGGGCTGGCACCTTCCTTGTGGGACAAGGAGCCGGACGTTTGCCTTTTCGGAAAGAGGTTCTGCTGAGAACGAACACCGTGAGGTGTACCGTTCCTGTCTAAGTACAGATTCCCAAAGCTGTTGTGCCTGTCGATAGGGTGCACGGGGACAGTGAAGAGCAGCAAGAGCTTTCAGGGCTGGCACCTTCCTTGTGGGACAAGGAGCCGGACGTTTGCCTTTTCGGAAAGAGGCTCTGCTGAGAACGAACACCGTGAGGTGTACCGTTCCTGGGCAAGCACAGATCCCCAGTGCTGTTGTGCCTGTGCATAGGCTGCACGGGGACAGTGAAGAGCAGCAAGAGCTTTCAGGGCTGGCACCTTCCTTGTGGGACAAGGAGCCGGACGTTTGCCTTTTCTGTAAGAGGCTCTATTGAGAACGAACACCGTGAGGTGTAACGTTCCTGGGCAAGCACAGATCCCCAGTGCTGTTGTGCCTGTGCATAGGCTGCACGGGGACAGTGAAGAGCAGCAAGAGCTTTCAGGGCTGGCACCTTCCTTGTGGGACAAGGAGCCGGACGTTTGCCTTTTCTGTAAGAGGCTCTGCTGAGAACGAACACCGTGAGGTGTACCGTTCCTGGGCAAGCACAGATCCCCAGTGCTGTTGTGCCTGTGCATAGGGTGCACGGGGACAGTGAAGAGCAGCAAGAGCTTTCAGGGCTGGCACCTTCCTTGTGGGGCAAGGAGCCGGACGTTTGCCTTTTCGGAAGGAGGCTCTGCTGAGAACGAACACCGTGAGGTGTAACGTTCCTGGGCAAGCACAGATCCCCAGTGCTGTTGTGCCTGTGCATACGCTGCACGGGGTCAGTGAAGAGCAGCAAGAGCTTTCAGGGCTGGCACCTTCCTTGTGGGACAAGGAGACGGACGTTTGCCTTTTCGGAAAATTGCAATGCCGAGAACGGTCACCGTGAGGTGTACCGTTCCTCGGCAAGCACAGATCCCCAGTGCTGTTGTGCCTGTGCATAGGCTGCACGGGGACACTGAAGAGCAGCAAGAGCTTTCAGGGCTGGCACCTTCCTTGTGGGACAAGGAGCTAGACGTTTGCCTTTTCGGAAAGAGGCTCTGCTGAGAACGAACACCGTGAGGTGTACCGTTCCTGGGCAAGCACAGATCCCCAGTGCTGTTGTGCCTGTGCATAGGCTGCACGGGGACAGTGAAGAGCAGCCAGAGCTTTCAGGGCTGGCACCTTCCTTGTGGGACAAGGAGCCGGACGTTTGCCTTTTCGGTAAGAGGCTCTGCTGAGAACGAACACCGTGAGGTGTACTGTTCCTGTCTAAGTACAGATTCCCAAAGCTGTTGTGCCTGTGGATAGGGTGCACGGGGACAGTGAAGAGCAGCAAGAGCTTTCAGGGCTGGCACCTTCCTTGTGGGACAAGGAGCCGTACGTTTGCCTTTTCGGAAGGAGCGTCTGCCGAGTACAAGTGCCGTGAGATGTGCAGCCTGTGGGCAAGCACAGATCCCCAGTGCTGTTGTGCCTGTGAATAGGGTGCACGGGGACAGTGAAGAGCAGCAAGAGCTTTCAGGGCTGGCACCTTCCTTGTGGGACAAGGAGCCAGACATTTGCCTTTTCGGAAAATTGCAATACCGAGAACGGTCACCGTGAGGTGTACCGTTCCTGGGCAAGCACAGATCCCCAGTGCTGTTGTGCCTGTGCATAGGCTGCACGGGGACAGTGAAGAGCAGCAAGAGCTTTCAGGGCTGGCACCTTCCTTGCGGGACAAGGAGCTAGACGTTTGCCTTTTCGGAAAGAGGCTCTGCTGAGAACGAACACCGTGAGGTGTACCGTTCCTGTCTAAGTAGAGATTCCCAAAGCTGTTGTGCCTGTGGATAGGGTGCACGGGGACAGTGAAGAGCAGCAAGAGCTTTCAGGGCTGGCACCTTCCTTGTGGGACAAGGAGCCGGACGTTTGCCTATTCGGAAGGAGCGTCTGCCGAGTACAAGCGCCGTGAGATGTGCAGCCTGTGGGCAAGCACAGATCCCCAGTGCTGTTGTGCCTGTGCATAGGCTGCACGGGGACAGTGAAGAGCAGCAAGAGCTTTCTGGGCTGGCACCTTCCTTGTGGGACAAGGAGCCGCACGTTTGCCTTTTCGGTAAGAGGCTCTGCTGAGAACGAACACCGTGAGGTGTACCGTTCCTGTCTAAGTACAGATTCCCAAAGCTGTTGTGCCTGTGGATAGGGTGCACGGGGGCAGTGAAGAGCAGCAAGAGCTTTCAGGGCTGGCACCTTCCTTGTGGGACAAGGAGCCGGACGTTTGCCTTTTCGGAAAGAGGCTCTGCTGAGAACGAACACCGTGAGGTGTACCGTTCCTGGGCAAGCACAGATCCCCAGTGCTGTTGTGCCTGTGCATAGGCTGCACGGGGACAGTGAAGAGCAGCAAGAGCTTTCAGGGCTGGCACCTTCCTTGTGGGACAAGGAGCCGAACGTTTGCCTTTTCGGAAAGAGGCTCTGCTGAGAACGAACACCGTGAGGTGTACTGTTCCTGGGCAAGCACAGATCCCCAGTGCTGTTGTGCCTGTGCATAGGCTGCACGGGGACAGTGAAGAGCAGCAAGAGCTTTCAGGGCTGGCACCTTCCTTGTGGGACAAGGAGCCGGACGTTTGCCTTTTCTGTAAGAGGCTCTGCTGAGAACGAACACCGTGAGGTGTACCGTTCCTGTCTAAGTACAGATTCCCAAAGCTGTTGTGCCTGTGGATAGGGTGCACGGGGACAGTGAAGAGCAGCAAGAGCTTTCAGGGCTGGCACCTTCCTTGTGGGACAAGGAGCCGGACGTTTGCCTTATCGGAAAGAGGCTCTGCTGAGAACGAACACCGTGAGGTGTACCGTTCCTGGGCAAGCACAGATCCCCAGTGCTGTTGTGCCTGTGCATACGCTGCACGGGGACAGTGAAGAGCAGCAAGAGCTTTCAGGGCTGGCACCTTCCTTGCGGGACAAGGAGCCGGACGTTTGCCTTTTTGGAAAATTGCAAAGCCGAGAACGGACACCGTGAGTTGTACCGTTCCTGTCTAAGTAAAGATTCCCAGTGCTGTTGTGCCTGTGGATACGGTGCACGGGGACAGTGAAGAGCAGCAAGAGCTTTCAGGGCTGGCACCTTCCTTGTGGGACAAGGAGCCGGACGTTTGCCTTTTCGGAAGGAGCGTCTGCCGAGTACAAGCGCCGTGAGATGTGCAGCCTGTGGGCAAGCACAGATCCCCAGTGCTGTTGTGCCTGTGCATAGGCTGCACGGGGACAGTGAAGAGCAGCAAGAGCTTTCAGGGCTGGCACCTTCCTTGTGGGACAAGGAGCCGCACGTTTGCCTTTTCGGTAAGAGGCTCTGCTGAGAACGAACACTGTGAGGTGTACCGTTCCTGTCTAAGTAGAGATTCCCAAAGCTGTTGTGCCTGTGGATAGGGTGCACGGGGACAGTGAAGAGCAGCAAGAGCTTTCAGGGCTGGCACCTTCCTTGTGGGACAAGGAGCCGGACGTTTGCCTTTTCGGAAAGAGGTTCTGCTGAGAAAGAACACCGTGAGGTGTACCGTTCCTGTCTAAGTACAGATTCCCAAAGCTGTTGTGCCTGTCGATAGGGTGCACGGGGACAGTGAAGAGCAGCAAGAGCTTTCTGGGCTGGCACCTTCCTTGTGGGACAAGGAGCCGGACGTTTGCCTTTTCGGAAAGAGGCTCTGCTGAGAACGAACACCGTGAGGTGTACCGTTCCTGGGCAAGCACAGATCCCCAGTGCTGTTTTGCCTGTGCATAGGCTGCACGGGGACAGTGAAGAGCAGCAAGAGCTTTCAGGGCTGGCACCTTCCTTGTGGGACAAGGAGACGGACGTTTGCCTTTTCGGAAAGAGGCTCTGCTGAGAACGAACACCGTGAGGTGTAACGTTCCTGGGCAAGCACAGATCCCCAGTGCTGTTGTGCCTGTGCATAGGCTGCACGGGGACAGTGAAGAGCAGCAAGAGCTTTCAGGGCTGGCACCTTCCTTGTGGGACAAGGAGCTAGACGTTTGCCTTTTCGGAAAGAGGCTCTGCTGAGAACGAACACCGTGAGGTGTACCGTTCCTGTCTAAGTAGAGATTCCCAAAGCTGTTGTGCCTGTGGATAGGGTGCACGGGGACAGTGAAGAGCAGCAAGAGCTTTCAGGGCTGGCACCTTCCTTGTGGGACAAGGAGCCGGACGTTTGCCTTATCGGAAAGAGGCTCTGCTGAGAACGAACACCGTGAGGTGTACCGTTCCTGGGCAAGCACAGATCCCCAGTGCTGTTGTGCCTGTGCATAGGCTGCACGGGGACAGTGAAGAGCAGCAAGAGCTTTCAGGGCTGGCACCTTCCTTATGGGACAAGGAGCCGGACGTTTGCCTTTTCGGTAAGAGGCTCTGCTGAGAACGAACACCGTGAGGTGTACCGTTCCTGTCTAAGTACAGATTCCCAAAGCTGTTGTGCCTGTGGTTAGGTTGCACGGGGACAGTGAAGAGCAGCAAGAGCTTTCAGGGCTGGCACCTTTCTTGTGGGACAAGGAGCCGGACGTTTGCCTTTTCGGTAAGAGGCTCTGCTGAGAACGAACACCGTGAGGTGTACCGTTCCTGTCTAAGTACAGATTCCCAGTGCTGTTGTGCCTGGGGATAGGGTGCACGGGGACAGTGAAGAGCAGCAAGAGCTTTCAGGGCTGGCACCTTCCTTGTGGGACAAGGAGCCGGACGTTTGCCTTTTCGGAAAATTGCAATGCCGAGAACGGACACCGTGAGGTGTACTGTTCCTGGGTAAGCACAGATCCCCAGTGCTGTTGTGCCTGTGCATAGGCTGCACGGGGACAGTGAAGAGCAGCAAGAGCTTTCAGGGCTGGCACCTTCCTTGTGGGACAAGGAGCCAGAAGTTTGCCTTATCGGAAAGAGGCTCTGCTGAGAACGAACACCGTGAGGTGTACCGTTCCTGTCTAAGGAGAGATTCCCAAAGCTGTTGTGCCTGTCGATAGGGTGCACGGGGACAGTGAAGAGCAGCAAGAGCTTTCAGGGCTGGCACCTTCCTTGTGGGACAAGGAGCCGGACGTTTGCCTTTTCGGAAAGAGGCTCTGCTGAGAACGAACACCGTGAGGTGTACTGTTCCTGGGCAAGCACAGATCCCCAGTGCTGTTGTGCCTGTGCATAGGCTGCACGGGGACAGTGAAGAGCAGCAAGAGCTTTCAGGGCTGGCACCTTCCTTGTGGACAAGGAGCCGGACGTTTGCCTTTTCGGTAAGAGGCTCTGCTGAGAACGAACACCGTGAGGTGTACCGTTCCTGGGCAAGCACAGATCCCCAGTGCTGTTGTGCCTGTGCATAGGCTGCACGGGGACAGTGAAGAGCAGCAAGAGCTTTCAGGGCTGGCACCTTCCTTGTGGGACAAGGAGCCGGACGTTTGCCTTTTCGGAAGGAGCGTCTACCGAGTACAAGCGCCGTGAGATGTGCAGCCTGTGGGCAAGCACAGATCCCCAGTGCTGTTGTGCCTGTGCATAGGCTGCACGGGGACAGTGAAGAGCAGCAAGAGCTTTCAGGGCTGGCACCTTCCTTGTGGGACAAGGAGCCGGACGTTTGCCTTTTCGGTAAGAGGCTCTGCTGAGAACGAACACTGTGAGGTGTACCGTTCCTGTCTAAGTAGAGATTCCCAAAGCTGTTGTGCCTGTGGATAGGGTGCACGGGGACAGTGAAGAGCAGCAAGAGCTTTCAGGGCTGGCACCTTCCTTGTGGGACAAGGAGCCGGACGTTTGCCTTTTCGGAAAGAGGTTCTGCTGAGAACGAACACCGTGAGGTGTACCGTTCCTGTCTAAGTACAGATTCCCAAAGCTGTTGTGCCTGTGGATAGGGTGCACGGGGACAGTGAAGAGCAGCAAGAGCTTTCAGGGCTGGCACCTTCCTTGTGGGACAAGGAGCCGGACGTTTGCCTTTTCGGAAAGAGGCTCTGCTGAGAACGAACACCGTGAGGTGTACCGTTCCTGGGCAAGCACAGATCCCCAGTGCTGTTTTGCCTGTGCATAGGCTGCACGGGGACAGTGAAGAGCAGCAAGAGCTTTCAGGGCTGGCACCTTCCTTGTGGGACAAGGAGCCGGACGTTTGCCTTTTCGGTAAGAGGCTCTGCTGAGAACGAACACCGTGAGGTGTACTGTTCCTGTCTAAGTACAGATTCCCAAAGCTGTTGTGCCTGTGGATAGGGTGCACGGGGACAGTGAAGAGCAGCAAGAGCTTTCAGGGCTGGCACCTTCCTTGTGGGACAAGGAGCCGTACGTTTGCCTTTTCGGAAGGAGCGTCTGCCGAGTACAAGTGCCGTGAGATGTGCAGCCTGTGGGCAAGCACAGATCCCCAGTGCTGTTGTGCCTGTGAATAGGGTGCACGGGGACAGTGAAGAGCAGCAAGAGCTTTCAGGGCTGGCACCTTCCTTGTGGGACAAGGAGCCAGACATTTGCCTTTTCGGAAAATTGCAATGCCGAGAACGGTCACCGTGAGGTGTACCGTTCCTGGGCAAGCACAGATCCCCAGTGCTGTTGTGCCTGTGCATAGGCTGCACGGGGACAGTGAAGAGCAGCAAGAGCTTTCAGGGCTGGCACCTTCCTTGTGGGACAAGGAGCTAGACGTTTGCCTTTTCGGAAAGAGGCTCTGCTGAGAACGAACACCGTGAGGTGTACCGTTCCTGTCTAAGTAGAGATTCCCAAAGCTGTTGTGCCTGTGGATAGGGTGCACGGGGACAGTGAAGAGCAGCAAGAGCTTTCAGGGCTGGCACCTTCCTTGTGGGACAAGGAGCCGGACGTTTGCCTTTTCGGAAGGAGCGTCTGCCGAGTACAAGCGCCGTGAGATGTGCAGCCTGTGGGCAAGCACAGATCCCCAGTGCTGTTGTGCCTGTGCATAGGCTGCACGGGGACAGTGAAGAGCAGCAAGAGCTTTCTGGGCTGGCACCTTCCTTGTGGGACAAGGAGCCGCACGTTTGCCTTTTCGGTAAGAGGCTCTGCTGAGAACGAACACCGTGAGGTGTACCGTTCCTGTCTAAGTACAGATTCCCAAAGCTGTTGTGCCTGGGGATAGGGTGCACGGGGCCGTGAAGAGCAGCAAGAGCTTTCAGGGCTGGCACCTTCCTTGTGGGACAAGGAGCCGGACGTTTGCCTTTTCGGAAAGAGGCTCTGCTGAGAACGAACACCGTGAGGTGTACCGTTCCTGGGCAAGCACAGATCCCCAGTGCTGTTGTGCCTGTGCATAGGCTGCACGGGGACAGTGAAGAGCAGCAAGAGCTTTCAGGGCTGGCACCTTCCTTGTGGGACAAGGAGCCGGACGATTGCCTTTTCGGAAAGAGGCTCTGCTGAGAACGAACACCGTGAGGTGTACTGTTCCTGGGCAAGCACAGATCCCCAGTGCTGTTGTGCCTGTGCATAGGGTGCACGGGGACAGTGAAGAGCAGCAAGAGCTTTCAGGGCTGGCACCTTCCTTGTGGGACAAGGAGCCGGACGTTTGCCTTTTCTGTAAGAGGCTCTGCTGAGAACGAACACCGTGAGGTGTACCGTTCCTGTCTAAGTACAGATTCCCAAAGCTGTTGTGCCTGTGGATAGGGTGCACGGGGACAGTGAAGAGCAGCAAGAGCTTTCAGGGCTGGCACCTTCCTTGTGGGACAAGGAGCCGGACGTTTGCCTTATCGGAAAGAGGCTCTGCTGAGAACGAACACCGTGAGGTGTACCGTTCCTGGGCAAGCACAGATCCCCAGTGCTGTTGTGCCTGTGCATAGGCTGCACGGGGACAGTGAAGAGCAGCAAGAGCTTTCAGGGCTGGCACCTTCCTTGTGGGACAAGGAGCCGGACGTTTGCCTTTTTGGAAAATTGCAAAGCCGAGAACGGACACCGTGAGTTGTACCGTTCCTGTCTAAGTAAAGATTCCCAGTGCTGTTGTGCCTGTGGATACGGTGCACAAGGACAGTGAAGAGCAGCAAGAGCTTTCAGGGCTGGCACCTTCCTTGTGGGACAAGGAGCCGGACGTTTGCCTTTTCGGAAGGAGCGTCTGCCGAGTACAAGCGCCGTGAGATGTGCAGCCTGTGGGCAAGCACAGATCCCCAGTGCTGTTGTGCCTGTGCATAGGCTGCACGGGGACAGTGAAGAGCAGCAAGAGCTTTCAGGGCTGGCACCTTCCTTGTGGGACAAGGAGCCGGACGTTTGCCTTTTCGGTAAGAGACTCTGCTGAGAACGAACACCGTGAGGTGTACCGTTCCTGTCTAAGGAGAGATTCCCAAAGCTGTTGTGCCTGTGGATAGGGTGCACGGGGACAGTGAAGAGCAGCAAGAGCTTTCAGGGCTGGCACCTTCCTTGTGGGACAAGGAGCCGGACGTTTGCCTTTTCGGAAAGAGGCTCTGCTGAGAACGAACACCGTGAGGTGTACTGTTCCTGGGCAAGCACAGATCCCCAGTGCTGTTGTGCCTGTGCATAGGCTGCACGGGGACAGTGAAGAGCAGCAAGAGCTTTCAGGGCTGGCACCTTCCTTGTGGACAAGGAGCCGGACGTTTGCCTTTTCGGTAAGAGGCTCTGCTGAGAACGAACACCGTGAGGTGTACCGTTCCTGGGCAAGCACAGATCCCCAGTGCTGTTGTGCCTGTGCATAGGCTGCACGGGGACAGTGAAGAGCAGCAAGAGCTTTCAGGGCTGGCACCTTCCTTGTGGGACAAGGAGCCGGACGTTTGCCTTTTCGGAAGGAGCGTCTACCGAGTACAAGCGCCGTGAGATGTGCAGCCTGTGGGCAAGCACAGATCCCGAGTGCTGTTGTGCCTGTGCATAGGCTGCACGGGGACAGTGAAGAGCAGCAAGAGCTTTCAGGGCTGGCACCTTCCTTGTGGGACAAGGAGCCGCACGTTTGCCTTTTCGGTAAGAGGCTCTGCTGAGAACGAACACTGTGAGGTGTACCGTTCCTGTCTAAGTAGAGATTCCCAAAGCTGTTGTGCCTGTGGATAGGGTGCACGGGGACAGTGAAGAGCAGCAAGAGCTTTCAGGGCTGGCACCTTCCTTGTGGGACAAGGAGCCGGACGTTTGCCTTTTCGGAAAGAGGTTCTGCTGAGAACGAACACCGTGAGGTGTACCGTTCCTGTCTAAGTACAGATTCCCAAAGCTGTTGTGCCTGTCGATAGGGTGCACGGGGACAGTGAAGAGCAGCAAGAGCTTTCAGGGCTGGCACCTTCCTTGTGGGACAAGGAGCCGGACGTTTGCCTTTTCGGAAAGAGGCTCTGCTGAGAACGAACACCGTGAGGTGTACCGTTCCTGGGCAAGCACAGATCCCCAGTGCTGTTTTGCCTGTGCATAGGCTGCACGGGGACAGTGAAGAGCAGCAAGAGCTTTCAGGGCTGGCACCTTCCTTGTGGGACAAGGAGCCGGACGTTTGCCTTTTCGGAAAGAGGCTCTGCTGAGAACGAACACCGTGAGGTGTAACGTTCCTGGGCAAGCACAGATCCCCAGTGCTGTTGTGCCTGTGCATAGGCTGCACGGGGACAGTGAAGAGCAGCAAGAGCTTTCAGGGCTGGCACCTTCCTTGTGGGACAAGGAGCCGGACGTTTGCCTTTTCTGTAAGAGGCTCTGCTGAGAACGAACACCGTGAGGTGTACCGTTCCTGGGCAAGCACAGATCCCCAGTGCTGTTGTGCCTGTGCATAGGGTGCACGGGGACAGTGAAGAGCAGCAAGAGCTTTCAGGGCTGGCACCTTCCTTGTGGGACAAGGAGCCGGACGTTTGCCTTTTCGGTAAGAGGCTCTGCTGAGAACGAACACCGTGAGGTGTACTGTTCCTGTCTAAGTAGAGATTCCCAAAGCTGTTGTGCCTGTGGATAGGGTGCACGGGGACAGTGAAGAGCAGCAAGAGCTTTCAGGGCTGGCACCTTCCTTGTGGGACAAGGAGCCGGACGTTTGCCTTTTCGGAAGGAGCGTCTGCCGAGTACAAGTGCCGTGAGATGTGCAGCCTGTGGGCAAGCACAGATCCCCAGTGCTGTTGTGCCTGTGGATAGGGTGCACGGGGACAGTGAAGAGCAGCAAGAGCTTTCAGGGCTGGCACCTTCCTTGTGGGACAAGGAGCCAGACATTTGCCTTTTCGGAAAATTGCAATGCCGAGAACGGTCACCGTGAGGTGTACCGTTCCTGGGCAAGCACAGATCCCCAGTGCTGTTGTGCCTGTGCATAGGCTGCACGGGGACAGTGAAGAGCAGCAAGAGCTTTCAGGGCTGGCACCTTCCTTGTGGGACAAGGAGCCGGACGTTTGCCTTTTCGGAAAATTGCATTGCCGAGAACGGACACCGTGAGGTGTACTGTTCCTGGGTAAGCACAGATCCCCAGTGCTGTTGTGCCTGTGCATAGGCTGCACGGGGACAGTGAAGAGCAGCAAGAGCTTTCAGGGCTGGCACCTTCCTTGTGGGACAAGGAGCCAGAAGTTTGCCTTATCGGAAAGAGGCTCTGCTGAGAACGAACACCGTGAGGTGTACTGTTCCTGTCTAAGTACAGATTCCCAAAGCTGTTGTGCCTGTAGATAGGGTGCACGGGGACAGTGAAGAGCAGCAAGAGCTTTCAGGGCTGGCACCTTCCTTGCGGGACAAGGAGCCGGACGTTTGCCTTTTCGGAAGGAGCGTCTGCCGAGTACAAGCGCCGTGAGATGTGCAGCCTGTGGGCAAGCACAGATCCCGAGTGCTGTTGTGCCTGTGCATAGGCTGCACGGGGACAGTGAAGAGCAGCAAGAGCTTTCAGGGCTGGCACCTTCCTTGTGGGACAAGGAGCCGCACGTTTGCCTTTTCGGTAAGAGGCTCTGCTGAGAACGAACACTGTGAGGTGTACCGTTCCTGTCTAAGTAGAGATTCCCAAAGCTGTTGTGCCTGTGGATAGGGTGCACGGGGACAGTGAAGAGCAGCAAGAGCTTTCAGGGCTGGCACCTTCCTTGTGGGACAAGGAGCCGGACGTTTGCCTTTTCGGAAAGAGGTTCTGCTGAGAACGAACACCGTGAGGTGTACCGTTCCTGTCTAAGTACAGATTCCCAAAGCTGTTGTGCCTGTCGATAGGGTGCACGGGGACAGTGAAGAGCAGCAAGAGCTTTCAGGGCTGGCACCTTCCTTGTGGGACAAGGAGCCGGACGTTTGCCTTTTCGGAAAGAGGCTCTGCTGAGAACGAACACCGTGAGGTGTACCGTTCCTGGGCAAGCACAGATCCCCAGTGCTGTTTTGCCTGTGCATAGGCTGCACGGGGACAGTGAAGAGCAGCAAGAGCTTTCAGGGCTGGCACCTTCCTTGTGGGACAAGGAGCCGGACGTTTGCCTTTTCGGAAAGAGGCTCTGCTGAGAACGAACACCGTGAGGTGTAACGTTCCTGGGCAAGCACAGATCCCCAGTGCTGTTGTGCCTGTGCATAGGCTGCACGGGGACAGTGAAGAGCAGCAAGAGCTTTCAGGGCTGGCACCTTCCTTGTGGGACAAGGAGCCGGACGTTTGCCTTTTCTGTAAGAGGCTCTGCTGAGAACGAACACCGTGAGGTGTACCGTTCCTGGGCAAGCACAGATCCCCAGTGCTGTTGTGCCTGTGCATAGGGTGCACGGGGACAGTGAAGAGCAGCAAGAGCTTTCAGGGCTGGCACCTTCCTTGTGGGACAAGGAGCCGGACGTTTGCCTTTTCGGTAAGAGGCTCTGCTGAGAACGAACACCGTGAGGTGTACTGTTCCTGTCTAAGTACAGATTCCCAAAGCTGTTGTGCCTGTGGATAGGGTGCACGGGGACAGTGAAGAGCAGCAAGAGCTTTCAGGGCTGGCACCTTCCTTGTGGGACAAGGAGCCGGACGTTTGCCTTTTCGGAAGGAGCGTCTGCCGAGTACAAGTGCCGTGAGATGTGCAGCCTGTGGGCAAGCACAGATCCCCAGTGCTGTTGTGCCTGTGGATAGGGTGCACGGGGACAGTGAAGAGCAGCAAGAGCTTTCAGGGCTGGCACCTTCCTTGTGGGACAAGGAGCCAGACATTTGCCTTTTCGGAAAATTGCAATGCCGAGAACGGTCACCGTGAGGTGTACCGTTCCTGGGCAAGCACAGATCCCCAGTGCTGTTGTGCCTGTGCATAGGCTGCACGGGGACAGTGAAGAGCAGCAAGAGCTTTCAGGGCTGGCACCTTCCTTGTGGGACAAGGAGCCGGACGTTTGCCTTTTCGGAAAATTGCATTGCCGAGAACGGACACCGTGAGGTGTACTGTTCCTGGGCAAGCACAGATCCCCAGTGCTGTTGTGCCTGTGGATAGGGTGCACGGGGACAGTGAAGAGCAGCAAGAGCTTTCAGGGCTGGCACCTTCCTTGTGGGACAAGGAGCCAGAAGTTTGCCTTATCGGAAAGAGGCTCTGCTGAGAACGAACACCGTGAGGTGTACTGTTCCTGTCTAAGTACAGATTCCCAAAGCTGTTGTGCCTGTAGATAGGGTGCACGGGGACAGTGAAGAGCAGCAAGAGCTTTCAGGGCTGGCACCTTCCTTGCGGGACAAGGAGCCGGACGTTTGCCTTTTCGGAAGGAGCGTCTGCCGAGTACAAGCGCCGTGAGATGTGCAGCCTGTGGGCAAGCACAGATCCCCAGTGCTGTTGTGCCTGTGCATAGGCTGCACGGGGACAGTGAAGAGCAGCAAGAGCTTTCAGGGCTGGCACCTTCCTTGTGGGACAAGGAGCCGGACGTTTGCCTTTTCGGTAAGAGGCTCTGCTGAGAACGAACACCGTGAGGTGTACCGTTCCTGTCTAAGGAGAGATTCCCAAAGCTGTTGTGCCTGTGGATAGGGTGCACGGGGACAGTGAAGAGCAGCAAGAGCTTTCAGGGCTGGCACCTTCCTTGTGGGACAAGGAGCCGGACGTTTGCCTTTTCGGAAAGAGGCTCTGCTGAGAACGAACACCGTGAGGTGTACTGTTCCTGGGCAAGCACAGATCCCCAGTGCTGTTGTGCCTGTGCATAGGCTGCACGGGGACAGTGAAGAGCAGCAAGAGCTTTCAGGGCTGGCACCTTCCTTGTGGACAAGGAGCCGGACGTTTGCCTTTTCGGTAAGAGGCTCTGCTGAGAACGAACACCGTGAGGTGTACCGTTCCTGGGCAAGCACAGATCCCCAGTGCTGTTGTGCCTGTGCATAGGCTGCACGGGGACAGTGAAGAGCAGCAAGAGCTTTCAGGGCTGGCACCTTCCTTGTGGGACAAGGAGCCGGACGTTTGCCTTTTCGGAAGGAGCGTCTACCGAGTACAAGCGCCGTGAGATGTGCAGCCTGTGGGCAAGCACAGATCCCCAGTGCTGTTGTGCCTGTGCATACGCTGCATGGGGACAGTGAAGAGCAGCAAGAGCTTTCAGGGCTGGCACCTTCCTTGTGGGACAAGGAGCCGGACGTTTGCCTTTTCGGTAAGAGGCTCTGCTGAGAATGAACACCGTGAGGTGTACCGTTCCTGTCTAAGTAGAGATTCCCAAAGCTGTTGTGCCTGTGGATAGGGTGCACGGGGACAGTGAAGAGCAGCAAGAGCTTTCAGGGCTGGCACCTTCCTTGTGGGACAAGGAGCCGGACGTTTGCCTTTTCTGTAAGAGGCTCTGCTGAGAACGAACACCGTGAGGTGTACCGTTCCTGTCTAAGTACAGATTCCCAAAGCTGTTGTGCCTGTCGATAGGGTGCACGGGGACAGTGAAGAGCAGCAAGAGCTTTCAGGGCTGGCACCTTCCTTGTGGGACAAGGAGCCGGACGTTTGCCTTTTCGGAAAGAGGCTCTGCTGAGAACGAACACCGTGAGGTGTACCGTTCCTGGGCAAGCACAGATCCCCAGTGCTGTTTTGCCTGTGCATAGGCTGCACGGGGACAGTGAAGAGCAGCAAGAGCTTTCAGGGCTGGCACCTTCCTTGTGGGACAAGGAGCCGGACGTTTGCCTTTTCGGTAAGAGGCTCTGCTGAGAACGAACACCGTGAGGTGTACCGTTCCTGGGCAAGCACAGATCCCCAGTGCTGTTGTGCCTGTGCATAGGGTGCACGGGGACAGTGAAGAGCAGCAAGAGCTTTCAGGGCTGGCACCTTCCTTGTGGGACAAGGAGCCGGACGTTTGCCTTTTCGGAAGGAGCGTCTGCCGAGTACAAGTGCCGTGAGATGTGCAGCCTGTGGGCAAGCACAGATCCCCAGTGCTGTTGTGCCTGTGCATACGCTGCACGGGGTCAGTGAAGAGCAGCAAGAGCTTTCAGGGCTGGCACCTTCCTTGTGGGACAAGGAGACGGACGTTTGCCTTTTCGGAAAATTGCAATGCCGAGAACGGTCACCGTGAGGTGTACCGTTCCTCGGCAAGCACAGATCCCCAGTGCTGTTGTGCCTGTGCATAGGCTGCACGGGGACAGTGAAGAGCAGCAAGAGCTTTCAGGGCTGGCACCTTCCTTGTGGGACAAGGAGCCGGACGTTTGCCTTTTCGGAAAGAGGCTCTGCTGAGAACGAACACCGTGAGGTGTACCGTTCCTGGGCAAGCACAGATCCCCAGTGCTGTTGTGCCTGTGCATAGGCTGCACGGGGACAGTGAAGAGCAGCCAGAGCTTTCAGGGCTGGCACCTTCCTTGTGGGACAAGGAGCCGCACGTTTGCCTTTTCGGTAAGAGGCTCTGCTGAGAACGAACACCGTGAGGTGTACTGTTCCTGTCTAAGTAGAGATTCCCAAAGCTGTTGTGCCTGTGGATAGGGTGCACGGGGACAGTGAAGAGCAGCAAGAGCTTTCAGGGCTGGCACCTTCCTTGTGGGACAAGGAGCCGTACGTTTGCCTTTTCGGAAGGAGCGTCTGCCGAGTACAAGTGCCGTGAGATGTGCAGCCTGTGGGCAAGCACAGATCCCCAGTGCTGTTGTGCCTGTGGATAGGGTGCACGGGGACAGTGAAGAGCAGCAAGAGCTTTCAGGGCTGGCACCTTCCTTGTGGGACAAGGAGCCAGACATTTGCCTTTTCGGAAAATTGCAATGCCGAGAACGGTCACCGTGAGGTGTACCGTTCCTGGGCAAGCACAGATCCCCAGTGCTGTTGTGCCTGTGCATAGGCTGCACGGGGACAGTGAAGAGCAGCAAGAGCTTTCAGGGCTGGCACCTTCCTTGTGGGACAAGGAGCCGGACGTTTGCCTTTTCGGAAAGAGGCTCTGCTGAGAACGAACACCGTGAGGTGTACCGTTCCTGTCTAAGTAGAGATTCCCAAAGCTGTTGTGCCTGTGGATAGGGTGCACGGGGACAGTGAAGAGCAGCAAGAGCTTTCAGGGCTGGCACCTTCCTTGTGGGACAAGGAGCCGGACGTTTGCCTTTTCGGAAAGAGGCTCTGCTGAGAACGAACACCGTGAGGTGTACCGTTCCTGGGCAAGCACAGATCCCCAGTGCTGTTGTGCCTGTGCATAGGCTGCACGGGGACAGTGAAGAGCAGCAAGAGCTTTCAGGGCTGGCACCTTCCTTGTGGGACAAGGAGCCGAACGTTTGCCTTTTCGGAAAGAGGCTCTGCTGAGAACGAACACCGTGAGGTATACTGTTCCTGGGCAAGCACAGATCCCCAGTGCTGTTGTGCCTGTGGATAGGGTGCACGGGGACAGTGAAGAGCAGCAAGAGCTTTCAGGGCTGGCACCTTCCTTGTGGGACAAGGAGCCGGACGTTTGCCTTTTCTGTAAGAGGCTCTGCTGAGAACGAACACCGTGAGGTGTACCGTTCCTGTCTAAGTACAGATTCCCAAAGCTGTTGTGCCTGTGGATAGGGTGCACGGGGACAGTGAAGAGCAGTAAGAGCTTTCAGGGCTGGCACCTTCCTTGTGGGACAAGGAGCCGGACGTTTGCCTTTTCGGAAAGAGGCTCTGCTGAGAACGAACACCGTGAGGTGTACTGTTCCTGGGTAAGCACAGATCCCCAGTGCTGTTGTGCCTGTGCATAGGCTGCACGGGGACAGTGAAAAGCAGCAAGAGCTTTCAGGGCTGGCACATTCCTTGTGGGACAAGGAGCCGGACGTTTGCCTTTTCGGAAGGAGCGTCTGCCGAGTACAAGTGCCGTGAGATGTGCAGCCTGTGGGCAAGCACAGATCCCCAGTGCTGTTGTGCCTGTGCATACGCTGCACGGGGTCAGTGAAGAGCAGCAAGAGCTTTCAGGGCTGGCACCTTCCTTGTGGGACAAGGAAACGGACGTTTGCCTTTTCGGAAAATTGCAATGCCGAGAACGGTCACCGTGAGGTGTACCGTTCCTCGGCAAGCACAGATCCCCAGTGCTGTTGTGCCTGTGCATAGGCTGCACGGGGACAGTGAAGAGCAGCAAGAGCTTTCAGGGCTGGCACCTTCCTTGTGGGACAAGGAGCTAGACGTTTGCCTTTTCGGAAAGAGGCTCTGCTGAGAACGAACACCGTGAGGTGTACCGTTCCTGGGCAAGCACAGATCCCCAGTGCTGTTGTGCCTGTGCATAGGCTGCACGGGGACAGTGAAGAGCAGCCAGAGCTTTCAGGGCTGGCACCTTCCTTGTGGGACAAGGAGCCGGACGTTTGCCTTTTCGGTAAGAGGCTCTGCTGAGAACGAACACCGTGAGGTGTACTGTTCCTGTCTAAGTACAGATTCCCAAAGCTGTTGTGCCTGTGGATAGGGTGCACGGGGACAGTGAAGAGCAGCAAGAGCTTTCAGGGCTGGCACCTTCCTTGTGGGACAAGGAGCCGGACGTTTGCCTTTTCGGAAGGAGCGTCTGCCGAGTACAAGTGCCGTGAGATGTGAAGCCTGTGGGCAAGCACAGATCCCCAGTGCTGTTGTGCCTGTGGATAGGGTGCACGGGGACAGTGAAGAGCAGCAAGAGCTTTCAGGGCTGGCACCTTCCTTGTGGGACAAGGAGCCAGACATTTGCCTTTTCGGAAAATTGCAATGCCGAGAACGGTCACCGTGAGGTGTACTGTTCCTGGGCAAGCACAGATCCCCAGTGCTGTTGTGCCTGTGCATAGGCTGCACGGGGACAGTGAAGAGCAGCAAGAGCTTTCAGGGCTGGCACCTTCCTTGTGGACAAGGAGCCGGACGTTTGCCTTTTCGGTAAGAGGCTCTGCTGAGAACGAACACCGTGAGGTGTACCGTTCCTGGGCAAGCACAGATCCCCAGTGCTGTTGTGCCTGTGCATAGGCTGCACGGGGA
Source organism: Buteo buteo (assembly GCF_964188355.1). Taxonomy (NCBI): domain Eukaryota; kingdom Metazoa; phylum Chordata; class Aves; order Accipitriformes; family Accipitridae; genus Buteo; species Buteo buteo. The sequence continues at coordinate 10,171,172 of NC_134193.1, forward strand.
CAGTGAAGAGCAGCAAGAGCTTTCAGGGCTGGCACCTTCCTTGTGGGACAAGGAGCCGGACGTTTGCCTTTTCGGAAGGAGCGTCTACCGAGTACAAGCGCCGTGAGATGTGCAGCCTGTGGGCAAGCACAGATCCCCAGTGCTGTTGTGCCTGTGCATACGCTGCACGGGGACAGTGAAGAGCAGCAAGAGCTTTCAGGGCTGGCACCTTCCTTGTGGGACAAGGAGCCGCACGTTTGCCTTTTCGGTAAGAGGCTCTGCTGAGAATGAACACTGTGAGGTGTACCGTTCCTGTCTAAGTAGAGATTCCCAAAGCTGTTGTGCCTGTGGATAGGGTGCACGGGGACAGTGAAGAGCAGCAAGAGCTTTCAGGGCTGGCACCTTCCTTGTGGGACAAGGAGCCGGACGTTTGCCTTTTCTGTAAGAGGCTCTGCTGAGAACGAACACCGTGAGGTGTACCGTTCCTGTCTAAGTACAGATTCCCAAAGCTGTTGTGCCTGTGGATAGGGTGCACGGGGACAGTGAAGAGCAGCAAGAGCTTTCAGGGCTGGCACCTTCCTTGTGGGACAAGGAGCCGGACGTTTGCCTTTTCGGAAAGAGGCTCTGCTGAGAACGAACACCGTGAGGTGTACCGTTCCTGGGCAAGCACAGATCCCCAGTGCTGTTTTGCCTGTGCATAGGCTGCACGGGGACAGTGAAGAGCAGCAAGAGCTTTCAGGGCTGGCACCTTCCTTGTGGGACAAGGAGCCGAACGTTTGCCTTTTCGGAAAGAGGCTCTGTTGAGAACGAACACCGTGAGGTGTAACGTTCCTGGGCAAGCACAGATCCCCAGTGCTGTTGTGCCTGTGCATAGGCTGCACGGGGACAGTGAAGAGCAGCAAGAGCTTTCAGGGCTGGCACCTTCCTTGTGGGACAAGGAGCCGGACGTTTGCCTTTTCTGTAAGAGGCTTTGCTGAGAACGAACACCGTGAGGTGTACCGTTCCTGGGCAAGCACAGATCCCCAGTGCTGTTGTGCCTGTGCATAGGGTGCACGGGGACAGTGAAGAGCAGCAAGAGCTTTCAGGGCTGGCACCTTCCTTGTGGGACAAGAAGCCGGACGTTTGCCTTTTCGGAAGGAGCGTCTGCCGAGTACAAGTGCCGTGAGATGTGCAGCCTGTGGGCAAGCACAGATCCCCAGTGCTGTTGTGCCTGTGCATACGCTGCACGGGGTCAGTGAAGAGCAGCAAGAGCTTTCAGGGCTGGCACCTTCCTTGTGGGACAAGGAAACGGACGTTTGCCTTTTCGGAAAATTGCAATGCCGAGAACGGTCACCGTGAGGTGTACCGTTCCTCGGCAAGCACAGATCCCCAGTGCTGTTGTGCCTGTGCATAGGCTGCACGGGGACAGTGAAGAGCAGCAAGAGCTTTCAGGGCTGGCACCTTCCTTGTGGGACAAGGAGCTAGACGTTTGCCTTTTCGGAAAGAGGCTCTGCTGAGAACGAACACCGTGAGGTGTACCGTTCCTGGGCAAGCACAGATCCCCAGTGCTGTTGTGCCTGTGCATAGGCTGCACGGGGACAGTGAAGAGCAGCCAGAGCTTTCAGGGCTGGCACCTTCCTTGTGGGACAAGGAGCCGGACGTTTGCCTTTTCGGTAAGAGGCTCTGCTGAGAACGAACACCGTGAGGTGTACTGTTCCTGTCTAAGTAGAGATTCCCAAAGCTGTTGTGCCTGTGGATAGGGTGCACGGGGACAGTGAAGAGCAGCAAGAGCTTTCAGGGCTGGCACCTTCCTTGTGGGACAAGGAGCCGTACGTTTGCCTTTTCGGAAGGAGCGTCTGCCGAGTACAAGTGCCGTGAGATGTGCAGCCTGTGGGCAAGCACAGATCCCCAGTGCTGTTGTGCCTGTGGATAGGGTGCACGGGGACAGTGAAGAGCAGCAAGAGCTTTCAGGGCTGGCACCTTCCTTGTGGGACACGGAGCCAGACATTTGCCTTTTCGGAAAATTGCAATGCCGAGAACGGTCACCGTGAGGTGTACCGTTCCTGGGCAAGCACAGATCCCCAGTGCTGTTGTGCCTGTGCATAGGCTGCACGGGGACAGTGAAGAGCAGCCAGAGCTTTCAGGGCTGGCACCTTCCTTGTGGGACAAGGAGCCGGACGTTTGCCTTTTCGGAAAGAGGCTCTGCTGAGAACGAACACCGTGAGGTGTACCGTTCCTGTCTAAGTAGAGATTCCCAAAGCTGTTGTGCCTGTGGATAGGGTGCACGGGGACAGTGAAGAGCAGCAAGAGCTTTCAGGGCTGGCACCTTCCTTGTGGGACAAGGAGCCGGACGTTTGCCTTTTCGGAAAGAGGCTCTGCTGAGAACGAACACCGTGAGGTGTACCGTTCCTGGGCAAGCACAGATCCCCAGTGCTGTTGTGCCTGTGCATAGGCTGCACGGGGACAGTGAAGAGCAGCAAGAGCTTTCAGGGCTGGCACCTTCCTTGTGGGACAAGGAGCCGAACGTTTGCCTTTTCGGAAAGAGGCTCTGCTGAGAACGAACACCGTGAGGTATACTGTTCCTGGGCAAGCACAGATCCCCAGTGCTGTTGTGCCTGTGGATAGGGTGCACGGGGACAGTGAAGAGCAGCAAGAGCTTTCAGGGCTGGCACCTTCCTTGTGGGACAAGGAGCCGGACGTTTGCCTTTTCTGTAAGAGGCTCTGCTGAGAACGAACACCGTGAGGTGTACCGTTCCTGTCTAAGTACAGATTCCCAAAGCTGTTGTGCCTGTGGATAGGGTGCACGGGGACAGTGAAGAGCAGCAAGAGCTTTCAGGGCTGGCACCTTCCTTGTGGGACAAGGAGCCGGACGTTTGCCTTTTCGGAAAGAGGCTCTGCTGAGAACGAACACCGTGAGGTGTACTGTTCCTGGGTAAGCACAGATCCCCAGTGCTGTTGTGCCTGTGCATAGGCTGCACGGGGACAGTGAAAAGCAGCAAGAGCTTTCAGGGCTGGCACATTCCTTGTGGGACAAGGAGCCGTACGTTTGCCTTTTCGGAAGGAGCGTCTGCCGAGTACAAGTGCCGTGAGATGTGCAGCCTGTGGGCAAGCACAGATCCCCAGTGCTGTTGTGCCTGTGCATACGCTGCACGGGGTCAGTGAAGAGCAGCAAGAGCTTTCAGGGCTGGCACCTTCCTTGTGGGACAAGGAGACGGACGTTTGCCTTTTCGGAAAATTGCAATGCCGAGAACGGTCACCGTGAGGTGTACCGTTCCTGGGCAAGCACAGATCCCCAGTGCTGTTGTGCCTGTGCATAGGCTGCACGGGGACAGTGAAGAGCAGCAAGAGCTTTCAGGGCTGGCACCTTCCTTGTGGGACAAGGAGCTAGACGTTTGCCTTTTCGGAAAGAGGCTCTGCTGAGAACGAACACCGTGAGGTGTACCGTTCCTGGGCAAGCACAGATCCCCAGTGCTGTTGTGCCTGTGCATAGGCTGCACGGGGACAGTGAAGAGCAGCCAGAGCTTTCAGGGCTGGCACCTTCCTTGTGGGACAAGGAGCCGGACGTTTGCCTTTTCGGTAAGAGGCTCTGCTGAGAACGAACACCGTGAGGTGTACTGTTCCTGTCTAAGTACAGATTCCCAAAGCTGTTGTGCCTGTGGATAGGGTGCACGGGGACAGTGAAGAGCAGCAAGAGCTTTCAGGGCTGGCACCTTCCTTGTGGGACAAGGAGCCGTACGTTTGCCTTTTCGGAAGGAGCGTCTGCCGAGTACAAGTGCCGTGAGATGTGCAGCCTGTGGGCAAGCACAGATCCCCAGTGCTGTTGTGCCTGTGGATAGGGTGCACGGGGACAGTGAAGAGCAGCAAGAGCTTTCAGGGCTGGCACCTTCCTTGTGGGACAAGGAGCCAGACATTTGCCTTTTCGGAAAATTGCAATGCCGAGAACGGTCACCGTGAGGTGTACCGTTCCTGGGCAAGCACAGATCCCCAGTGCTGTTGTGCCTGTGCATAGGCTGCACGGGGACAGTGAAGAGCAGCAAGAGCTTTCAGGGCTGGCACCTTCCTTGTGGGACAAGGAGCCGGACGTTTGCCTTTTCGGAAAGAGGCTCTGCTGAGAACGAACACCGTGAGGTGTACCGTTCCTGTCTAAGTAGAGATTCCCAAAGCTGTTGTGCCTGTGGATAGGGTGCACGGGGACAGTGAAGAGCAGCAAGAGCTTTCAGGGCTGGCACCTTCCTTGTGGGACAAGGAGCCGGACGTTTGCCTTTTCGGAAAGAGGCTCTGCTGAGAACGAACACCGTGAGGTGTACCGTTCCTGGGCAAGCACAGATCCCCAGTGCTGTTGTGCCTGTGCATAGGCTGCACGGGGACAGTGAAGAGCAGCAAGAGCTTTCAGGGCTGGCACCTTCCTTGTGGGACAAGGAGCCGAACGTTTGCCTTTTCGGAAAGAGGCTCTGCTGAGAACGAACACCGTGAGGTATACTGTTCCTGGGCAAGCACAGATCCCCAGTGCTGTTGTGCCTGTGGATAGGGTGCACGGGGACAGTGAAGAGCAGCAAGAGCTTTCAGGGCTGGCACCTTCCTTGTGGGACAAGGAGCCGGACGTTTGCCTTTTCTGTAAGAGGCTCTGCTGAGAACGAACACCGTGAGGTGTACCGTTCCTGTCTAAGTACAGATTCCCAAAGCTGTTGTGCCTGTGGATAGGGTGCACGGGGACAGTGAAGAGCAGCAAGAGCTTTCAGGGCTGGCACCTTCCTTGTGGGACAAGGAGCCGGACGTTTGCCTTTTCGGAAAGAGGCTCTGCTGAGAACGAACACCGTGAGGTGTACTGTTCCTGGGTAAGCACAGATCCCCAGTGCTGTTGTGCCTGTGCATAGGCTGCACGGGGACAGTGAAAAGCAGCAAGAGCTTTCAGGGCTGGCACATTCCTTGTGGGACAAGGAGCCGGACGTTTGCCTTTTCGGAAGGAGCGTCTGCCGAGTACAAGTGCCGTGAGATGTGCAGCCTGTGGGCAAGCACAGATCCCCAGTGCTGTTGTGCCTGTGCATACGCTGCACGGGGTCAGTGAAGAGCAGCAAGAGCTTTCAGGGCTGGCACCTTCCTTGTGGGACAAGGAAACGGACGTTTGCCTTTTCGGAAAATTGCAATGCCGAGAACGGTCACCGTGAGGTGTACCGTTCCTGGGCAAGCACAGATCCCCAGTGCTGTTGTGCCTGTGCATAGGCTGCACGGGGACAGTGAAGAGCAGCAAGAGCTTTCAGGGCTGGCACCTTCCTTGTGGGACAAGGAGCTAGACGTTTGCCTTTTCGGAAAGAGGCTCTGCTGAGAACGAACACCGTGAGGTGTACCGTTCCTGGGCAAGCACAGATCCCCAGTGCTGTTGTGCCTGTGCATAGGCTGCACGGGGACAGTGAAGAGCAGCCAGAGCTTTCAGGGCTGGCACCTTCCTTGTGGGACAAGGAGCCGGACGTTTGCCTTTTCGGTAAGAGGCTCTGCTGAGAACGAACACCGTGAGGTGTACTGTTCCTGTCTAAGTAGAGATTCCCAAAGCTGTTGTGCCTGTGGATAGGGTGCACGGGGACAGTGAAGAGCAGCAAGAGCTTTCAGGGCTGGCACCTTCCTTGTGGGACAAGGAGCCGTACGTTTGCCTTTTCGGAAGGAGCGTCTGCCGAGTACAAGTGCCGTGAGATGTGCAGCCTGTGGGCAAGCACAGATCCCCAGTGCTGTTGTGCCTGTGGATAGGGTGCACGGGGACAGTGAAGAGCAGCAAGAGCTTTCAGGGCTGGCACCTTCCTTGTGGGACAAGGAGCCAGACATTTGCCTTTTCGGAAAATTGCAATGCCGAGAACGGTCACCGTGAGGTGTACTGTTCCTGGGCAAGCACAGATCCCCAGTGCTGTTGTGCCTGTGCATAGGCTGCACGGGGACAGTGAAGAGCAGCAAGAGCTTTCAGGGCTGGCACCTTCCTTGTGGACAAGGAGCCGGACGTTTGCCTTTTCGGTAAGAGGCTCTGCTGAGAACGAACACCGTGAGGTGTACCGTTCCTGGGCAAGCACAGATCCCCAGTGCTGTTGTGCCTGTGCATAGGCTGCACGGGGACAGTGAAGAGCAGCCAGAGCTTTCAGGGCTGGCACCTTCCTTGTGGGACAAGGAGCCGGACGTTTGCCTTTTCGGAAGGAGCGTCTACCGAGTACAAGCGCCGTGAGATGTGCAGCCTGTGGGCAAGCACAGATCCCCAGTGCTGTTGTGCCTGTGCATACGCTGCACGGGGACAGTGAAGAGCAGCAAGAGCTTTCAGGGCTGGCACCTTCCTTGTGGGACAAGGAGCCGCACGTTTGCCTTTTCGGTAAGAGGCTCTGCTGAGAATGAACACTGTGAGGTGTACCGTTCCTGTCTAAGTAAAGATTCCCAAAGCTGTTGTGCCTGTGGATAGGGTGCACGGGGACAGTGAAGAGCAGCAAGAGCTTTCAGGGCTGGCACCTTCCTTGTGGGACAAGGAGCCGGACGTTTGCCTTTTCTGTAAGAGGCTCTGCTGAGAACGAACACCGTGAGGTGTACCGTTCCTGTCTAAGTACAGATTCCCAAAGCTGTTGTGCCTGTCGATAGGGTGCACGGGGACAGTGAAGAGCAGCAAGAGCTTTCAGGGCTGGCACCTTCCTTGTGGGACAAGGAGCCGGACGTTTGCCTTTTCGGAAAGAGGCTCTGCTGAGAACGAACACCGTGAGGTGTACCGTTCCTGGGCAAGCACAGATCCCCAGTGCTGTTTTGCCTGTGCATAGGCTGCACGGGGACAGTGAAGAGCAGCAAGAGCTTTCAGGGCTGGCACCTTCCTTGTGGGACAAGGAGCCGAACGTTTGCCTTTTCGGAAAGAGGCTCTGTTGAGAACGAACACCGTGAGGTGTAACGTTCCTGGGCAAGCACAGATCCCCAGTGCTGTTGTGCCTGTGCATAGGCTGCACGGGGACAGTGAAGAGCAGCAAGAGCTTTCAGGGCTGGCACCTTCCTTGTGGGACAAGGAGCCGGACGTTTGCCTTTTCTGTAAGAGGCTTTGCTGAGAACAAACACCGAGAGGTGTACCGTTCCTGGGCAAGCACAGATCCCCAGTGCTGTTGTGCCTGTGCATAGGGTGCACGGGGACAGTGAAGAGCAGCAAGAGCTTTCAGGGCTGGCACCTTCCTTGTGGGACAAGGAGCCGGACGTTTGCCTTTTCGGAAGGAGCGTCTGCCGAGTTCAAGTGCCGTGAGATGTGCAGCCTGTGGGCAAGCACAGATCCCCAGTGCTGTTGTGCCTGTGCATAGGCTGCACGGGGTCAGTGAAGAGCAGCAAGAGCTTTCAGGGCTGGCACCTTCCTTGTGGGACAAGGAGACGGACGTTTGCCTTTTCGGAAAATTGCAATGCCGAGAACGGTCACCGTGAGGTGTACCGTTCCTCGGCAAGCACAGATCCCCAGTGCTGTTGTGCCTGTGCATAGGCTGCACGGGGACAGTGAAGAGCAGCAAGAGCTTTCAGGGCTGGCACCTTCCTTGTGGGACAAGGAGCTAGACGTTTGCCTTTTCGGAAAGAGGCTCTGCTGAGAACGAACACCGTGAGGTGTACCGTTCCTGGGCAAGCACAGATCCCCAGTGCTGTTGTGCCTGTGCATAGGCTGCACGGGGACAGTGAAGAGCAGCCAGAGCTTTCAGGGCTGGCACCTTCCTTGTGGGACAAGGAGCCGCACGTTTGCCTTTTCGGTAAGAGGCTCTGCTGAGAACGAACACCGTGAGGTGTACTGTTCCTGTCTAAGTAGAGATTCCCAAAGCTGTTGTGCCTGTGGATAGGGTGCACGGGGACAGTGAAGAGCAGCAAGAGCTTTCAGGGCTGGCACCTTCCTTGTGGGACAAGGAGCCGGACGTTTGCCTTTTCGGAAGGAGCGTCTGCCGAGTACAAGTGCCGTGAGATGTGCAGCCTGTGGGCAAGCACAGATCCCCAGTGCTGTTGTGCCTGTGGATAGGGTGCACCGGGACAGTGAAGAGCAGCAAGAGCTTTCAGGGCTGGCACCTTCCTTGTGGGACAAGGAGCCAGACATTTGCCTTTTCGGAAAATTGCAATGCCGAGAACGGTCACCGTGAGGTGTACCGTTCCTGGGCAAGCACAGATCCCCAGTGCTGTTGTGCCTGTGCATAGGCTGCACGGGGACAGTGAAGAGCAGCAAGAGCTTTCAGGGCTGGCACCTTCCTTGTGGGACAAGGAGCCGGACGTTTGCCTTTTCGGAAAGAGGCTCTGCTGAGAACGAACACCGTGAGGTGTACCGTTCCTGTCTAAGTAGAGATTCCCAAAGCTGTTGTGCCTGTGGATAGGGTGCACGGGGACAGTGAAGAGCAGCAAGAGCTTTCAGGGCTGGCACCTTCCTTGTGGGACAAGGAGCCGGACGTTTGCCTTTTCGGAAAGAGGCTCTGCTGAGAACGAACACCGTGAGGTGTACCGTTCCTGGGCAAGCACAGATCCCCAGTGCTGTTGTGCCTGTGCATAGGCTGCACGGGGACAGTGAAGAGCAGCAAGAGCTTTCAGGGCTGGCACCTTCCTTGTGGGACAAGGAGCCGAACGTTTGCCTTTTCGGAAAGAGGCTCTGCTGAGAACGAACACCGTGAGGTATACTGTTCCTGGGCAAGCACAGATCCCCAGTGCTGTTGTGCCTGTGGATAGGGTGCACGGGGACAGTGAAGAGCAGCAAGAGCTTTCAGGGCTGGCACCTTCCTTGTGGGACAAGGAGCCGGACGTTTGCCTTTTCTGTAAGAGGCTCTGCTGAGAACGAACACCGTGAGGTGTACCGTTCCTGTCTAAGTACAGATTCCCAAAGCTGTTGTGCCTGTGGATAGGGTGCACGGGGACAGTGAAGAGCAGCAAGAGCTTTCAGGGCTGGCACCTTCCTTGTGGGACAAGGAGCCGGACGTTTGCCTTTTCGGAAAGAGGCTCTGCTGAGAACGAACACCGTGAGGTGTACTGTTCCTGGGTAAGCACAGATCCCCAGTGCTGTTGTGCCTGTGGATAGGGTGCACGGGGACAGTGAAAAGCAGCAAGAGCTTTCAGGGCTGGCACATTCCTTGTGGGACAAGGAGCCGTACGTTTGCCTTTTCGGAAGGAGCGTCTGCCGAGTACAAGTGCCGTGAGATGTGCAGCCTGTGGGCAAGCACAGATCCCCAGTGCTGTTGTGCCTGTGCATACGCTGCACGGGGTCAGTGAAGAGCAGCAAGAGCTTTCAGGGCTGGCACCTTCCTTGTGGGACAAGGAGGCGGACGTTTGCCTTTTCGGAAAATTGCAATGCCGAGAACGGTCACCGTGAGGTGTACCGTTCCTGGGCAAGCACAGATCCCCAGTGCTGTTGTGCCTGTGCATAGGCTGCACGGGGACAGTGAAGAGCAGCAAGAGCTTTCAGGGCTGGCACCTTCCTTGTGGGACAAGGAGCTAGACGTTTGCCTTTTCGGAAAGAGGCTCTGCTGAGAACGAACACCGTGAGGTGTACCGTTCCTGGGCAAGCACAGATCCCCAGTGCTGTTGTGCCTGTGCATAGGCTGCACGGGGACAGTGAAGAGCAGCCAGAGCTTTCAGGGCTGGCACCTTCCTTGTGGGACAAGGAGCCGGACGTTTGCCTTTTCGGTAAGAGGCTCTGCTGAGAACGAACACCGTGAGGTGTACTGTTCCTGTCTAAGTACAGATTCCCAAAGCTGTTGTGCCTGTGGATAGGGTGCACGGGGACAGTGAAGAGCAGCAAGAGCTTTCAGGGCTGGCACCTTCCTTGTGGGACAAGGAGCCGTACGTTTGCCTTTTCGGAAGGAGCGTCTGCCGAGTACAAGTGCCGTGAGATGTGCAGCCTGTGGGCAAGCACAGATCCCCAGTGCTGTTGTGCCTGTGGATAGGGTGCACGGGGACAGTGAAGAGCAGCAAGAGCTTTCAGGGCTGGCACCTTCCTTGTGGGACAAGGAGCCAGACATTTGCCTTTTCGGAAAATTGCAATGCCGAGAACGGTCACCGTGAGGTGTACCGTTCCTGGGCAAGCACAGATCCCCAGTGCTGTTGTGCCTGTGCATAGGCTGCACGGGGACAGTGAAGAGCAGCAAGAGCTTTCAGGGCTGGCACCTTCCTTGTGGGACAAGGAGCTAGACGTATGCCATTTCGGAAAGAGGCTCTGCTGAGAACGAACACCGTGAGGTGTACCGTTCCTGTCTAAGTAGAGATTCCCAAAGCTGTTGTGCCTGTGGATAGGCTGCACGGGGACAGTGAAGAGCAGCAAGAGCTTTCAGGGCTGGCACCTTCCTTGTGGGACAAGGAGCCGGACGTTTGCCTTTTCGGAAAGAGGCTCTGCTGAGAACGAACACCGTGAGGTGTACCGTTCCTGTCTAAGTAGAGATTCCCAAAGCTGTTGTGCCTGTGGATAGGGTGCACGGGGACAGTGAAGAGCAGCAAGAGCTTTCAGGGCTGGCACCTTCCTTGTGGGACAAGGAGCCGGACGTTTGCCTTTTCGGAAAGAGGCTCTGCTGAGAACGAACACCGTGAGGTGTACCGTTCCTGGGCAAGCACAGATCCCCAGTGCTGTTGTGCCTGTGCATAGGCTGCACGGGGACAGTGAAGAGCAGCAAGAGCTTTCAGGGCTGGCACCTTCCTTGTGGGACAAGGAGCCGAACGTTTGCCTTTTCGGAATGAGGCTCTGCTGAGAACGAACACCGTGAGGTATACTGTTCCTGGGCAAGCACAGATCCCCAGTGCTGTTGTGCCTGTGGATAGGGTGCACGGGGACAGTGAAGAGCAGCAAGAGCTTTCAGGGCTGGCACCTTCCTTGTGGGACAAGGAGCCGGACGTTTGCCTTTTCTGTAAGAGGCTCTGCTGAGAACGAACACCGTGAGGTGTACCGTTCCTGTCTAAGTACAGATTCCCAAAGCTGTTGTGCCTGTGGATAGGGTGCACGGGGACAGTGAAGAGCAGCAAGAGCTTTCAGGGCTGGCACCTTCCTTGTGGGACAAGGAGCCGGACGTTTGCCTTTTCGGAAAGAGGCTCTGCTGAGAACGAACACCGTGAGGTGTACTGTTCCTGGGTAAGCACAGATCCCCAGTGCTGTTGTGCCTGTGGATAGGGTGCACGGGGACAGTGAAAAGCAGCAAGAGCTTTCAGGGCTGGCACATTCCTTGTGGGACAAGGAGCCGTACGTTTGCCTTTTCGGAAGGAGCGTCTGCCGAGTACAAGTGCCGTGAGATGTGCAGCCTGTGGGCAAGCACAGATCCCCAGTGCTGTTGTGCCTGTGCATACGCTGCACGGGGTCAGTGAAGAGCAGCAAGAGCTTTCAGGGCTGGCACCTTCCTTGTGGGACAAGGAGGCGGACGTTTGCCTTTTCGGAAAATTGCAATGCCGAGAACGGTCACCGTGAGGTGTACCGTTCCTGGGCAAGCACAGATCCCCAGTGCTGTTGTGCCTGTGCATAGGCTGCACGGGGACAGTGAAGAGCAGCAAGAGCTTTCAGGGCTGGCACCTTCCTTGTGGGACAAGGAGCTAGACGTTTGCCTTTTCGGAAAGAGGCTCTGCTGAGAACGAACACCGTGAGGTGTACCGTTCCTGGGCAAGCACAGATCCCCAGTGCTGTTGTGCCTGTGCATAGGCTGCACGGGGACAGTGAAGAGCAGCCAGAGCTTTCAGGGCTGGCACCTTCCTTGTGGGACAAGGAGCCGGACGTTTGCCTTTTCGGTAAGAGGCTCTGCTGAGAACGAACACCGTGAGGTGTACTGTTCCTGTCTAAGTACAGATTCCCAAAGCTGTTGTGCCTGTGGATAGGGTGCACGGGGACAGTGAAGAGCAGCAAGAGCTTTCAGGGCTGGCACCTTCCTTGTGGGACAAGGAGCCGTACGTTTGCCTTTTCGGAAGGAGCGTCTGCCGAGTACAAGTGCCGTGAGATGTGCAGCCTGTGGGCAAGCACAGATCCCCAGTGCTGTTGTGCCTGTGGATAGGGTGCACGGGGACAGTGAAGAGCAGCAAGAGCTTTCAGGGCTGGCACCTTCCTTGTGGGACAAGGAGCCAGACATTTGCCTTTTCGGAAAATTGCAATGCCGAGAACGGTCACCGTGAGGTGTACCGTTCCTGGGCAAGCACAGATCCCCAGTGCTGTTGTGCCTGTGCATAGGCTGCACGGGGACAGTGAAGAGCAGCAAGAGCTTTCAGGGCTGGCACCTTCCTTGTGGGACAAGGAGCTAGACGTATGCCATTTCGGAAAGAGGCTCTGCTGAGAACGAACACCGTGAGGTGTACCGTTCCTGTCTAAGTAGAGATTCCCAAAGCTGTTGTGCCTGTGGATAGGGTGCACGGGGACAGTGAAGAGCAGCAAGAGCTTTCAGGGCTGGCACCTTCCTTGTGGGACAAGGAGCCGGACGTTTGCCTTTTCGGAAGGAGCGTCTGCCGAGTACAAGCGCCGTGAGATGTGCAGCCTGTGGGCAAGCACAGATCCCCAGTGCTGTTGTGCCTGTGCATAGGCTGCACGGGGACAGTGAAGAGCATCAAGGGCTTTCTGGGCTGGCACCTTCCTTGTGGGACAAGGAGCCTGACGTTTGCCTTTTCGGAAAGAGGCTCTGCTGAGAACGAACACCGTGAGGTGTACCGTTCCTGTCTAAGTACAGATTCCCAAAGCTGTTGTGCCTGTGGATAGGGTGCACGGGGACAGTGAAGAGCAGCAAGAGCTTTCAGGGCTGGCACCTTCCTTGTGGGACAAGGAGCCGGACGTTTGCCTTTTCGGAAAGAGGCTCTGCTGAGAACGAACACCGTGAGGTGTACCGTTCCTGGGCAAGCACAGATCCCCAGTGCTGTTGTGCCTGTGCATAGGCTGCACGGGGACAGTGAAGAGCAGCAAGAGCTTTCAGGGCTGGCACCTTCCTTGTGGGACAAGGAGCCGGACGTTTGCCTTTTTGGAAAATTGCAAAGCCAAGAACGGACACCGTGAGTTGTACCGTTCCTGTCTAAGTAAAGATTCCCAGTGCTGTTGTGCCTGTGGATACGGTGCACGGGGACAGTGAAGAGCAGCAAGAGCTTTCAGGGCTGGCACCTTCCTTGTGGGACAAGGAGCCGGACGTTTGCCTTTTCGGAAGGAGCGTCTGCCGAGTACAAGCGCCGTGAGATGTGCAGCCTGTGGGCAAGCACAGATCCCCAGTGCTGTTGTGCCTGTGCATACGCTGCACGGGGACAGTGAAGAGCAGCAAGAGCTTTCAGGGCTGGCACCTTCCTTGTGGGACAAGGAGCCGCACGTTTGCCTTTTCGGTAAGAGGCTCTGCTGAGAACGAACACTGTGAGGTGTACCGTTCCTGGGCAAGTACAGATCCCCAAAGCTGTTGTGCCTGTGCATAGGCTGCACGGGGACAGTGAAGAGCAGCAAGAGCTTTCAGGGCTGGCACCTTCCTTGTGGGACAAGGAGCCGAACGTTTGCCTTTTCGGAAAGAGGCTCTGCTGAGAACGAACACCGTGAGGTGTACTGTTCCTGGGCAAGCACAGATCCCCAGTGCTGTTGTGCCTGTGGATAGGGTGCACGGGGACAGTGAAGAGCAGCAAGAGCTTTCAGGGCTGGCACCTTCCTTGTGGGACAAGGAGCCGGACGTTTGCCTTTTCGGAAAGAGGTTCTGCTGAGAACGAACACCGTGAGGTGTACTGTTCCTGTCTAAGTACAGATTCCCAAAGCTGTTGTGCCTGTGGATAGGGTGCACGGGGACAGTGAAGAGCAGCAAGAGCTTTCAGGGCTGGCACCTTCCTTGTGGGACAAGGAGCCGGACGTTTGCCTTATCGGAAAGAGGCTCTGCTGAGAACGAACACCGTGAGGTGTACCGTTCCTGGGCAAGCACAGATCCCCAGTGCTGTTGTGCCTGTGCATAGGCTGCACGGGGACAGTGAAGAGCAGCAAGAGCTTTCAGGGCTGGCACCTTCCTTGTGGGACAAGGAGCCGGACGTTTGCCTTTTTGGAAAATTGCAAAGCCGAGAACGGACACCGTGAGTTGTACCGTTCCTGTCTAAGTAAAGATTCCCAGTGCTGTTGTGCCTGTGGATACGGTGCACGGGGACAGTGAAGAGCAGCAAGAGCTTTCAGGGCTGGCACCTTCCTTGTGGGACAAGGAGCCGGACGTTTGCCTTTTCGGTAAGAGGCTCTGCTGAGAACGAACACCGTGAGATGTGCAGCCTGTGGGCAAGCACAGATCCCCAGTGCTGTTGTGCCTGTGCATAGGCTGCACGGGGACAGTGAAGAGCATCAAGGGCTTTCTGGGCTGGCACCTTCCTTGTGGGACAAGGAGCCTGACGTTTGCCTTTTCGGTAAGAGGCTCTGCTGAGAACGAACACCGTGAGGTGTACCGTTCCTGTCTAAGTACAGATTCCCAAAGCTGTTGTGCCTGTGGATAGGGTGCACGGGGACAGTGAAGAGCAGCAAGAGCTTTCAGGGCTGGCACCTTCCTTGTGGGACAAGGAGCCGGACGTTTGCCTTTTCGGAAAGAGGCTCTGCTGAGAACGAACACCGTGAGGTGTACCGTTCCTGGGCAAGCACAGATCCCCAGTGCTGTTGTGCCTGTGCATAGGCTGCACGGGGACAGTGAAGAGCAGCAAGAGCTTTCAGGGCTGGCACCTTCCTTGTGGGACAAGGAGCCGAACGTTTGCCTTTTCGGAAAGAGGCTCTGCTGAGAACGAACACCGTGAGGTGTACTGTTCCTGGGCAAGCACAGATCCCCAGTGCTGTTGTGCCTGTGCATAGGCTGCATGGGGACAGTGAAGAGCAGCAAGAGCTTTCAGGGCTGGCACCTTCCTTGTGGACAAGGAGCCGGACGTTTGCCTTTTCGGTAAGAGGCTCTGCTGAGAACGAACACCGTGAGGTGTACCGTTCCTGGGCAAGCACAGATCCCCAGTGCTGTTGTGCCTGTGCATAGGCTGCACGGGGACAGTGAAAAGCAGCAAGAGCTTTCAGGGCTCGCACCTTCCTTGTGGGACAAGGAGCCGGACGTTTGCCTTTTCGGAAGGTGCGTCTGCCGAGTACAAGCGCCGTGAGATGTGCAGCCTGTGGGCAAGCACAGATCCCCAGTGCTGTTGTGCCTGTGCATAGGCTGCACGGGGACAGTGAAGAGCAGCAAGGGCTTTCTGGGCTGGCACCTTCCTTGTGGGACAAGGAGCCGGACGTTTGCCTTTTCGGTAAGAGGCTCTGCTGAGAACGAATACCGTGAGGTGTACCGTTCCTGTCTAAGTACAGATTCCCAAAGCTGTTGTGCCTGTGGATAGGGTGCACGGGGACAGTGAAGAGCAGCAAGAGCTTTCAGGGCTGGCACCTTCCTTGTGGGACAAGGAGCCGGACGTTTGCCTTTTCGGAAAGAGGCTCTGCTGAGAACGAACACCGTGAGGTGTACCGTTCCTGGGCAAGCACAGATCCCCAGTGCTGTTGTGCCTGTGCATAGGCTGCACGGGGACAGTGAAGAGCAGCAAGAGCTTTCAGGGCTGGCACCTTCCTTGTGGGACAAGGAGCCGGACGTTTGCCTTTTCGGAAAGAGGCTCTGCTGAGAACGAACACCGTGAGGTGTACCGTTCGTGGGCAAGCACAGATCCCCAGTGCTGTTGTGCCTGTGCATAGGCTGCACGGGGACAGTGAAGAGCAGCAAGAGCTTTCAGGGCTGGCACCTTCCTTGTGGGACAAGGAGCCGGATGTTTGCCTTTTTGGAAAATTGCAAAGCCGAGAACGGACACCGTGAGTTGTACCGTTCCTGTCTAAGTAAAGATTCCCAGTGCTGTTGTGCCTGTGGATACGGTGCACGGGGACAGTGAAGAGCAGCAAGAGCTTTCAGGGCTGGCACCTTCCTTGTGGGACAAGGAGCCGGACGTTTGCCTTTTCGGAAGGAGCATCTGCCGAATACAAGCGCCGTGAGATGTGCAGCCTGTGGGCAAGCAGAGATCCCCAGTGCTGTTGTGCCTGTGCATAGGCTGCACGGGGACAGTGAAGAGCAGCAAGAGCTTTCAGGGCTGGCACCTTCCTTGTGGACAAGGAGCCGGACGTTTGCCTTTTCGGTAAGAGGCTCTGCTGAGAACGAACACCGTGAGGTGTACCGTTCCTGGGCAAGCACAGATACCCAGTGCTGTTGTGCCTGTGCATAGGCTGCACGGGGGCAGTGAAGAGCAGCAAGAGCTTTCAGGGCTCGCACCTTCCTTGTGGGACAAGGAGCCGGACGTTTGCCTTTTCGGAAGGTGCGTCTGCCGAGTACAAGCGCCGTGAGATGTGCAGCCTGTGGGCAAGCACAGATCCCCAGTGCTGTTGTGCCTGTGCATAGGCTGCACGGGGACAGTGAAGAGCAGCAAGAGCTTTCAGGGCTGGCACCTTCCTTGTGGGACAAGGAGCCGCACGTTTGCCTTTTCGGTAAGAGGCTCTGCTGAGAACGAACACCGTGAGGTGTACTGTTCCTGTCTAAGTACAGATTCCCAAAGCTGTTGTGCCTGTGGATAGGGTGCACGGGGACAGTGAAGAGCAGCAAGAGCTTTCAGGGCTGGCACCTTCCTTGTGGGACAAGGAGCCGGACGTTTGCCTTTTCGGAAAGAGGCTCTGCTGAGAACGAACACCGTGAGGTGTACCGTTCCTGGGCAAGCACAGATCCCCAGTGCTGTTGTGCCTGTGCATAGGCTGCACGGGGACAGTGAAGAGCAGCAAGAGCTTTCAGGGCTGGCACCTTCCTTGTGGGACAAGGAGCCGAACGTTTGCCTTTTCGGTAAGAGGTTCTGCTGAGAACGAACACCGTGAGGTGTACCGTTCCTGGGCAAGTACAGATTCCCAAAGCTGTTGTGCCTGTGGATAGGGTGCACGGGGACAGTGAAGAGCAGCAAGAGCTTTCAGGGCTGGCACCTTCCTTGTGGGACAAGGAGCCGGACGTTTGCCTTTTCCGTAAGACGCTCTGCTGAGAACGAACACCGTGAGGTGTACCGTTCCTGGGCAAGCACAGATCCCCAGTGCTGTTGTGCCTGTGCATAGGCTGCACGGGGACAGTGAAGAGCAGCAAGAGCTTTCAGGGCTGGCACCTTCCTTGTGGGACAAGGAGCCGGACGTTTGCCTTTTCGGTAAGAGGCTCTGCTGAGAACGAACACCGTGAGGTGTACCGTTCCTGGGCAAGTACAGATTCCCAAAGCTGTTGTGCCTGTGGATAGGGTGCACGGGGACAGTGAAGAGCAGCAAGAGCTTTCAGGGCTGGCACCTTCCTTGTGGGACAAGGAGCCGGACGTTTGCCTTTTCCGTAAGAGGCTCTGCTGAGAACGAACACCGTGAGGTGTACCGTTCCTGGGCAAGCACAGATCCCCAGTGCTGTTGTGCCTGTGCATAGGCTGCACGGGGACAGTGAAGAGCAGCAAGAGCTTTCAGGGCTGGCACCTTCCTTGTGGGACAAGGAGCCGGACGTTTGCCTTTTTGGAAAATTGCAAAGCCGAGAACGGACACCGTGAGTTGTACCGTTCCTGTCTAAGTAAAGATTCCCAGTGCTGTTGTGCCTGTGGATACGGTGCACGGGGACAGTGAAGAACAGCAAGAGCTTTCAGGGCTGGCACCTTCCTTGTGGGACAAGGAGCCGGACGTTTGCCTTTTCGGAAGGAGCGTCTGCC
The DNA here is from genome assembly GCF_964188355.1 of Buteo buteo. Lineage (NCBI taxonomy): Eukaryota > Metazoa > Chordata > Aves > Accipitriformes > Accipitridae > Buteo > Buteo buteo. The sequence continues at coordinate 10,188,731 of NC_134193.1, forward strand.
GAGTACAAGCGTTGTGAGATGTGCAGCCTGTGGGCAAGCAGAGATCCCCAGTGCTGTTGTGCCTGTGCATAGGCTGCACGGGGACAGTGAAGAGCACCAAGAGCTTTCAGGGCTGGCACCTTCCTTGTGGGACAAGGAGCCGGACGTTTGCCTTTTCGGTAAGAGGCTCTGCTGAGAACGAACACCGTGAGGTGTACCGTTCCTGTCTAAGTACAGATTCCCAAAGCTGTTGTGCCTGTGGATAGGGTGCACGGGGACAGTGAAGAGCAGCAAGAGCTTTCAGGGCTGGCACCTTCCTTGTGGGACAAGGAGCCGTACTTTTCCCTTTTCGGAAGGAGCGTCTGCCGAGTACAAGTGCCGTGAGATGTGCAGCCTGTGGGCAAGCACAGATCCCCAGTGCTGTTGTGCCTGTGCATAGGGTGCACGGGGACAGTGAAGAGCAGCAAGAGCTTTCAGGGCTGGCACCTTCCTTGTGGGACAAGGAGCCGGACGTTTGCCTTTTCGGTAAGAGGCTCTGCTGAGAACGAACACCGTGAGGTGTACCGTTCCTGGGCAAGCACAGATCCCCAGTGCTGTTGTGCCTGTGCATAGGCTGCACGGGGACAGTGAAGAGCAGCAAGAGCTTTCTGGGCTGGCACCTTCCTTGTGGGACAAGGAGCCGGACGTTTGCCTTTTCGGAAAGAGGCTCTGCTGAGAACGAACACCGTGAGGTGTACCGTTCCTGGGCAAGCACAGATCCCCAGTGCTGTTGTGCCTGTGCATAGGCTGCACGGGGACAGTGAAGAGCAGCAAGAGCTTTCAGGGCTGGCACCTTCCTTGTGGGACAAGGAGCCGGACGTTTGCCTTATCGGAAAGAGGCTCTGCTGAGAACGAACACCGTGAGGTGTACCGTTCCTGTCTAAGTACAGATTCCCAAGGCTGTTGTGCCTGTGGATAGGGTGCACGGGGACAGTGAAGAGCAGCAAGAGCTTTCAGGGCTGGCACCTTCCTTGTGGGACAAGGAGCCGGACGTTTGCCTTTTCCGTAAGAGGCTCTGCTGAGAACGAACACCGTGAGGTGTACCGTTCCTGGGCAAGCAGAGATCCCCAGTTCTGTTTTGCCTGTGCATAGGCTGCACGGGGACAGTGAAGAGCAGCAAGAGCTTTCAGGGCTGGCACCTTCCTTGTGGGACAAGGAGCCGGACGTTTGCCTTTTCGGAAAGAGGCTCTGCTGAGAACGAACACCGTGAGGTGTACCGTTCCTGTCTAAGTACAGATTCCCAGTGCTGTTGTGCCTGTGGATAGGGTGCAGGGGACAGTGAAGAGCAGCAAGAGCTTTCAGGGCTGGCACCTTCCTTGTGGGACAAGGAGCCGGACGTTTGCCTTTTCGGAAAATTGCAATGCCGAGAACAGACACCGTGAAGTGTACCGTTCCTCGGCAAGCACAGATCCCCAGTGCTGTTCTGCCTGTGCATAGGCTGCACGGGGACAGTGAAGAGCAGCAAGAGCTTTCAGGGCTGGCACCTTCCTTGTGGGACAAGGAGCCGGACGTTTGCCTTTTCGGAAGGAGCGTCTGCCGAGTACAAGCGCCGTGAGATGTGCAGCCTGTGGGCAAGCACAGATCCCCAGTGCTGTTGTGCCTGTGCATAGGCTGCACGGGGACAGTGAAGAGCAGCAAGAGCTTTCAGGGCTGGCACCTTCCTTGTGGGACAAGGAGCCGGACGTTTGCCTTTTCGGAAAGAGGCTCTGCTGAGAACGAACACCGTGAGGTGTACCGTTCCTGTCTAAGTACAGATTCCCAAAGCTGTTGTGCCTGTGGATAGGGTGCACGGGGACAGTGAAGAGCAGCAAGAGCTTTCAGGGCTGGCACCTTCCTTGTGGGACAAGGAGCCGGACGTTTGCCTTTTCGGAAAATTGCAATGCCGAGAACGAACACCGTGAGGTGTACCGTTCCTGGGCAAGCACAGATCCCCAGTGCTGTTGTGCCTGTGCATAGGCTGCACGGGGACAGTGAAAAGCAGCAAGAGCTTTCAGGGCTGGCACCTTCCTTGTGGGACAAGGAGCCGGACGTTTGCCTTTTCGGAAGGAGCGTCTGCTGAGTACAAGTGCCCTGAGATGTGCAGCCTGTGGGCAAGCACAGATCCCCAGTGCTGTTGTGCCTGTGCATAGGCTGCACGGGGACAGTGAAGAGCAGCAAGAGCTTTCAGGGCTGGCACCTTCCTTGTGGGACAAGGAGCCGGACGTTTGCCTTTTCGGAAAGAGGCTCTGCTGAGAATGAACACCGTGAGGTGTACCGTTCCTGTCTAAGGAGAGATTCCCAAAGCTGTTGTGCCTGTGGATACGGTGCACGGGGACAGTGAAGAGCAGCAAGAGCTTTCAGGGCTGGCACCTTCCTTGTGGGACAAGGAGCCGGACGTTTGCCTTTTCGGAAAGAGGCTCTGCTGAGAACGAACACCGTGAGGTGTACTGTTCCTGGGTAAGCACAGATCCCCAGTGCTGTTGTGCCTGTGCATAGGGTGCACGGGGACAGTGAAGAGCAGCAAGAGCTTTCAGGGCTGGCACCTTCCTTGTGGGACAAGGAGCTAGACGTTTGCCTTTTCGGTAAGAGGCTCTGCTGAGAACGAACACCGTGAGGTGTACCGTTCCTGGGCAAGCACAGATCCCCAGTGCTGTTGTGCCTGTGCATAGGCTGCACGGGGACAGTGAAGAGCAGCAAGAGCTTTCAGGGCTGGCACCTTCCTTGTGGGACAAGGAGCCGGACGTTTGCCTTTTCGGAAGGAGCGACTGCCGAGTACAAGCGCCGTGAGATGTGCAGCCTGTGGGCAAGCACAGATCCCCAGTGCTGTTGTGCCTGTGCATAGGCTGCACGGGGACAGTGAAGAGCAGCAAGAGCTTTCAGGGCTGGCACCTTCCTTATGGGACAAGGAGCCGGACGTTTGCCTTTTCGGTAAGAGGCTCTGCTGAGAACGAACACTGTGAGGTGTACCGTTCCTGTCTAAGTAGAGATTCCCAAAGCTGTTGTGCCTGTGGATAGGGTGCACGGGGACAGTGAAGAGCAGCAAGAGCTTTCAGGGCTGGCACCTTCCTTGTGGGACAAGGAGCCGGACGTTTGCCTTTTCGGAAAGAGGTTCTGCTGAGAACGAACACCGTGAGGTGTACCGTTCCTGTCTAAGGAGAGATTCCCAAAGCTGTTGTGCCTGTGGATAGGGTGCACGGGGACAGTGAAGAGCAGCAAGAGCTTTCAGGGCTGGCACCTTCCTTGTGGGACAAGGAGCCGGACGTCTGCCTTTTCGGAAAGAGGCTCTGCTGAGAACGAACACCGTGAGGTGTAACGTTCCTGGGCAAGCACAGATCCCCAGTGCTGTTGTGCCTGTGCATACGCTGCACGGGGTCAGTGAAGAGCAGCAAGAGCTTTCAGGGCTGGCACCTTCCTTGTGGGACAAGGAGACGGACGTTTGCCTTTTCGGAAAATTGCAATGCCGAGAACGGTCACCGTGAGGTGTACCGTTCCTGGGCAAGCACAGATCACCAGTGCTGTTGTGCCTGTGCATAGGCTGCACGGGGACAGTGAAGAGCAGCAAGAGCTTTCAGGGCTGGCACCTTCCTTGTGGGACAAGGACCTAGACGTTTGCCTTTTCGGAAAGAGGCTCTGCTGAGAACGAACACCGTGAGGTGTACCGTTCCTGTCTAAGTAGAGATTCCCAAAGCTGTTGTGCCTGTGGATAGGGTGCACGGGGACAGTGAAGAGCAGCAAGAGCTTTCAGGGCTGGCACCTTCCTTGTGGGACAAGGAGCCGGACGTTTGCCTTATCGGAAAGAGGCTCTGCTGAGAACGAACACCGTGAGGTGTACCGTTCCTGGGCAAGCACAGATCCCCAGTGCTGTTGTGCCTGTGCATAGGCTGCACGGGGACAGTGAAGAGCAGCAAGAGCTTTCAGGGCTGGCACCTTCCTTGTGGGACAAGGAGCCGGACGTTTGCCTTTTTGGAAAATTGCAAAGCCGAGAACGGACACCGTGAGTTGTACCGTTCCTGTCTAAGTAGAGATTCCCAAAGCTGTTGTGCCTGTGGATAGGGTGCACGGGGACAGTGAAGAGCAGCAAGAGCTTTCAGGGCTGGCACCTTCCTTGTGGGACAAGGAGCCGGACGTTTGCCTTATCGGAAAGAGGCTCTGCTGAGAACGAACACCGTGAGGTGTACCGTTCCTGGGCAAGCACAGATCCCCAGTGCTGTTGTGCCTGTGCATAGGCTGCACGGGGACAGTGAAGAGCAGCAAGAGCTTTCAGGGCTGGCACCTTCCTTGTGGGACAAGGAGCCGGACGTTTGCCTTTTTGGAAAATTGCAAAGCCGAGAACGGACACCGTGAGTTGTACCGTTCCTGTCTAAGTAAAGATTCCCAGTGCTGTTGTGCCTGTGGATACGGTGCACGGGGACAGTGAAGAGCAGCAAGAGCTTTCAGGGCTGGCACCTTCCTTGTGGGACAAGGAGCCGGACGTTTGCCTTTTCGGAAGGAGCGTCTGCCGAGTACAAGCTCCATGAGATGTTCAGCCTGTGGGCAAGCACAGATCCCCAGTGCTGTTGTGCCTGTGCATAGGCTGCACGGGGACAGTGAAGAGCAGCAAGAGCTTTCAGGGCTGGCACCTTCCTTATGGGACAAGGAGCCGGACGTTTGCCTTTTCGGTAAGAGGCTCTGCTGAGAACGAACACCGTGAGGTGTACCGTTCCTGTCTAAGTACAGATTCCCAAAGCTGTTGTGCCTGTGGTTAGGTTGCACGGGGACAGTGAAGAGCAGCAAGAGCTTTCAGGGCTGGCACCTTTCTTGTGGGACAAGGAGCCGGACGTTTGCCTTTTCGGTAAGAGGCTCTGCTGAGAACGAACACCGTGAGGTGTACCGTTCCTGTCTAAGTACAGATTCCCAGTGCTGTTGTGCCTGGGGATAGGGTGCACGGGGACAGTGAAGAGCAGCAAGAGCTTTCAGGGCTGGCACCTTCCTTGTGGGACAAGGAGCCGGACGTTTGCCTTTTCGGAAAATTGCAATGCCGAGAACGGACACCGTGAGGTGTACTGTTCCTGGGTAAGCACAGATCCCCAGTGCTGTTGTGCCTGTGCATAGGCTGCACGGGGACAGTGAAGAGCAGCAAGAGCTTTCAGGGCTGGCACCTTCCTTGTGGGACAAGGAGCCAGAAGTTTGCCTTATCGGAAAGAGGCTCTGCTGAGAACGAACACCGTGAGGTGTACCGTTCCTGTCTAAGGAGAGATTCCCAAAGCTGTTGTGCCTGTGGATAGGGTGCACGGGGACAGTGAAGAGCAGCAAGAGCTTTCAGGGCTGGCACCTTCCTTGTGGGACAAGGAGCCGGACGTTTGCCTTTTCGGAAAGAGGTTCTGCTGAGAACGAACACCGTGAGGTGTACCGTTCCTGTCTAAGTACAGATTCCCAAAGCTGTTGTGCCTGTCGATAGGGTGCACGGGGACAGTGAAGAGCAGCAAGAGCTTTCAGGGCTGGCACCTTCCTTGTGGGACAAGGAGCCGGACGTTTGCCTTTTCGGAAAGAGGCTCTGCTGAGAACGAACACCGTGAGGTGTACCGTTCCTGGGCAAGCACAGATCCCCAGTGCTGTTGTGCCTGTGCATAGGCTGCACGGGGACAGTGAAGAGCAGCAAGAGCTTTCAGGGCTGGCACCTTCCTTGTGGGACAAGGAGCCGGACGTTTGCCTTTTCTGTAAGAGGCTCTGCTGAGAACGAACACCGTGAGGTGTACCGTTCCTGGGCAAGCACAGATCCCCAGTGCTGTTGTGCCTGTGCATAGGCTGCACGGGGACAGTGAAGAGCAGCAAGAGCTTTCAGGGCTGGCACCTTCCTTGTGGGACAAGGAGCCGGACGTTTGCCTTTTCGGAAAGAGGCTCTGCTGAGAACGAACACCGTGAGGTGTACCGTTCCTGGGCAAGCACAGATCCCCAGTGCTGTTGTGCCTGTGGATAGGGTGCACGGGGACAGTGAAGAGCAGCAAGAGCTTTCAGGGCTGGCACCTTCCTTGTGGGGCAAGGAGCCGGACGTTTGCCTTTTCGGAAGGAGGCTCTGCTGAGAACGAACACCGTGAGGTGTAACGTTCCTGGGCAAGCACAGATCCCCAGTGCTGTTGTGCCTGTGCATACGCTGCACGGGGTCAGTGAAGAGCAGCAAGAGCTTTCAGGGCTGGCACCTTCCTTGTGGGACAAGGAGACGGACGTTTGCCTTTTCGGAAAATTGCAATGCCGAGAACGGTCACCGTGAGGTGTACCGTTTCTCGGCAAGCACAGATCCCCAGTGCTGTTGTGCCTGTGCATAGGCTGCACGGGGACACTGAAGAGCAGCAAGAGCTTTCAGGGCTGGCACCTTCCTTGTGGGACAAGGAGCTAGACGTTTGCCTTTTCGGAAAGAGGCTCTGCTGAGAACGAACACCGTGAGGTGTACCGTTCCTGGGCAAGCACAGATCCCCAGTGCTGTTGTGCCTGTGCATAGGCTGCACGGGGACAGTGAAGAGCAGCCAGAGCTTTCAGGGCTGGCACCTTCCTTGTGGGACAAGGAGCCGGACGTTTGCCTTTTCGGTAAGAGGCTCTGCTGAGAACGAACACCGTGAGGTGTACTGTTCCTGTCTAAGTACAGATTCCCAAAGCTGTTGTGCCTGTGGATAGGGTGCACGGGGACAGTGAAGAGCAGCAAGAGCTTTCAGGGCTGGCACCTTCCTTGTGGGACAAGGAGCTAGACGTTTGCCTTTTCGGAAAGAGGCTCTGCTGAGAACGAACACCGTGAGGTGTACCGTTCCTGGGCAAGCACAGATCCCCAGTGCTGTTGTGCCTGTGAATAGGGTGCACGGGGACAGTGAAGAGCAGCAAGAGCTTTCAGGGCTGGCACCTTCCTTGTGGGACAAGGAGCCAGACATTTGCCTTTTCGGAAAATTGCAATGCCGAGAACGGTCACCGTGAGGTGTACCGTTCCTGGGCAAGCACAGATCCCCAGTGCTGTTGTGCCTGTGCATAGGCTGCACGGGGACAGTGAAGAGCAGCAAGAGCTTTCAGGGCTGGCACCTTCCTTGTGGGACAAGGAGCTAGACGTTTGCCTTTTCGGAAAGAGGCTCTGCTGAGAACGAACACCGTGAGGTGTACCGTTCCTGTCTAAGTAGAGATTCCCAAAGCTGTTGTGCCTGTGGATAGGGTGCACGGGGACAGTGAAGAGCAGCAAGAGCTTTCAGGGCTGGCACCTTCCTTGTGGGACAAGGAGCCGGACGTTTGCCTTTTCGGAAGGAGCGTCTGCCGAGTACAAGCGCCGTGAGATGTGCAGCCTGTGGGCAAGCACAGATCCCCAGTGCTGTTGTGCCTGTGCATAGGGTGCACGGGGACAGTGAAGAGCAGCAAGAGCTTTCTGGGCTGGCACCTTCCTTGTGGGACAAGGAGCCGCACGTTTGCCTTTTCGGTAAGAGGCTCTGCTGAGAACGAACACCGTGAGGTGTACCGTTCCTGTCTAAGTACAGATTCCCAAAGCTGTTGTGCCTGTGGATAGGGTGCACGGGGGCAGTGAAGAGCAGCAAGAGCTTTCAGGGCTGGCACCTTCCTTGTGGGACAAGGAGCCGGACGTTTGCCTTTTCGGAAAGAGGCTCTGCTGAGAACGAACACCGTGAGGTGTACCGTTCCTGGGCAAGCACAGATCCCCAGTGCTGTTGTGCCTGTGCATAGGCTGCACGGGGACAGTGAAGAGCAGCAAGAGCTTTCAGGGCTGGCACCTTCCTTGTGGGACAAGGAGCCGAACGTTTGCCTTTTCGGAAAGAGGCTCTGCTGAGAACGAACACCGTGAGGTGTACCGTTCCTGGGCAAGCACAGATCCCCAGTGCTGTTGTGCCTGTGCATAGGGTGCACGGGGACAGTGAAGAGCAGCAAGAGCTTTCAGGGCTGGCACCTTCCTTGTGGGACAAGGAGCCGGACGTTTGCCTTTTCGGTAAGAGGCTCTGCTGAGAACGAACACCGTGAGGTGTACCGTTCCTGTCTAAGGAGAGATTCCCAAAGCTGTTGTGCCTGTGGATAGGGTGCACGGGGACAGTGAAGAGCAGCAAGAGCTTTCAGGGCTGGCACCTTCCTTGTGGGACAAGGAGCCGGACGTTTGCCTTATCGGAAAGAGGCTCTGCTGAGAACGAACACCGTGAGGTGTACCGTTCCTGGGCAAGCACAGATCCCCAGTGCTGTTGTGCCTGTGCATACGCTGCACGGGGACAGTGAAGAGCAGCAAGAGCTTTCAGGGCTGGCACCTTCCTTGTGGGACAAGGAGCCGGACGTTTGCCTTTTTGGAAAATTGCAAAGCCGAGAACGGACACCGTGAGTTGTACCGTTCCTGTCTAAGTAAAGATTCCCAGTGCTGTTGTGCCTGTGGATACGGTGCACGGGGACAGTGAAGAGCAGCAAGAGCTTTCAGGGCTGGCACCTTCCTTGTGGGACAAGGAGCCGGACGTTTGCCTTTTCGGAAGGAGCGTCTGCCGAGTACAAGCGCCGTGAGATGTGCAGCCTGTGGGCAAGCACAGATCCCCAGTGCTGTTGTGCCTGTGCATAGGCTGCACGGGGACAGTGAAGAGCAGCAAGAGCTTTCAGGGCTGGCACCTTCCTTGTGGGACAAGGAGCCGGACGTTTGCCTTTTCGGAAAGAGGCTCTGCTGAGAACGAACACCGTGAGGTGTACCGTTCCTGTCTAAGGAGAGATTCCCAAAGCTGTTGTGCCTGTGGATAGGGTGCACGGGGACAGTGAAGAGCAGCAAGAGCTTTCAGGGCTGGCACCTTCCTTGTGGGACAAGGAGCCGGACGTTTGCCTTTTCGGAAAGAGGCTCTGCTGAGAACGAACACCGTGAGGTGTACTGTTCCTGGGCAAGCACAGATCCCCAGTGCTGTTGTGCCTGTGCATAGGCTGCACGGGGACAGTGAAGAGCAGCAAGAGCTTTCAGGGCTGGCACCTTCCTTGTGGACAAGGAGCCGGACGTTTGCCTTTTCGGTAAGAGGCTCTGCTGAGAACGAACACCGTGAGGTGTACCGTTCCTGGGCAAGCACAGATCCCCAGTGCTGTTGTGCCTGTGCATAGGCTGCACGGGGACAGTGAAGAGCAGCAAGAGCTTTCAGGGCTGGCACCTTCCTTGTGGGACAAGGAGCCGGACGTTTGCCTTTTCGGAAGGATATTCTTCCGAGTACAAGCGCCGTGAGATGTGCAGCCTGTGGGCAAGCACAGATCCCCAGTGCTGTTGTGCCTGTGCATAGGCTGCACGGGGACAGTGAAGAGCAGCAAGAGCTTTCAGGGCTGGCACCTTCCTTGTGGGACAAGGAGCCGCACGTTTGCCTTTTCGGTAAGAGGCTCTGCTGAGAACGAACACTGTGAGGTGTACCGTTCCTGTCTAAGTAGAGATTCCCAAAGCTGTTGTGCCTGTGGATAGGGTGCACGGGGACAGTGAAGAGCAGCAAGAGCTTTCAGGGCTGGCACCTTCCTTGTGGGACAAGGAGCCGGACGTTTGCCTTTTCGTAAAGAGGCTCTGCTGAGAACGAACACCGTGAGGTGTACCGTTCCTGGGCAAGCACAGATCCCCAGTGCTGTTTTGCCTGTGCATAGGCTGCACGGGGACAGTGAAGAGCAGCAAGAGCTTTCAGGGCTGGCACCTTCCTTGTGGGACAAGGAGCCGGACGTTTGCCTTTTCGGAAAGAGGCTCTGCTGAGAACGAACACCGTGAGGTGTAACGTTCCTGGACAAGCACAGATCCCCAGTGCTGTTGTGCCTGTGCATAGGCTGCACGGGGACAGTGAAGAGCAGCAAGAGCTTTCAGGGCTGGCACCTTCCTTGTGGGACAAGGAGCCGGACGTTTGCCTTTTCTGTAAGAGGCTCTGCTGAGAACGAACACCGTGAGGTGTACCGTTCCTGGGCAAGCACAGATCCCCAGTGCTGTTGTGCCTGTGCATAGGGTGCACGGGGACAGTGAAGAGCAGCAAGAGCTTTCAGGGCTGGCACCTTCCTTGTGGGGCAAGGAGCCGGACGTTTGCCTTTTCGGAAGGAGCGTCTGCCGAGTACAAGTGCCGTGAGATGTGCAGCCTGAGGGCAAGCACAGATCCCCAGTGCTGTTGTGCCTGTGCATAGGCTGCACGGGGACAGTGAAGAGCAGCAAGAGCTTTCAGGGCTGGCACCTTCCTTGTGGGACAAGGAGACGGACGTTTGCCTTTTCGGAAAGAGGCTCTGCTGAGAACGAACACCGTGAGGTGTACCGTTCCTGGGCAAGCACAGATCCCCAGTGCTGTTGTGCCTGTGCATAGGCTGCACGGGGACAGTGAAGAGCAGCAAGAGCTTTCAGGGCTGGCACCTTCCTTGTGGGACAAGGAGCTAGACGTTTGCCTTTTCGGAAAGAGGCTCTGCTGAGAACGAACACCGTGAGGTGTACCGTTCCTGTCTAAGTAGAGATTCCCAAAGCTGTTGTGCCTGTGGATAGGGTGCACGGGGACAGTGAAGAGCAGCAAGAGCTTTCAGGGCTGGCACCTTCCTTGTGGGACAAGGAGCCGGACGTTTGCCTTTTCGGAAAATTGCAATGCCGAGAACGGACACCGTGAGGTGTACTGTTCCTGGGTAAGCACAGATCCCCAGTGCTGTTGTGCCTGTGCATAGGCTGCACGGGGACAGTGAAGAGCAGCAAGAGCTTTCAGGGCTGGCACCTTCCTTGTGGGACAAGGAGCCGGACGTTTGCCTTTTCGGTAAGAGGTTCTGCTGAGAACGAACACTGTGAGGTGTACCGTTCCTGTCTAAGTACAGATTCCCAAAGCTGTTGTGCCTGTGGATAGGGTGCACGGGGACAGTGAAGAGCAGCAAGAGCTTTCAGGGCTGGCACCTTCCTTGTGGGACAAGGAGCCGGACGTTTGCCTTTTCGGAAAGAGGTTCTGCTGAGAACGAACACCGTGAGGTGTACCGTTCCTGTCTAAGTACAGATTCCCAAAGCTGTTGTGCCTGTCGATAGGGTGCACGGGGACAGTGAAGAGCAGCAAGAGCTTTCAGGGCTGGCACCTTCCTTGTGGGACAAGGAGCCGGACGTTTGCCTTTTCGGAAAGAGGCTCTGCTGAGAACGAACACCGTGAGGTGTACCGTTCCTGGGCAAGCACAGATCCCCAGTGCTGTTTTGCCTGTGCATAGGCTGCACGGGGACAGTGAAGAGCAGCAAGAGCTTTCAGGGCTGGCACCTTCCTTGTGGGACAAGGAGCCGGACGTTTGCCTTTTCTGTAAGAGGCTCTGCTGAGAACGAACACCGTGAGGTGTACCGTTCCTGGGCAAGCACAGATCCCCAGTGCTGTTGTGCCTGTGCATAGGGTGCACGGGGACAGTGAAGAGCAGCAAGAGCTTTCAGGGCTGGCACCTTCCTTGTGGGGCAAGGAGCCGCACGTTTGCCTTTTCGGAAGGAGCGTCTGCCGAGTACAAGTGCCGTGAGATGTGCAGCCTGTGGGCAAGCACAGATCCCCAGTGCTGTTGTGCCTGTGGATAGGCTGCACGGGGACAGTGAAGAGCAGCAAGAGCTTTCAGGGCTGGCACCTTCCTTGTGGGACAAGGAGACGGACGTTTGCCTTTTCGGAAAATTGCAATGCCGAGAACGGTCACCGTGAGGTGTACCGTTCCTCGGCAAGCACAGATCCCCAGTGCTGTTGTGCCTGTGCATAGGCTGCACGGGGACACTGAAGAGCAGCAAGAGCTTTCAGGGCTGGCACCTTCCTTGTGGGACAAGGAGCTAGACGTTTGCCTTTTCGGAAAGAGGCTCTGCTGAGAACGAACACCGTGAGGTGTACCGTTCCTGGGCAAGCACAGATCCCCAGTGCTGTTGTGCCTGTGCATAGGCTGCACGGGGACAGTGAAGAGCAGCAAGAGCTTTCAGGGCTGGCACCTTCCTTGTGGGACAAGGAGCCGGACGTTTGCCTTTTCGGAAGGAGCGTCTGCCGAGTACAAGCGCCGTGAGATGTGCAGCCTGTGGGCAAGCACAGATCCCCAGTGCTGTTGTGCCTGTGCATAGGCTGCACGGGGACAGTGAAGAGCAGCAAGAGCTTTCTGGGCTGGCACCTTCCTTGTGGGACAAGGAGCCGGACGTTTGCCTTTTCGGTAAGAGACTCTGCTGAGAACGAACACCGTGAGGTGTACCGTTCCTGTCTAAGTACAGATTCCCAAAGCTGTTGTGCCTGTGGATAGGGTGCACGGGGGCAGTGAAGAGCAGCAAGAGCTTTCAGGGCTGGCACCTTCCTTGTGGGACAAGGAGCCGGACGTTTGCCTTTTCGGAAAGAGGCTCTGCTGAGAACGAACACCGTGAGGTGTACCGTTCCTGGGCAAGCACAGATCCCCAGTGCTGTTGTGCCTGTGCATAGGCTGCACGGGGACAGTGAAGAGCAGCAAGAGCTTTCAGGGCTGGCACCTTCCTTGTGGGACAAGGAGCCGGACGTTTGCCTTTTCGGAAAGAGGCTCTGCTGAGAACGAACACCGTGAGGTGTACTGTTCCTGGGCAAGCACAGATCCCCAGTGCTGTTGTGCCTGTGCATAGGGTGCACGGGGACAGTGAAGAGCAGCAAGAGCTTTCAGGGCTGGCACCTTCCTTGTGGGACAAGGAGCCGGACGTTTGCCTTTTCTGTAAGAGGCTCTGCTGAGAACGAACACCGTGAGGTGTACCGTTCCTGTCTAAGTACAGATTCCCAAAGCTGTTGTGCCTGTGGATAGGGTGCACGGGGACAGTGAAGAGCAGCAAGAGCTTTCAGGGCTGGCACCTTCCTTGTGGGACAAGGAGCCGGACGTTTGCCTTATCGGAAAGAGGCTCTGCTGAGAACGAACACCGTGAGGTGTACCGTTCCTGGGCAAGCACAGATCCCCAGTGCTGTTGTGCCTGTGCATAGGCTGCACGGGGACAGTGAAGAGCAGCAAGAGCTTTCAGGGCTGGCACCTTCCTTGTGGGACAAGGAGCCGGACGTTTGCCTTTTCGGAAGGAGCGTCTACCGAGTACAAGCGCCGTGAGATGTGCAGCCTGAGGGCAAGCACAGATCCCCAGTGCTGTTGTGCCTGTGCATAGGCTGCACGGGGACAGTGAAGAGCAGCAAGAGCTTTCAGGGCTGGCACCTTCCTTGTGGGACAAGGAGCCGCACGTTTGCCTTTTCGGTAAGAGGCTCTGCTGAGAACGAACACTGTGAGGTGTACCGTTCCTGTCTAAGTAGAGATTCCCAAAGCTGTTGTGCCTGTGGATAGGGTGCACGGGGACAGTGAAGAGCAGCAAGAGCTTTCAGGGCTGGCACCTTCCTTGTGGGACAAGGAGCCGGACGTTTGCCTTTTCGGAAAGAGGTTCTGCTGAGAACGAACACCGTGAGGTGTACCGTTCCTGTCTAAGTACAGATTCCCAAAGCTGTTGTGCCTGTCGATAGGGTGCACGGGGACAGTGAAGAGCAGCAAGAGCTTTCAGGGCTGGCACCTTCCTTGTGGGACAAGGAGCCGGACGTTTGCCTTTTCGGAAAGAGGCTCTGCTGAGAACGAACACCGTGAGGTGTACCGTTCCTGGGCAAGCACAGATCCCCAGTGCTGTTTTGCCTGTGCATAGGCTGCACGGGGACAGTGAAGAGCAGCAAGAGCTTTCAGGGCTGGCACCTTCCTTGTGGGACAAGGAGCTAGACGTTTGCCTTTTCGGAAAGAGGCTCTGCTGAGAACGAACACCGTGAGGTGTAACGTTCCTGGGCAAGCACAGATCCCCAGTGCTGTTGTGCCTGTGCATAGGCTGCACGGGGACAGTGAAGAGCAGCAAGAGCTTTCAGGGCTGGCACCTTCCTTGTGGGACAAGGAGCCGGACGTTTGCCTTTTCTGTAAGAGGCTCTGCTGAGAACGAACACCGTGAGGTGTACCGTTCCTGGGCAAGCACAGATCCCCAGTGCTGTTGTGCCTGTGCATAGGGTGCACGGGGACAGTGAAGAGCAGCAAGAGCTTTCAGGGCTGGCACCTTCCTTGTGGGGCAAGGAGCCGGACGTTTGCCTTTTCGGAAGGAGCGTCTGCCGAGTACAAGTGCCGTGAGATGTGCAGCCTGAGGGCAAGCACAGATCCCCAGTGCTGTTGTGCCTGTGCATAGGCTGCACGGGGACAGTGAAGAGCAGCAAGAGCTTTCAGGGCTGGCACCTTCCTTGTGGGACAGGGAGCCAGACGTTTGCCTTTTCGGAAAGAGGCTCTGCTGAGAACGAACACCGTGAGGTGTACCGTTCCTGGGCAAGCACAGATCCCCAGTGCTGTTGTGCCTGTGCATAGGCTGCACGGGGACAGTGAAGAGCAGCCAGAGCTTTCAGGGCTGGCACCTTCCTTGTGGGACAAGGAGCCGGACGTTTGCCTTTTCGGTAAGAGGCTCTGCTGAGAACGAACACCGTGAGGTGTACTGTTCCTGTCTAAGTACAGATTCCCAAAGCTGTTGTGCCTGTGGATAGGGTGCACGGGGACAGTGAAGAGCAGCAAGAGCTTTCAGGGCTGGCACCTTCCTTGTGGGACAAGGAGCCGGACGTTTGCCTTTTCGGAAGGAGCGTCTGCCGAGTACAAGTGCCGTGAGATGTGCAGCCTGTGGGCAAGCACAGATCCCCAGTGCTGTTGTGCCTGTGGATAGGGTGCACGGGGACAGTGAAGAGCAGCAAGAGCTTTCAGGGCTGGCACCTTCCTTGTGGGACAAGGAGCCAGACATTTGCCTTTTCGGAAAATTGCAATGCCGAGAACGGTCACCGTGAGGTGTACCGTTCCTGGGCAAGCACAGATCCCCAGTGCTGTTGTGCCTGTGCATAGGCTGCACGGGGACAGTGAAGAGCAGCAAGAGCTTTCAGGGCTGGCACCTTCCTTGTGGGACAAGGAGCCAGACGTTTGCCTTTTCGGAAAGAGGCTCTGCTGAGAACGAACACCGTGAGGTGTACCGTTCCTGTCTAAGTAGAGATTCCCAAAGCTGTTGTGCCTGTGGATAGGGTGCACGGGGACAGTGAAGAGCAGCAAGAGCTTTCAGGGCTGGCACCTTCCTTGTGGGACAAGGAGACGGACGTTTGCCTTTTCGGAAAATTGCATTGCCGAGAACGGACACCGTGAGGTGTACTGTTCCTGGGCAAGCACAGATCCCCAGTGCTGTTGTGCCTGTGCATAGGCTGCACGGGGACAGTGAAGAGCAGCAAGAGCTTTCAGGGCTGGCACCTTCCTTGTGGGACAAGGAGCCAGAAGTTTGCCTTTTCGGAAAGAGGCTCTGCTGAGAACGAACACCGTGAGGTGTACTGTTCCTGTCTAAGTACAGATTCCCAAAGCTGTTGTGCCTGTAGATAGGGTGCACGGGGACAGTGAAGAGCAGCAAGAGCTTTCAGGGCTGGCACCTTCCTTGCGGGACAAGGAGCCGGACGTTTGCCTTTTCGGAAGGAGCGTCTGCCGAGTACAAGCGCCGTGAGATGTGCAGCCTGTGGGCAAGCACAGATCCCCAGTGCTGTTGTGCCTGTGCATAGGCTGCACGGGGACAGTGAAGAGCAGCAAGAGCTTTCAGGGCTGGCACCTTCCTTGTGGGACAAGGAGCCGGACGTTTGCCTTTTCGGTAAGAGGCTCTGCTGAGAACGAACACCGTGAGGTGTACCGTTCCTGTCTAAGGAGAGATTCCCAAAGCTGTTGTGCCTGTGGATAGGGTGCACGGGGACAGTGAAGAGCAGCAAGAGCTTTCAGGGCTGGCACCTTCCTTGTGGGACAAGGAGCCGGACGTTTGCCTTTTCGGAAAGAGGCTCTGCTGAGAACGAACACCGTGAGGTGTACTGTTCCTGGGCAAGCACAGATCCCCAGTGCTGTTGTGCCTGTGCATAGGCTGCACGGGGACAGTGAAGAGCAGCAAGAGCTTTCAGGGCTGGCACCTTCCTTGTGGACAAGGAGCCGGACGTTTGCCTTTTCGGTAAGAGGCTCTGCTGAGAACGAACACCGTGAGGTGTACCGTTCCTGGGCAAGCACAGATCCCCAGTGCTGTTGTGCCTGTGCATAGGCTGCACGGGGACAGTGAAGAGCAGCAAGAGCTTTCAGGGCTGGCACCTTCCTTGTGGGACAAGGAGCCGGACGTTTGCCTTTTCGGAAGGAGCGTCTACCGAGTACAAGCGCCGTGAGATGTGCAGCCTGTGGGCAAGCACAGATCCCCAGTGCTGTTGTGCCTGTGCATACGCTGCACGGGGACAGTGAAGAGCAGCAAGAGCTTTCAGGGCTGGCACCTTCCTTGTGGGACAAGGAGCCGGACGTTTGCCTTTTCGGTAAGAGGCTCTGCTGAGAATGAACACCGTGAGGTGTACCGTTCCTGTCTAAGTAGAGATTCCCAAAGCTGTTGTGCCTGTGGATAGGGTGCACGGGGACAGTGAAGAGCAGCAAGAGCTTTCAGGGCTGGCACCTTCCTTGTGGGACAAGGAGCCGGACGTTTGCCTTTTCTGTAAGAGGCTCTGCTGAGAACGAACACCGTGAGGTGTACCGTTCCTGTCTAAGTACAGATTCCCAAAGCTGTTGTGCCTGTCGATAGGGTGCACGGGGACAGTGAAGAGCAGCAAGAGCTTTCAGGGCTGGCACCTTCCTTGTGGGACAAGGAGCCGGACGTTTGCCTTTTCGGAAAGAGGCTCTGCTGAGAACGAACACCGTGAGGTGTACCGTTCCTGGGCAAGCACAGATCCCCAGTGCTGTTTTGCCTGTGCATAGGCTGCACGGGGACAGTGAAGAGCAGCAAGAGCTTTCAGGGCTGGCACCTTCCTTGTGGGACAAGGAGCCGGACGTTTGCCTTTTCGGAAAGAGGCTCTGTTGAGAACGAACACCGTGAGGTGTAACGTTCCTGGGCAAGCACAGATCCCCAGTGCTGTTGTGCCTGTGCATAGGCTGCACGGGGACAGTGAAGAGCAGCAAGAGCTTTCAGGGCTGGCACCTTCCTTGTGGGACAAGGAGCCGGACGTTTGCCTTTTCTGTAAGAGGCTCTGCTGAGAACGAACACCGTGAGGTGTACCGTTCCTGGGCAAGCACAGATCCCCAGTGCTGTTGTGCCTGTGCATAGGGTGCACGGGGACAGTGAAGAGCAGCAAGAGCTTTCAGGGCTGGCACCTTCCTTGTGGGACAAGGAGCCGGACGTTTGCCTTTTCGGAAGGAGCGTCTGCCGAGTACAAGTGCCGTGAGATGTGCAGCCTGTGGGCAAGCACAGATCCCCAGTGCTGTTGTGCCTGTGCATAGGCTGCACGGGGTCAGTGAAGAGCAGCAAGAGCTTTCAGGGCTGGCACCTTCCTTGTGGGACAAGGAGACGGACGTTTGCCTTTTCGGAAAATTGCAATGCCGAGAACGGTCACCGTGAGGTGTACCGTTCCTCGGCAAGCACAGATCCCCAGTGCTGTTGTGCCTGTGCATAGGCTGCACGGGGACAGTGAAGAGCAGCAAGAGCTTTCAGGGCTGGCACCTTCCTTGTGGGACAAGGAGCTAGACGTTTGCCTTTTCGGAAAGAGGCTCTGCTGAGAACGAACACCGTGAGGTGTACCGTTCCTGGGCAAGCACAGATCCCCAGTGCTGTTGTGCCTGTGCATAGGCTGCACGGGGACAGTGAAGAGCAGCCAGAGCTTTCAGGGCTGGCACCTTCCTTGTGGGACAAGGAGCCGCACGTTTGCCTTTTCGGTAAGAGGCTCTGCTGAGAACGAACACCGTGAGGTGTACTGTTCCTGTCTAAGTAGAGATTCCCAAAGCTGTTGTGCCTGTGGATAGGGTGCACGGGGACAGTGAAGAGCAGCAAGAGCTTTCAGGGCTGGCACCTTCCTTGTGGGACAAGGAGCCGTACGTTTGCCTTTTCGGAAGGAGCGTCTGCCGAGTACAAGTGCCGTGAGATGTGCAGCCTGTGGGCAAGCACAGATCCCCAGTGCTGTTGTGCCTGTGGATAGGGTGCACGGGGACAGTGAAGAGCAGCAAGAGCTTTCAGGGCTGGCACCTTCCTTGTGGGACAAGGAGCCAGACATTTGCCTTTTCGGAAAATTGCAATGCCGAGAACGGTCACCGTGAGGTGTACCGTTCCTGGGCAAGCACAGATCCCCAGTGCTGTTGTGCCTGTGCATAGGCTGCACGGGGACAGTGAAGAGCAGCAAGAGCTTTCAGGGCTGGCACCTTCCTTGTGGGACAAGGAGCCGGACGTTTGCCTTTTCGGAAAGAGGCTCTGCTGAGAACGAACACCGTGAGGTGTACCGTTCCTGTCTAAGTAGAGATTCCCAAAGCTGTTGTGCCTGTGGATAGGGTGCACGGGGACAGTGAAGAGCAGCAAGAGCTTTCAGGGCTGGCACCTTCCTTGTGGGACAAGGAGCCGGACGTTTGCCTTTTCGGAAAGAGGCTCTGCTGAGAACGAACACCGTGAGGTGTACCGTTCCTGGGCAAGCACAGATCCCCAGTGCTGTTGTGCCTGTGCATAGGCTGCACGGGGACAGTGAAGAGCAGCAAGAGCTTTCAGGGCTGGCACCTTCCTTGTGGGACAAGGAGCCGAACGTTTGCCTTTTCGGAAAGAGGCTCTGCTGAGAACGAACACCGTGAGGTATACTGTTCCTGGGCAAGCACAGATCCCCAGTGCTGTTGTGCCTGTGGATAGGGTGCACGGGGACAGTGAAGAGCAGCAAGAGCTTTCAGGGCTGGCACCTTCCTTGTGGGACAAGGAGCCGGACGTTTGCCTTTTCGGTAAGAGGCTCTGCTGAGAACGAACACCGTGAGGTGTACCGTTCCTGTCTAAGTACAGATTCCCAAAGCTGTTGTGCCTGTGGATAGGGTGCACGGGGACAGTGAAGAGCAGCAAGAGCTTTCAGGGCTGGCACCTTCCTTGTGGGACAAGGAGCCGGACGTTTGCCTTTTCGGAAAGAGGCTCTGCTGAGAACGAACACCGTGAGGTGTACTGTTCCTGGGTAAGCACAGATCCCCAGTGCTGTTGTGCCTGTGCATAGGCTGCACGGGGACAGTGAAAAGCAGCAAGAGCTTTCAGGGCTGGCACATTCCTTGTGGGACAAGGAGCCGTACGTTTGCCTTTTCGGAAGGAGCGTCTGCCGAGTACAAGTGCCGTGAGATGTGCAGCCTGTGGGCAAGCACAGATCCCCAGTGCTGTTGTGCCTGTGCATACGCTGCACGGGGTCAGTGAAGAGCAGCAAGAGCTTTCAGGGCTGGCACCTTCCTTGTGGGACAAGGAGACGGACGTTTGCCTTTTCGGAAAATTGCAATGCCGAGAACGGTCACCGTGAGGTGTACCGTTCCTGGGCAAGCACAGATCCCCAGTGCTGTTGTGCCTGTGCATAGGCTGCACGGGGACAGTGAAGAGCAGCAAGAGCTTTCAGGGCTGGCACCTTCCTTGTGGGACAAGGAGCTAGACGTTTGCCTTTTCGGAAAGAGGCTCTGCTGAGAACGAACACCGTGAGGTGTACCGTTCCTGGGCAAGCACAGATCCCCAGTGCTGTTGTGCCTGTGCATAGGCTGCACGGGGACAGTGAAGAGCAGCCAGAGCTTTCAGGGCTGGCACCTTCCTTGTGGGACAAGGAGCCGGACGTTTGCCTTTTCGGAAAGAGGCTCTGCTGAGAACGAACACCGTGAGGTGTACTGTTCCTGTCTAAGTACAGATTCCCAAAGCTGTTGTGCCTGTGGATAGGGTGCACGGGGACAGTGAAGAGCAGCAAGAGCTTTCAGGGCTGGCACCTTCCTTGTGGGACAAGGAGCCGTACGTTTGCCTTTTCGGAAGGAGCGTCTGCCGAGTACAAGTGCCGTGAGATGTGCAGCCTGTGGGCAAGCACAGATCCCCAGTGCTGTTGTGCCTGTGGATAGGGTGCACGGGGACAGTGAAGAGCAGCAAGAGCTTTCAGGGCTGGCACCTTCCTTGTGGGACAAGGAGCCAGACATTTGCCTTTTCGGAAAATTGCAATGCCGAGAACGGTCACCGTGAGGTGTACCGTTCCTGGGCAAGCACAGATCCCCAGTGCTGTTGTGCCTGTGCATAGGCTGCACGGGGACAGTGAAGAGCATCAAGGGCTTTCTGGGCTGGCACCTTCCTTGTGGGACAAGGAGCCTGACGTTTGCCTTTTCGGTAAGAGGCTCTGCTGAGAACGAACACCGTGAGGTGTACCGTTCCTGTCTAAGTACAGATTACCAAAGCTGTTGTGCCTGTGGATAGGGTGCACGGGGACAGTGAAGAGCAGCAAGAGCTTTCAGGGCTGGCACCTTCCTTGTGGGACAAGGAGCCGGACGTTTGCCTTTTCGGAAAGAGGCTCTGCTGAGAACGAACACCGTGAGGTGTACCGTTCCTGGGCAAGCACAGATCCCCAGTGCTGTTGTGCCTGTGCATAGGCTGCACGGGGACAGTGAAGAGCAGCAAGAGCTTTCAGGGCTGGCACCTTCCTTGTGGGACAAGGAGCCGGACGTTTGCCTTTTTGGAAAATTGCAAAGCCAAGAACGGACACCGTGAGTTGTACCGTTCCTGTCTAAGTAAAGATTCCCAGTGCTGTTGTGCCTGTGGATACGGTGCACGGGGACAGTGAAGAGCAGCAAGAGCTTTCAGGGCTGGCACCTTCCTTGTGGGACAAGGAGCCGGACGTTTGCCTTTTCGGAAGGAGCGTCTGCCGAGTACAAGCGCCGTGAGATGTGCAGCCTGTGGGCAAGCAGAGATCCCCAGTGCTGTTGTGCCTGTGCATAGGCTGCACGGGGACAGTGAAGAGCAGCAAGAGCTTTCAGGGCTGGCACCTTCCTTGTGGGACAAGGAGCCGGACGTTTGCCTTTTCGGTAAGAGGCTCTGCTGAGAACGAACACCGTGAGGTGTACCGTTCCTGGGCAAGCACAGATCCCCAGTGCTGTTTTGCCTGTGCATAGGCTGCACGGGGACAGTGAAAAGCAGCAAGAGCTTTCAGGGCTGGCACCTTCCTTGTGGGACAAGGAGCCGGACGTTTGCCTTTTCGGAAGGAGCTTCTGCCGAGTACAAGCGCCGTGAGATGTGCAGCCTGTGGGCAAGCACAGATCCCCAGTGCTGTTGTGCCTGTGCATACGCTGCACGGGGACAGTGAAGAGCAGCAAGAGCTTTCAGGGCTGGCACCTTCCTTGTGGGACAAGGAGCCGCACGTTTGCCTTTTCGGTAAGAGGCTCTGCTGAGAACGAACACTGTGAGGTGTACCGTTCCTGTCTAAGTACAGATTCCCAAAGCTGTTGTGCCTGTGCATAGGCTGCACGGGGACAGTGAAGAGCAGCAAGAGCTTTCAGGGCTGGCACCTTCCTTGTGGGACAAGGAGCCGGACGTTTGCCTTTTCGGTAAGAGGCTCTGCTGAGAACGAACACCGTGAGGTGTACCGTTCCTGGGCAAGCACAGATCCCCAGTGCTGTTGTGCCTGTGCATAGGCTGCACGGGGACAGTGAAGAGCAGCAAGAGCTTTCAGGGCTGGCACCTTCCTTGTGGGACAAGGAGCCGAACGTTTGCCTTTTCGGAAAGAGGCTCTGCTGAGAACGAACACCGTGAGGTGTACTGTTCCTGGGCAAGCACAGATCCCCAGTGCTGTTGTGCCTGTGGATAGGGTGCACGGGGACAGTGAAGAGCAGCAAGAGCTTTCAGGGCTGGCACCTTCCTTGTGGGACAAGGAGCCGGACGTTTGCCTTTTCGGAAAGAGGTTCTGCTGAGAACGAACACCGTGAGGTGTACTGTTCCTGTCTAAGTACAGATTCCCAAAGCTGTTGTGCCTGTGGATAGGGTGCACGGGGACAGTGAAGAGCAGCAAGAGCTTTCAGGGCTGGCACCTTCCTTGTGGGACAAGGAGCCGGACGTTTGCCTTATCGGAAAGAGGCTCTGCTGAGAACGAACACCGTGAGGTGTACCGTTCCTGGGCAAGCACAGATCCCCAGTGCTGTTGTGCCTGTGCATAGGCTGCACGGGGACAGTGAAGAGCAGCAAGAGCTTTCAGGGCTGGCACCTTCCTTGTGGGACAAGGAGCCGGACGTTTGCCTTTTTGGAAAATTGCAAAGCCGAGAACGGACACCGTGAGTTGTACCGTTCCTGTCTAAGTAAAGATTCCCAGTGCTGTTGTGCCTGTGGATACGGTGCACGGGGACAGTGAAGAGCAGCAAGAGCTTTCAGGGCTGGCACCTTCCTTGTGGGACAAGGAGCCGGACGTTTGCCTTTTCGGTAAGAGGCTCTGCTGAGAACGAACACCGTGAGATGTGCAGCCTGTGGGCAAGCACAGATCCCCAGTGCTGTTGTGCCTGTGCATAGGCTGCACGGGGACAGTGAAGAGCATCAAGGGCTTTCTGGGCTGGCACCTTCCTTGTGGGACAAGGAGCCTGACGTTTGCCTTTTCGGTAAGAGGCTCTGCTGAGAACGAACACCGTGAGGTGTACCGTTCCTGTCTAAGTACAGATTCCCAAAGCTGTTGTGCCTGTGGATAGGGTGCACGGGGACAGTGAAGAGCAGCAAGAGCTTTCAGGGCTGGCACCTTCCTTGTGGGACAAGGAGCCGGACGTTTGCCTTTTCGGAAAGAGGCTCTGCTGAGAACGAACACCGTGAGGTGTACCGTTCCTGGGCAAGCACAGATCCCCAGTGCTGTTGTGCCTGTGCATAGGCTGCACGGGGACAGTGAAGAGCAGCAAGAGCTTTCAGGGCTGGCACCTTCCTTGTGGGACAAGGAGCCGAACGTTTGCCTTTTCGGAAAGGGGCTCTGCTGAGAACGAACACCGTGAGGTGTACTGTTCCTGGGCAAGCACAGATCCCCAGTGCTGTTGTGCCTGTGGATAGGGTGCACGGGGACAGTGAAGAGCAGCAAGAGCTTTCAGGGCTGGCACCTTCCTTGTGGGACAAGGAGCCGGACGTTTGCCTTTTCTGTAAGAGGCTCTGCTGAGAACGAACACCGTGAGGTGTACCGTTCCTGTCTAAGTACAGATTCCCAAAGCTGTTGTGCCTGTGGATAGGGTGCACGGGGACAGTGAAGAGCAGCAAGAGCTTTCAGGGCTGGCACCTTCCTTGTGGGACAAGGAGCCGGACGTTTGCCTTTTCGGAAAGAGGCTCTGCTGAGAACGAACACCGTGAGGTGTACCGTTCCTGGGCAAGCACAGATCCCCAGTGCTGTTGTGCCTGTGCATAGGCTGCACGGGGACAGTGAAGAGCAGCAAGAGCTTTCAGGGCTGGCACCTTCCTTGTGGGACAAGGAGCCGGACGTTTGCCTTTTCGGAAAGAGGCTCTGCTGAGAACGAACACCGTGAGGTGTAACGTTCCTGGGCAAGCACAGATCCCCAGTGCTGTTGTGCCTGTGCATAGGCTGCATGGGGACAGTGAAGAGCAGCAAGAGCTTTCAGGGCTGGCACCTTCCTTGTGGGACAAGGAGCCGGACGTTTGCCTTTTCTGTAAGAGGCTCTGCTGAGAACAAACACCGTGAGGTGTACCGTTCCTGGGCAAGCACAGATCCCCAGTGCTGTTGTGCCTGTGCATAGGCTGCACGGGGACAGTGAAGAGCAGCAAGAGCTTTCAGGGCTGGCACCTTCCTTGTGGACAAGGAGCCGGACGTTTGCCTTTTCGGTAAGAGGCTCTGCTGAGAACGAACACCGTGAGGTGTACCGTTCCTGGGCAAGCACAGATCCCCAGTGCTGTTGTGCCTGTGCATAGGCTGCACGGGGACAGTGAAAAGCAGCAAGAGCTTTCAGGGCTCGCACCTTCCTTGTGGGACAAGGAGCCGGACGTTTGCCTTTTCAGAAGGTGCGTCTGCCGAGTACAAGCGCCGTGAGATGTGCAGCCTGTGGGCAAGCACAGATCCCCAGTGCTGTTGTGCCTGTGCATAGGCTGCACGGGGACAGTGAAGAGCAGCAAGGGCTTTCTGGGCTGGCACCTTCCTTGTGGGACAAGGAGCCGGACGTTTGCCTTTTCGGTAAGAGGCTCTGCTGAGAACGAATACCGTGAGGTGTACCGTTCCTGTCTAAGTACAGATTCCCAAAGCTGTTGTGCCTGTGGATAGGGTGCACGGGGACAGTGAAGAGCAGCAAGAGCTTTCAGGGCTGGCACCTTCCTTGTGGGACAAGGAGCCGGACGTTTGCCTTTTCGGAAAGAGGCTCTGCTGAGAACGAACACCGTGAGGTGTACCGTTCCTGGGCAAGCACAGATCCCCAGTGCTGTTGTGCCTGTGCATAGGCTGCACGGGGACAGTGAAGAGCAGCAAGAGCTTTCAGGGCTGGCACCTTCCTTGTGGGACAAGGAGCCGAACGTTTGCCTTTTCGGAAAGAGGCTCTGCTGAGAACGAACACCGTGAGGTGTACTGTTCCTGGGCAAGCACAGATCCCCAATGCTGTTGTGCCTGTGGATAGGGTGCACGGGGACAGTGAAGAGCAGCAAGAGTTTTCAGGGCTGGCACCTTCCTTGTGGGACAAGGAGCCGGACGTTTGCCTTTTCGGAAAGAGGCTCTGCTGAGAACGAACACCGTGAGGTGTACCGTTCCTGGGCAAGCACAGATCCCCAGTGCTGTTGTGCCTGTGCATAGGCTGCACGGGGACAGTGAAGAGCAGCAAGAGCTTTCAGGGCTGGCACCTTCCTTGTGGGACAAGGAGCCGGACGTTTGCCTTTTTGGAAAATTGCAAAGCCGAGAACGGACACCGTGAGTTGTACCGTTCCTGTCTAAGTAAAGATTCCCAGTGCTGTTGTGCCTGTGGATACGGTGCACGGGGACAGTGAAGAGCAGCAAGAGCTTTCAGGGCTGGCACCTTCCTTGTGGGACAAGGAGCCGGACGTTTGCCTTTTCGGAAAGAGGCTCTGCTGAGAACGAACACTGTGAGGTGTACCGTTCCTGTCTAAGTAGAGATTCCCAAAGCTGTTGTGCCTGTGGATAGGGTGCACGGGGACAGTGAAGAGCAGCAAGAGCTTTCAGGGCTGGCACCTTCCTTGTGGGACAAGGAGCCGGACGTTTGCCTTTTCGGAAAGAGGCTCTGCTGAGAACGAACACCGTGAGGTGTACTGTTCCTGGGTAAGCACAGATCCCCAGTGCTGTTGTGCCTGTGCATAGGCTGCACGGGGACAGTGAAAAGCAGCAAGAGCTTTCAGGGCTGGCACCTTCCTTGTGGGACAAGGAGCCGGACGTTTGCCTTTTCGGAAAATTGCAATGCCGAGAACGGACACCGTGAGGTGTAACGTTGCTGCGCAAGCACAGATCCCCAGTGCTGTTGTGCCTGTGGATAGGCTGCACGGGGACAGTGAAGAGCAGCAAGAGCTTTCAGGGCTGGCACCTTCCTTGTGGGACAAGGAGCCGTTCGTTTGCCTTTTTGGAAAATTGCAAAGCCGAGAACGGACACCGTGAGGTGTACCGTTCCTGCCTAAGTAAAGATTCCCAGTGCTGTTGTGCCTGTGGATAGGGTGCACGGGGACAGTGAAGAGCAGCAAGAGCTTTCAGGGCTGGCACCTTCCTTGTGGGACAAGGAGCCGGACGTTTGCCTTTTCGGAAGGAGCGTCTGCCGAGTACAAGCGCCGTGAGATGTGCAGCCTGTGGGCAAGCAGAGATCCCCAGTGCTGTTGTGCCTGTGCATAGGCTGCACGGGGACAGTGAAGAGCAGCCAGAGCTTTCAGGGCTGGCACCTTCCTTGTGGGACAAGGAGCCGGACGTTTGCCTTTTCGGTAAGAGGCTCTGCTGAGAACGAACACCGTGAGGTGTACCGTTCCTGGGCAAGCACAGATCCCCAGTGCTGTTGTGCCTGTGCATAGGCTGCACGGGGACAGTGAAGAGCAGCAAGAGCTTTCAGGGCTGGCACCTTCCTTGTGGGACAAGGAGCCGGACGTTTGCCTTTTCGGAAAGAGGCTCTGCTGAGAACGAACACCGTGAGGTGTACCGTTCCTGGGCAAGCACAGATCCCCAGTGCTGTTGTGCCTGTGCATAGGCTGCACGGGGACAGTGAAGAGCAGCAAGAGCTTTCAGGGCTGGCACCTTCCTTGTGGGACAAGGAGCCGGACGTTTGCCTTTTCGGTAAGAGGCTCTGCTGAGAACGAACACCGTGAGGTGTACCGTTCCTGGGCAAGCACAGATCCCCAGTGCTGTTGTGCCTGTGCATAGGGTGCACGGGGACAGTGAAGAGCAGCCAGAGCTTTCAGGGCTGGCACCTTCCTTGTGGGACAAGGAGCCGGACGTTTGCCTTTTCGGTAAGAGGCTCTGCTGAGAACGAACACCGTGAGGTGTACTGTTCCTGTCTAAGTACAGATTCCCAAAGCTGTTGTGCCTGTGGATAGGGTGCACGGGGACAGTGAAGAGCAGCAAGAGCTTTCAGGGCTGGCACCTTCCTTGTGGGACAAGGAGCCGGACGTTTGCCTTTTCGGAAAGAGGCTCTGCTGAGAACGAACACCGTGAGGTGTACCGTTCCTGGGCAAGCACAGATCCCCAGTGCTGTTGTGCCTGTGCATAGGCTGCACGGGGACAGTGAAGAGCAGCAAGAGCTTTCAGGGCTGGCACCTTCCTTGTGGGACAAGGAGCCGGACGTTTGCCTTTTCGGAAAGAGGCTCTGCTGAGAACGAACACCGTGAGGTGTACCGTTCCTGGGCAAGCACAGATCCCCAGTGCTGTTGTGCCTGTGCATAGGCTGCACGGGGACAGTGAAGAGCAGCAAGAGCTTTCAGGGCTGGCACCTTCCTTGTGGGACAAGGAGCCGGACGTTTGCCTTTTCGGTAAGAGGCTCTGCTGAGAACGAACACCGTGAGGTGTACCGTTCCTGGGCAAGCACAGATCCCCAGTGCTGTTGTGCCTGTGCATAGGGTGCACGGGGACAGTGAAGAGCAGCCAGAGCTTTCAGGGCTGGCACCTTCCTTGTGGGACAAGGAGCCGGACGTTTGCCTTTTCGGTAAGAGGCTCTGCTGAGAACGAACACCGTGAGGTGTACTGTTCCTGTCTAAGTACAGATTCCCAAAGCTGTTGTGCCTGTGGATAGGGTGCACGGGGACAGTGAAGAGCAGCAAGAGCTTTCAGGGCTGGCACCTTCCTTGTGGGACAAGGAGCCGGACGTTTGCCTTTTCGGAAAGAGGCTCTGCTGAGAACGAACACCGTGAGGTGTACCGTTCCTGGGCAAGCACAGATCCCCAGTGCTGTTGTGCCTGTGCATAGGCTGCACGGGGACAGTGAAGAGCAGCAAGAGCTTTCAGGGCTGGCACCTTCCTTGTGGGACAAGGAGCCGAACGTTTGCCTTTTCGGTAAGAGGTTCTGCTGAGAACGAACACCGTGAGGTGTACCGTTCCTGGGCAAGTACAGATTCCCAAAGCTGTTGTGCCTGTGGATAGGGTGCACGGGGACAGTGAAGAGCAGCAAGAGCTTTCAGGGCTGGCACCTTCCTTGTGGGACAAGGAGCCGGACGTTTGCCTTTTCCGTAAGACGCTCTGCTGAGAACGAACACCGTGAGGTGTACCGTTCCTGGGCAAGCACAGATCCCCAGTGCTGTTGTGCCTGTGCATAGGGTGCACGGGGACAGTGAAGAGCAGCAAGAGCTTTCAGGGCTGGCACCTTCCTTGTGGGACAAGGAGCCGAACGTTTGCCTTTTCGGTAAGAGGCTCTGCTGAGAACGAACACCGTGAGGTGTACCGTTCCTGGGCAAGTACAGATTCCCAAAGCTGTTGTGCCTGTGCATAGGGTGCACGGGGACAGTGAAGAGCAGCAAGAGCTTTCAGGGCTGGCACCTTCCTTGTGGGACAAGGAGCCGGACGTTTGCCTTTTCCGTAAGAGGCTCTGCTGAGAACGAACACCGTGAGGTGTACCGTTCCTGGGCAAGCACAGATCCCCAGTGCTGTTGTGCCTGTGCATAGGCTGCACGGGGACAGTGAAGAGCAGCAAGAGCTTTCAGGGCTGGCACCTTCCTTGTGGGACAAGGAGCCGGACGTTTGCCTTTTTGGAAAATTGCAAAGCCGAGAACGGACACCGTGAGTTGTACCGTTCCTGTCTAAGTAAAGATTCCCAGTGCTGTTGTGCCTGTGGATACGGTGCACGGGGACAGTGAAGAGCAGCAAGAGCTTTCAGGGCTGGCACCTTCCTTGTGGGACAAGGAGCCGGACGTTTGCCTTTTCGGAAGGAGCGTCTGCCGAGTACAAGCGCCGTGAGATGTGCAGCCTGTGGGCAAGCAGAGATCCCCAGTGCTGTTGTGCCTGTGCATAGGCTGCACGGGGACAGTGAAGAGCAGCAAGAGCTTTCAGGGCTGGCACCTTCCTTGTGGGACAAGGAGCCGGACGTTTGCCTTTTCGGTAAGAGGCTCTGCTGAGAACGAACACCGTGAGGTGTACCGTTCCTGTCTAAGTACAGATTCCCAAAGCTGTTGTGCCTGTGGATAGGGTGCACGGGGACAGTGAAGAGCAGCAAGAGCTTTCAGGGCTGGCACCTTCCTTGTGGGACAAGGAGCCGTACGTTTCCCTTTTCGGAAGGAGCGTCTGCCGAGTACAAGTGCCGTGAGATGTGCAGCCTGTGGGCAAGCACAGATCCCCAGTGCTGTTGTGCCTGTGCATACGCTGCACGGGGACAGTGAAGAGCAGCAAGAGCTTTCAGGGCTGGCACCTTCCTTGTGGGACAAGGAGCCGGACGTTTGCCTTTTCGGTAAGAGGCTCTGCTGAGAACGAACACCGTGAGGTGTAACGTTCCTGGGCAAGCACAGATCCCCAGTGCTGTTGTGCCTGTGCATAGGCTGCACGGGGACAGTGAAGAGCAGCAAGAGCTTTCTGGGCTGGCACCTTCCTTGTGGGACAAGGAGCCGGACGTTTGCCTTTTCGGTAAGAGGCTCTGCTGAGAACGAACACCGTGAGGTGTACCGTTCCTGGGCAAGTACAGATTCCCAAAGCTGTTGTGCCTGTGCATAGGGTGCACGGGGACAGTGAAGAGCAGCAAGAGCTTTCAGGGCTGGCACCTTCCTTGTGGGACAAGGAGCCGGACGTTTGCCTTTTCCGTAAGAGGCTCTGCTGAGAACGAACACCGTGAGGTGTACCGTTCCTGGGCAAGCACAGATCCCCAGTGCTGTTGTGCCTGTGCATAGGCTGCACGGGGACAGTGAAGAGCAGCAAGAGCTTTCAGGGCTGGCACCTTCCTTGTGGGACAAGGAGCCGGACGTTTGCCTTTTTGGAAAATTGCAAAGCCGAGAACGGACACCGTGAGTTGTACCGTTCCTGTCTAAGTAAAGATTCCCAGTGCTGTTGTGCCTGTGGATACGGTGCACGGGGACAGTGAAGAACAGCAAGAGCTTTCAGGGCTGGCACCTTCCTTGTGGGACAAGGAGCCGGACGTTTGCCTTTTCGGAAGGAGCGTCTGCCGAGTACAAGCGCCGTGAGATGTGCAGCCTGTGGGCAAGCAGAGATCCCCAGTGCTGTTGTGCCTGTGCATAGGCTGCACGGGGACAGTGAAGAGCAGCAAGAGCTTTCAGGGCTGGCACCTTCCTTGTGGGACAAGGAGCCGGACGTTTGCCTTTTCGGTAAGAGGCTCTGCTGAGAACGAACACCGTGAGGTGTACCGTTCCTGTCTAAGTACAGATTCCCAAAGCTGTTGTGCCTGTGGATAGGGTGCACGGGGACAGTGAAGAGCAGCAAGAGCTTTCAGGGCTGGCACCTTCCTTGTGGGACAAGGAGCCGTACGTTTCCCTTTTCGGAAGGAGCGTCTGCCGAGTACAAGTGCCGTGAGATGTGCAGCCTGTGGGCAAGCACAGATCCCCAGTGCTGTTGTGCCTGTGCATACGCTGCACGGGGACAGTGAAGAGCAGCAAGAGCTTTCAGGGCTGGCACCTTCCTTGTGGGACAAGGAGCCGGACGTTTGCCTTTTCGGTAAGAGGCTCTGCTGAGAACGAACACCGTGAGGTGTAACGTTCCTGGGCAAGCACAGATCCCCAGTGCTGTTGTGCCTGTGCATAGGCTGCACGGGGACAGTGAAGAGCAGCAAGAGCTTTCTGGGCTGGCACCTTCCTTGTGGGACAAGGAGCCGGACGTTTGCCTTTTCGGAAAGAGGCTCTGCTGAGAACGAACACCGTGAGGTGTACCGTTCCTGGGCAAGCACAGATCCCCAGTGCTGTTGTGCCTGTGCATAGGCTGCACGGGGACAGTGAAGAGCAGCAAGAGCTTTCAGGGCTGGCACCTTCCTTGTGGGACAAGGAGCCGGACGTTTGCCTTTTCGGAAGGAGCGTCTGCCGAGTACAAGCGCCGTGAGATGTGCAGCCTGTGGGCAAGCACAGATCCCCAGTGCTGTTGTGCCTGTGCATACGCTGCACGGGGACAGTGAAGAGCAGCAAGAGCTTTCAGGGCTGGCACCTTCCTTGTGGGACAAGGAGCCGGACGTTTGCCTTTTCGGTAAGAGGCTCTGCTGAGAACGAACACCGTGAGGTGTACCGTTCCTGGGCAAGTACAGATTCCCAAAGCTGTTGTGCCTGTGGATAGGGTGCACGGGGACAGTGAAGAGCAGCAAGAGCTTTCAGGGCTGGCACCTTCCTTGTGGGACAAGGAGCCGGACGTTTGCCTTTTCGGAAAGAGGCTCTGCTGAGAACGAACACCGTGAGGTGTACCGTTCCTGTCTAAGTACAGATTCCCAAAGCTGTTGTGCCTGTGGATAGGGTGCACGGGGACAGTGAAGAGCAGCAAGAGCTTTCAGGGCTGGCACCTTCCTTGTGGGACAAGGAGCCGGACGTTTGCCTTTTCGGAAAGAGGCTCTGCTGAGAACGAACACCGTGAGGTGTACCGTTCCTGGGCAAGCACAGATCCCCAGTGCTGTTGTGCCTGTGCATAGGCTGCACGGGGACAGTGAAGAGCAGCAAGAGCTTTCAGGGCTGGCACCTTCCTTGTGGGACAAGGAGCCGGACGTTTGCCTTTTCGGAAAGAGGCTCTGCTGAGAACGAACACCGTGAGGTGTAACGTTCCTGGGCAAGCACAGATCCCCAGTGCTGTTGTGCCTGTGCATAGGCTGCATGGGGACAGTGAAGAGCAGCAAGAGCTTTCAGGGCTGGCACCTTCCTTGTGGGACAAGGAGCCGGACGTTTGCCTTTTCTGTAAGAGGCTCTGCTGAGAACAAACACCGTGAGGTGTACCGTTCCTGGGCAAGCACAGATCCCCAGTGCTGTTGTGCCTGTGCATAGGCTGCACGGGGACAGTGAAGAGCAGCAAGAGCTTTCAGGGCTGGCACCTTCCTTGTGGACAAGGAGCCGGACGTTTGCCTTTTCGGTAAGAGGCTCTGCTGAGAACGAACACCGTGAGGTGTACCGTTCCTGGGCAAGCACAGATCCCCAGTGCTGTTGTGCCTGTGCATAGGCTGCACGGGGACAGTGAAAAGCAGCAAGAGCTTTCAGGGCTCGCACCTTCCTTGTGGGACAAGGAGCCGGACGTTTGCCTTTTCAGAAGGAGCGTCTGCCGAGTACAAGCGCCGTGAGATGTGCAGCCTGTGGGCAAGCACAGATCCCCAGTGCTGTTGTGCCTGTGCATAGGCTGCACGGGGACAGTGAAGAGCAGCAAGGGCTTTCTGGGCTGGCACCTTCCTTGTGGGACAAGGAGCCGGACGTTTGCCTTTTCGGTAAGAGGCTCTGCTGAGAACGAATACCGTGAGGTGTACCGTTCCTGTCTAAGTACAGATTCCCAAAGCTGTTGTGCCTGTGGATAGGGTGCACGGGGACAGTGAAGAGCAGCAAGAGCTTTCAGGGCTGGCACCTTCCTTGTGGGACAAGGAGCCGGACGTTTGCCTTTTCGGAAAGAGGCTCTGCTGAGAACGAACACCGTGAGGTGTACCGTTCCTGGGCAAGCACAGATCCCCAGTGCTGTTGTGCCTGTGCATAGGCTGCACGGGGACAGTGAAAAGCAGCAAGAGCTTTCAGGGCTCGCACCTTCCTTGTGGGACAAGGAGCCGGACGTTTGCCTTTTCGGAAGGAGCGTCTGCCGAGTACAAGCGCCGTGAGATGTGCAGCCTGTGGGCAAGCACAGATCCCCAGTGCTGTTGTGCCTGTGCATACGCTGCACGGGGACAGTGAAGAGCAGCAAGAGCTTTCAGGGCTGGCACCTTCCTTGTGGGACAAGGAGCTAGACGTTTGCCTTTTCGGAAAGAGGCTCTGCTGAGAACGAACACTGTGAGGTGTACCGTTCCTGTCTAAGTAGAGATTCCCAAAGCTGTTGTGCCTGTGGATAGGGTGCACGGGGACAGTGAAGAGCAGCAAGAGCTTTCAGGGCTGGCACCTTCCTTGTGGGACAAGGAGCCGGACGTTTGCCTTTTCGGAAAGAGGCTCTGCTGAGAACGAACACCGTGAGGTGTACCGTTCCTGTCTAAGTACAGATTCCCAAAGCTGTTGTGCCTGTGGATAGGGTGCACGGGGACAGTGAAGAGCAGCAAGAGCTTTCAGGGCTGGCACCTTCCTTGTGGGACAAGGAGCCGGACGTTTGCCTTTTCGGAAAGAGGCTCTGCTGAGAACGAACACCGTGAGGTGTACCGTTCCTGGGCAAGCACAGATCCCCAGTGCTGTTGTGCCTGTGCATAGGCTGCACGGGGACAGTGAAGAGCAGCAAGAGCTTTCAGGGCTGGCACCTTCCTTGTGGGACAAGGAGCCGGACGTTTGCCTTTTCTGTAAGAGGCTCTGCTGAGAACAAACACCGTGAGGTGTACCGTTCCTGGGCAAGCACAGATCCCCAGTGCTGTTGTGCCTGTGCATAGGCTGCACGGGGACAGTGAAGAGCAGCAAGAGCTTTCAGGGCTGGCACCTTCCTTGTGGACAAGGAGCCGGACGTTTGCCTTTTCGGTAAGAGGCTCTGCTGAGAACGAACACCGTGAGGTGTACCGTTCCTGGGCAAGCACAGATCCCCAGTGCTGTTGTGCCTGTGCATAGGCTGCACGGGGACAGTGAAAAGCAGCAAGAGCTTTCAGGGCTCGCACCTTCCTTGTGGGACAAGGAGCCGGACGTTTGCCTTTTCAGAAGGTGCGTCTGCCGAGTACAAGCGCCGTGAGATGTGCAGCCTGTGGGCAAGCACAGATCCCCAGTGCTGTTGTGCCTGTGCATAGGCTGCACGGGGACAGTGAAGAGCAGCAAGGGCTTTCTGGGCTGGCACCTTCCTTGTGGGACAAGGAGCCGGACGTTTGCCTTTTCGGTAAGAGGCTCTGCTGAGAACGAATACCGTGAGGTGTACCGTTCCTGTCTAAGTACAGATTCCCAAAGCTGTTGTGCCTGTGGATAGGGTGCACGGGGACAGTGAAGAGCAGCAAGAGCTTTCAGGGCTGGCACCTTCCTTGTGGGACAAGGAGCCGGACGTTTGCCTTTTCGGAAAGAGGCTCTGCTGAGAACGAACACCGTGAGGTGTACCGTTCCTGGGCAAGCACAGATCCCCAGTGCTGTTGTGCCTGTGCATAGGCTGCACGGGGACAGTGAAGAGCAGCAAGAGCTTTCAGGGCTGGCACCTTCCTTGTGGGACAAGGAGCCGAACGTTTGCCTTTTCGGAAAGAGGCTCTGCTGAGAACGAACACCGTGAGGTGTACTGTTCCTGGGCAAGCACAGATCCCCAGTGCTGTTGTGCCTGTGGATAGGGTGCACGGGGACAGTGAAGAGCAGCAAGAGCTTTCAGGGCTGGCACCTTCCTTGTGGGACAAGGAGCCGGACGTTTGCCTTTTCGGAAAGAGGCTCTGCTGAGAACGAACACCGTGAGGTGTACCGTTCCTGGGCAAGCACAGATCCCCAGTGCTGTTGTGCCTGTGCATAGGCTGCACGGGGACAGTGAAGAGCAGCAAGAGCTTTCAGGGCTGGCACCTTCCTTGTGGGACAAGGAGCCGGACGTTTGCCTTTTTGGAAAATTGCAAAGCCGAGAACGGACACCGTGAGTTGTACCGTTCCTGTCTAAGTAAAGATTCCCAGTGCTGTTGTGCCTGTGGATACGGTGCACGGGGACAGTGAAGAGCAGCAAGAGCTTTCAGGGCTGGCACCTTCCTTGTGGGACAAGGAGCCGGACGTTTGCCTTTTCGGAAGGAGCATCTGCCGAATACAAGCGCCGTGAGATGTGCAGCCTGTGGGCAAGCACAGATCCCCAGTGCTGTTGTGCCTGTGCATAGGCTGCACGGGGACAGTGAAGAGCAGCAAGAGCTTTCAGGGCTGGCACCTTCCTTGTGGGACAAGGAGCCGCACGTTTGCCTTTTCGGTAAGAGGCTCTGCTGAGAACGAACACTGTGAGGTGTACCGTTCCTGTCTAAGTAGAGATTCCCAAAGCTGTTGTGCCTGTGGATAGGGTGCACGGGGACAGTGAAGAGCAGCAAGAGCTTTCAGGGCTGGCACCTTCCTTGTGGGACAAGGAGCCGGACGTTTGCCTTTTCGGAAAATTGCAATGCCGAGAACGGACACCGTGAGGTGTAACGTTGCTGCGCAAGCACAGATCCCCAGTGCTGTTGTGCCTGTGGATAGGCTGCACGGGGACAGTGAAGAGCAGCAAGAGCTTTCAGGGCTGGCACCTTCCTTGTGGGACAAGGAGCCGTTCGTTTGCCTTTTTGGAAAATTGCAAAGCCGAGAACGGACACCGTGAGGTGTACCGTTCCTGCCTAAGTAAAGATTCCCAGTGCTGTTGTGCCTGTGGATAGGGTGCACGGGGACAGTGAAGAGCAGCAAGAGCTTTCAGGGCTGGCACCTTCCTTGTGGGACAAGGAGCCGGACGTTTGCCTTTTCGGAAGGAGCGTCTGCCGAGTACAAGCGCCGTGAGATGTGCAGCCTGTGGGCAAGCAGAGATCCCCAGTGCTGTTGTGCCTGTGCATAGGCTGCACGGGGACAGTGAAGAGCAGCCAGAGCTTTCAGGGCTGGCACCTTCCTTGTGGGACAAGGAGCCGGACGTTTGCCTTTTCGGAAAGAGGCTCTGCTGAGAACGAACACCGTGAGGTGTACCGTTCCTGGGCAAGCACAGATCCCCAGTGCTGTTGTGCCTGTGCATAGGCTGCACGGGGACAGTGAAGAGCAGCAAGAGCTTTCAGGGCTGGCACCTTCCTTGTGGGACAAGGAGCCGGACGTTTGCCTTTTCGGAAAGAGGTTCTGCTGAGAACGAACACCGTGAGGTGTACCGTTCCTGTCTAAGTACAGATTCCCAAAGCTGTTGTGCCTGTCGATAGGGTGCACGGGGACAGTGAAGAGCAGCAAGAGCTTTCAGGGCTGGCACCTTCCTTGTGGGACAAGGAGCCGGACGTTTGCCTTTTCGGAAAGAGGCTCTGCTGAGAACGAACACCGTGAGGTGTACCGTTCCTGGGCAAGCACAGATCCCCAGTGCTGTTGTGCCTGTGCATAGGCTGCACGGGGACAGTGAAGAGCAGCAAGAGCTTTCAGGGCTGGCACCTTCCTTGTGGGACAAGGAGCCGGACGTTTGCCTTTTCGGTAAGAGGCTCTGCTGAGAACGAACACCGTGAGGTGTACCGTTCCTGGGCAAGCAGAGATCCCCAGTGCTGTTGTGCCTGTGCATAGGGTGCACGGGGACAGTGAAGAGCAGCCAGAGCTTTCAGGGCTGGCACCTTCCTTGTGGGACAAGGAGCCGGACGTTTGCCTTTTCGGTAAGAGGCTCTGCTGAGAACGAACACCGTGAGGTGTACTGTTCCTGTCTAAGTACAGATTCCCAAAGCTGTTGTGCCTGTGGATAGGGTGCACGGGGACAGTGAAGAGCAGCAAGAGCTTTCAGGGCTGGCACCTTCCTTGTGGGACAAGGAGCCGGACGTTTGCCTTTTCGGAAAGAGGCTCTGCTGAGAACGAACACCGTGAGGTGTACCGTTCCTGGGCAAGCACAGATCCCCAGTGCTGTTGTGCCTGTGCATAGGCTGCACGGGGACAGTGAAGAGCAGCAAGAGCTTTCAGGGCTGGCACCTTCCTTGTGGGACAAGGAGCCGAACGTTTGCCTTTTCGGTAAGAGGCTCTGCTGAGAACGAACACCGTGAGGTGTACCGTTCCTGGGCAAGTACAGATTCCCAAAGCTGTTGTGCCTGTGGATAGGGTGCACGGGGACAGTGAAGAGCAGCAAGAGCTTTCAGGGCTGGCACCTTCCTTGTGGGACAAGGAGCCGGACGTTTGCCTTTTCGGAAAGAGGCTCTGCTGAGAACGAACACCGTGAGGTGTACCGTTCCTGGGCAAGCACAGATCCCCAGTGCTGTTGTGCCTGTGCATAGGCTGCACGGGGACAGTGAAGAGCAGCAAGAGCTTTCAGGGCTGGCACCTTCCTTGTGGGACAAGGAGCCGAACGTTTGCCTTTTCGGTAAGAGGCTCTGCTGAGAACGAACACCGTGAGGTGTACCGTTCCTGGGCAAGTACAGATTCCCAAAGCTGTTGTGCCTGTGGATAGGGTGCACGGGGACAGTGAAGAGCAGCAAGAGCTTTCAGGGCTGTCACCTTCCTTGTGGGACAAGGAACCGGACGTTTGCCTTTTCCGTAAGAGGCTCTGCTGAGAACGAACACCGTGAGGTGTACCGTTCCTGGGCAAGCACAGATCCCCAGTGCTGTTGTGCCTGTGCATAGGCTGCACGGGGACAGTGAAGAGCAGCAAGAGCTTTCAGGGCTGGCACCTTCCTTGTGGGACAAGGAGCCGGACGTTTGCCTTTTTGGAAAATTGCAAAGCCGAGAAAGGACACCGTGAGTTGTACCGTTCCTGTCTAAGTAAAGATTCCCAGTGCTGTTGTGCCTGTGGATACGGTGCACGGGGACAGTGAAGAACAGCAAGAGCTTTCAGGGCTGGCACCTTCCTTGTGGGACAAGGAGCCGGACGTTTGCCTTTTCGGAAGGAGCGTCTGCCGAGTACAAGCGCCGTGAGATGTGCAGCCTGTGGGCAAGCAGAGATCCCCAGTGCTGTTGTGCCTGTGCATAGGCTGCACGGGGACAGTGAAGAGCAGCAAGAGCTTTCAGGGCTGGCACCTTCCTTGTGGGACAAGGAGCCGGACGTTTGCCTTTTCGGTAAGAGGCTCTGCTGAGAACGAACACCGTGAGGTGTACCGTTCCTGTCTAAGTACAGATTCCCAAAGCTGTTGTGCCTGTGGATAGGGTGCACGGGGACAGTGAAGAGCAGCAAGAGCTTTCAGGGCTGGCACCTTCCTTGTGGGACAAGGAGCCGTACGTTTGCCTTTTCGGAAGGAGCGTCTGCCGAGTACAAGTGCCGTGAGATGTGCAGCCTGTGGGCAAGCACAGATCCCCAGTGCTGTTGTGCCTGTGCATAGGGTGCACGGGGACAGTGAAGAGCAGCAAGAGCTTTCAGGGCTGGCACCTTCCTTGTGGGACAAGGAGCCGGACGTTTGCCTTTTCGGAAAGAGGCTCTGCTGAGAACGAACACCGTGAGGTGTAACGTTCCTGGGCAAGCACAGATCCCCAGTGCTGTTGTGCCTGTGCATAGGCTGCACGGGGACAGTGAAGAGCAGCAAGAGCTTTCTGGGCTGGCACCTTCCTTGTGGGACAAGGAGCCGGACGTTTGCCTTTTCTGTAAGAGCCTCTGCTGAGAACGAACACCGTGAGGTGTACCGTTCCTGTCTAAGTACTGATTCCCAAAGCTGTTGTGCCTGTGGATAGGGTGCACGGGGACAGTGAAGAGCAGCAAGAGCTTTCAGGGCTGGCACCTTCCTTGTGGGACAAGGAGCCGGACGTTTGCCTTTTCTGTAAGAGCCTCTGCTGAGAACGAACACCGTGAGGTGTACCGTTCCTGTCTAAGTACTGATTCCCAAAGCTGTTGTGCCTGTGGATACGGTGCACGGGGACAGTGAAGAGCAGCAAGAGCTTTCAGGGCTGGCACCTTCCTTGTGGGACAAGGAGCCAGACGTTTGCCTTTTCGGAAAGAGGCTCTGCTGAGAACGAACACCGTGAGGTGTACCGTTCCTGGGCAAGCACAGATCCCCAGTGCTGTTGTGCCTGTGGATAGGGTGCACGGGGACAGTGAAGAGCAGCAAGAGCTTTCAGGGCTGGCACCTTCCTTGTGGGACAAGGAGACGGACGTTTGCCTTTTCGGCAGGATCTTCTTCCGAGTACAAGCGCCGTGAGATGTGCAGCCTGTGGGCAAGCACAGATCCCCAGTGCTGTTCTGCCTGTGCATAGGCTGCACGGGGACAGTGAAGAGCAGCAAGAGCTTTCAGGGCTGGCACCTTCCTTGTGGGACAAGTAGCCGGACGTTTGCCTTTTCAGAAGGAGCGTCTGCCGAGTACAAGCGCCGTGAGATGTGCAGCCTGTGGGCAAGCACAGATCCCCAGTGCTGTTGTGCCTGTGCATAGGCTGCACGGGGACAGTGAAGAGCAGCAAGAGCTTTCAGGGCTGGCACCTTCCTTGTGGGACAAGGAGCCGGACGTTTGCCTTTTCGGTAAGAGGCTCTGCTGAGAACGAACACCGTGAGGTGTACCGTTCCTGGGCAAGCAGAGATCCCCAGTGCTGTTGTGCCTGTGGATAGGGTGCACGGGGACAGTGAAGAGCAGCAAGAGCTTTCAGGGCTGGCACCTTCCTTGTGGGACAAGGAGCCGGACGTTTGCCTTTTCGGAAAGAGGCTCTGCTGAGAACGAACACCGTAGAGGTGTACCGTTCCTGTGCAAGCACAGATCCCCAGTGCTGTTGTGCCTGTGGATAGGGTGCACGGGGACAGTGAAGAGCAGCAAGAGCTTTCAGGGCTGGCACCTTCCTTGTGGGACAAGGAGCTGGACGTTTGCCTTTTCCGTAAGAGGATCTGCTGAGAACGAACACTGTGAGGTGTACCGTTCCTGTCTAAGTAGAGATTCCCAAAGCTGTTGTGCCTGTGGATAGGGTGCACGGGGACAGTGAAGAGCAGCAAGAGCTTTCAGGGCTGGCACCTTCCTTGTGGGACAAGGAGCCGGACGTTTGCCTTTTCGGAAAGAGGCTCTGCTGAGAACGAACACCGTGAGGTGTACTGTTCCTGGGTAAGCACAGATCCCCAGTGCTGTTGTGCCTGTGCATAGGCTGCACGGGGACAGTGAAGAGCAGCAAGAGCTTTCAGGGCTGGCACCTTCCTTGTGGGACAAGGAGCCGGACGTTTGTAAATCGGAAGGAGCGTCTGCCGAGTACAAGCGCCGTGAGATGTGCAGCCTGTGGGCAAGCACAGATCCCCAGTGCTGTTGTGCCTGTGGATAGGGTGCACGGGGACAGTGAAGAGCAGCAAGAGCTTTCAGGGCTGGCACCTTCCTTGTGGACAAGGAGCCGGACGTTTGCCTTTTCGGTAAGAGGCTCTGCTGAGAACGAACACCGTGAGGTGTACCGTTCCTGGGCAAGCACAGATCCCCAGTGCTGTTGTGCCTGTGCATAGGCTGCACGGGGACAGTGAAAAGCAGCAAGAGCTTTCAGGGCTGGCACCTTCCTTGTGGGACAAGGAGCCGGACGTTTGCCTTTTCGGAAGGAGCGTCTGCAGAGTACAAGCGCCGTGAGATGTGCAGCCTGTGGGCAAGCACAGATCCATAGTGCTGTTGTGCCTGTGCATAGGGTGCACGGGAACAGTGAAGAGCAGCAAGAGCTTTCAGGGCTGGCACCTTCCTTGTGGGACAAGGAGCCGGACATTTGCCTTTACGAAAATTGCAATGCCGAGAACAGTCACCGTGAGGTGTACTGTTCCTCGGCAAGCACAGATCCCCAGTGCTGTTGTGCCTGTGCATAGGCTGCACGGGGACAGTGAAGAGCAGCAAGAGCTTTCAGGGCTGGCACCTTCCTTGTGGGACAAGGAGCCGGACGTTTGCCTTTTCGGAAGGAGCGTCTGCCGAGTACAAGCGCCATGAGATGTGCAGCCTGTGGGCAAGCACAGATCCCCAGTGCTGTTGTGCCTGTGCATAGGCTGCACGGGGACAGTGAAGAGCAGCAAGAGCTTTCAGGGCTGGCACCTTCCTTGTGGGACAAGGAGCCGGACGTTTGCCTTTTCGGAAAGAGGCTCTGCTGAGAACGAACACCGTGAGGTGTACCGTTCCTGCGCAAGCACAGATCCCCAGTGCTGTTGTGCCTGTGGATAGGGTGCACGGGGACAGTGAAGAGCAGCAAGAGCTTTCAGGGCTGGCACCTTCCTTGTGGGACAAGGAGACGGACGTTTGCCTTTTCGGAAGGATCTTCTTCCGAGTACAAGCGCCGTGAGATGTGCAGCCTGTGGGCAAGCACAGATCCCCAGTGCTGTTGTGCCTGTGCATAGGCTGCACGGGGACAGTGAAGAGCAGCAAGAGCTTTCAGGGCTGGCACCTTCCTTGTGGGACAAGTAGCCGGACGTTTGCCTTTTCAGAAGGAGCGTCTGCCGAGTACAAGCGCCGTGAGATGTGCAGCCTGTGGGCAAGCACAGATCCCCAGTGCTGTTGTGCCTGTGCATAGGCTGCACGGGGACAGTGAAGAGCAGCAAGAGCTTTCAGGGCTGGCACCTTCCTTGTGGGACAAGGAGCCGGACGTTTGCCTTTTCGGTAAGAGGCTCTGCTGAGAACGAACACCGTGAGGTGTACCGTTCCTGGGCAAGCACAGATCCCCAGTGCTGTTGTGCCTGTGCATAGGCTGCACGGGGACAGTGAAGAGCAGCAAGAGCTTTCAGGGCTGGCACCTTCCTTGTGGGACAAGGAGCCGGACGTTTGCCTTTTCCGTAAGAGGATCTGCTGAGAACGAACACCGTGAGATGTACCGTTCCTGTCTAAGTACAGATTCCCAAAGCTGTTGTGCCTGTAGATAGGGTGCACGGAGACAGTGAAGAGCAGCAAGAGCTTTCTGGGCTGGCACCTTCCTTGTGAGACAAGGAGCCGGACGTTTGCCTTTTCGGAAAGAGGCTCTGCTGAGAACGAACACCGTGAGGTGTACCGTTCCTGGGCAAGCACAGATCCCCAGTGCTGTTGTGCCTGTGCATAGGCTGCACGGGGACAGTGAAGAGCAGCAAGAGCTTTCAGGGCTGGCACCTTCCTTGTGGGACAAGGAGCCGGACGTTTGCCTTTTCGGTAAGAGGCTCTGCTGAGAACGAACACCGTGAGGTGTACCGTTCCTGGGCAAGCACAGATCCCCAGTGCTGTTGTGCCTGTGCATAGGCTGCACGGGGACAGTGAAGAGCAGCAAGAGCTTTCAGGGCTGGCACCTTCCTTGTGGGACAAGGAGCCGGACGTTTGCCTTTTCGGTAAGAGGCTCTGCTGAGAACGAACACCGTGAGGCGTACCGTTCCTGGGCAAGCACAGATCCCCAGTGCTGTTGTGCCTGTGCATAGGCTGCACGGGGACAGTGAAGAGCAGCAAGGGCTTTCTGGGCTGGCACCTTCCTTGTGGGACAAGGAGCCAGACGTTTGCCTTTTCGGTAAGAGGCTCTGCTGAGAACGAACACCGTGAGGTGTACCGTTCCTGGGCAAGCACAGATCCCCAGTGCTGTTGTGCCTGTGTATAGGCTGCACGGGGACAGTGAAGAGCAGCAAGAGCTTTCAGGGCTGGCACCTTCCTTGTGGACAAGGAGCCGGACGTTTGCCTTTTCGGTAAGAGGCTCTGCTGAGAACGAACACCGTGAGGTGTACCGTTCCTGGGCAAGCACAGATCCCCAGTGCTGTTGTGCCTGTGCATAGGCTGCACGGGGACAGTGAAGAGCAGCAAGAGCTTTCAGGGCTGGCACCTTCCTTGTGGGACAAGGAGCCGGACGTTTGCCTTTTCGGTAAGAGGCTCTGCTGAGAACGAACACCGTGAGGTGTACCGTTCCTGTCTAAGTACAGATTCCCAGTGCTGTTGTGCCTGTAGATAGGGTGCACGGGGACAGTGAAGAGCAGCAAGAGCTTTCAGGGCTGGCACCTTCCTTGTGGGACAAGGAGCCGGACGTTTGCCTTATCGGAAAGAGGCTCTGCTGAGAAAGAACGCCGTAGAGGTGTACCGTTCCTGTGCAAGCACAGATCCCCAGTGCTGTTGTGCCTGTGGATAGGGTGCACGGGGACAGTGAAGAGCAGCAAGAGCTTTCAGGGCTGGCACCTTCCTTGTGGGACAAGGAGCCGGACGTTTGCCTTTTCGGAAGGAGCGTCTGCAGAGTACAAGTGCCGAGAGTTGTGCAGCCTGTGGGCAAGCACAGATCCCCAGTGCTGTTGTGCCTGTGGATAGGGTGCACGGGGACAGTGAAGAGCAGCAAGAGCTTTCAGGGCTGGCACCTTCCTTGTGGGACAAGGAGACGGACGTTTGCCTTTTCGGAAAATTGCAATGCCGAGAACAGTCACCGTGAGGTGTACCGTTCCTCGGCAAGAACACATCCCCAGTGC
Source organism: Buteo buteo (assembly GCF_964188355.1). NCBI lineage: Eukaryota > Metazoa > Chordata > Aves > Accipitriformes > Accipitridae > Buteo > Buteo buteo. The sequence goes on from NC_134193.1 coordinate 10,230,816, forward strand.
TGTTGTGCCTGTGGATACGGTGCACGGGGACAGTGAAGAGCAGCAAGAGCTTTCAGGGCTGGCACCTTCCTTGTGGGACAAGGAGCCAGACGTTTGCCTTTTCGGAAAGAGGCTCTGCTGAGAACGAACACCGTGAGGTGTACCGTTCCTGGGCAAGCACAGATCCCCAGTGCTGTTGTGCCTGTGGATAGGGTGCACGGGGACAGTGAAGAGCAGCAAGAGCTTTCAGGGCTGGCACCTTCCTTGTGGGACAAGGAGACGGACGTTTGCCTTTTCGGAAGGATCTTCTTCCGAGTACAAGCGCCGTGAGATATGCAGCCTGTGGGCAAGCACAGATCCCCAGTGCTGTTGTGCCTGTGCATAGGCTGCACGGGGACAGTGAAGAGCAGCAAGAGCTTTCAGGGCTGGCACCTTCCTTGTGGGACAAGTAGCCGGACGTTTGCCTTTTCAGAAGGAGCGTCTGCCGAGTACAAGCGCCGTGAGATGTGCAGCCTGTGGGCAAGCACAGATCCCCAGTGCTGTTGTGCCTGTGCATAGGCTGCACGGGGACAGTGAAGAGCAGCAAGAGTTTTCAGGGCTGGCACCTTCCTTGTGGGACAAGGAGCCGGACGTTTGCCTTTTCGGTAAGAGGCTCTGCTGAGAACGAACACCGTGAGGTGTACCATTCCTGGGCAAGCAGAGATCCCCAGTGCTGTTGTGCCTGTGGATAGGGTGCACGGGGACAGTGAAGAGCAGCAAGAGCTTTCAGGGCTGGCACCTTCCTTGTGGGACAAGGAGCCGGACGTTTGCCTTTTCCGTAAATGGATCTGCTGAGAACGAACACCGTGAGGTGTACCGTCACTGTCTAAGTACAGATTCCCAAAGCTGTTGTGCCTGTAGATAGGGTGCATGGGGACAGTGAAGAGCAGCAAGAGCTTTCAGGGCTGGCACCTTCCTTGTGGGACAAGGAGCCGGACGTTTGCCTTTTCGGAAAGAGGCTCTGCTGAGAACGAACACCGTGAGGTGTACTGTTCCTGGGTAAGCACAGATCCCCAGTGCTGTTGTGCCTGTGCATAGGCTGCACGGGGACAGTGAAGAGCAGCAAGAGCTTTCAGGGCTGGCACCTTCCTTGTGGGACAAGGAGCCGGACGTTTGCCTTTTCGGAAGGAGCGTCTGCCGAGTACAAGCGCCGTGAGATGTGCAGCCTGTGGGCAAGCACAGATCCCCAGTGCTGTTGTGCCTGTGCATACGCTGCACGGGGACAGTGAAGAGCAGCAAGAGCTTTCAGGGCTGGCACCTTCCTTGTGGACAAGGAGCCGGACGTTTGCCTTTTCGGTAAGAGGCTCTGCTGAGAACGAACACCGTGAGGTGTACCGTTCCTGGGCAAGCACAGATCCCCAGTGCTGTTGTGCCTGTGCATAGGCTGCACGGGGACAGTGAAAAGCAGCAAGAGCTTTCAGGGCTGGCACCTTCCTTGTGGGACAAGGAGCCGGACGTTTGCCTTTTCGGAAGGAGCGTCTGCAGAGTACAAGCGCCGTGAGATGTGCAGCCTGTGGGCAAGCACAGATCCCCAGTGCTGTTGTGCCTGTGCATAGGCTGCACGGGGACAGTGAAGAGCAGCAAGAGCTTTCAGGGCTGGCACCTTCCTTGTGGGACAAGGAGCCGGATATTTGCCTTTACGAAAATTGCAATGCCGAGAACAGTCACCGTGAGGTGTACCGTTCCTGGGCAAGCACAGATCCCCAGTGCTGTTGTGCCTGTGCATTGGCTGCACGGGGACAGTGAAGAGCAGCAAGAGCTTTCAGGGCTGGCACCTTCCTTGTGGGACAAGGAGCCAGACGTTTGCCTTTTCGGAAAGAGGCTCTGCTGAGAACGAACACCGTGAGGTGTACCGTTCCTGTCTAAGTACAGATTCCCAGTGCTGTTGTGCCTGTAGATAGGGTGCACGGGGACAGTGAAGAGCAGCAAGAGCTTTCAGGGCTGGCACCTTCCTTGTGGGACAAGGAGCCGGACGTTTGCCTTATCGGAAAGAGGCTCTGCTGAGAAAGAACGCCGTAGAGGTGTACCGTTCCTGTGCAAGCACAGATCCCCAGTGCTGTTGTGCCTGTGGATAGGGTGCACGGGGACAGTGAAGAGCAGCAAGAGCTTTCAGGGCTGGCACCTTCCTTGTGGGACAAGGAGCCGGACGTTTGCCTTTTCGGAAGGAGCGTCTGCAGAGTACAAGTGCCGAGAGTTGTGCAGCCTGTGGGCAAGCACAGATCCCCAGTGCTGTTGTGCCTGTGGATAGGGTGCACGGGGACAGTGAAGAGCAGCAAGAGCTTTCAGGGCTGGCACCTTCCTTGTGGGACAAGCAGCCAGACGTTTGCCTTTTCGGAAAATTGCAATGCCGAGAACAGTCACCGTGAGGTGTACCGTTCCTCGGCAAGAACACATCCCCAGTGCTGTTGTGCCTGTGGATACGGTGCACGGGGACAGTGAAGAGCAGCAAGAGCTTTCAGGGCTGGCACCTTCCTTGTGGGACAAGGAGCCAGACGTTTGCCTTTTCGGAAAGAGGCTCTGCTGAGAACGAACACCGTGAGGTGTACCGTTCCTGGGCAAGCACAGATCCCCAGTGCTGTTGTGCCTGTGGATAGGGTGCACGGGGACAGTGAAGAGCAGCAAGAGCTTTCAGGGCTGGCACCTTCCTTGTGGGACAAGGAGACGGACGTTTGCCTTTTCGGAAGGATCTTCTTCCGAGTACAAGCGCCGTGAGATATGCAGCCTGTGGGCAAGCACAGATCCCCAGTGCTGTTGTGCCTGTGCATAGGCTGCACGGGGACAGTGAAGAGCAGCAAGAGCTTTCAGGGCTGGCACCTTCCTTGTGGGACAAGTAGCCGGACGTTTGCCTTTTCAGAAGGAGCGTCTGCCGAGTACAAGCGCCGTGAGATGTGCAGCCTGTGGGCAAGCACAGATCCCCAGTGCTGTTGTGCCTGTGCATAGGCTGCACGGGGACAGTGAAGAGCAGCAAGAGTTTTCAGGGCTGGCACCTTCCTTGTGGGACAAGGAGCCGGACGTTTGCCTTTTCGGTAAGAGGCTCTGCTGAGAACGAACACCGTGAGGTGTACCATTCCTGGGCAAGCAGAGATCCCCAGTGCTGTTGTGCCTGTGGATAGGGTGCACGGGGACAGTGAAGAGCAGCAAGAGCTTTCAGGGCTGGCACCTTCCTTGTGGGACAAGGAGCCGGACGTTTGCCTTTTCCGTAAATGGATCTGCTGAGAACGAACACCGTGAGGTGTACCGTCACTGTCTAAGTACAGATTCCCAAAGCTGTTGTGCCTGTAGATAGGGTGCATGGGGACAGTGAAGAGCAGCAAGAGCTTTCAGGGCTGGCACCTTCCTTGTGGGACAAGGAGCCGGACGTTTGCCTTTTCGGAAAGAGGCTCTGCTGAGAACGAACACCGTGAGGTGTACTGTTCCTGGGTAAGCACAGATCCCCAGTGCTGTTGTGCCTGTGCATAGGCTGCACGGGGACAGTGAAGAGCAGCAAGAGCTTTCAGGGCTGGCACCTTCCTTGTGGGACAAGGAGCCGGACGTTTGCCTTTTCGGAAGGAGCGTCTGCCGAGTACAAGCGCCGTGAGATGTGCAGCCTGTGGGCAAGCACAGATCCCCAGTGCTGTTGTGCCTGTGCATACGCTGCACGGGGACAGTGAAGAGCAGCAAGAGCTTTCAGGGCTGGCACCTTCCTTGTGGACAAGGAGCCGGACGTTTGCCTTTTCGGTAAGAGGCTCTGCTGAGAACGAACACCGTGAGGTGTACCGTTCCTGGGCAAGCACAGATCCCCAGTGCTGTTGTGCCTGTGCATAGGCTGCACGGGGACAGTGAAAAGCAGCAAGAGCTTTCAGGGCTGGCACCTTCCTTGTGGGACAAGGAGCCGGACGTTTGCCTTTTCGGAAGGAGCGTCTGCAGAGTACAAGCGCCGTGAGATGTGCAGCCTGTGGGCAAGCACAGATCCCCAGTGCTGTTGTGCCTGTGCATAGGCTGCACGGGGACAGTGAAGAGCAGCAAGAGCTTTCAGGGCTGGCACCTTCCTTGTGGGACAAGGAGCCGGATATTTGCCTTTACGAAAATTGCAATGCCGAGAACAGTCACCGTGAGGTGTACCGTTCCTGGGCAAGCACAGATCCCCAGTGCTGTTGTGCCTGTGCATTGGCTGCACGGGGACAGTGAAGAGCAGCAAGAGCTTTCAGGGCTGGCACCTTCCTTGTGGGACAAGGAGCCAGACGTTTGCCTTTTCGGAAAGAGGCTCTGCTGAGAACGAACACCGTGAGGTGTACCGTTCCTGGGCAAGCACAGATCCCCAGTGCTGTTGTGCCTGTGGATAGGGTGCACGGGGACAGTGAAGAGCAGCAAGAGCTTTCAGGGCTGGCACCTTCCTTGTGGGACAAGGAGACGGACGTTTGCCTTTTCGGAAGGATCTTCTTCCGAGTACAAGCGCCGTGAGATGTGCAGCCTGTGGGCAAGCACAGATCCCCAGTGCTGTTGTGCCTGTGCATAGGCTGCACGGGGACAGTGAAGAGCAGCAAGAGCTTTCAGGGCTGGCACCTTCCTTGTGGGACAAGTAGCCGGACGTTTGCCTTTTCAGAAGGAGCGTCTGCCGAGTACAAGCGCCGTGAGTTGTGCAGCCTGTGGGCAAGCACAGATCCCCAGTGCTGTTGTGCCTGTGCATAGGCTGCACGGGGACAGTGAAGAGCAGCAAGGGCTTTCTGGGCTGGCACCTTCCTTGTGGGACAAGGAGCCGGACGTTTGCCTTTTCGGTAAGAGGCTCTGCTGAGAACGAACACCGTGAGATGTACCGTTCCTGTCTAAGTACAGATTCCCAAAGCTGTTGTGCCTGTAGATAGGGTGCACGGGGACAGTGAAGAGCAGCAAGAGCTTTCTGGGCTGGCACCTTCCTTGTGAGACAAGGAGCCGGACGTTTGCCTTTTCGGAAAGAGGCTCTGCTGAGAACGAACACCGTGAGGTGTACCGTTCCTGGGCAAGCACAGATCCCCAGTGCTGTTGTGCCTGTGCATAGGCTGCACGGGGACAGTGAAGAGCAGCAAGAGCTTTCAGGGCTGGCACCTTCCTTGTGGGACAAGGAGCCGGACGTTTGCCTTTTTGGAAAGAGGCTCTGCTGAGAACGAACACCATGAGGTGTACCGTTCCTGGGCAAGCACAGATCCCCAGTGCTGTTGTGCCTGTGCATAGGCTGCACGGGGACAGTGAAGAGCAGCAAGAGCTTTCAGGGCTGGCACCTTCCTTGTGGGACAAGGAGCCGGACGTTTGCCTTTTCCGTAAGAGGCTCTGCTGAGAACGAACACCGTGAGGTGTACCGTTCCTGGGCAAGCACAGATCCCCAGTGCTGTTGTGCCTGTGCATAGGCTGCACGGGGACAGTGAAGAGCAGCAAGAGCTTTCAGGGCTGGCACCTTCCTTGTGGACAAGGAGCCGGACGTTTGCCTTTTCGGTAAGAGGCTCTGCTGAGAACGAACACCGTGAGGTGTACCGTTCCTGTCTAAGTACAGATTCCCAAAGCTGTTGTGCCTGTAGATAGGGTGCACGGGGACAGTGAAGAGCAGCAAGAGCTTTCTGGGCTGGCACCTTCCTTGTGGGATAAGGAGCCGGACGTTTGCCTTTTCGGAAGGAGCGTCTGCCGAGTACAAGCGCCGTGAGATGTGCAGCCTGTGGGCAAGCACAGATCCCCAGTGCTGTTGTGCCTGTGCATACGCTGCACGGGGACAGTGAAGAGCAGCAAGAGCTTTCAGGGCTGGCACCTTCCTTGTGGACAAGGAGCCGGACGTTTGCCTTTTCGGTAAGAGGCTCTGCTGAGAACGAACACCGTGAGGTGTACCGTTCCTGGGCAAGCACAGATCCCCAGTGCTGTTGTGCCTGTGCATAGGCTGCACGGGGACAGTGAAGAGCAGCAAGAGCTTTCAGGGCTGGCACCTTCCTTGTGGGACAAGGAGCCGGACGTTTGCCTTTTCAGAAGGAGCGTCTGCCGAGTACAAGCGCCGTGAGATGTGCAGCCTGTGGGCAAGCACAGATCCCCAGTGCTGTTGTGCCTGTGCATAGGCTGCACGGGGACAGTGAAGAGCAGCAAGAGTTTTCAGGGCTGGCACCTTCCTTGTGGGACAAGGAGCCGGACGTTTGCCTTTTCGGTAAGAGGCTCTGCTGAGAACGAACACCGTGAGGTGTACCATTCCTGGGCAAGCAGAGATCCCCAGTGCTGTTGTGCCTGTGCATAGGCTGCACGGGGACAGTGAAGAGCAGCAAGAGCTTTCAGGGCTGGCACCTTCCTTGTGGGACAAGGAGCCGGACGTTTGCCTTTTCAGAAGGAGCGTCTGCCGAGTACAAGCGCCGTGAGATGTGCAGCCTGTGGGCAAGCACAGATCCCCAGTGCTGTTGTGCCTGTGCATAGGCTGCACGGGGACAGTGAAGAGCAGCAAGAGCTTTCAGGGCTGGCACCTTCCTTGTGGGACAAGGAGCCGGACGTTTGCCTTTTCCGTAAATGGATCTGCTGAGAACGAACACCGTGAGGTGTACCGTCACTGTCTAAGTACAGATTCCCAAAGCTGTTGTGCCTGTAGATAGGGTGCATGGGGACAGTGAAGAGCAGCAAGAGCTTTCAGGGCTGGCACCTTCCTTGTGGGACAAGGAGCCGGACGTTTGCCTTTTCGGAAAGAGGCTCTGCTGAGAACGAACACCGTGAGGTGTACTGTTCCTGGGTAAGCACAGATCCCCAGTGCTGTTGTGCCTGTGCATAGGCTGCACGGGGACAGTGAAGAGCAGCAAGAGCTTTCAGGGCTGGCACCTTCCTTGTGGGACAAGGAGCCGGACGTTTGCCTTTTCGGAAGGAGCGTCTGCCGAGTACAAGCGCCGTGAGATGTGCAGCCTGTGGGCAAGCACAGATCCCCAGTGCTGTTGTGCCTGTGCATACGCTGCACGGGGACAGTGAAGAGCAGCAAGAGCTTTCAGGGCTGGCACCTTCCTTGTGGACAAGGAGCCGGACGTTTGCCTTTTCGGTAAGAGGCTCTGCTGAGAACGAACACCGTGAGGTGTACCGTTCCTGGGCAAGCACAGATCCCCAGTGCTGTTGTGCCTGTGCATAGGCTGCACGGGGACAGTGAAAAGCAGCAAGAGCTTTCAGGGCTGGCACCTTCCTTGTGGGACAAGGAGCCGGACGTTTGCCTTTTCGGAAGGAGCGTCTGCAGAGTACAAGCGCCGTGAGATGTGCAGCCTGTGGGCAAGCACAGATCCCCAGTGCTGTTGTGCCTGTGCATAGGCTGCACGGGGACAGTGAAGAGCAGCAAGAGCTTTCAGGGCTGGCACCTTCCTTGTGGGACAAGGAGCCGGATATTTGCCTTTACGAAAATTGCAATGCCGAGAACAGTCACCGTGAGGTGTACCGTTCCTGGGCAAGCACAGATCCCCAGTGCTGTTGTGCCTGTGCATTGGCTGCACGGGGACAGTGAAGAGCAGCAAGAGCTTTCAGGGCTGGCACCTTCCTTGTGGGACAAGGAGCCAGACGTTTGCCTTTTCGGAAAGAGGCTCTGCTGAGAACGAACACCGTGAGGTGTACCGTTCCTGGGCAAGCACAGATCCCCAGTGCTGTTGTGCCTGTGGATAGGGTGCACGGGGACAGTGAAGAGCAGCAAGAGCTTTCAGGGCTGGCACCTTCCTTGTGGGACAAGGAGACGGACGTTTGCCTTTTCGGAAGGATCTTCTTCCGAGTACAAGCGCCGTGAGATGTGCAGCCTGTGGGCAAGCACAGATCCCCAGTGCTGTTGTGCCTGTGCATAGGCTGCACGGGGACAGTGAAGAGCAGCAAGAGCTTTCAGGGCTGGCACCTTCCTTGTGGGACAAGTAGCCGGACGTTTGCCTTTTCAGAAGGAGCGTCTGCCGAGTACAAGCGCCGTGAGTTGTGCAGCCTGTGGGCAAGCACAGATCCCCAGTGCTGTTGTGCCTGTGCATAGGCTGCACGGGGACAGTGAAGAGCAGCAAGGGCTTTCTGGGCTGGCACCTTCCTTGTGGGACAAGGAGCCGGACGTTTGCCTTTTCGGTAAGAGGCTCTGCTGAGAACGAACACCGTGAGATGTACCGTTCCTGTCTAAGTACAGATTCCCAAAGCTGTTGTGCCTGTAGATAGGGTGCACGGGGACAGTGAAGAGCAGCAAGAGCTTTCTGGGCTGGCACCTTCCTTGTGAGACAAGGAGCCGGACGTTTGCCTTTTCGGAAAGAGGCTCTGCTGAGAACGAACACCGTGAGGTGTACCGTTCCTGGGCAAGCACAGATCCCCAGTGCTGTTGTGCCTGTGCATAGGCTGCACGGGGACAGTGAAGAGCAGCAAGAGCTTTCAGGGCTGGCACCTTCCTTGTGGGACAAGGAGCCGGACGTTTGCCTTTTTGGAAAGAGGCTCTGCTGAGAACGAACACCGTGAGGTGTACCGTTCCTGGGCAAGCACAGATCCCCAGTGCTGTTGTGCCTGTGCATAGGCTGCACGGGGACAGTGAAGAGCAGCAAGAGCTTTCAGGGCTGGCACCTTCCTTGTGGGACAAGGAGCCGGACGTTTGCCTTTTCCGTAAGAGGCTCTGCTGAGAACGAACACCGTGAGGTGTACCGTTCCTGGGCAAGCACAGATCCCCAGTGCTGTTGTGCCTGTGCATAGGCTGCACGGGGACAGTGAAGAGCAGCAAGAGCTTTCAGGGCTGGCACCTTCCTTGTGGACAAGGAGCCGGACGTTTGCCTTTTCGGTAAGAGGCTCTGCTGAGAACGAACACCGTGAGGTGTACCGTTCCTGTCTAAGTACAGATTCCCAAAGCTGTTGTGCCTGTAGATAGGGTGCACGGGGACAGTGAAGAGCAGCAAGAGCTTTCTGGGCTGGCACCTTCCTTGTGGGATAAGGAGCCGGACGTTTGCCTTTTCGGAAGGAGCGTCTGCCGAGTACAAGCGCCGTGAGATGTGCAGCCTGTGGGCAAGCACAGATCCCCAGTGCTGTTGTGCCTGTGGATAGGGTGCATGGGGACAGTGAAGAGCAGCAAGAGCTTTCAGGGCTGGCACCTTCCTTGTGGACAAGGAGCCGGACGTTTGCCTTTTCGGTAAGAGGCTCTGCTGAGAACGAACACCGTGAGGTGTACCGTTCCTGGGCAAGCACAGATCCCCAGTGCTGTTGTGCCTGTGCATAGGCTGCACGGGGACAGTGAAGAGCAGCAAGAGCTTTCAGGGCTGGCACCTTCCTTGTGGGACAAGGAGCCGGACGTTTGCCTTTTCAGAAGGAGCGTCTGCCGAGTACAAGCGCCGTGAGATGTGCAGCCTGTGGGCAAGCACAGATCCCCAGTGCTGTTGTGCCTGTGCATAGGCTGCACGGGGACAGTGAAGAGCAGCAAGAGTTTTCAGGGCTGGCACCTTCCTTGTGGGACAAGGAGCCGGACGTTTGCCTTTTCGGTAAGAGGCTCTGCTGAGAACGAACACCGTGAGGTGTACCATTCCTGGGCAAGCAGAGATCCCCAGTGCTGTTGTGCCTGTGCATAGGCTGCACGGGGACAGTGAAGAGCAGCAAGAGCTTTCAGGGCTGGCACCTTCCTTGTGGGACAAGGAGCCGGACGTTTGCCTTTTCAGAAGGAGCGTCTGCCGAGTACAAGCGCCGTGAGATGTGCAGCCTGTGGGCAAGCACAGATCCCCAGTGCTGTTGTGCCTGTGCATAGGCTGCACGGGGACAGTGAAGAGCAGCAAGAGCTTTCAGGGCTGGCACCTTCCTTGTGGGACAAGGAGCCGGACGTTTGCCTTTTCGGTAAGAGGCTCTGCTGAGAACGAACACCGTGAGGTGTACCGTTCCTGGGCAAGCACAGATCCCCAGTGCTGTTGTGCCTGTGCATAGGCTGCACGGGGACAGTGAAGAGCAGCAAGAGCTTTCAGGGCTGGCACCTTCCTTGTGGGACAAGGAGCCGGACGTTTGCCTTTTCCGTAAGAGGATCTGCTGAGAACGAACACCGTGAGATGTACCGTTCCTGTCTAAGTACAGATTCCCAAAGCTGTTGTGCCTGTAGATAGGGTGCACGGAGACAGTGAAGAGCAGCAAGAGCTTTCTGGGCTGGCACCTTCCTTGTGAGACAAGGAGCCGGACGTTTGCCTTTTCGGAAAGAGGCTCTGCTGAGAACGAACACCGTGAGGTGTACCGTTCCTGGGCAAGCACAGATCCCCAGTGCTGTTGTGCCTGTGCATAGGCTGCACGGGGACAGTGAAGAGCAGCAAGAGCTTTCTGGGCTGGCACCTTCCTTGTGGGACAAGGAGCCGGACGTTTGCCTTTTCGGTAAGAGGCTCTGCTGAGAACGAACACCGTGAGGTGTACCGTTCCTGGGCAAGCACAGATCCCCAGTGCTGTTGTGCCTGTGCATAGGCTGCACGGGGACAGTGAAGAGCAGCAAGAGCTTTCAGGGCTGGCACCTTCCTTGTGGGACAAGGAGCCGGACGTTTGCCTTTTCGGTAAGAGGCTCTGCTGAGAACGAACACCGTGAGGCGTACCGTTCCTGGGCAAGCACAGATCCCCAGTGCTGTTGTGCCTGTGCATAGGCTGCACGGGGACAGTGAAGAGCAGCAAGGGCTTTCTGGGCTGGCACCTTCCTTGTGGGACAAGGAGCCGGACGTTTGCCTTTTCGGTAAGAGGCTCTGCTGAGAACGAACACCGTGAGGTGTACCGTTCCTGGGCAAGCACAGATCCCCAGTGCTGTTGTGCCTGTGTATAGGCTGCACGGGGACAGTGAAGAGCAGCAAGAGCTTTCAGGGCTGGCACCTTCCTTGTGGACAAGGAGCCGGACGTTTGCCTTTTCGGTAAGAGGCTCTGCTGAGAACGAACACCGTGAGGTGTACCGTTCCTGGGCAAGCACAGATCCCCAGTGCTGTTGTGCCTGTGCATAGGCTGCACGGGGACAGTGAAGAGCAGCAAGAGCTTTCAGGGCTGGCACCTTCCTTGTGGGACAAGGAGCCGGACGTTTGCCTTTTCGGTAAGAGGCTCTGCTGAGAACGAACACCGTGAGGTGTACCGTTCCTGTCTAAGTACAGATTCCCAAAGCTGTTGTGCCTGTAGATAGGGTGCACGGGGACAGTGAAGAGCAGCAAGAGCTTTCAGGGCTGGCACCTTCCTTGTGGGACAAGGAGCCGGACGTTTGCCTTTTCGGAAGGAGCGTCTGCAGAGTACAAGTGCCGAGAGTTGTGCAGCCTGTGGGCAAGCACAGATCCCCAGTGCTGTTGTGCCTGTGGATAGGGTGCACGGGGACAGTGAAGAGCAGCAAGAGCTTTCAGGGCTGGCACCTTCCTTGTGGGACAAGCAGCCAGACGTTTGCCTTTTCGGAAAATTGCAATGCCGAGAACAGTCACCGTGAGGTGTACCGTTCCTCGGCAAGAACACATCCCCAGTGCTGTTGTGCCTGTGGATACGGTGCACGGGGACAGTGAAGAGCAGCAAGAGCTTTCAGGGCTGGCACCTTCCTTGTGGGACAAGGAGCCAGACGTTTGCCTTTTCGGAAAGAGGCTCTGCTGAGAACGAACACCGTGAGGTGTACCGTTCCTGGGCAAGCACAGATCCCCAGTGCTGTTGTGCCTGTGGATAGGGTGCACGGGGACAGTGAAGAGCAGCAAGAGCTTTCAGGGCTGGCACCTTCCTTGTGGGACAAGGAGACGGACGTTTGCCTTTTCGGAAGGATCTTCTTCCGAGTACAAGCGCCGTGAGATATGCAGCCTGTGGGCAAGCACAGATCCCCAGTGCTGTTGTGCCTGTGCATAGGCTGCACGGGGACAGTGAAGAGCAGCAAGAGCTTTCAGGGCTGGCACCTTCCTTGTGGGACAAGTAGCCGGACGTTTGCCTTTTCAGAAGGAGCGTCTGCCGAGTACAAGCGCCGTGAGATGTGCAGCCTGTGGGCAAGCACAGATCCCCAGTGCTGTTGTGCCTGTGCATAGGCTGCACGGGGACAGTGAAGAGCAGCAAGAGTTTTCAGGGCTGGCACCTTCCTTGTGGGACAAGGAGCCGGACGTTTGCCTTTTCGGTAAGAGGCTCTGCTGAGAACGAACACCGTGAGGTGTACCATTCCTGGGCAAGCAGAGATCCCCAGTGCTGTTGTGCCTGTGGATAGGGTGCACGGGGACAGTGAAGAGCAGCAAGAGCTTTCAGGGCTGGCACCTTCCTTGTGGGACAAGGAGCCGGACGTTTGCCTTTTCCGTAAATGGATCTGCTGAGAACGAACACCGTGAGGTGTACCGTCACTGTCTAAGTACAGATTCCCAAAGCTGTTGTGCCTGTAGATAGGGTGCATGGGGACAGTGAAGAGCAGCAAGAGCATTCAGGGCTGGCACCTTCCTTGTGGGACAAGGAGCCGGACGTTTGCCTTTTCGGAAAGAGGCTCTGCTGAGAACGAACACCGTGAGGTGTACTGTTCCTGGGTAAGCACAGATCCCCAGTGCTGTTGTGCCTGTGCATAGGCTGCACGGGGACAGTGAAGAGCAGCAAGAGCTTTCAGGGCTGGCACCTTCCTTGTGGGACAAGGAGCCGGACGTTTGCCTTTTCGAAAGGAGCGTCTGCCGAGTACAAGCGCCGTGAGATGTGCAGCCTGTGGGCAAGCACAGATCCCCAGTGCTGTTGTGCCTGTGCATACGCTGCACGGGGACAGTGAAGAGCAGCAAGAGCTTTCAGGGCTGGCACCTTCCTTGTGGGACAAGGAGCCGGACGTTTGCCTTTTCGGTAAGAGGCTCTGCTGAGAACGAACACCGTGAGGTGTACCGTTCCTGGGCAAGCACAGATCCCCAGTGCTGTTGTGCCTGTGCATAGGCTGCACGGGGACAGTGAAAAGCAGCAAGAGCTTTCAGGGCTGGCACCTTCCTTGTGGGACAAGGAGCCGGACGTTTGCCTTTTCGGAAGGAGCGTCTGCAGAGTACAAGCGCCGTGAGATGTGCAGCCTGTGGGCAAGCACAGATCCCCAGTGCTGTTGTGCCTGTGCATAGGCTGCACGGGGACAGTGAAGAGCAGCAAGAGCTTTCAGGGCTGGCACCTTCCTTGTGGGACAAGCAGCCAGACGTTTGCCTTTTCGGAAAATTGCAATGCCGAGAACAGTCACCGTGAGGTGTACCGTTCCTGGGCAAGCACAGATCCCCAGTGCTGTTGTGCCTGTGGATAGGGTGCACGGGGACAGTGAAGAGCAGCAAGAGCTTTCAGGGCTGGCACCTTCCTTGTGGGACAAGGAGACGGACGTTTGCCTTTTCGGAAGGATCTTCTTCCGAGTACAAGCGCCGTGAGATATGCAGCCTGTGGGCAAGCACAGATCCCCAGTGCTGTTGTGCCTGTGCATAGGCTGCACGGGGACAGTGAAGAGCAGCAAGAGCTTTCAGGGCTGGCACCTTCCTTGTGGGACAAGTAGCCGGACGTTTGCCTTTTCAGAAGGAGCGTCTGCCGAGTACAAGCGCCGTGAGATGTGCAGCCTGTGGGCAAGCACAGATCCCCAGTGCTGTTGTGCCTGTGCATAGGCTGCACGGGGACAGTGAAGAGCAGCAAGAGTTTTCAGGGCTGGCACCTTCCTTGTGGGACAAGGAGCCGGACGTTTGCCTTTTCGGTAAGAGGCTCTGCTGAGAACGAACACCGTGAGGTGTACCATTCCTGGGCAAGCAGAGATCCCCAGTGCTGTTGTGCCTGTGGATAGGGTGCACGGGGACAGTGAAGAGCAGCAAGAGCTTTCAGGGCTGGCACCTTCCTTGTGGGACAAGGAGCCGGACGTTTGCCTTTTCCGTAAATGGATCTGCTGAGAACGAACACCGTGAGGTGTACCGTCACTGTCTAAGTACAGATTCCCAAAGCTGTTGTGCCTGTAGATAGGGTGCATGGGGACAGTGAAGAGCAGCAAGAGCATTCAGGGCTGGCACCTTCCTTGTGGGACAAGGAGCCGGACGTTTGCCTTTTCGGAAAGAGGCTCTGCTGAGAACGAACACCGTGAGGTGTACTGTTCCTGGGTAAGCACAGATCCCCAGTGCTGTTGTGCCTGTGCATAGGCTGCACGGGGACAGTGAAGAGCAGCAAGAGCTTTCAGGGCTGGCACCTTCCTTGTGGGACAAGGAGCCGGACGTTTGCCTTTTCGAAAGGAGCGTCTGCCGAGTACAAGCGCCGTGAGATGTGCAGCCTGTGGGCAAGCACAGATCCCCAGTGCTGTTGTGCCTGTGCATACGCTGCACGGGGACAGTGAAGAGCAGCAAGAGCTTTCAGGGCTGGCACCTTCCTTGTGGGACAAGGAGCCGGACGTTTGCCTTTTCGGTAAGAGGCTCTGCTGAGAACGAACACCGTGAGGTGTACCGTTCCTGGGCAAGCACAGATCCCCAGTGCTGTTGTGCCTGTGCATAGGCTGCACGGGGACAGTGAAAAGCAGCAAGAGCTTTCAGGGCTGGCACCTTCCTTGTGGGACAAGGAGCCGGACGTTTGCCTTTTCGGAAGGAGCGTCTGCAGAGTACAAGCGCCGTGAGATGTGCAGCCTGTGGGCAAGCACAGATCCCCAGTGCTGTTGTGCCTGTGCATAGGCTGCACGGGGACAGTGAAGAGCAGCAAGAGCTTTCAGGGCTGGCACCTTCCTTGTGGGACAAGGAGCCGGATATTTGCCTTTACGAAAATTGCAATGCCGAGAACAGTCACCGTGAGGTGTACCGTTCCTGGGCAAGCACAGATCCCCAGTGCTGTTGTGCCTGTGCATAGGCTGCACGGGGACAGTGAAGAGCAGCAAGAGCTTTCAGGGCTGGCACCTTCCTTGTGGGACAAGGAGCCAGACGTTTGCCTTTTCGGAAAGAGGCTCTGCTGAGAACGAACACCGTGAGGTGTACCGTTCCTGGGCAAGCACAGATCCCCAGTGCTGTTGTGCCTGTGGATAGGGTGCACGGGGACAGGGAAGAGCAGCAAGAGCTTTCAGGGCTGGCACCTTCCTTGTGGGACAAGGAGACGGACGTTTGCCTTTTCGGAAGGATCTTCTTCCGATTACAAGCGCCGTGAGATGTGCAGCCTGTGGGCAAGCACAGATCCCCAGTGCTGTTGTGCCTGTGCATAGGCTGCACGGGGACAGTGAAGAGCAGCAAGAGCTTTCAGGGCTGGCACCTTCCTTGTGGGACAAGTAGCCGGACGTTTGCCTTTTCAGAAGGAGCGTCTGCCGAGTACAAGCGCCGTGAGATGTGCAGCCTGTGGGCAAGCACAGATCCCCAGTGCTGTTGTGCCTGTGCATAGGCTGCACGGGGACAGTGAAGAGCAGCAAGGGCTTTCTGGGCTGGCACCTTCCTTGTGGGACAAGGAGCCGGACGTTTGCCTTTTCGGAAAGAGGCTCTGCTGAGAACGAACACCGTGAGATGTACCGTTCCTGTCTAAGTACAGGTTCCCAAAGCTGTTGTGCCTGTAGATAGGGTGCACGGGGACAGTGAAGAGCAGCAAGAGCTTTCTGGGCTGGCACCTTCCTTGTGAGACAAGGAGCCGGACGTTTGCCTTTTCGGAAAGAGGCTCTGCTGAGAACGAACACCGTGAGGTGTACCGTTCCTGGGCAAGCACAGATCCCCAGTGCTGTTGTGCCTGTGCATAGGCTGCACGGGGACAGTGAAGAGCAGCAAGAGCTTTCAGGGCTGGCACCTTCCTTGTGGGACAAGTAGCCGGACGTTTGCCTTTTCCGTAAGAGGCTCTGCTGAGAACGAACACCGTGAGGTGTACCGTTCCTGGGCAAGCACAGATCCCCAGTGCTGTTGTGCCTGTGCATAGGCTGCACGGGGACAGTGAAGAGCAGCAAGGGCTTTCTGGGCTGGCACCTTCCTTGTGGGACAAGGAGCCGGACGTTTGCCTTTTCGCTAAGAGGCTCTGCTGAGAACGAACACCGTGAGGTGTACCGTTCCTGGGCAAGCACAGATCCCCAGTGCTGTTGTGCCTGTGCATAGGCTGCACGGGGACAGTGAAGAGCAGCAAGAGCTTTCAGGGCTGGCACCTTCCTTGTGGACAAGGAGCCGGACGTTTGCCTTTTCGGTAAGAGGCTCTGCTGAGAACGAACACCGTGAGGTGTACCGTTCCTGTCTAAGTACAGATTCCCAAAGCTGTTGTGCCTGTAGATAGGGTGCACGGGGACAGTGAAGAGCAGCAAGAGCTTTCAGGGCTGGCACCTTCCTTGTGGGATAAGGAGCCGGACGTTTGCCTTTTCGGAAGGAGCGTCTGCCGAGTACAAGCGCCGTGAGATGTGCAGCCTGTGGGCAAGCACAGATCCCCAGTGCTGTTGTGCCTGTGCATACGCTGCACGGGGACAGTGAAGAGCAGCAAGAGCTTTCAGGGCTGGCACCTTCCTTGTGGACAAGGAGCCGGACGTTTGCCTTTTCGGTAAGAGGCTCTGCTGAGAACGAACACCGTGAGGTGTACCGTTCCTGGGCAAGCACAGATCCCCAGTGCTGTTGTGCCTGTGCATAGGCTGCACGGGGACAGTGAAGAGCAGCAAGAGCTTTCAGGGCTGGCACCTTCCTTGTGGGACAAGTAGCCGGACGTTTGCCTTTTCAGAAGGAGCGTCTGCCGAGTACAAGCGCCGTGAGATGTGCAGCCTGTGGGCAAGCACAGATCCCCAGTGCTGTTGTGCCTGTGCATAGGCTGCACGGGGACAGTGAAGAGCAGCAAGAGTTTTCAGGGCTGGCACCTTCCTTGTGGGACAAGGAGCCGGACGTTTGCCTTTTCGGTAAGAGGCTCTGCTGAGAACGAACACCGTGAGGTGTACCATTCCTGGGCAAGCAGAGATCCCCAGTGCTGTTGTGCCTGTGGATAGGGTGCACGGGGACAGTGAAGAGCAGCAAGAGCTTTCAGGGCTGGCACCTTCCTTGTGGGACAAGGAGCCAGACGTTTGCCTTTTCGGTAAGAGGCTCTGCTGAGAACGAACACCGTGAGGTGTACCGTCACTGTCTAAGTACAGATTCCCAAAGCTGTTGTGCCTGTAGATAGGGTGCATGGGGACAGTGAAGAGCAGCAAGAGCTTTCAGGGCTGGCACCTTCCTTGTGGGACAAGGAGCCGGACGTTTGCCTTTTCGGAAAGAGGCTCTGCTGAGAACGAACACCGTGAGGTGTACTGTTCCTGGGTAAGCACAGATCCCCAGTGCTGTTGTGCCTGTGCATAGGCTGCACGGGGACAGTGAAGAGCAGCAAGAGCTTTCAGGGCTGGCACCTTCCTTGTGGGACAAGGAGCCGGACGTTTGCCTTTTCGGAACGACCGTCTGCCGAGTACAAGCGCCGTGAGATGTGCAGCCTGTGGGCAAGCACAGATCCCCAGTGCTGTTGTGCCTGTGCATACGCTGCACGGGGACAGTGAAGAGCAGCAAGAGCTTTCAGGGCTGGCACCTTCCTTGTGGACAAGGAGCCGGACGTTTGCCTTTTCGGTAAGAGGCTCTGCTGAGAACGAACACCGTGAGGTGTACCGTTCCTGGGCAAGCACAGATCCCCAGTGCTGTTGTGCCTGTGCATAGGCTGCACGGGGACAGTGAAAAGCAGCAAGAGCTTTCAGGGCTGGCACCTTCCTTGTGGGACAAGGAGCCGGACGTTTGCCTTTTCGGAAGGAGCGTCTGCAGAGTACAAGCGCCGTGAGATGTGCAGCCTGTGGGCAAGCACAGATCCCCAGTGCTGTTGTGCCTGTGCATAGGCTGCACGGGGACAGTGAAGAGCAGCAAGAGCTTTCAGGGCTGGCACCTTCCTTGTGGGACATGTAGCCGGACGTTTGCCTTTTCAGAAGGAGCGTCTGCCGAGTACAAGCGCCGTGAGATGTGCAGCCTGTGGGCAAGCACAGATCCCCAGTGCTGTTGTGCCTGTGCATAGGCTGCACGGGGACAGTGAAGAGCAGCAAGGGCTTTCTGGGCTGGCACCTTCCTTGTGGGACAAGGAGCCGGACGTTTGCCTTTTCGGTAAGAGGCTCTGCTGAGAACGAACACCGTGAGATGTACCGTTCCTGTCTAAGTACAGATTCCCAAAGCTGTTGTGCCTGTAGATAGGGTGCACGGGGACAGTGAAGAGCAGCAAGAGCTTTCTGGGCTGGCACCTTCCTTGTGAGACAAGGAGCCGGACGTTTGCCTTTTCGGAAAGAGGCTCTGCTGAGAACGAACACCGTGAGGTGTACCGTTCCTGGGCAAGCACAGATCCCCAGTGCTGTTGTGCCTGTGCATAGGCTGCACGGGGACAGTGAAGAGCAGCAAGAGCTTTCAGGGCTGGCACCTTCCTTGTGGGACAAGGAGCCGGACGTTTGCCTTTTTGGAAAGAGGCTCTGCTGAGAACGAACACCTTGAGGTGTACCGTTCCTGGGCAAGCACAGATCCCCAGTGCTGTTGTGCCTGTGCATAGGCTGCACGGGGACAGTGAAGAGCAGCAAGAGCTTTCAGGGCTGGCACCTTCC
Source organism: Buteo buteo (assembly GCF_964188355.1). Classification (NCBI taxonomy): domain Eukaryota; kingdom Metazoa; phylum Chordata; class Aves; order Accipitriformes; family Accipitridae; genus Buteo; species Buteo buteo. Next base: position 10,249,210 of record NC_134193.1, read on the forward strand.
TTGTGGGACAAGGAGCCAGACGTTTGCCTTTTCCGTAAGAGGCTCTGCTGAGAACGAACACCGTGAGGTGTACCGTTCCTGGGCAAGCACAGATCCCCAGTGCTGTTGTGCCTGTGCATAGGCTGCACGGGGACAGTGAAGAGCAGCAAGGGCTTTCTGGGCTGGCACCTTCCTTGTGGGACAAGGAGCCGGACGTTTGCCTTTTCGCTAAGAGGCTCTGCTGAGAACGAACACCGTGAGGTGTACCGTTCCTGGGCAAGCACAGATCCCCAGTGCTGTTGTGCCTGTGCATAGGCTGCACGGGGACAGTGAAGAGCAGCAAGAGCTTTCAGGGCTGGCACCTTCCTTGTGGACAAGGAGCCGGACGTTTGCCTTTTCGGTAAGAGGCTCTGCTGAGAACGAACACCGTGAGGTGTACCGTTCCTGTCTAAGTACAGATTCCCAAAGCTGTTGTGCCTGTAGATAGGGTGCACGGGGACAGTGAAGAGCAGCAAGAGCTTTCAGGGCTGGCACCTTCCTTGTGGGACAAGGAGCCGGACGTTTGCCTTTTCGGAAGGAGCGTCTGCCGAGTACAAGCGCCGTGAGATGTGCAGCCTGTGGGCAAGCACAGATCCCCAGTGCTGTTGTGCCTGTGCATACGCTGCACGGGGACAGTGAAGAGCAGCAAGAGCTTTCAGGGCTGGCACCTTCCTTGTGGGACAAGGAGCCGGACGTTTGCCTTTTCGGTAAGAGGCTCTGCTGAGAACGAACACCGTGAGGTGTACCGTTCCTGGGCAAGTACAGATTCCCAAAGCTGTTGTGCCTGTGGATAGGGTGCACGGGGACAGTGAAGAGCAGCAAGAGCTTTCAGGGCTGGCACCTTCCTTGTGGGACAAGGAGCCGGACGTTTGCCTTTTCGGAAAGAGGCTCTGCTGAGAACGAACACCGTGAGGTGTACCGTTCCTGGGCAAGCACAGATCCCCAGTGCTGTTGTGCCTGTGCATAGGCTGCACGGGGACAGTGAAGAGCAGCAAGAGCTTTCAGGGCTGGCACCTTCCTTGTGGGACAAGGAGCCGGACGTTTGACTTTTCGGAAAGAGGTTCTGCTGAGAACGAACACCGTGAGGTGTACCGTTCCTGTCTAAGTACAGATTCCCAAAGCTGTTGTGCCTGTGGATAGGGTGCACGGGGACAGTGAAGAGCAGCAAGAGCTTTCAGGGCTGGCACCTTCCTTGTGGGACAAGGAGCCGGACGTTTGCCTTTTCGGAAAGAGGATCTGCTGAGAACGAACACCGTGAGGTGTACTGTTCCTGGGCAAGTACAGATTCCCAAAGCTGTTGTGCCTGTGGATAGGGTGCACGGGGACAGTGAAGAGCAGCAAGAGCTTTCAGGGCTGGCACCTTCCTTGTGGGACAAGGAGCCGGACGTTTGCCTTTTCGGTAAGAGGCTCTGCTGAGAACGAACACCGTGAGGTGTACCGTTCCTGGGCAAGCACAGATCCCCAGTGCTGTTGTGCCTGTGCATAGGCTGCACGGGGACAGTGAAGAGCAGCAAGAGCTTTCAGGGCTGGCACCTTCCTTGTGGGACAAGGAGCCGGACGTTTGCCTTTTCGGTAAGAGGCTCTGCTGAGAACGAACACCGTGAGGTGTACCGTTCCTGTCTAAGTAGAGATTCCCAAAGCTGTTGTGCCTGTGGATAGGGTGCACGGGGACAGTGAAGAGCAGCAAGAGCTTTCAGGGCTGGCACCTTCCTTGTGGGACAAGGAGCCGGACGTTTGCCTTTTCGGAAAGAGGCTCTGCTGAGAACGAACACCGTGAGGTGTACCGTTCCTGGGCAAGCACAGATCCCCAGTGCTGTTGTGCCTGTGCATAGGCTGCACGGGGACAGTGAAGAGCAGCAAGAGCTTTCAGGGCTGGCACCTTCCTTGTGGGACAAGGAGCCGGACGTTTGCCTTTACGGAAAATTGCAATGCCGAGAACGGACACCGTGAGGTGTACCGTTCCTGCGCAAGCACAGATCCCCAGTGCTGTTGTGCCTGTGCATAGGCTGCATGGGGACAGTGAAGAGCAGCAAGAGCTTTCAGGGCTGGCACCTTCCTTGTGGGACAAGGAGCCGGACGTTTGCCTTTTCGGTAAGAGGCTCTGCTGAGAACGAACACCGTGAGGTGTACCGTTCCTGGGCAAGCACAGATCCCCAGTGCTGTTGTGCCTGTGCATAGGCTGCACGGGGACAGTGAAGAGCAGCAAGAGCTTTCAGGGCTGGCACCTTCCTTGTGGGACAAGGAGCCGGACGTTTGCCTTTTCCGTAAGAGGCTCTGCTGAGAACGAACACCGTGAGGTGTACCGTTCCTGGGCAAGCACAGATCCCCAGTGCTGTTGTGCCTGTGCATAGGCTGCACGGGGACAGTGAAGAGCAGCAAGGGCTTTCTGGGCTGGCACCTTCCTTGTGGGACAAGGAGCCGGACGTTTGCCTTTTCGGTAAGAGGCTCTGCTGAGAACGAACACCGTGAGGTGTACCGTTCCTGGGCAAGCACAGATCCCCAGTGCTGTTGTGCCTGTGCATAGGCTGCACGGGGACAGTGAAGAGCAGCAAGAGCTTTCAGGGCTGGCACCTTCCTTGTGGGACAAGGAGCCGGACGTTTGCCTTTTCGGAAGGAGCGTCTGCCGAGTACAAGCGCCGTGAGATGTGCAGCCTGTGGGCAAGCACAGATCCCCAGTGCTGTTGTGCCTGTGCATACGCTGCACGGGGACAGTGAAGAGCAGCAAGAGCTTTCAGGGCTGGCACCTTCCTTGTGGACAAGGAGCCGGACGTTTGCCTTTTCGGAAAGAGGCTCTGCTGAGAATGAACACCGTGAGGTGTACCGTTCCTGGGCAAGCACAGATTCCCCACTGCTGTTGTGCCTGTGGATAGGGTGCACGGGGACAGTGAAGAGCAGCAAGAGCTTTCAGGGCTGGCACCTTCCTTGTGGGATAAGGAGCCGGACGTTTGCCTTTTCGGAAGGAGCGTCTGCCGAGTACAAGCGCCGTGAGATGTGCAGCCTGTGGGCAAGCACAGATCCCCAGTGCTGTTGTGCCTGTGGATAGGCTGCACGGGGACAGTGAAGAGCAGCAAGAGCTTTCAGGGCTGGCACCTTCCTTGTGGGACAAGGAGCCGGACGTTTGCCTTTTCGGAAAGAGGCTCTGCTGAGAACGAACACCGTGAGGTGTACCGTTCCTGTCTAAGTACAGATTCCCAAAGCTGTTGTGCCTGTGGATAGGGTGCACGGGGACAGTGAAGAGCAGCAAGAGCTTTCAGGGCTGGCACCTTCCTTGTGGGACAAGGAGCCGGACGTTTGCCTTTTCGGAAACAGGCTCTGCTGAGAACGAACACCGTGAGGTGTACCGTTCCTGGGCAAGCACAGATCCCCAGTGCTGTTGTGCCTGTGCATAGGCTGCACGGGGACAGTGAAGAGCAGCAAGAGCTTTCAGGGCTGGCACCTTCCTTGTGGGACAAGGAGCTAGACGTTTGCCTTTTCGGAAAGAGGCTCTGCTGAGAACGAACACTGTGAGGTGTACCGTTCCTGTCTACGTACAGATTCCCAAAGCTGTTGTGCCTGTGGATAGGGTGCACGGGGACAGTGAAGAGCAGCAAGAGCTTTCAGGGCTGGCACCTTCCTTGTGGGACAAGGAGCCGGACGTTTGCCTTTTCGGAAAGAGGCTCTGCTGAGAACGAACACCGTGAGGTGTACCGTTCCTGTCTAAGTACAGATTCCCAAAGCTGTTGTGCCTGTGGATAGGGTGCACGGGGACAGTGAAGAGCAGCAAGAGCTTTCAGGGCTGGCAGCTTCCTTGTGGGACAAGGAGCCGGACGTTTGCCTTTTCGGAAAGAGGATCTGCTGAGAACGAACACCGTGAGGTGTACCATTCCTGGGCAAGCACAGATCCCCAGTGCTGTTGTGCCTGTGCATAGGCTGCACGGGGACAGTGAAGAGCAGCAAGAGCTTTCAGGGCTGGCACCTTCCTTGTGGGACAAGGAGCCGGACGTTTGCCTTTTCGGAAAGAGGCTCTGCTGAGAACGAACACCGTGAGGTGTACCGTTCCTGGGCAAGCACAGATCCCCAGTGCTGTTGTGCCTGTGCATAGGCTGCACGGGGACAGTGAAGAGCAGCCAGAGCTTTCAGGGCTGGCACCTTCCTTGTGGGACAAGGAGCCGGACGTTTGCCTTTTCGGTAAGAGGCTCTGCTGAGAACGAACACCGTGAGGTGTACCGTTCCTGGGCAAGTACAGATTCCCAAAGCTGTTGTGCCTGTGGATAGGGTGCACGGGGACAGTGAAGAGCAGCAAGAGCTTTCAGGGCTGGCACCTTCCTTGTGGGACAAGGAGCCGGACGTTTGCCTTTTCGGAAAGAGGCTCTGCTGAGAACGAACACCGTGAGGTGTACCGTTCCTGGGCAAGCACAGATCCCCAGTGCTGTTGTGCCTGTGCATAGGCTGCACGGGGACAGTGAAGAGCAGCAAGAGCTTTCAGGGCTGGCACCTTCCTTGTGGGGCAAGGAGCCGGACGTTTGCCTTTTCGGAAGGAGCGTCTGCCGAGTACAAGTGCCGTGAGATGTGCAGCCTGTGGGCAAGCACAGATCCCCAGTGCTGTTGTGCCTGTGCATACGCTGCACGGGGACAGTGAAGAGCAGCAAGAGCTTTCAGGGCTGGCACCTTCCTTGTGGGACAAGGAGCCAGACGTTTGCCTTTTCAGAAAATTGCAATGCCGAGAACGGTCACCGTGAGGTGTACCGTTCCTCGGCAAGCACAGATCCCCAGTGCTGTTGTGCCTGTGCATAGGCTGCACGGGGACAGTGAAGAGCAGCAAGAGCTTTCAGGGCTGGCACCTTCCTTGTGGGACAAGGAGCCGAACGTTTGCCTTTTCGGAAAGAGGCTCTGCTGAGAACGAACACCGTGAGGTGTACTGTTCCTGGGCAAGCACAGATCCCCAGTGCTGTTGTGCCTGTGCATAGGGTGCACGGGGACAGTGAAGAGCAGCAAGAGCTTTCAGGGCTGGCACCTTCCTTGTGGGACAAGGAGCCGGACGTTTGCCTATTCGGAAAGAGGCTCTGCTGAGAACGAACACCGTGAGGTGTACCGTTCCTGTCTAAGTACAGATTCCCAAAGCTGTTGTGCCTGTGGATAGGGTGCACGGGGACAGTGAAGAGCAGCAAGAGCTTTCAGGGCTGGCACCTTCCTTGTGGGACAAGGAGCCGGACGTTTGCCTTTTCGGAAAGAGGCTCTGCTGAGAACGAACACCGTGAGGTGTACCGTTCCTGGGCAAGTACAGATTCCCAAAGCCGTAGTGCCTGTGGATAGGGTGCACGGGGACAGTGAAGAGCAGCAAGAGCTTTCAGGGCTGGCACCTTCCTTGTGGGACAAGGAGCCGGACGTTTGCCTTTTCCGTAAGAGGCTCTGCTGAGAACGAACACCGTGAGGTGTACCGTTCCTGGGCAAGCACAGATCCCCAGTGCTGTTGTGCCTGTGCATAGGCTGCACGGGGACAGTGAAGAGCAGCAAGAGCTTTCAGGGCTGGCACCTTCCTTGTGGGACAAGGAGCCGGATGTTTGCCTTTTCGGAAAATTGCAATGCCGAGAACGGACACCGTGAGGTGTGACGTTCCTGCGCAAGCACAGATCCCCAGTGCTGTTGTGCCTGTGCATAGGCTGCATGGGGACAGTGAAGAGCAGCAAGAGCTTTCAGGGCTGGCACCTTCCTTGTGGGACAAGGAGCCGGACGTTTGACTTTTTGGAAAATTGCAAAGCCGAGAACGGACACTGTGAGGTGTACCGTTCCTGTCTAAGTAAAGATTCCCAGTGCTGTTGTGCCTGTGGATACGGTGCACGGGGACAGTGAAGAGCAGCAAGAGCTTTCAGGGCTGGCACCTTCCTTGTGGGACAAGGAGCCGGACGTTTGCCTTTTCGGAAGGAGCGTCTGCCGAGTATAAGCGCCGTGAGATGTGCAGCCTGTGGGCAAGCAGAGATCCCCAGTGCTGTTGTGCCTGTGCATAGGCTGCACGGGGACACTGAAGAGCAGCAAGAGCTTTCAGGGCTGGCACCTTCCTTGTGGGACAAGGAGCCGGACGTTTGCCTTTTCGCTAAGAGGCTCTGCTGAGAACGAACATCGTGAGGTGTACCATTCCTGGGCAAGCACAGATCCCCAGTGCTGTTGTGCCTGTGCATAGGCTGCACGGGGACAGTGAAGAGCAGCCAGAGCTTTCAGGGCTGGCACCTTCCTTGTGGGACAAGGAGCCGGACGTTTGCCTTTTCGGAAAGAGGCTCTGCTGAGAACGAACACCGTGAGGTGTACCGTTCCTGTCTAAGTAGAGATTCCCAAAGCTGTTGTGCCTGTGGATAGGGTGCACGGGGACAGTGAAGAGCAGCAAGAGCTTTCAGGGCTGGCACCTTCCTTGTGGGACAAGGAGCCGGACGTTTGCCTTTTCGGTAAGAGGCTCTGCTGAGAACGAACACCGTGAGGTGTACCGTTCCTGTCTAAGTACAGATTCCCAAAGCTGTTGTGCCTGTGGATAGGGTGCACGGGGACAGTGAAGAGCAGCAAGAGCTTTCAGGGCTGGCACCTTCCTTGTGGGACAAGGAGCCGGACGTTTGCCTATTCGGAAAGAGGCTCTGCTGAGAACGAACACCGTGAGGTGTACCGTTCCTGGGCAAGCACAGATCCCCAGTGCTGTTGTGCCTGTGGATAGGGTGCACGGGGACAGTGAAGAGCAGCAAGAGCTTTCAGGGCTGGCACCTTCCTTGTGGGACAAGGAGCCGGACGTTTGCCTTTTCGGAAAGAGGCTCTGCTGAGAACGAACACCGTGAGGTGTACCGTTCCTGGGCAAGCACAGATCCCCAGTGCTGTTGTGCCTGTGCATAGGCTGCACGGGGACAGTGAAGAGCAGCAAGGGCTTTCTGGGCTGGCACCTTCCTTGTGGGACAAGGAGCCGGACGTTTGCCTTTTCCGTAAGAGGCTCTGCTGAGAACGAACACCGTGAGGTGTACCGTTCCTGGGCAAGCACAGATCCCCAGTACTGTTGTGCCTGTGGATAGGGTGCACGGGGACAGTGAAGAGCAGCAAGAGCTTTCAGGGCTGGCACCTTCCTTGTGGGACAAGGAGCCGGACGTTTGCCTTTTCCGTAAGAGGCTCTGCTGAGAACGAACACCGTGAGGTGTACCGTTCCTGGGCAAGCACAGATCCCCAGTGCTGTTGTGCCTGTGGATAGGGTGCACGGGGACAGTGAAGAGCAGCAAGAGCTTTCAGGGCTGGCACCTTCCTTGTGGGACAAGGAGCCGGAAGTTTGCCTTTTCGGAAGGAGCGTCTGCAGAGTACAAGTGCCGAGAGTTGTGCAGCCTGTGGGCAAGCACAGATCCCCAGTGCTGTTGTGCCTGTGCATACGCTGCACGGGGACAGTGAAGAGCAGCAAGAGCTTTCAGGGCTGGCACCTTCCTTGTGGGACAAGGAGCCAGACGTTTGCCTTTTCGGAAAATTGCAATGCCGAGAACAGTCACGGTGAGGTGTACCGTTCCTCGGCAAGAACAGATCCCCAGTGCTGTTGTGCCTGTGCATAGGCTGCACGGGGACAGTGAAGAGCAGCAAGAGCTTTCAGGGCTGGCACCTTCCTTGTGGGACAAGGAGCCAGACGTTTGCCTTTTCGGAAAGAGGCTCTGCTGAGAACGAACACCGTGAGGTGTACCGTTCCTGGGCAAGCACAGATCCCCAGTGCTGTTGTGCCTGTGCATAGGGTGCACGGGGACAGTGAAGAGCAGCAAGAGCTTTCAGGGCTGGCACCTTCCTTGTGGGACAAGGAGCCGGACGTTTGCCTTTTCGGTAAGAGGCTCTGCTGAGAACGAACACCGTGAGGTGTACCATTCCTGGGCAAGCACAGATCCCCAGTGCTGTTGTGCCTGTGCATAGGCTGCACGGGGACAGTGAAGAGCAGCCAGAGCTTTCAGGGCTGGCACCTTCCTTGTGGGACAAGGAGCCGGACGTTTGCCTTTTCGGAAAGAGGCTCTGCTGAGAACGAACACCGTGAGGTGTACCGTTCCTGGGCAAGCACAGATCCCCAGTGCTGTTGTGCCTGTGGATAGGGTGCACGGGGACAGTGAAGAGCAGCAAGAGCTTTCAGGGCTGGCACCTTCCTTGTGGGACAAGGAGCCGGACGTTTGCCTTTTCGGTAAGAGGCTCTGCTGAGAACGAACACCGTGAGGTGTACCGTTCCTGGGCAAGCACAGATCCCCAGTGCTGTTGTGCCTGTGCATAGGCTGCACGGGGACAGTGAAGAGCAGCAAGAGCTTTCAGGGCTGGCACCTTCCTTGTGGGACAAGGAGCCGGACGTTTGCCTTTTCCGTAAGAGGCTCTGCTGAGAACGAACACCGTGAGGTGTACCGTTCCTGGGCAAGCACAGATCCCCAGTGCTGTTGTGCCTGTGCATAGGCTGCACGGGGACAGTGAAGAGCAGCAAGGGCTTTCTGGGCTGGCACCTTCCTTGTGGGACAAGGAGCCGGACGTTTGCCTTTTCGGTAAGAGGCTCTGCTGAGAACGAACACCGTGAGGTGTACCGTTCCTGGGCAAGCACAGATCCCCAGTGCTGTTGTGCCTGTGCATAGGCTGCACGGGGACAGTGAAGAGCAGCAAGAGCTTTCAGGGCTGGCACCTTCCTTGTGGGACAAGGAGCCGGACGTTTGCCTTTTCGGAAGGAGCGTCTGCCGAGTACAAGCGCCGTGAGATGTGCAGCCTGTGGGCAAGCACAGATCCCCAGTGCTGTTGTGCCTGTGCATACGCTGCACGGGGACAGTGAAGAGCAGCAAGAGCTTTCAGGGCTGGCACCTTCCTTGTGGACAAGGAGCCGGACGTTTGCCTTTTCGGAAAGAGGCTCTGCTGAGAATGAACACCGTGAGGTGTACCGTTCCTGGGCAAGCACAGATCCCCACTGCTGTTGTGCCTGTGGATAGGGTGCACGGGGACAGTGAAGAGCAGCAAGAGCTTTCAGGGCTGGCACCTTCCTTGTGGGATAAGGAGCCGGACGTTTGCCTTTTCGGAAGGAGCGTCTGCCGAGTACAAGCGCCGTGAGATGTGCAGCCTGTGGGCAAGCACAGATCCCCAGTGCTGTTGTGCCTGTGGATAGGCTGCACGGGGACAGTGAAGAGCAGCAAGAGCTTTCAGGGCTGGCACCTTCCTTGTGGGACAAGGAGCCGGACGTTTGCCTTTTCGGAAAGAGGCTCTGCTGAGAACGAACACCGTGAGGTGTACCGTTCCTGTCTAAGTACAGATTCCCAAAGCTGTTGTGCCTGTGGATAGGGTGCACGGGGACAGTGAAGAGCAGCAAGAGCTTTCAGGGCTGGCACCTTCCTTGTGGGACAAGGAGCCGGACGTTTGCCTTTTCGGAAACAGGCTCTGCTGAGAACGAACACCGTGAGGTGTACCGTTCCTGGGCAAGCACAGATCCCCAGTGCTGTTGTGCCTGTGCATAGGCTGCACGGGGACAGTGAAGAGCAGCAAGAGCTTTCAGGGCTGGCACCTTCCTTGTGGGACAAGGAGCTAGACGTTTGCCTTTTCGGAAAGAGGCTCTGCTGAGAACGAACACTGTGAGGTGTACCGTTCCTGTCTACGTACAGATTCCCAAAGCTGTTGTGCCTGTGGATAGGGTGCACGGGGACAGTGAAGAGCAGCAAGAGCTTTCAGGGCTGGCACCTTCCTTGTGGGACAAGGAGCCGGACGTTTGCCTTTTCGGAAAGAGGCTCTGCTGAGAACGAACACCGTGAGGTGTACCGTTCCTGTCTAAGTACAGATTCCCAAAGCTGTTGTGCCTGTGGATAGGGTGCACGGGGACAGTGAAGAGCAGCAAGAGCTTTCAGGGCTGGCACCTTCCTTGTGGGACAAGGAGCCGGACGTTTGCCTTTTCGGAAAGAGGATCTGCTGAGAACGAACACCGTGAGGTGTACCATTCCTGGGCAAGCACAGATCCCCAGTGCTGTTGTGCCTGTGCATAGGCTGCACGGGGACAGTGAAGAGCAGCAAGAGCTTTCAGGGCTGGCACCTTCCTTGTGGGACAAGGAGCCGGACGTTTGCCTTTTCGGAAAGAGGCTCTGCTGAGAACGAACACCGTGAGGTGTACCGTTCCTGGGCAAGCACAGATCCCCAGTGCTGTTGTGCCTGTGCATAGGCTGCACGGGGACAGTGAAGAGCAGCCAGAGCTTTCAGGGCTGGCACCTTCCTTGTGGGACAAGGAGCCGGACGTTTGCCTTTTCGGTAAGAGGCTCTGCTGAGAACGAACACCGTGAGGTGTACCGTTCCTGGGCAAGTACACATTCCCAAAGCTGTTGTGCCTGTGGATAGGGTGCACGGGGACAGTGAAGAGCAGCAAGAGCTTTCAGGGCTGGCACCTTCCTTGTGGGACAAGGAGCCGGACGTTTGCCTTTTCGGAAAGAGGCTCTGCTGAGAACGAACACCGTGAGGTGTACCGTTCCTGGGCAAGCACAGATCCCCAGTGCTGTTGTGCCTGTGCATAGGCTGCACGGGGACAGTGAAGAGCAGCAAGAGCTTTCAGGGCTGGCACCTTCCTTGTGGGGCAAGGAGCCGGACGTTTGCCTTTTCGGAAGGAGCGTCTGCCGAGTACAAGTGCCGTGAGATGTGCAGCCTGTGGGCAAGCACAGATCCCCAGTGCTGTTGTGCCTGTGCATACGCTGCACGGGGACAGTGAAGAGCAGCAAGAGCTTTCAGGGCTGGCACCTTCCTTGTGGGACAAGGAGCCAGACGTTTGCCTTTTCAGAAAATTGCAATGCCGAGAACGGTCACCGTGAGGTGTACCGTTCCTCGGCAAGCACAGATCCCCAGTGCTGTTGTGCCTGTGCATAGGCTGCACGGGGACAGTGAAGAGCAGCAAGAGCTTTCAGGGCTGGCACCTTCCTTGTGGGACAAGGAGCCGAACGTTTGCCTTTTCGGAAAGAGGCTCTGCTGAGAACGAACACCGTGAGGTGTACTGTTCCTGGGCAAGCACAGATCCCCAGTGCTGTTGTGCCTGTGCATAGGGTGCACGGGGACAGTGAAGAGCAGCAAGAGCTTTCAGGGCTGGCACCTTCCTTGTGGGACAAGGAGCCGGACGTTTGCCTATTCGGAAAGAGGCTCTGCTGAGAACGAACACCGTGAGGTGTACCGTTCCTGTCTAAGTACAGATTCCCAAAGCTGTTGTGCCTGTGGATAGGGTGCACGGGGACAGTGAAGAGCAGCAAGAGCTTTCAGGGCTGGCACCTTCCTTGTGGGACAAGGAGCCGGACGTTTGCCTTTTCGGAAAGAGGCTCTGCTGAGAACGAACACCGTGAGGTGTACCGTTCCTGGGCAAGTACAGATTCCCAAAGCCGTAGTGCCTGTGGATAGGGTGCACGGGGACAGTGAAGAGCAGCAAGAGCTTTCAGGGCTGGCACCTTCCTTGTGGGACAAGGAGCCGGACGTTTGCCTTTTCCGTAAGAGGCTCTGCTGAGAACGAACACCGTGAGGTGTACCGTTCCTGGGCAAGCACAGATCCCCAGTGCTGTTGTGCCTGTGCATAGGCTGCACGGGGACAGTGAAGAGCAGCAAGAGCTTTCAGGGCTGGCACCTTCCTTGTGGGACAAGGAGCCGGACGTTTGCCTTTTCGGAAAATTGCAATGCCGAGAACGGACACCGTGAGGTGTGACGTTCCTGCGCAAGCACAGATCCCCAGTGCTGTTGTGCCTGTGCATAGGCTGCATGGGGACAGTGAAGAGCAGCAAGAGCTTTCAGGGCTGGCACCTTCCTTGTGGGACAAGGAGCCGGACGTTTGACTTTTTGGAAAATTGCAAAGCCGAGAACGGACACTGTGAGGTGTACCGTTCCTGTCTAAGTAAAGATTCCCAGTGCTGTTGTGCCTGTGGATACGGTGCACGGGGACAGTGAAGAGCAGCAAGAGCTTTCAGGGCTGGCACCTTCCTTGTGGGACAAGGAGCCGGACGTTTGCCTTTTCGGAAGGAGCGTCTGCCGAGTACAAGCGCCGTGAGATGTGCAGCCTGTGGGCAAGCAGAGATCCCCAGTGCTGTTGTGCCTGTGCATAGGCTGCACGGGGACACTGAAGAGCAGCAAGAGCTTTCAGGGCTGGCACCTTCCTTGTGGGACAAGGAGCCGGACGTTTGCCTTTTCGGTAAGAGGCTCTGCTGAGAACGAACACCGTGAGGTGTACCATTCCTGGGCAAGCACAGATCCCCAGTGCTGTTGTGCCTGTGCATAGGCTGCACGGGGACAGTGAAGAGCAGCCAGAGCTTTCAGGGCTGGCACCTTCCTTGTGGGACAAGGAGCCGGACGTTTGCCTTTTCGGAAAGAGGCTCTGCTGAGAACGAACACCGTGAGGTGTACCGTTCCTGTCTAAGTAGAGATTCCCAAAGCTGTTGTGCCTGTGGATAGGGTGCACGGGGACAGTGAAGAGCAGCAAGAGCTTTCAGGGCTGGCACCTTCCTTGTGGGACAAGGAGCCGGACGTTTGCCTATTCGGAAAGAGGCTCTGCTGAGAACGAACACCGTGAGGTGTACCGTTCCTGGGCAAGCACAGATCCCCAGTGCTGTTGTGCCTGTGGATAGGGTGCACGGGGACAGTGAAGAGCAGCAAGAGCTTTCAGGGCTGGCACCTTCCTTGTGGGACAAGGAGCCGGACGTTTGCCTTTTCGGAAAGAGGCTCTGCTGAGAACGAACACCGTGAGGTGTACCGTTCCTGGGCAAGCACAGATCCCCAGTGCTGTTGTGCCTGTGCATAGGCTGCACGGGGACAGTGAAGAGCAGCAAGGGCTTTCTGGGCTGGCACCTTCCTTGTGGGACAAGGAGCCGGACGTTTGCCTTTTCCGTAAGAGGCTCTGCTGAGAACGAACACCGTGAGGTGTACCGTTCCTGGGCAAGCACAGATCCCCAGTACTGTTGTGCCTGTGGATAGGGTGCACGGGGACAGTGAAGAGCAGCAAGAGCTTTCAGGGCTGGCACCTTCCTTGTGGGACAAGGAGCCGGACGTTTGCCTTTTCCGTAAGAGGCTCTGCTGAGAACGAACACCGTGAGGTGTACCGTTCCTGGGCAAGCACAGATCCCCAGTGCTGTTGTGCCTGTGCATAGGCTGCACGGGGACAGTGAAGAGCAGCAAGAGCTTTCAGGGCTGGCACCTTCCTTGTGGGACAAGGAGCCGGAAGTTTGCCTTTTCGGAAGGAGCGTCTGCAGAGTACAAGTGCCGAGAGTTGTGCAGCCTGTGGGCAAGCACAGATCCCCAGTGCTGTTGTGCCTGTGCATACGCTGCACGGGGACAGTGAAGAGCAGCAAGAGCTTTCAGGGCTGGCACCTTCCTTGTGGGACAAGGAGCCAGACGTTTGCCTTTTCGGAAAATTGCAATGCCGAGAACAGTCACGGTGAGGTGTACCGTTCCTCGGCAAGAACAGATCCCCAGTGCTGTTGTGCCTGTGCATAGGCTGCACGGGGACAGTGAAGAGCAGCAAGAGCTTTCAGGGCTGGCACCTTCCTTGTGGGACAAGGAGCCAGACGTTTGCCTTTTCGGAAAGAGGCTCTGCTGAGAACGAACACCGTGAGGTGTACCGTTCCTGGGCAAGCACAGATCCCCAGTGCTGTTGTGCCTGTGCATAGGGTGCACGGGGACAGTGAAGAGCAGCAAGAGCTTTCAGGGCTGGCACCTTCCTTGTGGGACAAGGAGCCGGACGTTTGCCTTTTCGGTAAGAGGCTCTGCTGAGAACGAACACCGTGAGGTGTACCATTCCTGGGCAAGCACAGATCCCCAGTGCTGTTGTGCCTGTGCATAGGCTGCACGGGGACAGTGAAGAGCAGCCAGAGCTTTCAGGGCTGGCACCTTCCTTGTGGGACAAGGAGCCGGACGTTTGCCTTTTCGGAAAGAGGCTCTGCTGAGAACGAACACCGTGAGGTGTACCGTTCCTGGGCAAGCACAGATCCCCAGTGCTGTTGTGCCTGTGGATAGGCTGCACGGGGACAGTGAAGAGCAGCAAGAGCTTTCAGGGCTGGCACCTTCCTTGTGGGACAAGGAGCCGGACGTTTGCCTTTTCCGTAAGAGGATCTGCTGAGAACGAACATCGTGAGGTGTACCGTTCCTGTCTAAGTACAGATTCCCAAAGCTGTTGTGCCTGTAGATAGGGTGCACGGGGACAGTGAAGAGCAGCAAGAGCTTTCAGGGCTGGCACCTTCCTTGTGGGACAAGGAGCCGGACGTTTGCCTTTTCGGAAAGAGGCTCTGCTGAGAACGAACACCGTGAGGTGTACCGTTCCTGGGCAAGCACAGATCCCCAGTGCTGTTGTGCCTGTGGATAGGGTGCACGGGGACAGTGAAGAGCAGCAAGAGCTTTCAGGGCTGGCACCTTCCTTGTGGGACAAGGAGCCGGACGTTTGCCTTTTCCGTAAGAGGATCTGCTGAGAACGAACACCGTGAGGTGTACCGTTCCTGCGCAAGCACAGATCCCCAGTGCTGTTGTGCCTGTGCATAGGCTGCACGGGGACAGTGAAGAGCAGCAAGAGCTTTCAGGGCTGGCACCTTCCTTGTGGGACAAGGAGCCGGACGTTTGCCTTTTCGGTAAGAGGCTCTGCTGAGAACGAACACCATGAGGTGTACCGTTCCTGTCTAAGTACAGATTCCCAAAGCTGTTGTGCCTGTGGATAGGGTGCACGGGGACAGGGAAGAGCAGCAAGAGCTTTCAGGGCTGGCACCTTCCTTGTGGGACAAGGAGCCGGACGTTTGCCTTTTCGGAAAGAGGCTCTGCTGAGAACGAACACCATGAGGTGTACCGTTCCTGGGCAAGCACAGATCCCCAGTGCTGTTGTGCCTGTGCATAGGCTGCACGGGGACAGTGAAGAGCAGCAAGAGCTTTCTGGGCTGGCACCTTCCTTGTGGGACAAGGAGCCGGACGTTTGCCTTTTCGGTAAGAGGCTCTGCTGAGAACGAACACCGTGAGGTGTACCGTTCCTGTCTAAGTACAGATTCCCAAAGCTGTTGTGCCTGTGGATAGGGTGCACGGGGACAGTGAAGAGCAGCAAGAGCTTTCAGGGCTGGCACCTTCCTTGTGGGACAAGGAGCCGGACGTTTGCCTTTTCCGTAAGAGGCTCTGCTGAGAACGAACACCGTGAGGTGTACCGTTCCTGGGCAAGCACAGATCCCCAGTGCTGTTGTGCCTGTGCATAGGCTGCACGGGGACAGTGAAGAGCAGCAAGAGCTTTCAGGGCTGGCACCTTCCTTGTGGGACAAGGAGCCGGACGTTTGCCTTTTCGGAAAATTGCAATGCCGAGAACGGACACCGTGAGGTGTGACGTTCCTGCGCAAGCACAGATCCCCAGTGCTGTTGTGCCTGTGCATAGGCTGCATGGGGACAGTGAAGAGCAGCAAGAGCTTTCAGGGCTGGCACCTTCCTTGTGGGACAAGGAGCCGGACGTTTGACTTTTTGGAAAATTGCAAAGCCGAGAACGGACACTGTGAGGTGTACCGTTCCTGTCTAAGTAAAGATTCCCAGTGCTGTTGTGCCTGTGGATACGGTGCACGGGGACAGTGAAGAGCAGCAAGAGCTTTCAGGGCTGGCACCTTCCTTGTGGGACAAGGAGCCGGACGTTTGCCTTTTCGGAAGGAGCGTCTGCCGAGTACAAGCGCCGTGAGATGTGCAGCCTGTGGGCAAGCAGAGATCCCCAGTGCTGTTGTGCCTGTGCATAGGCTGCACGGGGACACTGAAGAGCAGCAAGAGCTTTCAGGGCTGGCACCTTCCTTGTGGGACAAGGAGCCGGACGTTTGCCTTTTCGGTAAGAGGCTCTGCTGAGAACGAACACCGTGAGGTGTACCATTCCTGGGCAAGCACAGATCCCCAGTGCTGTTGTGCCTGTGCATAGGCTGCACGGGGACAGTGAAGAGCAGCCAGAGCTTTCAGGGCTGGCACCTTCCTTGTGGGACAAGGAGCCGGACGTTTGCCTTTTCGGAAAGAGGCTCTGCTGAGAACGAACACCGTGAGGTGTACCGTTCCTGTCTAAGTAGAGATTCCCAAAGCTGTTGTGCCTGTGGATAGGGTGCACGGGGACAGTGAAGAGCAGCAAGAGCTTTCAGGGCTGGCACCTTCCTTGTGGGACAAGGAGCCGGACGTTTGCCTATTCGGAAAGAGGCTCTGCTGAGAACGAACACCGTGAGGTGTACCGTTCCTGGGCAAGCACAGATCCCCAGTGCTGTTGTGCCTGTGGATAGGGTGCACGGGGACAGTGAAGAGCAGCAAGAGCTTTCAGGGCTGGCACCTTCCTTGTGGGACAAGGAGCCGGACGTTTGCCTTTTCGGAAAGAGGCTCTGCTGAGAACGAACACCGTGAGGTGTACCGTTCCTGGGCAAGCACAGATCCCCAGTGCTGTTGTGCCTGTGCATAGGCTGCACGGGGACAGTGAAGAGCAGCAAGGGCTTTCTGGGCTGGCACCTTCCTTGTGGGACAAGGAGCCGGACGTTTGCCTTTTCCGTAAGAGGCTCTGCTGAGAACGAACACCGTGAGGTGTACCGTTCCTGGGCAAGCACAGATCCCCAGTACTGTTGTGCCTGTGGATAGGGTGCACGGGGACAGTGAAGAGCAGCAAGAGCTTTCAGGGCTGGCACCTTCCTTGTGGGACAAGGAGCCGGACGTTTGCCTTTTCCGTAAGAGGCTCTGCTGAGAACGAACACCGTGAGGTGTACCGTTCCTGGGCAAGCACAGATCCCCAGTGCTGTTGTGCCTGTGCATAGGCTGCACGGGGACAGTGAAGAGCAGCAAGAGCTTTCAGGGCTGGCACCTTCCTTGTGGGACAAGGAGCCGGAAGTTTGCCTTTTCGGAAGGAGCGTCTGCAGAGTACAAGTGCCGAGAGTTGTGCAGCCTGTGGGCAAGCACAGATCCCCAGTGCTGTTGTGCCTGTGCATACGCTGCACGGGGACAGTGAAGAGCAGCAAGAGCTTTCAGGGCTGGCACCTTCCTTGTGGGACAAGGAGCCAGACGTTTGCCTTTTCGGAAAATTGCAATGCCGAGAACAGTCACGGTGAGGTGTACCGTTCCTCGGCAAGAACAGATCCCCAGTGCTGTTGTGCCTGTGCATAGGCTGCACGGGGACAGTGAAGAGCAGCAAGAGCTTTCAGGGCTGGCACCTTCCTTGTGGGACAAGGAGCCAGACGTTTGCCTTTTCGGAAAGAGGCTCTGCTGAGAACGAACACCGTGAGGTGTACCGTTCCTGGGCAAGCACAGATCCCCAGTGCTGTTGTGCCTGTGCATAGGGTGCACGGGGACAGTGAAGAGCAGCAAGAGCTTTCAGGGCTGGCACCTTCCTTGTGGGACAAGGAGCCGGACGTTTGCCTTTTCGGTAAGAGGCTCTGCTGAGAACGAACACCGTGAGGTGTACCATTCCTGGGCAAGCACAGATCCCCAGTGCTGTTGTGCCTGTGCATAGGCTGCACGGGGACAGTGAAGAGCAGCCAGAGCTTTCAGGGCTGGCACCTTCCTTGTGGGACAAGGAGCCGGACGTTTGCCTTTTCGGAAAGAGGCTCTGCTGAGAACGAACACCGTGAGGTGTACCGTTCCTGGGCAAGCACAGATCCCCAGTGCTGTTGTGCCTGTGGATAGGCTGCACGGGGACAGTGAAGAGCAGCAAGAGCTTTCAGGGCTGGCACCTTCCTTGTGGGACAAGGAGCCGGACGTTTGCCTTTTCCGTAAGAGGATCTGCTGAGAACGAACATCGTGAGGTGTACCGTTCCTGTCTAAGTACAGATTCCCAAAGCTGTTGTGCCTGTAGATAGGGTGCACGGGGACAGTGAAGAGCAGCAAGAGCTTTCAGGGCTGGCACCTTCCTTGTGGGACAAGGAGCCGGACGTTTGCCTTTTCGGAAAGAGGCTCTGCTGAGAACGAACACCGTGAGGTGTACCGTTCCTGGGCAAGCACAGATCCCCAGTGCTGTTGTGCCTGTGCATAGGCTGCACGGGGACAGTGAAGAGCAGCAAGAGCTTTCAGGGCTGGCACCTTCCTTGTGGGACAAGGAGCCGGACGTTTGCCTTTTCCGTAAGAGGATCTGCTGAGAACGAACACCGTGAGGTGTACCGTTCCTGCGCAAGCACAGATCCCCAGTGCTGTTGTGCCTGTGCATAGGCTGCACGGGGACAGTGAAGAGCAGCAAGAGCTTTCAGGGCTGGCACCTTCCTTGTGGGACAAGGAGCCGGACGTTTGCCTTTTCGGTAAGAGGCTCTGCTGAGAACGAACACCATGAGGTGTACCGTTCCTGTCTAAGTACAGATTCCCAAAGCTGTTGTGCCTGTGGATAGGGTGCACGGGGACAGGGAAGAGCAGCAAGAGCTTTCAGGGCTGGCACCTTCCTTGTGGGACAAGGAGCCGGACGTTTGCCTTTTCGGAAAGAGGCTCTGCTGAGAACGAACACCATGAGGTGTACCGTTCCTGGGCAAGCACAGATCCCCAGTGCTGTTGTGCCTGTGCATAGGCTGCACGGGGACAGTGAAGAGCAGCAAGAGCTTTCTGGGCTGGCAC
This sequence comes from Buteo buteo, assembly GCF_964188355.1. Lineage (NCBI taxonomy): Eukaryota > Metazoa > Chordata > Aves > Accipitriformes > Accipitridae > Buteo > Buteo buteo. The sequence goes on from NC_134193.1 coordinate 10,267,714, forward strand.
CTTCCTTGTGGGACAAGGAGCCGGACGTTTGCCTTTTCGGTAAGAGGCTCTGCTGAGAACGAACACCGTGAGGTGTACCGTTCCTGTCTAAGTACAGATTCCCAAAGCTGTTGTGCCTGTGGATAGGGTGCACGGGGACAGTGAAGAGCAGCAAGAGCTTTCAGGGCTGGCACCTTCCTTGTGGGACAAGGAGCCGGACGTTTGCCTTTTCGGAAAGAGGCTCTGCTGAGAACGAACACCGTGAGGTGTACCGTTCCTGGGCAAGCACAGATCCCCAGTGCTGTTGTGCCTGTGGATAGGCTGCACGGGGACAGTGAAGAGCAGCAAGAGCTTTCAGGGCTGGCACCTTCCTTGTGGGACAAGGAGCCGGACGTTTGCCTTTTCCGTAAGAGGATCTGCTGAGAACGAACATCGTGAGGTGTACCGTTCCTGTCTAAGTACAGATTCCCAAAGCTGTTGTGCCTGTAGATAGGGTGCACGGGGACAGTGAAGAGCAGCAAGAGCTTTCAGGGCTGGCACCTTCCTTGTGGGACAAGGAGCCGGACGATTGCCTTTTCCGTAAGAGGCTCTGCTGAGAACGAACACCGTGAGGTGTACCGTTCCTGCGCAAGCACAGATCCCCAGTGCTGTTGTGCCTGTGCATAGGCTGCACGGGGACAGTGAAGACCAGCAAGAGCTTTCAGGGCTGGCACCTTCCTTGTGGGACAAGGAGCCGGACGTTTGCCTTTTTGGAAAGAGGCTCTGCTGAGAACGAACACTGTGAGGTGTACCGTTCCTGTCTAAGTACAGATTCCCAAAGCTGTTGTGCCTGTGGATAGGGTGCACGGGGACAGGGAAGAGCAGCAAGAGCTTTCAGGGCTGGCACCTTCCTTGTGGGACAAGGAGCCGGACGTTTGCCTATTCGGAAAGAGGCTCTGCTGAGAACGAACACCGTGAGGTGTACCGTTCCTGGGCAAGCACAGATCCCCAGTGCTGTTGTGCCTGTGCATAGGCTGCACGGGGACAGTGAAGAGCAGCAAGAGCTTTCTGGGCTGGCACCTTCCTTGTGGGACAAGGAGCCGGACGTTTGCCTTTTCGGTAAGAGGCTCTGCTGAGAACGAACACCGTGAGGTGTACCGTTCCTGTCTAAGTACAGATTCCCAAAGCTGTTGTGCCTGTGGATAGGGTGCACGGGGACAGTGAAGAGCAGCAAGAGCTTTCAGGGCTGTCACCTTCCTTGTGGGACAAGGAGCCGGACGTTTGCCTTTTCGGAAAGAGGCTCTGCTGAGAACGAACACCGTGAGGTGTACCGTTCCTGGGCAAGCACAGATCCCCAGTGCTGTTGTGCCTGTGGATAGGGTGCACGGGGACAGTGAAGAGCAGCAAGAGCTTTCTGGGCTGGCACCTTCCTTGTGGGACAAGGAGCCGGACGTTTGCCTTTTCCGTAAGAGGCTCTGCTGAGAACGAACACCGTGAGGTGTACCGTTCCTGCGCAAGCACAGATCCCCAGTGCTGTTGTGCCTGTGCATAGGCTGCACGGGGACAGTGAAGAGCAGCAAGAGCTTTCTGGGCTGGCACCTTCCTTGTGGGACAAGGAGCCGGACGTTTGCCTTTTCGGTAAGAGGCTCTGCTGAGAACGAACACCGTGAGGTGTACCGTTCCTGTCTAAGTACAGGTTCCCAAAGCTGTTGTGCCTGTGGATAGGGTGCACGGGGACAGTGAAGAGCAGCAAGAGCTTTCAGGGCTGGCACCTTCCTTGTGGGACAAGGAGCCGGACGTTTGCCTTTTCGGAAAGAGGCTCTGCTGAGAACGAACACCGTGAGGTGTACCGTTCCTGGGCAAGCACAGATCCCCAGTGCTGTTGTGCCTGTGGATAGGCTGCACGGGGACAGTGAAGAGCAGCAAGAGCTTTCAGGGCTGGCACCTTCCTTGTGGGACAAGGAGCCGGACGTTTGCCTTTTCCGTAAGAGGATCTGCTGAGAACGAACATCGTGAGGTGTACCGTTCCTGTCTAAGTACAGATTCCCAAAGCTGTTGTGCCTGTAGATAGGGTGCACGGGGACAGTGAAGAGCAGCAAGAGCTTTCAGGGCTGGCACCTTCCTTGTGGGACAAGGAGCCGGACGTTTGCCTTTTCGGAAAGAGGCTCTGCTGAGAACGAACACCGTGAGGTGTACCGTTCCTGGGCAAGCACAGATCCCCAGTGCTGTTGTGCCTGTGGATAGGGTGCACGGGGACAGTGAAGAGCAGCAAGAGCTTTCAGGGCTGGCACCTTCCTTGTGGGACAAGGAGCCGGACGTTTGCCTTTTTGGAAAGAGGCTCTGCTGAGAACGAACACTGTGAGGTGTACCGTTCCTGTCTAAGTAGAGATTCCCAAAGCTGTTGTGCCTGTGGATAGGGTGCACGGGGACAGGGAAGAGCAGCAAGAGCTTTCAGGGCTGGCACCTTCCTTGTGGGACAAGGAGCCGGACGTTTGCCTTTTCGGAAAGAGGCTCTGCTGAGAACGCACACCGTGAGGTGTACTGTTCCTGGGTAAGCACAGATCCCCAGTGCTGTTGTGCCTGTGCATAGGCTGCACGGGGACAGTGAAGAGCAGCAAGAGCTTTCAGGGCTGGCACCTTCCTTGTGGGACAAGGAGCCGGACGTTTGCCTTTTCGGAAGGAGCGTCTGCCGAGTACAAGCGCCGTGAGATGTGCAGCCTGTGGGCAAGCACAGATCCCCAGTGCTGTTGTGCCTGTGGATAGGGTGCACGGGGACAGTGAAGAGCAGCAAGAGCTTTCAGGGCTGGCACCTTCCTTGTGGGACAAGGAGCCGGACGTTTGCCTTTTCGGTAAGAGGCTCTGCTGAGAACGAACACCGTGAGGTGTACCGTTCCTGTCTAAGTACAGATTCCCAAAGCTGTTGTGCCTGTGGATAGGGTGCACGGGGACAGTGAAGAGCAGCAAGAGCTTTCAGGGCTGGCACCTTCCTTGTGGGACAAGGAGCCGGACGTTTGCCTATTCGGAAAGAGGCTCTGCTGAGAACGAACACCGTGAGGTGTACCGTTCCTGGGCAAGCACAGATCCCCAGTGCTGTTGTGCCTGTGGATAGGGTGCACGGGGACAGTGAAGAGCAGCAAGAGCTTTCAGGGCTGGCACCTTCCTTGTGGGACAAGGAGCCGGACGTTTGCCTTTTCGGAAAGAGGCTCTGCTGAGAACGAACACCGTGAGGTGTACCGTTCCTGGGCAAGCACAGATCCCCATTGCTGTTGTGCCTGTGCATAGGCTGCACGGGGACAGTGAAGAGCAGCAAGGGCTTTCTGGGCTGGCACCTTCCTTGTGGGACAAGGAGCCGGACGTTTGCCTTTTCCGTAAGAGGCTCTGCTGAGAACGAACACCGTGAGGTGTACCGTTCCTGGGCAAGCACAGATCCCCAGTACTGTTGTGCCTGTGGATAGGGTGCACGGGGACAGTGAAGAGCAGCAAGAGCTTTCAGGGCTGGCACCTTCCTTGTGGGACAAGGAGCCGGACGTTTGCCTTTTCCGTAAGAGGCTCTGCTGAGAACGAACACCGTGAGGTGTACCGTTCCTGCGCAAGCACAGATCCCCAGTGCTGTTGTGCCTGTGGATAGGGTGCACGGGGACAGTGAAGAGCAGCAAGAGCTTTCAGGGCTGGCACCTTCCTTGTGGGACAAGGAGCCGGAAGTTTGCCTTTTCGGAAGGAGCGTCTGCAGAGTACAAGTGCCGAGAGTTGTGCAGCCTGTGGGCAAGCACAGATCCCCAGTGCTGTTGTGCCTGTGCATACGCTGCACGGGGACAGTGAAGAGCAGCAAGAGCTTTCAGGGCTGGCACCTTCCTTGTGGGACAAGGAGCCAGACGTTTGCCTTTTCGGAAAGAGGCTCTGCTGAGAACGAACACCGTGAGGTGTACCGTTCCTGGGCAAGCACAGATCCCCAGTGCTGTTGTGCCTGTGCATAGGGTGCACGGGGACAGTGAAGAGCAGCAAGAGCTTTCAGGGCTGGCACCTTCCTTGTGGGACAAGGAGCCGGACGTTTGCCTTTTCGGAAGGAGCGTCTGCCGAGTACAAGCGCCGTGAGATGTGCAGCCTGTGGGCAAGCACAGATCCCCAGTGCTGTTGTGCCTGTGGATAGGGTGCACGGGGACAGTGAAGAGCAGCAAGAGCTTTCAGGGCTGGCACCTTCCTTGTGGGACAAGGAGCCGGACGTTTGCCTTTTCGGTAAGAGGCTCTGCTGAGAACGAACACCGTGAGGTGTACCGTTCCTGTCTAAGTACAGATTCCCAAAGCTGTTGTGCCTGTGGATAGGGTGCACGGGGACAGTGAAGAGCAGCAAGAGCTTTCAGGGCTGGCACCTTCCTTGTGGGACAAGGAGCCGGACGTTTGCCTATTCGGAAAGAGGCTCTGCTGAGAACGAACACCGTGAGGTGTACCGTTCCTGGGCAAGCACAGATCCCCAGTGCTGTTGTGCCTGTGGATAGGGTGCACGGGGACAGTGAAGAGCAGCAAGAGCTTTCAGGGCTGGCACCTTCCTTGTGGGACAAGGAGCCGGACGTTTGCCTTTTCGGAAAGAGGCTCTGCTGAGAACGAACACCGTGAGGTGTACCGTTCCTGGGCAAGCACAGATCCCCAGTGCTGTTGTGCCTGTGCATAGGCTGCACGGGGACAGTGAAGAGCAGCAAGGGCTTTCTGGGCTGGCACCTTCCTTGTGGGACAAGGAGCCGGACGTTTGCCTTTTCCGTAAGAGGCTCTGCTGAGAACGAACACCGTGAGGTGTACCGTTCCTGGGCAAGCACAGATCCCCAGTACTGTTGTGCCTGTGGATAGGGTGCACGGGGACAGTGAAGAGCAGCAAGAGCTTTCAGGGCTGGCACCTTCCTTGTGGGACAAGGAGCCGGACGTTTGCCTTTTCCGTAAGAGGCTCTGCTGAGAACGAACACCGTGAGGTGTACCGTTCCTGCGCAAGCACAGATCCCCAGTGCTGTTGTGCCTGTGGATAGGGTGCACGGGGACAGTGAAGAGCAGCAAGAGCTTTCAGGGCTGGCACCTTCCTTGTGGGACAAGGAGCCGGAAGTTTGCCTTTTCGGAAGGAGCGTCTGCAGAGTACAAGTGCCGAGAGTTGTGCAGCCTGTGGGCAAGCACAGATCCCCAGTGCTGTTGTGCCTGTGCATACGCTGCACGGGGACAGTGAAGAGCAGCAAGAGCTTTCAGGGCTGGCACCTTCCTTGTGGGACAAGGAGCCAGACGTTTGCCTTTTCGGAAAATTGCAATGCCGAGAACAGTCACCGTGAGGTGTACCGTTCCTCGGCAAGAACAGATCCCCAGTGCTGTTGTGCCTGTGCATAGGCTGCACGGGGACAGTGAAGAGCAGCAAGAGCTTTCAGGGCTGGCACCTTCCTTGTGGGACAAGGAGCCGGACGTTTGCCTTTTCAGATGGAGCGTCTGCCGAGTACAAGCGCCGTGAGATGTGCAGCCTGTGGGCAAGCACAGATCCCCAGTGCTGTTGTGCCTGTGCATAGGCTGCACGGGGACAGTGAAGAGCAACAAGGGCTTTCTGGGCTGGCACCTTCCTTGTGGGACAAGGAGCCGGACGTTTGCCTTTTCGGAAAGAGGCTCTGCTGAGAACGAACACCGTGAGGTGTACCGTTCCTGTCTAAGTACAGATTCCCAAAGCTGTTGTGCCTGTGGATAGGGTGCACGGGGACAGGGAAGAGCAGCAAGAGCTTTCAGGGCTGGCACCTTCCTTGTGGGACAAGGAGCCGGACGTTTGCCTTTTCGGAAAGAGGCTCTGCTGAGAACGAACACCGTGAGGTGTACTGTTCCTGGGTAAGCACAGATCCCCAGTGCTGTTGTGCCTGTGCATAGGCTGCACGGGGACAGTGAAGAGCAGCAAGAGCTTTCAGGGCTGGCACCTTCCTTGTGGGACAAGGAGCCGGACGTTTGCCTTTTTGGAAGGAGCGTCTGCCGAGTACAAGCGCCGTGAGATGTGCAGCCTGTGGGCAAGCACAGATCCCCAGTGCTGTTGTGCCTGTGCATAGGCTGCACGGGGACAGTGAAGAGCAGCAAGAGCTTTCAGGGCTGGCACCTTCCTTGTGGGACAAGGAGCCGGACGTTTGCCTTTTCGGTAAGAGGCTCTGCTGAGAACGAACACCGTGAGGTGTACCGTTCCTGCGCAAGCACAGATCCCCAGTGCTGTTGTGCCTGTGCATAGGCTGCACGGGGACAGTGAAGAGCAGCAAGAGCTTTCTGGGCTGGCACCTTCCTTGTGGGACAAGGAGCCGGACGTTTGCCTTTTCGGTAAGAGGCTCTGCTGAGAACGAACACCGTGAGGTGTACCGTTCCTGTCTAAGTACAGATTCCCAAAGCTGTTGTGCCTGTGGATAGGGTGCACGGGGACAGTGAAGAGCAGCAAGAGCTTTCAGGGCTGGCACCTTCCTTGTGGGACAAGGAGCCGGACGTTTGCCTTTTCGGAAAGAGGCTCTGCTGAGAACGAACACCGTGAGGTGTACCGTTCCTGGGCAAGCACAGATCCCCAGTGCTGTTGTGCCTGTGGATAGGCTGCACGGGGACAGTGAAGAGCAGCAAGAGCTTTCAGGGCTGGCACCTTCCTTGTGGGACAAGGAGCCGGACGTTTGCCTTTTCCGTAAGAGGATCTGCTGAGAACGAACATCGTGAGGTGTACCGTTCCTGTCTAAGTACAGATTCCCAAAGCTGTTGTGCCTGTAGATAGGGTGCACGGGGACAGTGAAGAGCAGCAAGAGCTTTCAGGGCTGGCACCTTCCTTGTGGGACAAGGAGCCGGACGTTTGCCTTTTTGGAAAGAGGCTCTGCTGAGAACGAACACCGTGAGGTGTACCGTTCCTGGGCAAGCACAGATCCCCAGTGCTGTTGTGCCTGTGGATAGGGTGCACGGGGACAGTGAAGAGCAGCAAGAGCTTTCAGGGCTGGCACCTTCCTTGTGGGACAAGGAGCCGGACGTTTGCCTTTTTGGAAAGAGGCTCTGCTGAGAACGAACACTGTGAGGTGTACCGTTCCTGTCTAAGTAGAGATTCCCAAAGCTGTTGTGCCTGTGGATAGGGTGCACGGGGACAGGGAAGAGCAGCAAGAGCTTTCAGGGCTGGCACCTTCCTTGTGGGACAAGGAGCCGGACGTTTGCCTTTTCGGAAAGAGGCTCTGCTGAGAACGCACACCGTGAGGTGTACTGTTCCTGGGTAAGCACAGATCCCCAGTGCTGTTGTGCCTGTGCATAGGCTGCACGGGGACAGTGAAGAGCAGCAAGAGCTTTCAGGGCTGGCACCTTCCTTGTGGGACAAGGAGCCGGACGTTTGCCTTTTCGGAAGGAGCGTCTGCCGAGTACAAGCGCCGTGAGATGTGCAGCCTGTGGGCAAGCACAGATCCCCAGTGCTGTTGTGCCTGTGCATAGGCTGCACGGGGACAGTGAAGAGCAGCAAGAGCTTTCAGGGCTGGCACCTTCCTTGTGGGACAAGGAGCCGGACGTTTGCCTTTTCGGTAAGAGGCTCTGCTGAGAACGAACACCGTGAGGTGTACCGTTCCTGTCTAAGTACAGATTCCCAAAGCTGTTGTGCCTGTGGATAGGGTGCACGGGGACAGTGAAGAGCAGCAAGAGCTTTCAGGGCTGGCACCTTCCTTGTGGGACAAGGAGCCGGACGTTTGCCTATTCGGAAAGAGGCTCTGCTGAGAACGAACACCGTGAGGTGTACCGTTCCTGGGCAAGCACAGATCCCCAGTGCTGTTGTGCCTGTGGATAGGGTGCACGGGGACAGTGAAGAGCAGCAAGAGCTTTCAGGGCTGGCACCTTCCTTGTGGGACAAGGAGCCGGACGTTTGCCTTTTCGGAAAGAGGCTCTGCTGAGAACGAACACCGTGAGGTGTACCGTTCCTGGGCAAGCACAGATCCCCAGTGCTGTTGTGCCTGTGCATAGGCTGCACGGGGACAGTGAAGAGCAGCAAGGGCTTTCTGGGCTGGCACCTTCCTTGTGGGACAAGGAGCCGGACGTTTGCCTTTTCCGTAAGAGGCTCTGCTGAGAACGAACACCGTGAGGTGTACCGTTCCTGGGCAAGCACAGATCCCCAGTACTGTTGTGCCTGTGGATAGGGTGCACGGGGACAGTGAAGAGCAGCAAGAGCTTTCAGGGCTGGCACCTTCCTTGTGGGACAAGGAGCCGGACGTTTGCCTTTTCCGTAAGAGGCTCTGCTGAGAACGAACACCGTGAGGTGTACCGTTCCTGCGCAAGCACAGATCCCCAGTGCTGTTGTGCCTGTGGATAGGGTGCACGGGGACAGTGAAGAGCAGCAAGAGCTTTCAGGGCTGGCACCTTCCTTGTGGGACAAGGAGCCGGAAGTTTGCCTTTTCGGAAGGAGCGTCTGCAGAGTACAAGTGCCGAGAGTTGTGCAGCCTGTGGGCAAGCACAGATCCCCAGTGCTGTTGTGCCTGTGCATACGCTGCACGGGGACAGTGAAGAGCAGCAAGAGCTTTCAGGGCTGGCACCTTCCTTGTGGGACAAGGAGCCAGACGTTTGCCTTTTCGGAAAATTGCAATGCCGAGAACAGTCACCGTGAGGTGTACCGTTCCTCGGCAAGAACAGATCCCCAGTGCTGTTGTGCCTGTGCATAGGCTGCACGGGGACAGTGAAGAGCAGCAAGAGCTTTCAGGGCTGGCACCTTCCTTGTGGGACAAGGAGCCAGACGTTTGCCTTTTCGGAAAGAGGCTCTGCTGAGAACGAACACCGTGAGGTGTACCGTTCCTGGGCAAGCACAGATCCCCAGTGCTGTTGTGCCTGTGGATAGGGTGCACGGGGACAGTGAAGAGCAGCAAGAGCTTTCACGGCTGGCACCTTCCTTGTGGGACAAGGAGCCGGACGTTTGCCTTTTCAGATGGAGCGTCTGCCGAGTACAAGCGCCGTGAGATGTGCAGCCTGTGGGCAAGCACAGATCCCCAGTGCTGTTGTGCCTGTGCATAGGCTGCACGGGGACAGTGAAGAGCAACAAGGGCTTTCTGGGCTGGCACCTTCCTTGTGGGACAAGGAGCCGGACGTTTGCCTTTTCGGAAAGAGGCTCTGCTGAGAACGAACACCGTGAGGTGTACCGTTCCTGTCTAAGTACAGATTCCCAAAGCTGTTGTGCCTGTGGATAGGGTGCACAGGGACAGTGAAGAGCAGCAAGAGCTTTCAGGGCTGGCACCTTCCTTGTGGGACAAGGAGCCGGACGTTTGCCTTTTCGGAAAGAGGCTCTGCTGAGAACGAACACCGTGAGGTGTACCGTTCCTGGGCAAGCACAGATCCCCAGTGCTGTTGTGCCTGTGCATAGGCTGCACGGGGACAGTGAAGAGCAGCAAGAGCTTTCAGGGCTGGCACCTTCCTTGTGGGACAAGGAGCCGGACGTTTGCCTTTTTGGAAAGAGGCTCTGCTGAGAACGAACACCGTGAGGTGTACCGTTCCTGTCTAAGTAGAGATTCCCAAAGCTGTTGTGCCTGTGGATAGGGTGCACGGGGACAGGGAAGAGCAGCAAGAGCTTTCAGGGCTGGCACCTTCCTTGTGGGACAAGGAGCCGGACGTTTGCCTTTTCGGTAAGAGGCTCTGCTGAGAACGAACACCGTGAGGTGTACTGTTCCTGGGTAAGCACAGATCCCCAGTGCTGTTGTGCCTGTGCATAGGCTGCACGGGGACAGTGAAGAGCAGCAAGAGCTTTCAGGGCTGGCACCTTCCTTGTGGGACAAGGAGCCGGACGTTTGCCTTTTCGGAAGGAGCGTCTGCCGAGTACAAGCGCCGTGAGATGTGCAGCCTGTGGGCAAGCACAGATCCCCAGTGCTGTTGTGCCTGTGCATAGGCTGCACGGGGACAGTGAAGAGCAGCAAGAGCTTTCAGGGCTGGCACCTTCCTTGTGGGACAAGGAGCCGGACGTTTGCCTTTTCGGTAAGAGGCTCTGCTGAGAACGAACACCGTGAGGTGTACCGTTCCTGGGCAAGCACAGATCCCCAGTGCTGTTGTGCCTGTGCATAGGCTGCACGGGGACAGTGAAGAGCAGCAAGAGCTTTCAGGGCTGGCACCTTCCTTGTGGGACAAGGAGCCGGACGTTTGCCTTTTCGGAAAGAGGCTCTGCTGAGAACGAACACCGTGAGGTGTACCGTTCCTGGGGAAGCACAGATCCCCAGTGCTGTTGTGCCTGTGCATAGGCTGCACGGGGACAGTGAAGAGCAGCAAGAGATTTCAGGGCTGGCACCTTCCTTGTGGGACAAGGAGCCGGACGTTTGCCTTTTCGGTAAGAGGCTCTGCTGAGAACGAACACCGTGAGGTGTACTGTTCCTGGGCAAGCACAGATCCCCAGTGCTGTTGTGCCTGTGGATAGGCTGCACGGGGACAGTGAAGAGCAGCAAGAGCTTTCAGGGCTGGCACCTTCCTTGCGGGACAAGGAGCCGGACGTTTGCCTTTTCGGAAGGAGCGTCTGCCGAGTACAAGCGCCGTGAGATGTGCAGCCTGTGGGCAAGCACAGATCCCCAGTGCTGTTGTGCCTGTGCATAGGCTGCACGGGGACAGTGAAGAGCAGCAAGGGCTTTCTGTGCTGGCACCTTCCTTGTGGGACAAGGAGCCAGACGTTTGCCTTTTCGGAAAATTGCAATGCCGAGAACAGTCACCGTGAGGTGTACCGTTCCTCGGCAAGAACAGATCCCCAGTGCTGTTGTGCCTGTGCATAGGCTGCACGGGGACAGTGAAGAGCAGCCAGAGCTTTCAGGGCTGGCACCTTCCTTGTGGGACAAGGAGCCGGACGTTTGCCTTTTCTGTAAGAGGCTCTGCTGAGAACGAACACCGTGAGGTGTACCGTTCCTGGGCAAGCACAGATCCCCAGTGCTGTTGTGCCTGTGCATAGGCTGCACGGGGACAGTGAAGAGCAGCAAGAGCTTTCAGGGCTGGCACCTTCCTTGTGGGACAAGGAGCCGGACGTTTGCCTTTTCGGAAGTATATTCTTCCGAGTACAAGCGCCGTGAGATGTGCAGCCTGTGGGCAACCACAGATCCCCAGTGCTGTTGTGCCTGTGCATAGGCTGCACGGGGACAGTGAAGAGCAGCAAGGGCTTTCTGGGCTGGCACCTTCCTTGTGGGACAAGGAGCCGGACGTTTGCCTTTTCGGTAAGAGGCTCTGCTGAGAACGAACACCGTGAGGTGTACCGTTCCTGTCTAAGTACAGATTCCCAAAGCTGTTGTGCCTGTGGATAGGGTGCACGGGGACAGTGAAGAGCAGCAAGAGCTTTCAGGGCTGGCACCTTCCTTGTGGGACAAGGAGCCGGACGTTTGCCTTTTCAGAAGGAGCGTCTGCCGAGTACAAGCGCCGTGAGATGTGCAGCCTGTGGGCAAGCACAGATCCCCAGTGCTGTTGTGCCTGTGCATAGGCTGCACGGGGACAGTGAAGAGCAGCAAGGGCTTTCAGGGCTGGCACCTTCCTTGTGGGACAAGGAGCCGGACGTTTGCCTTTTCGGAAAGAGGCTCTGCTGAGAACAAACACCGTGAGGAGTACCGTTCCTGGGCAAGCACAGATCCCCAGTGCTGTTGTGCCTGTGCATAGGCTGCACGGGGACAGTGAAGAGCAGCCAGAGCTTTCAGGGCTGGCACCTTCCTTGTGGGACAAGGAGCCGGACGTTTGCCTTTTCTGTAAGAGGCTCTGCTGAGAACGAACACCGTGAGGTGTACCGTTCCTGGGCAAGCACAGATCCCCAGTGCTGTTGTGCCTGTGGATAGGGTGCACGGGGACAGTGAAGAGCAGCAAGAGCTTTCAGGGCTGGCACCTTCCTTGTGGGACAAGGAGCCGGACGTTTGCCTTTTCGGAAAGAGGCTCTGCTGAGAACGAACACCGTGAGGTGTACCGTTCCTGGGCAAGCACAGATCCCCATTGCTGTTGTGCCTGTGCATAGGCTGCACGGGGACAGTGAAGAGCAGCAAGAGCTTTCAGGGCTGGCACCTTCCTTGTGGGACAAGGAGCCGGACGTTTGCCTTTTCCGTAAGAGGATCTGCTGAGAACGAACACCGTGAGGTGTACCGTTCCTGTCTAAGTACAGATTCCCAAAGCTGTTGTGCCTGTAGATAGGGTGCACGGGGACAGTGAAGAGCAGCAAGAGCTTTCAGGGCTGGCACCTTCCTTGTGGGACAAGGAGCCGGACGTTTGCCTTTTCGGAAAGAGGCTCTGCTGAGAACGAACACCGTGAGGTGTACCGTTTCTGGGCAAGCACACATCCCCAGTGCTGTTGTGCCTGTGGATAGGCTGCACGGGGACAGTGAAGAGCAGCAAGAGCTTTCAGGGCTGGCACCTTCCTTGTGGGACAAGGAGCCGGACGTTTGCCTTTTTGGAAAGAGGCTCTGCTGAGAACGAACACTGTGAGGTTTACCGTTCCTGTCTAAGTAGAGATTCCCAAAGCTGTTGTGCCTGTGGATAGGGTGCACGGGGACAGGGAAGAGCAGCAAGAGCTTTCAGGGCTGGCACCTTCCTTGTGGGACAAGGAGCCGGACGTTTGCCTTTTCCGTAAGAGGCTCTGCTGAGAACGAACACCGTGAGGTGTACTGTTCCTGGGTAAGCACAGATCCCCAGTGCTGTTGTGCCTGTGCATAGGCTGCACGGGGACAGTGAAGAGCAGCAAGAGCTTTCAGGGCTGGCACCTTCCTTGTGGGACAAGGAGCCGGACGTTTGCCTTTTCGGAAGGAGCGTCTGCCGAGTACAAGCGCCGTGAGATGTGCAGCCTGTGGGCAAGCACAGATCCCCAGTGCTGTTGTGCCTGTGCATAGGCTGCACGGGGACAGTGAAGAGCAGCAAGAGCTTTCAGGGCTGGCACCTTCCTTGTGGGACAAGGAGCCGGACGTTTGCCTTTTCGGTAAGAGGCTCTGCTGAGAACGAACACTGTGAGGTGTACCGTTCCTGTCTAAGTAGAGATTCCCAAAGCTGTTGTGCCTGTGGATAGGGTGCACGGGGACAGGGAAGAGCAGCAAGAGCTTTCAGGGCTGGCACCTTCCTTGTGGGACAAGGAGCCGGACGTTTGCCTTTTCGGAAAGAGGCTCTGCTGAGAACGCACACCGTGAGGTGTACTGTTCCTGGGTAAGCACAGATCCCCAGTGCTGTTGTGCCTGTGCATAGGCTGCACGGGGACAGTGAAGAGCAGCAAGGGCTTTCTGGGCTGGCACCTTCCTTGTGGGACAAGGAGCCGGACGTTTGCCTTTTCCGTAAGAGGCTCTGCTGAGAACGAACACCGTGAGGTGTACCGTTCCTGGGCAAGCACAGATCCCCAGTGCTGTTGTGCCTGTGGATAGGGTGCACGGGGACAGTGAAGAGCAGCAAGAGCTTTCAGGGCTGGCACCTTCCTTGTGGGACAAGGAGCCGGACGTTTGCCTTTTCGGAAAGAGGCTCTGCTGAGAACGAACACCGTGAGGTGTACCGTTCCTGGGCAAGCACAGATCCCCAGTGCTGTTGTGCCTGTGGATAGGGTGCACGGGGACAGTGAAGAGCAGCAAGAGCTTTCAGGGCTGGCACCTTCCTTGTGGGACAAGGAGCCGGACGTTTGCCTTTTCCGTAAGAGGCTCTGCTGAGAACGAACACCGTGAGGTGTACCGTTCCTGCGCAAGCACAGATCCCCAGTGCTGTTGTGCCTGTGGATAGGGTGCACGGGGACAGTGAAGAGCAGCAAGAGCTTTCAGGGCTGGCACCTTCCTTGTGGGACAAGGAGCCGGACGTTTGCCTTTTCGGTAAGAGGCTCTGCTGAGAACGAACACCGTGAGGTGTACCGTTCCTGTCTAAGTACAGATTCCCAAAGCTGTTGTGCCTGTGGATAGGGTGCACGGGGACAGTGAAGAGCAGCAAGAGCTTTCAGGGCTGGCACCTTCCTTGTGGGACAAGGAGCCGGACGTTTGCCTTTTCGGAAAGAGGCTCTGCTGAGAACGAACACCGTGAGGTGTACCGTTCCTGGGCAAGCACAGATCCCCAGTGCTGTTGTGCCTGTGGATAGGCTGCACGGGGACAGTGAAGAGCAGCAAGAGCTTTCAGGGCTGGCACCTTCCTTGTGGGACAAGGAGCCGGACGTTTGCCTTTTCCGTAAGAGGATCTGCTGAGAACGAACATCGTGAGGTGTACCGTTCCTGTCTAAGTACAGATTCCCAAAGCTGTTGTGCCTGTAGATAGGGTGCACGGGGACAGTGAAGAGCAGCAAGAGCTTTCAGGGCTGGCACCTTCCTTGTGGGACAAGGAGCCGGACGATTGCCTTTTCCGTAAGAGGCTCTGCTGAGAACGAACACCGTGAGGTGTACCGTTCCTGCGCAAGCACAGATCCCCAGTGCTGTTGTGCCTGTGCATAGGCTGCACGGGGACAGTGAAGAGCAGCAAGAGCTTTCAGGGCTGGCACCTTCCTTGTGGGACAAGGAGCCGGACGTTTGCCTTTTTGGAAAGAGGCTCTGCTGAGAACGAACACTGTGAGGTGTACCGTTCCTGTCTAAGTACAGATTCCCAAAGCTGTTGTGCCTGTGGATAGGGTGCACAGGGACAGGGAAGAGCAGCAAGAGCTTTCAGGGCTGGCACCTTCCTTGTGGGACAAGGAGCCGGACGTTTGCCTTTTCGGAAAGAGGCTCTGCTGAGAACGAACACCGTGAGGTGTACCGTTCCTGGGCAAGCACAGATCCCCAGTGCTGTTGTGCCTGTGCATAGGCTGCACGGGGACAGTGAAGAGCAGCAAGAGCTTTCTGGGCTGGCACTTTCCTTGTGGGACAAGGAGCCGGACGTTTGCCTTTTCGGTAAGAGGCTCTGCTGAGAACGAACACCGTGAGGTGTACCGTTCCTGTCTAAGTACAGATTCCCAAAGCTGTTGTGCCTGTGGATAGGGTGCACGGGGACAGTGAAGAGCAGCAAGAGCTTTCAGGGCTGGCACCTTCCTTGTGGGACAAGGAGCCGGACGTTTGCCTTTTCCGTAAGAGGATCTGCTGAGAACGAACACCGTGAGGTGTACCGTTCCTGTCTAAGTACAGATTCCCAAAGCTGTTGTGCCTGTAGATAGGCTGCACGGGGACAGTGAAGAGCAGCAAGAGCTTTCAGGGCTGGCACCTTCCTTGTGGGACAAGGAGCCGGACGTTTGCCTTTTCGGAAAGAGGCTCTGCTGAGAACGAACACCGTGAGGTGTACCGTTTCTGGGCAAGCACAGATCCCCAGTGCTGTTGTGCCTGTGGATAGGGTGCACGGGGACAGTGAAGAGCAGCAAGAGCTTTCAGGGCTGGCACCTTCCTTGTGGGACAAGGAGCCGGACGTTTGCCTTTTTGGAAAGAGGCTCTGCTGAGAACGAACACTGTGAGGTTTACCGTTCCTGTCTAAGTAGAGATTCCCAAAGCTGTTGTGCCTGTGGATAGGGTGCACGGGGACAGGGAAGAGCAGCAAGAGCTTTCAGGGCTGGCACCTTCCTTGTGGGACAAGGAGCCGGACGTTTGCCTTTTCCGTAAGAGGCTCTGCTGAGAACGAACACCGTGAGGTGTACTGTTCCTGGGTAAGCACAGATCCCCAGTGCTGTTGTGCCTGTGCATAGGCTGCACGGGGACAGTGAAGAGCAGCAAGAGCTTTCAGGGCTGGCACCTTCCTTGTGGGACAAGGAGCCGGACGTTTGCCTTTTCGGAAGGAGCGTCTGCCGAGTACAAGCGCCGTGAGATGTGCAGCCTGTTGGCAAGCACAGATCCCCAGTGCTGTTGTGCCTGTGCATAGGCTGCACGGGGACAGTGAAGAGCAGCAAGAGCTTTCAGGGCTGGCACCTTCCTTGTGGGACAAGGAGCCGGACGTTTGCCTTTTTGGAAAGAGGCTCTGCTGAGAACGAACACTGTGAGGTGTACCGTTCCTGTCTAAGTAGAGATTCCCAAAGCTGTTGTGCCTGTGGATAGGGTGCACGGGGACAGGGAAGAGCAGCAAGAGCTTTCAGGGCTGGCACCTTCCTTGTGGGACAAGGAGCCGGACGTTTGCCTTTTCGGAAAGAGGCTCTGCTGAGAACGCACACCGTGAGGTGTACTGTTCCTGGGTAAGCACAGATCCCCAGTGCTGTTGTGCCTGTGCATAGGCTGCACGGGGACAGTGAAGAGCAGCAAGGGCTTTCTGGGCTGGCACCTTCCTTGTGGGACAAGGAGCCGGACGTTTGCCTTTTCCGTAAGAGGCTCTGCTGAGAACGAACACCGTGAGGTGTACCGTTCCTGGGCAAGCACAGATCCCCAGTGCTGTTGTGCCTGTGGATAGGGTGCACGGGGACAGTGAAGAGCAGCAAGAGCTTTCAGGGCTGGCACCTTCCTTGTGGGACAAGGCGCCGGACGTTTGCCTTTTCGGAAAGAGGCTCTGCTGAGAACGAACACCGTGAGGTGTACCGTTCCTGGGCAAGCACAGATCCCCAGTGCTGTTGTGCCTGTGGATAGGGTGCACGGGGACAGTGAAGAGCAGCAAGAGCTTTCAGGGCTGGCACCTTCCTTGTGGGACAAGGAGCCGGACGTTTGCCTTTTCCGTAAGAGGCTCTGCTGAGAACGAACACCGTGAGGTGTACCGTTCCTGCGCAAGCACAGATCCCCAGTGCTGTTGTGCCTGTGCATAGGCTGCACGGGGACAGTGAAGAGCAGCAAGAGCTTTCAGGGCTGGCACCTTCCTTGTGGGACAAGGAGCCGGACGTTTGCCTTTTCGGTAAGAGGCTCTGCTGAGAACGAACACCGTGAGGTGTACCGTTCCTGTCTAAGTACAGATTCCCAAAGCTGTTGTGCCTGTGGATAGGGTGCACGGGGACAGTGAAGAGCAGCAAGAGCTTTCAGGGCTGGCACCTTCCTTGTGGGACAAGGAGCCGGACGTTTGCCTTTTCGGAAAGAGGCTCTGCTGAGAACGAACACCGTGAGGTGTACCGTTCCTGGGCAAGCACAGATCCCCAGTGCTGTTGTGCCTGTGCATAGGCTGCACGGGGACAGTGAAGAGCAGCAAGAGCTTTCTGGGCTGGCACCTTCCTTGTGGGACAAGGAGCCGGACGTTTGCCTTTTCGGTAAGAGGCTCTGCTGAGAACGAACACCGTGAGGTGTACCGTTCCTGTCTAAGTACAGATTCCCAAAGCTGTTGTGCCTGTGGATAGGGTGCACGGGGACAGTGAAGAGCAGCAAGAGCTTTCAGGGCTGGCACCTTCCTTGTGGGACAAGGAGCCGGACGTTTGCCTTTTCGGAAAGAGGCTCTGCTGAGAACGAACACCGTGAGGTGTACCGTTCCTGGGCAAGCACAGATCCCCAGTGCTGTTGTGCCTGTGGATAGGCTGCACGGGGACAGTGAAGAGCAGCAAGAGCTTTCAGGGCTGGCACCTTCCTTGTGGGACAAGGAGCCGGACGTTTGCCTTTTCCGTAAGAGGATCTGCTGAGAACGAACATCGTGAGGTGTACCGTTCCTGTCTAAGTACAGATTCCCAAAGCTGTTGTGCCTGTAGATAGGGTGCACGGGGACAGTGAAGAGCAGCAAGAGCTTTCAGGGCTGGCACCTTCCTTGTGGGACAAGGAGCCGGACGATTGCCTTTTCCGTAAGAGGCTCTGCTGAGAACGAACACCGTGAGGTGTACCGTTCCTGCGCAAGGACAGATCCCCAGTGCTGTTGTGCCTGTGCATAGGCTGCACGGGGACAGTGAAGAGCAGCAAGAGCTTTCAGGGCTGGCACCTTCCTTGTGGGACAAGGAGCCGGACGTTTGCCTTTTTGGAAAGAGGCTCTGCTGAGAACGAACACTGTGAGGTGTACCGTTCCTGTCTAAGTACAGATTCCCAAAGCTGTTGTGCCTGTGGATAGGGTGCACAGGGACAGGGAAGAGCAGCAAGAGCTTTCAGGGCTGGCACCTTCCTTGTGGGACAAGGAGCCGGACGTTTGCCTTTTCGGAAAGAGGCTCTGCTGAGAACGAACACCGTGAGGTGTACCGTTCCTGGGCAAGCACAGATCCCCAGTGCTGTTGTGCCTGTGCATAGGCTGCACGGGGACAGTGAAGAGCAGCAAGAGCTTTCTGGGCTGGCACCTTCCTTGTGGGACAAGGAGCCGGACGTTTGCCTTTTCGGTAAGAGGCTCTGCTGAGAACGAACACCGTGAGGTGTACCGTTCCTGTCTAAGTACAGATTCCCAAAGCTGTTGTGCCTGTGGATAGGGTGCACGGGGACAGTGAAGAGCAGCAAGAGCTTTCAGGGCTGGCACCTTCCTTGTGGGACAAGGAGCCGGACGTTTGCCTTTTCGGTAAGAGGCTCTGCTGAGAACGAACACCGTGAGGTGTACCGTTCCTGTCTAAGTACAGATTCCCAAAGCTGTTGTGCCTGTGGATAGGGTGCACGGGGACAGTGAAGAGCAGCAAGAGCTTTCAGGGCTGGCACCTTCCTTGTGGGACAAGGAGCCGGACGTTTGCCTTTTCGGAAAGAGGCTCTGCTGAGAACGAACACCGTGAGGTGTACCGTTCCTGGGCAAGCACAGATCCCCAGTGCTGTTGTGCCTGTGGATAGGCTGCACGGGGACAGTGAAGAGCAGCAAGAGCTTTCAGGGCTGGCACCTTCCTTGTGGGACAAGGAGCCGGACGTTTGCCTTTTCCGTAAGAGGATCTGCTGAGAACGAACATCGTGAGGTGTACCGTTCCTGTCTAAGTACAGATTCCCAAAGCTGTTGTGCCTGTAGATAGGGTGCACGGGGACAGTGAAGAGCAGCAAGAGCTTTCAGGGCTGGCACCTTCCTTGTGGGACAAGGAGCCGGACGTTTGCCTTTTCGGAAAGAGGCTCTGCTGAGAACGAACACCGTGAGGTGTACCGTTCCTGTCTAAGTAGAGATTCCCAAAGCTGTTGTGCCTGTGGATAGGGTGCACGGGGACAGGGAAGAGCAGCAAGAGCTTTCAGGGCTGGCACCTTCCTTGTGGGAAAAGGAGCCGGACGTTTGCCTTTTCGGAAAGAGGCTCTGCTGAGAACGCACACCGTGAGGTGTACTGTTCCTGGGTAAGCACAGATCCCCAGTGCTGTTGTGCCTGTGAATAGGCTGCACGGGGACAGTGAAGAGCAGCAAGAGCTTTCAGGGCTGGCACCTTCCTTGTGGGACAAGGAGCCGGACGTTTGCCTTTTCGGAAGGAGCGTCTGCCGAGTACAAGCGCCGTGAGATGTGCAGCCTGTGGGCAAGCACAGATCCCCAGTGCTGTTGTGCCTGTGCATAGGCTGCACGGGGACAGTGAAGAGCAGCAAGAGCTTTCAGGGCTGGCACCTTCCTTGTGGGACAAGGAGCCGGACGTTTGCCTTTTCGGTAAGAGGCTCTGCTGAGAACGAACACCGTGAGGTGTACCGTTCCTGGGCAAGCACAGATCCCCAGTGCTGTTGTGCCTGTGCATAGGCTGCACGGGGACAGTGAAGAGCAGCCAGAGCTTTCAGGGCTGGCACCTTCCTTGTGGGACAAGGAGCCGGACGTTTGCCTTTTCGGAAAGAGGCTCTGCTGAGAACGAACACCGTGAGGTGTACCGTTCCTGGGCAAGCACAGATCCCCAGTGCTGTTGTGCCTGTGCATAGGCTGCACGGGGACAGTGAAGAGCAGCAAGAGCTTTCAGGGCTGGCACCTTCCTTGTGGGACAAGGAGCCGGACGTTTGCCTTTTCGGTAAGAGGCTCTGCTGAGAACGAACACCGTGAGGTGTACTGTTCCTGGGCAAGCACAGATCCCCAGTGCTGTTGTGCCTGTGCATAGGCTGCACGGGGACAGTGAAGAGCAGCAAGAGCTTTCAGGGCTGGCACCTTCCTTGCGGGACAAGGAGCCGGACGTTTGCCTTTTCGGAAGGAGCGTCTGCCGAGTACAAGCGCCGTGAGATGTGCAGCCTGTGGGCAAGCACAGATCCCCAGTGCTGTTGTGCCTGTGCATAGGCTGCACGGGGACAGTGAAGAGCAGCAAGGGCTTTCTGTGCTGGCACCTTCCTTGTGGGACAAGGAGCCAGACGTTTGCCTTTTCGGAAAATTGCAATGCCGAGAACAGTCACCGTGAGGTGTACCGTTGCTCGGCAAGAACAGATCCCCAGTGCTGTTGTGCCTGTGCATAGGCTGCACGGGGACAGTGAAGAGCAGCCAGAGCTTTCAGGGCTGGCACCTTCCTTGTGGGACAAGGAGCCGGACGTTTGCCTTTTCTGTAAGAGGCTCTGCTGAGAACGAACACCGTGAGGTGTACCGTTCCTGGGCAAGCACAGACCCCAATGCTGTTGTGCCTGTGCATAGGCTGCACGGGGACAGTGAAGAGCAGCAAGAGCTTTCAGGGCTGGCACCTTCCTTGTGGGACAAGGAGCCGGACGTTTGCCTTTTCGGAAGGATATTCTTCCGAGTACAAGCGCCGTGAGATGTGCAGCCTGTGGGCAAGCACAGATCCCCAGTGCTGTTGTGCCTGTGCATAGGCTGCACGGGGACAGTGAAGAGCAGCAAGGGCTTTCTGGGCTGGCACCTTCCTTGTGGGACAAGGAGCCGGACGTTTGCCTTTTCGGTAAGAGGCTCTGCTGAGAACGAACACCGTGAGGTGTACCGTTCCTGTCTAAGTACAGATTCCCAAAGCTGTTGTGCCTGTGGATAGGGTGCACGGGGACAGTGAAGAGCAGCAAGAGCTTTCAGGGCTGGCACCTTCCTTGTGGGACAAGGAGCCGGACGTTTGCCTTTTCAGAAGGAGCGTCTGCCGAGTACAAGCGCCGTGAGATGTGCAGCCTGTGGGCAAGCACAGATCCCCAGTGCTGTTGTGCCTGTGCATAGGCTGCACGGGGACAGTGAAGAGCAGCAAGGGCTTTCAGGGCTGGCACCTTCCTTGTGGGACAAGGAGCCGGACGTTTGCCTTTTCGGAAAGAGGCTCTGCTGAGAACAAACACCGTGAGGTGTACCGTTCCTGGGCAAGCACAGATCCCCAGTGCTGTTGTGCCTGTGCATAGGCTGCACGGGGACAGTGAAGAGCAGCCAGAGCTTTCAGGGCTGGCACCTTCCTTGTGGGACAAGGAGCCGGACGTTTGCCTTTTCTGTAAGAGGCTCTGCTGAGAACGAACACCGTGAGGTGTACCGTTCCTGGGCAAGCACAGATCCCCAGTGCTGTTGTGCCTGTGGATAGGGTGCACGGGGACAGTGAAGAGCAGCAAGAGCTTTCAGGGCTGGCACCTTCCTTGTGGGACAAGGAGCCGGACGTTTGCCTTTTTGGAAAGAGGCTCTGCTGAGAACGAACACCGTGAGGTGTGCCGTTCCTGGGCAAGCACAGATCCCCATTGCTGTTGTGCCTGTGCATAGGCTGCACGGGGACAGTGAAGAGCAGCAAGAGCTTTCAGGGCTGGCACCTTCCTTGTGGGACAAGGAGCCGGACGTTTGCCTTTTCCGTAAGAGGATCTGCTGAGAACGAACACCGTGAGGTGTACCGTTCCTGTCTAAGTACAGATTCCCAAAGCTGTTGTGCCTGTAGATAGGGTGCACGGGGACAGTGAAGAGCAGCAAGAGCTTTCAGGGCTGGCACCTTCCTTGTGGGACAAGGAGCCGGACGTTTGCCTTTTCGGAAAGAGGCTCTGCTGAGAACGAACACCGTGAGGTGTACCGTTTCTGGGCAAGCACAGATCCCCAGTGCTGTTGTGCCTGTGGATAGGGTGCACGGGGACAGTGAAGAGCAGCAAGAGCTTTCAGGGCTGGCACCTTCCTTGTGGGACAAGGAGCCGGACGTTTGCCTTTTTGGAAAGAGGCTCTGCTGAGAACGAACACCGTGAGGTGTACTGTTCCTGGGCAAGCACAGATCCCCAGTGCTGTTGTGCCTGTGCATAGGCTGCACGGGGACAGTGAAGAGCAGCAAGAGCTTTCAGGGCTGGCACCTTCCTTGCGGGACAAGGAGCCGGACGTTTGCCTTTTCGGAAGGAGCGTCTGCCGAGTACAAGCGCCATGAGATGTGCAGCCTGTGGGCAAGCACAGATCCCCAGTGCTGTTGTGCCTGTGCATAGGCTGCACGGGGACAGTGAAGAGCAGCAAGGGCTTTCTGTGCTGGCACCTTCCTTGTGGGACAAGGAGCCAGACGTTTGCCTTTTCGGAAAATTGCAATGCCGAGAACAGTCACCGTGAGGTGTACCGTTCCTCGGCAAGAACAGATCCCCAGTGCTGTTGTGCCTGTGCATAGGCTGCACGGGGACAGTGAAGAGCAGCCAGAGCTTTCAGGGCTGGCACCTTCCTTGTGGGACAAGGAGCCGGACGTTTGCCTTTTCGGTAAGAGGCTCTGCTGAGAACGAACACCGTGAGGTGTACCGTTCCTGGGCAAGCACAGATCCCCAGTGCTGTTGTGCCTGTGCATAGGCTGCACGGGGACAGTGAAGAGCAGCAAGAGCTTTCAGGGCTGGCACCTTCCTTGTGGGACAAGGAGCCGGACGTTTGCCTTTTCGGAAAGAGGCTCTGCTGAGAACGAACACCGTGAGGTGTACCGTTTCTGGGCAAGCACACATCCCCAGTGCTGTTGTGCCTGTGGATAGGGTGCACGGGGACAGTGAAGAGCAGCAAGAGCTTTCAGGGCTGGCACCTTCCTTGTGGGACAAGGAGCCGGACGTTTGCCTTTTTGGAAAGAGGCTCTGCTGAGAACGAACACCGTGAGGTGTACTGTTCCTGGGCAAGCACAGATCCCCAGTGCTGTTGTGCCTGTGCATAGGCTGCACGGGGACAGTGAAGAGCAGCAAGAGCTTTCAGGGCTGGCACCTTCCTTGCGGGACAAGGAGCCGGACGTTTGCCTTTTCGGAAGGAGCGTCTGCCGAGTACAAGCGCCGTGAGATGTGCAGCCTGTGGGCAAGCACAGATCCCCAGTGCTGTTGTGCCTGTGCATAGGCTGCACGGGGACAGTGAAGAGCAGCAAGGGCTTTCAGGGCTGGCACCTTCCTTGTGGGACAAGGAGCCAGACGTTTGCCTTTTCGGAAAATTGCAATGCCGAGAACAGTCACCGTGAGGTGTACCGTTCCTCGGCAAGAACAGATCCCCAGTGCTGTTGTGCCTGTGCATAGGCTGCACGGGGACAGTGAAGAGCAGCCAGAGCTTTCAGGGCTGGCACCTTCCTTGTGGGACAAGGAGCCGGACGTTTGCCTTTTCTGTAAGAGGCTCTGCTGAGAACGAACACCGTGAGGTGTACCGTTCCTGGGCAAGCACAGATCCCCAGTGCTGTTGTGCCTGTGCATAGGCTGCACGGGGACAGTGAAGAGCAGCAAGAGCTTTCAGGGCTGGCACCTTCCTTGTGGGACAAGGAGCCGGACGTTTGCCTTTTCGGAAGGATATTCTTCCGAGTACAAGCGCCGTGAGATGTGCAGCCTGTGGGCAAGCACAGATCCCCAGTGCTGTTGTGCCTGTGCATAGGCTGCACGGGGACAGTGAAGAGCAGCAAGGGCTTTCTGGGCTGGCACCTTCCTTGTGGGACAAGGAGCCGGACGTTTGCCTTTTCGGTAAGAGGCTCTGCTGAGAACGAACACCGTGAGGTGTACCGTTCCTGTCTAAGTACAGATTCCCAAAGCTGTTGTGCCTGTGGATAGGGTGCACGGGGACAGTGAAGAGCAGCAAGAGCTTTCAGGGCTGGCACCTTCCTTGTGGGACAAGGAGCCGGACGTTTGCCTTTTCAGAAGGAGCGTCTGCCGAGTACAAGCGCCGTGAGATGTGCAGCCTGTGGGCAAGCACAGATCCCCAGTGCTGTTGTGCCTGTGCATAGGCTGCACGGGGACAGTGAAGAGCAGCAAGGGCTTTCAGGGCTGGCACCTTCCTTGTGGGACAAGGAGCCGGACGTTTGCCTTTTCGGAAAGAGGCTCTGCTGAGAACAAACACCGTGAGGTGTACCGTTCCTGGGCAAGCACAGATCCCCAGTGCTGTTGTGCCTGTGCATAGGCTGCACGGGGACAGTGAAGAGCAGCCAGAGCTTTCAGGGCTGGCACCTTCCTTGTGGGACAAGGAGCCGGACGTTTGCCTTTTCTGTAAGAGGCTCTGCTGAGAACGAACACCGTGAGGTGTACCGTTCCTGGGCAAGCACAGATCCCCAGTGCTGTTGTGCCTGTGGATAGGGTGCACGGGGACAGTGAAGAGCAGCAAGAGCTTTCAGGGCTGGCACCTTCCTTGTGGGACAAGGAGCCGGACGTTTGCCTTTTCGGTAAGAGGCTCTGCTGAGAACGAACACCGTGAGGTGTGCCGTTCCTGGGCAAGCACAGATCCCCATTGCTGTTGTGCCTGTGCATAGGCTGCACGGGGACAGTGAAGAGCAGCAAGAGCTTTCAGGGCTGGCACCTTCCTTGTGGGACAAGGAGCCGGACGTTTGCCTTTTCCGTAAGAGGATCTGCTGAGAACGAACACCGTGAGGTGTACCGTTCCTGTCTAAGTACAGATTCCCAAAGCTGTTGTGCCTGTAGATAGGGTGCACGGGGACAGTGAAGAGCAGCAAGAGCTTTCAGGGCTGGCACCTTCCTTGTGGGACAAGGAGCCGGACGTTTGCCTTTTCGGAAAGAGGCTCTGCTGAGAACGAACACCGTGAGGTGTACCGTTTCTGGGCAAGCACACATCCCCAGTGCTGTTGTGCCTGTGGATAGGGTGCACGGGGACAGTGAAGAGCAGCAAGAGCTTTCAGGGCTGGCACCTTCCTTGTGGGACAAGGAGCCGGACGTTTGCCTTTTTGGAAAGAGGCTCTGCTGAGAACGAACACCGTGAGGTGTACTGTTCCTGGGCAAGCACAGATCCCCAGTGCTGTTGTGCCTGTGCATAGGCTGCACGGGGACAGTGAAGAGCAGCAAGAGCTTTCAGGGCTGGCACCTTCCTTGCGGGACAAGGAGCCGGACGTTTGCCTTTTCGGAAGGAGCGTCTGCCGAGTACAAGCGCCGTGAGATGTGCAGCCTGTGGGCAAGCACAGATCCCCAGTGCTGTTGTGCCTGTGCATAGGCTGCACGGGGACAGTGAAGAGCAGCAAGGGCTTTCTGTGCTGGCACCTTCCTTGTGGGACAAGGAGCCAGACGTTTGCCTTTTCGGAAAATTGCAATGCCGAGAACAGTCACCGTGAGGTGTACCGTTCCTCGGCAAGAACAGATCCCCAGTGCTGTTGTGCCTGTGCATAGGCTGCACGGGGACAGTGAAGAGCAGCCAGAGCTTTCAGGGCTGGCACCTTCCTTGTGGGACAAGGAGCCTTACGTTTGCCTTTTCTGTAAGAGGCTCTGCTGAGAACGAACACCGTGAGGTGTACCGTTCCTGGGCAAGCACAGATCCCCAGTGCTGTTGTGCCTGTGCATAGGCTGCACGGGGACAGTGAAGAGCAGCAAGAGCTTTCAGGGCTGGCACCTTCCTTGTGGGACAAGGAGCCGGACGTTTGCCTTTTCGGAAGGATATTCTTCCGAGTACAAGCGCCGTGAGATGTGCAGCCTGTGGGCAACCACAGATCCCCAGTGCTGTTGTGCCTGTGCATAGGCTGCACGGGGACAGTGAAGAGCAGCAAGGGCTTTCTGGGCTGGCACCTTCCTTGTGGGACAAGGAGCCGGACGTTTGCCTTTTCGGTAAGAGGCTCTGCTGAGAACGAACACCGTGAGGTGTACCGTTCCTGTCTAAGTACAGATTCCCAAAGCTGTTGTGCCTGTGGATAGGGTGCACGGGGACAGTGAAGAGCAGCAAGAGCTTTCAGGGCTGGCACCTTCCTTGTGGGACAAGGAGCCGGACGTTTGCCTTTTCAGAAGGAGCGTCTGCCGAGTACAAGCGCCGTGAGATGTGCAGCCTGTGGGCAAGCACAGATCCCCAGTGCTGTTGTGCCTGTGCATAGGCTGCACGGGGACAGTGAAGAGCAGCAAGGGCTTTCAGGGCTGGCACCTTCCTTGTGGGACAAGGAGCCGGACGTTTGCCTTTTCGGAAAGAGGCTCTGCTGAGAACAAACACCGTGAGGTGTACCGTTCCTGGGCAAGCACAGATCCCCAGTGCTGTTGTGCCTGTGCATAGGCTGCACGGGGACAGTGAAGAGCAGCCAGAGCTTTCAGGGCTGGCACCTTCCTTGTGGGACAAGGAGCCGGACGTTTGCCTTTTCTGTAAGAGGCTCTGCTGAGAACGAACACCGTGAGGTGTACCGTTCCTGGGCAAGCACAGATCCCCAGTGCTGTTGTGCCTGTGGATAGGCTGCACGGGGACAGTGAAGAGCAGCAAGAGCTTTCAGGGCTGGCACCTTCCTTGTGGGACAAGGAGCCGGACGTTTGCCTTTTTGGAAAGAGGCTCTGCTGAGAACGAACACCGTGAGGTGTGCCGTTCCTGGGCAAGCACAGATCCCCATTGCTGTTGTGCCTGTGCATAGGCTGCACGGGGACAGTGAAGAGCAGCAAGAGCTTTCAGGGCTGGCACCTTCCTTGTGGGACAAGGAGCCGGACGTTTGCCTTTTCCGTAAGAGGATCTGCTGAGAACGAACACCGTGAGGTGTACCGTTCCTGTCTAAGTACAGATTCCCAAAGCTGTTGTGCCTGTAGATAGGGTGCACGGGGACAGTGAAGAGCAGCAAGAGCTTTCAGGGCTGGCACCTTCCTTGTGGGACAAGGAGCCGGACGTTTGCCTTTTCGGAAAGAGGCTCTGCTGAGAACGAACACCGTGAGGTGTACCGTTTCTGGGCAAGCACAGATCCCCAGTGCTGTTGTGCCTGTGGATAGGGTGCACGGGGACAGTGAAGAGCAGCAAGAGCTTTCAGGGCTGGCACCTTCCTTGTGGGACAAGGAGCCGGACGTTTGCCTTTTTGGAAAGAGGCTCTGCTGAGAACGAACACTGTGAGGTTTACCGTTCCTGTCTAAGTAGAGATTCCCAAAGCTGTTGTGCCTGTGGATAGGGTGCACGGGGACAGGGAAGAGCAGCAAGAGCTTTCAGGGCTGGCACCTTCCTTGTGGGACAAGGAGCCGGACGTTTGCCTTTTCCGTAAGAGGCTCTGCTGAGAACGAACACCGTGAGGTGTACTGTTCCTGGGTAAGCACAGATCCCCAGTGCTGTTGTGCCTGTGCATAGGCTGCACGGGGACAGTGAAGAGCAGCAAGAGCTTTCAGGGCTGGCACCTTCCTTGTGGGACAAGGAGCCGGACGTTTGCCTTTTCGGAAGGAGCGCCTGCCGAGTACAAGCGCCGTGAGATGTGCAGCCTGTGGGCAAGCACAGATCCCCAGTGCTGTTGTGCCTGTGCATAGGCTGCACGGGGACAGTGAAGAGCAGCAAGAGCTTTCAGGGCTGGCACCTTCCTTGTGGGACAAGGAGCCGGACGTTTGCCTTTTCCGTAAGAGGCTCTGCTGAGAACGAACACCGTGAGGTGTACCGTTCCTGTCTAAGTACAGATTCCCAAAGCTGTTGTGCCTGTGGATAGGGTGCACGGGGACAGTGAAGAGCAGCAAGAGCTTTCAGGGCTGGCACCTTCCTTGTGGGACAAGGAGCCGGACGTTTGCCTATTCGGAAAGAGGCTCTGCTGAGAACGAACATCGTGAGGTGTACCGTTCCTGGGCAAGCACAGATCCCCAGTGCTGTTGTGCCTGTGCATAGGCTGCACGGGGACAGTGAAGAGCAGCAAGAGCTTTCAGGGCTGGCACCTTCCTTGTGGGACAAGGAGCCGAACGTTTGCCTTTTCGGTAAGAGGCTCTGCTGAGAACGAACACCGTGAGGTGTACCGTTCCTGGGCAAGCACAGATCCCCACTGCTGTTGTGCCTGTGCATAGGCTGCACGGGGACAGTGAAGAGCAGCAAGAGCTTTCAGGGCTGGCACCTTCCATGTGGGACAAGGAGCCGAACGTTTGCCTTTTCGGAAAGAGGCTCTGCTGAGAACGAACACCGTGAGGTGTACTGTTCCTGGGCAAGCACAGATCCCCATTGCTGTTGTGCCTGTGCATAGGCTGCACGGGGACAGTGAAGAGCAGCAAGAGCTTTCAGGGCTGGCACCTTCCTTGTGGGACAAGGAGCCGGACGTTTGCCTTTTCGGAAAGAGGCTCTGCTGAGAACGAACACCGTGAGGTGTACCGTTCCTGGGCAAGCACAGATCCCCAGTGCTGTTGTGCCTGTGGATAGGCTGCACGGGGACAGTGAAGAGCAGCAAGAGCTTTCAGGGCTGGCACCTTCCTTGTGGGACAAGGAGCCGGACGTTTGCCTTTTCCGTAAGAGGATCTGCTGAGAACGAACATCGTGAGGTGTACCGTTCCTGTCTAAGTACAGATTCCCAAAGCTGTTGTGCCTGTAGATAGGGTGCACGGGGACAGTGAAGAGCAGCAAGAGCTTTCTGGGCTGGCACCTTCCTTGTGGGACAAGGAGCCGGACGTTTGCCTTTTCGGTAAGAGGCTCTGCTGAGAACGAACACCGTGAGGTGTACCGTTCCTGGGCAAGCACAGATCCCCAGTGCTGTTGTGCCTGTGCATAGGCTGCACGGGGACAGTGAAGAGCAGCAAGAGCTTTCAGGGCTGGCACCTTCCTTGTGGGACAAGGAGCCGGACGTTTGCCTTTTTGGAAAGAGGCTCTGCTGAGAACGAACACTGTGAGGTGTACCGTTCCTGTCTAAGTAGAGA
The DNA here is from genome assembly GCF_964188355.1 of Buteo buteo. Taxonomy (NCBI): domain Eukaryota; kingdom Metazoa; phylum Chordata; class Aves; order Accipitriformes; family Accipitridae; genus Buteo; species Buteo buteo. The sequence goes on from NC_134193.1 coordinate 10,296,183, forward strand.
TTCCCAAAGCTGTTGTGCCTGTGGATAGGGTGCACGGGGACAGTGAAGAGCAGCAAGAGCTTTCAGGGCTGGCACCTTCCTTGTGGGACAAGGAGCCGGACGTTTGCCTTTTCGGAAAGAGGCTCTGCTGAGAACGCACACCGTGAGGTGTACTGTTCCTGGGTAAGCACAGATCCCCAGTGCTGTTGTGCCTGTGCATAGGCTGCACGGGGACAGTGAAGAGCAGCAAGAGCTTTCAGGGCTGGCACCTTCCTTGTGGGACAAGGAGCCGGACGTTTGCCTTTTCGGTAAGAGGCTCTGCTGAGAACGAACACCGTGAGGTGTACCGTTCCTGTCTAAGTACAGATTCCCAAAGCTGTTGTGCCTGTGGATAGGGTGCACGGGGACAGTGAAGAGCAGCAAGAGCTTTCAGGGCTGGCACCTTCCTTGTGGGACAAGGAGCCGGACGTTTGCCTATTCGGAAAGAGGCTCTGCTGAGAACGAACACCGTGAGGTGTACCGTTCCTGGGCAAGCACAGATCCCCAGTGCTGTTGTGCCTGTGGATAGGGTGCACGGGGACAGTGAAGAGCAGCAAGAGCTTTCAGGGCTGGCACCTTCCTTGTGGGACAAGGAGCCGGACGTTTGCCTTTTCCGTAAGAGGCTCTGCTGAGAACGAACACCGTGAGGTGTACTGTTCCTGGGCAAGCACAGATCCCCAGTGCTGTTGTGCCTGTGTATAGGCTGCACGGGGACACTGAAGAGCAGCAAGAGCTTTCAGGGCTGGCACCTTCCTTGCGGGACAAGGAGCCGGACGTTTGCCTTTTCGGAAGGAGCGTCTGCCGAGTACAAGCGCCGTGCGATGTGCAGCCTGTGGGCAAGCACAGATCCCCAGTGCTGTTGTGCCTGTGCATAGGCTGCACGGGGACAGTGAAGAGCAGCAAGGACTTTCTGGGCTGGCACCTTCCTTGTGGGACAAGGAGCCGGACGTTTGCCTTTTCCGTAAGAGGCTCTGCTGAGAACGAACACCGTGAGGTGTACCGTTCCTGGGCAAGCACAGATCCCCAGTGCTGTTGTGCCTGTGGATAGGGTGCACGGGGACAGTGAAGAGCAGCAAGAGCTTTCAGGGCTGGCACCTTCCTTGTGGGACAAGGAGCCGGACGTTTGCCTTTTCGGTAAGAGGCTCTGCTGAGAACGAACACCGTGAGGTGTACCGTTCCTGGGCAAGCACAGATCCCCAGTGCTGTTGTGCCTGTGCATAGGCTGCACGGGGACAGTGAAGAGCAGCAAGAGCTTTCAGGGCTGGCACCTTCCTTGTGGGACAAGGAGCCGGACGTTTGCCTTTTCGGTAAGAGGCTCTGCTGAGAACGAACACCGTGAGGTGTACCGTTCCTGTCTAAGTACAGATTCCCAGTGCTGTTGTGCCTGTGCATAGGCTGCACGGGGACAGTGAAGAGCAGCAAGAGCTTTCAGGGCTGGCACCTTCCTTGTGGGACAAGGAGCCGGACGTTTGCCTTTTCGGAAAGAGGCTCTGCTGAGAACGAACACCGTGAGGTGTACCGTTCCTGGGCAAGCACAGATCCCCAGTGCTGTTGTGCCTGTGGATAGGGTGCACGGGGACAGTGAAGAGCAGCAAGAGCTTTCAGGGCTGGCACCTTCCTTGTGGGACAAGGAGCCGGACGTTTGCCTTTTCGGAAGGAGCGTCTGCAGAGTACAAGTGCCGAGAGTTGTGCAGCCTGTGGGCAAGCACAGATCCCCAGTGCTGTTGTGCCTGTGCATACGCTGCACGGGGACAGTGAAGAGCAGCAAGAGCTTTCAGGGCTGGCACCTTCCTTGTGGGACAAGGAGCCAGACGTTTGCCTTTTCGGAAAATTGCAATGCCGAGAACAGTCACCGTGAGGTGTACCGTTCCTGGGCAAGCACAGATCCCCAGTGCTGTTGTGCCTGTGCATAGGCTGCACGGGGACAGTGAAGAGCAGCAAGAGCTTTCAGGGCTGGCACCTTCCTTGTGGGACAAGGAGCCGGACGTTTGCCTTTTCGGAAAGAGGCTCTGCTGAGAACGAACACCGTGAGGTGTACCGTTCCTGGGCAAGCACAGATCCCCAGTGCTGTTGTGCCTGTGGATAGGGTGCACGGGGACAGTGAAGAGCAGCAAGAGCTTTCAGGGCTGGCACCTTCCTTGTGGGACAAGGAGCCGGACGTTTGCCTTTTCAGATGGAGCGTCTGCCGAGTACAAGCGCCGTGAGATGTGCAGCCTGTGGGCAAGCACAGATCCCCAGTGCTGTTGTGCCTGTGCATAGGCTGCACGGGGACAGTGAAGAGCAACAAGGGCTTTCTGGGCTGGCACCTTCCTTGTGGGACAAGGAGCCGGACGTTTGCCTTTTCCGTAAGAGGCTCTGCTGAGAACGAACACCGTGAGGTGTACCGTTCCTGTCTAAGTACAGATTCCCAAAGCTGTTGTGCCTGTGGATAGGGTGCACAGGGACAGTGAAGAGCAGCAAGAGCTTTCAGGGCTGGCACCTTCCTTGTGGGACAAGGAGCCGGACGTTTGCCTTTTCGGAAAGAGGCTCTGCTGAGAACGAACACCGTGAGGTGTACCGTTCCTGGGCAAGCACAGATCCCCAGTGCTGTTGTGCCTGTGGATAGGGTGCACGGGGACAGTGAAGAGCAGCAAGAGCTTTCAGGGCTGGCACCTTCCTTGTGGGACAAGGAGCCGGACGTTTGCCTTTTTGGAAAGAGGCTCTGCTGAGAACGAACACTGTGAGGTGTACCGTTCCTGTCTAAGTAGAGATTCCCAAAGCTGTTGTGCCTGTGGATAGGGTGCACGGGGACAGGGAAGAGCAGCAAGAGCTTTCAGGGCTGGCACCTTCCTTGTGGGACAAGGAGCCGGACGTTTGCCTTTTCGGAAAGAGGCTCTGCTGAGAACGAACACCGTGAGGTATACCGTTCCTGGGTAAGCACAGATCCCCAGTGCTGTTGTGCCTGTGCATAGGCTGCACGGGGACAGTGAAGAGCAGCAAGAGCTTTCAGGGCTGGCACCTTCCTTGTGGGACAAGGAGCCGGACGTTTGCCTTTTCGGAAGGAGCGTCTGCCGAGTACAAGCGCCGTGAGATGTGCAGCCTGTGGGCAAGCACAGATCCCCAGTGCTGTTGTGCCTGTGCATAGGCTGCACGGGGACAGTGAAGAGCAGCAAGAGCTTTCAGGGCTGGCACCTTCCTTGTGGGACAAGGAGCCGGACGTTTGCCTTTTCGGTAAGAGGCTCTGCTGAGAACGAACACCGTGAGGTGTACCGTTCCTGTCTAAGTACAGATTCCCAAAGCTGTTGTGCCTGTGGATAGGGTGCACGGGGACAGTGAAGAGCAGCAAGAGCTTTCAGGGCTGGCACCTTCTTTGTGGGACAAGGAGCCGGACGTTTGCCTATTCGGAAAGAGGCTCTGCTGAGAACGAACACCGTGAGGTGTACCGTTCCTGGGCAAGCACAGATCCCCAGTGCTGTTGTGCCTGTGCATAGGCTGCACGGGGACACTGAAGAGCAGCAAGAGCTTTCAGGGCTGGCACCTTCCTTGTGGGACAAGGAGCCGGACGTTTGCCTTTTCGGAAAGAGGCTCTGCTGAGAACGAACACCGTGAGGTGTACCGTTCCTGGGCAAGCACAGATCCCCAGTGCTGTTGTGCCTGTGCATAGGCTGCACGGGGACAGTGAAGAGCAGCAAGGGCTTTCAGGGCTGGCACCTTCCTTGCGGGACAAGGAGCCGGACGTTTGCCTTTTCGGAAGGAGCGTCTGCCGAGTACAAGCGCCGTGAGATGTGCAGCCTGTGGGCAAGCACAGATCCCCAGTGCTGTTGTGCCTGTGCATAGGCTGCACGGGGACAGTGAAGAGCAGCAAGGGCTTTCTGGGCTGGCACCTTCCTTGTGGGACAAGGAGCCGGACGTTTGCCTTTTCCGTAAGAGGCTCTGCTGAGAACGAACACCGTGAGGTGTACCGTTCCTGGGCAAGCACAGATCCCCAGTGCTGTTGTGCCTGTGGATAGGGTGCACGGGGACAGTGAAGAGCAGCAAGAGCTTTCAGGGCTGGCACCTTCCTTGTGGGACAAGGAGCCGGACGTTTGCCTTTTCGGAAAGAGGCTCTGCTGAGAACGAACACCGTGAGGTGTACCGTTCCTGGGCAAGCACAGATCCCCAGTGCTGTTGTGCCTGTGGATAGGGTGCACGGGGACAGTGAAGAGCAGCAAGAGCTTTCAGGGCTGGCACCTTCCTTGTGGGACAAGGAGCCGGACGTTTGCCTTTTCGGTAAGAGGCTCTGCTGAGAACGAACACCGTGAGGTGTACCGTTCCTGGGGAAGCACAGATCCCCAGTGCTGTTGTGCCTGTGCATAGGCTGCACGGGGACAGTGAAGAGCAGCAAGAGCTTTCAGGGCTGGCACCTTCCTTGTGGGACAAGGAGCCGGACGTTTGCCTTTTCGGTAAGAGGCTCTGCTGAGAACGAACACCGTGAGGTGTACCGTTCCTGGGCAAGCACAGATCCCCAGTGCTGTTGTGCCTGTGGATAGGGTGCACGGGGACAGTGAAGAGCAGCAAGAGCTTTCAGGGCTGGCACCTTCCTTGTGGGACAAGGAGCCGGACGTTTGCCTTTTCGGAAAGAGGCTCTGCTGAGAACGAACACCGTGAGGTGTACCGTTCCTGGGCAAGCACAGATCCCCAGTGCTGTTGTGCCTGTGGATAGGGTGCACGGGGACAGTGAAGAGCAGCAAGAGCTTTCAGGGCTGGCACCTTCCTTGTGGGACAAGGAGCCGGACGTTTGCCTTTTCGGAAGGAGCGTCTGCAGAGTACAAGTGCCGAGAGTTGTGCAGCCTGTGGGCAAGCACAGATCCCCAGTGCTGTTGTGCCTGTGCATACGCTGCACGGGGACAGTGAAGAGCAGCAAGAGCTTTCAGGGCTGGCACCTTCCTTGTGGGACAAGGAGCCAGACGTTTGCCTTTTCGGAAAATTGCAATGCCGAGAACAGTCACCGTGAGGTGTACCGTTCCTGGGCAAGCACAGATCCCCAGTGCTGTTGTGCCTGTGCATAGGCTGCACGGGGACAGTGAAGAGCAGCAAGAGCTTTCAGGGCTGGCACCTTCCTTGTGGGACAAGGAGCCGGACGTTTGCCTTTTCGGAAAGAGGCTCTGCTGAGAACGAACACCGTGAGGTGTACCGTTCCTGGGCAAGCACAGATCCCCAGTGCTGTTGTGCCTGTGGATAGGGTGCACGGGGACAGTGAAGAGCAGCAAGAGCTTTCAGGGCTGGCACCTTCCTTGTGGGACAAGGAGCCGGACGTTTGCCTTTTCAGATGGAGCGTCTGCCGAGTACAAGCGCCGTGAGATGTGCAGCCTGTGGGCAAGCACAGATCCCCAGTGCTGTTGTGCCTGTGCATAGGCTGCACGGGGACAGTGAAGAGCAACAAGGGCTTTCTGGGCTGGCACCTTCCTTGTGGGACAAGGAGCCGGACGTTTGCCTTTTCGGTAAGAGGCTCTGCTGAGAACGAACACCGTGAGGTGTACCGTTCCTGTCTAAGTACAGATTCCCAAAGCTGTTGTGCCTGTGGATAGGGTGCACAGGGACAGTGAAGAGCAGCAAGAGCTTTCAGGGCTGGCACCTTCCTTGTGGGACAAGGAGCCGGACGTTTGCCTTTTCGGAAAGAGGCTCTGCTGAGAACGAACACCGTGAGGTGTACCGTTCCTGGGCAAGCACAGATCCCCAGTGCTGTTGTGCCTGTGGATAGGGTGCACGGGGACAGTGAAGAGCAGCAAGAGCTTTCAGGGCTGGCACCTTCCTTGTGGGACAAGGAGCCGGACGTTTGCCTTTTTGGAAAGAGGCTCTGCTGAGAACGAACACTGTGAGGTGTACCGTTCCTGTCTAAGTAGAGATTCCCAAAGCTGTTGTGCCTGTGGATAGGGTGCACGGGGACAGGGAAGAGCAGCAAGAGCTTTCAGGGCTGGCACCTTCCTTGTGGGACAAGGAGCCGGACGTTTGCCTTTTCGGAAAGAGGCTCTGCTGAGAACGAACACCGTGAGGTGTACCGTTCCTGGGTAAGCACAGATCCCCAGTGCTGTTGTGCCTGTGCATAGGCTGCACGGGGACAGTGAAGAGCAGCAAGAGCTTTCAGGGCTGGCACCTTCCTTGTGGGACAAGGAGCCGGACGTTTGCCTTTTCGGAAGGAGCGTCTGCCGAGTACAAGCGCCGTGAGATGTGCAGCCTGTGGGCAAGCACAGATCCCCAGTGCTGTTGTGCCTGTGCATAGGCTGCACGGGGACAGTGAAGAGCAGCAAGAGCTTTCAGGGCTGGCACCTTCCTTGTGGGACAAGGAGCCGGACGTTTGCCTTTTCGGTAAGAGGCTCTGCTGAGAACGAACACCGTGAGGTGTACCGTTCCTGTCTAAGTACAGATTCCCAAAGCTGTTGTGCCTGTGGATAGGGTGCACGGGGACAGTGAAGAGCAGCAAGAGCTTTCAGGGCTGGCACCTTCTTTGTGGGACAAGGAGCCGGACGTTTGCCTATTCGGAAAGAGGCTCTGCTGAGAACGAACACCGTGAGGTGTACCGTTCCTGGGCAAGCACAGATCCCCAGTGCTGTTGTGCCTGTGCATAGGCTGCACGGGGACAGTGAAGAGCAGCAAGAGCTTTCAGGGCTGGCACCTTCCTTGTGGGACAAGGAGCCGGACGTTTGCCTTTTCGGAAAGAGGCTCTGCTGAGAACGAACACCGTGAGGTGTACCGTTCCTGGGCAAGCACAGATCCCCAGTGCTGTTGTGCCTGTGCATAGGCTGCACGGGGACAGTGAAGAGCAGCAAGAGCTTTCAGGGCTGGCACCTTCCTTGTGGGACAAGGAGCCGGACGTTTGCCTTTTCGGTAAGAGGCTCTGCTGAGAACGAACACCGTGAGGTGTACTGTTACTGGGCAAGCACAGATCCCCAGTGCTGTTGTGCCTGTGCATAGGCTGCACGGGGACAGTGAAGAGCAGCAAGAGCTTTCAGGGCTGGCACCTTCCTTGCGGGACAAGGAGCCGGACGTTTGCCTTTTCGGAAGGAGCGTCTGCCGAGTACAAGCGCCGTGAGATGTGCAGCCTGTGGGCAAGCACAGATCTCCAGTGCTGTTGTGCCTGTGCATAGGCTGCACGGGGACAGTGAAGAGCAGCAAGGGCTTTCTGGGCTGGCACCTTCCTTGTGGGACAAGGAGCCGGACGTTTGCCTTTTCCGTAAGAGGCTCTGCTGAGAACGAACACCGTGAGGTGTACCGTTCCTGGGCAAGCACAGATCCCCAGTGCTGTTGTGCCTGTGCATAGGGTGCACGGGGACAGTGAAGAGCAGCAAGAGCTTTCAGGGCTGGCACCTTCCTTGTGGGACAAGGAGCCGGACGTTTGCCTTTTCGGAAAGAGGCTCTGCTGAGAACGAACACCGTGAGGTGTACCGTTCCTGGGCAAGCACAGATCCCCAGTGCTGTTGTGCCTGTGGATAGGGTGCACGGGGACAGTGAAGAGCAGCAAGAGCTTTCAGGGCTGGCACCTTCCTTGTGGGACAAGGAGCCGGACGTTTGCCTTTTCCGTAAGAGGCTCTGCTGAGAACGAACACCGTGAGGTGTACCGTTCCTGGGCAAGCACAGATCCCCAGTGCTGTTGTGCCTGTGCATAGGCTGCACGGGGACAGTGAAGAGCAGCAAGAGCTTTCAGGGCTGGCACCTTCCTTGTGGGACAAGGAGCCGGACGTTTGCCTTTTCGGTAAGAGGCTCTGCTGAGAACGAACACCGTGAGGTGTACCGTTCCTGGGCAAGCACAGATCCCCAGTGCTGTTGTGCCTGTGGATAGGGTGCACGGGGACAGTGAAGAGCAGCAAGAGCTTTCAGGGCTGGCACCTTCCTTGTGGGACAAGGAGCCGGACGTTTGCCTTTTCGGAAAGAGGCTCTGCTGAGAACGAACACCGTGAGGTGTACCGTTCCTGGGCAAGCACAGATCCCCAGTGCTGTTGTGCCTGTGGATAGGGTGCACGGGGACAGTGAAGAGCAGCAAGAGCTTTCAGGGCTGGCACCTTCCTTGTGGGACAAGGAGCCGGACGTTTGCCTTTTCGGAAGGAGCGTCTGCAGAGTACAAGTGCCGAGAGTTGTGCAGCCTGTGGGCAAGCACAGATCCCCAGTGCTGTTGTGCCTGTGCATACGCTGCACGGGGACAGTGAAGAGCAGCAAGAGCTTTCAGGGCTGGCACCTTCCTTGTGGGACAAGGAGCCAGACGTTTGCCTTTTCGGAAAATTGCAATGCCGAGAACAGTCACCGTGAGGTGTACCGTTCCTCGGCAAGAACAGATCCCCAGTGCTGTTGTGCCTGTGGATAGGCTGCACGGGGACAGTGAAGAGCAGCAAGAGCTTTCAGGGCTGGCACCTTCCTTGTGGGACAAGGAGCCAGACGTTTGCCTTTTCGGAAAGAGGCTCTGCTGAGAACGAACACCGTGAGGTGTACCGTTCCTGTCTAAGTACAGATTCCCAAAGCTGTTGTGCCTGTGGATAGGGTGCACGGGGACAGTGAAGAGCAGCAAGAGCTTTCAGGGCTGGCACCTTCTTTGTGGGACAAGGAGCCGGACGTTTGCCTATTCGGAAAGAGGCTCTGCTGAGAACGAACACCGTGAGGTGTACCGTTCCTGGGCAAGCACAGATCCCCAGTGCTGTTGTGCCTGTGCATAGGCTGCACGGGGACAGTGAAGAGCAGCAAGAGCTTTCAGGGCTGGCACCTTCCTTGTGGGACAAGGAGCCGGACGTTTGCCTTTTCGGAAAGAGGCTCTGCTGAGAACGAACACCGTGAGGTGTACCGTTCCTGGGCAAGCACAGATCCCCAGTGCTGTTGTGCCTGTGCATAGGCTGCACGGGGACAGTGAAGAGCAGCAAGAGCTTTCAGGGCTGGCACCTTCCTTGTGGGACAAGGAGCCGGACGTTTGCCTTTTCGGTAAGAGGCTCTGCTGAGAACGAACACCGTGAGGTGTACTGTTCCTGGGCAAGCACAGATCCCCAGTGCTGTTGTGCCTGTGCATAGGCTGCACGGGGACAGTGAAGAGCAGCAAGAGCTTTCAGGGCTGGCACCTTCCTTGCGGGACAAGGAGCCGGACGTTTGCCTTTTCGGAAGGAGCGTCTGCCGAGTACAAGCGCCGTGAGATGTGCAGCCTGTGGGCAAGCACAGATCCCCAGTGCTGTTGTGCCTGTGCATAGGCTGCACGGGGACAGTGAAGAGCAGCAAGGGCTTTCTGGGCTGGCACCTTCCTTGCGGGACAAGGAGCCGGACGTTTGCCTTTTCGGAAAGAGGCTCTGCTGAGAACGAACACCGTGAGGTGTACCGTTCCTGGGCAAGCACAGATCCCCAGTGCTGTTGTGCCTGTGGATAGGGTGCACGGGGACAGTGAAGAGCAGCAAGAGCTTTCAGGGCTGGCACCTTCCTTGTGGGACAAGGAGCCGGACGTTTGCCTTTTCCGTAAGAGGCTCTGCTGAGAACGAACACCGTGAGGTGTACCGTTCCTGGGCAAGCACAGATCCCCAGTGCTGTTGTGCCTGTGGATAGGGTGCACGGGGACAGTGAAGAGCAGCAAGAGCTTTCAGGGCTGGCACCTTCCTTGTGGGACAAGGAGCCGGACGTTTGCCTTTTCGGTAAGAGGCTCTGCTGAGAACGAACACCGTGAGGTGTACCGTTCCTGGGCAAGCACAGATCCCCAGTGCTGTTGTGCCTGTGGATAGGGTGCACGGGGACAGTGAAGAGCAGCAAGAGCTTTCAGGGCTGGCACCTTCCTTGTGGGACAAGGAGCCGGACGTTTGCCTTTTCGGAAAGAGGCTCTGCTGAGAACGAACACCGTGAGGTGTACCGTTCCTGGGCAAGCACAGATCCCCAGTGCTGTTGTGCCTGTGGATAGGGTGCACGGGGACAGTGAAGAGCAGCAAGAGCTTTCAGGGCTGGCACCTTCCTTGTGGGACAAGGAGCCGGACGTTTGCCTTTTTGGAAAGAGGCTCTGCTGAGAACGAACACTGTGAGGTGTACCGTTCCTGTCTAAGTAGAGATTCCCAAAGCTGTTGTGCCTGTGGATAGGGTGCACGGGGACAGTGAAGAGCAGCAAGAGCTTTCAGGGCTGGCACCTTCCTTGTGGGACAAGGAGCCGGACGTTTGCCTTTTCGGAAAGAGGCTCTGCTGAGAACGAACACCGTGAGGTGTACCGTTCCTGGGTAAGCACAGATCCCCAGTGCTGTTGTGCCTGTGCATAGGCTGCACGGGGACAGTGAAGAGCAGCAAGAGCTTTCAGGGCTGGCACCTTCCTTGTGGGACAAGGAGCCGGACGTTTGCCTTTTCGGAAGGAGCGTCTGCCGAGTACAAGCGCCGTGAGATGTGCAGCCTGTGGGCAAGCACAGATCCCCAGTGCTGTTGTGCCTGTGCATAGGCTGCACGGCGACAGTGAAGAGCAGCAAGAGCTTTCAGGGCTGGCACCTTCCTTGTGGGACAAGGAGCCGGACGTTTGCCTTTTCGGTAAGAGGCTCTGCTGAGAACGAACACCGTGAGGTGTACCGTTCCTGTCTAAGTACAGATTCCCAAAGCTGTTGTGCCTGTGGATAGGGTGCACGGGGACAGTGAAGAGCAGCAAGAGCTTTCAGGGCTGGCACCTTCTTTGTGGGACAAGGAGCCGGACGTTTGCCTATTCGGAAAGAGGCTCTGCTGAGAACGAACACCGTGAGGTGTACCGTTCCTGGGCAAGCACAGATCCCCAGTGCTGTTGTGCCTGTGCATAGGCTGCACGGGGACAGTGAAGAGCAGCAAGAGCTTTCAGGGCTGGCACCTTCCTTGTGGGACAAGGAGCCGGACGTTTGCCTTTTCGGAAAGAGGCTCTGCTGAGAACGAACACTGTGAGGTGTACCGTTCCTGGGCAAGCACAGATCCCCAGTGCTGTTGTGCCTGTGCATAGGCTGCACGGGGACAGTGAAGAGCAGCAAGAGCTTTCAGGGCTGGCACCTTCCTTGTGGGACAAGGAGCCGGACGTTTGCCTTTTCGGTAAGAGGCTCTGCTGAGAACGAACACCGTGAGGTGTACCGTTCCTGGGCAAGCACAGATCCCCAGTGCTGTTGTGCCTGTGCATAGGCTGCACGGGGACAGTGAAGAGCAGCAAGAGCTTTCAGGGCTGGCACCTTCCTTGTGGGACAAGGAGCCGGACGTTTGCCTTTTCGGTAAGAGGCTCTGCTGAGAACGAACACCGTGAGGTGTACTGTTCCTGGGCAAGCACAGATCCCCAGTGCTGTTGTGCCTGTGCATAGGCTGCACGGGGACAGTGAAGAGCAGCAAGAGCTTTCTGGGCTGGCACCTTCCTTGTGGGACAAGGAGCCGGACGTTTGCCTTTTCCGTAAGAGGCTCTGCTGAGAACGAACACCGTGAGGTGTACCGTTCCTGGGCAAGCACAGATCCCCAGTGCTGTTGTGCCTGTGGATAGGGTGCACGGGGACAGTGAAGAGCAGCAAGAGCTTTCAGGGCTGGCACCTTCCTTGTGGGACAAGGAGCCGGACGTTTGCCTTTTCCGTAAGAGGCTCTGCTGAGAACGAACACCGTGAGGTGTACCGTTCCTGGGCAAGCACAGATCCCCAGTGCTGTTGTGCCTGTGCATAGGCTGCACGGGGACAGTGAAGAGCAGCAAGAGCTTTCAGGGCTGGCACCTTCCTTGTGGGACAAGGAGCCGGACGTTTGCCTTTTCGGTAAGAGGCTCTGCTGAGAACGAACACCGTGAGGTGTACCGTTCCTGGGCAAGCACAGATCCCCAGTGCTGTTGTGCCTGTGCATAGGCTGCACGGGGACAGTGAAGAGCAGCAAGAGCTTTCAGGGCTGGCACCTTCCTTGTGGGACAAGGAGCCGGACGTTTGCCTTTTCGGAAAGAGGCTCTGCTGAGAACGAACACCGTGAGGTGTACCGTTCCTGGGCAAGCACAGATCCCCAGTGCTGTTGTGCCTGTGGATAGGGTGCACGGGGACAGTGAAGAGCAGCAAGAGCTTTCAGGGCTGGCACCTTCCTTGTGGGACAAGGAGCCGGACGTTTGCCTTTTCCGTAAGAGGCTCTGCTGAGAACGAACACCGTGAGGTGTACCGTTCCTGGGCAAGCACAGATCCCCAGTGCTGTTGTGCCTGTGCATAGGCTGCACGGGGACAGTGAAGAGCAGCAAGAGCTTTCAGGGCTGGCACCTTCCTTGTGGGACAAGGAGCCGGACGTTTGCCTTTTCGGTAAGAGGCTCTGCTGAGAACGAACACCGTGAGGTGTACCGTTCCTGGGCAAGCACAGATCCCCAGTGCTGTTGTGCCTGTGCATACGCTGCACGGGGACAGTGAAGAGCAGCAAGAGCTTTCAGGGCTGGCACCTTCCTTGTGGGACAAGGAGCCAGACGTTTGCCTTTTCGGAAAATTGCAATGCCGAGAACAGTCACCGTGAGGTGTACCGTTCCTCGGCAAGAACAGATCCCCAGTGCTGTTGTGCCTGTGGATAGGCTGCACGGGGACAGTGAAGAGCAGCAAGAGCTTTCAGGGCTGGCACCTTCCTTGTGGGACAAGGAGCCAGACGTTTGCCTTTTCGGAAAGAGGCTCTGCTGAGAACGAACACCGTGAGGTGTACCGTTCCTGTCTAAGTACAGATTCCCAAAGCTGTTGTGCCTGTGGATAGGGTGCACAGGGACAGTGAAGAGCAGCAAGAGCTTTCAGGGCTGGCACCTTCCTTGTGGGACAAGGAGCCGGACGTTTGCCTTTTCGGAAGGAGCGTCTGCCGAGTACAAGCGCCGTGAGATGTGCAGCCTGTGGGCAAGCACAGATCCCCAGTGCTGTTGTGCCTGTGCATAGGCTGCACGGGGACAGTGAAGAGCAGCAAGAGCTTTCAGGGCTGGCACCTTCCTTGTGGGACAAGGAGCCGGACGTTTGCCTTTTCGGTAAGAGGCTCTGCTGAGAACGAACACCGTGAGGTGTACCGTTCCTGTCTAAGTACAGATTCCCAAAGCTGTTGTGCCTGTGGATAGGGTGCACGGGGACAGTGAAGAGCAGCCAGAGCTTTCAGGGCTGGCACCTTCCTTGTGGGACAAGGAGCCGCACGTTTGCCTATTCGGAAAGAGGCTCTGCTGAGAACGAACATCGTGAGGTGTACCGTTCCTGGGCAAGCACAGATCCCCAGTGCTGTTGTGCCTGTGCATAGGCTGCACGGGGACAGTGAAGAGCAGCAAGAGCTTTCAGGGCTGGCATCTTCCTTGTGGGACAAGGAGCCGGACGTTTGCCTTTTCCGTAAGAGGCTCTGCTGAGAACGAACACCGTGAGGTGTACCGTTCCTGGGCAAGCACAGATCCCCAGTGCTGTTGTGCCTGTGCATAGGCTGCATGGGGACAGTGAAGAGCAGCAAGAGCTTTCAGGGCTGGCACCTTCCTTGTGGGACAAGGAGCCGGACGTTTGCCTTTTCCGTAAGAGGCTCTGCTGAGAACGAACACCGTGAGGTGTACCGTTCCTGGGCAAGCACAGATCCCCAGTGCTGTTGTGCCTGTGCATAGGCTGCACGGGGACAGTGAAGAGCAGCAAGAGCTTTCAGGGCTGGCACCTTCCTTGTGGGACAAGGAGCCGGACGTTTGCCTTTTCGGTAAGAGGCTCTGCTGAGAACGAACACCGTGAGGTGTACCGTTCCTGGGCAAGCACAGATCCCCAGTGCTGTTGTGCCTGTGGATAGGGTGCACGGGGACAGTGAAGAGCAGCAAGAGCTTTCAGGGCTGGCACCTTCCTTGTGGGACAAGGAGCCGGACGTTTGCCTTTTCGGAAAGAGGCTCTGCTGAGAACGAACACCGTGAGGTGTACCGTTCCTGGGCAAGCACAGATCCCCAGTGCTGTTGTGCCTGTGGATAGGGTGCACGGGGACAGTGAAGAGCAGCAAGAGCTTTCAGGGCTGGCACCTTCCTTGTGGGACAAGGAGCCGGACGTTTGCCTTTTCGGAAGGAGCGTCTGCAGAGTACAAGTGCCGAGAGTTGTGCAGCCTGTGGGCAAGCACAGATCCCCAGTGCTGTTGTGCCTGTGCATAGGCTGCACGGGGACAGTGAAGAGCAGCAAGAGCTTTCAGGGCTGGCACCTTCCTTGTGGGACAAGGAGCCAGACGTTTGCCTTTTCGGAAAATTGCAATGCCGAGAACAGTCACCGTGAGGTGTACCGTTCCTGGGCAAGAACAGATCCCCAGTGCTGTTGTGCCTGTGGATAGGCTGCACGGGGACAGTGAAGAGCAGCAAGAGCTTTCAGGGCTGGCACCTTCCTTGTGGGACAAGGAGCCGGACGATTGCCTTTTCCGTAAGAGGCTCTGCTGAGAACGAACACCGTGAGGTGTACCGTTCCTGCGCAAGCACAGATCCCCAGTGCTGTTGTGCCTGTGCATAGGCTGCACGGGGACAGTGAAGAGCAGCAAGAGCTTTCAGGGCTGGCACCTTCCTTGTGGGACAAGGAGCCGGACGTTTGCCTTTTTGGAAAGAGGCTCTGCTGAGAACGAACACTGTGAGGTGTACCGTTCCTGTCTAAGTACAGATTCCCAAAGCTGTTGTGCCTGTGGATAGGGTGCACGGGGACAGTGAAGAGCAGCAAGAGCTTTCAGGGCTGGCACCTTCCTTGTGGGACAAGGAGCCGGACGTTTGCCTTTTCGGAAAGAGGCTCTGCTGAGAACGAACACCGTGAGGTGTACCGTTCCTGGGCAAGCACAGATCCCCAGTGCTGTTGTGCCTGTGCATAGGCTGCACGGGGACAGTGAAGAGCAGCAAGAGCTTTCTGGGCTGGCACCTTCCTTGTGGGACAAGGAGCCGGACGTTTGCATTTTCGGTAAGAGGCTCTGCTGAGAACGAACACCGTGAGGTGTACCGTTCCTGTCTAAGTACAGATTCCCAAAGCTGTTGTGCCTGTGGATAGGGTGCACAGGGACAGTGAAGAGCAGCAAGAGCTTTCAGGGCTGGCACCTTCCTTGTGGGACAAGGAGCCGGACGTTTGCCTTTTCGGAAAGAGGCTCTGCTGAGAACGAACACCGTGAGGTGTACCGTTCCTGGGCAAGCACAGATCCCCAGTGCTGTTGTGCCTGTGGATAGGCTGCACGGGGACAGTGAAGAGCAGCAAGAGCTTTCAGGGCTGGCACCTTCCTTGTGGGACAAGGAGCCGGACGTTTGCCTTTTCCGTAAGAGGCTCTGCTGAGAACGAACACCGTGAGGTGTACCGTTCCTGGGCAAGCACAGATCCCCAGTGCTGTTGTGCCTGTGCATAGGCTGCACGGGGACAGTGAAGAGCAGCAAGAGCTTTCTGGGCTGGCACCTTCCTTGTGGGACAAGGAGCCGGACGTTTGCCTTTTCGGTAAGAGGCTCTGCTGAGAACGAACACCGTGAGGTGTACCGTTCCTGTCTAAGTACAGATTCCCAAAGCTGTTGTGCCTGTGGATAGGGTGCACGGGGACAGTGAAGAGCAGCAAGAGCTTTCAGGGCTGGCACCTTCCTTGTGGGACAAGGAGCCGGACGTTTGCCTTTTCGGAAAGAGGCTCTGCTGAGAACGAACACCGTGAGGTGTACCGTTCCTGGGCAAGCACAGATCCCCAGTGCTGTTGTGCCTGTGGATAGGGTGCACGGGGACAGTGAAGAGCAGCAAGAGCTTTCAGGGCTGGCACCTTCCTTGTGGGACAAGGAGCCGGACGTTTGCCTTTTCCGTAATAGGATCTGCTGAGAACGAACATCGTGAGGTGTACCGTTCCTGTCTAAGTACAGATTCCCAAAGCTGTTGTGCCTGTAGATAGGGTGCACGGGGACAGTGAAGAGCAGCAAGAGCTTTCAGGGCTGGCACCTTCCTTGTGGGACAAGGAGCCGGACGTTTGCCTTTTCGGAAAGAGGCTCTGCTGAGAACGAACACCGTGAGGTGTACCGTTCCTGGGCAAGCACAGATCCCCAGTGCTGTTGTGCCTGTGCATAGGCTGCACGGGGACAGTGAAGAGCAGCAAGAGCTTTCAGGGCTGGCACCTTCCTTGTGGGACAAGGAGCCGGACGTTTGCCTTTTCGGAAGGAGCGTCTGCCGAGTACAAGCGCCGTGAGATGTGCAGCCTGTGGGCAAGCACAGATCCCCAGTGCTGTTGTGCCTGTGCATAGGCTGCACGGGGACAGTGAAGAGCAGCAAGAGCTTTCAGGGCTGGCACCTTCCTTGTGGGACAAGGAGCCGGACGTTTGCCTTTTCGGTAAGAGGCTCTGCTGAGAACGAACACCGTGAGGTGTACCGTTCCTGTCTAAGTACAGATTCCCAAAGCTGTTGTGCCTGTGGATAGGGTGCACGGGGACAGTGAAGAGCAGCAAGAGCTTTCAGGGCTGGCACCTTCCTTGTGGGACAAGGAGCCGGACGTTTGCCTATTCGGAAAGAGGCTCTGCTGAGAACGAACACCGTGAGGTGTACCGTTCCTGGGCAAGCACAGATCCCCAGTGCTGTTGTGCCTGTGGATAGGGTGCACGGGGACAGTGAAGAGCAGCAAGAGCTTTCAGGGCTGGCACCTTCCTTGTGGGACAAGGAGCCGGACGTTTGCCTTTTCGGAAAGAGGCTCTGCTGAGAACGAACACCGTGAGGTGTACCGTTTCTGGGCAAGCACAGATCCCCAGTGCTGTTGTGCCTGTGGATAGGGTGCACGGGGACAGTGAAGAGCAGCAAGAGCTTTCAGGGCTGGCACCTTCCTTGGGGGACAAGGAGCCGGACGTTTGCCTTTTTGGAAAGAGGCTCTGCTGAGAACGAACACTGTGAGGTTTACCGTTCCTGTCTAAGTAGAGATTCCCAAAGCTGTTGTGCCTGTGGATAGGGTGCACGGGGACAGGGAAGAGCAGCAAGAGCTTTCAGGGCTGGCACCTTCCTTGTGGGACAAGGAGCCGGACGTTTGCCTTTTCCGTAAGAGGCTCTGCTGAGAACGAACACCGTGAGGTGTACTGTTCCTGGGTAAGCACAGATCCCCAGTGCTGTTGTGCCTGTGCATAGGCTGCACGGGGACAGTGAAGAGCAGCAAGAGCTTTCAGGGCTGGCACCTTCCTTGTGGGACAAGGAGCCGGACGTTTGCCTTTTCGGAAAGAGGCTCTGCTGAGAACGAACACCGTGAGGTGTACCGTTCCTGTCTAAGTACAGATTCCCAAAGCTGTTGTGCCTGTGGATAGGGTGCACGGGGACAGTGAAGAGCAGCAAGAGCTTTCAGGGCTGGCACCTTCCTTGTGGGACAAGGAGCCGGACGTTTGCCTATTCGGAAAGAGGCTCTGCTGAGAACGAACATCGTGAGGTGTACCGTTCCTGGGCAAGCACAGATCCCCAGTGCTGTTGTGCCTGTGCATAGGCTGCACGGGGACAGTGAAGAGCAGCAAGAGCTTTCAGGGCTGGCACCTTCCTTGTGGGACAAGGAGCCGAACGTTTGCCTTTTCGGTAAGAGGCTCTGCTGAGAACGAACACCGTGAGGTGTACCGTTCCTGCGCAAGCACAGATCCCCACTGCTGTTGTGCCTGTGCATAGGCTGCACGGGGACAGTGAAGAGCAGCAAGAGCTTTCAGGGCTGGCACCTTCCATGTGGGACAAGGAGCCGAACGTTTGCCTTTTCGGAAAGAGGCTCTGCTGAGAACGAACACCGTGAGGTGTACTGTTCCTGGGCAAGCACAGATCCCCATTGCTGTTGTGCCTGTGCATAGGCTGCACGGGGACAGTGAAGAGCAGCAAGAGCTTTCAGGGCTGGCACCTTCCTTGTGGGACAAGGAGCCGGACGTTTGCCTTTTCGGAAAGAGGCTCTGCTGAGAACGAACACCGTGAGGTGTACCGTTCCTGGGCAAGCACAGATCCCCAGTGCTGTTGTGCCTGTGGATAGGCTGCACGGGGACAGTGAAGAGCAGCAAGAGCTTTCAGGGCTGGCACCTTCCTTGTGGGACAAGGAGCCGGACGTTTGCCTTTTCCGTAAGAGGATCTGCTGAGAACGAACATCGTGAGGTGTACCGTTCCTGTCTAAGTACAGATTCCCAAAGCTGTTGTGCCTGTAGATAGGGTGCACGGGGACAGTGAAGAGCAGCAAGAGCTTTCTGGGCTGGCACCTTCCTTGTGGGACAAGGAGCCGGACGTTTGCCTTTTCGGAAAGAGGCTCTGCTGAGAACGAACACCGTGAGGTGTACCGTTCCTGGGCAAGCACAGATCCCCAGTGCTGTTGTGCCTGTGGATAGGGTGCACGGGGACAGTGAAGAGCAGCAAGAGCTTTCAGGGCTGGCACCTTCCTTGTGGGACAAGGAGCCGGACGTTTGCCTTTTTGGAAAGAGGCTCTGCTGAGAACGAACACTGTGAGGTGTACCGTTCCTGTCTAAGTAGAGATTCCCAAAGCTGTTGTGCCTGTGGATAGGGTGCACGGGGACAGGGAAGAGCAGCAAGAGCTTTCAGGGCTGGCACCTTCCTTGTGGGACAAGGAGCCGGACGTTTGCCTTTTCGGAAAGAGGCTCTGCTGAGAACGCACACCGTGAGGTGTACTGTTCCTGGGTAAGCACAGATCCCCAGTGCTGTTGTGCCTGTGCATAGGCTGCACGGGGACAGTGAAGAGCAGCAAGAGCTTTCAGGGCTGGCACCTTCCTTGTGGGACAAGGAGCCGGACGTTTGCCTTTTCGGTAAGAGGCTCTGCTGAGAACGAACACCGTGAGGTGTACCGTTCCTGTCTAAGTACAGATTCCCAAAGCTGTTGTGCCTGTGGATAGGGTGCACGGGGACAGTGAAGAGCAGCAAGAGCTTTCAGGGCTGGCACCTTCCTTGTGGGACAAGGAGCCGGACGTTTGCCTATTCGGAAAGAGGCACTGCTGAGAACGAACACCGTGAGGTGTACCGTTCCTGGGCAAGCACAGATCCCCAGTGCTGTTGTGCCTGTGGATAGGGTGCACGGGGACAGTGAAGAGCAGCAAGAGCTTTCAGGGCTGGCACCTTCCTTGTGGGACAAGGAGCCGGACGTTTGCCTTTTCGGAAAGAGGCTCTGCTGAGAACGAACACCGTGAGGTGTACCGTTCCTGGGCAAGCACAGATCCCCAGTGCTGTTGTGCCTGTGGATAGGGTGCACGGGGACAGTGAAGAGCAGCAAGAGCTTTCAGGGCTGGCACCTTCCTTGTGGGACAAGGAGCCGGACGTTTGCCTTTTCGGAAAGAGGCTCTGCTGAGAACGAACACCGTGAGGTGTACCGTTCCTGGGCAAGCACAGATCCCCAGTGCTGTTGTGCCTGTGCATAGGCTGCACGGGGACAGTGAAGAGCAGCAAGAGCTTTCAGGGCTGGCACCTTCCTTGCGGGACAAGGAGCCGGACGTTTGCCTTTTCGGAAGGAGCGTCTGCCGAGTACAAGCGCCGTGCGATGTGCAGCCTGTGGGCAAGCACAGATCCCCAGTGCTGTTGTGCCTGTGCATAGGCTGCACGGGGACAGTGAAGAGCAGCAAGGACTTTCTGGGCTGGCACCTTCCTTGTGGGACAAGGAGCCGGACGTTTGCCTTTTCCGTAAGAGGCTCTGCTGAGAACGAACACCGTGAGGTGTACCGTTCCTGGGCAAGCACAGATCCCCAGTGCTGTTGTGCCTGTGGATAGGGTGCACGGGGACAGTGAAGAGCAGCAAGAGCTTTCAGGGCTGGCACCTTCCTTGTGGGACAAGGAGCCGGACGTTTGCCTTTTCCGTAAGAGGCTCTGCTGAGAACGAACACCGTGAGGTGTACCGTTCCTGGGCAAGCACAGATCCCCAGTGCTGTTGTGCCTGTGCATAGGCTGCACGGGGACAGTGAAGAGCAGCAAGAGCTTTCAGGGCTGGCACCTTCCTTGTGGGACAAGGAGCCGGACGTTTGCCTTTTCGGTAAGAGGCTCTGCTGAGAACGAACACCGTGAGGTGTACCGTTCCTGTCTAAGTACAGATTCCCAGTGCTGTTGTGCCTGTGGATAGGGTGCACGGGGACAGTGAAGAGCAGCAAGAGCTTTCAGGGCTGGCACCTTCCTTGTGGGACAAGGAGCCGGACGTTTGCCTTTTCGGAAAGAGGCTCTGCTGAGAACGAACACCGTGAGGTGTACCGTTCCTGGGCAAGCACAGATCCCCAGTGCTGTTGTGCCTGTGGATAGGGTGCACGGGGACAGTGAAGAGCAGCAAGAGCTTTCAGGGCTGGCACCTTCCTTGTGGGACAAGGAGCCGGACGTTTGCCTTTTCGGAAGGAGCGTCTGCAGAGTACAAGTGCCGAGAGTTGTGCAGCCTGTGGGCAAGCACAGATCCCCAGTGCTGTTGTGCCTGTGCATACGCTGCACGGGGACAGTGAAGAGCAGCAAGAGCTTTCAGGGCTGGCACCTTCCTTGTGGGACAAGGAGCCAGACGTTTGCCTTTTCGGAAAATTGCAATGCCGAGAACAGTCACCGTGAGGTGTACCGTTCCTGGGCAAGCACAGATCCCCAGTGCTGTTGTGCCTGTGCATAGGCTGCACGGGGACAGTGAAGAGCAGCAAGAGCTTTCAGGGCTGGCACCTTCCTTGTGGGACAAGGAGCCGGACGTTTGCCTTTTCGGAAAGAGGCTCTGCTGAGAACGAACACCGTGAGGTGTACCGTTCCTGGGCAAGCACAGATCCCCAGTGCTGTTGTGCCTGTGGATAGGGTGCACGGGGACAGTGAAGAGCAGCAAGAGCTTTCAGGGCTGGCACCTTCCTTGTGGGACAAGGAGCCGGACGTTTGCCTTTTCAGATGGAGCGTCTGCCGAGTACAAGCGCCGTGAGATGTGCAGCCTGTGGGCAAGCACAGATCCCCAGTGCTGTTGTGCCTGTGCATAGGCTGCACGGGGACAGTGAAGAGCAACAAGGGCTTTCTGGGCTGGCACCTTCCTTGTGGGACAAGGAGCCGGACGTTTGCCTTTTCCGTAAGAGGCTCTGCTGAGAACGAACACCGTGAGGTGTACCGTTCCTGTCTAAGTACAGATTCCCAAAGCTGTTGTGCCTGTGGATAGGGTGCACAGGGACAGTGAAGAGCAGCAAGAGCTTTCAGGGCTGGCACCTTCCTTGTGGGACAAGGAGCCGGACGTTTGCCTTTTCGGAAAGAGGCTCTGCTGAGAACGAACACCGTGAGGTGTACCGTTCCTGGGCAAGCACAGATCCCCAGTGCTGTTGTGCCTGTGGATAGGGTGCACGGGGACAGTGAAGAGCAGCAAGAGCTTTCAGGGCTGGCACCTTCCTTGTGGGACAAGGAGCCGGACGTTTGCCTTTTTGGAAAGAGGCTCTGCTGAGAACGAACACTGTGAGGTGTACCGTTCCTGTCTAAGTAGAGATTCCCAAAGCTGTTGTGCCTGTGGATAGGGTGCACGGGGACAGGGAAGAGCAGCAAGAGCTTTCAGGGCTGGCACCTTCCTTGTGGGACAAGGAGCCGGACGTTTGCCTTTTCGGAAAGAGGCTCTGCTGAGAACGAACACCGTGAGGTGTACCGTTCCTGGGTAAGCACAGATCCCCAGTGCTGTTGTGCCTGTGCATAGGCTGCACGGGGACAGTGAAGAGCAGCAAGAGCTTTCAGGGCTGGCACCTTCCTTGTGGGACAAGGAGCCGGACGTTTGCCTTTTCGGAAGGAGCGTCTGCCGAGTACAAGCGCCGTGAGATGTGCAGCCTGTGGGCAAGCACAGATCCCCAGTGCTGTTGTGCCTGTGCATAGGCTGCACGGGGACAGTGAAGAGCAGCAAGAGCTTTCAGGGCTGGCACCTTCCTTGTGGGACAAGGAGCCGGACGTTTGCCTTTTCGGTAAGAGGCTCTGCTGAGAACGAACACCGTGAGGTGTACCGTTCCTGTCTAAGTACAGATTCCCAAAGCTGTTGTGCCTGTGGATAGGGTGCACGGGGACAGTGAAGAGCAGCAAGAGCTTTCAGGGCTGGCACCTTCTTTGTGGGACAAGGAGCCGGACGTTTGCCTATTCGGAAAGAGGCTCTGCTGAGAACGAACACCGTGAGGTGTACCGTTCCTGGGCAAGCACAGATCCCCAGTGCTGTTGTGCCTGTGCATAGGCTGCACGGGGACAGTGAAGAGCAGCAAGAGCTTTCAGGGCTGGCACCTTCCTTGTGGGACAAGGAGCCGGACGTTTGCCTTTTCGGAAAGAGGCTCTGCTGAGAACGAACACCGTGAGGTGTACCGTTACTGGGCAAGCACAGATCCCCAGTGCTGTTGTGCCTGTGCATAGGCTGCACGGGGACAGTGAAGAGCAGCAAGAGCTTTCAGGGCTGGCACCTTCCTTGTGGGACAAGGAGCCGGACGTTTGCCTTTTCGGTAAGAGGCTCTGCTGAGAACGAACACCGTGAGGTGTACTGTTCCTGGGCAAGCACAGATCCCCAGTGCTGTTGTGCCTGTGCATAGGCTGCACGGGGACAGTGAAGAGCAGCAAGAGCTTTCAGGGCTGGCACCTTCCTTGCGGGACAAGGAGCCGGACGTTTGCCTTTTCGGAAGGAGCGTCTGCCGAGTACAAGCGCCGTGAGATGTGCAGCCTGTGGGCAAGCACAGATCCCCAGTACTGTTGTGCCTGTGCATAGGCTGCACGGGGACAGTGAAGAGCAGCAAGGGCTTTCTGGGCTGGCACCTTCCTTGTGGGACAAGGAGCCGGACGTTTGCCTTTTCCGTAAGAGGCTCTGCTGAGAACGAACACCGTGAGGTGTACCGTTCCTGGGCAAGCACAGATCCCCAGTGCTGTTGTGCCTGTGCATAGGGTGCACGGGGACAGTGAAGAGCAGCAAGAGCTTTCAGGGCTGGCACCTTCCTTGTGGGACAAGGAGCCGGACGTTTGCCTTTTCGGAAAGAGGCTCTGCTGAGAACGAACACCGTGAGGTGTACCGTTCCTGGGCAAGCACAGATCCCCAGTGCTGTTGTGCCTGTGGATAGGGTGCACGGGGACAGTGAAGAGCAGCAAGAGCTTTCAGGGCTGGCACCTTCCTTGTGGGACAAGGAGCCGGACGTTTGCCTTTTTGGAAAGAGGCTCTGCTGAGAACGAACACTGTGAGGTGTACCGTTCCTGTCTAAGTAGAGATTCCCAAAGCTGTTGTGCCTGTGGATAGGGTGCACGGGGACAGGGAAGAGCAGCAAGAGCTTTCAGGGCTGGCACCTTCCTTGTGGGACAAGGAGCCGGACGTTTGCCTTTTCGGAAAGAGGCTCTGCTGAGAACGAACACCGTGAGGTGTACCGTTCCTGGGCAAGCACAGATCCCCAGTGCTGTTGTGCCTGTGCATAGGCTGCACGGGGACAGTGAAGAGCAGCAAGAGCTTTCAGGGCTGGCACCTTCCTTGTGGGACAAGGAGCCGGACGTTTGCCTTTTCGGAAAGAGGCTCTGCTGAGAACGAACACCGTGAGGTGTACCGTTCCTGGGCAAGCACAGATCCCCAGTGCTGTTGTGCCTGTGCATAGGCTGCACGGGGACAGTGAAGAGCAGCAAGAGCTTTCAGGGCTGGCACCTTCCTTGTGGGACAAGGAGCCGGACGTTTGCCTTTTCGGTAAGAGGCTCTGCTGAGAACGAACACCGTGAGGTGTACTGTTCCTGGGCAAGCACAGATCCCCAGTGCTGTTGTGCCTGTGCATAGGCTGCACGGGGACAGTGAAGAGCAGCAAGAGCTTTCAGGGCTGGCACCTTCCTTGCGGGACAAGGAGCCGGACGTTTGCCTTTTCGGAAGGAGCGTCTGCCGAGTACAAGCGCCGTGAGATGTGCAGCCTGTGGGCAAGCACAGATCCCCAGTACTGTTGTGCCTGTGCATAGGCTGCACGGGGACAGTGAAGAGCAGCAAGGGCTTTCTGGGCTGGCACCTTCCTTGTGGGACAAGGAGCCGGACGTTTGCCTTTTCCGTAAGAGGCTCTGCTGAGAACGAACACCGTGAGGTGTACCGTTCCTGGGCAAGCACAGATCCCCAGTGCTGTTGTGCCTGTGCATAGGGTGCACGGGGACAGTGAAGAGCAGCAAGAGCTTTCAGGGCTGGCACCTTCCTTGTGGGACAAGGAGCCGGACGTTTGCCTTTTCGGAAAGAGGCTCTGCTGAGAACGAACACCGTGAGGTGTACCGTTCCTGGGCAAGCACAGATCCCCAGTGCTGTTGTGCCTGTGGATAGGGTGCACGGGGACAGTGAAGAGCAGCAAGAGCTTTCAGGGCTGGCACCTTCCTTGTGGGACAAGGAGCCGGACGTTTGCCTTTTCCGTAAGAGGCTCTGCTGAGAACGAACACCGTGAGGTGTACCGTTCCTGGGCAAGCACAGATCCCCAGTGCTGTTGTGCCTGTGCATAGGCTGCACGGGGACAGTGAAGAGCAGCAAGAGCTTTCAGGGCTGGCACCTTCCTTGTGGGACAAGGAGCCGGACGTTTGCCTTTTCGGTAAGAGGCTCTGCTGAGAACGAACACCGTGAGGTGTACCGTTCCTGGGCAAGCACAGATCCCCAGTGCTGTTGTGCCTGTGGATAGGGTGCACGGGGACAGTGAAGAGCAGCAAGAGCTTTCAGGGCTGGCACCTTCCTTGTGGGACAAGGAGCCGGACGTTTGCCTTTTCGGAAAGAGGCTCTGCTGAGAACGAACACCGTGAGGTGTACCGTTCCTGGGCAAGCACAGATCCCCAGTGCTGTTGTGCCTGTGCATAGGCTGCACGGGGACAGTGAAGAGCAGCAAGAGCTTTCAGGGCTGGCACCTTCCTTGTGGGACAAGGAGCCGGACGTTTGCCTTTTCGGAAAGAGGCTCTGCTGAGAACGAACACCGTGAGGTGTACCGTTCCTGGGCAAGCACAGATCCCCAGTGCTGTTGTGCCTGTGGATAGGGTGCACGGGGACAGTGAAGAGCAGCAAGAGCTTTCAGGGCTGGCACCTTCCTTGTGGGACAAGGAGCCGGACGTTTGCCTTTTCCGTAAGAGGCTCTGCTGAGAACGAACACCGTGAGGTGTACCGTTCCTGGGCAAGCACAGATCCCCAGTGCTGTTGTGCCTGTGCATAGGCTGCACGGGGACAGTGAAGAGCAGCAAGAGCTTTCAGGGCTGGCACCTTCCTTGTGGGACAAGGAGCCGGACGTTTGCCTTTTCGGTAAGAGGCTCTGCTGAGAACGAACACCGTGAGGTGTACCGTTCCTGGGCAAGCACAGATCCCCAGTGCTGTTGTGCCTGTGGATAGGGTGCACGGGGACAGTGAAGAGCAGCAAGAGCTTTCAGGGCTGGCACCTTCCTTGTGGGACAAGGAGCCGGACGTTTGCCTTTTCGGAAAGAGGCTCTGCTGAGAACGAACACCGTGAGGTGTACCGTTCCTGGGCAAGCACAGATCCCCAGTGCTGTTGTGCCTGTGCATAGGCTGCACGGGGACAGTGAAGAGCAGCAAGAGCTTTCAGGGCTGGCACCTTCCTTGTGGGACAAGGAGCCGGACGTTTGCCTTTTCGGAAAGAGGCTCTGCTGAGAACGAACACCGTGAGGTGTACCGTTCCTGGGCAAGCACAGATCCCCAGTGCTGTTGTGCCTGTGCATAGGCTGCACGGGGACAGTGAAGAGCAGCAAGAGCTTTCAGGGCTGGCACCTTCCTTGTGGGACAAGGAGCCGGACGTTTGCCTTTTCGGTAAGAGGCTCTGCTGAGAACGAACACCGTGAGGTGTACTGTTCCTGGGCAAGCACAGATCCCCAGTGCTGTTGTGCCTGTGCATAGGCTGCACGGGGACAGTGAAGAGCAGCAAGAGCTTTCAGGGCTGGCACCTTCCTTGTGGGACAAGGAGCCGGACGTTTGCCTTTTCGGTAAGAGGCTCTGCTGAGAACGAACACCGTGAGGTGTACCGTTCCTGGGCAAGCACAGATCCCCAGTGCTGTTGTGCCTGTGGATAGGGTGCACGGGGACAGTGAAGAGCAGCAAGAGCTTTCAGGGCTGGCACCTTCCTTGTGGGACAAGGAGCCGGACGTTTGCCTTTTCGGAAAGAGGCTCTGCTGAGAACGAACACCGTGAGGTGTACCGTTCCTGGGCAAGCACAGATCCCCAGTGCTGTTGTGCCTGTGCATAGGCTGCACGGGGACAGTGAAGAGCAGCAAGAGCTTTCAGGGCTGGCACCTTCCTTGTGGGACAAGGAGCCGGACGTTTGCCTTTTCGGAAAGAGGCTCTGCTGAGAACGAACACCGTGAGGTGTACCGTTCCTGGGCAAGCACAGATCCCCAGTGCTGTTGTGCCTGTGGATAGGCTGCACGGGGACAGTGAAGAGCAGCAAGAGCTTTCAGGGCTGGCACCTTCCTTGTGGGACAAGGAGCCAGACGTTTGCCTTTTCGGAAAGAGGCTCTGCTGAGAACGAACACCGTGAGGTGTACCGTTCCTGTCTAAGTACAGATTCCCAAAGCTGTTGTGCCTGTGGATAGGGTGCACAGGGACAGTGAAGAGCAGCAAGAGCTTTCAGGGCTGGCACCTTCCTTGTGGGACAAGGAGCCGGACGTTTGCCTTTTCGGAAGGAGCGTCTGCCGAGTACAAGCGCCGTGAGATGTGCAGCCTGTGGGCAAGCACAGATCCCCAGTGCTGTTGTGCCTGTGCATAGGCTGCACGGGGACAGGGAAGAGCAGCAAGAGCTTTCAGGGCTGGCACCTTCCTTGTGGGACAAGGAGCCGGACGTTTGCCTTTTCGGTAAGAGGCTCTGCTGAGAACGAACACCGTGAGGTGTACCGTTCCTGTCTAAGTACAGATTCCCAAAGCTGTTGTGCCTGTGGATAGGGTGCACGGGGACAGTGAAGAGCAGCAAGAGCTTTCAGGGCTGGCACCTTCTTTGTGGGACAAGGAGCCGGACGTTTGCCTTTTCGGAAAGAGGCTCTGCTGAGAACGAACACCGTGAGGTGTACCGTTCCTGGGCAAGCACAGATCCCCAGTGCTGTTGTGCCTGTGCATAGGCTGCACGGGGACAGTGAAGAGCAGCAAGAGCTTTCTGGGCTGGCACCTTCCTTGTGGGACAAGGAGCCGGACGTTTGCCTTTTCGGAAAGAGGCTCTGCTGAGAACGAACACCGTGAGGTGTACCGTTCCTGGGCAAGCACAGATCCCCAGTGCTGTTGTGCCTGTGCATAGGCTGCACGGGGACAGTGAAGAGCAGCAAGAGCTTTCAGGGCTGGCACCTTCCTTGTGGGACAAGGAGCCGAACGTTTGCCTTTTCGGAAAGAGGCTCTGCTGAGAACGAACACCGTGAGGTGTACTGTTCCTGGGCAAGCACAGATCCCCAGTGCTGTTGTGCCTGTGCATAGGCTGCACGGGGACAGTGAAGAGCAGCAAGAGCTTTCAGGGCTGGCACCTTCCTTGCGGGACAAGGAGCCGGACGTTTGCCTTTTCGGAAGGAGCGTCTGCCGAGTACAAGCGCCGTGAGATGTGCAGCCTGTGGGCAAGCACAGATCCCCAGTGCTGTTGTGCCTGTGCATAGGCTGCACGGGGACAGTGAAGAGCAGCAAGGGCTTTCTGGGCTGGCACCTTCCTTGTGGGACAAGGAGCCGGACGTTTGCCTTTTCCGTAAGAGGCTCTGCTGAGAACGAACACCGTGAGGTGTACCGTTCCTGTCTAAGTACAGATTCCCAAAGCTTTTGTGCCTGTGGATAGGGTGCACGGGGACAGTGAAGAGCAGCAAGAGCTTTCAGGGCTGGCACCTTCCTTGTGGGACAAGGAGCCGGACGTTTGCCTTTTCGGAAAGAGGCTCTGCTGAGAACGAACACCGTGAGGTGTACCGTTCCTGGGCAAGCACAGATCCCCAGTGCAGTTGTGCCTGTGCATAGGCTGCACGGGGACAGTGAAGAGCAGCAAGAGCTTTCAGGGCTGGCACCTTCCTTGTGGGACAAGGAGCCGGACGTTTGCCTTTTCCGTAAGAGGCTCTGCTGAGAACGAACACCGTGAGGTGTACCGTTCCTGGGCAAGCACAGATCCCCAGTGCTGTTGTGCCTGTGCATAGGCTGCACGGGGACAGTGAAGAGCAGCAAGAGCTTTCAGGGCTGGCACCTTCCTTGTGGGACAAGGAGCCGGAAGTTTGCCTTTTCGGTAAGAGGCTCTGCTGAGAACGAACACCGTGAGGTGTACCGTTCCTGTCTAAGTACAGATTCCCAGTGCTGTTGTGCCTGTGCATAGGCTGCACGGGGACAGGGAAGAGCAGCAAGAGCTTTCAGGGCTGGCACCTTCCTTGTGGGACAGGGAGCCGGACGTTTGCCTTTTCTGTAAGAGGCTCTGCTGAGAACGAACACCGTGAGGTGTACCGTTCCTGGGCAAGCACAGATCCCCAGTACTGTTGTGCCTGTGCATAGGCTGCACGGGGACAGTGAAGAGCAGCAAGAGCTTTCAGGGCTGGCACCTTCCTTGTGGGACAAGGAGCCGGACGTTTGCCTTTTCGGAAGGAGCGTCTGCAGAGTACAAGTGCCGAGAGTTGTGCAGCCTGTGGGCAAGCACAGATCCCCAGTGCTGTTGTGCCTGTGCATACGCTGCACGGGGACAGTGAAGAGCAGCAAGAGCTTTCAGGGCTGGCACCTTCCTTGTGGGACAAGGAGCCAGACGTTTGCCTTTTCGGAAAATTGCAATGCCGAGAACAGTCACCGTGAGGTGTACCGTTCCTCGGCAAGAACAGATCCCCAGTGCTGTTGTGCCTGTGGATAGGGTGCACGGGGACAGTGAAGAGCAGCAAGAGCTTTCAGGGCTGGCACCTTCCTTGTGGGACAAGGAGCCGGACGTTTGCCTTTTCAGATGGAGCGTCTGCCGAGTACAAGCGCCGTGAGATGTGCAGCCTGTGGACAAGCACAGATCCCCAGTGCTGTTGTGCCTGTGCATAGGCTGCACGGGGACAGTGAAGAGCAGCAAGGGCTTTCTGGGCTGGCACCTTCCTTGTGGGACAAGGAGCCGGACGTTTGCCTTTTCGGTAAGAGGCTCTGCTGAGAACGAACACCGTGAGGTGTACCGTTCCTGTCTAAGTACAGATTCCCAAAGCTGTTGTGCCTGTGGATAGGGTGCACGGGGACAGTGAAGAGCAGCAAGAGCTTTCAGGGCTGGCACCTTCCTTGTGGGACAAGGAGCCGGACGTTTGCCTTTTCGGAAAGAGGCTCTGCTGAGAACGAACACCGTGAGGTGTACCGTTCCTGGGCAAGCACAGATCCCCAGTGCTGTTGTGCCTGTGGATAGGGTGCACGGGGACAGTGAAGAGCAGCAAGAGCTTTCAGGGCTGGCACCTTCCTTGTGGGACAAGGAGCCGGACGTTTGCCTTTTTGGAAAGAGGCTCTGCTGAGAACGAACACTGTGAGGTGTACCGTTCCTGTCTAAGTAGAGATTCCCAAAGCTGTTGTGCCTGTGGATAGGGCGCACGGGGACAGGGAAGAGCAGCAAGAGCTTTCAGGGCTGGCACCTTCCTTGTGGGACAAGGAGCCGGACGTTTGCCTTTTCGGTAAGAGGCTCTGCTGAGAACGAACACCGTGAGGTGTACCGTTCCTGTCTAAGTACAGATTCCCAAAGCTGTTGTGCCTGTGGATAGGGTGCACGGGGACAGTGAAGAGCAGCAAGAGCTTTCAGGGCTGGCACCTTCTTTGTGGGACAAGGAGCCGGACGTTTGCCTTTTCGGAAAGAGGCTCTGCTGAGAACGAACACCGTGAGGTGTACCGTTCCTGGGCAAGCACAGATCCCCAGTGCTGTTGTGCCTGTGCATAGGCTGCACGGGGACAGTGAAGAGCAGCAAGAGCTTTCTGGGCTGGCACCTTCCTTGTGGGACAAGGAGCCGGACTTTTGCCTTTTCGGAAAGAGGCTCTGCTGAGAACGAACACCGTGAGGTGTACCGTTCCTGGGCAAGCACAGATCCCCAGTGCTGTTGTGCCTGTGCATAGGCTGCACGGGGACAGTGAAGAGCAGCAAGAGCTTTCAGGGCTGGCACCTTCCTTGTGGGACAAGGAGCCGAACGTTTGCCTTTTCGGAAAGAGGCTCTGCTGAGAACGAACACCGTGAGGTGTACTGTTCCTGGGCAAGCACAGATCCCCAGTGCTGTTGTGCCTGTGCATAGGCTGCACGGGGACAGTGAAGAGCAGCAAGAGCTTTCAGGGCTGACACCTTCCTTGCGGGACAAGGAGCCGGACGTTTGCCTTTTCGGAAGGTGCGTCTGCAGAGTACAAGCGCCGTGAGATGTGCAGCCTGTGGGCAAGCACAGATCCCCAGTGCTGTTGTGCCTGTGCATAGGCTGCACGGGGACAGTGAAGAGCAGCAAGGGCTTTCAGGGCTGGCACCTTCCTTGTGGGACAAGGAGCCGGACGTTTGCCTTTTCCGTAAGAGGCTCTGCTGAGAACGAACACCGTGAGGTGTACCGTTCCTGTCTAAGTACAGATTCCCAAAGCTTTTGTGCCTGTGGATAGGGTGCACGGGGACAGTGAAGAGCAGCAAGAGCTTTCTGGGCTGGCACCTTCCTTGTGGGACAAGGAGCCAGACGTTTGCCTTTTCCGTAAGAGGCTCTGCTGAGAACGAACACCGTGAGGTGTACCGTTCCTGGGCAAGCACAGATCCCCAGTGCAGTTGTGCCTGTGGATAGGGTGCACGGGGACAGTGAAGAGCAGCAAGAGCTTTCAGGGCTGGCACCTTCCTTGTGGGACAAGGAGCCGGACGTTTGCCTTTTCCGTAAGAGGCTCTGCTGAGAACGAACACCGTGAGGTGTACCGTTCCTGGGCAAGCACAGATCCCCAGTGCTGTTGTGCCTGTGCATAGGCTGCACGGGGACAGTGAAGAGCAGCAAGAGCTTTCAGGGCTGGCACCTTCCTTGTGGGACAAGGAGCCGGAAGTTTGCCTTTTCGGTAAGAGGCTCTGCTGAGAACGAACACCGTGAGGTGTACCGTTCCTGTCTAAGTACAGATTCCCAGTGCTGTTGTGCCTGTGCATAGGCTGCACGGGGACAGGGAAGAGCAGCAAGAGCTTTCAGGGCTGGCACCTTCCTTGTGGGACAGGGAGCCGGACGTTTGCCTTTTCTGTAAGAGGCTCTGCTGAGAACGAACACCGTGAGGTGTACCGTTCCTGGGCAAGCACAGATCCCCAGTACTGTTGTGCCTGTGCATAGGCTGCACGGGGACAGTGAAGAGCAGCAAGAGCTTTCAGGGCTGGCACCTTCCTTGTGGGACAAGGAGCCGGACGTTTGCCTTTTCGGAAGGAGCGTCTGCAGAGTACAAGTGCCGTGAGATGTGCAGCCTGTGGGCAAGCACAGATCCCCAGTGCTGTTGTGCCTGTGCATACGCTGCACGGGGACAGTGAAGAGCAGCAAGAGCTTTCAGGGCTGGCACCTTCCTTGTGGGACAAGGAGCCAGACGTTTGCCTTTTCGGAAAATTGCAATGCCGAGAACAGTCACCGTGAGGTGTACCGTTCCTCGGCAAGAACAGATCCCCAGTGCTGTTGTGCCTGTGGATAGGGTGCACGGGGACAGTGAAGAGCAGCAAGAGCTTTCAGGGCTGGCACCTTCCTTGTGGGACAAGGAGCCGGACGTTTGCCTTTTCGGTAAGAGGCTCTGCTGAGAACGAACACCGTGAGGTGTACCGTTCCTGTCTAAGTACAGATTCCCAAAGCTGTTGTGCCTGTGGATAGGGTGCACGGGGACAGTGAAGAGCAGCAAGAGCTTTCAGGGCTGGCACCTTCCTTGTGGGACAAGGAGCCGGACGTTTGCCTTTTCGGAAAGAGGCTCTGCTGAGAACGAACACCGTGAGGTGTACCGTTCCTGTGCAAGCACAGATCCCCAGTGCTGTTGTGCCTGTGGATAGGGTGCACGGGGACAGTGAAGAGCAGCAAGAGCTTTCAGGGCTGGCACCTTCCTTGTGGGACAAGGAGCCGGACGTTTGCCTTTTTGGAAAGAGGCTCTGCTGAGAACGAACACTGTGAGGTGTACCGTTCCTGTCTAAGTAGAGATTCCCAAAGCTGTTGTGCCTGTGGATAGGGTGCACGGGGACAGGGAAGAGCAGCAAGAGCTTTCAGGGCTGGCACCTTCCTTGTGGGACAAGGAGCCGGACGTTTGCCTTTTCGGAAAGAGGCTCTGCTGAGAACGAACACCGTGAGGTGTACCGTTCCTGTCTAAGTACAGATTCCCAAAGCTGTTGTGCCTGTGGATAGGGTGCACGGGGACAGTGAAGAGCAGCAAGAGCTTTCAGGGCTGGCACCTTCTTTGTGGGACAAGGAGCCGGACGTTTGCCTTTTCGGAAAGAGGCTCTGCTGAGAACGAACACCGTGAGGTGTACCGTTCCTGGGCAAGCAGAGATCCCCAGTGCTGTTGTGCCTGTGCATAGGCTGCACGGGGACAGTGAAGAGCAGCAAGAGCTTTCAGGGCTGGCACCTTCCTTGTGGGACAAGGAGCCGGACGTTTGCCTTTTCGGAAAGAGGCTCTGCTGAGAACGAACACCGTGAGGTGTACCGTTCCTGGGCAAGCACAGATCCCCAGTGCTGTTGTGCCTGTGCATAGGCTGCACGGGGACAGTGAAGAGCAGCAAGAGCTTTCAGGGCTGGCACCTTCCTTGTGGGACAAGGAGCCGAACGTTTGCCTTTTCGGAAAATTGCAATGCCGAGAACAGTCACCGTGAGGTGTACCGTTCCTCGGCAAGAACAGATCCCCAGTGCTGTTGTGCCTGTGGATAGGGTGCACGGGGACAGTGAAGAGCAGCAAGAGCTTTCAGGGCTGGCACCTTCCTTGTGGGACAAGGAGCCGGATGTTTGCCTTTTCAGATGGAGCGTCTGCCGAGTACAAGCGCCGTGAGATGTGCAGCCTGTGGGCAAGCACAGATCCCCAGTGCTGTTGTGCCTGTGCATAGGCTGCACGGGGACAGTGAAGAGCAGCAAGGGCTTTCTGGGCTGGCACCTTCCTTGTGGGACAAGGAGCCGGACGTTTGCCTTTTCGGAAAGAGGCTCTGCTGAGAACGAACACCGTGAGGTGTACCGTTCCTGGGCAAGCACAGATCCCCAGTGCTGTTGTGCCTGTGCATAGGCTGCACGGGGACAGTGAAGAGCAGCCAGAGCTTTCAGGGCTGGCACCTTCCTTGTGGGACAAGGAGCCGGACGTTTGCCTTTTCTGTAAGAGGCTCTGCTGAGAACGAACACCGTGAGGTGTACCGTTCCTGGGCAAGCACAGATCCCCAGTGCTGTTGTGCCTGTGCATAGGCTGCACGGGGACAGTGAAGAGCAGCAAGAGCTTTCTGGGCTGGCACCTTCCTTGTGGGACAAGGAGCCGGACGTTTGCCTTTTCGGAAAGAGGCTCTGCTGAGAACGAACACCGTGAGGTGTACCGTTCCTGGGCAAGCACAGATCCCCAGTGCTGTTGTGCCTGTGCATAGGCTGCACGGGGACAGTGAAGAGCAGCAAGAGCTTTCAGGGCTGGCACCTTCCTTGTGGGACAAGGAGCCGAACGTTTGCCTTTTCGGAAAGAGGCTCTGCTGAGAACGAACACCGTGAGGTGTACTGTTCCTGGGCAAGCACAGATCCCCAGTGCTGTTGTGCCTGTGCATAGGCTGCACGGGGACAGTGAAGAGCAGCAAGAGCTTTCAGGGCTGGCACCTTCCTTGCGGGACAAGGAGCCGGACGTTTGCCTTTTCGGAAGGAGCGTCTGCCGAGTACAAGCGCCGTGAGATGTGCAGCCTGTGGGCAAGCACAGATCCCCAGTGCTGTTGTGCCTGTGCATAGGCTGCACGGGGACAGTGAAGAGCAGCAAGGGCTTTCTGGGCTGGCACCTTCCTTGTGGGACAAGGAGCCGGACGTTTGCCTTTTCCGTAAGAGGCTCTGCTGAGAACGAACACCGTGAGGTGTACCGTTCCTGTCTAAGTACAGATTCCCAAAGCTTTTGTGCCTGTGGATAGGGTGCACGGGGACAGTGAAGAGCAGCAAGAGCTTTCAGGGCTGGCACCTTCCTTGTGGGACAAGGAGCCGGACGTTTGCCTTTTCGGAAAGAGGCTCTGCTGAGAACGAACACCGTGAGGTGTACCGTTCCTGGGCAAGCACAGATCCCCAGTGCAGTTGTGCCTGTGCATAGGCTGCACGGGGACAGTGAAGAGCAGCAAGAGCTTTCAGGGCTGGCACCTTCCTTGTGGGACAAGGAGCCGGACGTTTGCCTTTTCCGTAAGAGGCTCTGCTGAGAACGAACACCGTGAGGTGTACCGTTCCTGGGCAAGCACAGATCCCCAGTGCTGTTGTGCCTGTGCATAGGCTGCACGGGGACAGTGAAGAGCAGCAAGAGCTTTCAGGGCTGGCACCTTCCTTGTGGGACAAGGAGCCGGAAGTTTGCCTTTTCGGTAAGAGGCTCTGCTGAGAACGAACACCGTGAGGTGTACCGTTCCTGTCTAAGTACAGATTCCCAGTGCTGTTGTGCCTGTGCATAGGCTGCACGGGGACAGGGAAGAGCAGCAAGAGCTTTCAGGGCTGGCACCTTCCTTGTGGGACAGGGAGCCGGACGTTTGCCTTTTCTGTAAGAGGCTCTGCTGAGAACGAACACCGTGAGGTGTACCGTTCCTGGGCAAGCACAGATCCCCAGTACTGTTGTGCCTGTGCATAGGCTGCACGGGGACAGTGAAGAGCAGCAAGAGCTTTCAGGGCTGGCACCTTCCTTGTGGGACAAGGAGCCGGACGTTTGCCTTTTCGGAAGGAGCGTCTGCAGAGTACAAGTGCCGAGAGTTGTGCAGCCTGTGGGCAAGCACAGATCCCCAGTGCTGTTGTGCCTGTGCATAGGCTGCACGGGGACAGTGAAGAGCAGCAAGAGCTTTCAGGGCTGGCACCTTCCTTGTGGGACAAGGAGCCAGACGTTTGCCTTTTCGGAAAATTGCAATGCCGAGAACAGTCACCGTGAGGTGTACCGTTCCTCGGCAAGAACAGATCCCCAGTGCTGTTGTGCCTGTGGATAGGGTGCACGGGGACAGTGAAGAGCAGCAAGAGCTTTCAGGGCTGGCACCTTCCTTGTGGGACAAGGAGCCGGACGTTTGCCTTTTCAGATGGAGCGTCTGCCGAGTACAAGCGCCGTGAGATGTGCAGCCTGTGGGCAAGCACAGATCCCCAGTGCTGTTGTGCCTGTGCATAGGCTGCACGGGGACAGTGAAGAGCAGCAAGGGCTTTCTGGGCTGGCACCTTCCTTGTGGGACAAGGAGCCGGACGTTTGCCTTTTCGGTAAGAGGCTCTGCTGAGAACGAACACCGTGAGGTGTACCGTTCCTGTCTAAGTACAGATTCCCAAAGCTGTTGTGCCTGTGGATAGGGTGCACGGGGACAGTGAAGAGCAGCAAGAGCTTTCAGGGCTGGCACCTTCCTTGTGGGACAAGGAGCCGGACGTTTGCCTTTTCGGAAAGAGGCTCTGCTGAGAACGAACACCGTGAGGTGTACCGTTCCTGGGCAAGCACAGATCCCCAGTGCTGTTGTGCCTGTGCATAGGCTGCACGGGGACAGTGAAGAGCAGCAAGAGCTTTCAGGGCTGGCACCTTCCTTGTGGGACAAGGAGCCGGACGTTTGCCTTTTTGGAAAGAGGCTCTGCTGAGAACGAACACCGTGAGGTGTACCGTTCCTGGGCAAGCACAGATCCCCAGTGCTGTTGTGCCTGTGGATAGGGTGCACGGGGACAGTGAAGAGCAGCAAGAGCTTTCAGGGCTGGCACCTTCCTTGTGGGACAAGGAGCCGAACGTTTGCCTTTTCGGAAAGAGGCTCTGCTGAGAACGAACACCGTGAGGTGTACTGTTCCTGGGCAAGCACAGATCCCCAGTGCTGTTGTGCCTGTGCATAGGCTGCACGGGGACAGTGAAGAGCAGCAAGAGCTTTCAGGGCTGACACCTTCCTTGCGGGACAAGGAGCCGGACGTTTGCCTTTTCGGAAGGTGCGTCTGCCGAGTACAAGCGCCGTGAGATGTGCAGCCTGTGGGCAAGCACAGATCCCCAGTGCTGTTGTGCCTGTGCATAGGCTGCACGGGGACAGTGAAGAGCAGCAAGGGCTTTCTGGGCTGGCACCTTCCTTGTGGGACAAGGAGCCGGACGTTTGCCTTTTCCGTAAGAGGCTCTGCTGAGAACGAACACCGTGAGGTGTACCGTTCCTGTCTAAGTACAGATTCCCAAAGCTTTTGTGCCTGTGGATAGGGTGCACGGGGACAGTGAAGAGCAGCAAGAGCTTTCTGGGCTGGCACCTTCCTTGTGGGACAAGGAGCCAGACGTTTGCCTTTTCCGTAAGAGGCTCTGCTGAGAACGAACACCGTGAGGTGTACCGTTCCTGGGCAAGCACAGATCCCCAGTGCAGTTGTGCCTGTGGATAGGGTGCACGGGGACAGTGAAGAGCAGCAAGAGCTTTCAGGGCTGGCACCTTCCTTGTGGGACAAGGAGCCGGACGTTTGCCTTTTCCGTAAGAGGCTCTGCTGAGAACGAACACCGTGAGGTGTACCGTTCCTGGGCAAGCACAGATCCCCAGTGCTGTTGTGCCTGTGCATAGGCTGCACGGGGACAGTGAAGAGCAGCAAGAGCTTTCAGGGCTGGCACCTTCCTTGTGGGACAAGGAGCCGGAAGTTTGCCTTTTCGGTAAGAGGCTCTGCTGAGAACGAACACCGTGAGGTGTACCGTTCCTGTCTAAGTACAGATTCCCAGTGCTGTTGTGCCTGTGCATAGGCTGCACGGGGACAGGGAAGAGCAGCAAGAGCTTTCAGGGCTGGCACCTTCCTTGTGGGACAGGGAGCCGGACGTTTGCCTTTTCTGTAAGAGGCTCTGCTGAGAACGAACACCGTGAGGTGTACCGTTCCTGGGCAAGCACAGATCCCCAGTACTGTTGTGCCTGTGCATAGGCTGCACGGGGACAGTGAAGAGCAGCAAGAGCTTTCAGGGCTGGCACCTTCCTTGTGGGACAAGGAGCCGGACGTTTGCCTTTTCGGAAGGAGCGTCTGCAGAGTACAAGTGCCGTGAGATGTGCAGCCTGTGGGCAAGCACAGATCCCCAGTGCTGTTGTGCCTGTGCATACGCTGCACGGGGACAGTGAAGAGCAGCAAGAGCTTTCAGGGCTGGCACCTTCCTTGTGGGACAAGGAGCCAGACGTTTGCCTTTTCGGAAAATTGCAATGCCGAGAACAGTCACCCTGAGGTGTACCGTTCCTCGGCAAGAACAGATCCCCAGTGCTGTTGTGCCTGTGGATAGGGTGCACGGGGACAGTGAAGAGCAGCAAGAGCTTTCAGGGCTGGCACCTTCCTTGTGGGACAAGGAGCCGGACGTTTGCCTTTTCGGTAAGAGGCTCTGCTGAGAACGAACACCGTGAGGTGTACCGTTCCTGTCTAAGTACAGATTCCCAAAGCTGTTGTGCCTGTGGATAGGGTGCACGGGGACAGTGAAGAGCAGCAAGAGCTTTCAGGGCTGGCACCTTCCTTGTGGGACAAGGAGCCGGACGTTTGCCTTTTCGGAAAGAGGCTCTGCTGAGAACGAACACCGTGAGGTGTACCGTTCCTGTGCAAGCACAGATCCCCAGTGCTGTTGTGCCTGTGGATAGGGTGCACGGGGACAGTGAAGAGCAGCAAGAGCTTTCAGGGCTGGCACCTTCCTTGTGGGACAAGGAGCCGGACGTTTGCCTTTTTGGAAAGAGGCTCTGCTGAGAACGAACACTGTGAGGTGTACCGTTCCTGTCTAAGTAGAGATTCCCAAAGCTGTTGTGCCTGTGGATAGGGTGCACGGGGACAGGGAAGAGCAGCAAGAGCTTTCAGGGCTGGCACCTTCCTTGTGGGACAAGGAGCCGGACGTTTGCCTTTTCGGAAAGAGGCTCTGCTGAGAACGAACACCGTGAGGTGTACCGTTCCTGTCTAAGTACAGATTCCCAAAGCTGTTGTGCCTGTGGATAGGGTGCACGGGGACAGTGAAGAGCAGCCAGAGCTTTCAGGGCTGGCACCTTCTTTGTGGGACAAGGAGCCGGACGTTTGCCTTTTCGGAAAGAGGCTCTGCTGAGAACGAACACCGTGAGGTGTACCGTTCCTGGACAAGCACAGATCCCCAGTGCTGTTGTGCCTGTGCATAGGGTGCACGGGGACAGTGAAGAGCAGCAAGAGCTTTCAGGGCTGGCACCTTCCTTGTGGGACAAGGAGCCGGACGTTTGCCTTTTCGGAAAGAGGCTCTGCTGAGAACGAACACCGTGAGGTGTACCGTTCCTGGGCAAGCACAGATCCCCAGTGCTGTTGTGCCTGTGCATAGGCTGCACGGGGACAGTGAAGAGCAGCAAGAGCTTTCAGGGCTGGCACCTTCCTTGTGGGACAAGGAGCCGAACGTTTGCCTTTTCGGAAAGAGGCTCTGCTGAGAACGAACACCGTGAGGTGTACTGTTCCTGGGCAAGCACAGATCCCCAGTGCTGTTGTGCCTGTGCATAGGCTGCACGGGGACAGTGAAGAGCAGCAAGAGCTTTCAGGGCTGACACCTTCCTTGCGGGACAAGGAGCCAGACGTTTGCCTTTTCGGAAGGAGCGTCTGCCGAGTACAAGCGCCGTGAGATGTGCAGCCTGTGGGCAAGCACAGATCCCCAGTGCTGTTGTGCCTGTGCATAGGCTGCACGGGGACAGTGAAGAGCAGCAAGGGCTTTCTGGGCTGGCACCTTCCTTGTGGGACAAGGAGCCGGACGTTTGCCTTTTCCGTAAGAGGCTCTGCTGAGAACGAACACCGTGAGGTGTACCGTTCCTGTCTAAGTACAGATTCCCAAAGCTTTTGTGCCTGTGGATAGGGTGCACGGGGACAGTGAAGAGCAGCAAGAGCTTTCAGGGCTGGCACCTTCCTTGTGGGACAAGGAGCCGGACGTTTGCCTTTTCGGAAAGAGGCTCTGCTGAGAACAAACACCGTGAGGTGTACCGTTCCTGGGCAAGCACAGATCCCCAGTGCAGTTGTGCCTGTGGATAGGGTGCACGGGGACAGTGAAGAGCAGCAAGAGCTTTCAGGGCTGGCACCTTCCTTGTGGGACAAGGAGCCGGACGTTTGCCTTTTCCGTAAGAGGCTCTGCTGAGAACGAACACCGTGAGGTGTACCGTTCCTGGGCAAGCACAGATCCCCAGTGCTGTTGTGCCTGTGCATAGGCTGCACGGGGACAGTGAAGAGCAGCAAGAGCTTTCAGGGCTGGCACCTTCCTTGTGGGACAAGGAGCCGGAAGTTTGCCTTTTCGGTAAGAGGCTCTGCTGAGAACGAACACCGTGAGGTGTACCGTTCCTGTCTAAGTACAGATTCCCAGTGCTGTTGTGCCTGTGCATAGGCTGCACGGGGACAGGGAAGAGCAGCAAGAGCTTTCAGGGCTGGCACCTTCCTTGTGGGACAGGGAGCCGGACGTTTGCCTTTTCTGTAAGAGGCTCTGCTGAGAACGAACACCGTGAGGTGTACCGTTCCTGGGCAAGCACAGATCCCCAGTGCTGTTGTGCCTGTGGATAGGGTGCACGGGGACAGTGAAGAGCAGCAAGAGCTTTCAGGGCTGGCACCTTCCTTGTGGGACAAGGAGCCGGACGTTTGCCTTTTCGGAAGGAGCGTCTGCAGAGTACAAGTGCCGTGAGATGTGCAGCCTGTGGGCAAGCACAGATCCCCAGTGCTGTTGTGCCTGTGCATACGCTGCACGGGGACAGTGAAGAGCAGCAAGAGCTTTCAGGGCTGGCACCTTCCTTGTGGGACAAGGGTCCGGACGTTTGCCTTTTCGGAAAATTGCAATGCCGAGAACAGTCACCGTGAGGTGTACCGTTCCTCGGCAAGAACAGATCCCCAGTGCTGTTGTGCCTGTGGATAGGGTGCACGGGTACAGTGAAGAGCAGCAAGAGCTTTCAGGGCTGGCACCTTCCTTGTGGGACAAGGAGCCGGATGTTTGCCTTTTCAGATGGAGCGTCTGCCGAGTACAACCGCCGTGAGATGTGCAGCCTGTGGGCAAGCACAGATCCCCAGTGCTGTTGTGCCTGTGCATAGGCTGCACGGGGACAGTGAAGAGCAGCAAGGGCTTTCTGGGCTGGCACCTTCCTTGTGGGACAAGGAGCCGGACGTTTGCCTTTTCGGAAAGAGGCTCTGCTGAGAACGAACACCGTGAGGTGTACCGTTCCTGGGCAAGCACAGATCCCCAGTGCTGTTGTGCCTGTGCATAGGCTGCACGGGGACAGTGAAGAGCAGCCAGAGCTTTCAGGGCTGGCACCTTCCTTGTGGGACAAGGAGCCGGACGTTTGCCTTTTCTGTAAGAGGCTCTGCTGAGAACGAACACCGTGAGGTGTACCGTTCCTGGGGAAGCACAGATCCCCAGTGCTGTTGTGCCTGTGCATAGGCTGCACGGGGACAGTGAAGAGCAGCAAGAGCTTTCAGGGCTGGCACCTTCCTTGTGGGACAAGGAGCCGGACGTTTGCCTTTTCGGAAAGAGGCTCTGCTGAGAACGAACACCGTGAGGTGTACCGTTCCTGGGCAAGCACAGATCCCCAGTGCTGTTGTGCCTGTGCATAGGCTGCACGGGGACAGTGAAGAGCAGCCAGAGCTTTCAGGGCTGGCACCTTCCTTGTGGGACAAGGAGCCGGACGTTGGCCTTTTCGGAAAATTGCAATGCCGAGAACGGACACCGTGAGGTGTAACGTTCCTGCGCAAGCACAGATCCCCAGTGCTGTTGTGCCTGTGCATAGGCTGCATGGGGACAGTGAAGAGCAGCAAGAGCTTTCAGGGCTGGCACCTTCCTTGTGGGACAAGGAGCCGGACGTTTGCCTTTTCGGAAAATTGCAAAGCCGAGAACGGACACCGTGAGGTGTACCGTTCCTGTCTAAGTAAAGATTCCCAGTACTGTTGTGCCTGTGGATAGGCTGCACGGGGACAGTGAAGAGCAGCAAGAGCTTTCAGGGCTGGCACCTTCCTTGTGGGACAAGGAGCCGGACGTTTGCCTTTTCCGTAAGAGGCTCTGCTGAGAACGAACACCGTGAGGTGTACTGTTCCTGTCTAAGTACAGATTCCCAAAGCTGTTGTGCCTGTGGATAGGGTGCACGGGGACAGTGAAGAGCAGCAAGAGCTTTCAGGGCTGGCACCTTCCTTGTGGGACAAGGAGCCGGACGTTTGCCTTTTCAGAAAGAGGCTCTGCTGAGAACGAACACCGTGAGGTGTACCGTTCCTGGGCAAGCACAGATCCCCAGTGCTGTTGTGCCTGTGGATAGGGTGCACGGGGACAGTGAAGAGCAGCAAGAGCTTTCAGGGCTGGCACCTTCCTTGTGGGACAAGGAGCCGGACGTTTGCCTTTTCGGAAGGAGCGTCTGCAGAGTACAAGTGCCGAGAGTTGTGCAGCCTGTGGGCAAGCACAGATCCCCAGTGCTGTTGTGCCTGTGCATACGCTGCACGGGGACAGTGAAGAGCAGCAAGAGCTTTCAGGGCTGGCACCTTCCTTGTCGGACAAGGAGCCAGACGTTTGCCTTTTCGGAAAATTGCAATGCCGAGAACAGTCACCGTGAGGTGTACCGTTCCTCGGCAAGAACAGATCCCCAGTGCTGTTGTGCCTGTGCATAGGCTGCACGGGGACAGTGAAGAGCAGCAAGAGCTTTCAGGGCTGGCACCTTCCTTGTGGGACAAGGAGCCAGACGTTTGCCTTTTCGGAAAGAGGCTCTGCTGAGAACGAACACCGTGAGGTGTACTGTTCCTGTCTAAGTACAGATTCCCAAAGCTGTTGTGCCTGTGGATAGGGTGCACGGGGACAGTGAAGAGCAGCAAGAGCTTTCAGGGCTGGCACCTTCCTTGTGGGACAAGGAGCCGGACGTTTGCCTTTTCGGAAGGAGCGTCTGCCGAGTACAAGCGCCGTGAGATGTGCAGCCTGTGGGCAAGCACAGATCCCCAGTGCTGTTGTGCCTGTGCATAGGCTGCACGGGGACAGTGAAGAGCAGCAAGAGCTTTCAGAGCTGGCACCTTCCTTGTGGGACAAGGAGCCGGACGTTTGCCTTTTCCGTAAGAGGCTCTGCTGAGAACGAACACCGTGAGGTGTACCGTTCCTGGGCAAGCACAGATCCCCAGTGCTGTTGTGCCTGTGGATAGGGTGCACGGGGACAGTGAAGAGCAGCAAGAGCTTTCAGGGCTGGCACCTTCCTTGTGGGACAAGGAGCCAGACGTTTGCCTTTTCGGTAAGAGGCTCTGCTGAGAACGAACACCGTGAGGTGTACCGTTCCTGTCTAAGTACAGATTCCCAGTGCTGTTGTGCCTGTGGATAGGGTGCACGGGGACAGTGAAGAGCAGCAAGAGCTTTCAGGGCTGGCACCTTCCTTGTGGGACAAGGAGCCGGACGTTTGCCTTTTCGGAAAGAGGCTCTGCTGAGAACGAACACCGTGAGGTGTACCGTTCCTGGGGAAGCACAGATTCCCAGTGCTGTTGTGCCTGTGCATAGGCTGCACGGGGACAGTGAAGAGCAGCAAGAGCTTTCAGGGCTGGCACCTTCCTTGTGGGACAAGGAGCCGGACGTTTGTCTTTTCGGAAAGAGGCTCTGCTGAGAACGAACACCATGAGGTGTACCGTTCCTGGGCAAGCACAGATCCCCAGTGCTGTTGTGCCTGTGCATAGGCTGCACGGGGACAGTGAAGAGCAGCAAGAGCTTTCAGGGCTGGCACCTTCCTTGTGGGACAAGGAGCCGGACGTTTGCCTTTTCGGAAGGAGCGTCTGCAGAGTACAAGTGCCGAGAGTTGTGCAGCCTGTGGGCAAGCACAGATCCCCAGTGCTGTTGTGCCTGTGCATACGCTGCACGGGGACAGTGAAGAGCAGCAAGAGCTTTCAGGGCTGGCACCTTCCTTGTGGGACAAGGAGCCAGACGTTTGCCTTTTCGGAAAGAGGCTCTGCTGAGAACGAACACCGTGAGGTGTACCGTTCCTGGGCAAGCACAGATCCCCAGTGCTGTTGTGCCTGTGCATAGGCTGCACGGGGACAGTGAAGAGCAGCAAGGGCTTTCTGGGCTGGCACCTTCCTTGTGGGACAAGGAGCCGGACGTTTGCCTTTTCGGTAAGAGGCTCTGCTGAGAACGAACACCGTGAGGTGTACCGTTCCTGTCTAAGTACAGATTCCCAAAGCTGTTGTGCCTGTGGATAGGGTGCACGGGGACAGTGAAGAGCAGCAAGAGCTTTCAGGGCTGGCACCTTCCTTGTGGGACAAGGAGCCGGACGTTTGCCTTTTCAGAAGGAGCGTCTGCCGAGTACAAGCGCCGTGAGATGTGCAGCCTCTGGGCAAGCACAGATCCCCAGTGCTGTTGTGCCTGTGCATAGGCTGCACGGGGACAGTGAAGAGCAGCAAGGGCTTTCAGGGCTGGCACCTTCCTTGTGGGACAAGGAGCCGGACGTTTGCCTTTTCGGAAAGAGGCTCTGCTGAGAACGAACACCGTGAGGTGTACCGTTCCTGGGCAAGCACAGATCCCCAGTGCTGTTGTGCCTGTGCATAGGCTGCACGGGGACAGTGAAGAGCAGCCAGAGCTTTCAGGGCTGGCACCTTCCTTGTGGGACAAGGAGCCGGACGTTTGCCTTTTCTGAAAGAGGCTCTGCTGAGAACGAACACCGTGAGGTGTACCGTTCCTGGGCAAGCACAGATCCCCAGTGCTGTTGTGCCTGTGCATAGGCTGCACGGGGACAGTGAAGAGCAGCCAGAGCTTTCAGGGCTGGCACCTTCCTTGTGGGACAAGGAGCCGGACGTTTGCCTTTTCGGAAAATTGCAATGCCGAGAACGGACACCGTGAGGTGTAACGTTCCTGCGCAAGCACAGATCCCCAGTGCTGTTGTGCCTGTGCATAGGCTGCATGGGGACAGTGAAGAGCAGCAAGAGCTTTCAGGGCTGGCACCTTCCTTGTGGGACAAGGAGCCGGACGTTTGCCTTTTCGGAAAATTGCAAAGCCGAGAACGGACACCGTGAGGTGTACCGTTCCTGTCTAAGTAAAGATTCCCAGTACTGTTGTGCCTGTGGATACGGTGCACGGGGACAGTGAAGAGCAGCAAGAGCTTTCAGGGCTGGCACCTTCCTTGTGGGACAAGGAGCCGGACGTTTGCCTTTTCCGTAAGAGGCTCTGCTGAGAACGAACACCGTGAGGTGTACTGTTCCTGTCTAAGTACAGATTCCCAAAGCTGTTGTGCCTGTGGATAGGGTGCACGGGGACAGTGAAGAGCAGCAAGAGCTTT
This sequence comes from Buteo buteo, assembly GCF_964188355.1. NCBI lineage: Eukaryota > Metazoa > Chordata > Aves > Accipitriformes > Accipitridae > Buteo > Buteo buteo. The sequence continues at coordinate 10,340,188 of NC_134193.1, forward strand.
CAGGGCTGGCACCTTCCTTGTGGGACAAGGAGCCGGACGTTTGCCTTTTCAGAAAGAGGCTCTGCTGAGAACGAACACCGTGAGGTGTACCGTTCCTGGGCAAGCACAGATCCCCAGTGCTGTTGTGCCTGTGCATAGGCTGCACGGGGACAGTGAAGAGCAGCAAGAGCTTTCAGGGCTGGCACCTTCCTTGTGGGACAAGGAGCCGGACGTTTGCCTTTTCGGAAGGAGCGTCTGCAGAGTACAAGTGCCGAGAGTTGTGCAGCCTGTGGGCAAGCACAGATCCCCAGTGCTGTTGTGCCTGTGCATACGCTGCACGGGGACAGTGAAGAGCAGCAAGAGCTTTCAGGGCTGGCACCTTCCTTGTGGGACAAGGAGCCAGACGTTTGCCTTTTCGGAAAATTGCAATGCCGAGAACAGTCACCGTGAGGTGTACCGTTCCTCGGCAAGAACAGATCCCCAGTGCTGTTGTGCCTGTGCATAGGCTGCACGGGGACAGTGAAGAGCAGCAAGAGCTTTCAGGGCTGGCACCTTCCTTGTGGGACAAGGAGCCGGACGTTTGCCTTTTCGGAAGGAGCGTCTGCCGAGTACAAGCGCCGTGAGATGTGCAGCCTGTGGGCAAGCACAGATCCCCAGTGCTGTTGTGCCTGTGCATAGGCTGCACGGGGACAGTGAAGAGCAGCAAGAGCTTTCAGAGCTGGCACCTTCCTTGTGGGACAAGGAGCCGGACGTTTGCCTTTTCTGTAAGAGGCTCTGCTGAGAACGAACACCGTGAGGTGTACCGTTCCTGGGCAAGCACAGATCCCCAGTGCTGTTGTGCCTGTGCATAGGGTGCACGGGGACAGTGAAGAGCAGCAAGAGCTTTCAGGGCTGGCACCTTCCTTGTGGGACAAGGAGCCAGACGTTTGCCTTTTCGGTAAGAGGCTCTGCTGAGAACGAACACCGTGAGGTGTACCGTTCCTGTCTAAGTACAGATTCCCAGTGCTGTTGTGCCTGTGGATAGGGTGCACGGGGACAGTGAAGAGCAGCAAGAGCTTTCAGGGCTGGCACCTTCCTTGTGGGACAAGGAGCCGGACGTTTGCCTTTTCGGAAAGAGGCTCTGCTGAGAACGAACACCGTGAGGTGTACCGTTCCTGGGGAAGCACAGATTCCCAGTGCTGTTGTGCCTGTGGATAGGGTGCACGGGGACAGTGAAGAGCAGCAAGAGCTTTCAGGGCTGGCACCTTCCTTGTGGGACAAGGAGCCGGACGTTTGTCTTTTCGGAAAGAGGCTCTGCTGAGAACGAACACCATGAGGTGTACCGTTCCTGGGCAAGCACAGATCCCCAGTGCTGTTGTGCCTGTGCATAGGCTGCACGGGGACAGTGAAGAACAGCAAGGGCTTTCTGGGCTGGCACCTTCCTTGTGGGACAAGGAGCCGGACGTTTGCCTTTTCGGTAAGAGGCTCTGCTGAGAACGAACACCGTGAGGTGTACCGTTCCTGTCTAAGTACAGATTCCCAAAGCTGTTGTGCCTGTGGATAGGGTGCACGGGGACAGTGAAGAGCAGCAAGAGCTTTCAGGGCTGGCACCTTCCTTGTGGGACAAGGAGCCGGACGTTTGCCTTTTCAGAAGGAGCGTCTGCCGAGTACAAGCGCCGTGAGATGTGCAGCCTCTGGGCAAGCACAGATCCCCAGTGCTGTTGTGCCTGTGCATAGGCTGCACGGGGACAGTGAAGAGCAGCAAGGGCTTTCAGGGCTGGCACCTTCCTTGTGGGACAAGGAGCCGGACGTTTGCCTTTTCGGAAAGAGGCTCTGCTGAGAACGAACACCGTGAGGTGTACCGTTCCTGGGCAAGCACAGATCCCCAGTGCTGTTGTGCCTGTGCATAGGCTGCACGGGGACAGTGAAGAGCAGCCAGAGCTTTCAGGGCTGGCACCTTCCTTGTGGGACAAGGAGCCGGACGTTTGCCTTTTCTGTAAGAGGCTCTGCTGAGAACGAACACCGTGAGGTGTACCGTTCCTGGGGAAGCACAGATCCCCAGTGCTGTTGTGCCTGTGCATAGGCTGCACGGGGACAGTGAAGAGCAGCCAGAGCTTTCAGGGCTGGCACCTTCCTTGTGGGACAAGGAGCCGGACGTTTGCCTTTTCGGAAAATTGCAATGCCGAGAACGGACACCGTGAGGTGTAACGTTCCTGCGCAAGCACAGATCCCCAGTGCTGTTGTGCCTGTGCATAGGCTGCATGGGGACAGTGAAGAGCAGCAAGAGCTTTCAGGGCTGGCACCTTCCTTGTGGGACAAGGAGCCGGACGTTTGCCTTTTCGGAAAATTGCAAAGCCGAGAACGGACACCGTGAGGTGTACCGTTCCTGTCTAAGTAAAGATTCCCAGTACTGTTGTGCCTGTGGATACGGTGCACGGGGACAGTGAAGAGCAGCAAGAGCTTTCAGGGCTGGCACCTTCCTTGTGGGACAAGGAGCCGGACGTTTGCCTTTTCCGTAAGAGGCTCTGCTGAGAACGAACACCGTGAGGTGTACTGTTCCTGTCTAAGTACAGATTCCCAAAGCTGTTGTGCCTGTGGATAGGGTGCACGGGGACAGTGAAGAGCAGCAAGAGCTTTCAGGGCTGGCACCTTCCTTGTGGGACAAGGAGCCGGACGTTTGCCTTTTCAGAAAGAGGCTCTGCTGAGAACGAACACCGTGAGGTGTACCGTTCCTGGGCAAGCACAGATCCCCAGTGCTGTTGTGCCTGTGCATAGGCTGCACGGGGACAGTGAAGAGCAGCAAGAGCTTTCAGGGCTGGCACCTTCCTTGTGGGACAAGGAGCCGGACGTTTGCCTTTTCGGAAGGAGCGTCTGCAGAGTACAAGTGCCGAGAGTTGTGCAGCCTGTGGGCAAGCACAGATCCCCAGTGCTGTTGTGCCTGTGCATACGCTGCACGGGGACAGTGAAGAGCAGCAAGAGCTTTCAGGGCTGGCACCTTCCTTGTGGGACAAGGAGCCAGACGTTTGCCTTTTCGGAAAATTGCAATGCCGAGAACAGTCACCGTGAGGTGTACCGTTCCTCGGCAAGAACAGATCCCCAGTGCTGTTGTGCCTGTGCATAGGCTGCACGGGGACAGTGAAGAGCAGCAAGAGCTTTCAGGGCTGGCACCTTCCTTGTGGGACAAGGAGCCGGACGTTTGCCTTTTCGGAAGGAGCGTCTGCCGAGTACAAGCGCCGTGAGATGTGCAGCCTGTGGGCAAGCACAGATCCCCAGTGCTGTTGTGCCTGTGCATAGGCTGCACGGGGACAGTGAAGAGCAGCAAGAGCTTTCAGAGCTGGCACCTTCCTTGTGGGACAAGGAGCCGGACGTTTGCCTTTTCGGAAAGAGGCTCTGCTGAGAACGAACACCGTGAGGTGTACCGTTCCTGGGGAAGCACAGATTCCCAGTGCTGTTGTGCCTGTGGATAGGGTGCACGGGGACAGTGAAGAGCAGCAAGAGCTTTCAGGGCTGGCACCTTCCTTGTGGGACAAGGAGCCGGACGTTTGTCTTTTCGGAAAGAGGCTCTGCTGAGAACGAACACCATGAGGTGTACCGTTCCTGGGCAAGCACAGATCCCCAGTGCTGTTGTGCCTGTGCATAGGCTGCACGGGGACAGTGAAGAGCAGCAAGAGCTTTCAGGGCTGGCACCTTCCTTGTGGGACAAGGAGCCGGACGTTTGCCTTTTCGGAAGGAGCGTCTGCAGAGTACAAGTGCCGAGAGTTGTGCAGCCTGTGGGCAAGCACAGATCCCCAGTGCTGTTGTGCCTGTGCATACGCTGCACGGGGACAGTGAAGAGCAGCAAGAGCTTTCAGGGCTGGCACCTTCCTTGTGGGACAAGGAGCCAGACGTTTGCCTTTTCGGAAAGAGGCTCTGCTGAGAACGAACACCGTGAGGTGTACCGTTCCTGGGCAAGCACAGATCCCCAGTGCTGTTGTGCCTGTGCATAGGCTGCACGGGGACAGTGAAGAGCAGCAAGGGCTTTCTGGGCTGGCACCTTCCTTGTGGGACAAGGAGCCGGACGTTTGCCTTTTCGGTAAGAGGCTCTGCTGAGAACGAACACCGTGAGGTGTACCGTTCCTGTCTAAGTACAGATTCCCAGTGCTGTTGTGCCTGTGGATAGGGTGCACGGGGACAGTGAAGAGCAGCAAGAGCTTTCAGGGCTGGCACCTTCCTTGTGGGACAAGGAGCCGGACGTTTGCCTTTTCGGAAAGAGGCTCTGCTGAGAACGAACACCGTGAGGTGTACCGTTCCTGGGCAAGCACAGATCCCCAGTGCTGTTGTGCCTGTGCATAGGCTGCACGGGGACAGTGAAGAGCAGCCAGAGCTTTCAGGGCTGGCACCTTCCTTGTGGGACAAGGAGCCGGACGTTTGCCTTTTCTGTAAGAGGCTCTGCTGAGAACGAACACCGTGAGGTGTACCGTTCCTGGGGAAGCACAGATCCCCAGTGCTGTTGTGCCTGTGCATAGGCTGCACGGGGACAGTGAAGAGCAGCCAGAGCTTTCAGGGCTGGCACCTTCCTTGTGGGACAAGGAGCCGGACGTTTGCCTTTTCGACAAGAGGCTCTGCTGAGAACGAACACCGTGAGGTGTACCGTTCCTGGGCAAGCACAGATCCCCAGTGCTGTTGTGCCTGTGCATAGGCTGCACGGGGACAGTGAAGAGCAGCCAGAGCTTTCAGGGCTGGCACCTTCCTTGTGGGACAAGGAGCCGGACGTTTGCCTTTTCGGAAAATTGCAATGCCGAGAACGGACACCGTGAGGTGTAACGTTCCTGCGCAAGCACAGATCCCCAGTGCTGTTGTGCCTGTGCATAGGCTGCATGGGGACAGTGAAGAGCAGCAAGAGCTTTCAGGGCTGGCACCTTCCTTGTGGGACAAGGAGCCGGACGTTTGCCTTTTCGGAAAATTGCAAAGCCGAGAACGGACACCGTGAGGTGTACCGTTCCTGTCTAAGTAAAGATTCCCAGTACTGTTGTGCCTGTGGATACGGTGCACGGGGACAGTGAAGAGCAGCAAGAGCTTTCAGGGCTGGCACCTTCCTTGTGGGACAAGGAGCCGGACGTTTGCCTTTTCGGAAAATTGCAAAGCCGAGAACGGACACCGTGAGGTGTACCGTTCCTGTCTAAGTAAAGATTCCCAGTACTGTTGTGCCTGTGGATACGGTGCACGGGGACAGTGAAGAGCAGCAAGAGCTTTCAGGGCTGGCACCTTCCTTGTGGGACAAGGAGCCGGACGTTTGCCTTTTCCGTAAGAGGCTCTGCTGAGAACGAACACCGTGAGGTGTACTGTTCCTGTCTAAGTACAGATTCCCAAAGCTGTTGTGCCTGTGGATAGGGTGCACGGGGACAGTGAAGAGCAGCAAGAGCTTTCAGGGCTGGCACCTTCCTTGTGGGACAAGGAGCCAGACGTTTGCCTTTTCGGTAAGAGGCTCTGCTGAGAACGAACACCGTGAGGTGTACCGTTCCTGGGGAAGCACAGATTCCCAGTGCTGTTGTGCCTGTGGATAGGGTGCACGGGGACAGTGAAGAGCAGCAAGAGCTTTCAGGGCTGGCACCTTCCTTGTGGGACAAGGAGCCGGACGTTTGTCTTTTCGGAAAGAGGCTCTGCTGAGAACGAACACCATGAGGTGTACCGTTCCTGGGCAAGCACAGATCCCCAGTGCTGTTGTGCCTGTGCATAGGCTGCACGGGGACAGTGAAGAGCAGCAAGAGCTTTCAGGGCTGGCACCTTCCTTGTGGGACAAGGAGCCGGACGTTTGCCTTTTCGGAAGGAGCGTCTGCAGAGTACAAGTGCCGAGAGTTGTGCAGCCTGTGGGCAAGCACAGATCCCCAGTGCTGTTGTGCCTGTGCATACGCTGCACGGGCACAGTGAAGAGCAGCAAGAGCTTTCAGGGCTGGCACCTTCCTTGTGGGACAAGGAGCCAGACGTTTGCCTTTTCGGAAAGAGGCTCTGCTGAGAACGAACACCGTGAGGTGTACCGTTCCTGGGCAAGCACAGATCCCCAGTGCTGTTGTGCCTGTGCATAGGCTGCACGGGGACAGTGAAGAGCAGCAAGGGCTTTCTGGGCTGGCACCTTCCTTGTGGGACAAGGAGCCGGACGTTTGCCTTTTCGGTAAGAGGCTCTGCTGAGAACGAACACCGTGAGGTGTACCGTTCCTGTCTAAGTACAGATTCCCAAAGCTGTTGTGCCTGTGGATAGGGTGCACGGGGACAGTGAAGAGCAGCAAGAGCTTTCAGGGCTGGCACCTTCCTTGTGGGACAAGGAGCCGGACGTTTGCCTTTTCAGAAGGAGCGTCTGCCGAGTACAAGCGCCGTGAGATGTGCAGCCTCTGGGCAAGCACAGATCCCCAGTGCTGTTGTGCCTGTGCATAGGCTGCACGGGGACAGTGAAGAGCAGCAAGGGCTTTCAGGGCTGGCACCTTCCTTGTGGGACAAGGAGCCGGACGTTTGCCTTTTCGGAAAGAGGCTCTGCTGAGAACGAACACCGTGAGGTGTACCGTTCCTGGGCAAGCACAGATCCCCAGTGCTGTTGTGCCTGTGCATAGGCTGCACGGGGACAGTGAAGAGCAGCAAGAGCTTTCAGGGCTGGCACCTTCCTTGTGGGACAAGGAGCCGGACGTTTGCCTTTTCGGAAGGAGCGTCTGCAGAGTACAAGTGCCGAGAGTTGTGCAGCCTGTGGGCAAGCACAGATCCCCAGTGCTGTTGTGCCTGTGCATACGCTGCACGGGGACAGTGAAGAGCAGCAAGAGCTTTCAGGGCTGGCACCTTCCTTGTGGGACAAGGAGCCAGACGTTTGCCTTTTCGGAAAATTGCAATGCCGAGAACAGTCACCGTGAGGTGTACCGTTCCTCGGCAAGAACAGATCCCCAGTGCTGTTGTGCCTGTGCATAGGCTGCACGGGGACAGTGAAGAGCAGCAAGAGCTTTCAGGGCTGGCACCTTCCTTGTGGGACAAGGAGCCGGACGTTTGCCTTTTCGGAAGGAGCGTCTGCCGAGTACAAGCGCCGTGAGATGTGCAGCCTGTGGGCAAGCACAGATCCCCAGTGCTGTTGTGCCTGTGCATAGGCTGCACGGGGACAGTGAAGAGCAGCAAGAGCTTTCAGAGCTGGCACCTTCCTTGTGGGACAAGGAGCCGGACGTTTGCCTTTTCGGAAAGAGGCTCTGCTGAGAACGAACACCGTGAGGTGTACCGTTCCTGGGGAAGCACAGATTCCCAGTGCTGTTGTGCCTGTGGATAGGGTGCACGGGGACAGTGAAGAGCAGCAAGAGCTTTCAGGGCTGGCACCTTCCTTGTGGGACAAGGAGCCGGACGTTTGTCTTTTCGGAAAGAGGCTCTGCTGAGAACGAACACCATGAGGTGTACCGTTCCTGGGCAAGCACAGATCCCCAGTGCTGTTGTGCCTGTGCATAGGCTGCACGGGGACAGTGAAGAGCAGCAAGAGCTTTCAGGGCTGGCACCTTCCTTGTGGGACAAGGAGCCGGACGTTTGCCTTTTCGGAAGGAGCGTCTGCAGAGTACAAGTGCCGAGAGTTGTGCAGCCTGTGGGCAAGCACAGATCCCCAGTGCTGTTGTGCCTGTGCATACGCTGCACGGGGACAGTGAAGAGCAGCAAGAGCTTTCAGGGCTGGCACCTTCCTTGTGGGACAAGGAGCCAGACGTTTGCCTTTTCGGAAAGAGGCTCTGCTGAGAACGAACACCGTGAGGTGTACCGTTCCTGGGCAAGCACAGATCCCCAGTGCTGTTGTGCCTGTGCATAGGCTGCACGGGGACAGTGAAGAGCAGCAAGGGCTTTCTGGGCTGGCACCTTCCTTGTGGGACAAGGAGCCGGACGTTTGCCTTTTCGGTAAGAGGCTCTGCTGAGAACGAACACCGTGAGGTGTACCGTTCCTGTCTAAGTACAGATTCCCAAAGCTGTTGTGCCTGTGGATAGGGTGCACGGGGACAGTGAAGAGCAGCAAGAGCTTTCAGGGCTGGCACCTTCCTTGTGGGACAAGGAGCCGGACGTTTGCCTTTTCAGAAGGAGCGTCTGCCGAGTACAAGCGCCGTGAGATGTGCAGCCTGTGGGCAAGCACAGATCCCCAGTGCTGTTGTGCCTGTGCATAGGCTGCACGGGGACAGTGAAGAGCAGCAAGGGCTTTCAGGGCTGGCACCTTCCTTGTTGGACAAGGAGCCGGACGTTTGCCTTTTCGGAAAGAGGCTCTGCTGAGAACGAACACCGTGAGGTGTACCGTTCCTGGGCAAGCACAGATCCCCAGTGCTGTTGTGCCTGTGCATAGGCTGCACGGGGACAGTGAAGAGCAGCAAGAGCATTCAGGGCTGGCACCTTCCTTGTGGGACAAGGAGCCGGACGTTTGCCTTTTCTGTAAGAGGCTCTGCTGAGAACGAACACCGTGAGGTGTACTGTTCCTGTCTAAGTACAGATTCCCAAAGCTGTTGTGCCTGTGGATAGGGTGCACGGGGACAGTGAAGAGCAGCAAGAGCTTTCAGGGCTGGCACCTTCCTTGTGGGACAAGGAGCCAGACGTTTGCCTTTTCGGTAAGAGGCTCTGCTGAGAACGAACACCGTGAGGTGTACCGTTCCTGTCTAAGTACAGATTCCCAGTGCTGTTGTGCCTGTGGATAGGGTGCACGGGGACAGTGAAGAGCAGCAAGAGCTTTCAGGGCTGGCACCTTCCTTGTGGGACAAGGAGCCGGACGTTTGCCTTTTCAGAAGGAGCGTCTGCCGAGTACAAGCGCCGTGAGATGTGCAGCCTGTGGGCAAGCACAGATCCCCAGTGCTGTTGTGCCTGTGCATAGGCTGCACGGGGACAGTGAAGAGCAGCAAGGGCTTTCAGGGCTGGCACCTTCCTTGTGGGACAAGGAGCCGGACGTTTGCCTTTTCGGAAAGAGGCTCTGCTGAGAACGAACACCGTGAGGTGTACCGTTCCTGGGCAAGCACAGATCCCCAGTGCTGTTGTGCCTGTGCATAGGCTGCACGGGGACAGTGAAGAGCAGCCAGAGCTTTCAGGGCTGGCACCTTCCTTGTGGGACAAGGAGCCGGACGTTTGCCTTTTCTGTAAGAGGCTCTGCTGAGAACGAACACCGTGAGGTGTACCGTTCCTGGGGAAGCACAGATCCCCAGTGCTGTTGTGCCTGTGCATAGGCTGCACGGGGACAGTGAAGAGCAGCCAGAGCTTTCAGGGCTGGCACCTTCCTTGTGGGACAAGGAGCCGGACGTTTGCCTTTTCGGAAAGAGGCTCTGCTGAGAACGAACACCGTGAGGTGTACCGTTCCTGGGCAAGCACAGATCCCCAGTGCTGTTGTGCCTGTGCATAGGCTGCACGGGGACAGTGAAGAGCAGCCAGAGCTTTCAGGGCTGGCACCTTCCTTGTGGGACAAGGAGCCGGACGTTTGCCTTTTCGGAAAATTGCAATGCCGAGAACGGACACCGTGAGGTGTAACGTTCCTGCGCAAGCACAGATCCCCAGTGCTGTTGTGCCTGTGCATAGGCTGCATGGGGACAGTGAAGAGCAGCAAGAGCTTTCAGGGCTGGCACCTTCCTTGTGGGACAAGGAGCCGGACGTTTGCCTTTTCGGAAAATTGCAAAGCCGAGAACGGACACCGTGAGGTGTACCGTTCCTGTCTAAGTAAAGATTCCCAGTACTGTTGTGCCTGTGGATACGGTGCACGGGGACAGTGAAGAGCAGCAAGAGCTTTCAGGGCTGGCACCTTCCTTGTGGGACAAGGAGCCGGACGTTTGCCTTTTCGGAAAATTGCAAAGCCGAGAACGGACACCGTGAGGTGTACCGTTCCTGTCTAAGTAAAGATTCCCAGTACTGTTGTGCCTGTGGATACGGTGCACGGGGACAGTGAAGAGCAGCAAGAGCTTTCAGGGCTGGCACCTTCCTTGTGGGACAAGGAGCCGGACGTTTGCCTTTTCCGTAAGAGGCTCTGCTGAGAACGAACACCGTGAGGTGTACTGTTCCTGTCTAAGTACAGATTCCCAAAGCTGTTGTGCCTGTGGATAGGGTGCACGGGGACAGTGAAGAGCAGCAAGAGCTTTCAGGGCTGGCACCTTCCTTGTGGGACAAGGAGCCAGACGTTTGCCTTTTCGGTAAGAGGCTCTGCTGAGAACGAACACCGTGAGGTGTACCGTTCCTGGGGAAGCACAGATTCCCAGTGCTGTTGTGCCTGTGGATAGGGTGCACGGGGACAGTGAAGAGCAGCAAGAGCTTTCAGGGCTGGCACCTTCCTTGTGGGACAAGGAGCCGGACGTTTGTCTTTTCGGAAAGAGGCTCTGCTGAGAACGAACACCATGAGGTGTACCGTTCCTGGGCAAGCACAGATCCCCAGTGCTGTTGTGCCTGTGCATAGGCTGCACGGGGACAGTGAAGAGCAGCAAGAGCTTTCAGGGCTGGCACCTTCCTTGTGGGACAAGGAGCCGGACGTTTGCCTTTTCGGAAGGAGCGTCTGCAGAGTACAAGTGCCGAGAGTTGTGCAGCCTGTGGGCAAGCACAGATCCCCAGTGCTGTTGTGCCTGTGCATACGCTGCACGGGGACAGTGAAGAGCAGCAAGAGCTTTCAGGGCTGGCACCTTCCTTGTGGGACAAGGAGCCAGACGTTTGCCTTTTCGGAAAGAGGCTCTGCTGAGAACGAACACCGTGAGGTGTACCGTTCCTGGGCAAGCACAGATCCCCAGTGCTGTTGTGCCTGTGCATAGGCTGCACGGGGACAGTGAAGAGCAGCAAGGGCTTTCTGGGCTGGCACCTTCCTTGTGGGACAAGGAGCCGGACGTTTGCCTTTTCGGTAAGAGGCTCTGCTGAGAACGAACACCGTGAGGTGTACCGTTCCTGTCTAAGTACAGATTCCCAAAGCTGTTGTGCCTGTGGATAGGGTGCACGGGGACAGTGAAGAGCAGCAAGAGCTTTCAGGGCTGGCACCTTCCTTGTGGGACAAGGAGCCGGACGTTTGCCTTTTCAGAAGGAGCGTCTGCCGAGTACAAGCGCCGTGAGATGTGCAGCCTCTGGGCAAGCACAGATCCCCAGTGCTGTTGTGCCTGTGCATAGGCTGCACGGGGACAGTGAAGAGCAGCAAGGGCTTTCAGGGCTGGCACCTTCCTTGTGGGACAAGGAGCCGGACGTTTGCCTTTTCGGAAAGAGGCTCTGCTGAGAACGAACACCGTGAGGTGTACCGTTCCTGGGCAAGCACAGATCCCCAGTGCTGTTGTGCCTGTGCATAGGCTGCACGGGGACAGTGAAGAGCAGCCAGAGCTTTCAGGGCTGGCACCTTCCTTGTGGGACAAGGAGCCGGACGTTTGCCTTTTCTGTAAGAGGCTCTGCTGAGAACGAACACCGTGAGGTGTACCGTTCCTGGGGAAGCACAGATCCCCAGTGCTGTTGTGCCTGTGCATAGGCTGCACGGGGACAGTGAAGAGCAGCCAGAGCTTTCAGGGCTGGCACCTTCCATGTGGGACAAGGAGCCGGACGTTTGCCTTTTCGGAAAGAGGCTCTGCTGAGAACGAACACCGTGAGGTGTACCGTTCCTGGGCAAGCACAGATCCCCAGTGCTGTTGTGCCTGTGCATAGGCTGCACGGGGACAGTGAAGAGCAGCCAGAGCTTTCAGGGCTGGCACCTTCCTTGTGGGACAAGGAGCCGGACGTTTGCCTTTTCGGAAAATTGCAATGCCGAGAACGGACACCGTGAGGTGTAACGTTCCTGCGCAAGCACAGATCCCCAGTGCTGTTGTGCCTGTGCATAGGCTGCATGGGGACAGTGAAGAGCAGCAAGAGCTTTCAGGGCTGGCACCTTCCTTGTGGGACAAGGAGCCGGACGTTTGCCTTTTTGGAAAATTGCAAAGCCGAGAACGGACACCGTGAGGTGTACCGTTCCTGTCTAAGTAAAGATTCCCAGTACTGTTGTGCCTGTGGATACGGTGCACGGGGACAGTGAAGAGCAGCAAGAGCTTTCAGGGCTGGCACCTTCCTTGTGGGACAAGGAGCCGGACGTTTGCCTTTTCCGTAAGAGGCTCTGCTGAGAACGAACACCGTGAGGTGTACTGTTCCTGTCTAAGTACAGATTCCCAAAGCTGTTGTGCCTGTGGATAGGGTGCACGGGGACAGTGAAGAGCAGCAAGAGCTTTCAGGGCTGGCACCTTCCTTGTGGGACAAGGAGCCGGACGTTTGCCTTTTCAGAAAGAGGCTCTGCTGAGAACGAACACCGTGAGGTGTACCGTTCCTGGGCAAGCACAGATCCCCAGTGCTGTTGTGCCTGTGCATAGGCTGCACGGGGACAGTGAAGAGCAGCAAGAGCTTTCAGGGCTGGCACCTTCCTTGTGGGACAAGGAGCCGGACGTTTGCCTTTTCGGAAGGAGCGTCTGCAGAGTACAAGTGCCGAGAGTTGTGCAGCCTGTGGGCAAGCACAGATCCCCAGTGCTGTTGTGCCTGTGCATACGCTGCACGGGGACAGTGAAGAGCAGCAAGAGCTTTCAGGGCTGGCACCTTCCTTGTGGGACAAGGAGCCAGACGTTTGCCTTTTCGGAAAATTGCAATGCCGAGAACAGTCACCGTGAGGTGTACCGTTCCTCGGCAAGAACAGATCCCCAGTGCTGTTGTGCCTGTGGATAGGGTGCACGGGGACAGTGAAGAGCAGCAAGAGCTTTCAGGGCTGGCACCTTCCTTGTGGGACAAGGAGCCGGACGTTTGCCTTTTCGGAAGGAGCGTCTGCCGAGTACAAGCGCCGTGAGATGTGCAGCCTGTGGGCAAGCACAGATCCCCAGTGCTGTTGTGCCTGTGGATAGGGTGCACGGGGACAGTGAAGAGCAGCAAGAGCTTTCAGGGCTGGCACCTTCCTTGTGGGACAAGGAGCCGGACGTTTGCCTTTTCGGAAAGAGGCTCTGCTGAGAACGAACACCGTGAGGTGTACCGTTCCTGGGGAAGCACAGATTCCCAGTGCTGTTGTGCCTGTGGATAGGGTGCACGGGGACAGTGAAGAGCAGCAAGAGCTTTCAGGGCTGGCACCTTCCTTGTGGGACAAGGAGCCGGACGTTTGTCTTTTCGGAAAGAGGCTCTGCTGAGAACGAACACCATGAGGTGTACCGTTCCTGGGCAAGCACAGATCCCCAGTGCTGTTGTGCCTGTGCATAGGCTGCACGGGGACAGTGAAGAGCAGCAAGAGCTTTCAGGGCTGGCACCTTCCTTGTGGGACAAGGAGCCGGACGTTTGCCTTTTCGGAAGGAGCGTCTGCAGAGTACAAGTGCCGAGAGTTGTGCAGCCTGTGGGCAAGCACAGATCCCCAGTGCTGTTGTGCCTGTGCATACGCTGCACGGGGACAGTGAAGAGCAGCAAGAGCTTTCAGGGCTGGCACCTTCCTTGTGGGACAAGGAGCCAGACGTTTGCCTTTTCGGAAAGAGGCTCTGCTGAGAACGAACACCGTGAGGTGTACCGTTCCTGGGCAAGCACAGATCCCCAGTGCTGTTGTGCCTGTGCATAGGCTGCACGGGGACAGTGAAGAGCAGCAAGGGCTTTCTGGGCTGGCACCTTCCTTGTGGGACAAGGAGCCGGACGTTTGCCTTTTCGGTAAGAGGCTCTGCTGAGAACGAACACCGTGAGGTGTACCGTTCCTGGGCAAGCACAGATCCCCAGTGCTGTTGTGCCTGTGCATAGGCTGCACGGGGACAGTGAAGAGCAGCAAGAGCTTTCAGGGCTGGCACCTTCCTTGTGGGACAAGGAGCCGGACGTTTGCCTTTTCGGAAGGAGCGTCTACAGAGTACAAGTGCCGAGAGTTGTGCAGCCTGTGGGCAAGCACAGATCCCCAGTGCTGTTGTGCCTGTGCATACGCTGCACGGGGACAGTGAAGAGCAGCAAGAGCTTTCAGGGCTGGCACCTTCCTTGTGGGACAAGGAGCCAGACGTTTGCCTTTTCGGAAAGAGGCTCTGCTGAGAACGAACACCGTGAGGTGTACCGTTCCTGGGCAAGCACAGATCCCCAGTGCTGTTGTGCCTGTGCATAGGCTGCACGGGGACAGTGAAGAGCAGCAAGGGCTTTCTGGGCTGGCACCTTCCTTGTGGGACAAGGAGCCGGACGTTTGCCTTTTCGGTAAGAGGCTCTGCTGAGAACGAACACCGTGAGGTGTACCGTTCCTGTCTAAGTACAGATTCCCAAAGCTGTTGTGCCTGTGGATAGGGTGCACGGGGACAGTGAAGAGCAGCAAGAGCTTTCAGGGCTGGCACCTTCCTTGTGGGACAAGGAGCCGGACGTTTGCCTTTTCAGAAGGAGCGTCTGCCGAGTACAAGCGCCGTGAGATGTGCAGCCTGTGGGCAAGCACAGATCCCCAGTGCTGTTGTGCCTGTGCATAGGCTGCACGGGGACAGTGAAGAGCAGCAAGGGCTTTCAGGGCTGGCACCTTCCTTGTGGGACAAGGAGCCGGACGTTTGCCTTTTCGGAAAGAGGCTCTGCTGAGAACGAACACCGTGAGGTGTACCGTTCCTGGGCAAGCACAGATCCCCAGTGCTGTTGTGCCTGTGCATAGGCTGCACGGGGACAGTGAAGAGCAGCCAGAGCTTTCAGGGCTGGCACCTTCCTTGTGGGACAAGGAGCCGGACGTTTGCCTTTTCTGTAAGAGGCTCTGCTGAGAACGAACACCGTGAGGTGTACCGTTCCTGGGGAAGCACAGATCCCCAGTGCTGTTGTGCCTGTGCATAGGCTGCACGGGGACAGTGAAGAGCAGCCAGAGCTTTCAGGGCTGGCACCTTCCTTGTGGGACAAGGAGCCGGACGTTTGCCTTTTCGGAAAGAGGCTCTGCTGAGAACGAACACCGTGAGGTGTACCGTTCCTGGGCAAGCACAGATCCCCAGTGCTGTTGTGCCTGTGCATAGGCTGCACGGGGACAGTGAAGAGCAGCCAGAGCTTTCAGGGCTGGCACCTTCCTTGTGGGACAAGGAGCCGGACGTTTGCCTTTTCAGAAAATTGCAATGCCGAGAACGGACACCGTGAGGTGTAACGTTCCTGCGCAAGCACAGATCCCCAGTGCTGTTGTGCCTGTGCATAGGCTGCATGGGGACAGTGAAGAGCAGCAAGAGCTTTCAGGGCTGGCACCTTCCTTGTGGGACAAGGAGCCGGACGTTTGCCTTTTCGGAAAATTGCAAAGCCGAGAACGGACACCGTGAGGTGTACCGTTCCTGTCTAAGTAAAGATTCCCAGTACTGTTGTGCCTGTGGATACGGTGCACGGGGACAGTGAAGAGCAGCAAGAGCTTTCAGGGCTGGCACCTTCCTTGTGGGACAAGGAGCCGGACGTTTGCCTTTTCGGAAAATTGCAAAGCCGAGAACGGACACCGTGAGGTGTACCGTTCCTGTCTAAGTAAAGATTCCCAGTACTGTTGTGCCTGTGGATACGGTGCACGGGGACAGTGAAGAGCAGCAAGAGCTTTCAGGGCTGGCACCTTCCTTGTGGGACAAGGAGACGGACGTTTGCCTTTTCGGAAGGAGCGTCTGCCGAGTACAAGCGCCGTGAGATGTGCAGCCTGTGGGCCAGCACAGATCCCCAGTGCTGTTGTGCCTGTGCATAGGCTGCACGGGGACAGTGAAGAGCAGCAAGAGCTTTCAGGGCTGGCACCTTCCTTGTGGGACAAGGAGCCGGACGTTTGCCTTTTCGGTAAGAGGCTCTGCTGAGAACGAACACCGTGAGGTGTACCGTTCCTGGGCAAGCACAGATCCCCAGTGCTGTTGTGCCTGTGCATAGGCTGCACGGGGACAGTGAAGAGCAGCAAGAGCTTTCAGGGCTGGCACCTTCCTTGTGGGACAAGGAGCCGGACGTTTGCCTTTTCGGTAAGAGGCTCTGCTGAGAACGAACACCGTGAGGTGTACCGTTCCTGTCTAAGTACAGATTCCCAGTGCTGTTGTGCCTGTGGATAGGGTGCACGGGGACAGTGAAGAGCAGCAAGAGCTTTCAGGGCTGGCACCTTCCTTGTGGGACAAGGAGCCGGACGTTTGCCTTTTCGGAAGGAGCGTCTGCAGAGTACAAGTGCCGAGAGTTGTGCAGCCTGTGGGCAAGCACAGATCCCCAGTGCTGTTGTGCCTGTGCATACGCTGCACGGGGACAGTGAAGAGCAGCAAGAGCTTTCAGGGCTGGCACCTTCCTTGTGGGACAAGGAGCCAGACGTTTGCCTTTTCGGAAAGAGGCTCTGCTGAGAACGAACACCGTGAGGTGTACCGTTCCTGGGCAAGCACAGATCCCCAGTGCTGTTGTGCCTGTGCATAGGCTGCACGGGGACAGTGAAGAGCAGCAAGGGCTTTCTGGGCTGGCACCTTCCTTGTGGGACAAGGAGCCGGACGTTTGCCTTTTCGGTAAGAGGCTCTGCTGAGAACGAACACCGTGAGGTGTACCGTTCCTGGGCAAGCACAGATCCCCAGTGCTGTTGTGCCTGTGCATAGGCTGCACGGGGACAGTGAAGAGCAGCAAGAGCTTTCAGGGCTGGCACCTTCCTTGTGGGACAAGGAGCCGGACGTTTGCCTTTTCGGAAGGAGCGTCTGCAGAGTACAAGTGCCGAGAGTTGTGCAGCCTGTGGGCAAGCACAGATCCCCAGTGCTGTTGTGCCTGTGCATACGCTGCACGGGGACAGTGAAGAGCAGCAAGAGCTTTCAGGGCTGGCACCTTCCTTGTGGGACAAGGAGCCAGACGTTTGCCTTTTCGGAAAGAGGCTCTGCTGAGAACGAACACCGTGAGGTGTACCGTTCCTGGGCAAGCACAGATCCCCAGTGCTGTTGTGCCTGTGCATAGGCTGCACGGGGACAGTGAAGAGCAGCAAGGGCTTTCTGGGCTGGCACCTTCCTTGTGGGACAAGGAGCCGGACGTTTGCCTTTTCGGTAAGAGGCTCTGCTGAGAACGAACACCGTGAGGTGTACCGTTCCTGTCTAAGTACAGATTCCCAAAGCTGTTGTGCCTGTGGATAGGGTGCACGGGGACAGTGAAGAGCAGCAAGAGCTTTCAGGGCTGGCACCTTCCTTGTGGGACAAGGAGCCGGACGTTTGCCTTTTCAGAAGGAGCGTCTGCCGAGTACAAGCGCCGTGAGATGTGCAGCCTCTGGGCAAGCACAGATCCCCAGTGCTGTTGTGCCTGTGCATAGGCTGCACGGGGACAGTGAAGAGCAGCAAGGGCTTTCAGGGCTGGCACCTTCCTTGTGGGACAAGGAGCCGGACGTTTGCCTTTTCGGAAAGAGGCTCTGCTGAGAACGAACACCGTGAGGTGTACCGTTCCTGGGCAAGCACAGATCCCCAGTGCTGTTGTGCCTGTGCATAGGCTGCACGGGGACAGTGAAGAGCAGCCAGAGCTTTCAGGGCTGGCACCTTCCTTGTGGGACAAGGAGCCGGACGTTTGCCTTTTCTGTAAGAGGCTCTGCTGAGAACGAACACCGTGAGGTGTACCGTTCCTGGGGAAGCACAGATCCCCAGTGCTGTTGTGCCTGTGCATAGGCTGCACGGGGACAGTGAAGAGCAGCCAGAGCTTTCAGGGCTGGCACCTTCCTTGTGGGACAAGGAGCCGGACGTTTGCCTTTTCGGAAAGAGGCTCTGCTGAGAACGAACACCGTGAGGTGTACCGTTCCTGGGCAAGCACAGATCCCCAGTGCTGTTGTGCCTGTGCATAGGCTGCACGGGGACAGTGAAGAGCAGCCAGAGCTTTCAGGGCTGGCACCTTCCTTGTGGGACAAGGAGCCGGACGTTTGCCTTTTCGGAAAATTGCAATGCCGAGAACGGACACCGTGAGGTGTAACGTTCCTGCGCAAGCACAGATCCCCAGTGCTGTTGTGCCTGTGCATAGGCTGCATGGGGACAGTGAAGAGCAGCAAGAGCTTTCAGGGCTGGCACCTTCCTTGTGGGACAAGGAGCCGGATGTTTGCCTTTTCGGAAAGAGGCTCTGCTGAGAACGAACACCGTGAGGTGTACCGTTCCTGGGCAAGCACACATCCCCAGTGCTGTTGTGCCTGTGCATAGGCTGCACGGGGACAGTGAAGAGCAGCAAGAGCTTTCAGGGCTGGCACCTTCCTTGTGGGACAAGGAGCCGGACGTTTGCCTTTTCGGAAGGAGCGTCTGCAGAGTACAAGTGCCGAGAGTTGTGCAGCCTGTGGGCAAGCACAGATCCCCAGTGCTGTTGTGCCTGTGCATACGCTGCACGGGGACAGTGAAGAGCAGCAAGAGCTTTCAGGGCTGGCACCTTCCTTGTGGGACAAGGAGCCAGACGTTTGCCTTTTCGGAAAATTGCAATGCCGAGAACAGTCACCGTGAGGTGTACCGTTCCTCGGCAAGAACAGATCCCCAGTGCTGTTGTGCCTGTGCATAGGCTGCACGGGGACAGTGAAGAGCAGCAAGAGCTTTCAGGGCTGGCACCTTCCTTGTGGGACAAGGAGCCGGACGTTTGCCTTTTCGGAAGGAGCGTCTGCCGAGTACAAGCGCCGTGAGATGTGCAGCCTGTGGGCAAGCACAGATCCCCAGTGCTGTTGTGCCTGTGCATAGGCTGCACGGGGACAGTGAAGAGCAGCAAGAGCTTTCAGAGCTGGCACCTTCCTTGTGGGACAAGGAGCCGGACGTTTGCCTTTTCCGTAAGAGGCTCTGCTGAGAACGAACACCGTGAGGTGTACCGTTCCTGGGCAAGCACAGATCCCCAGTGCTGTTGTGCCTGTGGATAGGGTGCACGGGGACAGTGAAGAGCAGCAAGAGCTTTCAGGGCTGGCACCTTCCTTGTGGGACAAGGAGCCAGACGTTTGCCTTTTCGGTAAGAGGCTCTGCTGAGAACGAACACCGTGAGGTGTACCGTTCCTGTCTAAGTACAGATTCCCAGTGCTGTTGTGCCTGTGGATAGGGTGCACGGGGACAGTGAAGAGCAGCAAGAGCTTTCAGGGCTGGCACCTTCCTTGTGGGACAAGGAGCCGGACGTTTGCCTTTTCGGAAAGAGGCTCTGCTGAGAACGAACACCGTGAGGTGTACCGTTCCTGGGGAAGCACAGATTCCCAGTGCTGTTGTGCCTGTGGATAGGGTGCACGGGGACAGTGAAGAGCAGCAAGAGCTTTCAGGGCTGGCACCTTCCTTGTGGGACAAGGAGCCGGACGTTTGTCTTTTCGGAAAGAGGCTCTGCTGAGAACGAACACCATGAGGTGTACCGTTCCTGGGCAAGCACAGATCCCCAGTGCTGTTGTGCCTGTGCATAGGCTGCACGGGGACAGTGAAGAGCAGCAAGAGCTTTCAGGGCTGGCACCTTCCTTGTGGGACAAGGAGCCGGACGTTTGCCTTTTCGGAAGGAGCGTCTGCAGAGTACAAGTGCCGAGAGTTGTGCAGCCTGTGGGCAAGCACAGATCCCCAGTGCTGTTGTGCCTGTGCATACGCTGCACGGGGACAGTGAAGAGCAGCAAGAGCTTTCAGGGCTGGCACCTTCCTTGTGGGACAAGGAGCCAGACGTTTGCCTTTTCGGAAAGAGGCTCTGCTGAGAACGAACACCGTGAGGTGTACCGTTCCTGGGCAAGCACAGATCCCCAGTGCTGTTGTGCCTGTGCATAGGCTGCACGGGGACAGTGAAGAGCAGCAAGGGCTTTCTGGGCTGGCACCTTCCTTGTGGGACAAGGAGCCGGACGTTTGCCTTTTCGGTAAGAGGCTCTGCTGAGAACGAACACCGTGAGGTGTACCGTTCCTGGGCAAGCACAGATCCCCAGTGCTGTTGTGCCTGTGCATAGGCTGCACGGGGACAGTGAAGAGCAGCAAGAGCTTTCAGGGCTGGCACCTTCCTTGTGGGACAAGGAGCCGGACGTTTGCCTTTTCGGAAGGAGCGTCTGCAGAGTACAAGTGCCGAGAGTTGTGCAGCCTGTGGGCAAGCACAGATCCCCAGTGCTGTTGTGCCTGTGCATACGCTGCACGGGGACAGTGAAGAGCAGCAAGAGCTTTCAGGGCTGGCACCTTCCTTGTGGGACAAGGAGCCAGACGTTTGCCTTTTCGGAAAGAGGCTCTGCTGAGAACGAACACCGTGAGGTGTACCGTTCCTGGGCAAGCACAGATCCCCAGTGCTGTTGTGCCTGTGCATAGGCTGCACGGGGACAGTGAAGAGCAGCAAGGGCTTTCTGGGTTGGCACCTTCCTTGTGGGACAAGGAGCCGGACGTTTGCCTTTTCGGTAAGAGGCTCTGCTGAGAACGAACACCGTGAGGTGTACCGTTCCTGTCTAAGTACAGATTCCCAAAGCTGTTGTGCCTGTGGATAGGGTGCACGGGGACAGTGAAGAGCAGCAAGAGCTTTCAGGGCTGGCACCTTCCTTGTGGGACAAGGAGCCGGACGTTTGCCTTTTCAGAAGGAGCGTCTGCCGAGTACAAGCGCCGTGAGATGTGCAGCCTCTGGGCAAGCACAGATCCCCAGTGCTGTTGTGCCTGTGCATAGGCTGCACGGGGACAGTGAAGAGCAGCAAGGGCTTTCAGGGCTGGCACCTTCCTTGTGGGACAAGGAGCCGGACGTTTGCCTTTTCGGAAAGAGGCTCTGCTGAGAACGAACACCGTGAGGTGTACCGTTCCTGGGCAAGCACAGATCCCCAGTGCTGTTGTGCCTGTGCATAGGCTGCACGGGGACAGTGAAGAGCAGCCAGAGCTTTCAGGGCTGGCACCTTCCTTGTGGGACAAGGAGCCGGACGTTTGCCTTTTCTGTAAGAGGCTCTGCTGAGAACGAACACCGTGAGGTGTACCGTTCCTGGGGAAGCACAGATCCCCAGTGCTGTTGTGCCTGTGCATAGGCTGCACGGGGACAGTGAAGAGCAGCCAGAGCTTTCAGGGCTGGCACCTTCCTTGTGGGACAAGGAGCCGGACGTTTGCCTTTTCGGAAAGAGGCTCTGCTGAGAACGAACACCGTGAGGTGTACCGTTCCTGGGCAAGCACAGATCCCCAGTGCTGTTGTGCCTGTGCATAGGCTGCACGGGGACAGTGAAGAGCAGCCAGAGCTTTCAGGGCTGGCACCTTCCTTGTGGGACAAGGAGCCGGACGTTTGCCTTTTCGGAAAATTGCAATGCCGAGAACGGACACCGTGAGGTGTAACGTTCCTGCGCAAGCACAGATCCCCAGTGCTGTTGTGCCTGTGCATAGGCTGCATGGGGACAGTGAAGAGCAGCAAGAGCTTTCAGGGCTGGCACCTTCCTTGTGGGACAAGGAGCCGGACGTTTGCCTTTTCGGAAAATTGCAAAGCCGAGAACGGACACCGTGAGGTGTACCGTTCCTGTCTAAGTAAAGATTCCCAGTACTGTTGTGCCTGTGGATACGGTGCACGGGGACAGTGAAGAGCAGCAAGAGCTTTCAGGGCTGGCACCTTCCTTGTGGGACAAGGAGCCGGACGTTTGCCTTTTCCGTAAGAGGCTCTGCTGAGAACGAACACCGTGAGGTGTACTGTTCCTGTCTAAGTACAGATTCCCAAAGCTGTTGTGCCTATGGATAGGGTGCACGGGGACAGTGAAGAGCAGCAAGAGCTTTCAGGGCTGGCACCTTCCTTGTGGGACAAGGAGCCGGACGTTTGCCTTTTCAGAAAGAGGCTCTGCTGAGAACGAACACCGTGAGGTGTACCGTTCCTGGGCAAGCACAGATCCCCAGTGCTGTTGTGCCTGTGCATAGGCTGCACGGGGACAGTGAAGAGCAGCAAGAGCTTTCAGGGCTGGCACCTTCCTTGTGGGACAAGGAGCCGGACGTTTGCCTTTTCGGAAGGAGCGTCTGCAGAGTACAAGTGCCGAGAGTTGTGCAGCCTGTGGGCAAGCACAGATCCCCAGTGCTGTTGTGCCTGTGCATACGCTGCACGGGGACAGTGAAGAGCAGCAAGAGCTTTCAGGGCTGGCACCTTCCTTGTGGGACAAGGAGCCAGACGTTTGCCTTTTCGGAAAATTGCAATGCCGAGAACAGTCACCGTGAGGTGTACCGTTCCTCGGCAAGAACAGATCCCCAGTGCTGTTGTGCCTGTGCATAGGCTGCACGGGGACAGTGAAGAGCAGCAAGAGCTTTCAGGGCTGGCACCTTCCTTGTGGGACAAGGAGCCGGACGTTTGCCTTTTCGGAAGGAGCGTCTGCCGAGTACAAGCGCCGTGAGATGTGCAGCCTGTGGGCAAGCACAGATCCCCAGTGCTGTTGTGCCTGTGCATAGGCTGCACGGGGACAGTGAAGAGCAGCAAGAGCTTTCAGAGCTGGCACCTTCCTTGTGGGACAAGGAGCCGGACGTTTGCCTTTTCCGTAAGAGGCTCTGCTGAGAACGAACACCGTGAGGTGTACCGTTCCTGGGCAAGCACAGATCCCCAGTGCTGTTGTGCCTGTGGATAGGGTGCACGGGGACAGTGAAGACCAGCAAGAGCTTTCAGGGCTGGCACCTTCCTTGTGGGACAAGGAGCCAGACGTTTGCCTTTTCGGTAAGAGGCTCTGCTGAGAACGAACACCGTGAGGTGTACCGTTCCTGTCTAAGTACAGATTCCCAGTGCTGTTGTGCCTGTGGATAGGGTGCACGGGGACAGTGAAGAGCAGCAAGAGCTTTCAGGGCTGGCACCTTCCTTGTGGGACAAGGAGCCGGACGTTTGTCTTTTCGGAAAGAGGCTCTGCTGAGAACGAACACCATGAGGTGTACCGTTCCTGGGCAAGCACAGATCCCCAGTGCTGTTGTGCCTGTGCATAGGCTGCACGGGGACAGTGAAGAGCAGCAAGAGCTTTCAGGGCTGGCACCTTCCTTGTGGGACAAGGAGCCGGACGTTTGCCTTTTCGGAAGGAGCGTCTACAGAGTACAAGTGCCGAGAGTTGTGCAGCCTGTGGGCAAGCACAGATCCCCAGTGCTGTTGTGCCTGTGCATACGCTGCACGGGGACAGTGAAGAGCAGCAAGAGCTTTCAGGGCTGGCACCTTCCTTGTGGGACAAGGAGCCAGACGTTTGCCTTTTCGGAAAGAGGCTCTGCTGAGAACGAACACCGTGAGGTGTACCGTTCCTGGGCAAGCACAGATCCCCAGTGCTGTTGTGCCTGTGCATAGGCTGCACGGGGACAGTGAAGAGCAGCAAGGGCTTTCTGGGCTGGCACCTTCCTTGTGGGACAAGGAGCCGGACGTTTGCCTTTTCGGTAAGAGGCTCTGCTGAGAACGAACACCGTGAGGTGTACCGTTCCTGTCTAAGTACAGATTCCCAAAGCTGTTGTGCCTGTGGATAGGGTGCACGGGGACAGTGAAGAGCAGCAAGAGCTTTCAGGGCTGGCACCTTCCTTGTGGGACAAGGAGCCGGACGTTTGCCTTTTCAGAAGGAGCGTCTGCCGAGTACAAGCGCCGTGAGATGTGCAGCCTGTGGGCAAGCACAGATCCCCAGTGCTGTTGTGCCTGTGCATAGGCTGCACGGGGACAGTGAAGAGCAGCAAGGGCTTTCAGGGCTGGCACCTTCCTTGTGGGACAAGGAGCCGGACGTTTGCCTTTTCGGAAAGAGGCTCTGCTGAGAACGAACACCGTGAGGTGTACCGTTCCTGGGCAAGCACAGATCCCCAGTGCTGTTGTGCCTGTGCATAGGCTGCACGGGGACAGTGAAGAGCAGCCAGAGCTTTCAGGGCTGGCACCTTCCTTGTGGGACAAGGAGCCGGACGTTTGCCTTTTCTGTAAGAGGCTCTGCTGAGAACGAACACCGTGAGGTGTACCGTTCCTGGGGAAGCACAGATCCCCAGTGCTGTTGTGCCTGTGCATAGGCTGCACGGGGACAGTGAAGAGCAGCCAGAGCTTTCAGGGCTGGCACCTTCCTTGTGGGACAAGGAGCCGGACGTTTGCCTTTTCGGAAAGAGGCTCTGCTGAGAACGAACACCGTGAGGTGTACCGTTCCTGGGCAAGCACAGATCCCCAGTGCTGTTGTGCCTGTGCATAGGCTGCACGGGGACAGTGAAGAGCAGCCAGAGCTTTCAGGGCTGGCACCTTCCTTGTGGGACAAGGAGCCGGACGTTTGCCTTTTCAGAAAATTGCAATGCCGAGAACGGACACCGTGAGGTGTAACGTTCCTGCGCAAGCACAGATCCCCAGTGCTGTTGTGCCTGTGCATAGGCTGCATGGGGACAGTGAAGAGCAGCAAGAGCTTTCAGGGCTGGCACCTTCCTTGTGGGACAAGGAGCCGGACGTTTGCCTTTTCGGAAAATTGCAAAGCCGAGAACGGACACCGTGAGGTGTACCGTTCCTGTCTAAGTAAAGATTCCCAGTACTGTTGTGCCTGTGGATACGGTGCACGGGGACAGTGAAGAGCAGCAAGAGCTTTCAGGGCTGGCACCTTCCTTGTGGGACAAGGAGCCGGACGTTTGCCTTTTCGGAAAATTGCAAAGCCGAGAACGGACACCGTGAGGTGTACCGTTCCTGTCTAAGTAAAGATTCCCAGTACTGTTGTGCCTGTGGATACGGTGCACGGGGACAGTGAAGAGCAGCAAGAGCTTTCAGGGCTGGCACCTTCCTTGTGGGACAAGGAGACGGACGTTTGCCTTTTCGGAAGGAGCGTCTGCCGAGTACAAGCGCCGTGAGATGTGCAGCCTGTGGGCCAGCACAGATCCCCAGTGCTGTTGTGCCTGTGCATAGGCTGCACGGGGACAGTGAAGAGCAGCAAGAGCTTTCAGGGCTGGCACCTTCCTTGTGGGACAAGGAGCCGGACGTTTGCCTTTTCGGTAAGAGGCTCTGCTGAGAACAAACACCGTGAGGTGTACCGTTCCTGGGCAAGCACAGATCCCCAGTGCTGTTGTGCCTGTGCATAGGCTGCACGGGGACAGTGAAGAGCAGCAAGAGCTTTCAGGGCTGGCACCTTCCTTGTGGGACAAGGAGCCGGACGTTTGCCTTTTCGGTAAGAGGCTCTGCTGAGAACGAACACCGTGAGGTGTACCGTTCCTGTCTAAGTACAGATTCCCAGTGCTGTTGTGCCTGTGGATAGGGTGCACGGGGACAGTGAAGAGCAGCAAGAGCTTTCAGGGCTGGCACCTTCCTTGTGGGACAAGGAGCCGGACGTTTGCCTTTTCGGAAGGAGCGTCTGCAGAGTACAAGTGCCGAGAGTTGTGCAGCCTGTGGGCAAGCACAGATCCCCAGTGCTGTTGTGCCTGTGCATACGCTGCACGGGGACAGTGAAGAGCAGCAAGAGCTTTCAGGGCTGGCACCTTCCTTGTGGGACAAGGAGCCAGACGTTTGCCTTTTCGGAAAGAGGCTCTGCTGAGAACGAACACCGTGAGGTGTACCGTTCCTGGGCAAGCACAGATCCCCAGTGCTGTTGTGCCTGTGCATAGGCTGCACGGGGACAGTGAAGAGCAGCAAGGGCTTTCTGGGCTGGCACCTTCCTTGTGGGACAAGGAGCCGGACGTTTGCCTTTTCGGTAAGAGGCTCTGCTGAGAACGAACACCGTGAGGTGTACCGTTCCTGGGCAAGCACAGATCCCCAGTGCTGTTGTGCCTGTGCATAGGCTGCACGGGGACAGTGAAGAGCAGCAAGAGCTTTCAGGGCTGGCACCTTCCTTGTGGGACAAGGAGCCGGACGTTTGCCTTTTCGGAAGGAGCGTCTGCAGAGTACAAGTGCCGAGAGTTGTGCAGCCTGTGGGCAAGCACAGATCCCCAGTGCTGTTGTGCCTGTGCATACGCTGCACGGGGACAGTGAAGAGCAGCAAGAGCTTTCAGGGCTGGCACCTTCCTTGTGGGACAAGGAGCCAGACGTTTGCCTTTTCGGAAAGAGGCTCTGCTGAGAACGAACACCGTGAGGTGTACCGTTCCTGGGCAAGCACAGATCCCCAGTGCTGTTGTGCCTGTGCATAGGCTGCACGGGGACAGTGAAGAGCAGCAAGGGCTTTCTGGGCTGGCACCTTCCTTGTGGGACAAGGAGCCGGACGTTTGCCTTTTCGGTAAGAGGCTCTGCTGAGAACGAACACCGTGAGGTGTACCGTTCCTGTCTAAGTACAGATTCCCAAAGCTGTTGTGCCTGTGGATAGGGTGCACGGGGACAGTGAAGAGCAGCAAGAGCTTTCAGGGCTGGCACCTTCCTTGTGGGACAAGGAGCCGGACGTTTGCCTTTTCAGAAGGAGCGTCTGCCGAGTACAAGCGCCGTGAGATGTGCAGCCTCTGGGCAAGCACAGATCCCCAGTGCTGTTGTGCCTGTGCATAGGCTGCACGGGGACAGTGAAGAGCAGCAAGGGCTTTCAGGGCTGGCACCTTCCTTGTGGGACAAGGAGCCGGACGTTTGCCTTTTCGGAAAGAGGCTCTGCTGAGAACGAACACCGTGAGGTGTACCGTTCCTGGGCAAGCACAGATCCCCAGTGCTGTTGTGCCTGTGCATAGGCTGCACGGGGACAGTGAAGAGCAGCCAGAGCTTTCAGGGCTGGCACCTTCCTTGTGGGACAAGGAGCCGGACGTTTGCCTTTTCTGTAAGAGGCTCTGCTGAGAACGAACACCGTGAGGTGTACCGTTCCTGGGGAAGCACAGATCCCCAGTGCTGTTGTGCCTGTGCATAGGCTGCACGGGGACAGTGAAGAGCAGCCAGAGCTTTCAGGGCTGGCACCTTCCTTGTGGGACAAGGAGCCGGACGTTTGCCTTTTCGGAAAGAGGCTCTGCTGAGAACGAACACCGTGAGGTGTACCGTTCCTGGGCAAGCACAGATCCCCAGTGCTGTTGTGCCTGTGCATAGGCTGCACGGGGACAGTGAAGAGCAGCCAGAGCTTTCAGGGCTGGCACCTTCCTTGTGGGACAAGGAGCCGGACGTTTGCCTTTTCGGAAAATTGCAATGCCGAGAACGGACACCGTGAGGTGTAACGTTCCTGCGCAAGCACAGATCCCCAGTGCTGTTGTGCCTGTGCATAGGCTGCATGGGGACAGTGAAGAGCAGCAAGAGCTTTCAGGGCTGGCACCTTCCTTGTGGGACAAGGAGCCGGACGTTTGCCTTTTCGGAAAATTGCAAAGCCGAGAACGGACACCGTGAGGTGTACCGTTCCTGTCTAAGTAAAGATTCCCAGTACTGTTGTGCCTGTGGATACGGTGCACGGGGACAGTGAAGAGCAGCAAGAGCTTTCAGGGCTGGCACCTTCCTTGTGGGACAAGGAGCCGGACGTTTGCCTTTTCGGAAAATTGCAAAGCCGAGAACGGACACCGTGAGGTGTACCGTTCCTGTCTAAGTAAAGATTCCCAGTACTGTTGTGCCTGTGGATACGGTGCACGGGGACAGTGAAGAGCAGCAAGAGCTTTCAGGGCTGGCACCTTCCTTGTGGGACAAGGAGACGGACGTTTGCCTTTTCGGAAGGAGCGTCTGCCGAGTACAAGCGCCGTGAGATGTGCAGCCTGTGGGCCAGCACAGATCCCCAGTGCTGTTGTGCCTGTGCATAGGCTGCACGGGGACAGTGAAGAGCAGCAAGAGCTTTCAGAGCTGGCACCTTCCTTGTGGGACAAGGAGCCGGACGTTTGCCTTTTCGGTAAGAGGCTCTGCTGAGAACGAACACCGTGAGGTGTACCGTTCCTGGGCAAGCACAGATCCCCAGTGCTGTTGTGCCTGTGCATAGGCTGCACGGGGACAGTGAAGAGCAGCAAGAGCTTTCAGGGCTGGCACCTTCCTTGTGGGACAAGGAGCCGGACGTTTGCCTTTTCGGTAAGAGGCTCTGCTGAGAACGAACACCGTGAGGTGTACCGTTCCTGTCTAAGTACAGATTCCCAGTGCTGTTGTGCCTGTGGATAGGGTGCACGGGGACAGTGAAGAGCAGCAAGAGCTTTCAGGGCTGGCACCTTCCTTGTGGGACAAGGAGCCGGACGTTTGCCTTTTCGGAAAGAGGCTCTGCTGAGAACGAACACCGTGAGGTGTACCGTTCCTGGGGAAGCACAGACTCCCAGTGCTGTTGTGCCTGTGGATAGGGTGCACGGGGACAGTGAAGAGCAGCAAGAGCTTTCAGGGCTGGCACCTTCCTTGTGGGACAAGGAGCCGGACGTTTGTCTTTTCGGAAAGAGGCTCTGCTGAGAACGAACACCATGAGGTGTACCGTTCCTGGGCAAGCACAGATCCCCAGTGCTGTTGTGCCTGTGCATAGGCTGCACGGGGACAGTGAAGAGCAGCAAGAGCTTTCAGGGCTGGCACCTTCCTTGTGGGACAAGGAGCCGGACGTTTGCCTTTTCGGAAGGAGCGTCTGCAGAGTACAAGTGCCGAGAGTTGTGCAGCCTGTGGGCAAGCACAGATCCCCAGTGCTGTTGTGCCTGTGCATACGCTGCACGGGGACAGTGAAGAGCAGCAAGAGCTTTCAGGGCTGGCACCTTCCTTGTGGGACAAGGAGCCGGACGTTTGCCTTTTCGGAAAGAGGCTCTGCTGAGAACGAACACCGTGAGGTGTACCGTTCCTGGGCAAGCACAGATCCCCAGTGCTGTTGTGCCTGTGCATAGGCTGCACGGGGACAGTGAAGAGCAGCAAGGGCTTTCTGGGCTGGCACCTTCCTTGTGGGACAAGGAGCCGGACGTTTGCCTTTTCGGTAAGAGGCTCTGCTGAGAACGAACACCGTGAGGTGTACCGTTCCTGTCTAAGTACAGATTCCCAAAGCTGTTGTGCCTGTGGATAGGGTGCACGGGGACAGTGAAGAGCAGCAAGAGCTTTCAGGGCTGGCACCTTCCTTGTGGGACAAGGAGCCGGACGTTTGCCTTTTCAGTAGGAGCGTCTGTCGAGTACAAGCGCCGTGAGATGTGCAGCCTGTGGGCAAGCACAGATCCCCAGTGCTGTTGTGCCTGTACATAGGCTGCACGGGGACAGTGAAGAGCAGCAAGGGCTTTCAGGGCTGGCACCTTCCTTGTGGGACAAGGAGCCGGACATTTGCCTTTTCGGAAAGAGGCTCTGCTGAGAACGAACACCGTGAGGTGTACCGTTCCTGGGCAAGCACAGATCCCCAGTGCTGTTGTGCCTGTGCATAGGCTGCACGGGGACAGTGAAGAGCAGCCAGAGCTTTCAGGGCTGGCACCTTCCTTGTGGGACAAGGAGCCGGACGTTTGCCTTTTCGGTAAGAGGCTCTGCTGAGAACGAACACCGTGAGGTGTACCGTTCCTGGGGAAGCACAGATCCCCAGTGCTGTTGTGCCTGTGCATAGGCTGCACGGGGACAGTGAAGAGCAGCAAGAGCTTTCAGGGCTGGCACCTTCCTTGTGGGACAAGGAGCCGGACGTTTGCCTTTTCGGAAAGAGGCTCTGCTGAGAACGAACACCGTGAGGTGTACCGTTCCTGGGCAAGCACAGATCCCCAGTGCTGTTGTGCCTGTGCATAGGCTGCATGGGGAGAGTGAAGAGCAGCAAGAGCTTTCAGGGCTGGCACCTTCCTTGTGGGACAAGGAGCCGGACGTTTGCCTTTTTGGAAAGAGGCTCTGCTGAGAACGAACACCGTGAGGTGTACCGTTCCTGTCTAAGTACAGATTCCCAAAGCTGTTGTGCCTGTGGATAGGGTGCACGGGGACAGTGAAGAGCAGCAAGAGCTTTCAGGGCTGGCACCTTCCTTGTGGGACAAGGAGCCGGACGTTTGCCTTTTCGGTAAGAGGCTCTGCTGAGAACGAACACCGTGAGGTGTACCGTTCCTGGGCAAGCACAGATCCCCAGTGCTGTTGTGCCTGTGCATAGGCTGCACGGGGACAGTGAAGAGCAGCAAGAGCTTTCAGGGCTGGCACCTTCCTTGTGGGACAAGGAGCCGGACGTTTGCCTTTTCGGAAGGAGCGTCTGCAGAGTACAAGTGCCGAGAGTTGTGCAGCCTGTGGGCAAGCACAGATCCCCAGTGCTGTTGTGCCTGTGCATACGCTGCACGGGGACAGTGAAGAGCAGCAAGAGCTTTCAGGGCTGGCACCTTCCTTGTGGGACAAGGAGCCAGACGTTTGCCTTTTCGGAAAATTGCAATGCCGAGAACAGTCACCGTGAGGTGTACCGTTCCTCGGCAAGAACAGATCCCCAGTGCTGTTGTGCCTGTGCATAGGCTGCACGGGGACAGTGAAGAGCAGCAAGAGCTTTCAGGGCTGGCACCTTCCTTGTGGGACAAGGAGCCAGACGTTTGCCTTTTCGGAAAGAGGCTCTGCTGAGAACGAACACCGTGAGGTGTACTGTTCCTGTCTAAGTACAGATTCCCAAAGCTGTTGTGCCTGTGGATAGGGTGCACGGGGACAGTGAAGAGCAGCAAGAGCTTTCAGGGCTGGCACCTTCCTTGTGGGACAAGGAGCCGGACGTTTGCCTTTTCTGTAAGAGGCTCTGCTGGGAACGAACACCGTGAGGTGTACCGTTCCTGGGCAAGCACAGATCCCCAGTGCTGTTGTGCCTGTGCATAGGCTGCACGGGGACAGTGAAGAGCAGCAAGAGCTTTCAGGGCTGGCACCTTCCTTGTGGGACAAGGAGCCGGACGTTTGCCTTTTCGGAAGGAGCGTCTGCAGAGTACAAGTGCCGAGAGTTGTGCAGCCTGTGGGCAAGCACAGATCCCCAGTGCTGTTGTGCCTGTGCATACGCTGCACGGGGACAGTGAAGAGCAGCAAGAGCTTTCAGGGCTGGCACCTTCCTTGTGGGACAAGGAGCCAGACGTTTGCCTTTTCGGAAAATTGCAATGCCGAGAACAGTCACCGTGAGGTGTACCGTTCCTCGGCAAGAACAGATCCCCAGTGCTGTTGTGCCTGTGCATAGGCTGCACGGGGACAGTGAAGAGCAGCAAGAGCTTTCAGGGCTGGCACCTTCCTTGTGGGACAAGGAGCCAGACGTTTGCCTTTTCGGAAAGAGGCTCTGCTGAGAACGAACACCGTGAGGTGTACTGTTCCTGTCTAAGTACAGATTCCCAAAGCTGTTGTGCCTGTGGATAGGGTGCACGGGGACAGTGAAGAGCAGCAAGAGCTTTCAGGGCTGGCACCTTCCTTGTGGGACAAGGAGCCGGACGTTTGCCTTTTCAGAAGGAGCGTCTGCCGAGTACAAGCGCCGTGAGATGTGCAGCCTGTGGGCAAGCACAGATCCCCAGTGCTGTTGTGCCTGTGCATAGGCTGCACGGGGACAGTGAAGAGCAGCAAGGGCTTTCAGGGCTGGCACCTTCCTTGTGGGACAAGGAGCCGGACATTTGCCTTTTCGGAAAGAGGCTCTGCTGAGAACGAACACCGTGAGGTGTACCGTTCCTGGGCAAGCACAGATCCCCAGTGCTGTTGTGCCTGTGGATAGGGTGCACGGGGACAGTGAAGACCAGCAAGAGCTTTCAGGGCTGGCACCTTCCTTGTGGGACAAGGAGCCAGACGTTTGCCTTTTCGGTAAGAGGCTCTGCTGAGAACGAACACCGTGAGGTGTACCGTTCCTGTCTAAGTACAGATTCCCAGTGCTGTTGTGCCTGTGGATAGGGTGCACGGGGACAGTGAAGAGCAGCAAGAGCTTTCAGGGCTGGCACCTTCCTTGTGGGACAAGGAGCCGGACGTTTGCCTTTTCGGAAAGAGGCTCTGCTGAGAACGAACACCGTGAGGTGTACCGTTCCTGGGGAAGCACAGATTCCCAGTGCTGTTGTGCCTGTGGATAGGGTGCACGGGGACAGTGAAGAGCAGCAAGAGCTTTCAGGGCTGGCACCTTCCTTGTGGGACAAGGAGCCGGACGTTTGTCTTTTCGGAAAGAGGCTCTGCTGAGAACGAACACCATGAGGTGTACCGTTCCTGGGCAAGCACAGATCCCCAGTGCTGTTGTGCCTGTGCATAGGCTGCACGGGGACAGTGAAGAGCAGCAAGAGCTTTCAGGGCTGGCACCTTCCTTGTGGGACAAGGAGCCGGACGTTTGCCTTTTCGGAAGGAGCGTCTACAGAGTACAAGTGCCGAGAGTTGTGCAGCCTGTGGGCAAGCACAGATCCCCAGTGCTGTTGTGCCTGTGCATACGCTGCACGGGGACAGTGAAGAGCAGCAAGAGCTTTCAGGGCTGGCACCTTCCTTGTGGGACAAGGAGCCAGACGTTTGCCTTTTCGGAAAGAGGCTCTGCTGAGAACGAACACCGTGAGGTGTACCGTTCCTGGGCAAGCACAGATCCCCAGTGCTGTTGTGCCTGTGCATAGGCTGCACGGGGACAGTGAAGAGCAGCAAGGGCTTTCTGGGCTGGCACCTTCCTTGTGGGACAAGGAGCCGGACGTTTGCCTTTTCGGTAAGAGGCTCTGCTGAGAACGAACACCGTGAGGTGTACCGTTCCTGTCTAAGTACAGATTCCCAAAGCTGTTGTGCCTGTGGATAGGGTGCACGGGGACAGTGAAGAGCAGCAAGAGCTTTCAGGGCTGGCACCTTCCTTGTGGGACAAGGAGCCGGACGTTTGCCTTTTCAGAAGGAGCGTCTGCCGAGTACAAGCGCCGTGAGATGTGCAGCCTGTGGGCAAGCACAGATCCCCAGTGCTGTTGTGCCTGTGCATAGGCTGCACGGGGACAGTGAAGAGCAGCAAGGGCTTTCAGGGCTGGCACCTTCCTTGTGGGACAAGGAGCCGGACGTTTGCCTTTTCGGAAAGAGGCTCTGCTGAGAACGAACACCGTGAGGTGTACCGTTCCTGGGCAAGCACAGATCCCCAGTGCTGTTGTGCCTGTGCATAGGCTGCACGGGGACAGTGAAGAGCAGCCAGAGCTTTCAGGGCTGGCACCTTCCTTGTGGGACAAGGAGCCGGACGTTTGCCTTTTCTGTAAGAGGCTCTGCTGAGAACGAACACCGTGAGGTGTACCGTTCCTGGGGAAGCACAGATCCCCAGTGCTGTTGTGCCTGTGCATAGGCTGCACGGGGACAGTGAAGAGCAGCCAGAGCTTTCAGGGCTGGCACCTTCCTTGTGGGACAAGGAGCCGGACGTTTGCCTTTTCGGAAAGAGGCTCTGCTGAGAACGAACACCGTGAGGTGTACCGTTCCTGGGCAAGCACAGATCCCCAGTGCTGTTGTGCCTGTGCATAGGCTGCACGGGGACAGTGAAGAGCAGCCAGAGCTTTCAGGGCTGGCACCTTCCTTGTGGGACAAGGAGCCGGACGTTTGCCTTTTCAGAAAATTGCAATGCCGAGAACGGACACCGTGAGGTGTAACGTTCCTGCGCAAGCACAGATCCCCAGTGCTGTTGTGCCTGTGCATAGGCTGCATGGGGACAGTGAAGAGCAGCAAGAGCTTTCAGGGCTGGCACCTTCCTTGTGGGACAAGGAGCCGGACGTTTGCCTTTTCGGAAAATTGCAAAGCCGAGAACGGACACCGTGAGGTGTACCGTTCCTGTCTAAGTAAAGATTCCCAGTACTGTTGTGCCTGTGGATACGGTGCACGGGGACAGTGAAGAGCAGCAAGAGCTTTCAGGGCTGGCACCTTCCTTGTGGGACAAGGAGCCGGACGTTTGCCTTTTCGGAAAATTGCAAAGCCGAGAACGGACACCGTGAGGTGTACCGTTCCTGTCTAAGTAAAGATTCCCAGTACTGTTGTGCCTGTGGATACGGTGCACGGGGACAGTGAAGAGCAGCAAGAGCTTTCAGGGCTGGCACCTTCCTTGTGGGACAAGGAGACGGACGTTTGCCTTTTCGGAAGGAGCGTCTGCCGAGTACAAGCGCCGTGAGATGTGCAGCCTGTGGGCCAGCACAGATCCCCAGTGCTGTTGTGCCTGTGCATAGGCTGCACGGGGACAGTGAAGAGCAGCAAGAGCTTTCAGAGCTGGCACCTTCCTTGTGGGACAAGGAGCCGGACGTTTGCCTTTTCGGTAAGAGGCTCTGCTGAGAACGAACACCGTGAGGTGTACCGTTCCTGGGCAAGCACAGATCCCCAGTGCTGTTGTGCCTGTGCATAGGCTGCACGGGGACAGTGAAGAGCAGCAAGAGCTTTCAGGGCTGGCACCTTCCTTGTGGGACAAGGAGCCGGACGTTTGCCTTTTCGGTAAGAGGCTCTGCTGAGAACGAACACCGTGAGGTGTACCGTTCCTGTCTAAGTACAGATTCCCAGTGCTGTTGTGCCTGTGGATAGGGTGCACGGGGACAGTGAAGAGCAGCAAGAGCTTTCAGGGCTGGCACCTTCCTTGTGGGACAAGGAGCCGGACGTTTGCCTTTTCGGAAAGAGGCTCTGCTGAGAACGAACACCGTGAGGTGTACCGTTCCTGGGGAAGCACAGACTCCCAGTGCTGTTGTGCCTGTGGATAGGGTGCACGGGGACAGTGAAGAGCAGCAAGAGCTTTCAGGGCTGGCACCTTCCTTGTGGGACAAGGAGCCGGACGTTTGTCTTTTCGGAAAGAGGCTCTGCTGAGAACGAACACCATGAGGTGTACCGTTCCTGGGCAAGCACAGATCCCCAGTGCTGTTGTGCCTGTGCATAGGCTGCACGGGGACAGTGAAGAGCAGCAAGAGCTTTCAGGGCTGGCACCTTCCTTGTGGGACAAGGAGCCGGACGTTTGCCTTTTCGGAAGGAGCGTCTGCAGAGTACAAGTGCCGAGAGTTGTGCAGCCTGTGGGCAAGCACAGATCCCCAGTGCTGTTGTGCCTGTGCATACGCTGCACGGGGACAGTGAAGAGCAGCAAGAGCTTTCAGGGCTGGCACCTTCCTTGTGGGACAAGGAGCCGGACGTTTGCCTTTTCGGAAAGAGGCTCTGCTGAGAACGAACACCGTGAGGTGTACCGTTCCTGGGCAAGCACAGATCCCCAGTGCTGTTGTGCCTGTGCATAGGCTGCACGGGGACAGTGAAGAGCAGCAAGGGCTTTCTGGGCTGGCACCTTCCTTGTGGGACAAGGAGCCGGACGTTTGCCTTTTCGGTAAGAGGCTCTGCTGAGAACGAACACCGTGAGGTGTACCGTTCCTGTCTAAGTACAGATTCCCAAAGCTGTTGTGCCTGTGGATAGGGTGCACGGGGACAGTGAAGAGCAGCAAGAGCTTTCAGGGCTGGCACCTTCCTTGTGGGACAAGGAGCCGGACGTTTGCCTTTTCAGTAGGAGCGTCTGTCGAGTACAAGCGCCGTGAGATGTGCAGCCTGTGGGCAAGCACAGATCCCCAGTGCTGTTGTGCCTGTACATAGGCTGCACGGGGACAGTGAAGAGCAGCAAGGGCTTTCAGGGCTGGCACCTTCCTTGTGGGACAAGGAGCCGGACATTTGCCTTTTCGGAAA
The DNA here is from genome assembly GCF_964188355.1 of Buteo buteo. NCBI lineage: Eukaryota > Metazoa > Chordata > Aves > Accipitriformes > Accipitridae > Buteo > Buteo buteo. Next base: position 10,375,189 of record NC_134193.1, read on the forward strand.
GAGGCTCTGCTGAGAACGAACACCGTGAGGTGTACCGTTCCTGGGCAAGCACAGATCCCCAGTGCTGTTGTGCCTGTGCATAGGCTGCACGGGGACAGTGAAGAGCAGCCAGAGCTTTCAGGGCTGGCACCTTCCTTGTGGGACAAGGAGCCGGACGTTTGCCTTTTCGGTAAGAGGCTCTGCTGAGAACGAACACCGTGAGGTGTACCGTTCCTGGGGAAGCACAGATCCCCAGTGCTGTTGTGCCTGTGCATAGGCTGCACGGGGACAGTGAAGAGCAGCAAGAGCTTTCAGGGCTGGCACCTTCCTTGTGGGACAAGGAGCCGGACGTTTGCCTTTTCGGAAAGAGGCTCTGCTGAGAACGAACACCGTGAGGTGTACCGTTCCTGGGCAAGCACAGATCCCCAGTGCTGTTGTGCCTGTGCATAGGCTGCATGGGGAGAGTGAAGAGCAGCAAGAGCTTTCAGGGCTGGCACCTTCCTTGTGGGACAAGGAGCCGGACGTTTGCCTTTTTGGAAAGAGGCTCTGCTGAGAACGAACACCGTGAGGTGTACCGTTCCTGTCTAAGTACAGATTCCCAAAGCTGTTGTGCCTGTGGATAGGGTGCACGGGGACAGTGAAGAGCAGCAAGAGCTTTCAGGGCTGGCACCTTCCTTGTGGGACAAGGAGCCGGACGTTTGCCTTTTCGGTAAGAGGCTCTGCTGAGAACGAACACCGTGAGGTGTACCGTTCCTGGGCAAGCACAGATCCCCAGTGCTGTTGTGCCTGTGCATAGGCTGCACGGGGACAGTGAAGAGCAGCAAGAGCTTTCAGGGCTGGCACCTTCCTTGTGGGACAAGGAGCCGGACGTTTGCCTTTTCGGAAGGAGCGTCTGCAGAGTACAAGTGCCGAGAGTTGTGCAGCCTGTGGGCAAGCACAGATCCCCAGTGCTGTTGTGCCTGTGCATACGCTGCACGGGGACAGTGAAGAGCAGCAAGAGCTTTCAGGGCTGGCACCTTCCTTGTGGGACAAGGAGCCAGACGTTTGCCTTTTCGGAAAATTGCAATGCCGAGAACAGTCACCGTGAGGTGTACCGTTCCTCGGCAAGAACAGATCCCCAGTGCTGTTGTGCCTGTGCATAGGCTGCACGGGGACAGTGAAGAGCAGCAAGAGCTTTCAGGGCTGGCACCTTCCTTGTGGGACAAGGAGCCAGACGTTTGCCTTTTCGGAAAGAGGCTCTGCTGAGAACGAACACCGTGAGGTGTACTGTTCCTGTCTAAGTACAGATTCCCAAAGCTGTTGTGCCTGTGGATAGGGTGCACGGGGACAGTGAAGAGCAGCAAGAGCTTTCAGGGCTGGCACCTTCCTTGTGGGACAAGGAGCCGGACGTTTGCCTTTTCTGTAAGAGGCTCTGCTGGGAACGAACACCGTGAGGTGTACCGTTCCTGGGCAAGCACAGATCCCCAGTGCTGTTGTGCCTGTGCATAGGCTGCACGGGGACAGTGAAGAGCAGCAAGAGCTTTCAGGGCTGGCACCTTCCTTGTGGGACAAGGAGCCGGACGTTTGCCTTTTCGGAAGGAGCGTCTGCAGAGTACAAGTGCCGAGAGTTGTGCAGCCTGTGGGCAAGCACAGATCCCCAGTGCTGTTGTGCCTGTGCATACGCTGCACGGGGACAGTGAAGAGCAGCAAGAGCTTTCAGGGCTGGCACCTTCCTTGTGGGACAAGGAGCCAGACGTTTGCCTTTTCGGAAAATTGCAATGCCGAGAACAGTCACCGTGAGGTGTACCGTTCCTCGGCAAGAACAGATCCCCAGTGCTGTTGTGCCTGTGCATAGGCTGCACGGGGACAGTGAAGAGCAGCAAGAGCTTTCAGGGCTGGCACCTTCCTTGTGGGACAAGGAGCCAGACGTTTGCCTTTTCGGAAAGAGGCTCTGCTGAGAACGAACACCGTGAGGTGTACTGTTCCTGTCTAAGTACAGATTCCCAAAGCTGTTGTGCCTGTGGATAGGGTGCACGGGGACAGTGAAGAGCAGCAAGAGCTTTCAGGGCTGGCACCTTCCTTGTGGGACAAGGAGCCGGACGTTTGCCTTTTCAGAAGGAGCGTCTGCCGAGTACAAGCGCCGTGAGATGTGCAGCCTGTGGGCAAGCACAGATCCCCAGTGCTGTTGTGCCTGTGCATAGGCTGCACGGGGACAGTGAAGAGCAGCAAGGGCTTTCAGGGCTGGCACCTTCCTTGTGGGACAAGGAGCCGGACATTTGCCTTTTCGGAAAGAGGCTCTGCTGAGAACGAACACCGTGAGGTGTACCGTTCCTGGGCAAGCACAGATCCCCAGTGCTGTTGTGCCTGTGCATAGGCTGCACGGGGACAGTGAAGAGCAGCCAGAGCTTTCAGGGCTGGCACCTTCCTTGTGGGACAAGGAGCCGGACGTTTGCCTTTTCGGTAAGAGGCTCTGCTGAGAACGAACACCGTGAGGTGTACCGTTCCTGGGGAAGCACAGATCCCCAGTGCTGTTGTGCCTGTGCATAGGCTGCACGGGGACAGTGAAGAGCAGCAAGAGCTTTCAGGGCTGGCACCTTCCTTGTGGGACAAGGAGCCGGACGTTTGCCTTTTCGGAAAGAGGCTCTGCTGAGAACGAACACCGTGAGGTGTACCGTTCCTGGGCAAGCACAGATCCCCAGTGCTGTTGTGCCTGTGCATAGGCTGCACGGGGACAGTGAAGAGCAGCCAGAGCTTTCAGGGCTGGCACCTTCCTTGTGGGACAAGGAGCCGGACGTTTGCCTTTTCGGAAAATTGCAATGCCGAGAACGGACACCGTGAGGTGTAACGTTCCTGCGCAAGCACAGATCCCCAGTGCTGTTGTGCCTGTACATAGGCTGCATGGGGAGAGTGAAGAGCAGCAAGAGCTTTCAGGGCTGGCACCTTCCTTGTGGGACAAGGAGCCGGACGTTTGCCTTTTTGGAAAGAGGCTCTGCTGAGAACGAACACCGTGAGGTGTACCGTTCCTGTCTAAGTACAGATTCCCAAAGCTGTTGTGCCTGTGGATAGGGTGCACGGGGACAGTGAAGAGCAGCAAGAGCTTTCAGGGCTGGCACCTTCCTTGTGGGACAAGGAGCCGGACGTTTGCCTTTTCGGTAAGAGGCTCTGCTGAGAACGAACACCGTGAGGTGTACCGTTCCTGGGCAAGCACAGATCCCCAGTGCTGTTGTGCCTGTGCATAGGCTGCACGGGGACAGTGAAGAGCAGCAAGAGCTTTCAGGGCTGGCACCTTCCTTGTGGGACAAGGAGCCGGACGTTTGCCTTTTCGGAAGGAGCGTCTGCAGAGTACAAGTGCCGAGAGTTGTGCAGCCTGTGGGCAAGCACAGATCCCCAGTGCTGTTGTGCCTGTGCATACGCTGCACGGGGACAGTGAAGAGCAGCAAGAGCTTTCAGGGCTGGCACCTTCCTTGTGGGACAAGGAGCCAGACGTTTGCCTTTTCGGAAAATTGCAATACCGAGAACAGTCACCGTGAGGTGTACCGTTCCTCGGCAAGAACAGATCCCCAGTGCTGTTGTGCCTGTGCATAGGCTGCACGGGGACAGTGAAGAGCAGCAAGAGCTTTCAGGGCTGGCACCTTCCTTGTGGGACAAGGAGCCAGACGTTTGCCTTTTCGGAAAGAGGCTCTGCTGAGAACGAACACCGTGAGGTGTACTGTTCCTGTCTAAGTACAGATTCCCAAAGCTGTTGTGCCTGTGGATAGGGTGCACGGGGACAGTGAAGAGCAGCAAGAGCTTTCAGGGCTGGCACCTTCCTTGTGGGACAAGGAGCCGGACGTTTGCCTTTTCTGTAAGAGGCTCTGCTGAGAACGAACACCGTGAGGTGTACCGTTCCTGGGCAAGCACAGATCCCCAGTGCTGTTGTGCCTGTGCATAGGCTGCACGGGGACAGTGAAGAGCAGCAAGAGCTTTCAGGGCTGGCACCTTCCTTGTGGGACAAGGAGCCGGACGTTTGCCTTTTCGGAAGGAGCGTCTGCAGAGTACAAGTGCCGAGAGTTGTGCAGCCTGTGGGCAAGCACAGATCCCCAGTGCTGTTGTGCCTGTGCATACGCTGCACGGGGACAGTGAAGAGCAGCAAGAGCTTTCAGGGCTGGCACCTTCCTTGTGGGACAAGGAGCCAGACGTTTGCCTTTTCGGAAAATTGCAATGCCGAGAACAGTCACCGTGAGGTGTACCGTTCCTCGGCAAGAACAGATCCCCAGTGCTGTTGTGCCTGTGCATAGGCTGCACGGGGACAGTGAAGAGCAGCAAGAGCTTTCAGGGCTGGCACCTTCCTTGTGGGACAAGGAGCCAGACGTTTGCCTTTTCGGAAAGAGGCTCTGCTGAGAACGAACACCGTGAGGTGTACTGTTCCTGTCTAAGTACAGATTCCCAAAGCTGTTGTGCCTGTGGATAGGGTGCACGGGGACAGTGAAGAGCAGCAAGAGCTTTCAGGGCTGGCACCTTCCTTGTGGGACAAGGAGCCGGACATTTGCCTTTTCAGAAGGAGCGTCTGCCGAGTACAAGCGCCGTGAGATGTGCAGCCTGTGGGCAAGCACAGATCCCCAGTGCTGTTGTGCCTGTGCATAGGCTGCACGGGGACAGTGAAGAGCAGCAAGGGCTTTCAGGGCTGGCACCTTCCTTGTGGGACAAGGAGCCGGACATTTGCCTTTTCGGAAAGAGGCTCTGCTGAGAACGAACACTGTGAGGTGTACCGTTCCTGGGCAAGCACAGATCCCCAGTGCTGTTGTGCCTGTGCATAGGCTGCACGGGGACAGTGAAGAGCAGCCAGAGCTTTCAGGGCTGGCACCTTCCTTGTGGGACAAGGAGCCGGACGTTTGCCTTTTCGGTAAGAGGCTCTGCTGAGAACGAACACCGTGAGGTGTACCGTTCCTGGGGAAGCACAGATCCCCAGTGCTGTTGTGCCTGTGCATAGGCTGCACGGGGACAGTGAAGAGCAGCAAGAGCTTTCAGGGCTGGCACCTTCCTTGTGGGACAAGGAGCCGGACGTTTGCCTTTTCGGAAAGAGGCTCTGCTGAGAACGAACACCGTGAGGTGTACCGTTCCTGGGCAAGCACAGATCCCCAGTGCTGTTGTGCCTGTGCATAGGCTGCACGGGGACAGTGAAGAGCAGCCAGAGCTTTCAGGGCTGGCACCTTCCTTGTGGGACAAGGAGCCGGACGTTTGCCTTTTCGGAAAATTGCAATGCCGAGAACGGACACCGTGAGGTGTAACGTTCCTGCGCAAGCACAGATCCCCAGTGCTGTTGTGCCTGTACATAGGCTGCATGGGGAGAGTGAAGAGCAGCAAGAGCTTTCAGGGCTGGCACCTTCCTTGTGGGACAAGGAGCCGGACGTTTGCCTTTTTGGAAAGAGGCTCTGCTGAGAACGAACACCGTGAGGTGTACCGTTCCTGTCTAAGTACAGATTCCCAAAGCTGTTGTGCCTGTGGATAGGGTGCACGGGGACAGTGAAGAGCAGCAAGAGCTTTCAGGGCTGGCACCTTCCTTGTGGGACAAGGAGCCGGACGTTTGCCTTTTCGGTAAGAGGCTCTGCTGAGAACGAACACCGTGAGGTGTACCGTTCCTGGGCAAGCACAGATCCCCAGTGCTGTTGTGCCTGTGCATAGGCTGCACGGGGACAGTGAAGAGCAGCAAGAGCTTTCAGGGCTGGCACCTTCCTTGTGGGACAAGGAGCCGGACGTTTGCCTTTTCGGAAGGAGCGTCTGCAGAGTACAAGTGCCGAGAGTTGTGCAGCCTGTGGGCAAGCACAGATCCCCAGTACTGTTGTGCCTGTGCATACGCTGCACGGGGACAGTGAAGAGCAGCAAGAGCTTTCAGGGCTGGCACCTTCCTTGTGGGACAAGGAGCCAGACGTTTGCCTTTTCGGAAAATTGCAATGCCGAGAACAGTCACCGTGAGGTGTACCGTTCCTCGGCAAGAACAGATCCCCAGTGCTGTTGTGCCTGTGCATAGGCTGCACGGGGACAGTGAAGAGCAGCAAGAGCTTTCAGGGCTGGCACCTTCCTTGTGGGACAAGGAGCCAGACGTTTGCCTTTTCGGAAAGAGGCTCTGCTGAGAACGAACACCGTGAGGTGTACTGTTCCTGTCTAAGTACAGATTCCCAAAGCTGTTGTGCCTGTGGATAGGGTGCACGGGGACAGTGAAGAGCAGCAAGAGCTTTCAGGGCTGGCACCTTCCTTGTGGGACAAGGAGCCGGACGTTTGCCTTTTCTGTAAGAGGCTCTGCTGAGAACGAACACCGTGAGGTGTACCGTTCCTGGGCAAGCACAGATCCCCAGTGCTGTTGTGCCTGTGCATAGGCTGCACGGGGACAGTGAAGAGCAGCAAGAGCTTTCAGGGCTGGCACCTTCCTTGTGGGACAAGGAGCCGGACGTTTGCCTTTTCGGAAGGAGCGTCTGCAGAGTACAAGTGCCGAGAGTTGTGCAGCCTGTGGGCAAGCACAGATCCCCAGTGCTGTTGTGCCTGTGCATACGCTGCACGGGGACAGTGAAGAGCAGCAAGAGCTTTCAGGGCTGGCACCTTCCTTGTGGGACAAGGAGCCGGACGTTTGCCTTTTCGGAAAGAGGCTCTGCTGAGAACGAACACCGTGAGGTGTACCGTTCCTGGGGAAGCACAGATTCCCAGTGCTGTTGTGCCTGTGCATAGGCTGCACGGGGACAGTGAAGAGCAGCAAGAGCTTTCAGGGCTGGCACCTTCCTTGTGGGACAAGGAGCCGGACGTTTGCCTTTTCGGAAGGAGCGTCTGCAGAGTACAAGTGCCGAGAGTTGTGCAGCCTGTGGGCAAGCACAGATCCCCAGTGCTGTTGTGCCTGTGCATACGCTGCACGGGGACAGTGAAGAGCAGCAAGAGCTTTCAGGGCTGGCACCTTCCTTGTGGGACAAGGAGCCGGACGTTTGCCTTTTCGGAAAGAGGCTCTGCTGAGAACGAACACCGTGAGGTGTACCGTTCCTGGGCAAGCACAGATCCCCAGTGCTGTTGTGCCTGTGCATAGGCTGCACGGGGACAGTGAAGAGCAGCAAGGGCTTTCTGGGCTGGCACCTTCCTTGTGGGACAAGGAGCCGGACGTTTGCCTTTTCGGTAAGAGGCTCTGCTGAGAACGAACACCGTGAGGTGTACCGTTCCTGTCTAAGTACAGATTCCCAAAGCTGTTGTGCCTGTGGATAGGGTGCACGGGGACAGTGAAGAGCAGCAAGAGCTTTCAGGGCTGGCACCTTCCTTGTGGGACAAGGAGCCGGACGTTTGCCTTTTCAGAAGGAGCGTCTGCCGAGTACAAGCGCCGTGAGATGTGCAGCCTGTGGGCAAGCACAGATCCCCAGTGCTGTTGTGCCTGTGCATAGGCTGCACGGGGACAGTGAAGAGCAGCAAGGGCTTTCAGGGCTGGCACCTTCCTTGTAGGACAAGGAGCCGGACATTTGCCTTTTCGGAAAGAGGCTCTGCTGAGAACGAACACCGTGAGGTGTACCGTTCCTGGGCAAGCACAGATCCCCAGTGCTGTTGTGCCTGTGCATAGGCTGCACGGGGACAGTGAAGAGCAGCCAGAGCTTTCAGGGCTGGCACCTTCCTTGTGGGACAAGGAGCCGGACGTTTGCCTTTTCGGTAAGAGGCTCTGCTGAGAACGAACACCGTGAGGTGTACCGTTCCTGGGGAAGCACAGATCCCCAGTGCTGTTGTGCCTGTGCATAGGCTGCACGGGGACAGTGAAGAGCAGCAAGAGCTTTCTGGGCTGGCACCTTCCTTGTGGGACAAGGAGCCGGACGTTTGCCTTTTCGGAAAGAGGCTCTGCTGAGAACGAACACCGTGAGGTGTACCGTTCCTGCGCAATCACAGATCCCCAGTGCTGTTGTGCCTGTGCATAGGCTGCACGGGGACAGTGAAGAGCAGCCAGAGCTTTCAGGGCTGGCACCTTCCTTGTGGGACAAGGAGCCGGACGTTTGCCTTTTCGGAAAATTGCAATGCCGAGAACGGACACCGTGAGGTGTAACGTTCCTGGGCAAGCACAGATCCCCAGTGCTGTTGTGCCTGTGCATAGGCTGCATGGGGAGAGTGAAGAGCAGCAAGAGCTTTCAGGGCTGGCACCTTCCTTGTGGGACAAGGAGCCGGACGTTTGCCTTTTTGGAAAGAGGCTCTGCTGAGAACGAACACCGTGAGGTGTACCGTTCCTGTCTAAGTACAGATTCCCAAAGCTGTTGTGCCTGTGGATAGGGTGCACGGGGACAGTGAAGAGCAGCAAGAGCTTTCAGGGCTGGCACCTTCCTTGTGGGACAAGGAGCCGGACGTTTGCCTTTTCGGTAAGAGGCTCTGCTGAGAACGAACACCGTGAGGTGTACCGTTCCTGGGCAAGCACAGATCCCCAGTGCTGTTGTGCCTGTGCATAGGCTGCACGGGGACAGTGAAGAGCAGCAAGAGCTTTCAGGGCTGGCACCTTCCTTGTGGGACAAGGAGCCGGACGTTTGCCTTTTCGGAAGGAGCGTCTGCAGAGTACAAGTGCCGAGAGTTGTGCAGCCTGTGGGCAAGCACAGATCCCCAGTGCTGTTGTGCCTGTGCATACGCTGCACGGGGACAGTGAAGAGCAGCAAGAGCTTTCAGGGCTGGCACCTTCCTTGTGGGACAAGGAGCCAGACGTTTGCCTTTTCGGAAAATTGCAATGCCGAGAACAGTCACCGTGAGGTGTACCGTTCCTCGGCAAGAACAGATCCCCAGTGCTGTTGTGCCTGTGCATAGGCTGCACGGGGACAGTGAAGAGCAGCAAGAGCTTTCAGGGCTGGCACCTTCCTTGTGGGACAAGGAGCCAGACGTTTGCCTTTTCGGAAAGAGGCTCTGCTGAGAACGAACACCGTGAGGTGTACTGTTCCTGTCTAAGTACAGATTCCCAAAGCTGTTGTGCCTGTGGATAGGGTGCACGGGGACAGTGAAGAGCAGCAAGAGCTTTCAGGGCTGGCACCTTCCTTGTGGGACAAGGAGCCGGACGTTTGCCTTTTCAGAAGGAGCGTCTGCCGAGTACAAGCGCCGTGAGATGTGCAGCCTGTGGGCAAGCACAGATCCCCAGTGCTGTTGTGCCTGTGCATAGGCTGCACGGGGACAGTGAAGAGCAGCAAGGGCTTTCAGGGCTGGCACCTTCCTTGTGGGACAAGGAGCCGGACATTTGCCTTTTCGGAAAGAGGCTCTGCTGAGAACGAACACCGTGAGGTGTACCGTTCCTGGGCAAGCACAGATCCCCAGTGCTGTTGTGCCTGTGCATAGGCTGCACGGGGACAGTGAAGAGCAGCCAGAGCTTTCAGGGCTGGCACCTTCCTTGTGGGACAAGGAGCCGGACGTTTGCCTTTTCGGTAAGAGGCTCTGCTGAGAACGAACACCGTGAGGTGTACCGTTCCTGGGGAAGCACAGATCCCCAGTGCTGTTGTGCCTGTGCATAGGCTGCACGGGGACAGTGAAGAGCAGCAAGAGCTTTCAGGGCTGGCACCTTCCTTGTGGGACAAGGAGCCGGACGTTTGCCTTTTCGGAAAGAGGCTCTGCTGAGAACGAACACCGTGAGGTGTACCGTTCCTGGGCAAGCACAGATCCCCAGTGCTGTTGTGCCTGTGCATAGGCTGCACGGGGACAGTGAAGAGCAGCCAGAGCTTTCAGGGCTGGCACCTTCCTTGTGGGACAAGGAGCCGGACGTTTGCCTTTTCGGAAAATTGCAATGCCGAGAACGGACACCGTGAGGTGTAACGTTCCTGCGCAAGCACAGATCCCCAGTGCTGTTGTGCCTGTACATAGGCTGCATGGGGAGAGTGAAGAGCAGCAAGAGCTTTCAGGGCTGGCACCTTCCTTGTGGGACAAGGAGCCGGACGTTTGCCTTTTTGGAAAGAGGCTCTGCTGAGAACGAACACCGTGAGGTGTACCGTTCCTGTCTAAGTACAGATTCCCAAAGCTGTTGTGCCTGTGGATAGGGTGCACGGGGACAGTGAAGAGCAGCAAGAGCTTTCAGGGCTGGCACCTTCCTTGTGGGACAAGGAGCCGGACGTTTGCCTTTTCGGTAAGAGGCTCTGCTGAGAACGAACACCGTGAGGTGTACCGTTCCTGGGCAAGCACAGATCCCCAGTGCTGTTGTGCCTGTGCATAGGCTGCACGGGGACAGTGAAGAGCAGCAAGAGCTTTCAGGGCTGGCACCTTCCTTGTGGGACAAGGAGCCGGACGTTTGCCTTTTCGGAAGGAGCGTCTGCAGAGTACAAGTGCCGAGAGTTGTGCAGCCTGTGGGCAAGCACAGATCCCCAGTGCTGTTGTGCCTGTGCATACGCTGCACGGGGACAGTGAAGAGCAGCAAGAGCTTTCAGGGCTGGCACCTTCCTTGTGGGACAAGGAGCCAGACGTTTGCCTTTTCGGAAAATTGCAATGCCGAGAACAGTCACCGTGAGGTGTACCGTTCCTCGGCAAGAACAGATCCCCAGTGCTGTTGTGCCTGTGCATAGGCTGCACGGGGACAGTGAAGAGCAGCAAGAGCTTTCAGGGCTGGCACCTTCCTTGTGGGACAAGGAGCCAGACGTTTGCCTTTTCGGAAAGAGGCTCTGCTGAGAACGAACACCGTGAGGTGTACTGTTCCTGTCTAAGTACAGATTCCCAAAGCTGTTGTGCCTGTGGATAGGGTGCACGGGGACAGTGAAGAGCAGCCAGAGCTTTCAGGGCTGGCACCTTCCTTGTGGGACAAGGAGCCGGACGTTTGCCTTTTCGGTAAGAGGCTCTGCTGAGAACGAACACCGTGAGGTGTACCGTTCCTGGGGAAGCACAGATCCCCAGTGCTGTTGTGCCTGTGCATAGGCTGCACGGGGACAGTGAAGAGCAGCAAGAGCTTTCAGGGCTGGCACCTTCCTTGTGGGACAAGGAGCCGGACGTTTGCCTTTTCGGAAAGAGGCTCTGCTGAGAACGAACACCGTGAGGTGTACCGTTCCTGGGCAAGCACAGATCCCCAGTGCTGTTGTGCCTGTGCATAGGCTGCACGGGGACAGTGAAGAGCAGCCAGAGCTTTCAGGGCTGGCACCTTCCTTGTGGGACAAGGAGCCGGACGTTTGCCTTTTCGGAAAATTGCAATGCCGAGAACGGACACCGTGAGGTGTAACGTTCCTGCGCAAGCACAGATCCCCAGTGCTGTTGTGCCTGTACATAGGCTGCATGGGGAGAGTGAAGAGCAGCAAGAGCTTTCAGGGCTGGCACCTTCCTTGTGGGACAAGGAGCCGGACGTTTGCCTTTTTGGAAAGAGGCTCTGCTGAGAACGAACACCGTGAGGTGTACCGTTCCTGTCTAAGTACAGATTCCCAAAGCTGTTGTGCCTGTGGATAGGGTGCACGGGGACAGTGAAGAGCAGCAAGAGCTTTCAGGGCTGGCACCTTCCTTGTGGGACAAGGAGCCGGACGTTTGCCTTTTCGGTAAGAGGCTCTGCTGAGAACGAACACCGTGAGGTGTACCGTTCCTGGGCAAGCACAGATCCCCAGTGCTGTTGTGCCTGTGGATAGGCTGCACGGGGACAGTGAAGAGCAGCAAGAGCTTTCAGGGCTGGCACCTTCCTTGTGGGACAAGGAGCCGGACGTTTGCCTTTTCGGAAGGAGCGTCTGCAGAGTACAAGTGCCGAGAGTTGTGCAGCCTGTGGGCAAGCACAGATCCCCAGTGCTGTTGTGCCTGTGCATACGCTGCACGGGGACAGTGAAGAGCAGCAAGAGCTTTCAGGGCTGGCACCTTCCTTGTGGGACAAGGAGCCAGACGTTTGCCTTTTCGGAAAATTGCAATGCCGAGAACAGTCACCGTGAGGTGTACCGTTCCTCGGCAAGAACAGATCCCCAGTGCTGTTGTGCCTGTGCATAGGCTGCACGGGGACAGTGAAGAGCAGCAAGAGCTTTCAGGGCTGGCACCTTCCTTGTGGGACAAGGAGCCAGACGTTTGCCTTTTCCGTAAGAGGCTCTGCTGAGAACGAACACCGTGAGGTGTACTGTTCCTGTCTAAGTACAGATTCCCAAAGCTGTTGTGCCTGTGGATAGGGTGCACGGGGACAGTGAAGAGCAGCAAGAGCTTTCAGGGCTGGCACCTTCCTTGTGGGACAAGGAGCCGGACATTTGCCTTTTCTGTAAGAGGCTCTGCTGAGAACGAACACCGTGAGGTGTACCGTTCCTGGGCAAGCACAGATCCCCAGTGCTGTTGTGCCTGTGCATAGGCTGCACGGGGACAGTGAAGAGCAGCAAGAGCTTTCAGGGCTGGCACCTTCCTTGTGGGACAAGGAGCCGGACGTTTGCCTTTTCGGAAGGAGCGTCTGCAGAGTACAAGTGCCGAGAGTTGTGCAGCCTGTGGGCAAGCACAGATCCCCAGTGCTGTTGTGCCTGTGCATACGCTGCACGGGGACAGTGAAGAGCAGCAAGAGCTTTCAGGGCTGGCACCTTCCTTGTGGGACAAGGAGCCAGACGTTTGCCTTTTCGGAAAATTGCAATGCCGAGAACAGTCACCGTGAGGTGTACCGTTCCTCGGCAAGAACAGATCCCCAGTGCTGTTGTGCCTGTGCATAGGCTGCACGGGGACAGTGAAGAGCAGCAAGAGCTTTCAGAGCTGGCACCTTCCTTGTGGGACAAGGAGCCAGACGTTTGCCTTTTCGGAAAGAGGCTCTGCTGAGAACGAACACCGTGAGGTGTACTGTTCCTGTCTAAGTACAGATTCCCAAAGCTGTTGTGCCTGTGGATAGGGTGCACGGGGACAGTGAAGAGCAGCAAGAGCTTTCAGGGCTGGCACCTTCCTTGTGGGACAAGGAGCCGGACGTTTGCCTTTTCGGAAGGAGCGTCTGCCGACTACAAGCGCCGTGAGATGTGCAGCCTGTGGGCAAGCACAGATCCCCAGTGCTGTTGTGCCTGTGCATAGGCTGCACGGGGACAGTGAAGAGCAGCAAGAGCTTTCAGGGCTGGCACCTTCCTTGTGGGACAAGGAGCCGGACGTTTGCCTTTTCCGTAAGAGGCTCTGCTGAGAACGAACACCGTGAGGTGTACCGTTCCTGGCAAGCACAGATCCCCAGTGCTGTTGTGCCTGTGGATAGGGTGCACGGGGACAGTGAAGAGCAGCAAGAGCTTTCAGGGCTGGCACCTTCCTTGTGGGACAAGGAGCCAGACGTTTGCCTTTTCGGTAAGAGGCTCTGCTGAGAACGAACACCGTGAGGTGTACCGTTCCTGTCTAAGTACAGATTCCCAGTGCTGTTGTGCCTGTGGATAGGGTGCACGGGGACAGTGAAGAGCAGCAAGAGCTTTCAGGGCTGGCACCTTCCTTGTGGGACAAGGAGCCGGACGTTTGCCTTTTCGGAAGGAGCGTCTGCAGAGTACAAGTGCCGAGAGTTGTGCAGCCTGTGGGCAAGCACAGATCCCCAGTGCTGTTGTGCCTGTGCATACGCTGCACGGGGACAGTGAAGAGCAGCAAGAGCTTTCAGGGCTGGCACCTTCCTTGTGGGACAAGGAGCCAGACGTTTGCCTTTTCGGAAAGAGGCTCTGCTGAGAACGAACACCGTGAGGTGTACCGTTCCTGGGCAAGCACAGATCCCCAGTGCTGTTGTGCCTGTGCATAGGCTGCACGGGGACAGTGAAGAGCAGCCAGAGCTTTCAGGGCTGGCACCTTCCTTGTGGGACAAGGAGCCGGACGTTTGCCTTTTCGGAAAATTGCAATGCCGAGAACGGACACCGTGAGGTGTAACGTTCCTGCGCAAGCACAGATCCCCAGTGCTGTTGTGCCTGTGCATAGGCTGCATGGGGACAGTGAAGAGCAGCAAGAGCTTTCAGGGCTGGCACCTTCCTTGTGGGACAAGGAGCCGGACGTTTGCCTTTTCGGAAAATTGCAAAGCCGAGAACGGACACCGTGAGGTGTACCGTTCCTGTCTAAGTACAGATTCCCAGTACTGTTGTGCCTGTGGATACAGTGCACGGGGACAGTGAAGAGCAGCAAGAGCTTTCAGGGCTGGCACCTTCCTTGTGGGACAAGGAGCCGGACGTTTGCCTTTTCGGAAAATTGCAAAGCCGAGAACGGACACCGTGAGGTGTACCGTTCCTGTCTAAGTAAAGATTCCCAGTACTGTTGTGCCTGTGGATACGGTGCACGGGGACAGTGAAGAGCAGCAAGAGCTTTCAGGGCTGGCACCTTCCTTGTGGGACAAGGAGCCGGACGTTTGCCTTTTCCGTAAGAGGCTCTGCTGAGAACGAACACCGTGAGGTGTACTGTTCCTGTCTAAGTACAGATTCCCAAAGCTGTTGTGCCTGTGGATAGGGTGCACGGGGACAGTGAAGAGCAGCAAGAGCTTTCTGGGCTGGCACCTTCCTTGTGGGACAAGGAGCCGGACGTTTGCCTTTTCGGAAAGAGGCTCTGCTGAGAACGAACACCGTGAGGTGTACCGTTCCTGGGCAAGCACAGATCCCCAGTGCTGTTGTGCCTGTGCATAGGCTGCACGGGGACAGTGAAGAGCAGCAAGAGCTTTCAGGGCTGGCACCTTCCTTGTGGGACAAGGAGCCGGACGTTTGCCTTTTCGGAAGGAGCGTCTGCAGAGTACAAGTGCCGAGAGTTGTGCAGCCTGTGGGCAAGCACAGATCCCCAGTGCTGTTGTGCCTGTGCATACGCTGCACGGGGACAGTGAAGAGCAGCAAGAGCTTTCAGGGCTGGCACCTTCCTTGTGGGACAAGGAGCCAGACGTTTGCCTTTTCGGAAAATTGCAATGCCGAGAACAGTCACCGTGAGGTGTACCGTTCCTCGGCAAGAACAGATCCCCAGTGCTGTTGTGCCTGTGCATAGGCTGCACGGGGACAGTGAAGAGCAGCAAGAGCTTTCAGGGCTGGCACCTTCCTTGTGGGACAAGGAGCCAGACGTTTGCCTTTTCGGAAAGAGGCTCTGCTGAGAACGAACACTGTGAGGTGTACTGTTCCTGTCTAAGTACAGATTCCCAAAGCTGTTGTGCCTGTGGATAGGGTGCACGGGGACAGTGAAGAGCAGCAAGAGCTTTCAGGGCTGGCACCTTCCTTGTGGGACAAGGAGCCGGACGTTTGCCTTTTCGGAAGGAGCGTCTGCCGAGTACAAGCGCCGTGAGATGTGCAGCCTGTGGGCAAGCACAGATCCCCAGTGCTGTTGTGCCTGTGCATAGGCTGCACGGGGACAGTGAAGAGCAGCAAGAGCTTTCAGAGCTGGCACCTTCCTTGTGGGACAAGGAGCCGGACGTTTGCCTTTTCCGTAAGAGGCTCTGCTGAGAACGAACACCGTGAGGTGTACCGTTCCTGGGGAAGCACAGATCCCCAGTGCTGTTGTGCCTGTGCATAGGCTGCACGGGGACAGTGAAGAGCAGCAAGAGCTTTCAGGGCTGGCACCTTCCTTGTGGGACAAGGAGCCAGACGTTTGCCTTTTCGGTAAGAGGCTCTGCTGAGAACGAACACCGTGAGGTGTACCGTTCCTGTCTAAGTACAGATTCCCAAAGCTGTTGTGCCTGTGGATAGGGTGCACGGGGACAGTGAAGAGCAGCAAGAGCTTTCAGGGCTGGCACCTTCCTTGTGGGACAAGGAGCCGGACGTTTGCCTTTTCGGAAAGAGGCTCTGCTGAGAACGAACACCGTGAGGTGTACCGTTCCTGGGGAAGCACAGATTCCCAGTGCTGTTGTGCCTGTGGATAGGGTGCACGGGGACAGTGAAGAGCAGCAAGAGCTTTCAGGGCTGGCACCTTCCTTGTGGGACAAGGAGCCGGACGTTTGTCTTTTCGGAAAGAGGCTCTGCTGAGAACGAACACCATGAGGTGTACCGTTCCTGGGCAAGCACAGATCCCCAGTGCTGTTGTGCCTGTGCATAGGCTGCACGGGGACAGTGAAGAGCAGCAAGAGCTTTCAGGGCTGGCACCTTCCTTGTGGGACAAGGAGCCGGACGTTTGCCTTTTCGGAAGGAGCGTCTGCAGAGTACAAGTGCCGAGAGTTGTGCAGCCTGTGGGCAAGCACAGATCCCCAGTGCTGTTGTGCCTGTGCATACGCTGCACGGGGACAGTGAAGAGCAGCAAGAGCTTTCAGGGCTGGCACCTTCCTTGTGGGACAAGGAGCCAGACGTTTGCCTTTTCGGAAAGAGGCTCTGCTGAGAACGAACACCATGAGGTGTACCGTTCCTGGGCAAGCACAGATCCCCAGTGCTGTTGTGCCTGTGCATAGGCTGCACGGGGACAGTGAAGAGCAGCAAGGGCTTTCTGGGCTGGCACCTTCCTTGTGGGACAAGGAGCCGGACGTTTGCCTTTTCGGTAAGAGGCTCTGCTGAGAACGAACACCGTGAGGTGTACCGTTCCTGTCTAAGTACAGATTCCCAAAGCTGTTGTGCCTGTGGATAGGGTGCACGGGGACAGTGAAGAGCAGCAAGAGCTTTCAGGGCTGGCAACTTCCTTGTGGGACAAGGAGCCGGACGTTTGCCTTTTCGGAATGAGCGTCTGCCGAGTACAAGCGCCGTGAGATGTGCAGCCTCTGGGCAAGCACAGATCCCCAGTGCTGTTGTGCCTGTGCATAGGCTGCAAGGGGACAGTGAAGAGCAGCAAGGGCTTTCAGGGCTGGCACCTTCCTTGTGGGACAAGGAGCCGGACGTTTGCCTTTTCTGTAAGAGGCTCTGCTGAGAACGAACACCGTGAGGTGTACCGTTCCTAGGGAAGCACAGATCCCCAGTGCTGTTGTGCCTGTGCATAGGCTGCACGGGGACAGTGAAGAGCAGCCAGAGCTTTCAGGGCTGGCACCTTCCTTGTGGGACAAGGAGCCAGACGTTTGCCTTTTCGGAAAGAGGCTCTGCTGAGAACGAACACCGTGAGGTGTACCGTTCCTGGGCAAGCACAGATCCCCAGTGCTGTTGTGCCTGTGCATAGGCTGCACGGGGACAGTGAAGAGCAGCCAGAGCTTTCAGGGCTGGCACCTTCCTTGTGGGACAAGGAGCCGGACGTTTGCCTTTTCGGAAAATTGCAATGCCGAGAACGGACACCGTGAGGTGTAACGTTCCTGCGCAAGCACAGATCCCCAGTGCTGTTGTGCCTGTGCATAGGCTGCATGGGGACAGTGAAGAGCAGCAAGAGCTTTCAGGGCTGGCACCTTCCTTGTGGGACAAGGAGCCGGACGTTTGCCTTTTCGGAAAATTGCAAAGCCGAGAACGGACACCGTGAGGTGTACCGTTCCTGTCTAAGTAAAGATTCCCAGTACTGTTGTGCCTGTGGATACGGTGCACGGGGACAGTGAAGAGCAGCAAGAGCTTTCAGGGCTGGCACCTTCCTTGTGGGACAAGGAGCCGGAAGTTTGCCTTTTCGGAAGGAGCGTCTGCCGAGTACAAGCGCCGTGAGATGTGCAGCCTGTGGGCCAGCACAGATCCCCAGTGCTGTTGTGCCTGTGCATAGGCTGCACGGGGACAGTGAAGAGCAGCAAGAGCTTTCAGGGCTGGCACCTTCCTTGTGGGACAAGGAGCCGGACGTTTGCCTTTTCGGTAAGAGGCTCTGCTGAGAACGAACACCGTGAGGTGTACCGTTCCTGGGCAAGCACAGATCCCCAGTGCTGTTGTGCCTGTGCATAGGCTGCACGGGGACAGTGAAGAGCAGCAAGAGCTTTCAGGGCTGGCACCTTCCTTGTGGGACAAGGAGCCGGACGTTTGCCTTTTCGGTAAGAGGCTCTGCTGAGAACGAACACCGTGAGGTGTACCGTTCCTGTCTAAGTACAGATTCCCAGTGCTGTTGTGCCTGTGGATAGGGTGCACGGGGACAGTGAAGAGCAGCAAGAGCTTTCAGGGCTGGCACCTTCCTTGTGGGACAAGGAGCCGGACGTTTGCCTTTTCGGAAAGAGGCTCTGCTGAGAACGAACACAGTGAGGTGTACCGTTCCTGGGCAAGCACAGATCCCCAGTGCTGTTGTGCCTGTGGATAGGGTGCACGGGGACAGTGAAGAGCAGCAAGAGCTTTCAGGGCTGGCACCTTCCTTGTGGGACAAGGAGCCGGACGTTTGCCTTTTCGGTAAGAGGCTCTGCTGAGAACGAACACCGTGAGGTGTACCGTTCCTGTCTAAGTACAGATTCCCAAAGCTGTTGTGCCTGTGGATAGGGTGCACGGGGACAGTGAAGAGCAGCAAGAGCTTTCAGGGCTGGCACCTTCCTTGTGGGACAAGGAGCCGGACGTTTGCCTTTTCAGAAGGAGCGTCTGCCGAGTACAAGCGCCGTGAGATGTGCAGCCTGTGGGCAAGCACAGATCCCCAGTGCTGTTGTGCCTGTGCATAGGCTGCACGGGGACAGTGAAGAGCAGCAAGGGCTTTCAGGGCTGGCACCTTCCTTGTGGGACAAGGAGCCGGACATTTGCCTTTTCGGAAAGAGGCTCTGCTGAGAACGAACACCGTGAGGTGTACCGTTCCTGGGCAAGCACAGATCCCCAGTGCTGTTGTGCCTGTGCATAGGCTGCACGGGGACAGTGAAGAGCAGCCAGAGCTTTCAGGGCTGGCACCTTCCTTGTGGGACAAGGAGCCGGACGTTTGCCTTTTCGGTAAGAGGCTCTGCTGAGAACGAACACCGTGAGGTGTACCGTTCCTGGGGAAGCACAGATCCCCAGTGCTGTTGTGCCTGTGCATAGGCTGCACGGGGACAGTGAAGAGCAGCAAGAGCTTTCAGGGCTGGCACCTTCCTTGTGGGACAAGGAGCCGGACGTTTGCCTTTTCGGAAAGAGGCTCTGCTGAGAACGAACACCGTGAGGTGTACCGTTCCTGGGCAAGCACAGATCCCCAGTGCTGTTGTGCCTGTGCATAGGCTGCACGGGGACAGTGAAGAGCAGCCAGAGCTTTCAGGGCTGGCACCTTCCTTGTGGGACAAGGAGCCGGACGTTTGCCTTTTCGGAAAATTGCAATGCCGAGAACGGACACCGTGAGGTGTAACGTTCCTGGGCAAGCACAGATCCCCAGTGCTGTTGTGCCTGTGCATAGGCTGCATGGGGAGAGTGAAGAGCAGCAAGAGCTTTCAGGGCTGGCACCTTCCTTGTGGGACAAGGAGCCGGACGTTTGCCTTTTCGGTAAGAGGCTCTGCTGAGAACGAACACCGTGAGGTGTACCGTTCCTGTCTAAGTACAGATTCCCAAAGCTGTTGTGCCTGTGGATAGGGTGCACGGGGACAGTGAAGAGCAGCAAGAGCTTTCAGGGCTGGCACCTTCCTTGTGGGACAAGGAGCCGGACATTTGCCTTTTCTGTAAGAGGCTCTGCTGAGAACGAACACCGTGAGGTGTACCGTTCCTGGGCAAGCACAGATCCCCAGTGCTGTTGTGCCTGTGCATAGGCTGCACGGGGACAGTGAAGAGCAGCAAGAGCTTTCAGGGCTGGCACCTTCCTTGTGGGACAAGGAGCCGGACGTTTGCCTTTTCGGAAGGAGCGTCTGCAGAGTACAAGTGCCGAGAGTTGTGCAGCCTGTGGGCAAGCACAGATCCCCAGTGCTGTTGTGCCTGTGCATACGCTGCACGGGGACAGTGAAGAGCAGCAAGAGCTTTCAGGGCTGGCACCTTCCTTGTGGGACAAGGAGCCAGACGTTTGCCTTTTCGGAAAATTGCAATGCCGAGAACAGTCACCGTGAGGTGTACCGTTCCTCGGCAAGAACAGATCCCCAGTGCTGTTGTGCCTGTGCATAGGCTGCACGGGGACAGTGAAGAGCAGCAAGAGCTTTCAGAGCTGGCACCTTCCTTGTGGGACAAGGAGCCAGACGTTTGCCTTTTCGGAAAGAGGCTCTGCTGAGAACGAACACCGTGAGGTGTACTGTTCCTGTCTAAGTACAGATTCCCAAAGCTGTTGTGCCTGTGGATAGGGTGCACGGGGACAGTGAAGAGCAGCAAGAGCTTTCAGGGCTGGCACCTTCCTTGTGGGACAAGGAGCCGGACGTTTGCCTTTTCGGAAGGAGCGTCTGCCGACTACAAGCGCCGTGAGATGTGCAGCCTGTGGGCAAGCACAGATCCCCAGTGCTGTTGTGCCTGTGCATAGGCTGCACGGGGACAGTGAAGAGCAGCAAGAGCTTTCAGGGCTGGCACCTTCCTTGTGGGACAAGGAGCCGGACGTTTGCCTTTTCCGTAAGAGGCTCTGCTGAGAACGAACACCGTGAGGTGTACCGTTCCTGGCAAGCACAGATCCCCAGTGCTGTTGTGCCTGTGGATAGGGTGCACGGGGACAGTGAAGAGCAGCAAGAGCTTTCAGGGCTGGCACCTTCCTTGTGGGACAAGGAGCCAGACGTTTGCCTTTTCGGTAAGAGGCTCTGCTGAGAACGAACACCGTGAGGTGTACCGTTCCTGTCTAAGTACAGATTCCCAGTGCTGTTGTGCCTGTGGATAGGGTGCACGGGGACAGTGAAGAGCAGCAAGAGCTTTCAGGGCTGGCACCTTCCTTGTGGGACAAGGAGCCGGACGTTTGCCTTTTCGGAAGGAGCGTCTGCAGAGTACAAGTGCCGAGAGTTGTGCAGCCTGTGGGCAAGCACAGATCCCCAGTGCTGTTGTGCCTGTGCATACGCTGCACGGGGACAGTGAAGAGCAGCAAGAGCTTTCAGGGCTGGCACCTTCCTTGTGGGACAAGGAGCCAGACGTTTGCCTTTTCGGAAAGAGGCTCTGCTGAGAACGAACACCGTGAGGTGTACCGTTCCTGGGCAAGCACAGATCCCCAGTGCTGTTGTGCCTGTGCATAGGCTGCACGGGGACAGTGAAGAGCAGCCAGAGCTTTCAGGGCTGGCACCTTCCTTGTGGGACAAGGAGCCGGACGTTTGCCTTTTCGGAAAATTGCAATGCCGAGAACGGACACCGTGAGGTGTAACGTTCCTGCGCAAGCACAGATCCCCAGTGCTGTTGTGCCTGTGCATAGGCTGCATGGGGACAGTGAAGAGCAGCAAGAGCTTTCAGGGCTGGCACCTTCCTTGTGGGACAAGGAGCCGGACGTTTGCCTTTTCGGAAAATTGCAAAGCCGAGAACGGACACCGTGAGGTGTACCGTTCCTGTCTAAGTACAGATTCCCAGTACTGTTGTGCCTGTGGATACAGTGCACGGGGACAGTGAAGAGCAGCAAGAGCTTTCAGGGCTGGCACCTTCCTTGTGGGACAAGGAGCCGGACGTTTGCCTTTTCGGAAAATTGCAAAGCCGAGAACGGACACCGTGAGGTGTACCGTTCCTGTCTAAGTAAAGATTCCCAGTACTGTTGTGCCTGTGGATACGGTGCACGGGGACAGTGAAGAGCAGCAAGAGCTTTCAGGGCTGGCACCTTCCTTGTGGGACAAGGAGCCGGACGTTTGCCTTTTCCGTAAGAGGCTCTGCTGAGAACGAACACCGTGAGGTGTACTGTTCCTGTCTAAGTACAGATTCCCAAAGCTGTTGTGCCTGTGGATAGGGTGCACGGGGACAGTGAAGAGCAGCAAGAGCTTTCTGGGCTGGCACCTTCCTTGTGGGACAAGGAGCCGGACGTTTGCCTTTTCGGAAAGAGGCTCTGCTGAGAACGAACACCGTGAGGTGTACCGTTCCTGGGCAAGCACAGATCCCCAGTGCTGTTGTGCCTGTGCATAGGCTGCACGGGGACAGTGAAGAGCAGCAAGAGCTTTCAGGGCTGGCACCTTCCTTGTGGGACAAGGAGCCGGACGTTTGCCTTTTCGGAAGGAGCGTCTGCAGAGTACAAGTGCCGAGAGTTGTGCAGCCTGTGGGCAAGCACAGATCCCCAGTGCTGTTGTGCCTGTGCATACGCTGCACGGGGACAGTGAAGAGCAGCAAGAGCTTTCAGGGCTGGCACCTTCCTTGTGGGACAAGGAGCCAGACGTTTGCCTTTTCGGAAAATTGCAATGCCGAGAACAGTCACCGTGAGGTGTACCGTTCCTCGGCAAGAACAGATCCCCAGTGCTGTTGTGCCTGTGCATAGGCTGCACGGGGACAGTGAAGAGCAGCAAGAGCTTTCAGGGCTGGCACCTTCCTTGTGGGACAAGGAGCCAGACGTTTGCCTTTTCGGTAAGAGGCTCTGCTGAGAACGAACACCGTGAGGTGTACCGTTCCTGGGCAAGCACAGATCCCCAGTGCTGTTGTGCCTGTGCATAGGCTGCACGGGGACAGTGAAGAGCAGCAAGAGCTTTCAGGGCTGGCACCTTCCTTGTGGGACAAGGAGCCGGACGTTTGCCTTTTCGGTAAGAGGCTCTGCTGAGAACGAACACCGTGAGGTGTACCGTTCCTGTCTAAGTACAGATTCCCAGTGCTGTTGTGCCTGTGGATAGGGTGCACGGGGACAGTGAAGAGCAGCAAGAGCTTTCAGGGCTGGCACCTTCCTTGTGGGACAAGGAGCCGGACGTTTGCCTTTTCGGAAAGAGGCTCTGCTGAGAACGAACACAGTGAGGTGTACCGTTCCTGGGCAAGCACAGATCCCCAGTGCTGTTGTGCCTGTGGATAGGGTGCACGGGGACAGTGAAGAGCAGCAAGAGCTTTCAGGGCTGGCACCTTCCTTGTGGGACAAGGAGCCGGACGTTTGCCTTTTCGGTAAGAGGCTCTGCTGAGAACGAACACCGTGAGGTGTACCGTTCCTGTCTAAGTACAGATTCCCAAAGCTGTTGTGCCTGTGGATAGGGTGCACGGGGACAGTGAAGAGCAGCAAGAGCTTTCAGGGCTGGCACCTTCCTTGTGGGACAAGGAGCCGGACGTTTGCCTTTTCAGAAGGAGCGTCTGCCGAGTACAAGCGCCGTGAGATGTGCAGCCTGTGGGCAAGCACAGATCCCCAGTGCTGTTGTGCCTGTGCATAGGCTGCACGGGGACAGTGAAGAGCAGCAAGGGCTTTCAGGGCTGGCACCTTCCTTGTGGGACAAGGAGCCGGACATTTGCCTTTTCGGAAAGAGGCTCTGCTGAGAACGAACACCGTGAGGTGTACCGTTCCTGGGCAAGCACAGATCCCCAGTGCTGTTGTGCCTGTGCATAGGCTGCACGGGGACAGTGAAGAGCAGCCAGAGCTTTCAGGGCTGGCACCTTCCTTGTGGGACAAGGAGCCGGACGTTTGCCTTTTCGGTAAGAGGCTCTGCTGAGAACGAACACCGTGAGGTGTACCGTTCCTGGGGAAGCACAGATCCCCAGTGCTGTTGTGCCTGTGCATAGGCTGCACGGGGACAGTGAAGAGCAGCAAGAGCTTTCAGGGCTGGCACCTTCCTTGTGGGACAAGGAGCCGGACGTTTGCCTTTTCGGAAAGAGGCTCTGCTGAGAACGAACACCGTGAGGTGTACCGTTCCTGGGCAAGCACAGATCCCCAGTGCTGTTGTGCCTGTGCATAGGCTGCACGGGGACAGTGAAGAGCAGCCAGAGCTTTCAGGGCTGGCACCTTCCTTGTGGGACAAGGAGCCGGACGTTTGCCTTTTCGGAAAATTGCAATGCCGAGAACGGACACCGTGAGGTGTAACGTTCCTGGGCAAGCACAGATCCCCAGTGCTGTTGTGCCTGTGCATAGGCTGCATGGGGAGAGTGAAGAGCAGCAAGAGCTTTCAGGGCTGGCACCTTCCTTGTGGGACAAGGAGCCGGACGTTTGCCTTTTCGGTAAGAGGCTCTGCTGAGAACGAACACCGTGAGGTGTACCGTTCCTGTCTAAGTACAGATTCCCAAAGCTGTTGTGCCTGTGGATAGGGTGCACGGGGACAGTGAAGAGCAGCAAGAGCTTTCAGGGCTGGCACCTTCCTTGTGGGACAAGGAGCCGGACGTTTGCCTTTTCGGAAGGAGCGTCTGCAGAGTACAAGTGCCGAGAGTTGTGCAGCCTGTGGGCAAGCACAGATCCCCAGTGCTGTTGTGCCTGTGCATACGCTGCACGGGGACAGTGAAGAGCAGCAAGAGCTTTCAGGGCTGGCACCTTCCTTGTGGGACAAGGAGCCAGACGTTTGCCTTTTCGGAAAATTGCAATGCCGAGAACAGTCACCGTGAGGTGTACCGTTCCTCGGCAAGAACAGATCCCCAGTGCTGTTGTGCCTGTGCATACGCTGCACGGGGACAGTGAAGAGCAGCAAGAGCTTTCAGGGCTGGCACCTTCCTTGTGGGACAAGGAGCCAGACGTTTGCCTTTTCCGTAAGAGGCTCTGCTGAGAACGAACACCGTGAGGTGTACCGTTCCTGTCTAAGTACAGATTCCCAAAGCTGTTGTGCCTGTGGATAGGGTGCACGGGGACAGTGAAGAGCAGCAAGAGCTTTCAGGGCTGGCACCTTCCTTGTGGGACAAGGAGCCGGACGTTTGCCTTTTCAGAAAGAGGCTCTGCTGAGAACGAACACCGTGAGGTGTACCGTTCCTGGGCAAGCACAGATCCCCAGTGCTGTTGTGCCTGTGCATAGGCTGCACGGGGACAGTGAAGAGCAGCAAGAGCTTTCAGGGCTGGCACCTTCCTTGTGGGACAAGGAGCCGGACGTTTGCCTTTTCGGAAGGAGCGTCTGCAGAGTACAAGTGCCGAGAGTTGTGCAGCCTGTGGGCAAGCACAGATCCCCAGTGCTGTTGTGCCTGTGCATACGCTGCACGGGGACAGTGAAGAGCAGCAAGAGCTTTCAGGGCTGGCACCTTCCTTGTGGGACAAGGAGCCAGACGTTTGCCTTTTCGGAAAATTGCAATGCCGAGAACAGTCACCGTGAGGTGTACCGTTCCTCGGCAAGAACAGATCCCCAGTGCTGTTGTGCCTGTGCATAGGCTGCACGGGGACAGTGAAGAGCAGCAAGAGCTTTCAGGGCTGGCACCTTCCTTGTGGGACAAGGAGCCAGACGTTTGCCTTTTCGGAAAGAGGCTCTGCTGAGAACGAACACCGTGAGGTGTACTGTTCCTGTCTAAGTACAGATTCCCAAAGCTGTTGTGCCTGTGGATAGGGTGCACGGGGACAGTGAAGAGCAGCAAGAGCTTTCAGGGCTGGCACCTTCCTTGTGGGACAAGGAGCCGGACGTTTGCCTTTTCAGAAGGAGCGTCTGCCGAGTACAAGCGCCGTGAGATGTGCAGCCTGTGGGCAAGCACAGATCCCCAGTGCTGTTGTGCCTGTGCATAGGCTGCACGGGGACAGTGAAGAGCAGCAAGGGCTTTCAGGGCTGGCACCTTCCTTGTGGGACAAGGAGCCGGACATTTGCCTTTTCGGAAAGAGGCTCTGCTGAGAACGAACACCGTGAGGTGTACCGTTCCTGGGCAAGCACAGATCCCCAGTGCTGTTGTGCCTGTGCATAGGCTGCACGGGGACAGTGAAGAGCAGCCAGAGCTTTCAGGGCTGGCACCTTCCTTGTGGGACAAGGAGCCGGACGTTTGCCTTTTCGGTAAGAGGCTCTGCTGAGAACGAACACCGTGAGGTGTACCGTTCCTGGGGAAGCACAGATCCCCAGTGCTGTTGTGCCTGTGCATAGGCTGCACGGGGACAGTGAAGAGCAGCAAGAGCTTTCAGGGCTGGCACCTTCCTTGTGGGACAAGGAGCCGGACGTTTGCCTTTTCGGAAAGAGGCTCTGCTGAGAACGAACACCGTGAGGTGTACCGTTCCTGGGCAAGCACAGATCCCCAGTGCTGTTGTGCCTGTGCATAGGCTGCACGGGGACAGTGAAGAGCAGCCAGAGCTTTCAGGGCTGGCACCTTCCTTGTGGGACAAGGAGCCGGACGTTTGCCTTTTCGGAAAATTGCAATGCCGAGAACGGACACCGTGAGGTGTAACGTTCCTGCGCAAGCACAGATCCCCAGTGCTGTTGTGCCTGTGCATAGGCTGCATGGGGAGAGTGAAGAGCAGCAAGAGCTTTCAGGGCTGGCACCTTCCTTGTGGGACAAGGAGCCGGACGTTTGCCTTTTTGGAAAGAGGCTCTGCTGAGAACGAACACCGTGAGGTGTACCGTTCCTGTCTAAGTACAGATTCCCAAAGCTGTTGTGCCTGTGGATAGGGTGCACGGGGACAGTGAAGAGCAGCAAGAGCTTTCAGGGCTGGCACCTTCCTTGTGGGACAAGGAGCCGGACGTTTGCTTTTCGGTAAGAGGCTCTGCTGAGAACGAACACCGTGAGGTGTACCGTTCCTGGGCAAGCACAGATCCCCAGTGCTGTTGTGCCTGTGCATAGGCTGCACGGGGACAGTGAAGAGCAGCAAGAGCTTTCAGGGCTGGCACCTTCCTTGTGGGACAAGGAGCCGGACGTTTGCCTTTTCGGAAGGAGCGTCTGCAGAGTACAAGTGCCGAGAGTTGTGCAGCCTGTGGGCAAGCACAGATCCCCAGTGCTGTTGTGCCTGTGCATACGCTGCACGGGGACAGTGAAGAGCAGCAAGAGCTTTCAGGGCTGGCACCTTCCTTGTGGGACAAGGAGCCGGACGTTTGCCTTTTCGGAAAATTGCAATGCCGAGAACAGTCACCGTGAGGTGTACCGTTCCTCGGCAAGAACAGATCCCCAGTGCTGTTGTGCCTGTGCATAGGCTGCACGGGGACAGTGAAGAGCAGCAAGAGCTTTCAGGGCTGGCACCTTCCTTGTGGGACAAGGAGCCAGACGTTTGCCTTTTCGGAAAGAGGCTCTGCTGAGAACGAACACCGTGAGGTGTACTGTTCCTGTCTAAGTACAGATTCCCAAAGCTGTTGTGCCTGTGGATAGGGTGCACGGGGACAGTGAAGAGCAGCAAGAGCTTTCAGGGCTGGCACCTTCCTTGTGGGACAAGGAGCCGGACGTTTGCCTTTTCTGTAAGAGGCTCTGCTGAGAACGAACACCGTGAGGTGTACCGTTCCTGGGCAAGCACAGATCCCCAGTGCTGTTGTGCCTGTGCATAGGCTGCACGGGGACAGTGAAGAGCAGCAAGAGCTTTCAGGGCTGGCACCTTCCTTGTGGGACAAGGAGCCGGACGTTTGCCTTTTCGGAAGGAGCGTCTGCAGAGTACAAGTGCCGAGAGTTGTGCAGCCTGTGGGCAAGCACAGATCCCCAGTGCTGTTGTGCCTGTGCATACGCTGCACGGGGACAGTGAAGAGCAGCAAGAGCTTTCAGGGCTGGCACCTTCCTTGTGGGACAAGGAGCCAGACGTTTGCCTTTTCGGAAAATTGCAATGGGGAGAACAGTCACCGTGAGGTGTACCGTTCCTCGGCAAGAACAGATCCCCAGTGCTGTTGTGCCTGTGCATAGGCTGCACGGGGACAGTGAAGAGCAGCAAGAGCTTTCAGGGCTGGCACCTTCCTTGTGGGACAAGGAGCCAGACGTTTGCCTTTTCGGAAAGAGGCTCTGCTGAGAACGAACACCGTGAGGTGTACTGTTCCTGTCTAAGTACAGATTCCCAAAGCTGTTGTGCCTGTGGATAGGGTGCACGGGGACAGTGAAGAGCAGCAAGAGCTTTCAGGGCTGGCACCTTCCTTGTGGGACAAGGAGCCGGACGTTTGCCTTTTCTGTAAGAGGCTCTGCTGAGAACGAACACCGTGAGGTGTACCGTTCCTGGGCAAGCACAGATCCCCAGTGCTGTTGTGCCTGTGCATAGGCTGCACGGGGACAGTGAAGAGCAGCAAGAGCTTTCAGGGCTGGCACCTTCCTTGTGGGACAAGGAGCCGGACGTTTGCCTTTTCGGAAGGAGCGTCTGCAGAGTACAAGTGCCGAGAGTTGTGCAGCCTGTGGGCAAGCACAGATCCCCAGTGCTGTTGTGCCTGTGCATACGCTGCACGGGGACAGTGAAGAGCAGCAAGAGCTTTCAGGGCTGGCACCTTCCTTGTGGGACAAGGAGCCAGACGTTTGCCTTTTCGGAAAATTGCAATGGGGAGAACAGTCACCGTGAGGTGTACCGTTCCTCGGCAAGAACAGATCCCCAGTGCTGTTGTGCCTGTGCATAGGCTGCACGGGGACAGTGAAGAGCAGCAAGAGCTTTCAGGGCTGGCACCTTCCTTGTGGGACAAGGAGCCAGACGTTTGCCTTTTCGGAAAGAGGCTCTGCTGAGAACGAACACCGTGAGGTGTACTGTTCCTGTCTAAGTACAGATTCCCAAAGCTGTTGTGCCTGTGGATAGGGTGCACGGGGACAGTGAAGAGCAGCAAGAGCTTTCAGGGCTGGCACCTTCCTTGTGGGACAAGGAGCCGGACGTTTGCCTTTTCGGAAGGAGCGTCTGCCGACTACAAGCGCCGTGAGATGTGCAGCCTGTGGGCAAGCACAGATCCCCAGTGCTGTTGTGCCTGTGGATAGGGTGCACGGGGACAGTGAAGAGCAGCAAGAGCTTTCAGGGCTGGCACCTTCCTTGTGGGACAAGGAGCCGGACGTTTGCCTTTTCCGTAAGAGGCTCTGCTGAGAACGAACACCGTGAGGTGTACCGTTCCTCGGCAAGAACAGATCCCCAGTGCTGTTGTGCCTGTGCATACGCTGCACGGGGACAGTGAAGAGCAGCAAGAGCTTTCAGGGCTGGCACCTTCCTTGTGGGACAAGGAGCCAGACGTTTGCCTTTTCGGAAAGAGGCTCTGCTGAGAACGAACACCGTGAGGTGTACCGTTCCTGTCTAAGTACAGATTCCCAGTGCTGTTGTGCCTGTGGATAGGGTGCACGGGGACAGTGAAGAGCAGCAAGAGCTTTCAGGGCTGGCGCCTTCCTTGTGGGAGAAGGAGCAGGACGTTTGCCTTTTCGGAAGGAGCGTCTGCCCAGTACAAGCGGCGTGAGATGTGCAGCCTGTGGGCAAGCACAGATCCCCAGTGCTGTTGTGCCTGTGCATAGGCTGCACGGGGACAGTGAAGAGCACCAAGAGCTTTCAGGGCTGGCACCTTCCTTGTGGGACAAGGAGCCGGACGTTTGCCTTTTCGGAAGGAGCGTCTGCAGAGTACAAGTGCCGAGAGTTGTGCAGCCTGTGGGCAAGCACAGATCCCCAGTGCTGTTGTGCCTGTGCATACGCTGCACGGGGACAGTGAAGAGCAGCCAGAGCTTTCAGGGCTGGCACCTTCCTTGTGGGACAAGGAGCCGGACGTTTGCCTTTTCGGAAAATTGCAATGCCGAGAACAGTCACCGTGAGGTGTACCGTTCCTCGGCAAGAACAGATCCCCAGTGCTGTTGTGCCTGTGCATAGGCTGCACGGGGACAGTGAAGAGCAGCAAGAGCTTTCAGGGCTGGCACCTTCCTTGTGGGACAAGGAGCCAGACGTTTGCCTTTTCGGAAAGAGGCTCTGCTGAGAACGAACACCGTGAGGTGTACCGTTCTTGTCTAAGTACAGATTCCCAAAGCTGTTGTGCCTGTGGATAGGGTGCACGGGGACAGTGAAGAGCAGCAAGAGCTTTCAGGGCTGGCACCTTCCTTGTGGGACAAGGAGCCGGACGTTTGCCTTTTCGGAAGGAGCGTCTGCCGAGTACAAGCGCCGTGAGATGTGCAGCCTGTGGGCAAGCACAGATCCCCAGTGCTGTTGTGCCTGTGGATAGGGTGCACGGGGACAGTGAAGAGCAGCAAGAGCTTTCAGGGCTGGCACCTTCCTTGTGGGACAAGGAGCCGGACGTTTGCCTTTTCCGTAAGAGGCTCTGCTGAGAACGAACACCGTGAGGTGTACCGTTCCTGGGCAAGCACAGATCCCCAGTGCTGTTGTGCCTGTGCATAGGCTGCACGGGGACAGTGAAGAGCAGCAAGAGCTTTCAGGGCTGGCACCTTCCTTGTGGGACAAGGAGCCAGACGTTTGCCTTTTCGGAAAATTGCAATGCCGAGAACAGTCACCGTGAGGTGTACCGTTCCTCGGCAAGAACAGATCCCCAGTGCTGTTGTGCCTGTGCATAGGCTGCACGGGGACAGTGAAGAGCAGCAAGAGCTTTCAGGGCTGGCACCTTCCTTGTGGGACAAGGAGCCAGACGTTTGCCTTTTCGGAAAGAGGCTCTGCTGAGAACGAACACCGTGAGGTGTACCGTTCCTGTCTAAGTACAGATTCCCAAAGCTGTTGTGCCTGTGGATAGGGTGCACGGGGACAGTGAAGAGCAGCCAGAGCTTTCAGGGCTGGCACCTTCCTTGTGGGACAAGGAGCCGGACGTTTGCCTTTTCCGTAAGAGGCTCTGCTGAGAACGAACACCGTGAGGTGTACCGTTCCTGGGCAAGCACAGATCCCCAGTGCTGTTGTGCCTGTGGATAGGGTGCACGGGGACAGTGAAGAGCAGCAAGAGCTTTCAGGGCTGGCACCTTCCTTGTGGGACAAGGAGCCAGACGTTTGCCTTTTCGGTAAGAGGCTCTGCTGAGAACGAACACCGTGAGGTGTACCGTTCCTGTCTAAGTACAGATTCCCAGTGCTGTTGTGCCTGTGGATAGGGTGCACGGGGACAGTGAAGAGCAGCAAGAGCTTTCAGGGCTGGCACCTTCCTTGTGGGACAAGGAGCCGGACGTTTGCCTTTTCGGAAAGAGGCTCTGCTGAGAACGAACACCGTGAGGTGTACCGTTCCTGGGGAAGCACAGATTCCCAGTGCTGTTGTGCCTGTGGATAGGGTGCACGGGGACAGTGAAGAGCAGCAAGAGCTTTCAGGGCTGGCACCTTCCTTGTGGGACAAGGAGCCGGACGTTTGCCTTTTCGGAAGGAGCGTCTGCAGAGTACAAGTGCCGAGAGTTGTGCAGCCTGTGGGCAAGCACAGATCCCCAGTGCTGTTGTGCCTGTGCATACGCTGCACGGGGACAGTGAAGAGCAGCAAGAGCTTTCAGGGCTGGCACCTTCCTTGTGGGACAAGGAGCCAGACGTTTGCCTTTTCGGAAAGAGGCTCTGCTGAGAACGAACACCGTGAGGTGTACCGTTCCTGGGCAAGCACAGATCCCCAGTGCTGTTGTGCCTGTGCATAGGCTGCACGGGGACAGTGAAGAGCAGCAAGGGCTTTCTGGGCTGGCACCTTCCTTGTGGGACAAGGAGCCGGACGTTTGCCTTTTCGGTAAGAGGCTCTGCTGAGAACGAACACCGTGAGGTGTACCGTTCCTGTCTAAGTACAGATTCCCAAAGCTGTTGTGCCTGTGGATAGGGTGCACGGGGACAGTGAAGAGCAGCAAGAGCTTTCAGGGCTGGCACCTTCCTTGTGGGACAAGGAGCCGGACGTTTGCCTTTTCAGAAGGAGCGTCTGCCGAGTACAAGCGCCGTGAGATGTGCAGCCTCTGGGCAAGCACAGATCCCCAGTGCTGTTGTGCCTGTGCATAGGCTGCACGGGGACAGTGAAGAGCAGCAAGGGCTTTCAGGGCTGGCACCTTCCTTGTGGGACAAGGAGCCGGACGTTTGCCTTTTCGGAAAGAGGCTCTGCTGAGAACGAACACCGTGAGGTGTACCGTTCCTGGGCAAGCACAGATCCCCAGTGCTGTTGTGCCTGTGCATAGGCTGCACGGGGACAGTGAAGAGCAGCCATAGCTTTCAGGGCTGGCACCTTCCTTGTGGGACAAGGAGCCGGACGTTTGCCTTTTCTGTAAGAGGCTCTGCTGAGAACGAACACCGTGAGGTGTACCGTTCCTGGGCAAGCACAGATCCCCAGTGCTGTTGTGCCTGTGCATAGGCTGCACGGGGACAGTGAAGAGCAGCAAGAGCTTTCAGGGCTGGCACCTTCCTTGTGGGACAAGGAGCCGGACGTTTGCCTTTTCGGAAAGAGGCTCTGCTGAGAACGAACACCGTGAGGTGTACCGTTCCTGGGGAAGCACAGATCCCCAGTGCTGTTGTGCCTGTGCATAGGCTGCACGGGGACAGTGAAGAGCAGCCAGAGCTTTCAGGGCTGGCACCTTCCTTGTGGGACAAGGAGCCGGACGTTTGCCTTTTCGGAAAGAGGCTCTGCTGAGAACGAACACCGTGAGGTGTACCGTTCCTGTCTAAGTACAGATTCCCAAAGCTGTTGTGCCTGTGGATAGGGTGCACGGGGACAGTGAAGAGCAGCAAGAGCTTTCAGGGCTGGCACCTTCCTTGTGGGACAAGGAGCCGGACGTTTGCCTTTTCAGAAAGAGGCTCTGCTGAGAACGAACACCGTGAGGTGTACCTTTCCTGGGCAAGCACAGATCCCCAGTGCTGTTGTGCCTGTGCATAGGCTGCACGGGGACAGTGAAGAGCAGCAAGAGCTTTCAGGGCTGGCACCTTCCTTGTGGGACAAGGAGCCGGACGTTTGCCTTTTCGGAAGGAGCGTCTGCAGAGTACAAGTGCCGAGAGTTGTGCAGCCTGTGGGCAAGCACAGATCCCCAGTGCTGTTGTGCCTGTGCATACGCTGCACGGGGACAGTGAAGAGCAGCAAGAGCTTTCAGGGCTGGCACCTTCCTTGTGGGACAAGGAGCCAGACGTTTGCCTTTTCGGAAAATTGCAATGCCGAGAACAGTCACCGTGAGGTGTACCGTTCCTCGGCAAGAACAGATCCCCAGTGCTGTTGTGCCTGTGCATAGGCTGCACGGGGACAGTGAAGAGCAGCAAGAGCTTTCAGGGCTGGCACCTTCCTTGTGGGACAAGGAGCCAGACGTTTGCCTTTTCGGAAAGAGGCTCTGCTGAGAACGAACACCGTGAGGTGTACCGTTCCTGGGCAAGCACAGATCCCCAGTGCTGTTGTGCCTGTGCATAGGCTGCACGGGGACAGTGAAGAGCAGCAAGAGCTTTCAGGGCTGGCACCTTCCTTGTGGGACAAGGAGCCGGACGTTTGCCTTTTCGGAAGGAGCGTCTGCAGAGTACAAGTGCCGAGAGTTGTGCAGCCTGTGGGCAAGCACAGATCCCCAGTGCTGTTGTGCCTGTGCATACGCTGCACGGGGACAGTGAAGAGCAGCAAGAGCTTTCAGGGCTGGCACCTTCCTTGTGGGACAAGGAGCCAGACGTTTGCCTTTTCGGAAAATTGCAATGCCAAGAACAGTCACCGTGAGGTGTACCGTTCCTCGGCAAGAACAGATCCCCAGTGCTGTTGTGCCTGTGCATAGGCGGCACGGGGACAGTGAAGAGCAGCAAGAGCTTTCAGGGCTGGCACCTTCCTTGTGGGACAAGGAGCCGGACGTTTGCCTTTTCGGAAAGAGGCTCTGCTGAGAACGAACACCATGAGGTGTACTGTTCCTGTCTAAGTACAGATTCCCAAAGCTGTTGTGCCTGTGGATAGGGTGCACGGGGACAGTGAAGAGCAGCAAGAGCTTTCAGGGCTGGCACCTTCCTTGTGGGACAAGGAGCCAGACGTTTGCCTTTTCTGTAAGAGGCTCTGCTGAGAACGAACACCGTGAGGTGTACCGTTCCTGGGCAAGCACAGATCCCCAGTGCTGTTGTGCCTGTGCATAGGCTGCACGGGGACAGTGAAGAGCAGCAAGAGCTTTCAGGGCTGGCACCTTCCTTGTGGGACAAGGAGCCGGACGTTTGCCTTTTCGGAAGGAGCGTCTGCAGAGTACAAGTGCCGAGAGTTGTGCAGCCTGTGGGCAAGCACAGATCCCCAGTGCTGTTGTGCCTGTGCATACGCTGCACGGGGACAGTGAAGAGCAGCAAGAGCTTTCAGGGCTGGCACCTTCCTTGTGGGACAAGGAGCCAGACGTTTGCCTTTTCGGAAAATTGCAATGCCGAGAACAGTCACCGTGAGGTGTACCGTTCCTCGGCAAGAACAGATCCCCAGTGCTGTTGTGCCTGTGCATAGGCTGCACGGGGACAGTGAAGAGCAGCAAGAGCTTTCAGGGCTGGCACCTTCCTTGTGGGACAAGGAGCCAGACGTTTGCCTTTTCGGAAAGAGGCTCTGCTGAGAACGAACACCGTGAGGTGTACTGTTCCTGTCTAAGTACAGATTCCCAAAGCTGTTGTGCCTGTGGATAGGGTGCACGGGGACAGTGAAGAGCAGCAAGAGCTTTCAGGGCTGGCACCTTCCTTGTGGGACAAGGAGCCGGACGTTTGCCTTTTCGGAAGGAGCGTCTGCCGACTACAAGCGCCGTGAGATGTGCAGCCTGTGGGCAAGCACAGATCCCCAGTGCTGTTGTGCCTGTGGATAGGGTGCACGGGGACAGTGAAGAGCAGCAAGAGCTTTCAGGGCTGGCACCTTCCTTGTGGGACAAGGAGCCGGACGTTTGCCTTTTCCGTAAGAGGCTCTGCTGAGAACGAACACCGTGAGGTGTACCGTTCCTGGGCAAGCACAGATCCCCAGTGCTGTTGTGCCTGTGGATAGGGTGCACGGGGACAGTGAAGAGCAGCAAGAGCTTTCAGGGCTGGCACCTTCCTTGTGGGACAAGGAGCCAGACGTTTGCCTTTTCGGTAAGAGGCTCTGCTGAGAACGAACACCGTGAGGTGTACCGTTCCTGTCTAAGTACAGATTCCCAGTGCTGTTGTGCCTGTGGATAGGGTGCACGGGGACAGTGAAGAGCAGCAAGAGCTTTCAGGGCTGGCACCTTCCTTGTGGGACAAGGAGCCGGACGTTTGCCTTTTCGGAAGGAGCGTCTGCAGAGTACAAGTGCCGAGAGTTGTGCAGCCTGTGGGCAAGCACAGATCCCCAGTGCTGTTGTGCCTGTGCATACGCTGCACGGGGACAGTGAAGAGCAGCAAGAGCTTTCAGGGCTGGCACCTTCCTTGTGGGACAAGGAGCCAGACGTTTGCCTTTTCGGAAAATTGCAATGCCGAGAACAGTCACCGTGAGGTGTACCGTTCCTCGGCAAGAACAGATCCCCAGTGCTGTTGTGCCTGTGCATAGGCTGCACGGGGACAGTGAAGAGCAGCAAGAGCTTTCAGGGCTGGCACCTTCCTTGTGGGACAAGGAGCCAGACGTTTGCCTTTTCGGAAAGAGGCTCTGCTGAGAACGAACACCGTGAGGTGTACTGTTCCTGTCTAAGTACAGATTCCCAAAGCTGTTGTGCCTGTGGATAGGGTGCACGGGGACAGTGAAGAGCAGCAAGAGCTTTCAGGGCTGGCACCTTCCTTGTGGGACAAGGAGCCAGACGTTTGCCTTTTCCGTAAGAGGCTCTGCTGAGAACGAACACCGTGAGGTGTACCGTTCCTGGGCAAGCACAGATCCCCAGTGCTGTTGTGCCTGTGGATAGGGTGCACGGGGACAGTGAAGAGCAGCAAGAGCTTTCAGGGCTGGCACCTTCCTTGTGGGACAAGGAGCCAGACGTTTGCCTTTTCGGAAAGAGGCTCTGCTGAGAACGAACACCGTGAGGTGTACCATTCCTGGGGAAGCACAGATTCCCAGTGCTGTTGTGCCTGTGGATAGGGTGCACGGGGACAGTGAAGAGCAGCAAGAGCTTTCAGGGCTGGCACCTTCCTTGTGGGACAAGGAGCCGGACGTTTGCCTTTTCGGAAGGAGCGTCTGCAGAGTACAAGTGCCGAGAGTTGTGCAGCCTGTGGGCAAGCACAGATCCCCAGTGCTGTTGTGCCTGTGCATACGCTGCACGGGGACAGTGAAGAGCAGCAAGAGCTTTCAGGGCTGGCACCTTCCTTGTGGGACAAGGAGCCAGACGTTTGCCTTTTCGGAAAGAGGCTCTGCTGAGAACGAACACCGTGAGGTGTACCGTTCCTGGGCAAGCACAGATCCCCAGTGCTGTTGTGCCTGTGCATAGGCTGCACGGGGACAGTGAAGAGCAGCAAGGGCTTTCTGGGCTGGCACCTTCCTTGTGGGACAAGGAGCCGGACGTTTGCCTTTTCGGTAAGAGGCTCTGCTGAGAACGAACACCGTGAGGTGTACCGTTCCTGTCTAAGTAGAGATTCCCAAAGCTGTTGTGCCTGTGGATAGGGTGCACGGGGACAGTGAAGAGCAGCAAGAGCTTTCAGGGCTGGCACCTTCCTTGTGGGACAAGGAGCCAGACGTTTGCCTTTTCGGAAAGAGGCTCTGCTGAGAACGAACACCGTGAGGTGTACCGTTCCTGGGCAAGCACAGATCCCCAGTGCTGTTGTGCCTGTGCATAGGCTGCACGGGGACAGTGAAGAGCAGCCAGAGCTTTCAGGGCTGGCACCTTCCTTGTGGGACAAGGAGCCGGACGTTTGCCTTTTCGGAAAATTGCAATGCCGAGAACGGACACCGTGAGGTGTAACGTTCCTGCGCAAGCACAGATCCCCAGTGCTGTTGTGCCTGTGCATAGGCTGCATGGGGACAGTGAAGAGCAGCAAGAGCTTTCAGGGCTGGCACCTTCCTTGTGGGACAAGGAGCCGGACGTTTGCCTTTTCGGAAAATTGCAAAGCCGAGAACGGACACCGTGAGGTGTACCGTTCCTGTCTAAGTAAAGATTCCCAGTACTGTTGTGCCTGTGGATACGGTGCACGGGGACAGTGAAGAGCAGCAAGAGCTTTCAGGGCTGGCACCTTCCTTGTGGGACAAGGAGCCGGACGTTTGCCTTTTCGGAAGGAGCGTCTGCCGAGTACAAGCGCCGTGAGATGTGCAGCCTGTGGGCCAGCACAGATCCCCAGTGCTGTTGTGCCTGTGCATAGGCTGCACGGGGACAGTGAAGAGCAGCAAGAGCTTTCAGGGCTGGCACCTTCCTTGTGGGACAAGGAGCCGGACGTTTGCCTTTTCGGTAAGAGGCTCTGCTGAGAACGAACACCGTGAGGTGTACCGTTCCTGGGCAAGCACAGATCCCCAGTGCTGTTGTGCCTGTGCATAGGCTGCACGGGGACAGTGAAGAGCAGCAAGAGCTTTCAGGGCTGGCACCTTCCTTGTGGGACAAGGAGCCGGACGTTTGCCTTTTCGGAAAGAGGCTCTGCTGAGAACGAACACCGTGAGGTGTACCGTTCCTGTCTAAGTACAGATTCCCAAAGCTGTTGTGCCTGTGGATAGGGTGCACGGGGACAGTGAAGAGCAGCAAGAGCTTTCAGGGCTGGCACCTTCCTTGTGGGACAAGGAGCCGGACGTTTGCCTTTTCGGAAGGAGCGTCTGCAGAGTACAAGTGCCGAGAGTTGTGCAGCCTGTGGGCAAGCACAGATCCCCAGTGCTGTTGTGCCTGTGCATACGCTGCACGGGGACAGTGAAGAGCAGCAAGAGCTTTCAGGGCTGGCACCTTCCTTGTGGGACAAGGAGCCAGACGTTTGCCTTTTCGGAAAATTGCAATGCCGAGAACAGTCACCGTGAGGTGTACCGTTCCTCGGCAAGAACAGATCCCCAGTGCTGTTGTGCCTGTGCATAGGCTGCACGGGGACAGTGAAGAGCAGCAAGAGCTTTCAGGGCTGGCACCTTCCTTGTGGGACAAGGAGCCAGACGTTTGCCTTTTCGGAAAGAGGCTCTGCTGAGAACGAACACCGTGAGGTGTACTGTTCCTGTCTAAGTACAGATTCCCAAAGCTGTTGTGCCTGTGGATAGGGTGCACGGGGACAGTGAAGAGCAGCAAGAGCTTTCAGGGCTGGCACCTTCCTTGTGGGACAAGGAGCCGGACGTTTGCCTTTTCTGTAAGAGGCTCTGCTGAGAACGAACACCGTGAGGTGTACCGTTCCTGGGCAAGCACAGATCCCCAGTGCTGTTGTGCCTGTGCATAGGCTGCACGGGGACAGTGAAGAGCAGCAAGAGCTTTCAGGGCTGGCACCTTCCTTGTGGGACAAGGAGCCGGACGTTTGCCTTTTCGGAAGGAGCGTCTGCAGAGTACAAGTGCCGACAGTTGTGCAGCCTGTGGGCAAGCACAGATCCCCAGTGCTGTTGTGCCTGTGCATACGCTGCACGGGGACAGTGAAGAGCAGCAAGAGCTTTCAGGGCTGGCACCTTCCTTGTGGGACAAGGAGCCAGACGTTTGCCTTTTCGGAAAATTGCAATGCCGAGAACAGTCACCGTGAGGTGTACCGTTCCTCGGCAAGAACAGATCCCCAGTGCTGTTGTGCCTGTGCATAGGCTGCACGGGGACAGTGAAGAGCAGCAAGAGCTTTCAGGGCTGGCACCTTCCTTGTGGGACAAGGAGCCAGATGTTTGCCTTTTCGGAAAGAGGCTCTGCTGAGAACGAACACCGTGAGGTGTACTGTTCCTGTCTAAGTACAGATTCCCAAAGCTGTTGTGCCTGTGGATAGGGTGCACGGGGACAGTGAAGAGCAGCAAGAGCTTTCAGGGCTGGCACCTTCCTTGTGGGACAAGGAGCCGGACGTTTGCCTTTTCGGAAGGAGCGTCTGCCAAGTACAAGCGGCGTGAGATGTGCAGCCTGTGGGCAAGCACAGATCCCCAGTGCTGTTGTGCCTGTGCATAGGCTGCACGGGGACAGTGAAGAGCAGCAAGAGCTTTCAGGGCTGGCACCTTCCTTGTGGGACAAGGAGCCGGACGTTTGCCTTTTCGGAAGGAGCGTCTGCAGAGTACAAGTGCCGAGAGTTGTGCAGCCTGTGGGCAAGCACAGATCCCCAGTGCTGTTGTGCCTGTGCATACGCTGCACGGGGACAGTGAAGAGCAGCCAGAGCTTTCAGGGCTGGCACCTTCCTTGTGGGACAAGGAGCCGGACGTTTGCCTTTTCGGAAAATTGCAATGCCGAGAACAGTCACCGTGAGGTGTACCGTTCCTCGGCAAGAACAGATCCCCAGTGCTGTTGTGCCTGTGCATAGGCTGCACGGGGACAGTGAAGAGCAGCAAGAGCTTTCAGGGCTGGCACCTTCCTTGTGGGACAAGGAGCCAGACGTTTGCCTTTTCGGAAAGAGGCTCTGCTGAGAACGAACACCGTGAGGTGTACCGTTCCTGTCTAAGTACAGATTCCCAAAGCTGTTGTGCCTGTGGATAGGGTGCACGGGGACAGTGAAGAGCAGCAAGAGCTTTCAGGGCTGGCACCTTCCTTGTGGGACAAGGAGCCGGACGTTTGCCTTTTCGGAAGGAGCGTCTGCCGAGTACAAGCGCCGTGAGATGTGCAGCCTGTGGGCAAGCACAGATCCCCAGTGCTGTTGTGCCTGTGCATAGGCTGCACGGGGACAGTGAAGAGCAGCAAGAGCTTTCAGGGCTGGCACCTTCCTTGTGGGACAAGGAGCCGGACGTTTGCCTTTTCCGTAAGAGGCTCTGCTGAGAACGAACACCGTGAGGTGTACCGTTCCTGGGCAAGCACAGATCCCCAGTGCTGTTGTTCCTGTGCATAGGCTGCACGGGGACAGTGAAGAGCAGCAAGAGCTTTCAGGGCTGGCACCTTCCTTGTGGGACAAGGAGCCGGACGTTTGCCTTTTCGGAAGGAGCGTCT
Organism: Buteo buteo; assembly: GCF_964188355.1. NCBI lineage: Eukaryota > Metazoa > Chordata > Aves > Accipitriformes > Accipitridae > Buteo > Buteo buteo. Next base: position 10,414,119 of record NC_134193.1, read on the forward strand.
GCAGAGTACAAGTGCCGAGAGTTGTGCAGCCTGTGGGCAAGCACAGATCCCCAGTGCTGTTGTGCCTGTGCATACGCTGCACGGGGACAGTGAAGAGCAGCAAGAGCTTTCAGGGCTGGCACCTTCCTTGTGGGACAAGGAGCCGGACGTTTGCCTTTTCGGAAAATTGCAATGCCGAGAACAGTCACCGTGAGGTGTACCGTTCCTCGGCAAGAACAGATCCCCAGTGCTGTTGTGCCTGTGCATAGGCTGCACGGGGACAGTGAAGAGCAGCAAGAGCTTTCAGGGCTGGCACCTTCCTTGTGGGACAAGGAGCCAGACGTTTGCCTTTTCGGTAAGAGGCTCTGCTGAGAACGAACACCGTGAGGTGTACCGTTCCTGGGCAAGCACAGATCCCCAGTGCTGTTGTGCCTGTGCATAGGCTGCACGGGGACAGTGAAGAGCAGCAAGAGCTTTCAGGGCTGGCACCTTCCTTGTGGGACAAGGAGCCGGACGTTTGCCTTTTCGGAAAGAGGCTCTGCTGAGAACGAACACCGTGAGGTGTACTGTTCCTGTCTAAGTACAGATTCCCAAAGCTGTTGTGCCTGTGGATAGGGTGCACGGGGACAGTGAAGAGCAGCAAGAGCTTTCAGGGCTGGCACCTTCCTTGTGGGACAAGGAGCCGGACGTTTGCCTTTTCTGTAAGAGGCTCTGCTGAGAACGAACACCGTGAGGTGTACCGTTCCTGGGCAAGCACAGATCCCCAGTGCTGTTGTGCCTGTGCATAGGCTGCACGGGGACAGTGAAGAGCAGCCAGAGCTTTCAGGGCTGGCACCTTCCTTGTGGGACAAGGAGCCGGACGTTTGCCTTTTCGGAAGGAGCGTCTGCAGAGTACAAGTGCCGACAGTTGTGCAGCCTGTGGGCAAGCACAGATCCCCAGTGCTGTTGTGCCTGTGCATACGCTGCACGGGGACAGTGAAGAGCAGCAAGAGCTTTCAGGGCTGGCACCTTCCTTGTGGGACAAGGAGCCAGACGTTTGCCTTTTCGGAAAATTGCAATGCCGAGAACAGTCACCGTGAGGTGTACCGTTCCTCGGCAAGAACAGATCCCCAGTGCTGTTGTGCCTGTGCATAGGCTGCACGGGGACAGTGAAGAGCAGCAAGAGCTTTCAGGGCTGGCACCTTCCTTGTGGGACAAGGAGCCAGACGTTTGCCTTTTCGGAAAGAGGCTCTGCTGAGAACGAACACCGTGAGGTGTACTGTTCCTGTCTAAGTACAGATTCCCAAAGCTGTTGTGCCTGTGGATAGGGTGCACGGGGACAGTGAAGAGCAGCAAGAGCTTTCAGGGCTGGCACCTTCCTTGTGGGACAAGGAGCCGGACGTTTGCCTTTTCGGAAGGAGCGTCTGCCAAGTACAAGCGGCGTGAGATGTGCAGCCTGTGGGCAAGCACAGATCCCCAGTGCTGTTGTGCCTGTGCATAGGCTGCACGGGGACAGTGAAGAGCAGCAAGAGCTTTCAGGGCTGGCACCTTCCTTGTGGGACAAGGAGCCGGACGTTTGCCTTTTCGGAAGGAGCGTCTGCAGAGTACAAGTGCCGAGAGTTGTGCAGCCTGTGGGCAAGCACAGATCCCCAGTGCTGTTGTGCCTGTGCATACGCTGCACGGGGACAGTGAAGAGCAGCCAGAGCTTTCAGGGCTGGCACCTTCCTTGTGGGACAAGGAGCCGGACGTTTGCCTTTTCGGAAAATTGCAATGCCGAGAACAGTCACCGTGAGGTGTACCGTTCCTCGGCAAGAACAGATCCCCAGTGCTGTTGTGCCTGTGCATAGGCTGCACGGGGACAGTGAAGAGCAGCAAGAGCTTTCAGGGCTGGCACCTTCCTTGTGGGACAAGGAGCCAGACGTTTGCCTTTTCGGAAAGAGGCTCTGCTGAGAACGAACACCGTGAGGTGTACCGTTCCTGTCTAAGTACAGATTCCCAAAGCTGTTGTGCCTGTGGATAGGGTGCACGGGGACAGTGAAGAGCAGCCAGAGCTTTCAGGGCTGGCACCTTCCTTGTGGGACAAGGAGCCGGACGTTTGCCTTTTCGGAAGGAGCGTCTGCCGAGTACAAGCGCCGTGAGATGTGCAGCCTGTGGGCAAGCACAGATCCCCAGTGCTGTTGTGCCTGTGGATAGGGTGCACGGGGACAGTGAAGAGCAGCAAGAGCTTTCAGGGCTGGCACCTTCCTTGTGGGACAAGGAGCCGGACGTTTGCCTTTTCCGTAAGAGGCTCTGCTGAGAACGAACACCGTGAGGTGTACCGTTCCTGGGCAAGCACAGATCCCCAGTGCTGTTGTGCCTGTGCATAGGCTGCACGGGGACAGTGAAGAGCAGCAAGAGCTTTCAGGGCTGGCACCTTCCTTGTGGGACAAGGAGCCGGACGTTTGCCTTTTCGGAAGGAGCGTCTGCAGAGTACAAGTGCCGAGAGTTGTGCAGCCTGTGGGCAAGCACAGATCCCCAGTGCTGTTGTGCCTGTGCATACGCTGCACGGGGACAGTGAAGAGCAGCAAGGGCTTTCTGGGCTGGCACCTTCCTTGTGGGACAAGGAGCCGGACGTTTGCCTTTTCGGTAAGAGGCTCTGCTGAGAACGAACACCGTGAGGTGTACCGTTCCTGTCTAAGTAGAGATTCCCAAAGCTGTTGTGCCTGTGGATAGGGTGCACGGGGACAGTGAAGAGCAGCAAGAGCTTTCAGGGCTGGCACCTTCCTTGTGGGACAAGGAGCCGGACGTTTGCCTTTTCAGAAGGAGCGTCTGCCGAGTACAAGCGCCGTGAGATGTGCAGCCTGTGGGCAAGCACAGATCCCCAGTGCTGTTGTGCCTGTGCATAGGCTGCACGGGGACAGTGAAGAGCAGCAAGGGCTTTCAGGGCTGGCACCTTCCTTGTGGGACAAGGAGCCGGACGTTTGCCTTTTCGGAAAGAGGCTCTGCTGAGAACGAACACCGTGAGGTGTACCGTTCCTGGGCAAGCACAGATCCCCAGTGCTGTTGTGCCTGTGCATAGGCTGCACGGGGACAGTGAAGAGCAGCAAGAGCTTTCAGGGCTGGCACCTTCCTTGTGGGACAAGGAGCCGGACGTTTGCCTTTTCTGTAAGAGGCTCTGCTGAGAACGAACACCGTGAGGTGTACCGTTCCTGGGCAAGCACAGATCCCCAGTGCTGTTGTGCCTGTGCATAGGCTGCACGGGGACAGTGAAGAGCAGCAAGAGCTTTCAGGGCTGGCACCTTCCTTGTGGGACAAGGAGCCGGACGTTTGCCTTTTCGGAAAGAGGCTCTGCTGAGAACGAACACCGTGAGGTGTACCGTTCCTGGGCAAGCACAGATCCCCAGTGCTGTTGTGCCTGTGCATAGGCTGCACGGGGACAGTGAAGAGCAGCCAGAGCTTTCAGGGCTGGCACCTTCCTTGTGGGACAAGGAGCCGGACGTTTGCCTTTTCGGAAAATTGCAATGCCGAGAACGGACACCGTGAGGTGTAACGTTCCTGCGCAAGCACAGATCCCCAGTGCTGTTGTGCCTGTGCATAGGCTGCACGGGGACAGTGAAGAGCAGCAAGAGCTTTCAGGGCTGGCACCTTCCTTGTGGGACAAGGAGCCGGACGTTTGCCTTTTCGGAAAATTGCAAAGCCGAGAACGGACACCGTGAGGTGTACCGTTCCTGTCTAAGTAAAGATTCCCAGTACTGTTGTGCCTGTGGATACGGTGCACGGGGACAGTGAAGAGCAGCAAGAGCTTTCAGGGCTGGCACCTTCCTTGTGGGACAAGGAGCCGGACGTTTGCCTTTTCGGAAGGAGCGTCTGCCGAGTACAAGCGCCGTGAGATGTGCAGCCTGTGGGCCAGCACAGATCCCCAGTGCTGTTGTGCCTGTGCATAGGCTGCACGGGGACAGTGAAGAGCAGCAAGAGCTTTCAGGGCTGGCACCTTCCTTGTGGGACAAGGAGCCGGACGTTTGCCTTTTCGGTAAGAGGCTCTGCTGAGAACGAACACCGTGAGGTGTACCGTTCCTGGGCAAGCACAGATCCCCAGTGCTGTTGTGCCTGTGCATAGGCTGCACGGGGACAGTGAAGAGCAGCAAGAGCTTTCAGGGCTGGCACCTTCCTTGTGGGACAAGGAGCCGGACGTTTGCCTTATCGGAAAGAGGCTCTGCTGAGAACGAACACCGTGAGGTGTACCGTTCCTGTCTAAGTACAGATTCCCAAAGCTGTTGTGCCTGTGGATAGGGTGCACGGGGACAGTGAAGAGCAGCAAGAGCTTTCAGGGCTGGCACCTTCCTTGTGGGACAAGGAGCCGGACGTTTGCCTTTTCAGAAAGAGGCTCTGCTGAGAACGAACACCGTGAGGTGTACCTTTCCTGGGCAAGCACAGATCCCCAGTGCTGTTGTGCCTGTGCATAGGCTGCACGGGGACAGTGAAGAGCAGCAAGAGCTTTCAGGGCTGGCACCTTCCTTGTGGGACAAGGAGCCGGACGTTTGCCTTTTCGGAAGGAGCGTCTGCAGAGTACAAGTGCCGAGAGTTGTGCAGCCTGTGGGCAAGCACAGATCCCCAGTGCTGTTGTGCCTGTGCATACGCTGCACGGGGACAGTGAAGAGCAGCAAGAGCTTTCAGGGCTGGCACCTTCCTTGTGGGACAAGGAGCCAGACGTTTGCCTTTTCGGAAAATTGCAATGCCGAGAACAGTCACCGTGAGGTGTACCGTTCCTCGGCAAGAACAGATCCCCAGTGCTGTTGTGCCTGTGCATAGGCTGCACGGGGACAGTGAAGAGCAGCAAGAGCTTTCAGAGCTGGCACCTTCCTTGTGGGACAAGGAGCCAGACGTTTGCCTTTTCTGTAAGAGGCTCTGCTGAGAACGAACACCGTGAGGTGTACCGTTCCTGGGCAAGCACAGATCCCCAGTGCTGTTGTGCCTGTGCATAGGCTGCACGGGGACAGTGAAGAGCAGCAAGAGCTTTCAGGGCTGGCACCTTCCTTGTGGGACAAGGAGCCAGACGTTTGCCTTTTCGGTAAGAGGCTCTGCTGAGAACGAACACCGTGAGGTGTACCGTTCCTGGGCAAGCACAGATCCCCAGTGCTGTTGTGCCTGTGCATACGCTGCACGGGGACAGTGAAGAGCAGCCAGAGCTTTCAGGGCTGGCACCTTCCTTGTGGGACAAGGAGACGGACGTTTGCCTTTTCGGAAAGAGGCTCTGCTGAGAACGAACACCATGAGGTGTACCGTTCCTGGGCAAGCACAGATCCCCAGTGCTGTTGTGCCTGTGCATAGGCTGCACGGGGACAGTGAAGAGCAGCAAGAGCTTTCAGGGCTGGCACCTTCCTTGTGGGACAAGGAGCCGGACGTTTGCCTTTTCGGAAGGAGCGTCTGCAGAGTACAAGTGCCGAGAGTTGTGCAGCCTGTGGGCAAGCACAGATCCCCAGTGCTGTTGTGCCTGTGCATACGCTGCACGGGGACAGTGAAGAGCAGCAAGAGCTTTCAGGGCTGGCACCTTCCTTGTGGGACAAGGAGCCAGACGTTTGCCTTTTCGGAAAGAGGCTCTGCTGAGAACGAACACCGTGAGGTGTACCGTTCCTGTCTAAGTACAGATTCCCAAAGCTGTTGTGCCTGTGCATAGGCTGCACGGGGACAGTGAAGAGCAGCAAGAGCTTTCAGGGCTGGCACCTTCCTTGTGGGACAAGGAGACGGACGTTTGCCTTTTCGGAAGGACCGTCTGCAGAGTACAAGCGCCGTGAGATGTGCAGCCTGTGGGCAAGCAGAGATCCCCAGTGCTGTTGTGCCTGTGCATAGGCTGCACGGGGACAGTGAAGAGCAGCAAGGGCTTTCTGGGCTGGCACCTTCCTTGTGGGACAAGGAGCCGGACGTTTGCCTTTTCGGTAAGAGGCTCTGCTGAGAACGAACACCGTGAGGTGTACCGTTCCTGTCTAAGTACAGATTCCCAAAGCTGTTGTGCCTGTGGATAGGGTGCACGGGGACAGTGAAGAGCAGCAAGAGCTTTCAGGGCTGGCACCTTCCTTGTGGGACAAGGAGCCGGACGTTTGCCTTTTCAGAAGGAGCGTCTGCCGAGTACAAGCGCCGTGAGATGTGCAGCCTGTGGGCAAGCACAGATCCCCAGTGCTGTTGTGCCTGTGCATAGGCTGCACGGGGACAGTGAAGAGCAGCAAGAGCTTTCAGGGCTGGCACCTTCCTTGTGGGACAAGGAGCCAGACGTTTGCCTTTTCGGAAAGAGGCTCTGCTGAGAACGAACACCGTGAGGTGTACTGTTCCTGTCTAAGTACAGATTCCCAAAGCTGTTGTGCCTGTGGATAGGGTGCACGGGGACAGTGAAGAGCAGCAAGAGCTTTCAGGGCTGGCACCTTCCTTGTGGGACAAGGAGCCGGACGTTTGCCTTTTCGGAAGGAGCGTCTGCCGAGTACAAGCGCCGTGAGATGTGCAGCCTGTGGGCAAGCACAGATCCCCAGTGCTGTTGTGCCTGTGGATAGGGTGCACGGGGACAGTGAAGAGCAGCAAGAGCTTTCAGAGCTGGCACCTTCCTTGTGGGACAAGGAGCCAGACGTTTGCCTTTTCTGTAAGAGGCTCTGCTGAGAACGAACACCGTGAGGTGTACCGTTCCTGGGCAAGCACAGATCCCCAGTGCTGTTGTGCCTGTGCATAGGCTGCACGGGGACAGTGAAGAGCAGCAAGAGCTTTCAGGGCTGGCACCTTCCTTGTGGGACAAGGAGCCAGACGTTTGCCTTTTCGGTAAGAGGCTCTGCTGAGAACGAACACCGTGAGGTGTACCGTTCCTGGGGAAGCACAGATTCCCAGTGCTGTTGTGCCTGTGGATAGGGTGCACGGGGACAGTGAAGAGCAGCAAGAGCTTTCAGGGCTGGCACCTTCCTTGTGGGACAAGGAGCCGGACGTTTGCCTTTTCGGAAAGAGGCTCTGCTGAGAACGAACACCGTGAGGTGTACCGTTCCTGGGCAAGCACAGATTCCCAGTGCTGTTGTGCCTGTGGATAGGGTGCACGGGGACAGTGAAGAGCAGCAAGAGCTTTCAGGGCTGGCACCTTCCTTGTGGGACAAGGAGCCGGACGTTTGCCTTTTCGGTAAGAGGCTCTGCTGAGAACGAACACCGTGAGGTGTACCGTTCCTGGGCAAGCACAGATCCCCAGTGCTGTTGTGCCTGTGCATAGGCTGCACGGGGACAGTGAAGAGCAGCAAGAGCTTTCAGGGCTGGCACCTTCCTTGTGGGACAAGGAGCCGGACGTTTGCCTTTTCGGAAAGAGGCTCTGCTGAGAACGAACACCGTGAGGTGTACCGTTCCTGTCTAAGTACAGATTCCCAAAGCTGTTGTGCCTGTGGATAGGGTGCACGGGGACAGTGAAGAGCAGCAAGAGCTTTCAGGGCTGGCACCTTCCTTGTGGGACAAGGAGCCGGACGTTTGCCTTTTCAGAAAGAGGCTCTGCTGAGAACGAACACCGTGAGGTGTACCTTTCCTGGGCAAGCACAGATCCCCAGTGCTGTTGTGCCTGTGCATAGGCTGCACGGGGACAGTGAAGAGCAGCAAGAGCTTTCAGGGCTGGCACCTTCCTTGTGGGACAAGGAGCCGGACGTTTGCCTTTTCGGAAGGAGCGTCTGCAGAGTACAAGTGCCGAGAGTTGTGCAGCCTGTGGGCAAGCACAGATCCCCAGTGCTGTTGTGCCTGTGCATACGCTGCACGGGGACAGTGAAGAGCAGCAAGAGCTTTCAGGGCTGGCACCTTCCTTGTGGGACAAGGAGCCGGACGTTTGCCTTTTCGGAAAATTGCAATGCCGAGAACAGTCACCGTGAGGTGTACCGTTCCTCGGCAAGAACAGATCCCCAGTGCTGTTGTGCCTGTGCATAGGCTGCACGGGGACAGTGAAGAGCAGCAAGAGCTTTCAGGGCTGGCACCTTCCTTGTGGGACAAGGAGCCAGACGTTTGCCTTTTCGGAAAGAGGCTCTGCTGAGAACGAACACCGTGAGGTGTACCGTTCCTGGGCAAGCACAGATCCCCAGTGCTGTTGTGCCTGTGCATAGGCTGCACGGGGACAGTGAAGAGCAGCAAGAGCTTTCAGGGCTGGCACCTTCCTTGTGGGACAAGGAGCCGGACGTTTGCCTTTTCGGAAGGAGCGTCTGCCGAGTACAAGTGCCGAGAGTTGTGCAGCCTGTGGGCAAGCACAGATCCCCAGTGCTGTTGTGCCTGTGCATACGCTGCACGGGGACAGTGAAGAGCAGCAAGAGCTTTCAGGGCTGGCACCTTCCTTGTGGGACAAGGAGCCAGACGTTTGCCTTTTCGGAAAATTGCAATGCCGAGAACAGTCACCGTGAGGTGTACCGTTCCTCGGCAAGAACAGATCCCCAGTGCTGTTGTGCCTGTGCATAGGCTGCACGGGGACAGTGAAGAGCAGCAAGAGCTTTCAGGGCTGGCACCTTCCTTGTGGGACAAGGAGCCAGACGTTTGCCTTTTCGGAAAGAGGCTCTGCTGAGAACGAACACCGTGAGGTGTACCGTTCCTGTCTAAGTACAGATTCCCAAAGCTGTTGTGCCTGTGGATAGGGTGCACGGGGACAGTGAAGAGCAGCAAGAGCTTTCAGGGCTGGCACCTTCCTTGTGGGACAAGGAGCCGGACGTTTGCCTTTTCGGAAGGAGCGTCTGCCGAGTACAAGCGCCGTGAGATGTGCAGCCTGTGGGCAAGCACAGATCCCCAGTGCTGTTGTGCCTGTGCATAGGCTGCACGGGGACAGTGAAGAGCAGCAAGAGCTTTCAGGGCTGGCACCTTCCTTGTGGGACAAGGAGCCGGACGTTTGCCTTTTCCGTAAGAGGCTCTGCTGAGAACGAACACCGTGAGGTGTACCGTTCCTGGGCAAGCACAGATCCCCAGTGCTGTTGTTCCTGTGCATAGGCTGCACGGGGACAGTGAAGAGCAGCAAGAGCTTTCAGGGCTGGCACCTTCCTTGTGGGACAAGGAGCCGGACGTTTGCCTTTTCGGAAGGAGCGTCTGCAGAGTACAAGTGCCGAGAGTTGTGCAGCCTGTGGGCAAGCACAGATCCCCAGTGCTGTTGTGCCTGTGCATACGCTGCACGGGGACAGTGAAGAGCAGCAAGAGCTTTCAGGGCTGGCACCTTCCTTGTGGGACAAGGAGCCGGACGTTTGCCTTTTCGGAAAATTGCAATGCCGAGAACAGTCACCGTGAGGTGTACCGTTCCTCGGCAAGAACAGATCCCCAGTGCTGTTGTGCCTGTGCATAGGCTGCACGGGGACAGTGAAGAGCAGCAAGAGCTTTCAGGGCTGGCACCTTCCTTGTGGGACAAGGAGCCAGACGTTTGCCTTTTCGGTAAGAGGCTCTGCTGAGAACGAACACCGTGAGGTGTACCGTTCCTGGGCAAGCACAGATCCCCAGTGCTGTTGTGCCTGTGCATAGGCTGCACGGGGACAGTGAAGAGCAGCAAGAGCTTTCAGGGCTGGCACCTTCCTTGTGGGACAAGGAGCCGGACGTTTGCCTTTTCGGAAAGAGGCTCTGCTGAGAACGAACACCGTGAGGTGTACTGTTCCTGTCTAAGTACAGATTCCCAAAGCTGTTGTGCCTGTGGATAGGGTGCACGGGGACAGTGAAGAGCAGCAAGAGCTTTCAGGGCTGGCACCTTCCTTGTGGGACAAGGAGCCGGACGTTTGCCTTTTCTGTAAGAGGCTCTGCTGAGAACGAACACCGTGAGGTGTACCGTTCCTGGGCAAGCACAGATCCCCAGTGCTGTTGTGCCTGTGCATAGGCTGCACGGGGACAGTGAAGAGCAGCCAGAGCTTTCAGGGCTGGCACCTTCCTTGTGGGACAAGGAGCCGGACGTTTGCCTTTTCGGAAGGAGCGTCTGCAGAGTACAAGTGCCGACAGTTGTGCAGCCTGTGGGCAAGCACAGATCCCCAGTGCTGTTGTGCCTGTGCATACGCTGCACGGGGACAGTGAAGAGCAGCAAGAGCTTTCAGGGCTGGCACCTTCCTTGTGGGACAAGGAGCCAGACGTTTGCCTTTTCGGAAAGAGGCTCTGCTGAGAACGAACACCGTGAGGTGTACTGTTCCTGTCTAAGTACAGATTCCCAAAGCTGTTGTGCCTGTGGATAGGGTGCACGGGGACAGTGAAGAGCAGCAAGAGCTTTCAGGGCTGGCACCTTCCTTGTGGGACAAGGAGCCGGACGTTTGCCTTTTCGGAAGGAGCGTCTGCCAAGTACAAGCGGCGTGAGATGTGCAGCCTGTGGGCAAGCACAGATCCCCAGTGCTGTTGTGCCTGTGCATAGGCTGCACGGGGACAGTGAAGAGCAGCAAGAGCTTTCAGGGCTGGCACCTTCCTTGTGGGACAAGGAGCCGGACGTTTGCCTTTTCGGAAGGAGCGTCTGCAGAGTACAAGTGCCGAGAGTTGTGCAGCCTGTGGGCAAGCACAGATCCCCAGTGCTGTTGTGCCTGTGCATACGCTGCACGGGGACAGTGAAGAGCAGCCAGAGCTTTCAGGGCTGGCACCTTCCTTGTGGGACAAGGAGCCGGACGTTTGCCTTTTCGGAAAATTGCAATGCCGAGAACAGTCACCGTGAGGTGTACCGTTCCTCGGCAAGAACAGATCCCCAGTGCTGTTGTGCCTGTGCATAGGCTGCACGGGGACAGTGAAGAGCAGCAAGAGCTTTCAGGGCTGGCACCTTCCTTGTGGGACAAGGAGCCAGACGTTTGCCTTTTCGGAAAGAGGCTCTGCTGAGAACGAACACCGTGAGGTGTACCGTTCCTGTCTAAGTACAGATTCCCAAAGCTGTTGTGCCTGTGGATAGGGTGCACGGGGACAGTGAAGAGCAGCCAGAGCTTTCAGGGCTGGCACCTTCCTTGTGGGACAAGGAGCCGGACGTTTGCCTTTTCGGAAGGAGCGTCTGCCGAGTACAAGCGCCGTGAGATGTGCAGCCTGTGGGCAAGCACAGATCCCCAGTGCTGTTGTGCCTGTGGATAGGGTGCACGGGGACAGTGAAGAGCAGCAAGAGCTTTCAGGGCTGGCACCTTCCTTGTGGGACAAGGAGCCGGACGTTTGCCTTTTCCGTAAGAGGCTCTGCTGAGAACGAACACCGTGAGGTGTACCGTTCCTGGGCAAGCACAGATCCCCAGTGCTGTTGTGCCTGTGCATAGGCTGCACGGGGACAGTGAAGAGCAGCAAGAGCTTTCAGGGCTGGCACCTTCCTTGTGGGACAAGGAGCCGGACGTTTGCCTTTTCGGAAGGAGCGTCTGCAGAGTACAAGTGCCGAGAGTTGTGCAGCCTGTGGGCAAGCACAGATCCCCAGTGCTGTTGTGCCTGTGCATACGCTGCACGGGGACAGTGAAGAGCAGCAAGGGCTTTCTGGGCTGGCACCTTCCTTGTGGGACAAGGAGCCGGACGTTTGCCTTTTCGGTAAGAGGCTCTGCTGAGAACGAACACCGTGAGGTGTACCGTTCCTGTCTAAGTAGAGATTCCCAAAGCTGTTGTGCCTGTGGATAGGGTGCACGGGGACAGTGAAGAGCAGCAAGAGCTTTCAGGGCTGGCACCTTCCTTGTGGGACAAGGAGCCGGACGTTTGCCTTTTCAGAAGGAGCGTCTGCCGAGTACAAGCGCCGTGAGATGTGCAGCCTGTGGGCAAGCACAGATCCCCAGTGCTGTTGTGCCTGTGCATAGGCTGCACGGGGACAGTGAAGAGCAGCAAGGGCTTTCAGGGCTGGCACCTTCCTTGTGGGACAAGGAGCCGGACGTTTGCCTTTTCGGAAAGAGGCTCTGCTGAGAACGAACACCGTGAGGTGTACCGTTCCTGGGCAAGCACAGATCCCCAGTGCTGTTGTGCCTGTGCATAGGCTGCACGGGGACAGTGAAGAGCAGCAAGAGCTTTCAGGGCTGGCACCTTCCTTGTGGGACAAGGAGCCGGACGTTTGCCTTTTTGGTAAGTGGCTCTGCTGAGAACGAACACCGTGAGGTGTACCGTTCCTGTCTAAGTACAGATTCCCAAAGATGTTGTGCCTGTGGATAGGGTGCACGGGGACAGTGAAGAGCAGCAAGAGCTTTCAGGGCTGGCACCTTCCTTGTGGGACAAGGAGCCGGACGTTTGCCTTTTCGGAAAGAGGCTCTGCTGAGAACGAACACCGTGAGGTGTACCGTTCCTGGGCAAGCACAGATCCCCAGTGCTGTTGTGCCTGTGCATAGGCTGCACGGGGACAGTGAAGAGCAGCCAGAGCTTTCAGGGCTGGCACCTTCCTTGTGGGACAAGGAGCCGGACGTTTGCCTTTTCGGAAAATTGCAATGCCGAGAACGGACACCGTGAGGTGTAACGTTCCTGCGCAAGCACAGATCCCCAGTGCTGTTGTGCCTGTGCATAGGCTGCACGGGGACAGTGAAGAGCAGCAAGAGCTTTCAGGGCTGGCACCTTCCTTGTGGGACAAGGAGCCGGACGTTTGCCTTTTCGGAAAATTGCAAAGCCGAGAACGGACACCGTGAGGTGTACCGTTCCTGTCTAAGTAAAGATTCCCAGTACTGTTGTGCCTGTGGATACGGTGCACGGGGACAGTGAAGAGCAGCAAGAGCTTTCAGGGCTGGCACCTTCCTTGTGGGACAAGGAGCCGGACGTTTGCCTTTTCGGAAGGAGCGTCTGCCGAGTACAAGCGCCGTGAGATGTGCAGCCTGTGGGCCAGCACAGATCCCCAGTGCTGTTGTGCCTGTGCATAGGCTGCACGGGGACAGTGAAGAGCAGCAAGAGCTTTCAGGGCTGGCACCTTCCTTGTGGGACAAGGAGCCGGACGTTTGCCTTTTCGGTAAGAGGCTCTGCTGAGAACGAACACCGTGAGGTGTACCGTTCCTGGGCAAGCACAGATCCCCAGTGCTGTTGTGCCTGTGCATAGGCTGCACGGGGACAGTGAAGAGCAGCAAGAGCTTTCAGGGCTGGCACCTTCCTTGTGGGACAAGGAGCCGGACGTTTGCCTTTTCGGAAAGAGGCTCTGCTGAGAACGAACACCGTGAGGTGTACCGTTCCTGTCTAAGTACAGATTCCCAAAGCTGTTGTGCCTGTGGATAGGGTGCACGGGGACAGTGAAGAGCAGCAAGAGCTTTCAGGGCTGGCACCTTCCTTGTGGGACAAGGAGCCGGACGTTTGCCTTTTCAGAAAGAGGCTCTGCTGAGAACGAACACCGTGAGGTGTACCTTTCCTGGGCAAGCACAGATCCCCAGTGCTGTTGTGCCTGTGCATAGGCTGCACGGGGACAGTGAAGAGCAGCAAGAGCTTTCAGGGCTGGCACCTTCCTTGTGGGACAAGGAGCCGGACGTTTGCCTTTTCGGAAGGAGCGTCTGCAGAGTACAAGTGCCGAGAGTTGTGCAGCCTGTGGGCAAGCACAGATCCCCAGTGCTGTTGTGCCTGTGCATACGCTGCACGGGGACAGTGAAGAGCAGCAAGAGCTTTCAGGGCTGGCACCTTCCTTGTGGGACAAGGAGCCAGACGTTTGCCTTTTCGGAAAATTGCAATGCCGAGAACAGTCACCGTGAGGTGTACCGTTCCTCGGCAAGAACAGATCCCCAGTGCTGTTGTGCCTGTGCATAGGCTGCACGGGGACAGTGAAGAGCAGCAAGAGCTTTCAGGGCTGGCACCTTCCTTGTGGGACAAGGAGCCAGACGTTTGCCTTTTCGGAAAGAGGCTCTGCTGAGAACGAACACCGTGAGGTGTACCGTTCCTGGGCAAGCACAGATCCCCAGTGCTGTTGTGCCTGTGCATAGGCTGCACGGGGACAGTGAAGAGCAGCAAGAGCTTTCAGGGCTGGCACCTTCCTTGTGGGACAAGGAGCCGGACGTTTGCCTTTTCGGAAGGAGCGTCTGCCGAGTACAAGTGCCGAGAGTTGTGCAGCCTGTGGGCAAGCACAGATCCCCAGTGCTGTTGTGCCTGTGCATACGCTGCACGGGGACAGTGAAGAGCAGCAAGAGCTTTCAGGGCTGGCACCTTCCTTGTGGGACAAGGAGCCAGACGTTTGCCTTTTCGGAAAATTGCAATGCCGAGAACAGTCACCGTGAGGTGTACCGTTCCTCGGCAAGAACAGATCCCCAGTGCTGTTGTGCCTGTGCATAGGCTGCACGGGGACAGTGAAGAGCAGCAAGAGCTTTCAGGGCTGGCACCTTCCTTGTGGGACAAGGAGCCAGACGTTTGCCTTTTCGGAAAGAGGCTCTGCTGAGAACGAACACCGTGAGGTGTACTGTTCCTGTCTAAGTACAGATTCCCAAAGCTGTTGTGCCTGTGGATAGGGTGCACGGGGACAGTGAAGAGCAGCAAGAGCTTTCAGGGCTGGCACCTTCCTTGTGGGACAAGGAGACGGACGTTTGCCTTTTCGGAAGGAGCGTCTGCCGAGTACAAGCGCCGTGAGATGTGCAGCCTGTGGGCAAGCACAGATCCCCAGTGCTGTTGTGCCTGTGGATAGGGTGCACGGGGACAGTGAAGAGCAGCAAGAGCTTTCAGGGCTGGCACCTTCCTTGTGGGACAAGGAGCCGGACGTTTGCCTTTTCCGTAAGAGGCTCTGCTGAGAACGAACACCGTGAGGTGTACCGTTCCTGGGCAAGCACAGATCCCCAGTGCTGTTGTGCCTGTGGATAGGGTGCACGGGGACAGTGAAGAGCAGCAAGAGCTTTCAGGGCTGGCACCTTCCTTGTGGGACAAGGAGCCAGACGTTTGCCTTTTCGGTAAGAGGCTCTGCTGAGAACGAACACCGTGAGGTGTACCGTTCCTGTCTAAGTACAGATTCCCAGTGCTGTTGTGCCTGTGGATAGGGTGCACGGGGACAGTGAAGAGCAGCAAGAGCTTTCAGGGCTGGCACCTTCCTTGTGGGACAAGGAGCCGGACGTTTGCCTTTTCGGAAATAGTCTCTGCTGATAACGAACACCATGAGGTGTACCGTTCCTGGGCAAGCACAGATCCCCAGTGCTGTTGTGCCTGTGCATAGGCTGCACGGGGACAGTGAAGAGCAGCAAGAGCTTTCAGGGCTGGCACCTTCCTTGTGGGACAAGGAGCCGGACGTTTGCCTTTTCGGAAGGAGCGTCTGCAGAGTACAAGTGCCGAGAGTTGTGCAGCCTGTGGGCAAGCACAGATCCCCAGTGCTGTTGTGCCTGTGCATACGCTGCACGGGGACAGTGAAGAGGAGCAAGAGCTTTCAGGGCTGGCACCTTCCTTGTGGGACAAGGAGCCGGACGTTTGCCTTTTCGGAAGGAGCGTCTGCAGAGTACAAGTGCCGAGAGTTGTGCAGCCTGTGGGCAAGCACAGATCCCCAGTGCTGTTGTGCCTGTGCATACGCTGCACGGGGACAGTGAAGAGGAGCAAGAGCTTTCAGGGCTGGCACCTTCCTTGTGGGACAAGGAGCCAGACGTTTGCCTTTTCGGAAAATTGCAATGCCGAGAACAGTCACCGTGAGGTGTACCGTTCCTCGGCAAGAACAGATCCCCAGTGCTGTTGTGCCTGTGCATAGGCTGCACGGGGACAGTGAAGAGCAGCAAGAGCTTTCAGGGCTGGCACCTTCCTTGTGGGACAAGGAGCCAGACGTTTGCCTTTTCGGAAAGAGGCTCTGCTGAGAACGAACACCGTGAGGTGTACTGTTCCTGTCTAAGTACAGATTCCCAAAGCTGTTGTGCCTGTGGATAGGGTGCACGGGGACAGTGAAGAGCAGCAAGAGCTTTCAGGGCTGGCACCTTCCTTGTGGGACAAGGAGCCGGACGTTTGCCTTTTCGGAAGGAGCGTCTGCCGAGTACAAGCGCCGTGAGATGTGCAGCCTGTGGGCAAGCACAGATCCCCAGTGCTGTTGTGCCTGTGGATAGGGTGCACGGGGACAGTGAAGAGCAGCAAGAGCTTTCAGAGCTGGCACCTTCCTTGTGGGACAAGGAGCCAGACGTTTGCCTTTTCTGTAAGAGGCTCTGCTGAGAACGAACACCGTGAGGTGTACCGTTCCTGGGCAAGCACAGATCCCCAGTGCTGTTGTGCCTGTGCATAGGCTGCACGGGGACAGTGAAGAGCAGCAAGAGCTTTCAGGGCTGGCACCTTCCTTGTGGGACAAGGAGCCAGACGTTTGCCTTTTCGGTAAGAGGCTCTGCTGAGAACGAACACCGTGAGGTGTACCGTTCCTGGGCAAGCACAGATCCCCAGTGCTGTTGTGCCTGTGCATACGCTGCACGGGGACAGTGAAGAGCAGCCAGAGCTTTCAGGGCTGGCACCTTCCTTGTGGGACAAGGAGACGGACGTTTGCCTTTTCGGAAAGAGGCTCTGCTGAGAACGAACACCATGAGGTGTACCGTTCCTGGGCAAGCACAGATCCCCAGTGCTGTTGTGCCTGTGCATAGGCTGCACGGGGACAGTGAAGAGCAGCAAGAGCTTTCAGGGCTGGCACCTTCCTTGTGGGACAAGGAGCCGGACGTTTGCCTTTTCGGAAGGAGCGTCTGCAGAGTACAAGTGCCGAGAGTTGTGCAGCCTGTGGGCAAGCACAGATCCCCAGTGCTGTTGTGCCTGTGCATACGCTGCACGGGGACAGTGAAGAGCAGCAAGAGCTTTCAGGGCTGGCACCTTCCTTGTGGGACAAGGAGCCAGACGTTTGCCTTTTCGGAAAGAGGCTCTGCTGAGAACGAACACCGTGAGGTGTACCGTTCCTGTCTAAGTACAGATTCCCAAAGCTGTTGTGCCTGTGCATAGGCTGCACGGGGACAGTGAAGAGCAGCAAGAGCTTTCAGGGCTGGCACCTTCCTTGTGGGACAAGGAGACGGACGTTTGCCTTTTCGGAAGGACCGTCTGCAGAGTACAAGCGCCGTGAGATGTGCAGCCTGTGGGCAAGCAGAGATCCCCAGTGCTGTTGTGCCTGTGCATAGGCTGCACGGGGACAGTGAAGAGCAGCAAGGGCTTTCTGGGCTGGCACCTTCCTTGTGGGACAAGGAGCCGGACGTTTGCCTTTTCGGTAAGAGGCTCTGCTGAGAACGAACACCGTGAGGTGTACCGTTCCTGTCTAAGTACAGATTCCCAAAGCTGTTGTGCCTGTGGATAGGGTGCACGGGGACAGTGAAGAGCAGCAAGAGCTTTCAGGGCTGGCACCTTCCTTGTGGGACAAGGAGCCGGACGTTTGCCTTTTCAGAAGGAGCGTCTGCCGAGTACAAGCGCCGTGAGATGTGCAGCCTGTGGGCAAGCACAGATCCCCAGTGCTGTTGTGCCTGTGCATAGGCTGCACGGGGACAGTGAAGAGCAGCAAGAGCTTTCAGGGCTGGCACCTTCCTTGTGGGACAAGGAGCCAGACGTTTGCCTTTTCGGAAAGAGGCTCTGCTGAGAACGAACACCGTGAGGTGTACTGTTCCTGTCTAAGTACAGATTCCCAAAGCTGTTGTGCCTGTGGATAGGGTGCACGGGGACAGTGAAGAGCAGCAAGAGCTTTCAGGGCTGGCACCTTCCTTGTGGGACAAGGAGCCGGACGTTTGCCTTTTCGGAAGGAGCGTCTGCCGAGTACAAGCGCCGTGAGATGTGCAGCCTGTGGGCAAGCACAGATCCCCAGTGCTGTTGTGCCTGTGGATAGGGTGCACGGGGACAGTGAAGAGCAGCAAGAGCTTTCAGAGCTGGCACCTTCCTTGTGGGACAAGGAGCCAGACGTTTGCCTTTTCTGTAAGAGGCTCTGCTGAGAACGAACACCGTGAGGTGTACCGTTCCTGGGCAAGCACAGATCCCCAGTGCTGTTGTGCCTGTGCATAGGCTGCACGGGGACAGTGAAGAGCAGCAAGAGCTTTCAGGGCTGGCACCTTCCTTGTGGGACAAGGAGCCAGACGTTTGCCTTTTCGGTAAGAGGCTCTGCTGAGAACGAACACCGTGAGGTGTACCGTTCCTGGGGAAGCACAGATTCCCAGTGCTGTTGTGCCTGTGGATAGGGTGCACGGGGACAGTGAAGAGCAGCAAGAGCTTTCAGGGCTGGCACCTTCCTTGTGGGACAAGGAGCCGGACGTTTGCCTTTTCGGAAAGAGGCTCTGCTGAGAACGAACACCGTGAGGTGTACCGTTCCTGGGCAAGCACAGATTCCCAGTGCTGTTGTGCCTGTGGATAGGGTGCACGGGGACAGTGAAGAGCAGCAAGAGCTTTCAGGGCTGGCACCTTCCTTGTGGGACAAGGAGACGGACGTTTGCCTTTTCGGAAAGAGGCTCTGCTGAGAACGAACACCATGAGGTGTACCGTTCCTGGGCAAGCACAGATCCCCAGTGCTGTTGTGCCTGTGCATAGGCTGCACGGGGACAGTGAAGAGCAGCAAGAGCTTTCAGGGCTGGCACCTTCCTTGTGGGACAAGGAGCCGGACGTTTGCCTTTTCGGAAGGAGCGTCTGCAGAGTACAAGTGCCGAGAGTTGTGCAGCCTGTGGGCAAGCACAGATCCCCAGTGCTGTTGTGCCTGTGCATACGCTGCACGGGGACAGTGAAGAGCAGCAAGAGCTTTCAGGGCTGGCACCTTCCTTGTGGGACAAGGAGCCAGACGTTTGCCTTTTCGGAAAGAGGCTCTGCTGAGAACGAACACCGTGAGGTGTACCGTTCCTGTCTAAGTACAGATTCCCAAAGCTGTTGTGCCTGTGCATAGGCTGCACGGGGACAGTGAAGAGCAGCAAGAGCTTTCAGGGCTGGCACCTTCCTTGTGGGACAAGGAGCCGGACGTTTGCCTTTTCAGAAGGAGCGTCTGCCGAGTACAAGCGCCGTGAGATGTGCAGCCTGTGGGCAAGCACAGATCCCCAGTGCTGTTGTGCCTGTGCATAGGCTGCACGGGGACAGTGAAGAGCAGCAAGGGCTTTCAGGGCTGGCACCTTCCTTGTGGGACAAGGAGCCGGACGTTTGCCTTTTCGGAAAGAGGCTCTGCTGAGAACGAACACCGTGAGGTGTACCGTTCCTGGGCAAGCACAGATCCCCAGTGCTGTTGTGCCTGTGCATAGGCTGCACGGGGACAGTGAAGAGCAGCCAGAGCTTTCAGGGCTGGCACCTTCCTTGTGGGACAAGGAGCCGGACGTTTGCCTTTTCTGTAAGAGGCTCTGCTGAGAACGAACACCGTGAGGTGTACCGTTCCTGGGGAAGCACAGATCCCCAGTGCTGTTGTGCCTGTGCATAGGCTGCACGGGGACAGTGAAGAGCAGCAAGAGCTTTCAGGGCTGGCACCTTCCTTGTGGGACAAGGAGCCGGACGTTTGCCTTTTCGGAAAGAGGCTCTGCTGAGAACGAACACCGTGAGGTGTACCGTTCCTGGGCAAGCACAGATCCCCAGTGCTGTTGTGCCTGTGCATAGGCTGCACGGGGACAGTGAAGAGCAGCAAGAGCTTTCAGGGCTGGCACCTTCCTTGTGGGACAAGGAGCCGGACGTTTGCCTTTTCGGAAAATTGCAATGCCGAGAACGGACACCGTGAGGTGTAACGTTCCTGCGCAAGCACAGATCCCCAGTGCTGTTGTGCCTGTGCATAGGCTGCATGGGGACAGTGAAGAGCAGCAAGAGCTTTCAGGGCTGGCACCTTCCTTGTGGGACAAGGAGCCGGACGTTTGCCTTTTCGGAAAATTGCAAAGCCGAGAACGGACACCGTGAGGTGTACCGTTCCTGTCTAAGTAAAAATTCCCAAAGCTGTTGTGCCTGTGGATAGGGTGCACGGGGACAGTGAAGAGCAGCAAGAGCTTTCAGGGCTGGCACCTTCCTTGTGGGACAAGGAGACGGACGTTTGCCTTTTCGGAAGGAGCGTCTGCCGAGTACAAGCGCCGTGAGATGTGCAGCCTGTGGGCCAGCACAGATCCCCAGTGCTGTTGTGCCTGTGCATAGGCTGCACGGGGACAGTGAAGAGCAGCAAGAGCTTTCAGGGCTGGCACCTTCCTTGTGGGACAAGGAGCCGGACGTTTGCCTTTTCAGAAAGAGGCTCTGCTGAGAACGAACACCGTGAGGTGTACCTTTCCTGGGCAAGCACAGATCCCCAGTGCTGTTGTGCCTGTGCATAGGCTGCACGGGGACAGTGAAGAGCAGCAAGAGCTTTCAGGGCTGGCACCTTCCTTGTGGGACAAGGAGCCGGACGTTTGCCTTTTCGGAAGGAGCGTCTGCAGAGTACAAGTGCCGAGAGTTGTGCAGCCTGTGGGCAAGTACAGATCCCCAGTGCTGTTGTGCCTGTGCATACGCTGCACGGGGACAGTGAAGAGCAGCAAGAGCTTTCAGGGCTGGCACCTTCCTTGTGGGACAAGGAGCCAGACGTTTGCCTTTTCGGAAAATTGCAATGCCGAGAACAGTCACCGTGAGGTGTACCGTTCCTCGGCAAGAACAGATCCCCAGTGCTGTTGTGCCTGTGCATAGGCTGCACGGGGACAGTGAAGAGCAGCAAGAGCTTTCAGGGCTGGCACCTTCCTTGTGGGACAAGGAGCCAGACGTTTGCCTTTTCGGAAAGAGGCTCTGCTGAGAACGAACACCGTGAGGTGTACCGTTCCTGGGCAAGCACAGATCCCCAGTGCTGTTGTGCCTGTGCATAGGCTGCACGGGGACAGTGAAGAGCAGCAAGAGCTTTCAGGGCTGGCACCTTCCTTGTGGGACAAGGAGCCGGACGTTTGCCTTTTCGGAAGGAGCGTCTGCCGAGTACAAGTGCCGAGAGTTGTGCAGCCTGTGGGCAAGCACAGATCCCCAGTGCTGTTGTGCCTGTGCATACGCTGCACGGGGACAGTGAAGAGCAGCAAGAGCTTTCAGGGCTGGCACCTTCCTTGTGGGACAAGGAGCCAGACGTTTGCCTTTTCGGAAAATTGCAATGCCGAGAACAGTCACCGTGAGGTGTACCGTTCCTCGGCAAGAACAGATCCCCAGTGCTGTTGTGCCTGTGCATAGGCTGCACGGGGACAGTGAAGAGCAGCAAGAGCTTTCAGGGCTGGCACCTTCCTTGTGGGACAAGGAGCCAGACGTTTGCCTTTTCGGAAAGAGGCTCTGCTGAGAACGAACACCGTGAGGTGTACTGTTCCTGTCTAAGTACAGATTCCCAAAGCTGTTGTGCCTGTGGATAGGGTGCACGGGGACAGTGAAGAGCAGCAAGAGCTTTCAGGGCTGGCACCTTCCTTGTGGGACAAGGAGACGGACGTTTGCCTTTTCGGAAGGAGCGTCTGCCGAGTACAAGCGCCGTGAGATGTGCAGCCTGTGGGCAAGCACAGATCCCCAGTGCTGTTGTGCCTGTGGATAGGGTGCACGGGGACAGTGAAGAGCAGCAAGAGCTTTCAGGGCTGGCACCTTCCTTGTGGGACAAGGAGCCGGACGTTTGCCTTTTCCGTAAGAGGCTCTGCTGAGAACGAACACCGTGAGGTGTACCGTTCCTGGGCAAGCACAGATCCCCAGTGCTGTTGTGCCTGTGGATAGGGTGCACGGGGACAGTGAAGAGCAGCAAGAGCTTTCAGGGCTGGCACCTTCCTTGTGGGACAAGGAGCCAGACGTTTGCCTTTTCGGTAAGAGGCTCTGCTGAGAACGAACACCGTGAGGTGTACCGTTCCTGTCTAAGTACAGATTCCCAGTGCTGTTGTGCCTGTGGATAGGGTGCACGGGGACAGTGAAGAGCAGCAAGAGCTTTCAGGGCTGGCACCTTCCTTGTGGGACAAGGAGCCGGACGTTTGCCTTTTCGGAAATAGTCTCTGCTGATAACGAACACCATGAGGTGTACCGTTCCTGGGCAAGCACAGATCCCCAGTGCTGTTGTGCCTGTGCATAGGCTGCACGGGGACAGTGAAGAGCAGCAAGAGCTTTCAGGGCTGGCACCTTCCTTGTGGGACAAGGAGCCGGACGTTTGCCTTTTCGGAAGGAGCGTCTGCAGAGTACAAGTGCCGAGAGTTGTGCAGCCTGTGGGCAAGCACAGATCCCCAGTGCTGTTGTGCCTGTGCATACGCTGCACGGGGACAGTGAAGAGGAGCAAGAGCTTTCAGGGCTGGCACCTTCCTTGTGGGACAAGGAGCCGGACGTTTGCCTTTTCGGAAGGAGCGTCTGCAGAGTACAAGTGCCGAGAGTTGTGCAGCCTGTGGGCAAGCACAGATCCCCAGTGCTGTTGTGCCTGTGCATACGCTGCACGGGGACAGTGAAGAGGAGCAAGAGCTTTCAGGGCTGGCACCTTCCTTGTGGGACAAGGAGCCAGACGTTTGCCTTTTCGGAAAATTGCAATGCCGAGAACAGTCACCGTGAGGTGTACCGTTCCTCGGCAAGAACAGATCCCCAGTGCTGTTGTGCCTGTGCATAGGCTGCACGGGGACAGTGAAGAGCAGCAAGAGCTTTCAGGGCTGGCACCTTCCTTGTGGGACAAGGAGCCAGACGTTTGCCTTTTCGGAAAGAGGCTCTGCTGAGAACGAACACCGTGAGGTGTACTGTTCCTGTCTAAGTACAGATTCCCAAAGCTGTTGTGCCTGTGGATAGGGTGCACGGGGACAGTGAAGAGCAGCAAGAGCTTTCAGGGCTGGCACCTTCCTTGTGGGACAAGGAGCCGGACGTTTGCCTTTTCGGAAGGAGCGTCTGCCGAGTACAAGCGCCGTGAGATGTGCAGCCTGTGGGCAAGCACAGATCCCCAGTGCTGTTGTGCCTGTGGATAGGGTGCACGGGGACAGTGAAGAGCAGCAAGAGCTTTCAGAGCTGGCACCTTCCTTGTGGGACAAGGAGCCAGACGTTTGCCTTTTCTGTAAGAGGCTCTGCTGAGAACGAACACCGTGAGGTGTACCGTTCCTGGGCAAGCACAGATCCCCAGTGCTGTTGTGCCTGTGGATAGGGTGCACGGGGACAGTGAAGAGCAGCAAGAGCTTTCAGGGCTGGCACCTTCCTTGTGGGACAAGGAGCCAGACGTTTGCCTTTTCGGTAAGAGGCTCTGCTGAGAACGAACACCGTGAGGTGTACCGTTCCTGGGGAAGCACAGATTCCCAGTGCTGTTGTGCCTGTGGATAGGGTGCACGGGGACAGTGAAGAGCAGCAAGAGCTTTCAGGGCTGGCACCTTCCTTGTGGGACAAGGAGCCGGACGTTTGCCTTTTCGGAAGGACCGTCTGCAGAGTACAAGCGCCGTGAGATGTGCAGCCTGTGGGCAAGCAGAGATCCCCAGTGCTGTTGTGCCTGTGCATAGGCTGCACGGGGACAGTGAAGAGCAGCAAGGGCTTTCTGGGCTGGCACCTTCATTGTGGGACAAGGAGCCGGACGTTTGCCTTTTCGGTAAGAGGCTCTGCTGAGAACGAACACCGTGAGGTGTACCGTTCCTGTCTAAGTACAGATTCCCAAAGCTGTTGTGCCTGTGGATAGGGTGCACGGGGACAGTGAAGAGCAGCAAGAGCTTTCAGGGCTGGCACCTTCCTTGTGGGACAAGGAGCCGGACGTTTGCCTTTTCAGAAGGAGCGTCTGCCGAGTACAAGCGCCGTGAGATGTGCAGCCTGTGGGCAAGCACAGATCCCCAGTGCTGTTGTGCCTGTGCATAGGCTGCACGGGGACAGTGAAGAGCAGCAAGGGCTTTCAGGGCTGGCACCTTCCTTGTGGGACAAGGAGCCGGACGTTTGCCTTTTCGGAAAGAGGCTCTGCTGAGAACGAACACCGTGAGGTGTACCGTTCCTGGGCAAGCACAGATCCCCAGTGCTGTTGTGCCTGTGCATAGGCTGCACGGGGACAGTGAAGAGCAGCCAGAGCTTTCAGGGCTGGCACCTTCCTTGTGGGACAAGGAGCCGGACGTTTGCCTTTTCTGTAAGAGGCTCTGCTGAGAACGAACACCGTGAGGTGTACCGTTCCTGGGGAAGCACAGATCCCCAGTGCTGTTGTGCCTGTGCATAGGCTGCACGGGGACAGTGAAGAGCAGCAAGAGCTTTCAGGGCTGGCACCTTCCTTGTGGGACAAGGAGCCGGACGTTTGCCTTTTCGGAAAGAGGCTCTGCTGAGAACGAACACCGTGAGGTGTACCGTTCCTGGGCAAGCACAGATCCCCAGTGCTGTTGTGCCTGTGCATAGGCTGCACGGGGACAGTGAAGAGCAGCAAGAGCTTTCAGGGCTGGCACCTTCCTTGTGGGACAAGGAGCCGGACGTTTGCCTTTTCGGAAAATTGCAATGCCGAGAACGGACACCGTGAGGTGTAACGTTCCTGCGCAAGCACAGATCCCCAGTGCTGTTGTGCCTGTGCATAGGCTGCATGGGGACAGTGAAGAGCAGCAAGAGCTTTCAGGGCTGGCACCTTCCTTGTGGGACAAGGAGCCGGACGTTTGCCTTTTCGGAAAATTGCAAAGCCGAGAACGGACACCGTGAGGTGTACCTTTCCTGTCTAAGTAAAGATTCCCAGTACTGTTGTGCCTGTGGATACGGTGCACGGGGACAGTGAAGAGCAGCAAGAGCTTTCAGGGCTGGCACCTTCCTTGTGGGACAAGGAGCCGGACGTTTGCCTTTTCGGAAGGAGCGTCTGCCGAGTACAAGCGCCGTGAGATGTGCAGCCTGTGGGCCAGCACAGATCCCCAGTGCTGTTGTGCCTGTGCATAGGCTGCACGGGGACAGTGAAGAGCAGCAAGAGCTTTCAGGGCTGGCACCTTCCTTGTGGGACAAGGAGCCAGACGTTTGCCTTTTCGGTAAGAGGCTCTGCTGAGAACGAACACCGTGAGGTGTACCGTTCCTGGGCAAGCACAGATCCCCAGTGCTGTTGTGCCTGTGCATAGGCTGCACGGGGACAGTGAAGAGCAGCAAGAGCTTTCAGGGCTGGCACCTTCCTTGTGGGACAAGGAGCCGGACGTTTGCCTTTTCGGAAAGAGGCTCTGCTGAGAACGAACACCGTGAGGTGTACCGTTCCTGTCTAAGTACAGATTCCCAAAGCTGTTGTGCCTGTGGATAGGGTGCACGGGGACAGTGAAGAGCAGCAAGAGCTTTCAGGGCTGGCACCTTCCTTGTGGGACAAGGAGCCGG
The DNA here is from genome assembly GCF_964188355.1 of Buteo buteo. Taxonomy (NCBI): domain Eukaryota; kingdom Metazoa; phylum Chordata; class Aves; order Accipitriformes; family Accipitridae; genus Buteo; species Buteo buteo. The sequence goes on from NC_134193.1 coordinate 10,439,004, forward strand.
ACGTTTGCCTTTTCTGTAAGAGGCTCTGCTGAGAACGAACACCGTGAGGTGTACCGTTCCTGGGGAAGCACAGATCCCCAGTGCTGTTGTGCCTGTGCATAGGCTGCACGGGGACAGTGAAGAGCAGCAAGAGCTTTCAGGGCTGGCACCTTCCTTGTGGGACAAGGAGCCGGACGTTTGCCTTTTCGGAAGGAGCGTCTGCAGAGTACAAGTGCCGAGAGTTGTGCAGCCTGTGGGCAAGCACAGATCCCCAGTGCTGTTGTGCCTGTGCATACGCTGCACGGGGACAGTGAAGAGCAGCAAGAGCTTTCAGGGCTGGCACCTTCCTTGTGGGACAAGGAGCCAGACGTTTGCCTTTTCGGAAAATTGCAATGCCGAGAACAGTCACCGTGAGGTGTACCGTTCCTCGGCAAGAACAGATCCCCAGTGCTGTTGTGCCTGTGCATAGGCTGCACGGGGACAGTGAAGAGCAGCAAGAGCTTTCAGGGCTGGCACCTTCCTTGTGGGACAAGGAGCCAGACGTTTGCCTTTTCGGAAAGAGGCTCTGCTGAGAACGAACACCGTGAGGTGTACCGTTCCTGGGCAAGCACAGATCCCCAGTGCTGTTGTGCCTGTGCATAGGCTGCACGGGGACAGTGAAGAGCAGCAAGAGCTTTCAGGGCTGGCACCTTCCTTGTGGGACAAGGAGCCGGACGTTTGCCTTTTCGGAAGGAGCGTCTGCAGAGTACAAGTGCCGAGAGTTGTGCAGCCTGTGGGCAAGCACAGATCCCCAGTGCTGTTGTGCCTGTGCATACGCTGCACGGGGACAGTGAAGAGCAGCAAGAGCTTTCAGGGCTGGCGCCTTCCTTGTGGGACAAGGAGCCAGACGTTTGCCTTTTCGGAAAATTGCAATGACGAGAACAGTCACCGTGAGGTGTACCGTTCCTCGGCAAGAACAGATCCCCAGTCCTGTTGTGCCTGTGCATAGGCTGCACGGGGACAGTGAAGAGCAGCAAGAGCTTTCAGGGCTGGCACCTTCCTTGTGGGACAAGGAGCCAGACGTTTGCCTTTTCGGAAAGAGGCTCTGCTGAGAACGAACACCGTGAGGTGTACTGTTCCTGTCTAAGTACAGATTCCCAAAGCTGTTGTGCCTGTGGATAGGGTGCACGGGGACAGTGAAGAGCAGCAAGAGCTTTCAGGGCTGGCACCTTCCTTGTGGGACAAGGAGCCGGACGTTTGCCTTTTCGGAAGGAGCGTCTGCCGAGTACAAGCGCCGTGAGATGTGCAGCCTGTGGGCAAGCACAGATCCCCAGTGCTGTTGTGCCTGTGGATAGGGTGCACGGGGACAGTGAAGAGCAGCAAGAGCTTTCAGGGCTGGCACCTTCCTTGTGGGACAAGGAGCCGGACGTTTGCCTTTTCGGTAAGAGGCTCTGCTGAGAACGAACACCGTGAGGTGTACCGTTCCTGGGCAAGCACAGATCCCCAGTGCTGTTGTGCCTGTGGATAGGGTGCACGGGGACAGTGAAGAGCAGCAAGAGCTTTCAGGGCTGGCACCTTCCTTGTGGGACAAGGAGCCAGACGTTTGCCTTTTCGGTAAGAGGCTCTGCTGAGAACGAACACCGTGAGGTGTACCGTTCCTGTCTAAGTACAGATTCCCAGTGCTGTTGTGCCTGTGGATAGGGTGCACGGGGACAGTGAAGAGCAGCAAGAGCTTTCAGGGCTGGCACCTTCCTTGTGGGACAAGGAGCCAGACGTTTGCCTTTTCGGAAAGAGGCTCTGCTGAGAACGAACACCGTGAGGTGTACCGTTCCTGTCTAAGTACAGATTCCCAAAGCTGTTGTGCCTGTGGATAGGGTGCACGGGGACAGTGAAGAGCAGCAAGAGCTTTCAGGGCTGGCACCTTCCTTGTGGGACAAGGAGCCGGACGTTTGCCTTTTCGGAAGGAGCGTCTGCCGAGTACAAGCGCCGTGAGATGTGCAGCCTGTGGGCAAGCACAGATCCCCAGTGCTGTTGTGCCTGTGGATAGGGTGCACGGGGACAGTGAAGAGCAGCAAGAGCTTTCAGGGCTGGCACCTTCCTTGTGGGACAAGGAGCCGGACGTTTGCCTTTTCGGTAAGAGGCTCTGCTGAGAACGAACACCGTGAGGTGTACCGTTCCTGGGCAAGCACAGATCCCCAGTGCTGTTGTGCCTGTGCATAGGCTGCACGGGGACAGTGAAGAGCAGCAAGAGCTTTCAGGGCTGGCACCTTCCTTGTGGGACAAGGAGCCGGACGTTTGCCTTTTCGGAAGGAGCGTCTGCAGAGTACAAGTGCCGAGAGTTGTGCAGCCTGTGGGCAAGCACAGATCCCCAGTGCTGTTGTGCCTGTGCATACGCTGCACGGGGACAGTGAAGAGCAGCAAGAGCTTTCAGGGCTGGCACCTTCCTTGTGGGACAAGGAGCCAGACGTTTGCCTTTTCGGAAAATTGCAATGCCGAGAACAGTCACCGTGAGGTGTACCGTTCCTGGGCAAGCACAGATCCCCAGTGCTGTTGTGCCTGTGCATAGGCTGCACGGGGACAGTGAAGAGCAGCAAGAGCTTTCAGGGCTGGCACCTTCCTTGTGGGACAAGGAGCCGGACGTTTGCCTTTTCGGTAAGAGGCTCTGCTGAGAACGAACACCGTGAGGTGTACCGTTCCTGTCTAAGTACAGATTCCCAGTGCTGTTGTGCCTGTAGATAGGGTGCACGGGGACAGTGAAGAGCAGCAAGAGCTTTCAGGGCTGGCACCTTCCTTGTGGGACAAGGAGCCGGACGTTTGCCTTTTCGGAAAGAGGCTCTGCTGAGAACGAACACCGTGAGGTGTACCGTTCCTGGGCAAGCACAGATCCCCAGTGCTGTTGTGCCTGTGGATAGGGTGCACGGGGACAGTGAAGAGCAGCAAGAGCTTTCAGGGCTGGCACCTTCCTTGTGGGACAAGGAGCCGGACGTTTGCCTTTTCGGTAAGAGGCTCTGCTGAGAACGAACACCGTGAGGTGTACCGTTCCTGGGCAAGCACAGATCCCCAGTGCTGTTGTGCCTGTGCATAGGCTGCACGGGGACAGTGAAGAGCAGCCAGAGCTTTCAGGGCTGGCACCTTCCTTGTGGGACAAGGACCCGGACGTTTGCCTTTTCGGAAAGAGGCTCTGCTGAGAACGAACACCGTGAGGTGTACCGTTCCTGTCTAAGTACAGATTCCCAAAGCTGTTGTGCCTGTGGATAGGGTGCACGGGGACAGTGAAGAGCAGCAAGAGCTTTCAGGGCTGGCACCTTCCTTGTGGGACAAGGAGCCGGACGTTTGCCTTTTCGGAAGGAGTGTCTGCCGAGTACAAGCGCCGTGAGATGTGCAGCCTGTGGGCAAGCACAGATCCCCAGTGCTGTTGTGCCTGTGGATAGGGTGCACGGGGACAGTGAAGAGCAGCAAGAGCTTTCAGGGCTGGCACCTTCCTTGTGGGACAAGGAGCCGGACGTTTGCCTTTTCCGTAAGAGGCTCTGCTGAGAACGAACACCGTGAGGTGTACCGTTCCTGTCTAAGTACAGATTCCCAAAGCTGTTGTGCCTGTGCATAGGCTGCACGGGGACAGTGAAGAGCAGCAAGAGCTTTCAGGGCTGGCACCTTCCTTGTGGGACAAGGAGCCGGACGTTTGCCTTTTCGGTAAGAGGCTCTGCTGAGAACGAACACCGTGAGGTGTACCGTTCCTGTCTAAGTACAGATTCCCAAAGCTGTTGTGCCTGTGCATAGGCTGCACGGGGACAGTGAAGAGCAGCAAGAGCTTTCAGGGCTGGCACCTTCCTTGTGGGACAAGGAGCCAGACGTTTGCCTTTTCGGAAGGAGCGTCTGCCGAGTACAAGCGCCGTGAGATGTGCAGCCTGTGGGCAAGCACAGATCCCCAGTGCTGTTGTGCCTGTGCATACGCTGCACGGGGACAGTGAAGAGCAGCCAGAGCTTTCAGGGCTGGCACCTTCCTTGTGGGACAAGGAGCCGAACGTTTGCCTTTTCGGAAAGAGGCTCTGCTGAGAACGAACACCGTGAGGTGTACTGTTCCTGGGCAAGCACAGATCCCCAGTGCTGTTGTGCCTGTGCATAGGCTGCACGGGGACAGTGAAGAGCAGCAAGAGCTTTCAGGGCTGGCACCTTCCTTGTGGGACAAGGAGCCGGACGTTTGCCTTTTCGGTAAGAGGCTCTGCTGAGAACGAACACCGTGAGGTGTACCGTTCCTGTCTAAGTACAGATTCCCAAAGCTGTTGTGCCTGTGGATAGGGTGCACGGGGACAGTGAAGAGCAGCAAGAGCTTTCAGGGCTGGCACCTTCCTTGTGGGACAAGGAGCCGGACGTTTGCCTTTTCGGAAGGAGCGTCTGCCGAGTACAAGCGCCGTAAGATGTGCAGCCTGTGGGCAAGCACAGATCCCCAGTGCTGTTGTGCCTGTGCATACGCTGCACGGGGACAGTGAAGAGCAGCAAGAGCTTTCAGGGCTGGCACCTTCCTTGTGGGACAAGGAGCCGGACGTTTGCCTCTTCGGTAAGAGGCTCTGCTGAGAACGAACACCGTGAGGTGTACCGTTCCTGTCTAAGTACAGATTCCCAAAGCTGTTGTGCCTGTGCATAGGCTGCACGGGGACAGTGAAGAGCAGCAAGAGCTTTCAGGGCTGGCACCTTCCTTGTGGGACAAGGACCCGGACGTTTGCCTTTTCGGAAAGAGGCTCTGCTGAGAACGAACACCGTGAGGTGTACCGTTCCTGGGCAAGCACAGATCCCCAGTGCTGTTGTGCCTGTGCATAGGCTGCACGGGGACAGTGAAGAGCAGCAAGAGCTTTCAGGGCTGGCACCTTCCTTGTGGGACAAGGAGCCGGACGTTTGCCTTTTCGGAAAATTGCAAAGCCGAGAACGGACACCGTGAGGTGTACCGTTCCTGTCTAAGTAAAGATTCCCAGTGCTGTTGTGCCTGTGGATAGGGTGCACGGGGACAGTGAAGAGCAGCAAGAGCTTTCAGGGCTGGCACCTTCCTTGTGGGACAAGGAGCCGGACGTTTGCCTTTTCGGAAGGAGCGTCTGCCGAGTACAAGCGCCGTGAGATGTGCAGCCTGTGGGCAAGCACAGATCCCCAGTGCTGTTGTGCCTGTGCATAGGCTGCACGGGGACAGTGAAGAGCAGCAAGAGCTTTCAGGGCTGGCACCTTCCTTGTGGGACAAGGAGCCGGACGTTTGCCTTTTCGGTAAGAGGCTCTGCTGAGAACGAACACCGTGAGGTGTACCGTTCCTGGGCAAGCACAGATCCCCAGTGCTGTTGTGCCTGTGCATAGGCTGCACGGGGACAGTGAAGAGCAGCCAGAGCTTTCAGGGCTGGCACCTTCCTTGTGGGACAAGGAGCCGGACGTTTGCCTTTTCGGAAAGAGGCTCTGCTGAGAACGAACACCGTGAGGTGTACCGTTCCTGTCTAAGTACAGATTCCCAAAGCTGTTGTGCCTGTGGATAGGGTGCACGGGGACAGTGAAGAGCAGCAAGAGCTTTCAGGGCTGGCACCTTCCTTGTGGGACAAGGAGCCGGACGTTTGCCTTTTCGGAAGGAGCGTCTGCCGAGTACAAGCGCCGTGAGATGTGCAGCCTGTGGGCAAGCACAGATCCCCAGTGCTGTTGTGCCTGTGGATAGGGTGCACGGGGACAGTGAAGAGCAGCAAGAGATTTCAGGGCTGGCACCTTCCTTGTGGGACAAGGAGCCGGACGTTTGCCTTTTCCGTAAGAGGCTCTGCTGAGAACGAACACCGTGAGGTGTACCGTTCCTGGGCAAGCACAGATCCCCAGTGCTGTTGTGCCTGTGCATAGGCTGCACGGGGACAGTGAAGAGCAGCCAGAGCTTTCAGGGCTGGCACCTTCCTTGTGGGACAAGGAGCCGGACGTTTGCCTTTTCGGAAAGAGGCTCTGCTGAGAACGAACACCGTGAGGTGTACCGTTCCTGTCTAAGTACAGATTCCCAAAGCTGTTGTGCCTGTGGATAGGGTGCACGGGGACAGTGAAGAGCAGCAAGAGCTTTCAGGGCTGGCACCTTCCTTGTGGGACAAGGAGCCGGACGTTTGCCTTTTCGGAAAGAGGCTCTGCTGAGAACGAACACCGTGAGGTGTACCGTTCCTGGGCAAGCACAGATCCCCAGTGCTGTTGTGCCTGTGCATAGGCTGCAAGGGGACAGTGACGAGCAGCAACAGCTTTCAGGGCTGGCACCTTCCTTGTGGGACAAGGAGCCGGACGTTTGCCTTTTCGGAAGGAGCGTCTGCAGAGTACAAGTGCCGAGAGTTGTGCAGCCTGTGGGCAAGCACAGATCCCCAGTGCTGTTGTGCCTGTGCATACGCTGCACGGGGACAGTGAAGAGCAGCAAGAGCTTTCTGGGCTGGCACCTTCCTTGTGGGACAAGGAGCCAGACGTTTGCCTTTTCGGAAAATTGCAATGCCGAGAACAGTCACCGTGAGGTGTACCGTTCCTCGGCAAGCACAGATCCCCAGTGCTGTTGTGCCTGTGCATAGGCTGCACGGGGACAGTGAAGAGCAGCAAGAGCTTTCAGGGCTGGCACCTTCCTTGTGGGACAAGGAGCCAGACGTTTGCCTTTTCGGAAAGAGGCTCTGCTGAGAACGAACACCGTGAGGTGTACCGTTCCTGTCTAAGTACAGATTCCCAAAGCTGTTGTGCCTGTGGATAGGGTGCACGGGGACAGTGAAGAGCAGCAAGAGCTTTCAGGGCTGGCACCTTCCTTGTGGGACAAGGAGCCGGACGTTTGCCTTTTCGGAAGGAGCGTCTGCCGAGTACAAGCGCCGTGAGATGTGCAGCCTGTGGGCAAGCACAGATCCCCAGTGCTGTTGTGCCTGTGCATAGGCTGCATGGGGACAGTGAAGAGCAGCAAGAGCTTTCAGGGCTGGCACCTTCCTTGTGGGACAAGGAGCCGGACGTTTGCCTTTTCGGTAAGAGGCTCTGCTGAGAACGAACACCGTGAGGTGTACTGTTCCTGGGCAAGCACAGATCCCCAGTGCTGTTGTGCCTGTGCATAGGGTGCACGGGGACAGTGAAGAGCAGCAAGAGCTTTCAGGGCTGGCACCTTCCTTGTGGGACAAGGAGACGGACGTTTGCCTTTTCGGAAGGATATTCTTCCGAGTACAAGCGCCGTGAGATGTGCAGCCTGTGGGCAAGCACAGATCCCCAGTGCTGTTTTGCCTGTGCATAGGCTGCACGGGGACAGTGAAGAGCAGCAAGAGCTTTCAGGGCTGGCACCTTCCTTGTGGGACAAGGAGCCGGACGTTTGCCTTTTCAGATGGAGCGTCTGCCGAGTACAAGCGCCGTGAGATGTGCAGCCTGTGGGCAAGCACAGATCCCCAGTGCTGTTGTGCCTGTGCATAGGCTGCACGGGGACAGTGAAGAGCAGCAAGGGCTTTCTGGGCTGGCACCTTCCTTGTGGGACAAGGAGCCGGACGTTTGCCTTTTCGGTAAGAGGCTCTGCTGAGAACGAACACCGTGAGGTGTACCGTTCCTGGGCAAGCACAGATCCCCAGTGCTGTTGTGCCTGTGCATAGGCTGCACGGGGACAGTGAAGAGCAGCAAGAGATTTCAGGGCTGGCACCTTCCTTGTGGGACAAGGAGCCGGACGTTTGCCTTTTCGGAAAGAGGCTCTGCTGAGAACGAACACCGTGAGGTGTACCGTTCCTGGGCAAGCACAGATCCCCAGTGCTGTTGTGCCTGTGCATAGGCTGCACGGGGACAGTGAAGAGCAGCAAGGGCTTTCTGGGCTGGCACCTTCCTTGTGGGACAAGGAGCCGGACGTTTGCCTTTTCAGATGGAGCGTCTGCCGAGTACAAGCGCCGTGAGATGTGCAGCCTGTGGGCAAGCACAGATCCCCAGTGCTGTTGTGCCTGTGCATAGGCTGCACGGGGACAGTGAAGAGCAGCAAGGGCTTTCTGGGCTGGCACCTTCCTTGTGGGACAAGGAGCCGGACGTTTGCCTTTTCGGAAAGAGGCTCTGCTGAGAACGAACACCGTGAGGTGTACCGTTCCTGTCTAAGTACAGATTCCCAAAGCTGTTGTGCCTGTGGATAGGGTGCACGGGGACAGTGAAGAGCAGCAAGAGCTTTCAGGGCTGGCACCTTCCTTGTGGGACAAGGAGCCGGACGTTTGCCTTTTCAGAAGGAGCGTCTGCCGAGTACAAGCGCCGTGAGATGTGCAGCCTGTGGGCAAGCACAGATCCCCAGTGCTGTTGTGCCTGTGCATAGGCTGCACGGGGACAGTGAAGAGCAGCAAGGGCTTTCAGGGCTGGCACCTTCCTTGTGGGACAAGGAGCCGGACGTTTGCCTTTTCGGTAAGAGGCTCTGCTGAGAACGAACACCGTGAGGTGTACCGTTCCTGGGCAAGCACAGATCCCCAGTGCTGTTGTGCCTGTGCATAGGCTGCACGGGGACAGTGAAGAGCAGCCAGAGCTTTCAGGGCTGGCACCTTCCTTGTGGGACAAGGAGCCGGACGTTTGCCTTTTCTGTAAGAGGCTCTGCTGAGAACGAGCACCGTGAGGTGTACCGTTCCTGGGCAAGCACAGATCCCCAGTGCTGTTGTGCCTGTGCATAGGCTGCACGGGGACAGTGAAGAGCAGCAAGAGCTTTCAGGGCTGGCACCTTCCTTGTGGGACAAGGAGCCGGACGTTTGCCTTTTCGGAAAGAGGCTCTGCTGAGAACGAACACCGTGAGGTGTACCGTTCCTGTCTAAGTACAGATTCCCAAAGCTGTTGTGCCTGTGGATAGGGTGCACGGGGACAGTGAAGAGCAGCAAGAGCTTTCAGGGCTGGCACCTTCCTTGTGGGACAAGGAGCCGGACGTTTGCCTTTTCGGAAGGAGCGTCTGCCGAGTACAAGCGCCGTGAGATGTGCAGCCTGTGGGCAAGCACAGATCCCCAGTGCTGTTGTGCCTGTGCATAGGCTGCACGGGGACAGTGAAGAGCAGCAAGAGCTTTCAGGGCTGGCACCTTCCTTGTGGGACAAGGAGCCGGACGTTTGCCTTTTCGGTAAGAGGCTCTGCTGAGAACGAACACCGTGAGGTGTACCGTTCCTGGGCAAGCACAGATCCCCAGTGCTGTTGTGCCTGTGGATAGGGTGCACGGGGACAGTGAAGAGCAGCAAGAGCTTTCAGGGCTGGCACCTTCCTTGTGGGACAAGGAGACGGACGTTTGCCTTTTCGGAAGGATATTCTTCCGAGTACAAGCGCCGTGAGATGTGCAGCCTGTGGGCAAGCACAGATCCCCAGTGCTGTTTTGCCTGTGCATAGGCTGCACGGGGACAGTGAAGAGCAGCAAGAGCTTTCAGGGCTGGCACCTTCCTTGTGGGACAAGGAGCCGGACGTTTGCCTTTTCAGATGGAGCGTCTGCCGAGTACAAGCGCCGTGAGATGTGCAGCCTGTGGGCAAGCACAGATCCCCAGTGCTGTTGTGCCTGTGCATAGGCTGCACGGGGACAGTGAAGAGCAGCAAGGGCTTTCTGGGCTGGCACCTTCCTTGTGGGACAAGGAGCCGGACGTTTGCCTTTTCGGTAAGAGGCTCTGCTGAGAACGAACACCGTGAGGTGTACCGTTCCTGTCTAAGTACAGATTCCCAAAGCTGTTGTGCCTGTGGATAGGGTGCACGGGGACAGTGAAGAGCAGCAAGAGCTTTCAGGGCTGGCACCTTCCTTGTGGGACAAGGAGCCGGACGTTTGCCTTTTCAGAAGGAGCGTCTGCCGAGTACAAGCGCCGTGAGATGTGCAGCCTGTGGGCAAGCACAGATCCCCAGTGCTGTTGTGCCTGTGCATAGGCTGCACGGGGACAGTGAAGAGCAGCAAGAGCTTTCAGGGCTGGCACCTTCCTTGTGGGACAAGGAGCCGGACGTTTGCCTTTTCTGTAAGAGGCTCTGCTGAGAACGAACACCGTGAGGTGTACCGTTCCTGGGCAAGCACAGATCCCCAGTGCTGTTGTGCCTGTGCATAGGCTGCACGGGGACAGTGAAGAGCAGCAAGAGATTTCAGGGCTGGCACCTTCCTTGTGGGACAAGGAGCCGGACGTTTGCCTTTTCGGTAAGAGGCTCTGCTGAGAACGAACACCGTGAGGTGTACCGTTCCTGGGCAAGCACAGATCCCCAGTGCTGTTGTGCCTGTGCATAGGCTGCACGGGGACAGTGAAGAGCAGCAAGAGCTTTCAGGGCTGGCACCTTCCTTGTGGGACAAGGAGCCGGACGTTTGCCTTTTCGGAAAATTGCAATGCCGAGAACGGACACCGTGAGGTGTAACGTTCCTGCGCAAGCACAGATCCCCACTGCTGTTGTGCCTGTGCATAGGCTGCATGGGGACAGTGAAGAGCAGCAAGAGCTTTCAGGGCTGGCACCTTCCTTGTGGGACAAGGAGCCGGACGTTTGCCTTTTTGGAAAATTACAAAGCCGAGGACGGACACCGTGAGGTGTACCGTTCCTGTCTAAGTAAAGATTCCCAGTACTGTTGTGCCTGTGGATACGGTGCACGGGGACAGTGAAGAGCAGCAAGAGCTTTCAGGGCTGGCACCTTCCTTGTGGGACAAGGAGCCGGACGTTTGCCTTTTCGGAAGGAGCGTCTGCTGAGAACGAACACCGTGAGGTGTACCGTTCCTGGGCAAGCACAGATCCCCAGTGCTGTTGTGCCTGTGCATAGGCTGCACGGGGACAGTGAAGAGCAGCAAGGGCTTTCTGGGCTGGCACCTTCCTTGTGGGACAAGGAGCCGGACGTTTGCCTTTTCGGTAAGAGGCTCTGCTGAGAACGAACACCGTGAGGTGTACCGTTCCTGTCTAAGTACAGATTCCCAAAGCTGTTGTGCCTGTGGATAGGGTGCACGGGGACAGTGAAGAGCAGCAAGAGCTTTCAGGGCTGGCACCTTCCTTGTGGGACAAGGAGCCGGACGTTTGCCTTTTCGGAAGGAGCGTCTGCCGAGTACAAGCGCCGTGAGATGTGCAGCCTGTGGGCAAGCACAGATCCCCAGTGCTGTTGTGCCTGTGCATAGGCTGCACGGGGACAGTGAAGAGCAGCAAGGGCTTTCTGGGCTGGCACCTTCCTTGTGGGACAAGGAGCCGGACGTTTGCCTTTTCGGTAAGAGGCTCTGCTGAGAACGAACACCGTGAGGTGTACCGTTCCTGTCTAAGTACAGATTCCCAAAGCTGTTGTGCCTGTGGATAGGGTGCACGGGGACAGTGAAGAGTAGCAAGAGCTTTCAGGGCTGGCACCTTCCTTGTGGGACAAGGAGCCGGACGTTTGCCTTTTCAGAAGGAGCGTCTGCCGAGTACAAGCGCCGTGAGATGTGCAGCCTGTGGGCAAGCACAGATCCCCAGTGCTGTTGTGCCTGTGCATAGGCTGCACGGGGACAGTGAAGAGCAGCAAGGGCTTTCAGGGCTGGCACCTTCCTTGTGGGACAAGGAGCCGGACGTTTGCCTTTTCGGTAAGAGGCTCTGCTGAGAACGAACACCGTGAGGTGTACCGTTCCTGGGCAAGCACAGATCCCCAGTGCTGTTGTGCCTGTGCATAGGCTGCATGGGGACAGTGAAGAGCAGCAAGAGCTTTCAGGGCTGGCACCTTCCTTGTGGGACAAGGAGCCGGACGTTTGCCTTTTTGGAAAATTGCAAAGCCGAGAACGGACACCGTGAGGTGTACCGTTCCTGTCTAAGTAAAGATTCCCAGTACTGTTGTGCCTGTGGATACGGTGCACGGGGACAGTGAAGAGCAGCAAGAGCTTTCAGGGCTGGCACCTTCCTTGTGGGACAAGGAGCCAGACGTTTGCCTTTTCGGAAACAGGCTCTGCTGAGAACGAACACCGTGAGGTGTACCGTTCCTGTCTAAGTACAGATTCCCAAAGCTGTTGTGCCTGTGGATAGGGTGCACGGGGACAGTGAAGAGCAGCAAGAGCTTTCAGGGCTGGCACCTTCCTTGTGGGACAAGGAGCCGGACGTTTGCCTTTTCGGTAAGAGGCTCTGCTGAGAACGAACACCGTGAGGTGTACTGTTCCTGGGCAAGCACAGATCCCCAGTGCTGTTGTGCCTGTGGATAGGGTGCACGGGGACAGTGAAGAGCAGCAAGAGCTTTCAGGGCTGGCACCTTCCTTGTGGGACAAGGAGACGGACGTTTGCCTTTTCGGAAGGATATTCTTCCGAGTACAAGCGCCGTGAGATGTGCAGCCTGTGGGCAAGCACAGATCCCCAGTGCTGTTTTGCCTGTGCATAGGCTGCACGGGGACAGTGAAGAGCAGCAAGAGCTTTCAGGGCTGGCACCTTCCTTGTGGGACAAGGAGCCGGACGTTTGCCTTTTCAGATGGAGCGTCTGCCGAGTACAAGCGCCGTGAGATGTGCAGCCTGTGGGCAAGCACAGATCCCCAGTGCTGTTGTGCCTGTGCATAGGCTGCACGGGGACAGTGAAGAGCAGCAAGGGCTTTCTGGGCTGGCACCTTCCTTGTGGGACAAGGAGCCGGACGTTTGCCTTTTCGGAAAGAGGCTCTGCTGAGAACGAACACCGTGAGGTGTACCGTTCCTGTCTAAGTACAGATTCCCAAAGCTGTTGTGCCTGTGGATAGGGTGCACGGGGACAGTGAAGAGCAGCAAGAGCTTTCAGGGCTGGCACCTTCCTTGTGGGACAAGGAGCCGGACGTTTGCCTTTTCAGAAGGAGCGTCTGCCGAGTACAAGCGCCGTGAGATGTGCAGCCTGTGGGCAAGCACAGATCCCCAGTGCTGTTGTGCCTGTGCATAGGCTGCACGGGGACAGTGAAGAGCAGCAAGAGCTTTCAGGGCTGGCACCTTCCTTGTGGGACAAGGAGCCGGACGTTTGCCTTTTCGGTAAGAGGCTCTGCTGAGAACGAACACCGTGAGGTGTACCGTTCCTGGGCAAGCACAGATCCCCAGTGCTGTTGTGCCTGTGCATAGGCTGCACGGGGACAGTGAAGAGCAGCAAGAGATTTCAGGGCTGGCACCTTCCTTGTGGGACAAGGAGCCGGACGTTTGCCTTTTCGGAAAGAGGCTCTGCTGAGAACGAACACCGTGAGGTGTACCGTTCCTGGGCAAGCACAGATCCCCAGTGCTGTTGTGCCTGTGCATAGGCTGCACGGGGACAGTGAAGAGCAGCAAGAGCTTTCAGGGCTGGCACCTTCCTTGTGGGACAAGGAGCCGGACGTTTGCCTTTTCGGAAAATTGCAATGCCGAGAACGGACACCGTGAGGTGTAACGTTCCTGCGCAAGCACAGATCCCCACTGCTGTTGTGCCTGTGCATAGGCTGCATGGGGACAGTGAAGAGCAGCAAGAGCTTTCAGGGCTGGCACCTTCCTTGTGGGACAAGGAGCCGGACGTTTGCCTTTTTGGAAAATTGCAAAGCCGAGACCGGACACCGTGAGGTGTACCGTTCCTGTCTAAGTAAAGATTCCCAGTACTGTTGTGCCTGTGGATAGGGTGCACGGGGACAGTGAAGAGCAGCAAGAGCTTTCAGGGCTGGCACCTTCCTTGTGGGACAAGGAGCCGGACGTTTGCCTTTTCTGTAAGAGGCTCTGCTGAGAACGAACACCGTGAGGTGTACCGTTCCTGGGCAAGCACAGATCCCCAGTGCTGTTGTGCCTGTGCATAGGCTGCACGGGGACAGTGAAGAGCAGCAAGGGCTTTCTGGGCTGGCACCTTCCTTGTGGGACAAGGAGCCGGACGTTTGCCTTTTCGGTAAGAGGCTCTGCTGAGAACGAACACCGTGAGGTGTACCGTTCCTGGGCAAGCACAGATCCCCAGTGCTGTTGTGCCTGTGGATAGGGTGCACGGGGACAGTGAAGAGCAGCAAGAGCTTTCTGGGCTGGCACCTTCCTTGTGGGACAAGGAGCCGGACGTTTGCCTTTTCGGAAAGAGGCTCTGCTGAGAACGAACACCGTGAGGTGTACCGTTCCTGGGCAAGCACAGATCCCCAGTGCTGTTGTGCCTGTGCATAGGCTGCACGGGGACAGTGAAGAGCAGCAAGAGCTTTCAGGGCTGGCACCTTCCTTGTGGGACAAGGAGCCGGACATTTGCCTTTTCGGAAAATTGCAATGCCGAGAACGGACACCGTGAGGTGTAACGTTCCTGCGCAAGCACAGATCCCCACTGCTGTTGTGCCTGTGCATAGGCTGCATGGGGACAGTGAAGAGCAGCAAGAGCTTTCAGGGCTGGCACCTTCCTTGTGGGACAAGGAGCCGGACGTTTGCCTTTTTGGAAAATTGCAAAGCCGAGAACGGACACCGTGAGGTGTACCGTTCCTGTCTAAGTAAAGATTCCCAGTACTGTTGTGCCTGTGGATAGGGTGCACGGGGACAGTGAAGAGCAGCAAGAGCTTTCAGGGCTGGCACCTTCCTTGTGGGACAAGGAGCCGGACATTTGCCTTTTCGGAAAGAGGCTCTGCTGAGAACGAACACCGTGAGATGTACCGTTCCTGGGCAAGCACAGATCCCCAGTGCTGTTGTGCCTGTGCATAGGCTGCACGGGGACAGTGAAGAGCAGCAAGGGCTTTCTGGGCTGGCACCTTCCTTGTGGGACAAGGAGCCGGACGTTTGCCTTTTCAGATGGAGCGTCTGCCGAGTACAAGCGCAGTGAGATGTGCAGCCTGTGGGCAAGCACAGATCCCCAGTGCTGTTGTGCCTGTGCATAGGCTGCACGGGGACAGTGAAGAGCAGCAAGGGCTTTCAGGGCTGGCACCTTCCTTGTGGGACAAGGAGCCGGACGTTTGCCTTTTCGATAAGAGGCTCTGCTGAGAACGAACACCGTGAGGTGTACCGTTCCTGGGCAAGCACAGATCCCCAGTGCTGTTGTGCCTGTGCATAGGCTGCACGGGGACAGTGAAGAGCAGCCAGAGCTTTCAAGGCTGGCACCTTCCTTGTGGGACAAGGAGCCGGACGTTTGCCTTTTCTGTAAGAGGCTCTGCTGAGAACGAACACCGTGAGGTGTACCGTTCCTGGGCAAGCACAGATCCCCAGTGCTGTTGTGCCTGTGCATAGGCTGCATGGGGACAGTGAAGAGCAGCAAGAGCTTTCAGGGCTGGCACCTTCCTTGTGGGACAAGGAGCCGGACGTTTGCCTTTTTGGAAAATTGCAAAGCCGAGAACGGACACCGTGAGGTGTACCGTTCCTGTCTAAGTAAAGATTCCCAGTACTGTTGTGCCTGTGGATACGGTGCACGGGGACAGTGAAGAGCAGCAAGAGCTTTCAGGGCTGGCACCTTCCTTGTGGGACAAGGAGCCAGACGTTTGCCTTTTCGGAAACAGGCTCTGCTGAGAACGAACACCGTGAGGTGTACCGTTCCTGTCTAAGTACAGATTCCCAAAGCTGTTGTGCCTGTGGATAGGGTGCACGGGGACAGTGAAGAGCAGGAAGAGCTTTCAGGGCTGGCACCTTCCTTGTGGGACAAGGAGCCGGACGTTTGCCTTTTCGGTAAGAGGCTCTGCTGAGAACGAACACCGTGAGGTGTACTGTTCCTGGGCAAGCACAGATCCCCAGTGCTGTTGTGCCTGTGGATAGGGTGCACGGGGACAGTGAAGAGCAGCAAGAGCTTTCAGGGCTGGCACCTTCCTTGTGGGACAAGGAGACGGACGTTTGCCTTTTCGGAAGGATATTCTTCCGAGTACAAGCGCCGTGAGATGTGAAGCCTGTGGGCAAGCACAGATCCCCAGTGCTGTTTTGCCTGTGCATAGGCTGCACGGGGACAGTGAAGAGCAGCAAGAGCTTTCAGGGCTGGCACCTTCCTTGTGGGACAAGGAGCCGGACGTTTGCCTTTTCAGATGGAGCGTCTGCCGAGTACAAGCGCCGTGAGATGTGCAGCCTGTGGGCAAGCACAGATCCCCAGTGCTGTTGTGCCTGTGCATAGGCTGCACGGGGACAGTGAAGAGCAGCAAGGGCTTTCTGGGCTGGCACCTTCCTTGTGGGACAAGGAGCCGGACGTTTGCCTTTTCGGTAAGAGGCTCTGCTGAGAACGAACACCGTGAGGTGTACCGTTCCTGTCTAAGTACAGATTCCCAAAGCTGTTGTGCCTGTGGATAGGGTGCACGGGGACAGTGAAGAGCAGCAAGAGCTTTCAGGGCTGGCACCTTCCTTGTGGGACAAGGAGCCGGACGTTTGCCTTTTCAGAAGGAGCGTCTGCCGAGTACAAGCGCCGTGAGATGTGCAGCCTGTGGGCAAGCACAGATCCCCAGTGCTGTTGTGCCTGTGCATAGGCTGCACGGGGACAGTGAAGAGCAGCAAGAGCTTTCAGGGCTGGCACCTTCCTTGTGGGACAAGGAGCCGGACGTTTGCCTTTTCTGTAAGAGGCTCTGCTGAGAACGAACACCGTGAGGTGTACCGTTCCTGGGCAAGCACAGATCCCCAGTGCTGTTGTGCCTGTGCATAGGCTGCATGGGGACAGTGAAGAGCAGCAAGAGCTTTCAGGGCTGGCACCTTCCTTGTGGGACAAGGAGCCGGACGTTTGCCTTTTTGGAAAATTGCAAAGCCGAGAACGGACACCGTGAGGTGTACCGTTCCTGTCTAAGTAAAGATTCCCAGTACTGTTGTGCCTGTGGATACGGTGCACGGGGACAGTGAAGAGCAGCAAGAGCTTTCAGGGCTGGCACCTTCCTTGTGGGACAAGGAGCCAGACGTTTGCCTTTTCGGAAACAGGCTCTGCTGAGAACGAACACCGTGAGGTGTACCGTTCCTGTCTAAGTACAGATTCCCAAAGCTGTTGTGCCTGTGGATAGGGTGCACGGGGACAGTGAAGAGCAGCAAGAGCTTTCAGGGCTGGCACCTTCCTTGTGGGACAAGGAGCCGGACGTTTGCCTTTTCGGTAAGAGGCTCTGCTGAGAACGAACACCGTGAGGTGTACTGTTCCTGGGCAAGCACAGATCCCCAGTGCTGTTGTGCCTGTGCATAGGCTGCACGGGGACAGTGAAGAGCAGCAAGAGATTTCAGGGCTGGCACCTTCCTTGTGGGACAAGGAGCCGGACGTTCGCCTTTTCGGAAAGAGGCTCTGCTGAGAACGAACACCGTGAGGTGTACCGTTCCTGGGCAAGCACAGATCCCCAGTGCTGTTGTGCCTGTGCATAGGCTGCACGGGGACAGTGAAGAGCAGCAAGAGCTTTCAGGGCTGGCACCTTCCTTGTGGGACAAGGAGCCGGACGTTTGCCTTTTCGGAAAATTGCAATGCCGAGAACGGACACCGTGAGGTGTAACGTTCCTGCGCAAGCACAGATCCCCACTGCTGTTGTGCCTGTGCATAGGCTGCATGGGGACAGTGAAGAGCAGCAAGAGCTTTCAGGGCTGGCACCTTCCTTGTGGGACAAGGAGCCGGACGTTTGCCTTTTTGGAAAATTGCAAAGCCGAGACCGGACACCGTGAGGTGTACCGTTCCTGTCTAAGTAAAGATTCCCAGTACTGTTGTGCCTGTGGATAGGGTGCACGGGGACAGTGAAGAGCAGCAAGAGCTTTCAGGGCTGGCACCTTCCTTGTGGGACAAGGAGCCGGACGTTTGCCTTTTCTGTAAGAGGCTCTGCTGAGAACGAACACCGTGAGGTGTACCGTTCCTGGGCAAGCACAGATCCCCAGTGCTGTTGTGCCTGTGCATAGGCTGCACGGGGACAGTGAAGAGCAGCAAGGGCTTTCTGGGCTGGCACCTTCCTTGTGGGACAAGGAGCCGGACGTTTGCCTTTTCGGTAAGAGGCTCTGCTGAGAACGAACACCGTGAGGTGTACCGTTCCTGTCTAAGTACAGATTCCCAAAGCTGTTGTGCCTGTGGATAGGGTGCACGGGGACAGTGAAGAGCAGCAAGAGCTTTCAGGGCTGGCACCTTCCTTGTGGGACAAGGAGCCGGACGTTTGCCTTTTAAGATGGGGCGTCTGCCGAGTACAAGCGCCGTGAGATGTGCAGCCTGTGGGCAAGCACAGATCCCCAGTGCTGTTGTGCCTGTGCATAGGCTGCACGGGGACAGTGAAGAGCAGCAAGGGCTTTCTGGGCTGGCACCTTCCTTGTGGGACAAGGAGCCGGACGTTTGCCTTTTCGGTAAGAGGCTCTGCTGAGAACGAACACCGTGAGGTGTACCGTTCCTGTCTAAGTACGGATTCCCAAAGCTGTTGTGCCTGTGGATAGGGTGCACGGGGACAGTGAAGAGTAGCAAGAGCTTTCAGGGCTGGCACCTTCCTTGTGGGACAAGGAGCCGGACGTTTGCCTTTTCAGAAGGAGCGTCTGCCGAGTACAAGCGCCGTGAGATGTGCAGCCTGTGGGCAAGCACAGATCCCCGGTGCTGTTGTGCCTGTGCATAGGCTGCACGGGGACAGTGAAGAGCAGCAAGGGCTTTCAGGGCTGGCACCTTCCTTGTGGGACAAGGAGCCGGACGTTTGCCTTTTCGGTAAGAGGCTCTGCTGAGAACGAACACCGTGAGGTGTACCGTTCCTGGGCAAGCACAGATCCCCAGTGCTGTTGTGCCTGTGCATAGGCTGCACGGGGACAGTGAAGAGCAGCCAGAGCTATCAGGGCTGGCACCTTCCTTGTGGGACAAGGAGCCGGACGTTTGCCTTTTCTGTAAGAGGCTCTGCTGAGAACGAACACCGTGAGGTGTACCGTTCCTGGGCAAGCACAGATCCCCAGTGCTGTTGTGCCTGTGCATAGGCTGCACGGGGACAGTGAAGAGCAGCAAGAGCTTTCAGGGCTGGAACCTTCCTTGTGGGACAAGGAGCCGGACGTTTGCCTTTTCGGAAAGAGGCTCTGCTGAGAACGAACACCGTGAGGTGTACCGTTCCTGGGCAAGCACAGATCCCCAGTGCTGTTGTGCCTGTGCATAGGCTGCACGGGGACAGTGAAGAGCAGCAAGAGCTTTCAGGGCTGGCACCTTCCTTGTGGGACAAGGAGCCGGACGTTTGCCTTTTCGGAAAATTGCAATGCCGAGAACGGACACCGTGAGGTGTACCGTTCCTGGGCAAGCACAGATCCCCAGTGCTGTTGTGCCTGTGCATAGGCTGCATGGGGACAGTGAAGAGCAGCAAGAGCTTTCAGGGCTGGCACCTTCCTTGTGGGACAAGGAGCCGGACGTTTGCCTTTTTGGAAAATTGCAAAGCCGAGAACGGACACCGTGAGGTGTACCGTTCCTGTCTAAGTAAAGATTCCCAGTACTGTTGTGCCTGTGCATAGGCTGCACGGGGACAGTGAAGAGCAGCAAGAGCTTTCAGGGCTGGCACCTTCCTTGTGGGACAAGGAGCCGGACGTTTGCCTTTTCCGTAAGAGGCTCTGCTGAGAACGAACACCATGAGGTGTACCGTTCCTGGGCAAGCACAGATCCCCAGTGCTGTTGTGCCTTTGCATAGGCTGCATGGGGACAGTGAAGAGCAGCAAGAGCTTTCAGGGCTGGCACCTTCCTTGTGGGACAAGGAGCCGGACGTTTGCCTTTTTGGAAAATTGCAAAGCCGAGAACGGACACCGTGAGGTGTACCGTTCCTGGGCAAGCACAGATCCCCAGTGCTGTTGTGCCTGTGCATAGGCTGCACGGGGACAGTGAAGAGCAGCAAGAGCTTTCAGGGCTGGCACCTTCCTTGTGGGACAAGGAGCCGGACGTTTGCCTTTTCGGAAGGAGCGTCTGCCGAGTACAAGCGCCGTGAGATGTGCAGCCTGTGGGCAAGCACAGATCCCCAGTGCTGTTGTGCCTGTGCATAGGCTGCACGGGGACAGTGAAGAGCATCAAGAGCTTTCAGGGCTGGCACCTTCCTTGTGGGACAAGGAGCCGGACGTTTGCCTTTTCCGTAAGAGGCTCTGCTGAGAACGAACACCGTGAGGTGTACCGTTCCTGGGCAAGCACAGATCCCCAGTGCTGTTGTGCCTGTGCATAGGCTGCACGGGGACAGTGAAGAGCAGCCAGAGCTTTCAGGGCTGGCACCTTCCTTGTGGGACAAGGAGCTAGACGTTTGCCTTTTCTGTAAGAGGCTCTGCTGAGAACGAACACCGTGAGGTGTACCGTTCCTGTCTAAGTACAGATTCCCAAAGCTGTTGTGCCTGTGGATAGGGTGCACGGGGACAGTGAAGAGCAGCAAGAGCTTTCAGGGCTGGTACCTTCCTTGTGGGACAAGGAGCCGGACGTTTGCCTTTTCGGAAGGAGCGTCTGCCGAGTACAAGCGCCGTGAGATTTGCAGCCTGTGGGCAAGCACAGATCCCCAGTGCTGTTGTGCCTGTGCATACGCTGCACGGGGACAGTGAAGAGCAGCCAGAGCTTTCAGGGCTGGCACCTTCCTTGTGGGACAAGGAGCCGGACGTTTGCCTTTTCTGTAAGAGGCTCTGCTGAGAACGAACACCGTGAGGTGTACCGTTCCTGGGCAAGCACAGATCCCCAGTGCTGTTGTGCCTGTGGATAGGGTGCACGGGGACAGTGAAGAGCAGCAAGAGCTTTCAGGGCTGGCACCTTCCTTGTGGGACAAGTAGCCGGACGTTTGCCTTTTCGGAAGGATATTCTTCCGAGTACAAGCGCCGTGAGATGTGCAGCCTGTGGGCAAGCACAGATCCCCAGTGCTGTTGTGCCTGTGCATAGGCTGCACGGGGACAGTGAAGAGCAGCAAGAGCTTTCAGGGCTGGCACCTTCCTTGTGGGACAAGGAGCCGGACGTTTGCCTTTTCGGAAGGAGCGTCTGCCGAGTACAAGCGCCATGAGATGTGCAGCCTGTGGGCAAGCACAGATCCCCAGTGCTGTTTTGCCTGTGCATAGGCTGCACGGGGACAGTGAAGAGCAGCAAGAGCTTTCAGGGCTGGCACCTTCCTTGTGGGACAAGGAGCCGGACGTTTGCCTTTTCCGTAAGAGGCTCTGCTGAGAACGAACACCGTGAGGTGTACCGTTCCTGTCTAAGTACAGATTCCCAAAGCTGTTGTGCCTGTGGATAGGGTGCACGGGGAAAGTGAAGAGCAGCAAGAGCTTTCAGGGCTGGCACCTTCCTTGTGGGACAAGGAGCCGGACATTTGCCTTTTCGGAAGGAGCGTCTGCCGAGTACAAGCGCCGTGAGATGTGCAGCCTGTGGGCAAGCACAGATCCCCAGTGCTGTTGTGCCTGTGCATTGGCTGCACAGGGACAGTGAAGAGCAGCAAGGGCTTTCTGGGCTGGCACCTTCCTTGTGGGACAAGGAGCCGGACGTTTGCCTTTTCGGAAAGAGGCTCTGCTGAGAACGAACACCGTGAGGTGTACCGTTCCTGGGCAAGCACAGATCCCGAGTGCTGTTGTGCCTGTGCATAGGCTGCACGGGGACAGTGAAGAGCAGCCAGAGCTTTCAGGGCTGGCACCTTCCTTGTGGGACAAGGAGCCGGACGTTTGCCTTTTCTGTAAGAGGCTCTGCTGAGAACGAACACCGTGATGTGTACCGTTCCTGTCTAAGTACAGATTCCCAAAGCTGTTGTGCCTGTGGATAGGGTGCACGGGGACAGTGAAGAGCAGCAAGAGCTTTCAGGGCTGGCACCTTCCTTGTGGGACAAGGAGCCGGACGTTTGCCTTTTCGTAAGGAGCGTCTGCCGAGTACAAGCGCCGTGAGATGTGCAGCCTGTGGGCAAGCACAGATCCCCAGTGCTGTTTTGCCTGTGCATAGGCTGCACGGGGACAGTGAAGAGCAGCCAGAGCTTTCAGGGCTGGCACCTTCCTTGTGGGACAAGGAGCCGGACGTTTGCCTTTTCTGTAAGAGGCTCTGCTGAGAACGAACACCGTGAGGTGTACCGTTCCTGGGCAAGCACAGATCCCCAGTGCTGTTGTGCCTGTGCATAGGCTGCACGGGGACAGTGAAGAGCAGCAAGAGCTTTCAGGGCTGGAACCTTCCTTGTGGGACAAGGAGCCGGACGTTTGCCTTTTCGGAAAGAGGCTCTGCTGAGAACGAACACCGTGAGGTGTACCGTTCCTGTCTAAGTACAGATTCCCAAAGCTGTTGTGCCTGTGGATAGGGTGCACGGGGACAGTGAAGAGCAGCAAGGGCTTTCAGGGCTGGCACCTTCCTTGTGGGACAAGGAGCCGGACGTTTGCCTTTTCGGAAGGAGCATCTGCCGAGTACAAGCGCCGTGAGATGTGCAGCCTGTGGGCAAGCACAGATCCCCAGTGCTGTTGTGCCTGTGCATAGGCTGCACGGGGACAGTGAAGAGCAGCAAGAGCTTTCAGGGCTGGCACCTTCCTTGTGGGACAAGGAGACGGACGTTTGCCTTTTCGGAAGGAGCGTCTACCGAGTACAAGCGCCGTGAGATGTGCAGCCTGTGGGCAAGCACAGATCCCCAGTGCTGTTGTGCCTGTGCATAGGCTGCACGGGGACAGTGAAGAGCAGCAAGAGCTTTCAGGGCTGGCACCTTCCTTGTGGGACAAGGAGCCGGACGTTTGCCTTTTCCGTAAGAGGCTCTGCTGAGAACGAACACCGTGAGGTGTACCGTTCCTGGGCAAGCACAGATCCCCAGTGCTGTTGTGCCTGTGCATAGGCTGCACGGGGACAGTGAAGAGCAGCAAGAGCTTTCAGGGCTGGCACCTTCCTTGTGGGACAAGGAGCCGGACGTTTGCCTTTTCTGTAAGAGGCTCTGCTGAGAACGAACACCATGACGTGTACCGTTCCTGGGCAAGCACAGATCCCCAGTGCTGTTGTGCCTTTGCATAGGCTGCATGGGGACAGTGAAGAGCAGCAAGAGCTTTCAGGGCTGGCACCCTCCTTGTGGGACAAGGAGCCGGACGTTTGCCTTTTTGGAAAATTGCAAAGCCGAGAACGGACACCGTGAGGTGTACCGTTCCTGGGCAAGCACAGATCCCCAGTGCTGTTGTGCCTGTGGATACGGTGCACGGGGACAGTGAAGAGCAGCAAGAGCTTTCAGGGCTGGCACCTTCCTTGTGGGACAAGGAGCCGGACGTTTGCCTTTTCGGAAGGAGCGTCTGCCGAGTACAAGCGCCGTGAGATGTGCAGCCTGTGGGCAAGCACAGATCCCCAGTGCTGTTGTGCCTGTGCATAGGCTGCACGGGGACAGTGAAGAGCAGCAAGAGCTTTCAGGGCTGGCACCTTCCTTGTGGGACAAGGAGCCGGACGTTTGCCTTTTCCGTAAGAGGCTCTGCTGAGAACGAACACCGTGAGGTGTACCGTTCCTGGGCAAGCACAGATCCCCAGTGCTGTTGTGCCTGTGCATAGGCTGCACGGGGACAGTGAAGAGCAGCCAGAGCTTTCAGGGCTGGCACCTTCCTTGTGGGACAAGGAGCTAGACGTTTGCCTTTTCTGTAAGAGGCTCTGCTGAGAACGAACACCGTGAGGTGTACCGTTCCTGTCTAAGTACAGATTCCCAAAGCTGTTGTGCCTGTGGATAGGGTGCACGGGGACAGTGAAGAGCAGCAAGAGCTTTCAGGGCTGGTACCTTCCTTGTGGGACAAGGAGCCGGACGTTTGCCTTTTCGGAAGGAGCGTCTGCCGAGTACAAGCGCCGTGAGATGTGCAGCCTGTGGGCAAGCACAGATCCCCAGTGCTGTTGTGCCTGTGCATACGCTGCACGGGGACAGTGAAGAGCAGCCAGAGCTTTCAGGGCTGGCACCTTCCTTGTGGGACAAGGAGCCGGACGTTTGCCTTTTCGGTAAGAGGCTCTGCTGAGAACGAACACCGTGAGGTGTACCGTTCCTGGGCAAGCACAGATCCCCAGTGCTGTTGTGCCTGTGCATACGCTGCACGGGGACAGTGAAGAGCAGCAAGAGCTTTCAGGGCTGGCACCTTCCTTGTGGGACAAGTAGCCGGACGTTTGCCTTTACGGAAGGATATTCTTCCGAGTACAAGCGCCGTGAGATGTGCAGCCTGTGGGCAAGCACAGATCCCCAGTGCTGTTGTGCCTGTGCATAGGCTGCACGGGGACAGTGAAGAGCAGCAAGAGCTTTCAGGGCTGGCACCTTCCTTGTGGGACAAGGAGCCGGACGTTTGCCTTTTCGGAAGGAGCGTCTGCCGAGTACAAGCGCCGTGAGATGTGCAGCCTGTGGGCAAGCACAGATCCCCAGTGCTGTTGTGCCTGTGCATAGGCTGCACGGGGACAGTGAAGAGCAGCAAGAGCTTTCAGGGCTGGCACCTTCCTTGTGGGACAAGGAGCCGGACGTTTGCCTTTTCCGTAAGAGGCTCTGCTGAGAACGAACACCGTGAGGTGTACCGTTCCTGTCTAAGTACAGATTCCCAAAGCTGTTGTGCCTGTGGATAGGGTGCACGGGGAAAGTGAAGAGCAGCAAGAGCTTTCAGGGCTGGCACCTTCCTTGTGGGACAAGGAGCCGGACGTTTGCCTTTTCAGAAGGAGCGTCTGCCGAGTACAAGCGCCGTGAGATGTGCAGCCTGTGGGCAAGCACAGATCCCCAGTGCTGTTGTGCCTGTGCATTGGCTGCACAGGGACAGTGAAGAGCAGCAAGGGCTTTCAGGGCTGGCACCTTCCTTGTGGGACAAGGAGCCGGACGTTTGCCTTTTCGGAAAGAGGCTCTGCTGAGAACGAACACCGTGAGGTGTACCGTTCCTGGGCAAGCACAGATCCCCAGTGCTGTTGTGCCTGTGCATAGGCTGCACGGGGACAGTGAAGAGCAGCCAGAGCTTTCAGGGCTGGCACCTTCCTTGTGGGACAAGAAGCCGGACGTTTGCCTTTTCTGTAAGAGGCTCTGCTGAGAACGAACACCGTGAGGTGTACCGTTCCTGGGCAAGCACAGATCCCCAGTGCTGTTGTGCCTGTGCATAGGCTGCATGGGGACAGTGAAGAGCAGCAAGAGCTTTCAGGGCTGGCACCCTCCTTGTGGGACAAGGAGCCGGACGTTTGCCTTTTTGGAAAATTGCAAAGCCGAGAACGGACACCGTGAGGTGTACCGTTCCTGTCTAAGTAAAGATTCCCACTACTGTTGTGCCTGTGGATACGGTGCACGGGGACAGTGAAGAGCAGCAAGAGCTTTCAGGGCTGGCACCTTCCTTGTGGGACAAGGAGCCGGACGTTTGCCTTTTCCGCAAGAGGCTCTGCTGAGAACGAACACCGTGATGTGTACCGTTCCTGTCTAAGTACAGATTCCCAAAGCTGTTGTGCCTGTGGATAGGGTGCACGGGGACAGTGAAGAGCAGCAAGAGCTTTCAGGGCTGGCACCTTCCTTGTGGGACAAGGAGCCGGACGTTTGCCTTTTCGGAAGGAGCGTCTGCCGAGTACAAGCGCCGTGAGATGTGCAGCCTGTGGGCAAGCACAGATCCCCAGTGCTGTTTTGCCTGTGCATAGGCTGCACGGGGACAGTGAAGAGCAGCCAGAGCTTTCAGGGCTGGCACCTTCCTTGTGGGACAAGGAGCCGGACGTTTGCCTTTTCTGTAAGAGGCTCTGCTGAGAACGAACACCGTGAGGTGTACCGTTCCTGGGCAAGCACAGATCCCCAGTGCTGTTGTGCCTGTGGATAGGGTGCACGGGGACAGTGAAGAGCAGCAAGAGCTTTCAGGGCTGGCACCTTCCTTGTGGGACAAGGAGACGGACGTTTGCCTTTTCTGTAAGAGGCTCTGCTGAGAACGAACACCGTGAGGTGTACCGTTCCTGTCTAAGTACAGATTCCCAAAGCTGTTGTGCCTGTGGATAGGGTGCACGGGGACAGTGAAGAGCAGCAAGAGCTTTCAGGGCTGGCACCTTCCTTGTGGGACAAGGAGCCGGACGTTTGCCTTTTCGGTAAGAGGCTCTGCTGAGAACGAACACCGTGAGGTGTACCGTTCCTGTCTAAGTACAGATTCCCAAAGCTGTTGTGCCTGTGCATACGCTGCACGGGGACAGTGAAGAGCAGCAAGAGCTTTCAGGGCTGGCACCTTCCTTGTGGGACAAGGAGCCGGACGTTTGCCTTTTCGGAAAGAGGCTCTGCTGAGAACGAACACCGTGAGGTGTACCGTTCCTGGGCAAGCACAGATCCCCAGTGCTGTTGTGCCTGTGCATAGGCTGCACGGGGACAGTGAAGAGCAGCAAGAGCTTTCAGGGCTGGCACCTTCCTTGTGGGACAAGGAGCCGGACGTTTGCCTTTTCGGAAAGAGGCTCTGCTGAGAACGAACACCGTGAGGTGTACCATTCCTGGGCAAGCACAGATCCCCAGTGCTGTTGTGCCTGTGCATAGGCTGCACGGGGACAGTGAAGAGCAGCAAGAGCTTTCAAGGCTGGCACCTTCCTTGTGGGACAAGGAGCCAGACGTTTGCCTTTTCGGAAAGAGGCTCTGCTGAGAACGAACACCGTGAGGTGTACCGTTCCTGTCTAAGTACAGATTCCCAAAGCTGTTGTGCCTGTGGATAGGGTGCACGGGGACAGTGAAGAGCAGCAAGGGCTTTCAGGGCTGGCACATTCCTTGTGGGACAAGGAGCCGGACGTTTGCCTTTTCGGAAGGAGCATCTGCCGAGTACAAGCGCCGTGAGATGTGCAGCCTGTGGGCAAGCACAGATCCCCAGTGCTGTTGTGCCTGTGCATAGGCTGCACGGGGACAGTGAAGAGCAGCAAGAGCTTTCAGGGCTGGCACCTTCCTTGTGGGACAAGGAGACGGACGTTTGCCTTTTCGGAAGGAGCGTCTACCGAGTACAAGCGCCGTGAGATGTGCAGCCTGTGGGCAAGCACAGATCCCCAGTGCTGTTGTGCCTGTGCATAGGCTGCACGGGGACAGTGAAGAGCAGCAAGAGCTTTCTGGGCTGGCACCTTCCTTGTGGGACAAGGAGCCGGACGTTTGCCTTTTCCCTAAGAGGCTCTGCTGAGAACGAACACCGTGAGGTGTACCGTTCCTGGGCAAGCACAGATCCCCAGTGCTGTTGTGCCTGTGCATAGGCTGCACGGGGACAGTGAAGAGCAGCAAGAGCTTTCAGGGCTGGCACCTTCCTTGTGGGACAAGGAGCCGGACGTTTGCCTTTTCGGTAAGAGGCTGTGCTGAGAACGAACACCGTGAGGTGTACCGTTCCTGGGCAAGCACAGATCCCCAGTGCTGTTGTGCCTGTGCATACGCTGCACGGGGACAGTGAAGAGCAGCCAGAGCTTTCAGGGCTGGCACCTTCCTTGTGGGACAAGGAGCTGGACGTTTGCCTTTTCTGTAAGAGGCTCTGCTGAGAACGAACACCGTGAGGTGTACCGTTCCTGTCTAAGTACAGATTCCCAAAGCTGTTGTGCCTGTGGATAGGGTGCACGGGGACAGTGAAGAGCAGCAAGAGCTTTCAGGGCTGGCACCTTCCTTGTGGGACAAGGAGCCGGACGTTTGCCTTTTCGGAAGGAGCGTCTGCCGAGTACAAGCGCCGTGAGATGTGCAGCCTGTGGGCAAGCACAGATCCCCAGTGCTGTTGTGCCTGTGCATAGGCTGCACGGGGACAGTGAAGAGCAGCAAGAGCTTTCAGGGCTGGCACCTTCCTTGTGGGACAAGGAGCCGGACGTTTGCCTTTTCGGAAAGAGGCTCTGCTGAGAACGAACACCGTGAGGTGTACTGTTCCTGGGCAAGCACAGATCCCCAGTGCTGTTGTGCCTGTGCATAGGCTGCACGGGGACAGTGAAGAGCAGCAAGAGCTTTCAGGGCTGGCACCTTCCTTGTGGGACAAGGAGCCGGACGTTTGCCTTTTCTGTAAGAGGCTCTGCTGAGAACGAACACCGTGAGGTGTACCGTTCCTGTCTAAGTACAGATTCCCAAAGCTGTTGTGCCTGTGGATAGGGTGCACGGGGACAGTGAAGAGCAGCAAGAGCTTTCAGGGCTGGCACCTTCCTTGTGGGACAAGGAGCCGGACGTTTGCCTTTTCGGAAGGAGCGTCTGCCGAGTACAAGCGCCGTGAGATGTGCAGCCTGTGGGCAAGCACAGATCCCCAGTGCTGTTGTGCCTGTGGATAGGGTGCACGGGGACAGTGAAGAGCAGCAAGAGCTTTCAGGGCTGGCACCTTCCTTGTGGGACAAGGAGACGGACGTTTGCCTTTTCGGAAGGAGCGTCTACCGAGTACAAGCGCCATGAGATGTGCAGCCTGTGGGCAAGCACAGATCCCCAGTGCTGTTGTGCCTGTGCATAGGCTGCACGGGGACAGTGAAGAGCAGCAAGAGCTTTCAGGGCTGGCACCTTCCTTGTGGGACAAGGAGCCGGACGTTTGCCTTTTCCGTAAGAGGCTCTGCTGAGAACGAACACCGTGAGGTGTACTGTTCCTTGGCAAGCACAGATCCCCAGTGCTGTTGTGCCTGTGCATAGGCTGCACGGGGACAGTGAAAAGCAGCCAGAGCTTTCAGGGCTGGCACCTTCCTTGTGGGACAAGAAGCCGGACGTTTGCCTTTTCGGAAG
Source organism: Buteo buteo (assembly GCF_964188355.1). Classification (NCBI taxonomy): domain Eukaryota; kingdom Metazoa; phylum Chordata; class Aves; order Accipitriformes; family Accipitridae; genus Buteo; species Buteo buteo. Next base: position 10,467,222 of record NC_134193.1, read on the forward strand.
GAGCGTCTGCCGAGTACAAGCGCCGTGAGATGTGCAGCCTGTGGGCAAGCACAGATCCCCAGTGCTGTTGTGCCTGTGCATAGGCTGCACGGGGACAGTGAAGAGCAGCAAGAGCTTTCAGGGCTGGCACCTTCCTTGTGGGACAAGGAGCCGGACGTTTGCCTTTTCGGAAAATTGCAATGCCGAGAACGGACACCGTGAGGTGTACCGTTCCTGGGCAAGCACAGATCCCCAGTGCTGTTGTGCCTGTGCATAGGCTGCACGGGGACAGTGAAGAGCAGCAAGAGCTTTCAGGGCTGGCACCTTCCTTGTGGGACAAGGAGCCGGACGTTTGCCTTTTCGGAAAGAGGCTCTGCTGAGAACGAACACCGTGAGGTGTACCGTTCCTGGGCAAGCACAGATCCCCAGTGCTGTTGTGCCTGTGCATAGGCTGCACGGGGAAAGTGAAGAGCAGCAAGAGCTTTCAGGGCTGGCACCTTCCTTGTGGGACAAGGAGCCGGACGTTTGCCTTTTCGGAAGGAGCGTCTGCCGAGTACAAGCGCCGTGAGATGTGCAGCCTGTGGGCAAGCAGACATCCCCAGTGCTGTTGTGCCTGTGCATAGGCTGCACGGGGACAGTGAAGAGCAGCAAGAGCTTTCAGGGCTGGCACCTTCCTTGTGGGACAAGGAGCCGGACGTTTGCCTTTTCGGTAATAGGCTCTGCTGAGAACAAACACCGTGAGGTGTACTGTTCCTGGGCAAGCACAGATCCCCAGTGCTGTTGTGCCTGTGCATAGGCTGCACGGGGACAGTGAAAAGCAGCAAGAGCTTTCAGGGCTGGCACCTTCCTTGTGGGACAAGGAGCCGGACATTTGCCTTTTCAGAAGGAGCGTCTGCCGAGTACAAGCGCCGTGAGATGTGCAGCCTGTGGGCAAGCAGAGATCCCCAGTGCTGTTGTGCCTGTGCATAGGCTGCACGGGGACAGTGAAAAGCAGCAAGAGCTTTCAGGGCTGGCACCTTCCTTGTGGGACAAGGAGCCGGACGTTTGCCTTTTCCGTAAGAGGCTCTGCTGAGAACAAACACCGTGAGGTGTACCGTTCCTGTCTAAGTACAGATTCCCAAAGCTGTTGTGCCTGTGGATAGGGTGCACGGGGACAGTGAAGAGCAGCAAGAGCTTTCAGGGCTGGCACCTTCCTTGTGGGACAAGGAGCCGGACGTTTGCCTTTTCGGTAAGAGGCTCTGCTGAGAACGAACACCGTGAGGTGTACCGTTCCTGTCTAAGTACAGATTCCCAAAGCTGTTGTGCCTGTGGATAGGGTGCACGGGGACAGTGAAGAGCAGGAAGAGCTTTCAGGGCTGGCACCTTCCTTGTGGGACAAGGAGCCGGACGTTTGCCTTTTCGGAAAGAGGCTCTGCTGAGAACGAACACCGTGAGGTGTGCCGTTCCTGGGCAAGCACAGATCCCCAGTGCTGTTGTGCCTGTGCATAGGCTGCACGGGGACAGTGAAGAGCAGCAAGAGCTTTCAGGGCTGGCACCTTCCTTGTGGGACAAGGAGCCGGACGTTTGCCTTTTCTGTAAGAGGCTCTGCTGAGAACGAACACCGTGAGGTGTACCGTTCCTGTCTAAGTACAGATTCCCAAAGCTGTTGTGCCTGTGCATAGGCTGCACGGGGACAGTGAAGAGCAGCAAGAGCTTTCAGGGCTGGCACCTTCCTTGTGGGACAAGGAGCCGGACGTTTGCCTTTTCGGAAGGAGCGTCTGCCGAGTACAAGCGCCGTGAGATGTGCAGCCTGTGGGCAAGCACAGATCCCCAGTGCTGTTGTGCCTGTGGATAGGGTGCACGGGGACAGTGAAGAGCAGCAAGAGCTTTCAGGGCTGGCACCTTCCTTGTGGGACAAGGAGACGGACGTTTGCCTTTTCGGAAGGAGCGTCTACCGAGTACAAGCGCCATGAGATGTGCAGCCTGTGGGCAAGCACAGATCCCCAGTGCTGTTGTGCCTGTGCATAGGCTGCACGGGGACAGTGAAGAGCAGCAAGAGCTTTCAGGGCTGGCACCTTCCTTGTGGGACAAGGAGCCGGACGTTTGCCTTTTCCGTAAGAGGCTCTGCTGAGAACGAACACCGTGAGGTGTACCGTTCCTGGGCAAGCACAGATCCCCAGTGCTGTTGTGCCTGTGCATAGGCTGCACAGGGACAGTGAAGAGCAGCAAGAGCTTTCAGGGCTGGCACCTTCCTTGTGGGACAAGGAGCCGGACGTTTGCCTTTTCCGTAAGAGGCTCTGCTGAGAACGAACACCGTGAGGTGTACTGTTCCTTGGCAAGCACAGATCCCCAGTGCTGTTGTGCCTGTGCATAGGGTGCACGGGGACAGTGAAAAGCAGCCAGAGCTTTCAGGGCTGGCACCTTCCTTGTGGGACAAGAAGCCGGACGTTTGCCTTTTCGGAAGGAGCGTCTGCCGAGTACAAGCGCCGTGAGATGTGCAGCCTGTGGGCAAGCACAGATCCCCAGTGCTGTTGTGCCTGTGCATAGGCTGCACGGGGACAGTGAAGAGCAGCAAGAGCTTTCAGGGCTGGCACCTTCCTTGTGGGACAAGGAGCCGGACGTTTGCCTTTTCGGAAAATTGCAATGCCGAGAACGGACACCGTGAGGTGTACCGTTCCTGGGTAAGCACAGATCCCCAGTGCTGTTGTGCCTGTGCATAGGCTGCACGGGGACAGTGAAGAGCAGCAAGAGCTTTCAGGGCTGGCACCTTCCTTGTGGGACAAGGAGCCGGACGTTTGCCTTTTCGGAAAGAGGCTCTGCTGAGAACGAACACCGTGAGGTGTACCGTTCCTGGGCAAGCACAGATCCCCAGTGCTGTTGTGCCTGTGCATAGGCTGCACGGGGAAAGTGAAGAGCAGCAAGAGCTTTCAGGGCTGGCACCTTCCTTGTGGGACAAGGAGCCGGACGTTTGCCTTTTCGGAAGGAGCGTCTGCCGAGTACAAGCGCCGTGAGATGTGCAGCCTGTGGGCAAGCAGAGATCCCCAGTGCTGTTGTGCCTGTGCATAGGCTGCACGGGGACAGTGAAGAGCAGCAAGAGCTTTCAGGGCTGGCACCTTCCTTGTGGGACAAGGAGCCGGACGTTTGCCTTTTCCGTAAGAGGCTCTGCTGAGAACGAACACCGTGAGGTGTACCGTTCCTGGGCAAGCACAGATCCCCAGTGCTGTTGTGCCTGTGCATAGGCTGCACAGGGACAGTGAAGAGCAGCAAGAGCTTTCAGGGCTGGCACCTTCCTTGTGGGACAAGGAGCCGGACGTTTGCCTTTTCCGTAAGAGGCTCTGCTGAGAACGAACACCGTGAGGTGTACTGTTCCTTGGCAAGCACAGATCCCCAGTGCTGTTGTGCCTGTGCATAGGCTGCACGGGGACAGTGAAAAGCAGCCAGAGCTTTCAGGGCTGGCACCTTCCTTGTGGGACAAGAAGCCGGACGTTTGCCTTTTCGGAAGGAGCGTCTGCCGAGTACAAGCGCCGTGAGATGTGCAGCCTGTGGGCAAGCACAGATCCCCAGTGCTGTTGTGCCTGTGCATAGGCTGCACGGGGACAGTGAAGAGCAGCAAGAGCTTTCAGGGCTGGCACCTTCCTTGTGGGACAAGGAGCCGGACGTTTGCCTTTTCGGAAAATTGCAATGCCGAGAACGGACACCGTGAGGTGTACCGTTCCTGGGCAAGCACAGATCCCCAGTGCTGTTGTGCCTGTGCATAGGCTGCACGGGGACAGTGAAGAGCAGCAAGAGCTTTCAGGGCTGGCACCTTCCTTGTGGGACAAGGAGCCGGACGTTTGCCTTTTCGGAAAGAGGCTCTGCTGAGAACGAACACCGTGAGGTGTACCGTTCCTGTCTAAGTACAGATTCCCAAAGCTGTTGTGCCTGTGGATAGGGTGCACGGGGACAGTGAAGAGCAGCAAGAGCTTTCAGGGCTGGCACCTTCCTTGTGGGACAAGGAGCCGGACGTTTGCCTTTTCGGAAGGAGCGTCTGCCGAGTACAAGCGCCGTGAGATGTGCAGCCTGTGGGCAAGCAGACATCCCCAGTGCTGTTGTGCCTGTGCATAGGCTGCACGGGGACAGTGAAGAGCAGCAAGAGCTTTCAGGGCTGGCACCTTCCTTGTGGGACAAGGAGCCGGACGTTTGCCTTTTCGGTAAGAGGCTCTGCTGAGAACAAACACCGTGAGGTGTACTGTTCCTGGGCAAGCACAGATCCCCAGTGCTGTTGTGCCTGTGCATAGGCTGCACGGGGACAGTGAAAAGCAGCAAGAGCTTTCAGGGCTGGCACCTTCCTTGTGGGACAAGGAGCCGGACGTTTGCCTTTTCAGAAGGAGCGTCTGCCGAGTACAAGCGCCGTGAGATGTGCAGCCTGTGGGCAAGCAGAGATCCCCAGTGCTGTTGTGCCTGTGCATAGGCTGCACGGGGACAGTGAAAAGCAGCAAGAGCTTTCAGGGCTGGCACCTTCCTTGTGGGACAAGGAGCCGGACGTTTGCCTTTTCCGTAAGAGGCTCTGCTGAGAACAAACACCGTGAGGTGTACCGTTCCTGTCTAAGTACAGATTCCCAAAGCTGTTGTGCCTGTGGATAGGGTGCACGGGGACAGTGAAGAGCAGCAAGAGCTTTCAGGGCTGGCACCTTCCTTGTGGGACAAGGAGCCGGACGTTTGCCTTTTCCGTAAGAGGCTCTGCTGAGAACGAACACCGTGAGGTGTACCGTTCCTGTCTAAGTACAGATTCCCAAAGCTGTTGTGCCTGTGGATAGGGTGCACGGGGACAGTGAAGAGCAGCAAGAGCTTTCAGGGCTGGCACCTTCCTTGTGGGACAAGGAGCCGGACGTTTGCCTTTTCGGAAAGAGGCTCTGCTGAGAACGAACACCGTGAGGTGTGCCGTTCCTGGGCAAGCACAGATCCCCAGTGCTGTTGTGCCTGTGCATAGGCTGCACGGGGACAGTGAAGAGCAGCAAGAGCTTTCAGGGCTGGCACCTTCCTTGTGGGACAAGGAGCCGGACGTTTGCCTTTTCGGAAAGAGGCTCTGCTGAGAACGAACACCGTGAGGTGTACCGTTCCTGTCTAAGTACAGATTCCCAAAGCTGTTGTGCCTGTGGATAGGGTGCACGGGGACAGTGAAGAGCAGCAAGGGCTTTCAGGGCTGGCACATTCCTTGTGGGACAAGGAGACGGACGTTTGCCTTTTCGGAAGGAGCGTCTACCGAGTACAAGCGCCGTGAGATGTGCAGCCTGTGGGCAAGCACAGATCCCCAGTGCTGTTGTGCCTGTGCATAGGCTGCACGGGGACAGTGAAGAGCAGCAAGAGCTTTCAGGGCTGGCACCTTCCTTGTGGGACAAGGAGCCGGACGTTTGCCTTTTCCGTAAGAGGCTCTGCTGAGAACGAACACCGTGAGGTGTACCGTTCCTGTCTAAGTACAGATTCCCAAAGCTGTTGTGCCTGTGGATAGGGTGCACGGGGACAGTGAAGAGCAGCAAGAGCTTTCTGGGCTGGCACCTTCCTTGTGGGACAAGGAGACGGACGTTTGCCTTTTCGGAAGGAGCGTCTGCCGAGTACAAGCGCCGTGAGATGTGCAGCCTGTGGGCAAGCACAGATCCCCAGTGCTGTTGTGCCTGTGCATAGGCTGCACGGGGACAGTGAAGAGCAGCAAGAGCTTTCAGGGCTGGCACCTTCCTTGTGGGACAAGGAGCTGGACGTTTGCCTTTTCGGAAAGAGGCTCTGCTGAGAACGAACACAGTGAGGTGTACCGTTCCTGGGCAAGCACAGATCCCCAGTGCTGTTGTGCCTGTGCATAGGCTGCACGGGGACAGTGAAGAGCAGCAAGAGCTTTCAGGGCTGGCACCTTCCTTGTGGGACAAGGAGCCGGACGTTTGCCTTTTCGGTAAGAGGCTCTGCTGAGAACGAACACCGTGAGGTGTACCGTTCCTGTCTAAGTACAGATTCCCAAAGCTGTTGTGCCTGTGGATAGGGTGCACGGGGACAGTGAAGAGCAGCAAGAGCTTTCAGGGCTGGCACCTTCCTTGTGGGACAAGGAGCCGGACGTTTGCCTTTTCGAAAGGAGCGTCTGCCGAGTACAAGCGCCGTGAGATGTGCAGCCTGTGGGCAAGCACAGATCCCCAGTGCTGTTGTGCCTGTGGATAGGGTGCACGGGGACAGTGAAGAGCAGCAAGAGCTTTCAGGGCTGGCACCTTCCTTGTGGGACAAGGAGACGGACGTTTGCCTTTTCGGAAGGAGCGTCTACCGAGTACAAGCGCCATGAGATGTGCATCCTGTGGGCAAGCACAGATCCCCAGTGCTGTTGTGCCTGTGCATAGGCTGCACGGGGACAGTGAAGAGCAGCAAGAGCTTTCAGGGCTGGCACCTTCCTTGTGGGACAAGGAGCCGGACGTTTGCCTTTTCGGTAAGAGGCTCTGCTGAGAACGAACACCGTGAGGTGTACCGTTCCTGTCTAAGTACAGATTCCCAAAGCTGTTGTGCCTGTGGATAGGGTGCACAGGGACAGTGAAGAGCAGCAAGAGCTTTCAGGGCTGGCACCTTCCTTGTGGGACAAGGAGCCGGACGTTTCCCTTTCCGTAAGAGGCTCTGCTGAGAACGAACACCGTGAGGTGTACTGTTCCTGTCTAAGTACAGATTCCCAAAGCTGTTGTGCCTGTGGATAGGGTGCACGGGGACAGTGAAGAGCAGCAAGAGCTTTCAGGGCTGGCACCTTCCTTGTGGGACAAGGAGCCGGACGTTTGCCTTTTCGGAAGGAGCGTCTGCCGAGTACAAGCGCCGTGAGATGTGCAGCCTGTGGGCAAGCACAGATCCCCAGTGCTGTTTTGCCTGTGCATAGGCTGCACGGGGACAGTGAAGAGCAGCCAGAGCTTTCAGGGCTGGCACCTTCCTTGTGGGACAAGGAGCCGGACGTTTGCCTTTTCTGTAAGAGGCTCTGCTGAGAACGAACACCGTGAGGTGTACCGTTCCTGGGCAAGCACAGATCCCCAGTGCTGTTGTGCCTGTGCATAGGCTGCACGGGGACAGTGAAGAGCAGCAAGAGCTTTCAGGGCTGGCACCTTCCTTGTGGGACAAGGAGCCGGACGTTTGCCTTTTCCGTAAGAGGCTCTGCTGAGAACGAACACCATGAGGTGTACCGTTCCTGGGCAAGCACAGATCCCCAGTGCTGTTGTGCCTTTGCATAGGCTGCATGGGGACAGTGAAGAGCAGCAAGAGCTTTCAGGGCTGGCACCTTCCTTGTGGGACAAGGAGCCGGACGTTTGCCTTTTTGGAAAATTGCAAAGCCGAGAACGGACACCGTGAGGTGTACCGTTCCTGGGCAAGCACAGATCCCCAGTGCTGTTGTGCCTGTGGATAGGGTGCACGGGGACAGTGAAGAGCAGCAAGAGCTTTCAGGGCTGGCACCTTCCTTGTGGGACAAGGAGCCGGACATTTGCCTTTTCGGAAGGAGCGTCTGCCGAGTACAAGCGCCGTGAGATGTGCAGCCTGTGGGCAAGCACAGATCCCCAGTGCTGTTGTGCCTGTGCATAGGCTGCACGGGGACAGTGAAGAGCAGCAAGAGCTTTCAGGGCTGGCACCTTCCTTGTGGGACAAGGAGCTAGACGTTTGCCTTTTCTGTAAGAGGCTCTGCTGAGAACGAACACCGTGAGGTGTACCGTTCCTGTCTAAGTACAGATTCCCAAAGCTGTTGTGCCTGTGGATAGGGTGCACGGGGACAGTGAAGAGCAGCAAGAGCTTTCAGGGCTGGTACCTTCCTTGTGGGACAAGGAGCCGGACGTTTGCCTTTTCGGAAGGAGCGTCTGCCGAGTACAAGCGCCGTGAGATGTGCAGCCTGTGGGCAAGCACAGATCCCCAGTGCTGTTGTGCCTGTGCATAGGCTGCACGGGGACAGTGAAGAGCAGCCAGAGCTTTCAGGGCTGGCACCTTCCTTGTGGGACAAGGAGCCGGACGTTTGCCTTTTCTGTAAGAGGCTCTGCTGAGAACGAACACCGTGAGGTGTACCGTTCCTGGGCAAGCACAGATCCCCAGTGCTGTTGTGCCTGTGGATAGGGTGCACGGGGACAGTGAAGAGCAGCAAGAGCTTTCAGGGCTGGCACCTTCCTTGTGGGACAAGTAGCCGGACGTTTGCCTTTTCGGAAGGATATTCTTCCGAGTACAAGCGCCGTGAGATGTGCAGCCTGTGGGCAAGCACAGATCCCCAGTGCTGTTGTGCCTGTGCATAGGCTGCACGGGGACAGTGAAGAGCAGCAAGAGCTTTCAGGGCTGGCACCTTCCTTGTGGGACAAGGAGCCGGACGTTTGCCTTTTCCGTAAGAGGCTCTGCTGAGAACGAACACCGTGAGGTGTACCGTTCCTGTCTAAGTACAGATTCCCAAAGCTGTTGTGCCTGTGGATAGGGTGCACGGGGAAAGTGAAGAGCAGCAAGAGCTTTCAGGGCTGGCACCTTCCTTGTGGGACAAGGAGCCGGACGTTTGCCTTTTCAGAAGGAGCGTCTGCCGAGTACAAGCGCCGTGAGATGTGCAGCCTGTGGGCAAGCACAGATCCCCAGTGCTGTTGTACCTGTGCATTGGCTGCACAGGGACAGTGAAGAGCCGCAAGGGCTTTCTGGGCTGGCACCTTCCTTGTGGGACAAGGAGCCGGACGTTTGCCTTTTCGGAAAGAGGCTCTGCTGAGAACGAACACCGTGAGGTGTACCGTTCCTGTCTAAGTACAGATTCCCAAAGCTGTTGTGCCTGTGGATAGGGTGCACGGGGACAGTGAAGAGCAGCAAGAGCTTTCTGGGCTGGCACCTTCCTTGTGGGACAAGGAGACGGACGTTTGCCTTTTCGGAAGGAGCGTCTGCCGAGTACAAGCGCCGTGAGATGTGCAGCCTGTGGGCAAGCACAGATCCCCAGTGCTGTTGTGCCTGTGCATAGGCTGCACGGGGACAGTGAAGAGCAGCAAGAGCTTTCAGGGCTGGCACCTTCCTTGTGGGACAAGGAGCTGGACGTTTGCCTTTTCGGAAAGAGGCTCTGCTGAGAACGAACACAGTGAGGTGTACCGTTCCTGGGCAAGCACAGATCCCCAGTGCTGTTGTGCCTGTGCATAGGCTGCACGGGGACAGTGAAGAGCAGCAAGAGCTTTCAGGGCTGGCACCTTCCTTGTGGGACAAGGAGCCGGACGTTTGCCTTTTCGGTAAGAGGCTCTGCTGAGAACGAACACCGTGAGGTGTACCGTTCCTGTCTAAGTACAGATTCCCAAAGCTGTTGTGCCTGTGGATAGGGTGCACGGGGACAGTGAAGAGCAGCAAGAGCTTTCAGGGCTGGCACCTTCCTTGTGGGACAAGGAGCCGGACGTTTGCCTTTTCGAAAGGAGCGTCTGCCGAGTACAAGCGCCGTGAGATGTGCAGCCTGTGGGCAAGCACAGATCCCCAGTGCTGTTGTGCCTGTGGATAGGGTGCACGGGGACAGTGAAGAGCAGCAAGAGCTTTCAGGGCTGGCACCTTCCTTGTGGGACAAGGAGACGGACGTTTGCCTTTTCGGAAGGAGCGTCTACCGAGTACAAGCGCCATGAGATGTGCATCCTGTGGGCAAGCACAGATCCCCAGTGCTGTTGTGCCTGTGCATAGGCTGCACGGGGACAGTGAAGAGCAGCAAGAGCTTTCAGGGCTGGCACCTTCCTTGTGGGACAAGGAGCCGGACGTTTGCCTTTTCGGTAAGAGGCTCTGCTGAGAACGAACACCGTGAGGTGTACCGTTCCTGTCTAAGTACAGATTCCCAAAGCTGTTGTGCCTGTGGATAGGGTGCACAGGGACAGTGAAGAGCAGCAAGAGCTTTCAGGGCTGGCACCTTCCTTGTGGGACAAGGAGCCGGACGTTTCCCTTTCCGTAAGAGGCTCTGCTGAGAACGAACACCGTGAGGTGTACTGTTCCTGTCTAAGTACAGATTCCCAAAGCTGTTGTGCCTGTGGATAGGGTGCACGGGGACAGTGAAGAGCAGCAAGAGCTTTCAGGGCTGGCACCTTCCTTGTGGGACAAGGAGCCGGACGTTTGCCTTTTCGGAAGGAGCGTCTGCCGAGTACAAGCGCCGTGAGATGTGCAGCCTGTGGGCAAGCACAGATCCCCAGTGCTGTTTTGCCTGTGCATAGGCTGCACGGGGACAGTGAAGAGCAGCCAGAGCTTTCAGGGCTGGCACCTTCCTTGTGGGACAAGGAGCCGGACGTTTGCCTTTTCTGTAAGAGGCTCTGCTGAGAACGAACACCGTGAGGTGTACCGTTCCTGGGCAAGCACAGATCCCCAGTGCTGTTGTGCCTGTGCATAGGCTGCACGGGGACAGTGAAGAGCAGCAAGAGCTTTCAGGGCTGGCACCTTCCTTGTGGGACAAGGAGCCGGACGTTTGCCTTTTCCGTAAGAGGCTCTGCTGAGAACGAACACCATGAGGTGTACCGTTCCTGGGCAAGCACAGATCCCCAGTGCTGTTGTGCCTTTGCATAGGCTGCATGGGGACAGTGAAGAGCAGCAAGAGCTTTCAGGGCTGGCACCTTCCTTGTGGGACAAGGAGCCGGACGTTTGCCTTTTTGGAAAATTGCAAAGCCGAGAACGGACACCGTGAGGTGTACCGTTCCTGGGCAAGCACAGATCCCCAGTGCTGTTGTGCCTGTGGATAGGGTGCACGGGGACAGTGAAGAGCAGCAAGAGCTTTCAGGGCTGGCACCTTCCTTGTGGGACAAGGAGCCGGACATTTGCCTTTTCGGAAGGAGCGTCTGCCGAGTACAAGCGCCGTGAGATGTGCAGCCTGTGGGCAAGCACAGATCCCCAGTGCTGTTGTGCCTGTGCATAGGCTGCACGGGGACAGTGAAGAGCAGCAAGAGCTTTCAGGGCTGGCACCTTCCTTGTGGGACAAGGAGCTAGACGTTTGCCTTTTCTGTAAGAGGCTCTGCTGAGAACGAACACCGTGAGGTGTACCGTTCCTGTCTAAGTACAGATTCCCAAAGCTGTTGTGCCTGTGGATAGGGTGCACGGGGACAGTGAAGAGCAGCAAGAGCTTTCAGGGCTGGTACCTTCCTTGTGGGACAAGGAGCCGGACGTTTGCCTTTTCGGAAGGAGCGTCTGCCGAGTACAAGCGCCGTGAGATGTGCAGCCTGTGGGCAAGCACAGATCCCCAGTGCTGTTGTGCCTGTGCATAGGCTGCACGGGGACAGTGAAGAGCAGCCAGAGCTTTCAGGGCTGGCACCTTCCTTGTGGGACAAGGAGCCGGACGTTTGCCTTTTCTGTAAGAGGCTCTGCTGAGAACGAACACCGTGAGGTGTACCGTTCCTGGGCAAGCACAGATCCCCAGTGCTGTTGTGCCTGTGGATAGGGTGCACGGGGACAGTGAAGAGCAGCAAGAGCTTTCAGGGCTGGCACCTTCCTTGTGGGACAAGTAGCCGGACGTTTGCCTTTTCGGAAGGATATTCTTCCGAGTACAAGCGCCGTGAGATGTGCAGCCTGTGGGCAAGCACAGATCCCCAGTGCTGTTGTGCCTGTGCATAGGCTGCACGGGGACAGTGAAGAGCAGCAAGAGCTTTCAGGGCTGGCACCTTCCTTGTGGGACAAGGAGCCGGACGTTTGCCTTTTCCGTAAGAGGCTCTGCTGAGAACGAACACCGTGAGGTGTACCGTTCCTGTCTAAGTACAGATTCCCAAAGCTGTTGTGCCTGTGGATAGGGTGCACGGGGAAAGTGAAGAGCAGCAAGAGCTTTCAGGGCTGGCACCTTCCTTGTGGGACAAGGAGCCGGACGTTTGCCTTTTCAGAAGGAGCGTCTGCCGAGTACAAGCGCCGTGAGATGTGCAGCCTGTGGGCAAGCACAGATCCCCAGTGCTGTTGTACCTGTGCATTGGCTGCACAGGGACAGTGAAGAGCCGCAAGGGCTTTCTGGGCTGGCACCTTCCTTGTGGGACAAGGAGCCGGACGTTTGCCTTTTCGGAAAGAGGCTCTGCTGAGAACGAACACCGTGAGGTGTACCGTTCCTGGGCAAGCACAGATCCCCAGTGCTGTTGTGCCTGTGCATAGGCTGCACGGGGACAGTGAAGAGCAGCCAGAGCTTTCAGGGCTGGCACCTTCCTTGTGGGACAAGGAGCCGGACGTTTGCCTTTTTGGAAAATTGCAAAGCCGAGAACGGACACCGTGAGGTGTACCGTTCCTGTCTAAGTACAGATTCCCAAAGCTGTTGTGCCTGTGGATAGGGTGCACGGGGACAGTGAAGAGCAGCAAGGGCTTTCAGGGCTGGCACATTCCTTGTGGGACAAGGAGCCGGACGTTTGCCTTTTCGGAAGGAGCATCTGCCGAGTACAAGCGCCGTGAGATGTGCAGCCTGTGGGCAAGCACAGATCCCCAGTGCTGTTGTGCCTGTGCATAGGCTGCACGGGGACAGTGAAGAGCAGCAAGAGCTTTCAGGGCTGGCACCTTCCTTGTGGGACAAGGAGACGGACGTTTGCCTTTTCGGAAGGAGCGTCTACCGAGTACAAGCGCCGTGAGATGTGCAGCCTGTGGGCAAGCACAGATCCCCAGTGCTGTTGTGCCTGTGCATAGGCTGCACGGGGACAGTGAAGAGCAGCAAGAGCTTTCAGGGCTGGCACCTTCCTTGTGGGACAAGGAGCCGGACGTTTGCCTTTTCCGTAAGAGGCTCTGCTGAGAACGAACACCGTGAGGTGTACCGTTCCTGTCTAAGTACAGATTCCCAAAGCTGTTGTGCCTGTGGATAGGGTGCACGGGGACAGTGAAGAGCAGCAAGAGCTTTCTGGGCTGGCACCTTCCTTGTGGGACAAGGAGCCGGACGTTTGCCTTTTCCGTAAGAGGCTCTGCTGAGAACGAACACCGTGAGGTGTACCGTTCCTGGGCAAGCACAGATCCCCAGTGCTGTTGTGCCTGTGGATAGGGTGCACGGGGACAGTGAAGAGCAGCAAGAGCTTTCAGGGCTGGCACCTTCCTTGTGGGACAAGGAGCCGGACGTTTGCCTTTTCGGTAAGAGGCTCTGCTGAGAACGAACACCGTGAGGTGTACCGTTCCTGGGCAAGCACAGATCCCCAGTGCTGTTGTGCCTGTGCATACGCTGCACGGGGACAGTGAAGAGCAGCCAGAGCTTTCAGGGCTGGCACCTTCCTTGTGGGACAAGGAGCCGGACGTTTGCCTTTTCTGTAAGAGGCTCTGCTGAGAACGAACACCGTGAGGTGTACCGTTCCTGTCTAAGTACAGATTCCCAAAGCTGTTGTGCCTGTGGATAGGGTGCACGGGGACAGTGAAGAGCAGCAAGAGCTTTCAGGGCTGGCACCTTCCTTGTGGGACAAGGAGCCGGACGTTTGCCTTTTCGGAAGGAGCGTCTGCCGAGTACAAGCGCCGTGAGATGTGCAGCCTGTGGGCAAGCACAGATCCCCAGTGCTGTTGTGCCTGTGCATAGGCTGCACGGGGACAGTGAAGAGCAGCAAGAGCTTTCAGGGCTGGCACCTTCCTTGTGGGACAAGGAGCCGGACGTTTGCCTTTTCGGAAATAGGCTCTGCTGAGAACGAACACAGTGAGGTGTACCGTTCCTGGGCAAGCACAGATCCCCAGTGCTGTTGTGCCTGTGCATAGGCTGCACGGGGACAGTGAAGAGCAGCAAGAGCTTTCAGGGCTGGCACCTTCCTTGTGGGACAAGGAGCCGGACGTTTGCCTTTTCTGTAAGAGGCTCTGCTGAGAACGAACACCGTGAGGTGTACCGTTCCTGTCTAAGTACAGATTCCCAAAGCTGTTGTGCCTGTGGATAGGGTGCACGGGGACAGTGAAGAGCAGCAAGAGCTTTCAGGGCTGGCACCTTCCTTGTGGGACAAGGAGCCGGACGTTTGCCTTTTCGGAAGGAGCGTCTGCCGAGTACAAGCGCCGTGAGATGTGCAGCCTGTGGGCAAGCACAGATCCCCAGTGCTGTTGTGCCTGTGGATAGGGTGCACGGGGACAGTGAAGAGCAGCAAGAGCTTTCAGGGCTGGCACCTTCCTTGTGGGACAAGGAGCCGGACGTTTGCCTTTTCTGTAAGAGGCTCTGCTGAGAACGAACACCGTGAGGTGTACCGTTCCTGGGCAAGCACAGATCCCCAGTGCTGTTGTGCCTGTGCATAGGCTGCACAGGGACAGTGAAGAGCAGCAAGAGCTTTCAGGGCTGGCACCTTCCTTGTGGGACAAGGAGCCGGACGTTTGCCTTTTCCGTAAGAGGCTCTGCTGAGAACGAACACCGTGAGGTGTACTGTTCCTTGGCAAGCACAGATCCCCAGTGCTGTTGTGCCTGTGCATAGGCTGCACGGGGACAGTGAAGAGCAGCCAGAGCTTTCAGGGCTGGCACCTTCCTTGTGGGACAAGAAGCCGGACGTTTGCCTTTTCGGAAGGAGCGTCTGCCGAGTACAAGCGCCGTGAGATGTGCAGCCTGTGGGCGAGCAGACATCCCCAGTGCTGTTGTGCCTGTGCATAGGCTGCACGGGGACAGTGAAGAGCAGCAAGAGCTTTCAGGGCTGGCACCTGCCTTGTGGGACAAGGAGCCGGACGTTTGCCTTTTCCGTAAGAGGCTCTGCTGAGCAAGAACACCGTGAGGTGTGCCGTTCCTAGGCAAGCACAGATTCCCAAAGCTGTTGTGCCTGTGGATAGGGTGCACGGGGACAGTGAAGAGCTGCAAGAGCTTTCAGGGCTGGCACCTTCCTTGTGGGACAAGGAGCCGGACGTTTGCCTTTTCGGAAGGAGCGTCTGCCGAGTACAAGTGCTGTGAGATGTGCAGCCTGTGGGCAAGCACAGATCCCCAGTGCTGTTGTGCCTGTGCATAGGCTGCACGGGGACAGTGAAAAGCAGCAAGAGCTTTCAGGGCTGGCACCTTCCTTGTGGGACAAGGAGCCGGACGTTTGCCTTTTCCGTAAGAGGCTCTGCTGAGAACAAACACCGTGAGGTGTACCGTTCCTGTCTAAGTACAGATTCCCAAAGCTGTTGTGCCTGTGGATAGGGTGCACGGGGACAGTGAAGAGCAGCAAGAGCTTTCAGGGCTGGCACCTTCCTTGTGGGACAAGGAGCCGGATGTTTGCCTTTTCCGTAAGAGGCTCTGCTGAGAACGAACACCGTGAGGTGTACCGTTCCTGTCTAAGTACAGATTCCCAAAGCTGTTGTGCCTGTGGATAGGGTGCACGGGGACAGTGAAGAGCAGCAAGAGCTTTCAGGGCTGGCACCTTCCTTGTGGGACAAGGAGCCGGACGTTTGCCTTTTCGGAAAGAGGCTCTGCTGAGAACGAACACCGTGAGGTGTGCCGTTCCTGGGCAAGCACAGATCCCCAGTGCTGTTGTGCCTGTGCATAGGCTGCACGGGGACAGTGAAGAGCAGCCAGAGCTTTCAGGGCTGGCACCTTCCTTGTGGGACAAGGAGCCGGACGTTTGCCTTTTCTGTAAGAGGCTCTGCTGAGAACGAACACCGTGAGGTGTACCGTTCCTGTCTAAGTAGAGATTCCCAAAGCTGTTGTGCCTGTGCATAGGCTGCACGGGGACAGTGAAGAGCAGCAAGAGCTTTCAGGGCTGGCACCTTCCTTGTGGGACAAGGAGCCGGACGTTTGCCTTTTCGGAAAGAGGCTCTGCTGAGAACGAACACCGTGAGGTGTACTGTTCCTGTCTAAGTACAGATTCCCAAAGCTGTTGTGCCTGTTGATAGGGTGCACGGAGACAGTGAAGAGCAGCAAGAGCTTTCAGGGCTGGCACCTTCCTTGTGGGACAAGGAGCCGGACATTTGCCTTTTCGGAAGGAGCGTCTGCCGAGTACAAGCGCCGTGAGATGTGCAGCCTGCGGGCAAGCACAGATCCCCAGTGCTGTTGTGCCTGTGCATAGGCTGCACGGGGACAGTGAAGAGCAGCAAGAGCTTTCAGGGCTGGCACCTTCCTTGTGGGACAAGGAGCCGGACGTTTGCCTTTTCCGTAAGAGGATCTGCTGAGAACGAACACCGTGAGGTGTACCGTTCCTGTCTAAGTAGAGATTCCCAAAGCTGTTGTGCCTGTGGATAGGGTGCACGGGGACAGTGAAGAGCAGCAAGAGCTTTCAGGGCTGGCACCTTCCTTGTGGGACAAGGAGCCGGACGTTTGCCTTTTCGGAAGGAGCGTCTGCCGAGTACAAGTGCTGTGAGATGTGCAGAATGTGGGCAAGCACAGATCCCCAGTGCTGTTGTGCCTGTGCATAGGCTGCACGGGGACAGTGAAAAGCAGCAAGAGCTTTCAGGGCTGGCACCTTCCTTGTGGGACAGGGATCCGGACGTTTGCCTTTTCGGAAGGAGCGTCTGCCGAGTACAAGCGCCGTGAGATGTGCAGCATGTGGGCAAGCACAGATCCCCAGTGCTGTTGTGCCTGTGCATACGCTGCACGGGGACAGTGAAGAGCAGCAAGAGTTTTCAGGGCTGGCACCTTCCTTGTGGAACAAGGAGCCGGACGTTTGCCTTTTCGGAAAGAGGCTCTGCTGAGAACGAACACCGTGAGGTGTGCCGTTCTTGGGCAAGCACGGATCCCCAGTGCTGTTGTGCCTGTGCATAGGCTGCACGGGGACAGTGAAGAGCAGCCAGAGCTTTCAGGGCTGGCACCTTCCTTGTGGGACAAGGAGCCGGACGTTTGCCTTTTCTGTAAGAGGCTCTGCTGAGAACGAACACCGTGAGGTGTACCGTTCCTGTCTAAGTACAGATTCCCAAAGCTGTTGTGCCTGTGGATAGGGTGCACGGGGACAGTGAAGAGCAGCAAGAGCTTTCAGGGCTGGCACCTTCCTTGTGGGACAAGGAGCCGGACGTTTGCCTTCTCGGAAGGAGCGTCTGCAGAGTACAAGCGCCGTGAGATGTGCAGCCTGTGGGCAAGCAGAGATCCCCAGTGCTGTTGTGCCTGTGCATAGGCTGCACGGGGACAGTGAAGAGCAGCCAGAGCTTTCAGGGCTGGCACCTTCCTTGTGGGACAAGGAGCCGGACGTTTGCCTTTTCGGAAAATTGCAATGCCGAGAACGGACACCGTGAGGTGTAACGTTCCTGCGCAAGCACAGATCCCCAGTGCTGTTGTGCCTGTGCATAGGCTGCACGGGGACAGTGAAGAGCAGCAAGAGCTTTCAGGGCTGGCACCTTCCTTGTGGGACAAGGAGCCGGACGTTTGCCTTTTCAGAAGGAGCTTCTTCCGAGTACAAGCGCCGTGAGATGTGCAGCCTGTGGGCAAGCAGAGATTCCCAAAGCTGTTGTGCCTGTGCATAGGCTGCACGGGGACAGTGAAGAGCAGCAAGAGCTTTCAGGGCTGGCACCTTCCTTGTGGGACAAGGAGCCAGACGTTTGCCTTTTCGGTAAGAGGCTCTGCTGAGAACGAACACCGTGAGGTGTACCGTTCCTGTCTAAGTACAGATTCCCAAAGATGTTGTGCCTGTGGATAGGGTGCACGGGGACAGTGAAGAGCAGCAAGAGCTTTCAGGGCTGGCACCTTCCTTGTGGGACAAGGAGCCGGTCGTTTGCCTTTTCGGAAGGAGCGTCTGCCGAGTACAAGTGCTGTGAGATGTGAAGAATGTGGGCAAGCACAGATCCCCACTGCTGTTGTGCCTGTGCATAGGCTGCACGGGGACAGTGAAAAGCAGCAAGAGCTTTCAGGGCTGGCACCTTCCTTGTGGGACAGGGAGCCGGACGTTTGCCTTTTCGGAAGGAGCGTCTGCCGAGTACAAGCGCCGTGAGATGTGCAGCATGTGGGCAAGCAGAGATCCCCAGTGCTGTTGTGCCTGTGCATAGGCTGCACGGGGACAGTGAAGAGCAGCAAGAGCTTTCAGGGCTGGCACCTTCCTTGTGGGACAAGGAGCCGGACGTTTGCCTTTTCGGTAAGAGGCTCTGCTGAGAACGAACACCGTGAGGTGTACCGTTCCTGTCTAAGTACAGATTCCCAAAGCTGTTGTGACTGTGGATAGGGTGCACGGGGACAGTGAAGAGCAGCAAGAGCTTTCAGGGCTGGCACCTTCCTTGTGGGACAAGGAGCCGGACGTTTGCCTTTTCGGAAAATCGCAATGCCGAGAACAGTCACCGTGAGGTATACCGTTCCTCGGCAAGCACAGATCCCCAGTGCTGTTGTGCCTGTGCATAGGCTGCACGGGGACAGTGAAGAGCAGCAAGAGCTTTCAGGGCTGGCACCTTCCTTGTGGGACAAGGAGCCGGACGTTTGCCTTTTCGGTAAGAGGCTCTGCTGAGAACGAACACCGTGAGGTGTACCGTTCCTGTCTAAGTACAGATTCCCAGTGCTGTTGTGCCTGTGGATACGGTGCACGGGGACAGTGAAGAGCAGCAAGAGCTTTCAGGGCTGGCACCTTCCTTGTGGGACAAGGAGCCGGACGTTTGCCTTTTCAGAAGGAGCTTCTTCCGAGTACAAGCGCCGTGAGATGTGCAGCCTGTGGGCAAGCACAGTTCCCCAGTGCTGTTGTGCCTGTGCATAGGCTGCACGGGGACAGTGAAGAGCAGCAAGAGCTTTCAGGGCTGGCACCTTCCTTGTGGGACAAGGAGCCGGACGTTTGCCTTTTCCGTAAGAGGCACTGCTGAGAACGAACACCGTGAGGTGTGCCGTTCTTGGGCAAGCACAGATCCCCAGTGCTGTTTTGCCTGTGCATAGGCTGCACGGGGACAGTGAAGAGCAGCCAGAGCTTTCAGGGCTGGCACCTTCCTTGTGGGACAAGGAGCCGGACGTTTGCCTTTTCTGTAAGAGGCTCTGCTGAGAACGAACACCGTGAGGTGTACCGTTCCTGTCTAAGTACAGATTCCCAAAGCTGTTGTGCCTGTGCATAGGCTGCACGGGGACAGTGAAGAGCAGCAAGAGCTTTCAGGGCTGGCACCTTCCTTGTGGGACAAGGAGCCGGACGTTTGCCTTCTCGGAAGGAGCGTCTGCAGAGTACAAGCGCCGTGAGATGTGCAGCCTGTGGGCAAGCAGAGATCCCCAGTGCTGTTGTGCCTGTGCATAGGCTGCACGGGGACAGTGAAGAGCAGCCAGAGCTTTCAGGGCTGGCACCTTCCTTGTGGGACAAGGAGCCAGACGTTTGCCTTTTCGGAAAATTGCAATGCCGAGAACGGACACCGTGAGGTGTAACGTTCCTGCGCAAGCACAGATCCCAAAGCTGTTGTGCCTGTGCATAGGCTGCACGGGGACAGTGAAGAGCAGCAAGAGCTTTCAGGGCTGGCACCTTCCTTGTGGGACAAGGAGCCGGACGTTTGCCTTTTCGGAAGGAGCGTCTGCCGAGTACAAGTGCTGTGAGATGTGCAGAATGTGGGCAAGCACAGATCCCCAGTGCTGTTGTGCCTGTGCATAGGCTGCACGGGGACAGTGAAAAGCAGCAAGAGCTTTCAGGGCTGGCACCTTCCTTGTGGGACAGGGATCCGGACGTTTGCCTTTTCGGAAGGAGCGTCTGCCGAGTACAAGCGCCGTGAGATGTGCAGCATGTGGGCAAGCACAGATCCCCAGTGCTGTTGTGCCTGTGCATACGCTGCACGGGGACAGTGAAGAGCAGCAAGAGTTTTCAGGGCTGGCACCTTCCTTGTGGAACAAGGAGCCGGACGTTTGCCTTTTCGGAAAGAGGCTCTGCTGAGAACGAACACCGTGAGGTGTGCCGTTCTTGGGCAAGCACGGATCCCCAGTGCTGTTGTGCCTGTGCATAGGCTGCACGGGGACAGTGAAGAGCAGCCAGAGCTTTCAGGGCTGGCACCTTCCTTGTGGGACAAGGAGCCGGACGTTTGCCTTTTCTGTAAGAGGCTCTGCTGAGAACGAACACCGTGAGGTGTACCGTTCCTGTCTAAGTACAGATTCCCAAAGCTGTTGTGCCTGTGGATAGGGTGCACGGGGACAGTGAAGAGCAGCAAGAGCTTTCAGGGCTGGCACCTTCCTTGTGGGACAAGGAGCCGGACGTTTGCCTTCTCGGAAGGAGCGTCTGCAGAGTACAAGCGCCGTGAGATGTGCAGCCTGTGGGCAAGCAGAGATCCCCAGTGCTGTTGTGCCTGTGCATAGGCTGCACGGGGACAGTGAAGAGCAGCCAGAGCTTTCAGGGCTGGCACCTTCCTTGTGGGACAAGGAGCCGGACGTTTGCCTTTTCGGAAAATTGCAATGCCGAGAACGGACACCGTGAGGTGTAACGTTCCTGCGCAAGCACAGATCCCCAGTGCTGTTGTGCCTGTGCATAGGCTGCACGGGGACAGTGAAGAGCAGCAAGAGCTTTCAGGGCTGGCACCTTCCTTGTGGGACAAGGAGCCGGACGTTTGCCTTTTCAGAAGGAGCTTCTTCCGAGTACAAGCGCCGTGAGATGTGCAGCCTGTGGGCAAGCAGAGATTCCCAAAGCTGTTGTGCCTGTGCATAGGCTGCACGGGGACAGTGAAGAGCAGCAAGAGCTTTCAGGGCTGGCACCTTCCTTGTGGGACAAGGAGCCAGACGTTTGCCTTTTCGGTAAGAGGCTCTGCTGAGAACGAACACCGTGAGGTGTACCGTTCCTGTCTAAGTACAGATTCCCAAAGATGTTGTGCCTGTGGATAGGGTGCACGGGGACAGTGAAGAGCAGCAAGAGCTTTCAGGGCTGGCACCTTCCTTGTGGGACAAGGAGCCGGTCGTTTGCCTTTTCGGAAGGAGCGTCTGCCGAGTACAAGTGCTGTGAGATGTGAAGAATGTGGGCAAGCACAGATCCCCACTGCTGTTGTGCCTGTGCATAGGCTGCACGGGGACAGTGAAAAGCAGCAAGAGCTTTCAGGGCTGGCACCTTCCTTGTGGGACAGGGAGCCGGACGTTTGCCTTTTCGGAAGGAGCGTCTGCCGAGTACAAGCGCCGTGAGATGTGCAGCATGTGGGCAAGCAGAGATCCCCAGTGCTGTTGTGCCTGTGCATAGGCTGCACGGGGACAGTGAAGAGCAGCAAGAGCTTTCAGGGCTGGCACCTTCCTTGTGGGACAAGGAGCCGGACGTTTGCCTTTTCGGTAAGAGGCTCTGCTGAGAACGAACACCGTGAGGTGTACCGTTCCTGTCTAAGTACAGATTCCCAAAGCTGTTGTGACTGTGGATAGGGTGCACGGGGACAGTGAAGAGCAGCAAGAGCTTTCAGGGCTGGCACCTTCCTTGTGGGACAAGGAGCCGGACGTTTGCCTTTTCGGAAAATCGCAATGCCGAGAACAGTCACCGTGAGGTATACCGTTCCTCGGCAAGCACAGATCCCCAGTGCTGTTGTGCCTGTGCATAGGCTGCACGGGGACAGTGAAGAGCAGCAAGAGCTTTCAGGGCTGGCACCTTCCTTGTGGGACAAGGAGCCGGACGTTTGCCTTTTCGGTAAGAGGCTCTGCTGAGAACGAACACCGTGAGGTGTACCGTTCCTGTCTAAGTACAGATTCCCAGTGCTGTTGTGCCTGTGGATACGGTGCACGGGGACAGTGAAGAGCAGCAAGAGCTTTCAGGGCTGGCACCTTCCTTGTGGGACAAGGAGCCGGACGTTTGCCTTTTCAGAAGGAGCTTCTTCCGAGTACAAGCGCCGTGAGATGTGCAGCCTGTGGGCAAGCACAGTTCCCCAGTGCTGTTGTGCCTGTGCATAGGCTGCACGGGGACAGTGAAGAGCAGCAAGAGCTTTCAGGGCTGGCACCTTCCTTGTGGGACAAGGAGCCGGACGTTTGCCTTTTCCGTAAGAGGCACTGCTGAGAACGAACACCGTGAGGTGTGCCGTTCTTGGGCAAGCACAGATCCCCAGTGCTGTTTTGCCTGTGCATAGGCTGCACGGGGACAGTGAAGAGCAGCCAGAGCTTTCAGGGCTGGCACCTTCCTTGTGGGACAAGGAGCCGGACGTTTGCCTTTTCTGTAAGAGGCTCTGCTGAGAACGAACACCGTGAGGTGTACCGTTCCTGTCTAAGTACAGATTCCCAAAGCTGTTGTGCCTGTGCATAGGCTGCACGGGGACAGTGAAGAGCAGCAAGAGCTTTCAGGGCTGGCACCTTCCTTGTGGGACAAGGAGCCGGACGTTTGCCTTCTCGGAAGGAGCGTCTGCAGAGTACAAGCGCCGTGAGATGTGCAGCCTGTGGGCAAGCAGAGATCCCCAGTGCTGTTGTGCCTGTGCATAGGCTGCACGGGGACAGTGAAGAGCAGCCAGAGCTTTCAGGGCTGGCACCTTCCTTGTGGGACAAGGAGCCAGACGTTTGCCTTTTCGGAAAATTGCAATGCCGAGAACGGACACCGTGAGGTGTAACGTTCCTGCGCAAGCACAGATCCCAAAGCTGTTGTGCCTGTGCATAGGCTGCACGGGGACAGTGAAGAGCAGCAAGAGCTTTCAGGGCTGGCACCTTCCTTGTGGGACAAGGAGCCGGACGTTTGCCTTTTCGGAAGGAGCGTCTGCCGAGTACAAGTGCTGTGAGATGTGCAGAATGTGGGCAAGCACAGATCCCCAGTGCTGTTGTGCCTGTGCATAGGCTGCACGGGGACAGTGAAAAGCAGCAAGAGCTTTCAGGGCTGGCACCTTCCTTGTGGGACAGGGATCCGGACGTTTGCCTTTTCGGAAGGAGCGTCTGCCGAGTACAAGCGCCGTGAGATGTGCAGCATGTGGGCAAGCACAGATCCCCAGTGCTGTTGTGCCTGTGCATACGCTGCACGGGGACAGTGAAGAGCAGCAAGAGTTTTCAGGGCTGGCACCTTCCTTGTGGAACAAGGAGCCGGACGTTTGCCTTTTCGGAAAGAGGCTCTGCTGAGAACGAACACCGTGAGGTGTGCCGTTCTTGGGCAAGCACGGATCCCCAGTGCTGTTGTGCCTGTGCATAGGCTGCACGGGGACAGTGAAGAGCAGCCAGAGCTTTCAGGGCTGGCACCTTCCTTGTGGGACAAGGAGCCGGACGTTTGCCTTTTCTGTAAGAGGCTCTGCTGAGAACGAACACCGTGAGGTGTACCGTTCCTGTCTAAGTACAGATTCCCAAAGCTGTTGTGCCTGTGGATAGGGTGCACGGGGACAGTGAAGAGCAGCAAGAGCTTTCAGGGCTGGCACCTTCCTTGTGGGACAAGGAGCCGGACGTTTGCCTTCTCGGAAGGAGCGTCTGCAGAGTACAAGCGCCGTGAGATGTGCAGCCTGTGGGCAAGCAGAGATCCCCAGTGCTGTTGTGCCTGTGCATAGGCTGCACGGGGACAGTGAAGAGCAGCCAGAGCTTTCAGGGCTGGCACCTTCCTTGTGGGACAAGGAGCCGGACGTTTGCCTTTTCGGAAAATTGCAATGCCGAGAACGGACACCGTGAGGTGTAACGTTCCTGCGCAAGCACAGATCCCCAGTGCTGTTGTGCCTGTGCATAGGCTGCACGGGGACAGTGAAGAGCAGCAAGAGCTTTCAGGGCTGGCACCTTCCTTGTGGGACAAGGAGCCGGACGTTTGCCTTTTCAGAAGGAGCTTCTTCCGAGTACAAGCGCCGTGAGATGTGCAGCCTGTGGGCAAGCAGAGATTCCCAAAGCTGTTGTGCCTGTGCATAGGCTGCACGGGGACAGTGAAGAGCAGCAAGAGCTTTCAGGGCTGGCACCTTCCTTGTGGGACAAGGAGCCAGACGTTTGCCTTTTCGGTAAGAGGCTCTGCTGAGAACGAACACCGTGAGGTGTACCGTTCCTGTCTAAGTACAGATTCCCAAAGATGTTGTGCCTGTGGATAGGGTGCACGGGGACAGTGAAGAGCAGCAAGAGCTTTCAGGGCTGGCACCTTCCTTGTGGGACAAGGAGCCGGTCGTTTGCCTTTTCGGAAGGAGCGTCTGCCGAGTACAAGTGCTGTGAGATGTGAAGAATGTGGGCAAGCACAGATCCCCACTGCTGTTGTGCCTGTGCATAGGCTGCACGGGGACAGTGAAAAGCAGCAAGAGCTTTCAGGGCTGGCACCTTCCTTGTGGGACAGGGAGCCGGACGTTTGCCTTTTCGGAAGGAGCGTCTGCCGAGTACAAGCGCCGTGAGATGTGCAGCATGTGGGCAAGCAGAGATCCCCAGTGCTGTTGTGCCTGTGCATAGGCTGCACGGGGACAGTGAAGAGCAGCAAGAGCTTTCAGGGCTGGCACCTTCCTTGTGGGACAAGGAGCCGGACGTTTGCCTTTTCGGTAAGAGGCTCTGCTGAGAACGAACACCGTGAGGTGTACCGTTCCTGTCTAAGTACAGATTCCCAAAGCTGTTGTGACTGTGGATAGGGTGCACGGGGACAGTGAAGAGCAGCAAGAGCTTTCAGGGCTGGCACCTTCCTTGTGGGACAAGGAGCCGGACGTTTGCCTTTTCGGAAAATCGCAATGCCGAGAACAGTCACCGTGAGGTATACCGTTCCTCGGCAAGCACAGATCCCCAGTGCTGTTGTGCCTGTGCATAGGCTGCACGGGGACAGTGAAGAGCAGCAAGAGCTTTCAGGGCTGGCACCTTCCTTGTGGGACAAGGAGCCGGACGTTTGCCTTTTCGGTAAGAGGCTCTGCTGAGAACGAACACCGTGAGGTGTACCGTTCCTGTCTAAGTACAGATTCCCAGTGCTGTTGTGCCTGTGGATACGGTGCACGGGGACAGTGAAGAGCAGCAAGAGCTTTCAGGGCTGGCACCTTCCTTGTGGGACAAGGAGCCGGACGTTTGCCTTTTCAGAAGGAGCTTCTTCCGAGTACAAGCGCCGTGAGATGTGCAGCCTGTGGGCAAGCACAGTTCCCCAGTGCTGTTGTGCCTGTGCATAGGCTGCACGGGGACAGTGAAGAGCAGCAAGAGCTTTCAGGGCTGGCACCTTCCTTGTGGGACAAGGAGCCGGACGTTTGCCTTTTCCGTAAGAGGCACTGCTGAGAACGAACACCGTGAGGTGTGCCGTTCTTGGGCAAGCACAGATCCCCAGTGCTGTTTTGCCTGTGCATAGGCTGCACGGGGACAGTGAAGAGCAGCCAGAGCTTTCAGGGCTGGCACCTTCCTTGTGGGACAAGGAGCCGGACGTTTGCCTTTTCTGTAAGAGGCTCTGCTGAGAACGAACACCGTGAGGTGTACCGTTCCTGTCTAAGTACAGATTCCCAAAGCTGTTGTGCCTGTGCATAGGCTGCACGGGGACAGTGAAGAGCAGCAAGAGCTTTCAGGGCTGGCACCTTCCTTGTGGGACAAGGAGCCGGACGTTTGCCTTCTCGGAAGGAGCGTCTGCAGAGTACAAGCGCCGTGAGATGTGCAGCCTGTGGGCAAGCAGAGATCCCCAGTGCTGTTGTGCCTGTGCATAGGCTGCACGGGGACAGTGAAGAGCAGCCAGAGCTTTCAGGGCTGGCACCTTCCTTGTGGGACAAGGAGCCAGACGTTTGCCTTTTCGGAAAATTGCAATGCCGAGAACGGACACCGTGAGGTGTAACGTTCCTGCGCAAGCACAGATCCCAAAGCTGTTGTGCCTGTGCATAGGCTGCACGGGGACAGTGAAGAGCAGCAAGAGCTTTCAGGGCTGGCACCTTCCTTGTGGGACAAGGAGCCGGACGTTTGCCTTTTCGGTAAGAGGCTCTGCTGAGAACGAACACCGTGAGGTGTACGGTTCCTGTCTAAGTACAGATTCCCAAAGCTGTTGTGCCTGTGGATAGGGTGCACGGGGACAGTGAAGAGCAGCAAGAGCTTTCAGGGCTGGCACCTTCCTTGTGGGACAAGGAGCCGTACGTTTGCCTTTTCGGAAGGAGCGTCTGCCGAGTACAAGCGCCGTGAGATGTGCAGCCTGTGGGCAAGCACAGATCCCCAGTGCTGTTGTGCCTGTGCTGCACGGGGACAGTGAAGAGCAGCAAGAGCTTTCAGGGCTAGCACCTTCCTTGTGGGACAAGGAGCCGGACGTTTGCCTTTTCGGAAGGAGCGTCTGCCGAGTACAAGCGCCGTGAGATGTGCAGCCTGTGGGCAAGCACAGGTCCCCAGTGCTGTTGTGCCTGTGCATACGCTGCACGGGGACAGTGAAGAGCAGCAAGAGCTTTCAGGGCTGGCACCTTCCTTGTGGGACAAGGAGCCGGACGTTTGCCTTTTCGGAAAGAGGCTCTGCTGAGAACGAACACCGTGAGGTGTACCGTTCCTGTCTAAGTACAGATTCCCAGTGCTGTTGTGCCTGTGGATACGGTGCACGGGGACAGTGAAGAGCAGCAAGAGCTTTCAGGGCTGGCACCTTCCTTGTGGGACAAGGAGCCGGTCGTTTGCCTTTTCGGAAGGAGTGTCTGCCGAGTACAAGTGCTGTGAGATGTGAAGAATGTGGGCATGCACAGATCCCCACTGCTGTTGTGCCTGTGCATAGGCTGCACGGGGACAGTGAAAAGCAGCAAGAGCTTTCAGGGCTGGCACCTTCCTTGTGGGACAGGGAGCCGGACGTTTGCCTTTTCGGAAGGAGCGTCTGCCGAGTACAAGCGCCGTGAGATGTGCAGCCTGTGGGCAAGCAGAGATCCCCAGTGCTGTTGTGCCTGTGCATAGGCTGCACGGGGACAGTGAAGAGCAGCAAGAGCTTTCTGGGCTGGCACCTTCCTTGTGGGACAAGGAGCCGGACGTTTGCCTTTTACGTAAGAGGCTCTGCTGAGAACGAACACCGTGAGGTGTACCGTTCCTGTCTAAGTACAGATTCCCAAAGCTGTTGTGCCTGTGGATAGGGTGCACGGGGACAGTGAAGAGCAGCAAGAGCTTTCAGGGCTGGCACCTTCCTTGTGGGACAAGGAGCCGGACGTTTGCCTTTTCGGAAAATCGCAATGCCGAGAACAGTCACCGTGAGGTATACCGTTCCTCGGCAAGCAGAGATCCCCAGTGCTGTTGTGCCTGTGCATAGGCTGCACGGGGACAGTGAAGAGCAGCAAGAGCTTTCAGGGCTGGCACCTTCCTTGTGGGACAAGGAGCCGGACGTTTGCCTTTTCGGTAAGAGGCTCTGCTGAGAACGAACACCGTGAGGTGTACCGTTCCTGGGCAAGCACAGATCCCCAGTGCTGTTGTGCCTGTGGATAGGGTGCACGGGGACAGTGAAGAGCAGCAAGAGCTTTCAGGGCTGGCACCTTCCTTGTGGGACAGGGAGACGGACATTTGCCTTTTCGGAAGGAGCGTCTGCCGAGTACAAGCGCCGTGAGATGTGCAGCATGTGGGCAAGCAGAGATCCCCAGTGCTGTTGTGCCTGTGCATAGGGTGCACGGGGACAGTGAAGAGCAGCAAGAGCTTTCAGGGCTGGCACCTTCCTTGTGGGACAAGGAGCCGGACGTTTGCCTTTTCGGTAAGAGGCTCTGCTGAGAACGAACACCGTGAGGTGTACCGTTCCTGTCTAAGTACAGATTCCCAAAGCTGTTGTGCCTGTGCATAGGCTGCACGGGGACAGTGAAGAGCAGCAAGAGCTTTCAGGGCTGGCACTTTCCTTGTGGGACAAGGAGCCGGACGTTTGCCTTTTCGGAAGGAGCGTCTGCCGAGTACAAGCGCCGTGAGATGTGCAGCCTGTGGGCAAGCAGAGATCCCCAGTGCTGTTGTGCCTGTGCATAGGCTGCACGGGGACAGTGAAGAGCAGCAAGAGCTTTCAGGGCTGGCACCTTCCTTGTGGGACAAGGAGCCGGACGTTTGCCTTTTCGGTAAGAGGCTCTGCTGAGAACGAACACCGTGAGGTGTACCGTTCCTGGGCAAGCACAGATACCCAGTGCTGTTGTGCCTGTGGATAGGGTGCACGGGGACAGTGAAGAGCAGCAAGAGCTTTCAGGGCTGGCACCTTCCTTATGGGACAAGGAGCCGGACGTTTGCCTTTTCGGTAAGAGGCTCTGCTGAGAACGAACACCGTGAGGTGTACCGTTCCTGTCTAAGTACAGATTCCCAAAGCTGTTGTGCCTGTGGATAGGGTGCACGGGGACAGTGAAGAGCAGCAAGAGCTTTCAGGGCTGGCACCTTCCTTGTGGGACAAGGAGCCGGACGTTTGCCTTTTCGGAAGGAGCGTCTGCCGAGTACAAGCGCCGTGAGATGTGCAGCCTGTGGGCAAGCACAGATCCCCAGTGCTGTTGTGCCTGTGCATAGGCTGCACGGGGACAGTGAAGAGCAGCAAGAGCTTTCAGGGCTGGCACCTTCCTTGTGGGACAAGGAGCCGGACGTTTGCCTTTTCGGAAAGAGGCTCTGCTGAGAACGAACACCGTGAGGTGTACCGTACCTGTCTAAGTACAGATTCCCAAAGCTGTTGTGCCTGTGGATAGGGTGCACGGGGACAGTGAAGAGCAGCAAGAGCTTTCAGGGCTGGCACCTTCCTTGTGGGAGAATGAGCCGGACGTTTGCCTTTTCGGAAGGAGCGTCTGCCGAGTACAAGCGCCGTGAGATGTGCAGCCTGTGGGCAAGCAGAGATCCCCAGTGCTGTTGTGCCTGTGCATAGGCTGCACGGGGACAGTGAAGAGCAGCCAGAGCTTTCAGGGCTAGCACCTTCCTTGTGGGACAAGGAGCCGGACGTTTGCCTTTTCGGTAAGAGGCTCTGCTGAGAACGAACACCGTGAGGTGTACCGTTCCTGTCTTAGTAGAGATTCCCAAAGCTGTTGTGCCTGTGCATAGGCTGCACGGGGACAGTGAAAAGCAGCAAGAGCTTTCAGGGCTGGCACCTTCCTTGTGGGACAAGGAGCCGGACGTTTGCCTTTTCGGAAGGAGCGTCTGTAGAGTACAAGTGCTGTGAGATGTGAAGAATGTGGGCAAGCACAGATCCCCAGTGCTGTTGTGCCTGTGCATAGGCTGCACGGGGACAGTGAAAAGCAGCAAGAGCTTTCAGGGCTGGCACCTTCCTTGTGGGACAAGGAGCCGGACGTTTGCCTTTTCGGAAGGAGCGTCTGCCGAGTACAAGCGCCGTGAGATGTGCAGCATGTGGGCAAGCAGAGATCCCCAGTGCTGTTGTGCCTGTGCATAGGCTGCACGGGGACAGTGAAGAGCAGCAAGAGCTTTCAGGGCTGGCACCTTCCTTGTGGGAAAAGGAGCCGGACGTTTGCCTTTTCTGTAAGAGGCTCTGCTGAGAACGAACACCGTGAGGTGTACCGTTCCTGGGCAAGCACAGATCCCCAGTGCTGTTGTGCCTGTGCATAGGCTGCACGGGGACAGTGAAGAGCAGCAAGAGCTTTCAGGGCTGGCACCTTCCTTGTGGGACAAGGAGCCGGACGTTTGCCTTTTCGGAAGGAGCGTCTGCAGAGTACAAGTGCCGAGAGATGTGCAGCCTGTGGGCAAGCACAGATCCCCAGTGCTGTTGTGCCTGTGCATACGCTGCACGGGGACAGTGAAGAGCAGCAAGAGCTTTCAGGGCTGGCACCTTCCTTGTGGGACAAGGAGCCGGACGTTTGCCTTTTCTGTAAGAGGCTCTGCTGAGAACGAACACCGTGAGGTGTACTGTTCCTGGGCAAGCACAGATCCCCAGTGCTGTTGTGCCTGTGGATAGGGTGCACGGGGACAGTGAAGAGCAGCAAGAGCTTTCAGGGCTGGCACCTTCCTTGTGGGACAAGGAGCCGGACGTTTGCCTTTTCGGAAGGATCTTCTTCCGAGTACAAGCGCCGTGAGATGTGCAGCCTGTGGGCAAGCACAGATCCCCACTGCTGTTGTGCCTGTGCATAGGCTGCACGGGGACAGTGAAGAGCAGCAAGAGCTTTCAGGGCTGGCACCTTCCTTGTGGGACAAGGAGCCGGACGTTTGCCTTTTCAGAAGGAGCGTCTGCCGAGTACAAGCGCCGTGAGATGTGCAGCCTGTGGGCAAGCACAGATTCCCAAAGCTGTTGTGCCTGTGCATAGGCTGCACGGGGACAGTGAAGAGCAGCAAGGGCTTTCAGGGCTGGCACCTTCCTTGTGGGACAAGGAGCCGGACGTTTGCCTTTTCGGTAAGAGGCTCTGCTGAGAACGAACACCGTGAGGTGTACCGTTCCTGTCTAAGTACAGATTCCCAAAGCTGTTGTGCCTGTGGATAGGGTGCACGGGGACAGTGAAGAGCAGCAAGAGCTTTCAGGGCTGGCACCTTCCTTGTGGGACAAGGAGCCGGACGTTTGCCTTTTCGGAAGGATCTTCTTCCGAGTACAAGCGCCCGTGAGATGTGCAGCCTGTGGGCAAGCAGAGATCCCCAGTGCTGTTGTGCCTGTGCATAGGCTGCACGGGGACAGTGAAGAGCAGCAAGAGCTTTCAGGGCTGGCACCTTCCTTGTGGGACAAGGAGCCGGACGTTTGCCTTTTCGGAAAATTGCAATGCCGAGAACGGACACCGTGAGGTGTACCGTTCCTGTCTAAGTACAGAATCCCAGTGCTGTTGTGCCTGTGGATACGGTGCACGGGGACAGTGAAGAGCAGCAAGAGCTTTCAGGGCTGGCACCTTCCTTGTGGGACAAGGAGCCGGACGTTTGCCTTTTCGGTAAGAGGCTCTGCTGAGAACGAACACCGTGAGGTGTACCGTTCCTGGGCAAGCAGAGATCCCCAGTGCTGTTGTGCCTGTGCATAGGCTGCACGGGGACAGTGAAGAGCAGCAAGAGCTTTCAGGGCTGGCACCTTCCTTGTGGGACAAGGAGCCGGACGTTTGCCTTTTCGGAAGGAGCGTCTGCAGAGTACAAGTGCCGAGAGATGTGCAGCCTTTGGGCAAGCACAGATCCCCAGTGCTGTTGTGCCTGTGGATAGGGTGCACGGGGACAGTGAAGAGCAGCAAGAGCTTTCAGGGCTGGCACCTTCCTTGTGGGACAAGGAGCCGGACGTTTGCCTTTTCGGAAGGAGCGTCTGCCGAGTACAAGCGCCGTGAGATGTGCAGCCTGTGGGCAAGCACAGATCCCCAGTGCTGTTGTGCCTGTGCATAGGCTGCACGGGGACAGTGAAGAGCAGCCAGAGCTTTCAGGGCTGGCACCTTCCTTGTGGGACAAGGAGCCGGACGTTTGCCTTTTCGGTAAGAGGCTCTGCTGAGAACGAACACCGTGAGGTGTACCGTTCCTGTCTAAGTACAGATTCCCAAAGCTGTTGTGCCTGTGGATAGGGTGCACGGGGACAGTGAAGAGCAGCAAGAGCTTTCAGGGCTGGCACCTTCCTTGTGGGACAAGGAGCCGGACGTTTGCCTTTTCGGAAAATTGCAATGCCGAGAATGGACACCGTGAGGTGTACCGTTCCTGTCTAAGTACAGATTCCCAGTGCTGTTGTGCCTGAGGATACGGTGCACGGGGACAGTGAAGAGCAGCAAGAGCTTTCAGGGCTGGCACCTTCCTTGTGGGACAAGGAGCCGGACGTTTGCCTTTTTGGAAAATTGCAATGCCGAGAACGGACACCGTGAGGTGTACCGTTCCTGTCTAAGTACAGATTCCCAGTGCTGTTGTGCCTGAGGATATGGTGCACGGGGACAGTGAAGAGCAGCAAGAGCTTTCAGGGCTGGCACCTTCCTTGTGGGACAAGGAGCCGGACGTTTGCCTTTTCGGAAGGATCTTCTTCCGAGTACAAGCGCCGTGAGATGTGCAGCCTGTGGGCAAGCAGAGATCCCCAGTGCTGTTGTGCCTGTGCATAGGCTGCACGGGGACACTGAAGAGCAGCCAGAGCTTTCAGGGCTGGCACCTTCCTTGTGGGACAAGGAGCCGGACGTTTGCCTTTTCTGTAAGAGGCTCTGCTGAGAACGAACACCGTGAGGTGTACCGTTCCTGTCTAAGTACAGATTCCCAAAGCTGTTGTGCCTGTGGATAGGGTGCACGGGGACAGTGAAGAGCAGCAAGAGCTTTCAGGGCTGGCACCTTCCTTGTGGGACAAGGAGACGGACGTTTGCCTTTTCGGAAGGAGCGTCTGCAGAGTACAAGCGCCGTGAGATGTGCAGCCTGTGGGCAAGCAGAGATCCCCAGTGCTGTTGTGCCTGTGCATAGGCTGCACGGGGACAGTGAAGAGCAGCAAGAGCTTTCAGGGCTGGCACCTTCCTTGTGGGACAAGGAGCCGGACGTTTGCCTTTTCGGAAAATTGCAATGCCGAGAACGGACACCGTGAGGTGTACCGTTCCTGTCTAAGTACAGAATCCCAGTGCTGTTGTGCCTGTGGATACGGTGCACGGGGACAGTGAAGAGCAGCAAGAGCTTTCAGGGCTGGCACCTTCCTTGTGGGACAAGGAGCCGGACGTTTGCCTTTTCGGAAGGAGCGTCTGCCGAGTACAAGCGCCGTGAGATGTGCAGCCTGTGGGCAAGCAGAGATCCCCAGTGCTGTTGTGCCTGTGGATAGGGTGCACGGGGACAGTGAAGAGCAGCAAGAGCTTTCAGGGCTGGCACCTTCCTTGTGGGACAAGGAGCCGGACGTTTGCCTTTTCGGAAGGAGCGTCTGCAGAGTACAAGCGCCGTGAGATGTGCAGCCTGTGGGCAAGCAGAGATCCCCAGTGCTGTTGTGCCTGTGGATAGGGTGCACGGGGACAGTGAAGAGCAGCAAGAGCTTTCAGGGCTGGCACCTTCCTTGTGGGACAAGGAGCCGGACGTTTGCCTTTTCGGAAAGAGGCTCTGCTGAGAACGAACACCGTGAGGTGTACCGCTCCTGGGCAAGCACAGATCCCCAGTGCTGTTGTGCCTGTGCATAGGCTGCACGGGGACAGTGAAGAGCAGCCAGAGCTTTCAGGGCTGGCACCTTCCTTGTGGGACAAGGAGCCGGACGTTTGCCTTTTCGGAAGGAGCGTCTGCAGAGTACAAGCGCCGTGAGATGTGCAGCCTGTGGGCAAGCAGAGATCCCCAGTGCTGTTGTGCCTGTGCATAGGCTGCACGGGGACAGTGAAGAGCAGCAAGAGCTTTCAGGGCTGGCACCTTCCTTGTGGGACAAGGAGCCGGACGTTTGCCTTTTCGGAAGGAGCGTCTGCAGAGTACAAGTGCCGAGAGATGTGCAGCCTGTGGGCAAGCACAGATCCCCAGTGCTGTTGTGCCTGTGCATACGCTGCACGGGGACAGTGAAGAGCAGCAAGAGCTTTCAGGGCTGGCACCTTCCTTGTGGGACAAGGAGCCGGACGTTTGCCTTTTCGGAAAGAGGCTCTGCTGAGAACGAACACCGTGAGGTGTACCGTTCCTGTCTAAGTACAGATTCCCAAAGCTGTTGTGCCTGTTGATAGGGTGCACGGGGACAGTGAAGAGCAGCAAGAGCTTTCAGGGCTGGCACCTTCCTTGTGGGACAAGGAGCCGGTCGTTTGCCTTTTCGGAAGGAGCGTCTGCCGAGTACAAGTGCTGTGAGATGTGAAGAATGTGGGCATGCACAGATCCCCACTGCTGTTGTGCCTGTGCATAGGCTGCACGGGGACAGTGAAAAGCAGCAAGAGCTTTCAGGGCTGGCACCTTCCTTGTGGGACAGGGAGCCGGACGTTTGCCTTTTCGGAAGGAGCGTCTGCCGAGTACAAGCGCCGTGAGATGTGCAGCCTGTGGGCAAGCAGAGATCCCCAGTGCTGTTGTGCCTGTGCATAGGCTGCACGGGGACAGTGAAGAGCAGCAAGAGCTTTCTGGGCTGGCACCTTCCTTGTGGGACAAGGAGCCGGACGTTTGCCTTTTACGTAAGAGGCTCTGCTGAGAACGAACACCGTGAGGTGTACCGTTCCTGTCTAACTACAGATTCCCAAAGCTGTTGTGCCTGTGGATAGGGTGCACGGGGACAGTGAAGAGCAGCAAGAGCTTTCAGGGCTGGCACCTTCCTTGTGGGACAAGGAGCCGGACGTTTGCCTTTTCGGAAAATCGCAATGCCGAGAACAGTCACCGTGAGGTATACCGTTCCTCGGCAAGCAGAGATCCCCAGTGCTGTTGTGCCTGTGCATAGGCTGCACGGGGACAGTGAAGAGCAGCAAGAGCTTTCAGGGCTGGCACCTTCCTTGTGGGACAAGGAGCCGGACGTTTGCCTTTTCGGTAAGAGGCTCTGCTGAGAACGAACACCGTGAGGTGTACCGTTCCTGGGCAAGCACAGATCCCCAGTGCTGTTGTGCCTGTGGATAGGGTGCACGGGGACAGTGAAGAGCAGCAAGAGCTTTCAGGGCTGGCACCTTCCTTGTGGGACAGGGAGACGGACATTTGCCTTTTCGGAAGGAGCGTCTGCCGAGTACAAGCGCCGTGAGATGTGCAGCATGTGGGCAAGCAGAGATCCCCAGTGCTGTTGTGCCTGTGCATAGGGTGCACGGGGACAGTGAAGAGCAGCAAGAGCTTTCAGGGCTGGCACCTTCCTTGTGGGACAAGGAGCCGGACGTTTGCCTTTTCGGTAAGAGGCTCTGCTGAGAACGAACACCGTGAGGTGTACCGTTCCTGTCTAAGTACAGATTCCCAAAGCTGTTGTGCCTGTGCATAGGCTGCACGGGGACAGTGAAGAGCAGCAAGAGCTTTCAGGGCTGGCACTTTCCTTGTGGGACAAGGAGCCGGACGTTTGCCTTTTCGGAAGGAGCGTCTGCCGAGTACAAGCGCCGTGAGATGTGCAGCCTGTGGGCAAGCAGAGATCCCCAGTGCTGTTGTGCCTGTGCATAGGCTGCACGGGGACAGTGAAGAGCAGCAAGAGCTTTCAGGGCTGGCACCTTCCTTGTGGGACAAGGAGCCGGACGTTTGCCTTTTCGGTAAGAGGCTCTGCTGAGAACGAACACCGTGAGGTGTACCGTTCCTGGGCAAGCACAGATACCCAGTGCTGTTGTGCCTGTGCATAGGCTGCACGGGGACAGTGAAGAGCAGCAAGAGCTTTCAGGGCTGGCACCTTCCTTGTGGGACAAGGAGCCGGACATTTGCCTTTTCGGTAAGAGGCTCTGCTGAGAACGAACACCGTGAGGTGTACCGTTCCTGTCTAAGTACAGATTCCCAAAGCTGTTGTGCCTGTGGATAGGGTGCACGGGGACAGTGAAGAGCAGCAAGAGCTTTCAGGGCTGGCACCTTCCTTGTGGGACAAGGAGCCGGACGTTTGCCTTTTCGGAAGGAGCGTCTGCCGAGTATAAGCGCCGTGAGATGTGCAGCCTGTGGGCAAGCACAGATCCCCAGTGCTGTTGTGCCTGTGCATAGGCTGCACGGGGACAGTGAAGAGCAGCAAGAGCTTTCAGGGCTGGCACCTTCCTTGTGGGACAAGGAGCCGGACGTTTGCCTTTTCGGAAAGAGGCTCTGCTGAGAACGAACACCGTGAGGTGTACCGTACCTGTCTAAGTACAGATTCCCAAAGCTGTTGTGCCTGTGGATAGGGTGCACGGGGACAGTGAAGAGCAGCAAGAGCTTTCAGGGCTGGCACCTTCCTTGTGGGAGAATGAGCCGGACGTTTGCCTTTTCGGAAGGAGCGTCTGCCGAGTACAAGCGCCGTGAGATGTGCAGCCTGTGGGCAAGCAGAGATCCCCAGTGCTGTTGTGCCTGTGCATAGGCTGCACGGGGACAGTGAAGAGCAGCCAGAGCTTTCAGGGCTAGCACCTTCCTTGTGGGACAAGGAGCCGGACGTTTGCCTTTTCGGTAAGAGGCTCTGCTGAGAACGAACACCGTGAGGTGTACCGTTCCTGTCTTAGTAGAGATTCCCAAAGCTGTTGTGCCTGTGCATAGGCTGCACGGGGACAGTGAAAAGCAGCAAGAGCTTTCAGGGCTGGCACCTTCCTTGTGGGACAAGGAGCCGGACGTTTGCCTTTTCGGAAGGAGCGTCTGTAGAGTACAAGTGCTGTGAGATGTGAAGAATGTGGGCAAGCACAGATCCCCAGTGCTGTTGTGCCTGTGCATAGGCTGCACGGGGACAGTGAAAAGCAGCAAGAGCTTTCAGGGCTGGCACCTTCCTTGTGGGACAAGGAGCCGGACGTTTGCCTTTTCGGAAGGAGCGTCTGCCGAGTACAAGCGCCGTGAGATGTGCAGCATGTGGGCAAGCAGAGATCCCCAGTGCTGTTGTGCCTGTGCATAGGCTGCACGGGGACAGTGAAGAGCAGCAAGAGCTTTCAGGGCTGGCACCTTCCTTGTGGGAAAAGGAGCCGGACGTTTGCCTTTTCTGTAAGAGGCTCTGCTGAGAACGAACACCGTGAGGTGTACCGTTCCTGGGCAAGCACAGATCCCCAGTGCTGTTGTGCCTGTGCATAGGCTGCACGGGGACAGTGAAGAGCAGCAAGAGCTTTCAGGGCTGGCACCTTCCTTGTGGGACAAGGAGCCGGACGTTTGCCTTTTCGGAAGGAGCGTCTGCAGAGTACAAGTGCCGAGAGATGTGCAGCCTGTGGGCAAGCACAGATCCCCAGTGCTGTTGTGCCTGTGCATACGCTGCACGGGGACAGTGAAGAGCAGCAAGAGCTTTCAGGGCTGGCACCTTCCTTGTGGGACAAGGAGCCGGACGTTTGCCTTTTCTGTAAGAGGCTCTGCTGAGAACGAACACCGTGAGGTGTACTGTTCCTGGGCAAGCACAGATCCCCAGTGCTGTTGTGCCTGTGGATAGGGTGCACGGGGACAGTGAAGAGCAGCAAGAGCTTTCAGGGCTGGCACCTTCCTTGTGGGACAAGGAGCCGGACGTTTGCCTTTTCGGAAGGATCTTCTTCCGAGTACAAGCGCCGTGAGATGTGCAGCCTGTGGGCAAGCACAGATCCCCACTGCTGTTGTGCCTGTGCATAGGCTGCACGGGGACAGTGAAGAGCAGCAAGAGCTTTCAGGGCTGGCACCTTCCTTGTGGGACAAGGAGCCGGACGTTTGCCTTTTCAGAAGGAGCGTCTGCCGAGTACAAGCGCCGTGAGATGTGCAGCCTGTGGGCAAGCACAGATTCCCAAAGCTGTTGTGCCTGTGCATAGGCTGCACGGGGACAGTGAAGAGCAGCAAGGGCTTTCAGGGCTGGCACCTTCCTTGTGGGACAAGGAGCCGGACGTTTGCCTTTTCGGAAGGATCTTCTTCCGAGTACAAGCGCCCGTGAGATGTGCAGCCTGTGGGCAAGCAGAGATCCCCAGTGCTGTTGTGCCTGTGCATAGGCTGCACGGGGACAGTGAAGAGCAGCAAGAGCTTTCAGGGCTGGCACCTTCCTTGTGGGACAAGGAGCCGGACGTTTGCCTTTTCGGAAAATTGCAATGCCGAGAACGGACACCGTGAGGTGTACCGTTCCTGTCTAAGTACAGAATCCCAGTGCTGTTGTGCCTGTGGATACGGTGCACGGGGACAGTGAAGAGCAGCAAGAGCTTTCAGGGCTGGCACCTTCCTTGTGGGACAAGGAGCCGGACGTTTGCCTTTTCGGTAAGAGGCTCTGCTGAGAACGAACACCGTGAGGTGTACCGTTCCTGGGCAAGCAGAGATCCCCAGTGCTGTTGTGCCTGTGCATAGGCTGCACGGGGACAGTGAAGAGCAGCAAGAGCTTTCAGGGCTGGCACCTTCCTTGTGGGACAAGGAGCCGGACGTTTGCCTTTTCGGAAGGAGCGTCTGCAGAGTACAAGTGCCGAGAGATGTGCAGCCTTTGGGCAAGCACAGATCCCCAGTGCTGTTGTGCCTGTGGATAGGGTGCACGGGGACAGTGAAGAGCAGCAAGAGCTTTCAGGGCTGGCACCTTCCTTGTGGGACAAGGAGCCGGACGTTTGCCTTTTCGGAAGGAGCGTCTGCCGAGTACAAGCGCCGTGAGATGTGCAGCCTGTGGGCAAGCACAGATCCCCAGTGCTGTTGTGCCTGTGCATAGGCTGCACGGGGACAGTGAAGAGCAGCCAGAGCTTTCAGGGCTGGCACCTTCCTTGTGGGACAAGGAGCCGGACGTTTGCCTTTTCGGTAAGAGGCTCTGCTGAGAACGAACACCGTGAGGTGTACCGTTCCTGTCTAAGTACAGATTCCCAAAGCTGTTGTGCCTGTGGATAGGGTGCACGGGGACAGTGAAGAGCAGCAAGAGCTTTCAGGGCTGGCACCTTCCTTGTGGGACAAGGAGCCGGACGTTTGCCTTTTCGGAAAATTGCAATGCCGAGAATGGACACCGTGAGGTGTACCGTTCCTGTCTAAGTACAGATTCCCAGTGCTGTTGTGCCTGAGGATACGGTGCACGGGGACAGTGAAGAGCAGCAAGAGCTTTCAGGGCTGGCACCTTCCTTGTGGGACAAGGAGCCGGACGTTTGCCTTTTTGGAAAATTGCAATGCCGAGAACGGACACCGTGAGGTGTACCGTTCCTGTCTAAGTACAGATTCCCAGTGCTGTTGTGCCTGAGGATATGGTGCACGGGGACAGTGAAGAGCAGCAAGAGCTTTCAGGGCTGGCACCTTCCTTGTGGGACAAGGAGCCGGACGTTTGCCTTTTCGGAAGGATCTTCTTCCGAGTACAAGCGCCGTGAGATGTGCAGCCTGTGGGCAAGCAGAGATCCCCAGTGCTGTTGTGCCTGTGCATAGGCTGCACGGGGACACTGAAGAGCAGCCAGAGCTTTCAGGGCTGGCACCTTCCTTGTGGGACAAGGAGCCGGACGTTTGCCTTTTCTGTAAGAGGCTCTGCTGAGAACGAACACCGTGAGGTGTACCGTTCCTGTCTAAGTACAGATTCCCAAAGCTGTTGTGCCTGTGGATAGGGTGCACGGGGACAGTGAAGAGCAGCAAGAGCTTTCAGGGCTGGCACCTTCCTTGTGGGACAAGGAGCCGGACGTTTGCCTTTTCGGAAAATTGCAATGCCGAGAATGGACACCGTGAGGTGTACCGTTCCTGTCTAAGTACAGATTCCCAGTGCTGTTGTGCCTGAGGATACGGTGCACGGGGACAGTGAAGAGCAGCAAGAGCTTTCAGGGCTGGCACCTTCCTTGTGGGACAAGGAGCCGGACGTTTGCCTTTTTGGAAAATTGCAATGCCGAGAACGGACACCGTGAGGTGTACCGTTCCTGTCTAAGTACAGATTCCCAGTGCTGTTGTGCCTGAGGATATGGTGCACGGGGACAGTGAAGAGCAGCAAGAGCTTTCAGGGCTGGCACCTTCCTTGTGGGACAAGGAGCCGGACGTTTGCCTTTTCGGAAGGAGCGTCTGTAGAGTACAAGTGCTGTGAGATGTGAAGAATGTGGGCAAGCACAGATCCCCAGTGCTGTTGTGCCTGTGCATAGGCTGCACGGGGACAGTGAAAAGCAGCAAGAGCTTTCAGGGCTGGCACCTTCCTTGTGGGACAAGGAGCCGGACGTTTGCCTTTTCGGAAGGAGCGTCTGCCGAGTACAAGCGCCGTGAGATGTGCAGCATGTGGGCAAGCAGAGATCCCCAGTGCTGTTGTGCCTGTGCATAGGCTGCACGGGGACAGTGAAGAGCAGCAAGAGCTTTCAGGGCTGGCACCTTCCTTGTGGGAAAAGGAGCCGGACGTTTGCCTTTTCTGTAAGAGGCTCTGCTGAGAACGAACACCGTGAGGTGTACCGTTCCTGGGCAAGCACAGATCCCCAGTGCTGTTGTGCCTGTGCATAGGCTGCACGGGGACAGTGAAGAGCAGCAAGAGCTTTCAGGGCTGGCACCTTCCTTGTGGGACAAGGAGCCGGACGTTTGCCTTTTCGGAAGGAGCGTCTGCAGAGTACAAGTGCCGAGAGATGTGCAGCCTGTGGGCAAGCACAGATCCCCAGTGCTGTTGTGCCTGTGCATACGCTGCACGGGGACAGTGAAGAGCAGCAAGAGCTTTCAGGGCTGGCACCTTCCTTGTGGGACAAGGAGCCGGACGTTTGCCTTTTCTGTAAGAGGCTCTGCTGAGAACGAACACCGTGAGGTGTACTGTTCCTGGGCAAGCACAGATCCCCAGTGCTGTTGTGCCTGTGGATAGGGTGCACGGGGACAGTGAAGAGCAGCAAGAGCTTTCAGGGCTGGCACCTTCCTTGTGGGACAAGGAGCCGGACGTTTGCCTTTTCGGAAGGATCTTCTTCCGAGTACAAGCGCCGTGAGATGTGCAGCCTGTGGGCAAGCACAGATCCCCACTGCTGTTGTGCCTGTGCATAGGCTGCACGGGGACAGTGAAGAGCAGCAAGAGCTTTCAGGGCTGGCACCTTCCTTGTGGGACAAGGAGCCGGACGTTTGCCTTTTCAGAAGGAGCGTCTGCCGAGTACAAGCGCCGTGAGATGTGCAGCCTGTGGGCAAGCACAGATTCCCAAAGCTGTTGTGCCTGTGCATAGGCTGCACGGGGACAGTGAAGAGCAGCAAGGGCTTTCAGGGCTGGCACCTTCCTTGTGGGACAAGGAGCCGGACGTTTGCCTTTTCGGAAGGATCTTCTTCCGAGTACAAGCGCCCGTGAGATGTGCAGCCTGTGGGCAAGCAGAGATCCCCAGTGCTGTTGTGCCTGTGCATAGGCTGCACGGGGACAGTGAAGAGCAGCAAGAGCTTTCAGGGCTGGCACCTTCCTTGTGGGACAAGGAGCCGGACGTTTGCCTTTTCGGAAAATTGCAATGCCGAGAACGGACACCGTGAGGTGTACCGTTCCTGTCTAAGTACAGAATCCCAGTGCTGTTGTGCCTGTGGATACGGTGCACGGGGACAGTGAAGAGCAGCAAGAGCTTTCAGGGCTGGCACCTTCCTTGTGGGACAAGGAGCCGGACGTTTGCCTTTTCGGTAAGAGGCTCTGCTGAGAACGAACACCGTGAGGTGTACCGTTCCTGGGCAAGCAGAGATCCCCAGTGCTGTTGTGCCTGTGCATAGGCTGCACGGGGACAGTGAAGAGCAGCAAGAGCTTTCAGGGCTGGCACCTTCCTTGTGGGACAAGGAGCCGGACGTTTGCCTTTTCGGAAGGAGCGTCTGCAGAGTACAAGTGCCGAGAGATGTGCAGCCTTTGGGCAAGCACAGATCCCCAGTGCTGTTGTGCCTGTGGATAGGGTGCACGGGGACAGTGAAGAGCAGCAAGAGCTTTCAGGGCTGGCACCTTCCTTGTGGGACAAGGAGCCGGACGTTTGCCTTTTCGGAAGGAGCGTCTGCCGAGTACAAGCGCCGTGAGATGTGCAGCCTGTGGGCAAGCACAGATCCCCAGTGCTGTTGTGCCTGTGCATAGGCTGCACGGGGACAGTGAAGAGCAGCCAGAGCTTTCAGGGCTGGCACCTTCCTTGTGGGACAAGGAGCCGGACGTTTGCCTTTTCGGTAAGAGGCTCTGCTGAGAACGAACACCGTGAGGTGTACCGTTCCTGTCTAAGTACAGATTCCCAAAGCTGTTGTGCCTGTGGATAGGGTGCACGGGGACAGTGAAGAGCAGCAAGAGCTTTCAGGGCTGGCACCTTCCTTGTGGGACAAGGAGCCGGACGTTTGCCTTTTCGGAAAATTGCAATGCCGAGAATGGACACCGTGAGGTGTACCGTTCCTGTCTAAGTACAGATTCCCAGTGCTGTTGTGCCTGAGGATACGGTGCACGGGGACAGTGAAGAGCAGCAAGAGCTTTCAGGGCTGGCACCTTCCTTGTGGGACAAGGAGCCGGACGTTTGCCTTTTTGGAAAATTGCAATGCCGAGAACGGACACCGTGAGGTGTACCGTTCCTGTCTAAGTACAGATTCCCAGTGCTGTTGTGCCTGAGGATATGGTGCACGGGGACAGTGAAGAGCAGCAAGAGCTTTCAGGGCTGGCACCTTCCTTGTGGGACAAGGAGCCGGACGTTTGCCTTTTCGGAAGGATCTTCTTCCGAGTACAAGCGCCGTGAGATGTGCAGCCTGTGGGCAAGCAGAGATCCCCAGTGCTGTTGTGCCTGTGCATAGGCTGCACGGGGACACTGAAGAGCAGCCAGAGCTTTCAGGGCTGGCACCTTCCTTGTGGGACAAGGAGCCGGACGTTTGCCTTTTCTGTAAGAGGCTCTGCTGAGAACGAACACCGTGAGGTGTACCGTTCCTGTCTAAGTACAGATTCCCAAAGCTGTTGTGCCTGTGGATAGGGTGCACGGGGACAGTGAAGAGCAGCAAGAGCTTTCAGGGCTGGCACCTTCCTTGTGGGACAAGGAGACGGACGTTTGCCTTTTCGGAAGGAGCGTCTGCAGAGTACAAGCGCCGTGAGATGTGCAGCCTGTGGGCAAGCAGAGATCCCCAGTGCTGTTGTGCCTGTGCATAGGCTGCACGGGGACAGTGAAGAGCAGCAAGAGCTTTCAGGGCTGGCACCTTCCTTGTGGGACAAGGAGCCGGACGTTTGCCTTTTCGGAAAATTGCAATGCCGAGAACGGACACCGTGAGGTGTACCGTTCCTGTCTAAGTACAGAATCCCAGTGCTGTTGTGCCTGTGGATACGGTGCACGGGGACAGTGAAGAGCAGCAAGAGCTTTCAGGGCTGGCACCTTCCTTGTGGGACAAGGAGCCGGACGTTTGCCTTTTCGGAAGGAGCGTCTGCCGAGTACAAGCGCCGTGAGATGTGCAGCCTGTGGGCAAGCAGAGATCCCCAGTGCTGTTGTGCCTGTGGATAGGGTGCACGGGGACAGTGAAGAGCAGCAAGAGCTTTCAGGGCTGGCACCTTCCTTGTGGGACAAGGAGCCGGACGTTTGCCTTTTCGGAAGGAGCGTCTGCAGAGTACAAGCGCCGTGAGATGTGCAGCCTGTGGGCAAGCAGAGATCCCCAGTGCTGTTGTGCCTGTGGATAGGGTGCACGGGGACAGTGAAGAGCAGCAAGAGCTTTCAGGGCTGGCACCTTCCTTGTGGGACAAGGAGCCGGACGTTTGCCTTTTCGGAAAGAGGCTCTGCTGAGAACGAACACCGTGAGGTGTACCGCTCCTGGGCAAGCACAGATCCCCAGTGCTGTTGTGCCTGTGCATAGGCTGCACGGGGACAGTGAAGAGCAGCCAGAGCTTTCAGGGCTGGCACCTT
Source organism: Buteo buteo (assembly GCF_964188355.1). NCBI lineage: Eukaryota > Metazoa > Chordata > Aves > Accipitriformes > Accipitridae > Buteo > Buteo buteo. Next base: position 10,509,732 of record NC_134193.1, read on the forward strand.
CCTTGTGGGACAAGGAGCCGGACGTTTGCCTTTTCGGAAGGAGCGTCTGCAGAGTACAAGCGCCGTGAGATGTGCAGCCTGTGGGCAAGCAGAGATCCCCAGTGCTGTTGTGCCTGTGCATAGGCTGCACGGGGACAGTGAAGAGCAGCAAGAGCTTTCAGGGCTGGCACCTTCCTTGTGGGACAAGGAGCCGGACGTTTGCCTTTTCGGAAGGAGCGTCTGCAGAGTACAAGTGCCGAGAGATGTGCAGCCTGTGGGCAAGCACAGATCCCCAGTGCTGTTGTGCCTGTGCATACGCTGCACGGGGACAGTGAAGAGCAGCAAGAGCTTTCAGGGCTGGCACCTTCCTTGTGGGACAAGGAGCCGGACGTTTGCCTTTTCGGAAAGAGGCTCTGCTGAGAACGAACACCGTGAGGTGTACCGTTCCTGTCTAAGTACAGATTCCCAAAGCTGTTGTGCCTGTTGATAGGGTGCACGGGGACAGTGAAGAGCAGCAAGAGCTTTCAGGGCTGGCACCTTCCTTGTGGGACAAGGAGCCGGTCGTTTGCCTTTTCGGAAGGAGCGTCTGCCGAGTACAAGTGCTGTGAGATGTGAAGAATGTGGGCATGCACAGATCCCCACTGCTGTTGTGCCTGTGCATAGGCTGCACGGGGACAGTGAAAAGCAGCAAGAGCTTTCAGGGCTGGCACCTTCCTTGTGGGACAGGGAGCCGGACGTTTGCCTTTTCGGAAGGAGCGTCTGCCGAGTACAAGCGCCGTGAGATGTGCAGCCTGTGGGCAAGCAGAGATCCCCAGTGCTGTTGTGCCTGTGCATAGGCTGCACGGGGACAGTGAAGAGCAGCAAGAGCTTTCTGGGCTGGCACCTTCCTTGTGGGACAAGGAGCCGGACGTTTGCCTTTTACGTAAGAGGCTCTGCTGAGAACGAACACCGTGAGGTGTACCGTTCCTGTCTAACTACAGATTCCCAAAGCTGTTGTGCCTGTGGATAGGGTGCACGGGGACAGTGAAGAGCAGCAAGAGCTTTCAGGGCTGGCACCTTCCTTGTGGGACAAGGAGCCGGACGTTTGCCTTTTCGGAAAATCGCAATGCCGAGAACAGTCACCGTGAGGTATACCGTTCCTCGGCAAGCAGAGATCCCCAGTGCTGTTGTGCCTGTGCATAGGCTGCACGGGGACAGTGAAGAGCAGCAAGAGCTTTCAGGGCTGGCACCTTCCTTGTGGGACAAGGAGCCGGACGTTTGCCTTTTCGGTAAGAGGCTCTGCTGAGAACGAACACCGTGAGGTGTACCGTTCCTGGGCAAGCACAGATCCCCAGTGCTGTTGTGCCTGTGGATAGGGTGCACGGGGACAGTGAAGAGCAGCAAGAGCTTTCAGGGCTGGCACCTTCCTTGTGGGACAGGGAGACGGACATTTGCCTTTTCGGAAGGAGCGTCTGCCGAGTACAAGCGCCGTGAGATGTGCAGCATGTGGGCAAGCAGAGATCCCCAGTGCTGTTGTGCCTGTGCATAGGGTGCACGGGGACAGTGAAGAGCAGCAAGAGCTTTCAGGGCTGGCACCTTCCTTGTGGGACAAGGAGCCGGACGTTTGCCTTTTCGGTAAGAGGCTCTGCTGAGAACGAACACCGTGAGGTGTACCGTTCCTGTCTAAGTACAGATTCCCAAAGCTGTTGTGCCTGTGCATAGGCTGCACGGGGACAGTGAAGAGCAGCAAGAGCTTTCAGGGCTGGCACTTTCCTTGTGGGACAAGGAGCCGGACGTTTGCCTTTTCGGAAGGAGCGTCTGCCGAGTACAAGCGCCGTGAGATGTGCAGCCTGTGGGCAAGCAGAGATCCCCAGTGCTGTTGTGCCTGTGCATAGGCTGCACGGGGACAGTGAAGAGCAGCAAGAGCTTTCAGGGCTGGCACCTTCCTTGTGGGACAAGGAGCCGGACGTTTGCCTTTTCGGTAAGAGGCTCTGCTGAGAACGAACACCGTGAGGTGTACCGTTCCTGGGCAAGCACAGATACCCAGTGCTGTTGTGCCTGTGCATAGGCTGCACGGGGACAGTGAAGAGCAGCAAGAGCTTTCAGGGCTGGCACCTTCCTTGTGGGACAAGGAGCCGGACATTTGCCTTTTCGGTAAGAGGCTCTGCTGAGAACGAACACCGTGAGGTGTACCGTTCCTGTCTAAGTACAGATTCCCAAAGCTGTTGTGCCTGTGGATAGGGTGCACGGGGACAGTGAAGAGCAGCAAGAGCTTTCAGGGCTGGCACCTTCCTTGTGGGACAAGGAGCCGGACGTTTGCCTTTTCGGAAGGAGCGTCTGCCGAGTATAAGCGCCGTGAGATGTGCAGCCTGTGGGCAAGCACAGATCCCCAGTGCTGTTGTGCCTGTGCATAGGCTGCACGGGGACAGTGAAGAGCAGCAAGAGCTTTCAGGGCTGGCACCTTCCTTGTGGGACAAGGAGCCGGACGTTTGCCTTTTCGGAAAGAGGCTCTGCTGAGAACGAACACCGTGAGGTGTACCGTACCTGTCTAAGTACAGATTCCCAAAGCTGTTGTGCCTGTGGATAGGGTGCACGGGGACAGTGAAGAGCAGCAAGAGCTTTCAGGGCTGGCACCTTCCTTGTGGGAGAATGAGCCGGACGTTTGCCTTTTCGGAAGGAGCGTCTGCCGAGTACAAGCGCCGTGAGATGTGCAGCCTGTGGGCAAGCAGAGATCCCCAGTGCTGTTGTGCCTGTGCATAGGCTGCACGGGGACAGTGAAGAGCAGCCAGAGCTTTCAGGGCTAGCACCTTCCTTGTGGGACAAGGAGCCGGACGTTTGCCTTTTCGGTAAGAGGCTCTGCTGAGAACGAACACCGTGAGGTGTACCGTTCCTGTCTTAGTAGAGATTCCCAAAGCTGTTGTGCCTGTGCATAGGCTGCACGGGGACAGTGAAAAGCAGCAAGAGCTTTCAGGGCTGGCACCTTCCTTGTGGGACAAGGAGCCGGACGTTTGCCTTTTCGGAAGGAGCGTCTGTAGAGTACAAGTGCTGTGAGATGTGAAGAATGTGGGCAAGCACAGATCCCCAGTGCTGTTGTGCCTGTGCATAGGCTGCACGGGGACAGTGAAAAGCAGCAAGAGCTTTCAGGGCTGGCACCTTCCTTGTGGGACAAGGAGCCGGACGTTTGCCTTTTCGGAAGGAGCGTCTGCCGAGTACAAGCGCCGTGAGATGTGCAGCATGTGGGCAAGCAGAGATCCCCAGTGCTGTTGTGCCTGTGCATAGGCTGCACGGGGACAGTGAAGAGCAGCAAGAGCTTTCAGGGCTGGCACCTTCCTTGTGGGAAAAGGAGCCGGACGTTTGCCTTTTCTGTAAGAGGCTCTGCTGAGAACGAACACCGTGAGGTGTACCGTTCCTGGGCAAGCACAGATCCCCAGTGCTGTTGTGCCTGTGCATAGGCTGCACGGGGACAGTGAAGAGCAGCAAGAGCTTTCAGGGCTGGCACCTTCCTTGTGGGACAAGGAGCCGGACGTTTGCCTTTTCGGAAGGAGCGTCTGCAGAGTACAAGTGCCGAGAGATGTGCAGCCTGTGGGCAAGCACAGATCCCCAGTGCTGTTGTGCCTGTGCATACGCTGCACGGGGACAGTGAAGAGCAGCAAGAGCTTTCAGGGCTGGCACCTTCCTTGTGGGACAAGGAGCCGGACGTTTGCCTTTTCTGTAAGAGGCTCTGCTGAGAACGAACACCGTGAGGTGTACTGTTCCTGGGCAAGCACAGATCCCCAGTGCTGTTGTGCCTGTGGATAGGGTGCACGGGGACAGTGAAGAGCAGCAAGAGCTTTCAGGGCTGGCACCTTCCTTGTGGGACAAGGAGCCGGACGTTTGCCTTTTCGGAAGGATCTTCTTCCGAGTACAAGCGCCGTGAGATGTGCAGCCTGTGGGCAAGCACAGATCCCCACTGCTGTTGTGCCTGTGCATAGGCTGCACGGGGACAGTGAAGAGCAGCAAGAGCTTTCAGGGCTGGCACCTTCCTTGTGGGACAAGGAGCCGGACGTTTGCCTTTTCAGAAGGAGCGTCTGCCGAGTACAAGCGCCGTGAGATGTGCAGCCTGTGGGCAAGCACAGATTCCCAAAGCTGTTGTGCCTGTGCATAGGCTGCACGGGGACAGTGAAGAGCAGCAAGGGCTTTCAGGGCTGGCACCTTCCTTGTGGGACAAGGAGCCGGACGTTTGCCTTTTCGGTAAGAGGCTCTGCTGAGAACGAACACCGTGAGGTGTACCGTTCCTGTCTAAGTACAGATTCCCAAAGCTGTTGTGCCTGTGGATAGGGTGCACGGGGACAGTGAAGAGCAGCAAGAGCTTTCAGGGCTGGCACCTTCCTTGTGGGACAAGGAGCCGGACGTTTGCCTTTTCGGAAGGATCTTCTTCCGAGTACAAGCGCCCGTGAGATGTGCAGCCTGTGGGCAAGCAGAGATCCCCAGTGCTGTTGTGCCTGTGCATAGGCTGCACGGGGACAGTGAAGAGCAGCAAGAGCTTTCAGGGCTGGCACCTTCCTTGTGGGACAAGGAGCCGGACGTTTGCCTTTTCGGAAAATTGCAATGCCGAGAACGGACACCGTGAGGTGTACCGTTCCTGTCTAAGTACAGAATCCCAGTGCTGTTGTGCCTGTGGATACGGTGCACGGGGACAGTGAAGAGCAGCAAGAGCTTTCAGGGCTGGCACCTTCCTTGTGGGACAAGGAGCCGGACGTTTGCCTTTTCGGTAAGAGGCTCTGCTGAGAACGAACACCGTGAGGTGTACCGTTCCTGGGCAAGCAGAGATCCCCAGTGCTGTTGTGCCTGTGCATAGGCTGCACGGGGACAGTGAAGAGCAGCAAGAGCTTTCAGGGCTGGCACCTTCCTTGTGGGACAAGGAGCCGGACGTTTGCCTTTTCGGAAGGAGCGTCTGCAGAGTACAAGTGCCGAGAGATGTGCAGCCTTTGGGCAAGCACAGATCCCCAGTGCTGTTGTGCCTGTGGATAGGGTGCACGGGGACAGTGAAGAGCAGCAAGAGCTTTCAGGGCTGGCACCTTCCTTGTGGGACAAGGAGCCGGACGTTTGCCTTTTCGGAAGGAGCGTCTGCCGAGTACAAGCGCCGTGAGATGTGCAGCCTGTGGGCAAGCACAGATCCCCAGTGCTGTTGTGCCTGTGCATAGGCTGCACGGGGACAGTGAAGAGCAGCCAGAGCTTTCAGGGCTGGCACCTTCCTTGTGGGACAAGGAGCCGGACGTTTGCCTTTTCGGTAAGAGGCTCTGCTGAGAACGAACACCGTGAGGTGTACCGTTCCTGTCTAAGTACAGATTCCCAAAGCTGTTGTGCCTGTGGATAGGGTGCACGGGGACAGTGAAGAGCAGCAAGAGCTTTCAGGGCTGGCACCTTCCTTGTGGGACAAGGAGCCGGACGTTTGCCTTTTCGGAAAATTGCAATGCCGAGAATGGACACCGTGAGGTGTACCGTTCCTGTCTAAGTACAGATTCCCAGTGCTGTTGTGCCTGAGGATACGGTGCACGGGGACAGTGAAGAGCAGCAAGAGCTTTCAGGGCTGGCACCTTCCTTGTGGGACAAGGAGCCGGACGTTTGCCTTTTTGGAAAATTGCAATGCCGAGAACGGACACCGTGAGGTGTACCGTTCCTGTCTAAGTACAGATTCCCAGTGCTGTTGTGCCTGAGGATATGGTGCACGGGGACAGTGAAGAGCAGCAAGAGCTTTCAGGGCTGGCACCTTCCTTGTGGGACAAGGAGCCGGACGTTTGCCTTTTCGGAAGGATCTTCTTCCGAGTACAAGCGCCGTGAGATGTGCAGCCTGTGGGCAAGCAGAGATCCCCAGTGCTGTTGTGCCTGTGCATAGGCTGCACGGGGACACTGAAGAGCAGCCAGAGCTTTCAGGGCTGGCACCTTCCTTGTGGGACAAGGAGCCGGACGTTTGCCTTTTCTGTAAGAGGCTCTGCTGAGAACGAACACCGTGAGGTGTACCGTTCCTGTCTAAGTACAGATTCCCAAAGCTGTTGTGCCTGTGGATAGGGTGCACGGGGACAGTGAAGAGCAGCAAGAGCTTTCAGGGCTGGCACCTTCCTTGTGGGACAAGGAGACGGACGTTTGCCTTTTCGGAAGGAGCGTCTGCAGAGTACAAGCGCCGTGAGATGTGCAGCCTGTGGGCAAGCAGAGATCCCCAGTGCTGTTGTGCCTGTGCATAGGCTGCACGGGGACAGTGAAGAGCAGCAAGAGCTTTCAGGGCTGGCACCTTCCTTGTGGGACAAGGAGCCGGACGTTTGCCTTTTCGGAAAATTGCAATGCCGAGAACGGACACCGTGAGGTGTACCGTTCCTGTCTAAGTACAGAATCCCAGTGCTGTTGTGCCTGTGGATACGGTGCACGGGGACAGTGAAGAGCAGCAAGAGCTTTCAGGGCTGGCACCTTCCTTGTGGGACAAGGAGCCGGACGTTTGCCTTTTCGGAAGGAGCGTCTGCCGAGTACAAGCGCCGTGAGATGTGCAGCCTGTGGGCAAGCAGAGATCCCCAGTGCTGTTGTGCCTGTGGATAGGGTGCACGGGGACAGTGAAGAGCAGCAAGAGCTTTCAGGGCTGGCACCTTCCTTGTGGGACAAGGAGCCGGACGTTTGCCTTTTCGGAAGGAGCGTCTGCAGAGTACAAGCGCCGTGAGATGTGCAGCCTGTGGGCAAGCAGAGATCCCCAGTGCTGTTGTGCCTGTGGATAGGGTGCACGGGGACAGTGAAGAGCAGCAAGAGCTTTCAGGGCTGGCACCTTCCTTGTGGGACAAGGAGCCGGACGTTTGCCTTTTCGGAAAGAGGCTCTGCTGAGAACGAACACCGTGAGGTGTACCGCTCCTGGGCAAGCACAGATCCCCAGTGCTGTTGTGCCTGTGCATAGGCTGCACGGGGACAGTGAAGAGCAGCCAGAGCTTTCAGGGCTGGCACCTTCCTTGTGGGACAAGGAGCCGGACGTTTGCCTTTTCGGAAGGAGCGTCTGCAGAGTACAAGCGCCGTGAGATGTGCAGCCTGTGGGCAAGCAGAGATCCCCAGTGCTGTTGTGCCTGTGCATAGGCTGCACGGGGACAGTGAAGAGCAGCAAGAGCTTTCAGGGCTGGCACCTTCCTTGTGGGACAAGGAGCCGGACGTTTGCCTTTTCGGAAGGAGCGTCTGCAGAGTACAAGTGCCGAGAGATGTGCAGCCTGTGGGCAAGCACAGATCCCCAGTGCTGTTGTGCCTGTGCATACGCTGCACGGGGACAGTGAAGAGCAGCAAGAGCTTTCAGGGCTGGCACCTTCCTTGTGGGACAAGGAGCCGGACGTTTGCCTTTTCGGTAAGAGGCTCTGCTGAGAACGAACACCGTGAGGTGTACCGTTCCTGGGCAAGCACAGATCCCCAGTGCTGTTGTGCCTGTGCATAGGCTGCACGGGGACAGTGAAGAGCAGCAAGGGCTTTCAGGGCTGGCACCTTCCTTGTGGGACAAGGAGCCGGACGTTTGCCTTTTTGGAAAATTGCAATGCCGAGAACGGACACCGTGAGGTGTACCGTTCCTGTCTAAGTACAGATTCCCAGTGCTGTTGTGCCTGTGGATACGGTGCACGGGGACAGTGAAGAGCAGCAAGAGCTTTCAGGGCTGGCACCTTCCTTGTGGGACAAGGAGCCGGACGTTTGCCTTTTCGGAAGGAGCGTCTGCCGAGTACAAGCGCCGTGAGATGTGCAGCCTGTGGGCAAGCAGAGATCCCCAGTGCTGTTGTGCCTGTGGATAGGGAGCAAGGGGACAGTGAAGAGCAGCAAGAGCTTTCAGGGCTGGCTCCTTCCTTGTGGGACAAGGAGCCGGACGTTTGCCTTTTCGGTAAGAGGCTCTGCTGAGAACGAACACCGTGAGGTGTACCGTTCCTGGGCAAGCACAGATCCCCAGTGCTGTTGTGCCTGTGCATAGGCTGCACGGGGACAGTGAAGAGCAGCCAGAGCTTTCAGGGCTGGCACCTTCCTTGTGGGACAAGGAGCCGGACGTTTGCCTTTTCGGAAAGAATCTCTGCTGAGAACGAACACCGTGAGGTGTACCGTTCCTGTCTAAGTACAGATTCCCAAAGCTGTTGTGCCTGTGGATAGGGTGCACGGGGACAGTGAAGAGCAGCAAGAGCTTTCAGGGCTGGCACCTTCCTTGTGGGACAAGGAGCCGGACGTTTGCCTTTTCGGAAGGAGCGTCTGCAGAGTACAAGCGCCGTGAGATGTGCAGCCTGTGGGCAAGCACACATCCCCAGTGCTGTTGTGCCTGTGGATAGGGTGCACGGGGACAGTGAAGAGCAGCAAGAGCTTTCAGGGCTGGCACCTTCCTTGTGGGACAAGGAGCCGGACGTTTGCCTTTTCGGAAAATTGCAATGCCGAGAACGGACACCGTGAGGTGTAACGTTCCTGCGCAAGCACAGATCCCCAGTACTGTTGTGCCTGTGCATAGGCTGCACGGGGACAGTGAAGAGCAGCAAGAGCTTTCAGGGCTGGCACCTTCCTTGTGGGACAAGGAGCCGGACGTTTGCCTTTTCAGAAGGAGCTTCTTCCGAGTATAAGCGCCGTGAGATGTGCAGCCTGTGGGCAAGCACAGATCCCCAGTGCTGTTGTGCCTGTGCATAGGCTGCACGGGGACAATGAAGAGCAGCAAGAGCTTTCAGGGCTGGCACCTTCCTTGTGGGACAAGGAGCCAGACGTTTGCCTTTTCGGAAAATTGCAATGCCGAGAACGGACACCGTGAGGTGTACCGTTCCTGTCTAAGTACAGAATCCCAGTGCTGTTGTGCCTGTGGATACGGTGCACGGGGACAGTGAAGAGCAGCAAGAGCTTTCAGGGCTGGCACCTTCCTTGTGGGACAAGGAGCCGGACGTTTGCCTTTTCGGTAAGAGGCTCTGCTGAGAACGAACACCGTGAGGTGTACCGTTCCTGGGCAAGCACAGATCCCCAGTGCTGTTGTGCCTGTGCATAGGCTGCACGGGGACAGTGAAGAGCAGCAAGAGCTTTCAGGGCTGGCACCTTCCTTGTGGGACAAGGAGCCGGACGTTTGCCTTTTCGGAAGGAGCGTCTGCAGAGTACAAGTGCCGAGAGATGTGCAGCCTTTGGGCAAGCAGAGATCCCCAGTGCTGTTGTGCCTGTGCATAGGCTGCACGGGGACAGTGAAGAGCAGCAAGAGCTTTCAGGGCTGGCACCTTCCTTGTGGGACAAGGAGCCGGATGTTTGCCTTTTCGGAAAGAGGCTCTGCTGAGAACGAACACCGTGAGGTGTACCGTTCCTGGGCAAGCACAGATCCCCAGTGCTGTTGTGCCTGTGCATAGGCTGCACGGGGACAGTGAAGAGCAGCCAGAGCTTTCAGGGCTGGCACCTTCCTTGTGGGACAAGGAGCCGGACGTTTGCCTTTTCGGAAAGAGGCTCTGCTGAGAACGAACACCGTGAGGTGTACCGTTCCTGTCTAAGTACAGATTCCCAAAGCTGTTGTGCCTGTGGATAGGGTGCACGGGGACAGTGAAGAGCAGCAAGAGCTTTCAGGGCTGGCACCTTCCTTGTGGGACAAGGAGCCGGACGTTTGCCTTTTCGGAAGGAGCGTCTGCAGAGTACAAGCGCCGTGAGATGTGCAGCCTGTGGGCAAGCACACATCCCCAGTGCTGTTGTGCCTGTGCATAGGCTGCACGGGGACAGTGAAGAGCAGCAAGAGCTTTCAGGGCTGGCACCTTCCTTGTGGGACAAGGAGCCGGACGTTTGCCTTTTCGGAAAATTGCAATGCCGAGAACGGACACCGTGAGGTGTACCGTTCCTGTCTAAGTACAGATTCCCAGTGCTGTTGTGCCTGTGGATAGGGTGCACGGGGACAGTGAAGAGCAGCAAGAGCTTTCAGGGCTGGCACCTTCCTTGTGGGACAAGGAGCCGGACGTTTGCCTTTTCAGAAGGAGCTTCTTCCGAGTACAGGCGCCGTGAGATGTGCAGCCTGTGGGCAAGCAGAGATCCCCAGTGCTGTTGTGCCTGTGCATAGGCTGCACGGGGACAGTGAAGAGCAGCAAGAGCTTTCAGGGCTGGCACCTTCCTTGTGGGACAAGGAGCCGGACGTTTGCCTTTTCAGAAGGAGCTTCTTCCGAGTACAAGCGCCGTGAGATGTGCAGCCTGTGGGCAAGCACAGATCCCCAGTGCTGTTGTGCCTGTGCATAGGCTGCACGGGGACAGTGAAGAGCAGCAAGAGCTTTCAGGGCTGGCACCTTCCTTGTGGGACAAGGAGCCGGACGTTTGCCTTTTCGGAAAGAGGCTCTGCTGAGAACGAACACCGTGAGGTGTACCGCTCCTGGGCAAGCACAGATCCCCAGTGCTGTTGTGCCTGTGCATAGGCTGCACGGGGACAGTGAAGAGCAGCCAGAGCTTTCAGGGCTGGCACCTTCCTTGTGGGACAAGGAGCCGGACGTTTGCCTTTTCGGAAGGAGCGTCTGCAGAGTACAAGCGCCGTGAGATGTGCAGCCTGTGGGCAAGCAGAGATCCCCAGTGCTGTTGTGCCTGTGCATAGGCTGCACGGGGACAGTGAAGAGCAGCAAGAGCTTTCAGGGCTGGCACCTTCCTTGTGGGACAAGGAGCCGGACGTTTGCCTTTTCGGAAGGAGCGTCTGCAGAGTACAAGTGCCGAGAGATGTGCAGCCTGTGGGCAAGCACAGATCCCCAGTGCTGTTGTGCCTGTGCATACGCTGCACGGGGACAGTGAAGAGCAGCAAGAGCTTTCAGGGCTGGCACCTTCCTTGTGGGACAAGGAGCCGGACGTTTGCCTTTTCGGTAAGAGGCTCTGCTGAGAACGAACACCGTGAGGTGTACCGTTCCTGGGCAAGCACAGATCCCCAGTGCTGTTGTGCCTGTGCATAGGCTGCACGGGGACAGTGAAGAGCAGCAAGGGCTTTCAGGGCTGGCACCTTCCTTGTGGGACAAGGAGCCGGACGTTTGCCTTTTTGGAAAATTGCAATGCCGAGAACGGACACCGTGAGGTGTACCGTTCCTGTCTAAGTACAGATTCCCAGTGCTGTTGTGCCTGTGGATACGGTGCACGGGGACAGTGAAGAGCAGCAAGAGCTTTCAGGGCTGGCACCTTCCTTGTGGGACAAGGAGCCGGACGTTTGCCTTTTCGGAAGGAGCGTCTGCCGAGTACAAGCGCCGTGAGATGTGCAGCCTGTGGGCAAGCAGAGATCCCCAGTGCTGTTGTGCCTGTGGATAGGGAGCAAGGGGACAGTGAAGAGCAGCAAGAGCTTTCAGGGCTGGCTCCTTCCTTGTGGGACAAGGAGCCGGACGTTTGCCTTTTCGGTAAGAGGCTCTGCTGAGAACGAACACCGTGAGGTGTACCGTTCCTGGGCAAGCACAGATCCCCAGTGCTGTTGTGCCTGTGCATAGGCTGCACGGGGACAGTGAAGAGCAGCCAGAGCTTTCAGGGCTGGCACCTTCCTTGTGGGACAAGGAGCCGGACGTTTGCCTTTTCGGAAAGAGGCTCTGCTGAGAACGAACACCGTGAGGTGTACCGTTCCTGTCTAAGTACAGATTCCCAAAGCTGTTGTGCCTGTGGATAGGGTGCACGGGGACAGTGAAGAGCAGCAAGAGCTTTCAGGGCTGGCACCTTCCTTGTGGGACAAGGAGCCGGACGTTTGCCTTTTCGGAAGGAGCGTCTGCAGAGTACAAGCGCCGTGAGATGTGCAGCCTGTGGGCAAGCACACATCCCCAGTGCTGTTGTGCCTGTGGATAGGGTGCACGGGGACAGTGAAGAGCAGCAAGAGCTTTCAGGGCTGGCACCTTCCTTGTGGGACAAGGAGCCGGACGTTTGCCTTTTCGGAAAATTGCAATGCCGAGAACGGACACCGTGAGGTGTAACGTTCCTGCGCAAGCACAGATCCCCAGTACTGTTGTGCCTGTGCATAGGCTGCACGGGGACAGTGAAGAGCAGCAAGAGCTTTCAGGGCTGGCACCTTCCTTGTGGGACAAGGAGCCGGACGTTTGCCTTTTCAGAAGGAGCTTCTTCCGAGTATAAGCGCCGTGAGATGTGCAGCCTGTGGGCAAGCACAGATCCCCAGTGCTGTTGTGCCTGTGCATAGGCTGCACGGGGACAATGAAGAGCAGCAAGAGCTTTCAGGGCTGGCACCTTCCTTGTGGGACAAGGAGCCAGACGTTTGCCTTTTCGGAAAATTGCAATGCCGAGAACGGACACCGTGAGGTGTACCGTTCCTGTCTAAGTACAGAATCCCAGTGCTGTTGTGCCTGTGGATACGGTGCACGGGGACAGTGAAGAGCAGCAAGAGCTTTCAGGGCTGGCACCTTCCTTGTGGGACAAGGAGCCGGACGTTTGCCTTTTCGGTAAGAGGCTCTGCTGAGAACGAACACCGTGAGGTGTACCGTTCCTGGGCAAGCACAGATCCCCAGTGCTGTTGTGCCTGTGCATAGGCTGCACGGGGACAGTGAAGAGCAGCAAGAGCTTTCAGGGCTGGCACCTTCCTTGTGGGACAAGGAGCCGGACGTTTGCCTTTTCGGAAGGAGCGTCTGCAGAGTACAAGTGCCGAGAGATGTGCAGCCTTTGGGCAAGCAGAGATCCCCAGTGCTGTTGTGCCTGTGCATAGGCTGCACGGGGACAGTGAAGAGCAGCAAGAGCTTTCAGGGCTGGCACCTTCCTTGTGGGACAAGGAGCCGGATGTTTGCCTTTTCGGAAAGAGGCTCTGCTGAGAACGAACACCGTGAGGTGTACCGTTCCTGGGCAAGCACAGATCCCCAGTGCTGTTGTGCCTGTGCATAGGCTGCACGGGGACAGTGAAGAGCAGCCAGAGCTTTCAGGGCTGGCACCTTCCTTGTGGGACAAGGAGCCGGACGTTTGCCTTTTCGGAAAGAGGCTCTGCTGAGAACGAACACCGTGAGGTGTACCGTTCCTGTCTAAGTACAGATTCCCAAAGCTGTTGTGCCTGTGGATAGGGTGCACGGGGACAGTGAAGAGCAGCAAGAGCTTTCAGGGCTGGCACCTTCCTTGTGGGACAAGGAGCCGGACGTTTGCCTTTTCGGAAGGAGCGTCTGCAGAGTACAAGCGCCGTGAGATGTGCAGCCTGTGGGCAAGCACACATCCCCAGTGCTGTTGTGCCTGTGGATAGGGTGCACGGGGACAGTGAAGAGCAGCAAGAGCTTTCAGGGCTGGCACCTTCCTTGTGGGACAAGGAGCCGGACGTTTGCCTTTTCAGAAGGAGCTTCTTCCGAGTACAGGCGCCGTGAGATGTGCAGCCTGTGGGCAAGCAGAGATCCCCAGTGCTGTTGTGCCTGTGCATAGGCTGCACGGGGACAGTGAAGAGCAGCAAGAGCTTTCAGGGCTGGCACCTTCCTTGTGGGACAAGGAGCCGGACGTTTGCCTTTTCAGAAGGAGCTTCTTCCGAGTACAAGCGCCGTGAGATGTGCAGCCTGTGGGCAAGCACAGATCCCCAGTGCTGTTGTGCCTGTGCATAGGCTGCACGGGGACAGTGAAGAGCAGCAAGAGCTTTCAGGGCTGGCACCTTCCTTGTGGGACAAGGAGCCGGACGTTTGCCTTTTCGGTAAGAGGCTCTGCTGAGAACGAACACCGTGAGGTGTGCCGTTCCTGGGCAAGCACAGATCCCCAGTGCTGTTGTGCCTGTGCATAGGGTGCAAGGGGACAGTGAAGAGCAGCAAGAGCTTTCAGGGCTGGCACCTTCCTTGTGGGACAAGGAGCCGGACGTTTGCCTTTTCGGAAGGATCTTCTTCCGAGTACAAGCGCCGTGAGATGTGCAGCCTGTGGGCAAGCACAGATCCCCAGTGCTGTTGTGCCTGTGCATAGGCTGCACGGGGACAGTGAAGAGCAGCAAGAGCTTTCAGGGCTGGCACCTTCCTTGTGGGACAAGGAGCCGGACGTTTGCCTTTTCAGAAGGAGCGTCTGCCGAGTACAAGCGCCGTGAGATGTGCAGCCTGTGGGCAAGCACAGATCCCCAGTGCTGTTGTGCCTGTGCATAGGCTGCACGGGGACAGTGAAGAGCAGCAAGAGCTTTCAGGGCTGGCACCTTCCTTGTGGGACAAAGAGCCGGACGTTTGCCTTTTCGGTAAGAGGCTCTGCTGAGAACGAACACCGTGAGGTGTACCGTTCCTGTCTAATTACAGATTCCCAAAGCTGTTGTGCCTGTGGATAGGGTGCACGGGGACAGTGAAGAGCAGCAAGAGCTTTCAGGGCTGGCACCTTCCTTGTGGGACAAGGAGCCGGACGTTTGCCTTTTTGGAAAATTGCAATGCCGAGAACGGACACCGTGAGGTGTACCGTTCCTGTCTAAGTACAGATTCCCAGTGCTGTTGTGCCTGAGGATACGGTGCACGGGGACAGTGAAGAGCAGCAAGAGCTTTCAGGGCTGGCACCTTCCTTGTGGGACAAGGAGCCGGACGTTTGCCTTTTCGGAAGGAGCGTCTGCCGAGTACAAGCGCCGTGAGATGTGCAGCCTGTGGGCAAGCAGAGATCCCCAGTGCTGTTGTGCCTGTGGATAGGGTGCACGGGGACAGTGAAGAGCAGCAAGAGCTTTCAGGGCTGGCACCTTCCTTGTGGGACAAGGAGCCGGACGTTTGCCTTTTCGGAAAGAGGCTCTGCTGAGAACGAACACCGTGAGGTGTACCGTTCCTGGGCAAGCACAGATCCCCAGTGCTGTTGTGCCTGTGGATAGGGTGCACGGGGACAGTGAAGAGCAGCAAGAGCTTTCAGGGCTGGCACCTTCCTTGTGGGACAAGGAGCCGGACGTTTGCCTTTTCGGAAAGAGGCTCTGCTGAGAACGAACACCGTGAGGTGTACCGCTCCTGGGCAAGCAGAGATCCCCAGTGCTGTTGTGCCTGTGCATAGGCTGCACGGGGACAGTGAAGAGCAGCCAGAGCTTTCAGGGCTGGCACCTTCCTTGTGGGACAAGGAGCCGGACGTTTGCCTTTTCGGAAGGAGCGTCTGCAGAGTACAAGCGCCGTGAGATGTGCAGCCTGTGGGCAAGCAGAGATCCCCAGTGCTGTTGTGCCTGTGCATAGGCTGCACGGGGACAGTGAAGAGCAGCAAGAGCTTTCAGGGCTGGCACCTTCCTTGTGGGACAAGGAGCCGGACGTTTGCCTTTTCGGAAGGAGCGTCTGCAGAGTACAAGTGCCGAGAGATGTGCAGCCTGTGGGCAAGCACAGATCCCCAGTGCTGTTGTGCCTGTGCATACGCTGCACGGGGACAGTGAAGAGCAGCAAGAGCTTTCAGGGCTGGCACCTTCCTTGTGGGACAAGGAGCCGGACGTTTGCCTTTTCGGTAAGAGGCTCTGCTGAGAACGAACACCGTGAGGTGTACCGTTCCTGGGCAAGCACAGATCCCCAGTGCTGTTGTGCCTGTGCATAGGCTGCACGGGGACAGTGAAGAGCAGCAAGGGCTTTCAGGGCTGGCACCTTCCTTGTGGGACAAGGAGCCGGACGTTTGCCTTTTTGGAAAATTGCAATGCCGAGAACGGACACCGTGAGGTGTACCGTTCCTGTCTAAGTACAGATTCCCAGTGCTGTTGTGCCTGTGGATAGGGTGCACGGGGACAGTGAAGAGCAGCAAGAGCTTTCAGGGCTGGCACCTTCCTTGTGGGACAAGGAGCCGGACGTTTGCCTTTTCGGAAGGAGCGTCTGCCGAGTACAAGCGCCGTGAGATGTGCAGCCTGTGGGCAAGCACAGATCCCCAGTGCTGTTGTGCCTGTGGATAGGGTGCACGGGGACAGTGAAGAGCAGCAAGAGCTTTCAGGGCTGGCACCTTCCTTGTGGGACAAGGAGCCGGACGTTGGCCTTTTCGGAAAGAGGCTCTGCTGAGAACGAACACCGTGAGGTGTACCGTTCCTGGGCAAGCACAGATCCCCAGTGCTGTTGTGCCTGTGGATAGGGTGCACGGGGACAGTGAAGAGCAGCAAGAGCTTTCAGGGCTGGCACCTTCCTTGTGGGACAAGGAGCCGGACGTTTGCCTTTTCGGAAAGAGGCTCTGCTGAGAACGAACACCGTGAGGTGTACCGCTCCTGGGCAAGCACAGATCCCCAGTGCTGTTGTGCCTGTGCATAGGCTGCACGGGGACAGTGAAGAGCAGCCAGAGCTTTCAGGGCTGGCACCTTCCTTGTGGGACAAGGAGCCGGACGTTTGCCTTTTCGGAAGGAGCGTCTGCAGAGTACAAGCGCCGTGAGATGTGCAGCCTGTGGGCAAGCAGAGATCCCCAGTGCTGTTGTGCCTGTGCATAGGCTGCACGGGGACAGTGAAGAGCAGCAAGAGCTTTCAGGGCTGGCACCTTCCTTGTGGGACAAGGAGCCGGACGTTTGCCTTTTCGGAAGGAGCGTCTGCAGAGTACAAGTGCCGAGAGATGTGCAGCCTGTGGGCAAGCACAGATCCCCAGTGCTGTTGTGCCTGTGCATACGCTGCACGGGGACAGTGAAGAGCAGCAAGAGCTTTCAGGGCTGGCACCTTCCTTGTGGGACAAGGAGCCGGACGTTTGCCTTTTCGGTAAGAGGCTCTGCTGAGAACGAACACCGTGAGGTGTACCGTTCCTGGGCAAGCACAGATCCCCAGTGCTGTTGTGCCTGTGCATAGGCTGCACGGGGACAGTGAAGAGCAGCAAGGGCTTTCAGGGCTGGCACCTTCCTTGTGGGACAAGGAGCCGGACGTTTGCCTTTTTGGAAAATTGCAATGCCGAGAACGGACACCGTGAGGTGTACCGTTCCTGTCTAAGTACAGATTCCCAGTGCTGTTGTGCCTGTGGATACGGTGCACGGGGACAGTGAAGAGCAGCAAGAGCTTTCAGGGCTGGCACCTTCCTTGTGGGACAAGGAGCCGGACGTTTGCCTTTTCGGAAGGAGCGTCTGCCGAGTACAAGCGCCGTGAGATGTGCAGCCTGTGGGCAAGCAGAGATCCCCAGTGCTGTTGTGCCTGTGGATAGGGAGCAAGGGGACAGTGAAGAGCAGCAAGAGCTTTCAGGGCTGGCTCCTTCCTTGTGGGACAAGGAGCCGGACGTTTGCCTTTTCGGTAAGAGGCTCTGCTGAGAACGAACACCGTGAGGTGTACCGTTCCTGGGCAAGCACAGATCCCCAGTGCTGTTGTGCCTGTGCATAGGCTGCACGGGGACAGTGAAGAGCAGCAAGAGCTTTCAGGGCTGGCACCTTCCTTGTGGGACAAGGAGCCGGACGTTTGCCTTTTCGGAAAGAGGCTCTGCTGAGAACGAACACCGTGAGGTGTACCGTTCCTGTCTAAGTACAGATTCCCAAAGCTGTTGTGCCTGTGGATAGGGTGCACGGGGACAGTGAAGAGCAGCAAGAGCTTTCAGGGCTGGCACCTTCCTTGTGGGACAAGGAGCCGGACGTTTGCCTTTTCGGTAAGAGGCTCTGCTGAGAACGAACACCGTGAGGTGTACCGTTCCTGGGCAAGCACAGATCCCCAGTGCTGTTGTGCCTGTGCATAGGCTGCACGGGGACAGTGAAGAGCAGCAAGAGCTTTCAGGGCTGGCACCTTCCTTGTGGGACAAGGAGCCGGACGTTTGCCTTTTCGGAAGGAGCGTCTGCAGAGTACAAGTGCCGAGAGATGTGCAGCCTTTGGGCAAGCACAGATCCCCAGTGCTGTTGTGCCTGTGGATAGGGTGCACGGGGACAGTGAAGAGCAGCAAGAGCTTTCAGGGCTGGCACCTTCCTTGTGGGACAAGGAGCCGGACGTTTGCCTTTTCGGAAGGAGCGTCTGCAGAGTACAAGCGCCGTGAGATGTGCAGCCTGTGGGCAAGCAGAGATCCCCAGTGCTGTTGTGCCTGTGCATAGGCTGCACGGGGACAGTGAAGAGCAGCAAGAGCTTTCAGGGCTGGCACCTTCCTTGTGGGACAAGGAGCCGGATGTTTGCCTTTTCGGAAAGAGGCTCTGCTGAGAACGAACACCGTGAGGTGTACCGTTCCTGGGCAAGCACAGATCCCCAGTGCTGTTGTGCCTGTGCATAGGCTGCACGGGGACAGTGAAGAGCAGCCAGAGCTTTCAGGGCTGGCACCTTCCTTGTGGGACAAGGAGCCGGACGTTTGCCTTTTCTGTAAGAGGCTCTGCTGAGAACGAACACCGTGAGGTGTACCGTTCCTGTCTAAGTACAGATTCCCAGTGCTGTTGTGCCTGTGGATAGGGTGCACGGGGACAGTGAAGAGCAGCAAGAGCTTTCAGGGCTGGCACCTTCCTTGTGGGACAAGGAGCCGGACGTTTGCCTTTTCAGAAGGAGCTTCTTCCGAGTACAAGCGCCGTGAGATGTGCAGCCTGTGGGCAAGCAGAGATCCCCAGTGCTGTTGTGCCTGTGCATAGGCTGCACGGGGACAGTGAAGAGCAGCAAGAGCTTTCAGGGCTGGCACCTTCCTTGTGGGACAAGGAGCCGGACGTTTGCCTTTTCAGAAGGAGCTTCTTCCGAGTACAAGCGCCGTGAGATGTGCAGCCTGTGGGCAAGCACAGATCCCCAGTGCTGTTGTGCCTGTGCATAGGCTGCACGGGGACAGTGAAGAGCAGCAAGAGCTTTCAGGGCTGGCACCTTCCTTGTGGGACAAGGAGCCGGACGTTTGCCTTTTCGGTAAGAGGCTCTGCTGAGAACGAACACCGTGAGGTGTGCCGTTCCTGGGCAAGCACAGATCCCCAGTGCTGTTGTGCCTGTGCATAGGGTGCAAGGGGACAGTGAAGAGCAGCAAGAGCTTTCAGGGCTGGCACCTTCCTTGTGGGACAAGGAGCCGGACGTTTGCCTTTTCGGAAGGATCTTCTTCCGAGTACAAGCGCCGTGAGATGTGCAGCCTGTGGGCAAGCACAGATCCCCAGTGCTGTTGTGCCTGTGCATAGGCTGCACGGGGACAGTGAAGAGCAGCAAGAGCTTTCAGGGCTGGCACCTTCCTTGTGGGACAAGGAGCCGGACGTTTGCCTTTTCAGAAGGAGCGACTGCCGAGTACAAGCGCCGTGAGATGTGCAGCCTGTGGGCAAGCACAGATCCCCAGTGCTGTTGTGCCTGTGCATAGGCTGCACGGGGACAGTGAAGAGCAGCAAGAGCTTTCAGGGCTGGCACCTTCCTTGTGGGACAAAGAGCCGGACGTTTGCCTTTTCGGTAAGAGGCTCTGCTGAGAACGAACACCGTGAGGTGTACCGTTCCTGTCTAAGTACAGATTCCCAAAGCTGTTGTGCCTGTGGATAGGGTGCACGGGGACAGTGAAGAGCAGCAAGAGCTTTCAGGGCTGGCACCTTCCTTGTGGGACAAGGAGCCGGACGTTTCCCTTTTTGGAAAATTGCAATGCCGAGAACGGACACCGTGAGGTGTACCGTTCCTGTCTAAGTACAGATTCCCAGTGCTGTTGTGCCTGAGGATACGGTGCACGGGGACAGTGAAGAGCAGCAAGAGCTTTCAGGGCTGGCACCTTCCTTGTGGGACAAGGAGCCGGACGTTTGCCTTTTCGGAAGGAGCGTCTGCCGAGTACAAGCGCCGTGAGATGTGCAGCCTGTGGGCAAGCAGAGATCCCCAGTGCTGTTGTGCCTGTGCATAGGCTGCACGGGGACAGTGAAGAGCAGCAAGAGCTTTCAGGGCTGGCACCTTCCTTGTGGGACAAGGAGCCGGACGTTTGCCTTTTCGGAAAGAGGCTCTGCTGAGAACGAACACCGTGAGGTGTACCGTTCCTGGGCAAGCACAGATCCCCAGTGCTGTTGTGCCTGTGGATAGGGTGCACGGGGACAGTGAAGAGCAGCAAGAGCTTTCAGGGCTGGCACCTTCCTTGTGGGACAAGGAGCCGGACGTTTGCCTTTTCGGAAAGAGGCTCTGCTGAGAACGAACACCGTGAGGTGTACCGCTCCTGGGCAAGCACAGATCCCCAGTGCTGTTGTGCCTGTGCATAGGCTGCACGGGGACAGTGAAAAGCAGCAAGAGCTTTCAGGGCTGGCACCTTCCTTGTGGGACAGGGAGCCGGACGTTTGCCTTTTCGGAAGGTGCGTCTGCCGAGTACAAGCGCCGTGAGATGTGCAGAATGTGGGCAAGCACAGATCCCCAGTGCTGTTGTGCCTGTGCATAGGCTGCACGGGGACAGTGAAGAGCAGCAAGAGCTTTCAGGGCTGGCACCTTCCTTGTGGGACAAGGAGCCGGACGTTTGCCTTTTCGGAAGGAGCGTCTGCAGAGTACAAGTGCCGAGAGATGTGCAGCCTGTGGGCAAGCACAGATCCCCAGTGCTGTTGTGCCTGTGCATACGCTGCACGGGGACAGTGAAGAGCAGCAAGAGCTTTCAGGGCTGGCACCTTCCTTGTGGGACAAGGAGCCGGACGTTTGCCTTTTCGGTAAGAGGCTCTGCTGAGAACGAACACCGTGAGGTGTACCGTTCCTGGGCAAGCACAGATCCCCAGTGCTGTTGTGCCTGTGCATAGGCTGCACGGGGACAGTGAAGAGCAGCAAGGGCTTTCAGGGCTGGCACCTTCCTTGTGGGACAAGGAGCCGGACGTTTGCCTTTTTGGAAAATTGCAATGCCGAGAACGGACACCGTGAGGTGTACCGTTCCTGTCTAAGTACAGATTCCCAGTGCTGTTGTGCCTGTGGATACGGTGCACGGGGACAGTGAAGAGCAGCAAGAGCTTTCAGGGCTGGCACCTTCCTTGTGGGACAAGGAGCCGGACGTTTGCCTTTTCGGAAGGAGCGTCTGCCGAGTACAAGCGCCGTGAGATGTGCAGCCTGTGGGCAAGCAGAGATCCCCAGTGCTGTTGTGCCTGTGGATAGGGAGCAAGGGGACAGTGAAGAGCAGCAAGAGCTTTCAGGGCTGGCTCCTTCCTTGTGGGACAAGGAGCCGGACGTTTGCCTTTTCGGTAAGAGGCTCTGCTGAGAACGAACACCGTGAGGTGTACCGTTCCTGGGCAAGCACAGATCCCCAGTGCTGTTGTGCCTGTGCATAGGCTGCACGGGGACAGTGAAGAGCAGCCAGAGCTTTCAGGGCTGGCACCTTCCTTGTGGGACAAGGAGCCGGACGTTTGCCTTTTCGGAAAGAGGCTCTGCTGAGAACGAACACCGTGAGGTGTACCGTTCCTGTCTAAGTACAGATTCCCAAAGCTGTTGTGCCTGTGGATAGGGTGCACGGGGACAGTGAAGAGCAGCAAGAGCTTTCAGGGCTGGCACCTTCCTTGTGGGACAAGGAGCCGGACGTTTGCCTTTTCGGAAGGAGCGTCTGCAGAGTACAAGCGCCGTGAGATGTGCAGCCTGTGGGCAAGCACAGATCCCCAGTGCTGTTGTGCCTGTGGATAGGGTGCACGGGGACAGTGAAGAGCAGCAAGAGCTTTCAGGGCTGGCACCTTCCTTGTGGGACAAGGAGCCGGACGTTTGCCTTTTCGGAAAGAGGCTCTGCTGAGAACGAACACCGTGAGGTGTACCGCTCCTGGGCAAGCACAGATCCCCAGTGCTGTTGTGCCTGTGGATAGGGTGCACGGGGACAGTGAAGAGCAGCAAGAGCTTTCAGGGCTGGCACCTTCCTTGTGGGACAAGGAGCCGGACGTTTGCCTTTTCGGAAAGAGGCTCTGCTGAGAACGAACACCGTGAGGTGTACCGCTCCTGGGCAAGCACAGATCCCCAGTGCTGTTGTGCCTGTGCATAGGCTGCACGGGGACAGTGAAGAGCAGCCAGAGCTTTCAGGGCTGGCACCTTCCTTGTGGGACAAGGAGCCGGACGTTTGCCTTTTCGGAAGGAGCGTCTGCCGAGTACAAGCGCCGTGAGATGTGCAGCCTGTGGGCAAGCAGAGATCCCCAGTGCTGTTGTGCCTGTGCATAGGCTGCACGGGGACAGTGAAGAGCAGCAAGAGCTTTCAGGGCTGGCACCTTCCTTGTGGGACAAGGAGCCGGACGTTTGCCTTTTCGGAAGGAGCGTCTGCAGAGTACAAGTGCCGAGAGATGTGCAGCCTGTGGGCAAGCACAGATCCCCAGTGCTGTTGTGCCTGTGCATACGCTGCACGGGGACAGTGAAGAGCAGCAAGAGCTTTCAGGGCTGGCACCTTCCTTGTGGGACAAGGAGCCGGACGTTTGCCTTTTCGGTAAGAGGCTCTGCTGAGAACGAACACCGTGAGGTGTACCGTTCCTGGGCAAGCACAGATCCCCAGTGCTGTTGTGCCTGTGCATAGGCTGCACGGGGACAGTGAAGAGCAGCAAGGGCTTTCAGGGCTGGCACCTTCCTTGTGGGACAAGGAGCCGGACGTTTGCCTTTTTGGAAAATTGCAATGCCGAGAACGGACACCGTGAGGTGTACCGTTCCTGTCTAAGTACAGATTCCCAGTGCTGTTGTGCCTGTGGATACGGTGCACGGGGACAGTGAAGAGCAGCAAGAGCTTTCAGGGCTGGCACCTTCCTTGTGGGACAAGGAGCCGGACGTTTGCCTTTTCGGAAGGAGCGTCTGCCGAGTACAAGCGCCGTGAGATGTGCAGCCTGTGGGCAAGCAGAGATCCCCAGTGCTGTTGTGCCTGTGGATAGGGAGCAAGGGGACAGTGAAGAGCAGCAAGAGCTTTCAGGGCTGGCTCCTTCCTTGTGGGACAAGGAGCCGGACGTTTGCCTTTTCGGAAAGAGGCTCTGCTGAGAACGAACACCGTGAGGTGTACCGTTCCTGTCTAAGTACAGATTCCCAAAGCTGTTGTGCCTGTGGATAGGGTGCACGGGGACAGTGAAGAGCAGCAAGAGCTTTCAGGGCTGGCACCTTCCTTGTGGGACAAGGAGCCGGACGTTTGCCTTTTCGGAAGGAGCGTCTGCAGAGTACAAGCGCCGTGAGATGTGCAGCCTGGTGGCAAGCACAGATCCCCAGTGCTGTTGTGCCTGTGCATACGCTGCACGGGGACAGTGAAGAGCAGCAAGAGCTTTCAGGGCTGGCACCTTCCTTGTGGGACAAGGAGCCGGACGTTTGCCTTTTCGGAAAATTGCAATGCCGAGAACGGACACCGTGAGGTGTAACGTTCCTGCGCAAGCACAGATCCCCAGTACTGTTGTGCCTGTGCATAGGCTGCACGGGGACAGTGAAGAGCAGCAAGAGCTTTCAGGGCTGGCACCTTCCTTGTGGGACAAGGAGCCGGACGTTTGCCTTTTCAGAAGGAGCTTCTTCCGAGTATAAGCGCCGTGAGATGTGCAGCCTGTGGGCAAGCACAGATCCCCAGTGCTGTTGTGCCTGTGCATAGGCTGCACGGGGACAATGAAGAGCAGCAAGAGCTTTCAGGGCTGGCACCTTCCTTGTGGGACAAGGAGCCGGACGTTTGCCTTTTCGGTAAGAGGCTCTGCTGAGAACGAACACCGTGAGGTGTACCGTTCCTGTCTAAGTACAGATTCCCCAGTGCTGTTCTGCCTGTGGATAGGGTGCACGGGGACAGTGAAGAGCAGCAAGAGCTTTCAGGGCTGGCACCTTCCTTGTGGGACAAGGAGCCGGACGTTTGCCTTTTCCGTAAGAGGCTCTGCTGAGCACGAACACCGTGAGGTGTACCGTTCCTGGGCAAGCAGAGATCCCCAGTGCTGTTGTGCCTGTGCATAGGCTGCACGGGGACAGTGAAGAGCAGCAAGAGCTTTCAGGGCTGGCACCTTCCTTGTGGGACAAGGAGCCGGACGTTTGCCTTTTCGGTAGGAGCGTCTGCAGAGTACAAGTGCCGAGAGATGTGCAGCCTGTGGGCAAGCACAGATCCCCAGTGCTGTTGTGCCTGTGCATACGCTGCACGGGGACAGTGAAGAGCAGCAAGAGCTTTCAGGGCTGGCACCTTCCTTGTGGGACAAGGAGCCAGACGTTTGCCTTTTCGGAAAATCGCAATGCCGAGAACAGTCACCGTGAGGTATACCGTTCCTGGGCAAGCACAGATCCCCAGTGCTGTTGTGCCTGTGGATAGGGTGCACGGGGACAGTGAAGAGCAGCAAGAGCTTTCAGGGCTGGCACCTTCCTTGTGGGACAAGGAGCCGGACGTTTGCCTTTTCGGAAAATTGCAATGCCGAGAACGGACACCGTGAGGTGTACCGTTCCTGTCTAAGTACAGAATCCCAGTGCTGTTGTGCCTGTGGATACGGTGCACGGGGACAGTGAAGAGCAGCAAGAGCTTTCAGGGCTGGCACCTTCCTTGTGGGACAAGGAGCCGGACGTTTGCCTTTTCGGAAGGAGCGTCTGCCGAGTACAAGCGCCGTGAGATGTGCAGCCTGTGGGCAAGCACAGATCCCCAGTGCTGTTGTGCCTGTGCATAGGCTGCACGGGGACAGTGAAGAGCAGCAAGAGCTTTCAGGGCTGGCACCTTCCTTGTGGGACAAGGAGACGGACGTTTGCCTTTTCAGAAGGAGCGTCTGCCGAGTACAAGCGCCGTGAGATGTGCAGCCTGTGGGCAAGCACAGATCCCCAGTGCTGTTGTGCCTGTGCATAGGCTGCACGGGGACAGTGAAGAGCAGCAAGAGCTTTCAGGGCTGGCACCTTCCTTGTGGGACAAGGAGCCGGACGTTTGCCTTTTCTGTAAGAGGCTCTGCTGAGAACAAACACCGTGAGGTGTACGGTTCCTGTCTCAGTACAGATTCCCAAAGCTGTTGTGCCTGTGGATAGGGTGCACGGGGACAGTGAAGAGCAGCAAGAGCTTTCAGGGCTGGCACCTTCCTTGTGGGACAAGGAGCCGGACGTTTGCCTTTTCCGTAAGAGGCTCTGCTGAGCACGAACACCGTGAGGTGTGCCGTTCCTCGGCAAGCACAGATCCCCAGTGCTGTTGTGCCTGTGCATAGGCTGCACGGGGACAGTGAAGAGCAGCAAGAGCTTTCAGGGCTGGCACCTTCCTTGTGGGACAAGGAGCCGGACATTTGCCTTTTCTGTAAGAGGCTCTGCTGAGAACGAACACCGTGAGGTGTACCGTTCCTGTCTAAGTACAGATTCCCAAAGCTGTTGTGCCTGTGCATAGGCTGCACGGGGACAGTGAAGAGCAGCAAGAGCTTTCAGGGCTGGCACCTTCCTTGTGGGACAAGGAGCCGGACGTTTGCCTTTTCGGAAGGAGCGTCTGCCGAGTACAAGTGCTGTGAGATGTGCAGCCTGTGGGCAAGCACAGATCCCCAGTGCTGTTGTGCCTGTGCATAGGCTGCACGGGGACAGTGAAGAGCAGCAAGAGCTTTCAGGGCTGGCACCTTCCTTGTGGGACAAGGAGCCGGACGTTTGCCTTTTTGGAAAATTGCAATGCCGAGAACGGACACCGTGAGGTGTACCGTTCCTGTCTAAGTACAGATTCCCTGTGCTGTTGTGCCTGTGGATACGGTGCACGGGGACAGTGAAGAGCAGCAAGAGCTTTCAGGGCTGGCACCTTCCTTGTGGGACAAGGAGCCGGACGTTTGCCTTTTCGGAAGGAGCGTCTGCCGAGTACAAGCGCCGTGAGATGTGCAGCCTGTGGGCAAGCACAGATCCCCAGTGCTGTTGTGCCTGTGCATAGGCTGCACGGGGACAGTGAAGAGCAGCAAGAGCTTTCAGGGCTGGCACCTTCCTTGTGGGACAAGGAGCCGGACGTTTGCCTTTTCGGTAAGAGGCTCTGCTGAGAACGAACACCGTGAGGTGTACCGTTCCTGGGCAAGCACAGATCCCCAGTGCTGTTGTGCCTGTGGATAGGGTGCACGGGGACAGTGAAGAGCAGCAAGAGCTTTCAGGGCTGGCACCTTCCTTGTGGGACAAGGAGCCGGACGTTTGCCTTTTCGGAAGGAGCGTCTGCCGAGTACAAGCGCCGTGAGATGTGCAGCCTGTGGGCAAGCACAGATCCCCAGTGCTGTTGTGCCTGTGCATAGGCTGCACGGGGACAGTGAAGAGCAGCAAGAGCTTTCAGGGCTGGCACCTTCCTTGTGGGACAAGGAGCCGGACGTTTGCCTTTTCCGTAAGAGGCTCTGCTGAGAACGAACACCGTGAGGTGTACCGTTCCTGTCTAAGTAGAGATTCCCAAAGCTGTTGTGCCTGTGCATAGGCTGCACGGGGACAGTGAAGAGCAGCAAGAGCTTTCAGGGCTGGCACCTTCCTTGTGGGACAAGGAGCCGGATGTTTGCCTTTTCGGAAGGAGCGTCTGCCGAGTACAAGCGCCGTGAGATGTGCAGAATGTGGGCAAGCACAGATCCCCAGTGCTGTTGTGCCTGTGCATAGGCTGCACGGGGACAGTGAAAAGCAGCAAGAGCTTTCAGGGCTGGCACCTTCCTTGTGGGACAGGGAGCCGGACGTTTGCCTTTTCGGAAGGTGCGTCTGCCGAGTACAAGCGCCGTGAGATGTGCAGAATGTGGGCAAGCACAGATCCCCAGTGCTGTTGTGCCTGTGCATAGGCTGCACGGGGACAGTGAAGAGCAGCAAGAGCTTTCAGGGCTGGCACCTTCCTTGTGGGACAAGGAGCCGGACGTTTGCCTTTTCGGTAAGAGGCTCTGCTGAGAACGAACACCGTGAGGTGTACCGTTCCTGTCTAAGTACAGATTCCCAAAGCTGTTGTGCCTGTGGATAGGGTGCACGGGGACAGTGAAGAGCAGCAAGAGCTTTCAGGGCTGGCACCTTCCTTGTGGGACAAGGAGCCGGACGTTTGCCTTTTCCGTAAGAGGCTCTGCTGAGAACGAACACCATGAGGTGTGCCGTTCCTGGGCAAGCACAGATCCCCAGTGCTGTTGTGCCTGTGCATAGGCTGCACGGGGACAGTGAAGAGCAGCAAGAGCTTTCAGGGCTGGCACCTTCCTTGTGGGACAAGGAGCCGGACGTTTGCCTTTTTGGAAAATTGCAATGCCGAGAACGGACACCGTGAGGTGTACCGTTCCTGTCTAAGTACAGATTCCCAAAGCTGTTGTGCCTGTTGATAGGGTGCACGGGGACAGTGAAGAGCAGCAAGAGCTTTCAGGGCTGGCACCTTCCTTGTGGGACAAGGAGCCGGACGTTTGCCTTTTTGGAAGGAGCGTCTGCCGAGTACAAGCGCCGTGAGATGTGCAGCCTGTGGGCAAGCACAGATCCCCAGTGCTGTTGTGCCTGTGCATAGGCTGCACGGGGACAGTGAAGAGCAGCAAGAGCTTTCAGGGCTGGCACCTTCCTTGTGGGACAAGGAGCCGGACGTTTGCCTTTTCCGTAAGAGGCTCTGCTGAGAACGAACACCGTGAGGTGTACCGTTCCTGTCTAAGTAGAGATTCCCAAAGCTGTTGTGCCTGTGCATAGGCTGCACGGGGACAGTGAAAAGCAGCAAGAGCTTTCAGGGGTGGCACCTTCCTTGTGGGACAAGGAGCCGGACGTTTGCCTTTTCGGAAGGAGCGTCTGCCGAGTACAAGCGCCGTGAGATGTGCAGCCTGTGGGCAAGCACAGATCCCCAGTGCTGTTGTGCCTGTGCATAGGCTGCACGGGGACAGTGAAGAGCAGCAAGAGCTTTCAGGGCTGGCACCTTCCTTGTGGGACAAGGAGCCGGACGTTTGCCTTTTCGATAAGAGGCTCTGCTGAGAACGAACACCGTGAGGTGTACCGTTCCTGGGCAAGCACAGATCCCCAGTGCTGTTGTGCCTGTGCATAGGCTGCACGGGGACAGTGAAGAGCAGCAAGAGCTTTCAGGGCTGGCACCTTCCTTGTGGGACAAGGAGCCGGACGTTTGCCTTTTCCGTAAGAGGCTCTGCTGAGAACGAACACCGTGAGGTGTGCCGTTCCTGGGCAAGCACAGATCCCCAGTGCTGTTGTGCCTGTGCATAGGCTGCACGGGGACAGTGAAGAGCAGCAAGAGCTTTCAGGGCTGGCACCTTCCTTGTGGGACAAGGAGCCGGACGTTTGCCTTTTTGGAAAATTGCAATGCCGAGAACGGACACCGTGAGGTGTACCGTTCCTGTCTAAGTACAGATTCCCAAAGCTGTTGTGCCTGTTGATAGGGTGCACGGGGACAGTGAAGAGCAGCAAGAGCTTTCAGGGCTGGCACCTTCCTTGTGGGACAAGGAGCCGGACGTTTGCCTTTTCGGTAAGAGGCTCTGCTGAGAACGAACACCGTGAGGTGTACCGTTCCTGGGCAAGCACAGATCCCCAGTGCTGTTGTGCCTGTGCATAGGCTGCACGGGGACAGTGAAGAGCAGCCAGAGCTTTCAGGGCTGGCACCTTCCTTGTGGGACAAGGAGCCGGACGTTTGCCTTTTCGGAAGGAGCGTCTGCCGAGTACAAGCGCCGTGAGATGTGCAGCCTGTGGGCAAGCACAGATCCCCAGTGCTGTTGTGCCTGTGCATAGGCTGCACGGGGACAGTGAAGAGCAGCAAGAGCTTTCAGGGCTGGCACCTTCCTTGTGGGACAAGGAGCCGGACGTTTGCCTTTTCGATAAGAGGCTCTGCTGAGAACGAACACCGTGAGGTGTACCGTTCCTGGGCAAGCACAGATCCCCAGTGCTGTTGTGCCTGTGCATAGGCTGCACGGGGACAGTGAAGAGCAGCCAGAGCTTTCAGGGCTGGCACCTTCCTTGTGGGACAAGGAGCCGGACGTTTGCCTTTTCTGTAAGAGGCTCTGCTGAGAACGAACACCGTGAGGTGTACCGTTCCTGTCTAAGTACAGATTCCCAAAGCTGTTGTGCCTGTGCATAGGCTGCACGGGGACAGTGAAGAGCAGCAAGAGCTTTCAGGGCTGGCACCTTCCTTGTGGGACAAGGAGCCGGACGTTTGCCTTTTCGGAATGAGCGTCTGCAGAGTACAAGCGCCGTGAGATGTGCAGCCTGGTGGCAAGCAGAGATCCCCAGTGCTGTTGTGCCTGTGCATAGGCTGCACGGGGACAGTGAAGAGCAGCAAGAGCTTTCAGGGCTGGCACCTTCCTTGTGGGACAAGGAGCCGGACGTTTGCCTTTTCCGTAAGAGGCTCTGCTGAGAACGAACACCGTGAGGTGTACCGTTCCTGGGCAAGCAGAGATCCCCAGTGCTGTTGTGCCTGTGCATAGGCTGCACGGGGACAGTGAAGAGCAGCAAGAGCTTTCAGGGCTGGCACCTTCCTTGTGGGACAAGGAGCCGGACGTTTGCCTTTTCGGTAAGAGGCTCTGCTGAGAACGAACACCGTGAGGTGTACCGTTCCTGGGCAAGCACAGATCCCCAGTGCTGTTGTGCCTGTGGATAGGGTGCACGGGGACAGTGAAGAGCAGCAAGAGCTTTCAGGGCTGGCACCTTCCTTGTGGGACAAGGAGCCGGACGTTTGCCTTTTCGGAAGGAGCGTCTGCCGAGTACAAGCGCCGTGAGATGTGCAGCCTGTGGGCAAGCAGAGATCCCCAGTGCTGTTGTGCCTGTGCATAGGCTGCACGGGGACAGTGAAGAGCAGCAAGAGCTTTCAGGGCTGGCACCTTCCTTGTGGGACAAGGAGCCGGACGTTTGCCTTTTCTGTAAGAGGCTCTGCTGAGAACGAACACCGTGAGGTGTACCGTTCCTGTCTAAGTAGAGATTCCCAAAGCTGTTGTGCCTGTGCATAGGCTGCACGGGGACAGTGAAAAGCAGCAAGAGCTTTCAGGGCTGGCACCTTCCTTGTGGGACAAGGAGCCGGACGTTTGCCTTTTCGGAAGGAGCGTCTGCCGAGTACAAGCGCCGTGAGATGTGCAGCCTGTGGGCAAGCACAGATCCCCAGTGCTGTTGTGCCTGTGCATAGGCTGCACGGGGACAGTGAAGAGCAGCAAGAGCTTTCAGGGCTGGCACCTTCCTTGTGGGACAAGGAGCCGGACGTTTGCCTTTTCGATAAGAGGCTCTGCTGAGAACGAACACCGTGAGGTGTACCGTTCCTGGGCAAGCACAGATCCCCAGTGCTGTTGTGCCTGTGCATAGGCTGCACGGGGACAGTGAAGAGCAGCCAGAGCTTTCAGGGCTGGCACCTTCCTTGTGGGACAAGGAGCCGGACGTTTGCCTTTTCTGTAAGAGGCTCTGCTGAGAACGAACACCGTGAGGTGTACCGTTCCTGTCTAAGTACAGATTCCCAAAGCTGTTGTGCCTGTGGATAGGGTGCACGGGGACAGTGAAGAGCAGCAAGAGCTTTCAGGGCTGGCACCTTCCTTGTGGGACAAGGAGCCGGACGTTTGCCTTTTCGGAAGGAGCGTCTGCAGAGTACAAGCGCCGTGAGATGTGCAGCCTGGTGGCAAGCAGAGATCCCCAGTGCTGTTGTGCCTGTGCATAGGCTGCACGGGGACAGTGAAGAGCAGCAAGAGCTTTCAGGGCTGGCACCTTCCTTGTGGGACAAGGAGCCGGATGTTTGCCTTTTCCGTAAGAGGCTCTGCTGAGAACGAACACCGTGAGGTGTACCGTTCCTGGGCAAGCACAGATCCCCAGTGCTGTTGTGCCTGTGCATAGGCTGCACGGGGACAGTGAAGAGCAGCAAGAGCTTTCAGGGCTGGCACCTTCCTTGTGGGACAAGGAGCCGGACGTTTGCCTTTTCCGTAAGAGGCTCTGCTGAGAACGAACACCGTGAGGTGTACCGTTCCTGGGCAAGCACAGATCCCCAGTGCTGTTGTGCCTGTGGATAGGGTGCACGGGGACAGTGAAGAGCAGCAAGAGCTTTCAGGGCTGGCACCTTCCTTGTGGGACAAGGAGCCGGACGTTTGCCTTTTCGGAAGGAGCGTCTGCCGAGTACAAGCGCCGTGAGATGTGCAGCCTGTGGGCAAGCACAGATCCCCAGTGCTGTTGTGCCTGTGCATACGCTGCACGGGGACAGTGAAGAGCAGCAAGAGCTTTCAGGGCTGGCACCTTCCTTGTGGGACAAGGAGCCGGACGTTTGCCTTTTCGGAAAGAGGCTCTGCTGAGAACGAACACCGTGAGGTGTACCGTTCCTGTCTAAGTACAGATTCCCAAAGCTGTTGTGCCTGTGGATAGGGTGCACGGGGACAGTGAAAAGCAGCAAGAGCTTTCAGGGCTGGCACCTTCCTTGTGGGACAAGGAGCCGGACGTTTGCCTTTTCGGAAGGAGCGTCTGCCGAGTACAAGCGCCGTGAGATGTGCAGCCTGTGGGCAAGCACAGATCCCCAGTGCTGTTGTGCCTATGCATAGGCTGCACGGGGACAGTGAAGAGCAGCAAGAGCTTTCAGGGCTGGCACCTTCCTTGTGGGACAAGGAGCCGGACGTTTGCCTTTTCCGTAAGAGGCTCTGCTGAGAACGAACACCGTGAGGTGTACCGTTCCTGTCTAAGTAGAGATTCCCAAAGCTGTTGTGCCTCTGCATAGGGTGCACGGGGACAGTGAAAAGCAGCAAGAGCTTTCAGGGCTGGCACCTTCCTTGTGGGACAAGGAGCCGGACGTTTGCCTTTTCGGAAGGAGCGTCTGCCGAGTACAAGCGCCGTGAGATGTGCAGCATGTGGGCAAGCACAGATCCCCAGTGCTGTTGTGCCTGTGCATAGGCTGCACGGGGACAGTGAAAAGCAGCAAGAGCTTTCAGGGCTGGCACCTTCCTTGTGGGACAGGGAGCCGGACGTTTGCCTTTTCGGAAGGTGCGTCTGCCGAGTACAAGCGCCGTGAGATGTGCAGCATGTGGGCAAGCACAGATCCCCAGTGCTGTTGTGCCTGTGCATAGGCTGCACGGGGACAGTGAAGAGCAGCAAGAGCTTTCAGGGCTGGCACCTTCCTTGTGGGACAAGGAGCCGGACGTTTGCCTTTTCGGAAAGAGGCTCTGCTGAGAACGAACACCGTGAGGTGTACCGTTCCTGTCTAAGTACAGATTCCCAAAGCTGTTGTGCCTGTGGATAGGGTGCACGGGGACAGTGAAGAGCAGCAAGAGCTTTCAGGGCTGGCACCTTCCTTGTGGGACAAGGAGCCGGACGTTTGCCTTTTCCGTAAGAGGCTCTGCTGAGCACGAACACCGTGAGGTGTGCCGTTCCTCGGCAAGCACAGATCCCCAGTGCTGTTGTGCCTGTGCATAGGCTGCACGGGGACAGTGAAGAGCAGCAAGAGCTTTCAGGGCTGGCACCTTCCTTGTGGGACAAGGAGCCGGACGTTTGCCTTTTTGGAAAATTGCAATGCCGAGAACGGACACCGTGAGGTGTATCGTTCCTGGGCAAGCACAGATCCCCAGTGCTGTTGTGCCTGTGCATAGGCTGCACGGGGACAGTGAAGAGCAGCCAGAGCTTTCAGGGCTGGCACCTTCCTTGTGGGACAAGAAGCCGGACGTTTGCCTTTTCTGTAAGAGGCTCTGCTGAGAACGAACACCGTGAGGTGTACCGTTCCTGTCTAAGTACAGATTCCCAAAGCTGTTGTGCCTGTGGATAGGGTGCACGGGGACAGTGAAGAGCAGCAAGAGCTTTCAGGGCTGGCACCTTCCTTGTGGGACAAGGAGCCGGACGTTTGCCTTTTCCGTAAGAGGCTCTGCTGAGAACGAACACCGTGAGGTGTACCGTTCCTGTCTAAGTAGAGATTCCCAAAGCTGTTGTGCCTGTGCATAGGGTGCACGGGGACAGTGAAAAGCAGCAAGAGCTTTCAGGGCTGGCACCTTCCTTGTGGGACAAGGAGCCGGACGTTTGCCTTTTCGGAAGGAGCGTCTGCCGAGTACAAGCGCCGTGAGATGTGCAGCCTGTGGGCAAGCACAGATCCCCAGTGCTGTTGTGCCTGTGCATAGGCTGCACGGGGACAGTGAAAAGCAGCAAGAGCTTTCAGGGCTGGCACCTTCCTTGTGGGACAGGGAGCCGGACGTTTGCCTTTTCGGAAGGTGCGTCTGCCGAGTACAAGCGCCGTGAGATGTGCAGCATGTGGGCAAGCACAGATCCCCAGTGCTGTTGTGCCTGTGCATAGGCTGCACGGGGACAGTGAAGAGCAGCAAGAGCTTTCAGGGCTGGCACCTTCCTTGTGGGACAAGGAGCCGGACGTTTGCCTTTTCGGAAAGAGGCTCTGCTGAGAACGAACACCGTGAGGTGTACCGTTCCTGTCTAAGTACAGATTCCCAAAGCTGTTGTGCCTGTGGATAGGGTGCACGGGGACAGTGAAGAGCAGCAAGAGCTTTCAGGGCTGGCACCTTCCTTGTGGGACAAGGAGCCGGACGTTTGCCTTTTCCGTAAGAGGCTCTGCTGAGCACGAACACCGTGAGGTGTGCCGTTCCTCGGCAAGCACAGATCCCCAGTGCTGTTGTGCCTGTGCATAGGCTGCACGGGGACAGTGAAGAGCAGCAAGAGCTTTCAGGGCTGGCACCTTCCTTGTGGGACAAGGAGCCGGACGTTTGCCTTTTTGGAAAATTGCAATGCCGAGAACGGACACCGTGAGGTGTACCGTTCCTGTCTAAGTACAGATTCCCAAAGCTGTTGTGCCTGTTGATAGGGTGCACGGGGACAGTGAAGAGCAGCAAGAGCTTTCAGGGCTGGCACCTTCCTTGTGGGACAAGGAGCCGGACGTTTGCCTTTTCGGAAGGAGCGTCTGCCGAGTACAAGCGCCGTGAGATGTGCAGCCTGTGGGCAAGCACAGATCCCCAGTGCTGTTGTGCCTGTGCATAGGCTGCACGGGGACAGTGAAGAGCAGCAAGAGCTTTCAGGGCTGGCACCTTCCTTGTGGGACAAGGAGCCAGACGTTTGCCTTTTCGATAAGAGGCTCTGCTGAGAACGAACACCGTGAGGTGTACCGTTCCTGGGCAAGCACAGATCCCCAGTGCTGTTGTGCCTGTGCATAGGCTGCACGGGGACAGTGAAGAGCAGCCAGAGCTTTCAGGGCTGGCACCTTCCTTGTGGGACAAGGAGCCGGACGTTTGCCTTTTCTGTAAGAGGCTCTGCTGAGAACGAACACCGTGAGGTGTACCGTTCCTGTCTAAGTACAGATTCCCAAAGCTGTTGTGCCTGTGGATACGGTGCACGGGGACAGTGAAGAGCAGCAAGAGCTTTCAGGGCTGGCACCTTCCTTGTGGGACAAGGAGCCGGACGTTTGCCTTTTCGGAAGGAGCGTCTGCAGAGTACAAGCGCCGTGAGATGTGCAGCCTGGTGGCAAGCAGAGATCCCCAGTGCTGTTGTGCCTGTGCATAGGCTGCACGGGGACAGTGAAGAGCAGCAAGAGCTTTCAGGGCTGGCACCTTCCTTGTGGGACAAGGAGCCGGACGTTTGCCTTTTCCGTAAGAGGCTCTGCTGAGAACGAACACCGTGAGGTGTACCGTTCCTGGACAAGCAGAGATCCCCAGTGCTGTTGTGCCTGTGCATAGGCTGCACGGGGACAGTGAAGAGCAGCAAGAGCTTTCAGGGCTGGCACCTTCCTTGTGGGACAAGGAGCCGGACGTTTGCCTTTTCTGTAAGAGGCTCTGCTGAGAACGAACACCGTGAGGTGTACCGTTCCTGTCTAAGTACAGATTCCCAAAGCTGTTGTGCCTGTGGATAGGGTGCACGGGGACAGTGAAGAGCAGCAAGAGCTTTCAGGGCTGGCACCTTCCTTGTGGGACAAGGAGCCGGACGTTTGCCTTTTCCGCAAGAGGCTCTGCTGAGAACGAACACCGTGAGGTGTGCCGTTCCTGGGCAAGTACAGATTCCCAGTGCTGTTGTGCCTGTGGATACGGTGCACGGGGACAGTGAAGAGCAGCAAGAGCTTTCAGGGCTGGCACCTTCCTTGTGGGACAAGGAGCCGGACGTTTGCCTTTTCGGAAGGAGCGTCTGCCGAGTACAAGCGCCGTGAGATGTGCAGCCTGTGGGCAAGCAGAGATCCCCAGTGCTGTTGTGCCTGTGCATAGGCTGCACGGGGACAGTGAAGAGCAGCAAGAGCTTTCAGGGCTGGCACCTTCCTTGTGGGACAAGGAGCCGGACGTTTGCCTTTTCCGTAAGAGGCTCTGCTGAGAACGAACACCGTGAGGTGTACCGTTCCTGGGCAAGCACAGATCCCCAGTGCTGTTGTGCCTGTGCATAGGCTGCACGGGGACAGTGAAGAGCAGCAAGAGCTTTCAGGGCTGGCACCTTCCTTGTGGGACAAGGAGCCGGACGTTTGCCTTTTCGGTAAGAGGCTCTGCTGAGAACGAACACCGTGAGGTGTACCGTTCCTGTCTAAGTACAGATTCCCAAAGCTGTTGTGCCTGTGGATAGGGTGCACGGGGACAGTGAAGAGCAGCAAGAGCTTTCAGGGCTGGCACCTTCCTTGTGGGACAAGGAGCCGGACGTTTGCCTTTTCGGAAGGAGCGTCTGCAGAGTACAAGCGCCGTGAGATGTGCAGCCTGGTGGCAAGCAGAGATCCCCAGTGCTGTTGTGCCTGTGCATAGGCTGCACGGGGACAGTGAAGAGCAGCAAGAGCTTTCAGGGCTGGCACCTTCCTTGTGGGACAGGGAGCCGGACGTTTGCCTTTTCGGAAGGTGCGTCTGCCGAGTACAAGCGCCGTGAGATGTGCAGCATGTGGGCAAGCACAGATCCCCAGTGCTGTTGTGCCTGTGCATAGGCTGCACGGGGACAGTGAAGAGCAGCAAGAGCTTTCAGGGCTGGCACCTTCCTTGTGGGACAAGGAGCCGGACGTTTGCCTTTTCGGAAAGAGGCTCTGCTGAGAACGAACACCGTGAGGTGTACCGTTCCTGTCTAAGTACAGATTCCCAAAGCTGTTGTGCCTGTGGATAGGGTGCACGGGGACAGTGAAGAGCAGCAAGAGCTTTCAGGGCTGGCACCTTCCTTGTGGGACAAGGAGCCGGACGTTTGCCTTTTCCGTAAGAGGCTCTGCTGAGCACGAACACCGTGAGGTGTACCGTTCCTGGGCAAGCACAGATCCCCAGTGCTGTTGTGCCTGTGGATAGGGTGCACGGGGACAGTGAAGAGCAGCAAGAGCTTTCAGGGCTGGCACCTTCCTTGTGGGACAAGGAGCCGGACGTTTGCCTTTTCGGAAGGAGCGTCTGCCGAGTACAAGCGCCGTGAGATGTGCAGCCTGTGGGCAAGCACAGATCCCCAGTGCTGTTGTGCCTGTGCATACGCTGCACGGGGACAGTGAAGAGCAGCAAGAGCTTTCAGGGCTGGCACCTTCCTTGTGGGACAAGGAGCCGGACGTTTGCCTTTTCGGAAAGAGGCTCTGCTGAGAACGAACACCGTGAGGTGTACCGTTCCTGTCTAAGTACAGATTCCCAAAGCTGTTGTGCCTGTGGATAGGGTGCACGGGGACAGTGAAAAGCAGCAAGAGCTTTCAGGGCTGGCACCTTCCTTGTGGGACAAGGAGCCGGACGTTTGCCTTTTCGGAAGGAGCGTCTGCCGAGTACAAGCGCCGTGAGATGTGCAGCCTGTGGGCAAGCACAGATCCCCAGTGCTGTTGTGCCTATGCATAGGCTGCACGGGGACAGTGAAGAGCAGCAAGAGCTTTCAGGGCTGGCACCTTCCTTGTGGGACAAGGAGCCGGACGTTTGCCTTTTCCGTAAGAGGCTCTGCTGAGAACGAACACCGTGAGGTGTACCGTTCCTGTCTAAGTAGAGATTCCCAAAGCTGTTGTGCCTCTGCATAGGGTGCACGGGGACAGTGAAAAGCAGCAAGAGCTTTCAGGGCTGGCACCTTCCTTGTGGGACAAGGAGCCGGACGTTTGCCTTTTCGGAAGGAGCGTCTGCCGAGTACAAGCGCCGTGAGATGTGCAGCATGTGGGCAAGCACAGATCCCCAGTGCTGTTGTGCCTGTGCATAGGCTGCACGGGGACAGTGAAAAGCAGCAAGAGCTTTCAGGGCTGGCACCTTCCTTGTGGGACAGGGAGCCGGACGTTTGCCTTTTCGGAAGGTGCGTCTGCCGAGTACAAGCGCCGTGAGATGTGCAGCATGTGGGCAAGCACAGATCCCCAGTGCTGTTGTGCCTGTGCATAGGCTGCACGGGGACAGTGAAGAGCAGCAAGAGCTTTCAGGGCTGGCACCTTCCTTGTGGGACAAGGAGCCGGACGTTTGCCTTTTCGGAAAGAGGCTCTGCTGAGAACGAACACCGTGAGGTGTACCGTTCCTGTCTAAGTACAGATTCCCAAAGCTGTTGTGCCTGTGGATAGGGTGCACGGGGACAGTGAAGAGCAGCAAGAGCTTTCAGGGCTGGCACCTTCCTTGTGGGACAAGGAGCCGGACGTTTGCCTTTTCCGTAAGAGGCTCTGCTGAGCACGAACACCGTGAGGTGTGCCGTTCCTCGGCAAGCACAGATCCCCAGTGCTGTTGTGCCTGTGCATAGGCTGCACGGGGACAGTGAAGAGCAGCAAGAGCTTTCAGGGCTGGCACCTTCCTTGTGGGACAAGGAGCCGGACGTTTGCCTTTTTGGAAAATTGCAATGCCGAGAACGGACACCGTGAGGTGTATCGTTCCTGGGCAAGCACAGATCCCCAGTGCTGTTGTGCCTGTGCATAGGCTGCACGGGGACAGTGAAGAGCAGCCAGAGCTTTCAGGGCTGGCACCTTCCTTGTGGGACAAGAAGCCGGACGTTTGCCTTTTCTGTAAGAGGCTCTGCTGAGAACGAACACCGTGAGGTGTACCGTTCCTGTCTAAGTACAGATTCCCAAAGCTGTTGTGCCTGTGGATAGGGTGCACGGGGACAGTGAAGAGCAGCAAGAGCTTTCAGGGCTGGCACCTTCCTTGTGGGACAAGGAGCCGGACGTTTGCCTTTTCCGTAAGAGGCTCTGCTGAGAACGAACACCGTGAGGTGTACCGTTCCTGTCTAAGTAGAGATTCCCAAAGCTGTTGTGCCTGTGCATAGGGTGCACGGGGACAGTGAAAAGCAGCAAGAGCTTTCAGGGCTGGCACCTTCCTTGTGGGACAAGGAGCCGGACGTTTGCCTTTTCGGAAGGAGCGTCTGCCGAGTACAAGCGCCGTGAGATGTGCAGCCTGTGGGCAAGCACAGATCCCCAGTGCTGTTGTGCCTGTGCATAGGCTGCACGGGGACAGTGAAAAGCAGCAAGAGCTTTCAGGGCTGGCACCTTCCTTGTGGGACAGGGAGCCGGACGTTTGCCTTTTCGGAAGGTGCGTCTGCCGAGTACAAGCGCCGTGAGATGTGCAGCATGTGGGCAAGCACAGATCCCCAGTGCTGTTGTGCCTGTGCATAGGCTGCACGGGGACAGTGAAGAGCAGCAAGAGCTTTCAGGGCTGGCACCTTCCTTGTGGGACAAGGAGCCGGACGTTTGCCTTTTCGGAAAGAGGCTCTGCTGAGAACGAACACCGTGAGGTGTACCGTTCCTGTCTAAGTACAGATTCCCAAAGCTGTTGTGCCTGTGGATAGGGTGCACGGGGACAGTGAAGAGCAGCAAGAGCTTTCAGGGCTGGCACCTTCCTTGTGGGACAAGGAGCCGGACGTTTGCCTTTTCCGTAAGAGGCTCTGCTGAGCACGAACACCGTGAGGTGTGCCGTTCCTCGGCAAGCACAGATCCCCAGTGCTGTTGTGCCTGTGCATAGGCTGCACGGGGACAGTGAAGAGCAGCAAGAGCTTTCAGGGCTGGCACCTTCCTTGTGGGACAAGGAGCCGGACGTTTGCCTTTTTGGAAAATTGCAATGCCGAGAACGGACACCGTGAGGTGTACCGTTCCTGTCTAAGTACAGATTCCCAAAGCTGTTGTGCCTGTTGATAGGGTGCACGGGGACAGTGAAGAGCAGCAAGAGCTTTCAGGGCTGGCACCTTCCTTGTGGGACAAGGAGCCGGACGTTTGCCTTTTCGGAAGGAGCGTCTGCCGAGTACAAGCGCCGTGAGATGTGCAGCCTGTGGGCAAGCACAGATCCCCAGTGCTGTTGTGCCTGTGCATAGGCTGCACGGGGACAGTGAAGAGCAGCAAGAGCTTTCAGGGCTGGCACCTTCCTTGTGGGACAAGGAGCCAGACGTTTGCCTTTTCGATAAGAGGCTCTGCTGAGAACGAACACCGTGAGGTGTACCGTTCCTGTCTAAGTACAGATTCCCAAAGCTGTTGTGCCTGTGGATAGGGTGCACGGGGACAGTGAAGAGCAGCAAGAGCTTTCAGGGCTGGCACCTTCCTTGTGGGACAAGGAGCCGGACGTTTGCCTTTTCTGTAAGAGGCTCTGCTGAGAACGAACACCGTGAGGTGTACCGTTCCTGTCTAAGTACAGATTCCCAAAGCTGTTGTGCCTGTGGATAGGGTGCACGGGGACAGTGAAGAGCAGCAAGAGCTTTCAGGGCTGGCACCTTCCTTGTGGGACAAGGAGCCGGACGTTTGCCTTTTCGGAAGGAGCGTCTGCAGAGTACAAGCGCCGTGAGATGTGCAGCCTGGTGGCAAGCAGAGATCCCCAGTGCTGTTGTGCCTGTGCATAGGCTGCACGGGGACAGTGAAGAGCAGCAAGAGCTTTCAGGGCTGGCACCTTCCTTGTGGGACAAGGAGCCGGACGTTTGCCTTTTCCGTAAGAGGCTCTGCTGAGAACGAACACCGTGAGGTGTACCGTTCCTGGACAAGCAGAGATCCCCAGTGCTGTTGTGCCTGTGCATAGGCTGCACGGGGACAGTGAAGAGCAGCAAGAGCTTTCAGGGCTGGCACCTTCCTTGTGGGACAAGGAGCCGGACGTTTGCCTTTTCTGTAAGAGGCTCTGCTGAGAACGAACACCGTGAGGTGTACCGTTCCTGTCTAAGTACAGATTCCCAAAGCTGTTGTGCCTGTGGATAGGGTGCACGGGGACAGTGAAGAGCAGCAAGAGCTTTCAGGGCTGGCACCTTCCTTGTGGGACAAGGAGCCGGACGTTTGCCTTTTCCGCAAGAGGCTCTGCTGAGAACGAACACCGTGAGGTGTGCCGTTCCTGGGCAAGTACAGATTCCCAGTGCTGTTGTGCCTGTGGATACGGTGCACGGGGACAGTGAAGAGCAGCAAGAGCTTTCAGGGCTGGCACCTTCCTTGTGGGACAAGGAGCCGGACGTTTGCCTTTTCGGAAGGAGCGTCTGCCGAGTACAAGCGCCGTGAGATGTGCAGCCTGTGGGCAAGCAGAGATCCCCAGTGCTGTTGTGCCTGTGCATAGGCTGCACGGGGACAGTGAAGAGCAGCAAGAGCTTTCAGGGCTGGCACCTTCCTTGTGGGACAAGGAGCCGGACGTTTGCCTTTTCGGTAAGAGGCTCTGCTGAGAACGAACACCGTGAGGTGTACCGTTCCTGGGCAAGCACAGATCCCCAGTGCTGTTGTGCCTGTGCATAGGCTGCACGGGGACAGTGAAGAGCAGCAAGAGCTTTCAGGGCTGGCACCTTCCTTGTGGGACAAGGAGCCGGACGTTTGCCTTTTCGGTAAGAGGCTCTGCTGAGAACGAACACCGTGAGGTGTACCGTTCCTGTCTAAGTACAGATTCCCAAAGCTGTTGTGCCTGTGGATAGGGTGCACGGGGACAGTGAAGAGCAGCAAGAGCTTTCAGGGCTGGCACCTTCCTTGTGGGACAAGGAGCCGGACGTTTGCCTTTTCGGAAGGAGCGTCTGCAGAGTACAAGCGCCGTGAGATGTGCAGCCTGGTGGCAAGCAGAGATCCCCAGTGCTGTTGTGCCTGTGCATAGGCTGCACGGGGACAGTGAAGAGCAGCAAGAGCTTTCAGGGCTGGCACCTTCCTTGTGGGACAAGGAGCCGGACGTTTCCCTTTTCGGAAAATTGCAATGCCGAGAACGGACACCGTGAGGTGTAACGTTCCTGCGCAAGCACAGATCCCCAGTGCTGTTGTGCCTGTGGATAGGCTGCACGGGGACAGTGAAGAGCAGCAAGAGCTTTCAGGGCTGGCACCTTCCTTGTGGGACAAGGAGCCGGACGTTTGCCTTTTTGGAAAATTGCAATGCCGAGAACGGACACCGTGAGGTGTACCGTTCCTGTCTAAGTACAGATCCCCAGTGCTGTTGTGCCTGTGGATAGGGTGCACGGGGACAGTGAAGAGCAGCAAGAGCTTTCAGGGCTGGCACCTTCCTTGTGGGACAAGGAGCCGGACGTTTGCCTTTTCGGAAAGAGGCTCTGCTGAGAACGAACACCGTGAGGTGTACCGTTCCTGTCTAAGTACAGATTCCCAAAGCTGTTGTGCCTGTGGATAGGGTGCACGGGGACAGTGAAAAGCAGCAAGAGCTTTCAGGGCTGGCACCTTCCTTTTGGGACAAGGAGCCGGACGTTTGCCTTTTCGGAAGGAGCGTCTGCCGAGTACAAGCGCCGTGAGATGTGCAGCCTGTGGGCAAGCACAGATCCCCAGTGCTGTTGTGCCTATGCATAGGCTGCACGGGGACAGTGAAGAGCAGCAAGAGCTTTCAGGGCTGGCACCTTCCTTGTGGGACAAGGAGCCGGACGTTTGCCTTTTCCGTAAGAGGCTCTGCTGAGAACGAACACCGTGAGGTGTACCGTTCCTGTCTAAGTAGAGATTCCCAAAGCTGTTGTGCCTGTGCATAGGGTGCACGGGGACAGTGAAAAGCAGCAAGAGCTTTCAGGGCTGGCACCTTCCTTGTGGGACAAGGAGCCGGACGTTTCCCTTTTCGGAAGAAGCGTCTGCCGAGTACAAGCGCCGTGAGATGTGCAGAATGTGGGCAAGCACAGATCCCCAGTGCTGTTGTGCCTGTGCATAGGCTGCACGGGGACAGTGAAAAGCAGCAAGAGCTTTCAGGGCTGGCACCTTCCTTGTGGGACAGGGAGCCGGACGTTTGCCTTTTCGGAAGGTGCGTCTGCCGAGTACAAGCGCCGTGAGATGTGCAGCATGTGGGCAAGCACAGATCCCCAGTGCTGTTGTGCCTGTGCATAGGCTGCACGGGGACAGTGAAGAGCAGCAAGAGCTTTCAGGGCTGGCACCTTCCTTGTGGGACAAGGAGCCGGACGTTTGCCTTTTCCGTAAGAGGCTCTGCTGAGCACGAACACCGTGAGGTGTGCCGTTCCTCGGCAAGCACAGATCCCCAGTGCTGTTGTGCCTGTGCATAGGCTGCACGGGGACAGTGAAGAGCAGCAAGAGCTTTCAGGGCTGGCACCTTCCTTGTGGGACAAGGAGACGGACGTTTGCCTTTTTGGAAAATTGCAATGCCGAGAACGGACACCGTGAGGTGTACCGTTCCTGTCTAAGTACAGATCCCCAGTGCTGTTGTGCCTGTGCATAGGCTGCACGGGGACAGTGAAGAGCAGCAAGAGCTTTCAGGGCTGGCACCTTCCTTGTGGGACAAGGAGCCGGACGTTTGCCTTTTCGGAAGGAGCGTCTGCCGAGTACAAGCGCCGTGAGATGTGCAGCCTGTGGGCAAGCACAGATCCCCAGTGCTGTTGTGCCTGTGCATAGGCTGCACGGGGACAGTGAAGAGCAGCAAGAGCTTTCAGGGCTGGCACCTTCCTTGTGGGACAAGGAGCCGGACGTTTGCCTTTTCGATAAGAGGCTCTGCTGAGAACGAACACCGTGAGGTGTACCGTTCCTGGGCAAGCACAGATCCCCAGTGCTGTTGTGCCTGTGCATAGGCTGCACGGGGACAGTGAAGAGCAGCCAGAGCTTTCAGGGCTGGCACCTTCCTTGTGGGACAAGGAGCCGGACGTTTGCCTTTTCGGTAAGAGGCTCTGCTGAGAACGAACACCGTGAGGTGTACCGTTCCTGTCTAAGTACAGATTCCCAAAGCTGTTGTGCCTGTGGATAGGGTGCACGGGGACAGTGAAGAGCAGCAAGAGCTTTCAGGGCTGGCACCTTCCTTGTGGGACAAGGAGCCGGACGTTTGCCTTTTCGGAAGGAGCGTCTGCAGAGTACAAGCGCCGTGAGATGTGCAGCCTGGTGGCAAGCAGAGATCCCCAGTGCTGTTGTGCCTGTGCATAGGCTGCACGGGGACAGTGAAGAGCAGCAAGAGCTTTCAGGGCTGGCACCTTCCTTGTGGGACAAGGAGCCGGACGTTTGCCTTTTCCGTAAGAGGCTCTGCTGAGAACGAACACCGTGAGGTGTACCGTTCCTGGACAAGCAGAGATCCCCAGTGCTGTTGTGCCTGTGCATAGGCTGCACGGGGACAGTGAAGAGCAGCAAGAGCTTTCAGGGCTGGCACCTTCCTTGTGGGACAAGGAGCCGGACGTTTGCCTTTTCTGTAAGAGGCTCTGCTGAGAACGAACACCGTGAGGTGTACCGTTCCTGTCTAAGTACAGATTCCCAAAGCTGTTGTGCCTGTGGATAGGGTGCACGGGGACAGTGAAGAGCAGCAAGAGCTTTCAGGGCTGGCACCTTCCTTGTGGGACAAGGAGCCGGACGTTTGCCTTTTCCGCAAGAGGCTCTGCTGAGAACGAACACCGTGAGGTGTGCCGTTCCTGGGCAAGTACAGATTCCCAGTGCTGTTGTGCCTGTGGATACGGTGCACGGGGACAGTGAAGAGCAGCAAGAGCTTTCAGGGCTGGCACCTTCCTTGTGGGACAAGGAGCCGGACGTTTGCCTTTTCGGAAGGAGCGTCTGCCGAGTACAAGCGCCGTGAGATGTGCAGCCTGTGGGCAAGCACAGATCCCCAGTGCTGTTGTGCCTGTGCATAGGCTGCACGGGGACAGTGAAGAGCAGCAAGAGCTTTCAGGGCTGGCACCTTCCTTGTGGGACAAGGAGCCGGACGTTTGCCTTTTCGATAAGAGGCTCTGCTGAGAACGAACACCGTGAGGTGTACCGTTCCTGGGCAAGCACAGATCCCCAGTGCTGTTGTGCCTGT
The DNA here is from genome assembly GCF_964188355.1 of Buteo buteo. Classification (NCBI taxonomy): domain Eukaryota; kingdom Metazoa; phylum Chordata; class Aves; order Accipitriformes; family Accipitridae; genus Buteo; species Buteo buteo. The sequence goes on from NC_134193.1 coordinate 10,553,101, forward strand.
GCATAGGCTGCACGGGGACAGTGAAGAGCAGCCAGAGCTTTCAGGGCTGGCACCTTCCTTGTGGGACAAGGAGCCGGACGTTTGCCTTTTCTGTAAGAGGCTCTGCTGAGAACGAACACCGTGAGGTGTACCGTTCCTGTCTAAGTACAGATTCCCAAAGCTGTTGTGCCTGTGGATAGGGTGCACGGGGACAGTGAAGAGCAGCAAGAGCTTTCAGGGCTGGCACCTTCCTTGTGGGACAAGGAGCCGGACGTTTGCCTTTTCGGAAGGAGCGTCTGCAGAGTACAAGCGCCGTGAGATGTGCAGCCTGGTGGCAAGCAGAGATCCCCAGTGCTGTTGTGCCTGTGCATAGGCTGCACGGGGACAGTGAAGAGCAGCAAGAGCTTTCAGGGCTGGCACCTTCCTTGTGGGACAAGGAGCCGGACGTTTGCCTTTTCCGTAAGAGGCTCTGCTGAGAACGAACACCGTGAGGTGTACCGTTCCTGGACAAGCAGAGATCCCCAGTGCTGTTGTGCCTGTGCATAGGCTGCACGGGGACAGTGAAGAGCAGCAAGAGCTTTCAGGGCTGGCACCTTCCTTGTGGGACAAGGAGCCGGACGTTTGCCTTTTCTGTAAGAGGCTCTGCTGAGAACGAACACCGTGAGGTGTACCGTTCCTGTCTAAGTACAGATTCCCAAAGCTGTTGTGCCTGTGGATAGGGTGCACGGGGACAGTGAAGAGCAGCAAGAGCTTTCAGGGCTGGCACCTTCCTTGTGGGACAAGGAGCCGGACGTTTGCCTTTTCCGCAAGAGGCTCTGCTGAGAACGAACACCGTGAGGTGTGCCGTTCCTGGGCAAGTACAGATTCCCAGTGCTGTTGTGCCTGTGGATACGGTGCACGGGGACAGTGAAGAGCAGCAAGAGCTTTCAGGGCTGGCACCTTCCTTGTGGGACAAGGAGCCGGACGTTTGCCTTTTCGGAAGGAGCGTCTGCCGAGTACAAGCGCCGTGAGATGTGCAGCCTGTGGGCAAGCAGAGATCCCCAGTGCTGTTGTGCCTGTGCATAGGCTGCACGGGGACAGTGAAGAGCAGCAAGAGCTTTCAGGGCTGGCACCTTCCTTGTGGGACAAGGAGCCGGACGTTTGCCTTTTCCGTAAGAGGCTCTGCTGAGAACGAACACCGTGAGGTGTACCGTTCCTGGGCAAGCACAGATCCCCAGTGCTGTTGTGCCTGTGCATAGGCTGCACGGGGACAGTGAAGAGCAGCAAGAGCTTTCAGGGCTGGCACCTTCCTTGTGGGACAAGGAGCCGGACGTTTGCCTTTTCGGTAAGAGGCTCTGCTGAGAACGAACACCGTGAGGTGTACCGTTCCTGTCTAAGTACAGATTCCCAAAGCTGTTGTGCCTGTGGATAGGGTGCACGGGGACAGTGAAGAGCAGCAAGAGCTTTCAGGGCTGGCACCTTCCTTGTGGGACAAGGAGCCGGACGTTTGCCTTTTCGGAAGGAGCGTCTGCAGAGTACAAGCGCCGTGAGATGTGCAGCCTGGTGGCAAGCAGAGATCCCCAGTGCTGTTGTGCCTGTGCATAGGCTGCACGGGGACAGTGAAGAGCAGCAAGAGCTTTCAGGGCTGGCACCTTCCTTGTGGGACAAGGAGCCGGACGTTTCCCTTTTCGGAAAATTGCAATGCCGAGAACGGACACCGTGAGGTGTAACGTTCCTGCGCAAGCACAGATCCCCAGTGCTGTTGTGCCTGTGCATAGGCTGCACGGGGACAGTGAAGAGCAGCAAGAGCTTTCAGGGCTGGCACCTTCCTTGTGGGACAAGGAGCCGGACGTTTGCCTTTTTGGAAAATTGCAATGCCGAGAACGGACACCGTGAGGTGTACCGTTCCTGTCTAAGTACAGATCCCCAGTGCTGTTGTGCCTGTGGATAGGGTGCACGGGGACAGTGAAGAGCAGCAAGAGCTTTCAGGGCTGGCACCTTCCTTGTGGGACAAGGAGCCGGACGTTTGCCTTTTCGGAAGGAGCGTCTGCCGAGTACAAGCGCCGTGAGATGTGCAGCCTGTGGGCAAGCACAGATCCCCAGTGCTGTTGTGCCTGTGCATACGCTGCACGGGGACAGTGAAGAGCAGCAAGAGCTTTCAGGGCTGGCACCTTCCTTGTGGGACAAGGAGCCGGACGTTTGCCTTTTCGGAAAGAGGCTCTGCTGAGAACGAACACCGTGAGGTGTACCGTTCCTGTCTAAGTACAGATTCCCAAAGCTGTTGTGCCTGTGGATAGGGTGCACGGGGACAGTGAAAAACAGCAAGAGCTTTCAGGGCTGGCACCTTCCTTTTGGGACAAGGAGCCGGACGTTTGCCTTTTCGGAAGGAGCGTCTGCCGAGTACAAGCGCCGTGAGATGTGCAGCCTGTGGGCAAGCACAGATCCCCAGTGCTGTTGTGCCTATGCATAGGCTGCACGGGGACAGTGAAGAGCAGCAAGAGCTTTCAGGGCTGGCACCTTCCTTGTGGGACAAGGAGCCGGACGTTTGCCTTTTCCGTAAGAGGCTCTGCTGAGAACGAACACCGTGAGGTGTACCGTTCCTGTCTAAGTAGAGATTCCCAAAGCTGTTGTGCCTGTGCATAGGGTGCACGGGGACAGTGAAAAGCAGCAAGAGCTTTCAGGGCTGGCACCTTCCTTGTGGGACAAGGAGCCGGACGTTTCCCTTTTCGGAAGAAGCGTCTGCCGAGTACAAGCGCCGTGAGATGTGCAGAATGTGGGCAAGCACAGATCCCCAGTGCTGTTGTGCCTGTGCATAGGCTGCACGGGGACAGTGAAAAGCAGCAAGAGCTTTCAGGGCTGGCACCTTCCTTGTGGGACAGGGAGCCGGACGTTTGCCTTTTCGGAAGGTGCGTCTGCCGAGTACAAGCGCCGTGAGATGTGCAGCATGTGGGCAAGCACAGATCCCCAGTGCTGTTGTGCCTGTGCATAGGCTGCACGGGGACAGTGAAGAGCAGCAAGAGCTTTCAGGGCTGGCACCTTCCTTGTGGGACAAGGAGCCTGACGTTTGCCTTTTCGGAAAGAGGCTCTGCTGAGAACGAACACCGTGAGGTGTACCGTTCCTGTCTAAGTAGAGATTCCCAAAGCTGTTGTGCCTGTGGATAGGGTGCACGGGGACAGTGAAGAGCAGCAAGAGCTTTCAGGGCTGGCACCTTCCTTGTGGGACAAGGAGCCGGACGTTTGCCTTTTTGGAAAATTGCAATGCCGAGAACGGACACCGTGAGGTGTACCGTTCCTGTCTAAGTACAGATTCCCAAAGCTGTTGTGCCTGTTGATAGGGTGCACGGGGACAGTGAAGAGCAGCAAGAGCTTTCAGGGCTGGCACCTTCCTTGTGGGACAAGGAGCCGGACGTTTGCCTTTTCGGAAGGAGCGTCTGCCGAGTACAAGCGCCGTGAGATGTGCAGCCTGTGGGCAAGCACAGATCCCCAGTGCTGTTGTGCCTGTGCATAGGCTGCACGGGGACAGTGAAGAGCAGCAAGAGCTTTCAGGGCTGGCACCTTCCTTGTGGGACAAGGAGCCGGACGTTTGCCTTTTCGGAAAGAGGCTCTGCTGAGAACGAACACCGTGAGGTGTACCGTTCCTGTCTAAGTAGAGATTCCCAAAGCTGTTGTGCCTGTGCATAGGCTGCACGGGGACAGTGAAAATCAGCAAGAGCTTTCAGGGCTGGCACCTTCCTTGTGGGACAAGGAGCCGGACGTTTGCCTTTTCGGAAGGAGCGTCTGCCGAGTACAAGCGCCGTGAGATGTGCAGCCTGTGGGCAAGCACAGATCCCCAGTGCTGTTGTGCCTGTGCATAGGCTGCACGGGGACAGTGAAGAGCAGCAAGAGCTTTCAGGGCTGGCACCTTCCTTGTGGGACAAGGAGCCGGACGTTTGCCTTTTCGATAAGAGGCTCTGCTGAGAACGAACACCGTGAGGTGTACCGTTCCTGGGCAAGCACAGATCCCCAGTGCTGTTGTGCCTGTGCATAGGCTGCACGGGGACAGTGAAGAGCAGCCAGAGCTTTCAGGGCTGGCACCTTCCTTGTGGGACAAGGAGCCGGACGTTTGCCTTTTCTGTAAGAGGCTCTGCTGAGAACGAACATCGTGAGGTGTACCGTTCCTGTCTAAGTACAGATTCCCAAAGCTGTTGTGCCTGTGGATAGGGTGCACGGGGACAGTGAAGAGCAGCAAGAGCTTTCAGGGCTGGCACCTTCCTTGTGGGACAAGGAGCCGGACGTTTGCCTTTTCGGAAGGAGCGTCTGCAGAGTACAAGCGCCGTGAGATGTGCAGCCTGGTGGCAAGCAGAGATCCCCAGTGCTGTTGTGCCTGTGCATAGGCTGCATGGGGACAGTGAAGAGCAGCAAGAGCTTTCAGGGCTGGCACCTTCCTTGTGGGACAAGGAGCCGGACGTTTGCCTTTTCCGTAAGAGGCTCTGCTGAGAACGAACACCGTGAGGTGTACCATTCCTGGACAAGCAGAGATCCCCAGTGCTGTTGTGCCTGTGCATAGGCTGCACGGGGACAGTGAAGAGCAGCAAGAGCTTTCAGGGCTGGCACCTTCCTTGTGGGACAAGGAGCCGGACGTTTGCCTTTTCTGTAAGAGGCTCTGCTGAGAACGAACACCGTGAGGTGTACCGTTCCTGTCTAAGTACAGATTCCCAAAGCTGTTGTGCCTGTGGATAGGGTGCACGGGGACAGTGAAGAGCAGCAAGAGCTTTCAGGGCTGGCACCTTCCTTGTGGGACAAGGAGCCGGACGTTTGCCTTTTCCGCAAGAGGCTCTGCTGAGAACGAACACCGTGAGGTGTGCCGTTCCTGGGCAAGTACAGATTCCCAGTGCTGTTGTGCCTGTGGATACGGTGCACGGGGACAGTGAAGAGCAGCAAGAGCTTTCAGGGCTGGCACCTTCCTTGTGGGACAAGGAGCCGGACGTTTGCCTTTTCGGAAGGAGCGTCTGCCGAGTACAAGCGCCGTGAGATGTGCAGCCTGTGGGCAAGCAGAGATCCCCAGTGCTGTTGTGCCTGTGCATAGGCTGCACGGGGACAGTGAAGAGCAGCAAGAGCTTTCAGGGCTGGCACCTTCCTTGTGGGACAAGGAGCCGGACGTTTGCCTTTTCCGTAAGAGTCTCTGCTGAGAACGAACACCGTGAGGTGTACCGTTCCTGGGCAAGCACAGATCCCCAGTGCTGTTGTGCCTGTGCATAGGCTGCACGGGGACAGTGAAGAGCAGCAAGAGCTTTCAGGGCTGGCACCTTCCTTGTGGGACAAGGAGCCGGACGTTTGCCTTTTCGGTAAGAGGCTCTGCTGAGAACGAACACCGTGAGGTGTACCGTTCCTGTCTAAGTACAGATTCCCAAAGCTGTTGTGCCTGTGGATAGGGTGCACGGGGACAGTGAAGAGCAGCAAGAGCTTTCAGGGCTGGCACCTTCCTTGTGGGACAAGGAGCCGGACGTTTGCCTTTTCGGAAGGAGCGTCTGCAGAGTACAAGCGCCGTGAGATGTGCAGCCTGGTGGCAAGCAGAGATCCCCAGTGCTGTTGTGCCTGTGCATAGGCTGCACGGGGACAGTGAAGAGCAGCAAGAGCTTTCAGGGCTGGCACCTTCCTTGTGGGACAAGGAGCCGGACGTTTCCCTTTTCGGAAAATTGCAATGCCGAGAACGGACACCGTGAGGTGTAACGTTCCTGCGCAAGCACAGATCCCCAGTGCTGTTGTGCCTGTGGATAGGCTGCACGGGGACAGTGAAGAGCAGCAAGAGCTTTCAGGGCTGGCACCTTCCTTGTGGGACAAGGAGCCGGACGTTTGCCTTTTTGGAAAATTGCAATGCCGAGAACGGACACCGTGAGGTGTACCGTTCCTGTCTAAGTACAGATTCCCTGTGCTGTTGTGCCTGTGGATACGGTGCACGGGGACAGTGAAGAGCAGCAAGAGCTTTCAGGGCTGGCACCTTCCTTGTGGGACAAGGAGCCGGACGTTTGCCTTTTCGGAAGGAGCGTCTGCCGAGTACAAGCGCCGTGAGATGTGCAGCCTGTGGGCAAGCACAGATCCCCAGTGCTGTTGTGCCTGTGCATAGGCTGCACGGGGACAGTGAAGAGCAGCAAGAGCTTTCAGGGCTGGCACCTTCCTTGTGGGACAAGGAGCCGGACGTTTGCCTTTTCCGTAAGAGGCTCTGCTGAGAACGAACACCGTGAGGTGTACCGTTCCTGTCTAAGTAGAGATTCCCAAAGCTGTTGTGCCTGTGCATAGGCTGCACGGGGACAGTGAAGAGCAGCAAGAGCTTTCAGGGCTGGCACCTTCCTTGTGGGACAAGGAGCCGGATGTTTGCCTTTTCGGAAGGAGCGTCTGCCGAGTACAAGCGCCGTGAGATGTGCAGAATGTGGGCAAGCACAGATCCCCAGTGCTGTTGTGCCTGTGCATAGGCTGCACGGGGACAGTGAAAAGCAGCAAGAGCTTTCAGGGCTGGCACCTTCCTTGTGGGACAGGGAGCCGGACGTTTGCCTTTTCGGAAGGTGCGTCTGCCGAGTACAAGCGCCGTGAGATGTGCAGAATGTGGGCAAGCACAGATCCCCAGTGCTGTTGTGCCTGTGCATAGGCTGCACGGGGACAGTGAAGAGCAGCAAGAGCTTTCAGGGCTGGCACCTTCCTTGTGGGACAAGGAGCCGGACGTTTGCCTTTTCTGTAAGAGGCTCTGCTGAGAACGAACACCGTGAGGTGTACCGTTCCTGTCTAAGTACAGATTCCCAAAGCTGTTGTGCCTGTGGATAGGGTGCACGGGGACAGTGAAGAGCAGCAAGAGCTTTCAGGGCTGGCACCTTCCTTGTGGGACAAGGAGCCGGACGTTTGCCTTTTCCGTAAGAGGCTCTGCTGAGCACGAACACCGTGAGGTGTGCTGTTCCTGGGCAAGCACAGATCCCCAGTGCTGTTGTGCCTGTGCATAGGCTGCACGGGGACAGTGAAGAGCAGCAAGAGCTTTCAGGGCTGGCACCTTCCTTGTGGGACAAGGAGCCGGACGTTTGCCTTTTTGGAAAATTGCAATGCCGAGAACGGACACCGTGAGGTGTACCGTTCCTGTCTAAGTACAGATTCCCAAAGCTGTTGTGCCTGTTGATAGGGTGCACGGGGACAGTGAAGAGCAGCAAGAGCTTTCAGGGCTGGCACCTTCCTTGTGGGACAAGGAGCCGGACGTTTGCCTTTTCGGAAGGAGCGTCTGCCGAGTACAAGCGCCGTGAGATGTGCAGCCTGTGGGCAAGCACAGATCCCCAGTGCTGTTGTGCCTGTGCATAGGCTGCACGGGGACAGTGAAGAGCAGCAAGAGCTTTCAGGGCTGGCACCTTCCTTGTGGGACAAGGAGCCGGACGTTTGCCTTTTCCGTAAGAGGCTCTGCTGAGAACGAACACCGTGAGGTGTACCGTTCCTGTCTAAGTAGAGATTCCCAAAGCTGTTGTGCCTGTGCATAGGCTGCACGGGGACAGTGAAAAGCAGCAAGAGCTTTCAGGGCTGGCACCTTCCTTGTGGGACAAGGAGCCGGACGTTTGCCTTTTCGGAAGGAGCGTCTGCCGAGTACAAGCGCCGTGAGATGTGCAGCCTGTGGGCAAGCACAGATCCCCAGTGCTGTTGTGCCTGTGCATAGGCTGCACGGGGACAGTGAAGAGCAGCAAGAGCTTTCAGGGCTGGCACCTTCCTTGTGGGACAAGGAGCCGGACGTTTGCCTTTTCGATAAGAGGCTCTGCTGAGAACGAACACCGTGAGGTGTACCGTTCCTGGGCAAGCACAGATCCCCAGTGCTGTTGTGCCTGTGCATAGGCTGCACGGGGACAGTGAAGAGCAGCCAGAGCTTTCAGGGCTGGCACCTTCCTTGTGGGACAAGGAGCCGGACGTTTGCCTTTTCCGCAAGAGGCTCTGCTGAGAACGAACACCGTGAGGTGTGCCGTTCCTGGGCAAGTACAGATTCCCAGTGCTGTTGTGCCTGTGGATACGGTGCACGGGGACAGTGAAGAGCAGCAAGAGCTTTCAGGGCTGGCACCTTCCTTGTGGGACAAGGAGCCGGACGTTTGCCTTTTCGGAAGGAGCGTCTGCCGAGTACAAGCGCCGTGAGATGTGCAGCCTGTGGGCAAGCACAGATCCCCAGTGCTGTTGTGCCTGTGCATAGGCTGCACGGGGACAGTGAAGAGCAGCAAGAGCTTTCAGGGCTGGCACCTTCCTTGTGGGACAAGGAGCCGGACGTTTGCCTTTTCGATAAGAGGCTCTGCTGAGAACGAACACCGTGAGGTGTACCGTTCCTGGGCAAGCACAGATCCCCAGTGCTGTTGTGCCTGTGCATAGGCTGCACGGGGACAGTGAAGAGCAGCAAGAGCTTTCAGGGCTGGCACCTTCCTTGTGGGACAAGGAGCCGGACGTTTGCCTTTTCTGTAAGAGGCTCTGCTGAGAACGAACACCGTGAGGTGTACCGTTCCTGTCTAAGTACAGATTCCCAAAGGTGTTGTGCCTGTGGATAGGGTGCACGGGGACAGTGAAGAGCAGCAAGAGCTTTCAGGGCTGGCACCTTCCTTGTGGGACAAGGAGCCGGACGTTTGCCTTTTCGGTAAGAGGCTCTGCTGAGAACGAACACCGTGAGGTGTACCGTTCCTGGGCAAGCACAGATCCCCAGTGCTGTTGTGCCTGTGGATAGGGTGCACGGGGACAGTGAAAAGCAGCAAGAGCTTTCAGGGCTGGCACCTTCCTTGTGGGACAGGGAGCCGGACGTTTGCCTTTTCGGAAGGTGCGTCTGCCGAGTACAAGCGCCGTGAGATGTGCAGCCTGTGGGCAAGCACAGATCCCCAGTGCTGTTGTGCCTGTGCATAGGCTGCACGGGGACAGTGAAGAGCAGCAAGAGCTTTCAGGGCTGGCACCTTCCTTGTGGGACAAGGAGCCGGACGTTTGCCTTTTCGGAAAGAGGCTCTGCTGAGAACGAACACCGTGAGGTGTACCGTTCCTGTCTAAGTACAGATTCCCAAAGCTGTTGTGCCTGTGGATAGGGTGCACGGGGACAGTGAAGAGCAGCAAGAGCTTTCAGGGCTGGCACCTTCCTTGTGGGACAAGGAGCCGGACGTTTGCCTTTTTGGAAAATTGCAATGCCGAGAACGGACACCGTGAGGTGTACCGTTCCTGTCTAAGTACAGATTCCCAAAGCTGTTGTGCCTGTGCATAGGCTGCACGGGGACAGTGAAGAGCAGCAAGAGCTTTCAGGGCTGGCACCTTCCTTGTGGGACAAGGAGCCGGACGTTTGCCTTTTCGGAAGGAGCGTCTGCCGAGTACAAGCGCCGTGAGATGTGCAGCCTGTGGGCAAGCACAGATCCCCAGTGCTGTTGTGCCTGTGCATAGGCTGCACGGGGACAGTGAAGAGCAGCAAGAGCTTTCAGGGCTGGCACCTTCCTTGTGGGACAAGGAGCCGGACGTTTGCCTTTTCGATAAGAGGCTCTGCTGAGAACGAACACCGTGAGGTGTACCGTTCCTGGGCAAGCACAGATCCCCAGTGCTGTTGTGCCTGTGCATAGGCTGCACGGGGACAGTGAAGAGCAGCAAGAGCTTTCAGGGCTGGCACCTTCCTTGTGGGACAAGGAGCCGGACGTTTGCCTTTTCTGTAAGAGGCTCTGCTGAGAACGAACACCGTGAGGTGTACCGTTCCTGTCTAAGTACAGATTCCCAAAGGTGTTGTGCCTGTGGATAGGGTGCACGGGGACAGTGAAGAGCAGCAAGAGCTTTCAGGGCTGGCACCTTCCTTGTGGGACAAGGAGCCGGACGTTTGCCTTTTCGGTAAGAGGCTCTGCTGAGAACGAACACCGTGAGGTGTACCGTTCCTGGGCAAGCACAGATCCCCAGTGCTGTTGTGCCTGTGGATAGGGTGCACGGGGACAGTGAAAAGCAGCAAGAGCTTTCAGGGCTGGCACCTTCCTTGTGGGACAGGGAGCCGGACGTTTGCCTTTTCGGAAGGTGCGTCTGCCGAGTACAAGCGCCGTGAGATGTGCAGCCTGTGGGCAAGCACAGATCCCCAGTGCTGTTGTGCCTGTGCATAGGCTGCACGGGGACAGTGAAGAGCAGCAAGAGCTTTCAGGGCTGGCACCTTCCTTGTGGGACAAGGAGCCGGACGTTTGCCTTTTCGGAAAGAGGCTCTGCTGAGAACGAACACCGTGAGGTGTACCGTTCCTGTCTAAGTACAGATTCCCAAAGCTGTTGTGCCTGTGGATAGGGTGCACGGGGACAGTGAAGAGCAGCAAGAGCTTTCAGGGCTGGCACCTTCCTTGTGGGACAAGGAGCCGGACGTTTGCCTTTTTGGAAAATTGCAATGCCGAGAACGGACACCGTGAGGTGTACCGTTCCTGTCTAAGTACAGATTCCCAAAGCTGTTGTGCCTGTTGATAGGGTGCACGGGGACAGTGAAGAGCAGCAAGAGCTTTCAGGGCTGGCACCTTCCTTGTGGGACAAGGAGCCGGACGTTTGCCTTTTCGGAAGGAGCGTCTGCCGAGTACAAGCGCCGTGAGATGTGCAGCCTGTGGGCAAGCACAGATCCCCAGTGCTGTTGTGCCTGTGCATAGGCTGCACGGGGACAGTGAAGAGCAGCAAGAGCTTTCAGGGCTGGCACCTTCCTTGTGGGACAAGGAGCCGGACGTTTGCCTTTTCGGAAGGAGCGTCTGCCGAGTACAAGCGCCGTGAGGTGTACCGTTCCTGTCTAAGTACAGATTCCCAAAGCTGTTGTGCCTGTGCATAGGCTGCACGGGGACAGTGAAAAGCAGCAAGAGCTTTCAGGGCTGGCACCTTCCTTGTGGGACAAGGAGCCGGACGTTTGCCTTTTCGGAAGGAGCGTCTGCCGAGTACAAGCGCCGTGAGATGTGCAGCCTGTGGGCAAGCACAGATCCCCAGTGCTGTTGTGCCTGTGCATAGGCTGCACGGGGACAGTGAAGAGCAGCAAGAGCTTTCAGGGCTGGCACCTTCCTTGTGGGACAAGGAGCCGGACGTTTGCCTTTTCGATAAGAGGCTCTGCTGAGAACGAACACCGTGAGGTGTACCGTTCCTGGGCAAGCACAGATCCCCAGTGCTGTTGTGCCTGTGCATAGGCTGCACGGGGACAGTGAAGAGCAGCCAGAGCTTTCAGGGCTGGCACCTTCCTTGTGGGACAAGGAGCCGGACGTTTGCCTTTTCGGAAGGAGCGTCTGCAGAGTACAAGCGCCGTGAGATGTGCAGCCTGGTGGCAAGCAGAGATCCCCAGTGCTGTTGTGCCTGTGCATAGGCTGCACGGGGACAGTGAAGAGCAGCAAGAGCTTTCAGGGCTGGCACCTTCCTTGTGGGACAAGGAGCCGGACGTTTGCCTTTTCCGTAAGAGGCTCTGCTGAGAACGAACACCGTGAGGTGTACCGTTCCTGGACAAGCAGAGATCCCCAGTGCTGTTGTGCCTGTGCATAGGCTGCACGGGGACAGTGAAGAGCAGCAAGAACTTTCAGGGCTGGCACCTTCCTTGTGGGACAAGGAGCCGGACGTTTGCCTTTTCGGTAAGAGGCTCTGCTGAGAACGAACACCGTGAGGTGTACCGTTCCTGGGCAAGCACAGATCCCCAGTGCTGTTGTGCCTGTGCATAGGCTGCACGGGGACAGTGAAGAGCAGCAAGAGCTTTCAGGGCTGGCACCTTCCTTGTGGGACAAGGAGCCGGACGTTTGCCTTTTCGGAAAGAGGCTCTGCTGAGAACGAACACCGTGAGGTGTACCGTTCCTGTCTAAGTAGAGATTCCCAAAGCTGTTGTGCCTGTGCATAGGCTGCACGGGGACAGTGAAAATCAGCAAGAGCTTTCAGGGCTGGCACCTTCCTTGTGGGACAAGGAGCCGGACGTTTGCCTTTTCGGAAGGAGCGTCTGCCGAGTACAAGCGCCGTGAGATGTGCAGCCTGTGGGCAAGCACAGATCCCCAGTGCTGTTGTGCCTGTGCATAGGCTGCACGGGGACAGTGAAGAGCAGCAAGAGCTTTCAGGGCTGGCACCTTCCTTGTGGGACAAGGAGCCGGACGTTTGCCTTTTCGATAAGAGGCTCTGCTGAGAACGAACACCGTGAGGTGTACCGTTCCTGGGCAAGCACAGATCCCCAGTGCTGTTGTGCCTGTGCATAGGCTGCACGGGGACAGTGAAGAGCAGCCAGAGCTTTCAGGGCTGGCACCTTCCTTGTGGGACAAGGAGCCGGACGTTTGCCTTTTCTGTAAGAGGCTCTGCTGAGAACGAACATCGTGAGGTGTACCGTTCCTGTCTAAGTACAGATTCCCAAAGCTGTTGTGCCTGTGGATAGGGTGCACGGGGACAGTGAAGAGCAGCAAGAGCTTTCAGGGCTGGCACCTTCCTTGTGGGACAAGGAGCCGGACGTTTGCCTTTTCGGAAGGAGCGTCTGCAGAGTACAAGCGCCGTGAGATGTGCAGCCTGGTGGCAAGCAGAGATCCCCAGTGCTGTTGTGCCTGTGCATAGGCTGCACGGGGACAGTGAAGAGCAGCAAGAGCTTTCAGGGCTGGCACCTTCCTTGTGGGACAAGGAGCCGGACGTTTGCCTTTTCCGTAAGAGGCTCTGCTGAGAACGAACACCGTGAGGTGTACCGTTCCTGGACAAGCAGAGATCCCCAGTGCTGTTGTGCCTGTGCATAGGCTGCACGGGGACAGTGAAGAGCAGCAAGAGCTTTCAGGGCTGGCACCTTCCTTGTGGGACAAGGAGCCGGACGTTTGCCTTTTCTGTAAGAGGCTCTGCTGAGAACGAACACCGTGAGGTGTACCGTTCCTGTCTAAGTACAGATTCCCAAAGCTGTTGTGCCTGTGGATAGGGTGCACGGGGACAGTGAAGAGCAGCAAGAGCTTTCAGGGCTGGCACCTTCCTTGTGGGACAAGGAGCCGGACGTTTGCCTTTTCCGCAAGAGGCTCTGCTGAGAACGAACACCGTGAGGTGTGCCGTTCCTGGGCAAGTACAGATTCCCAGTGCTGTTGTGCCTGTGGATACGGTGCACGGGGACAGTGAAGAGCAGCAAGAGCTTTCAGGGCTGGCACCTTCCTTGTGGGACAAGGAGCCGGACGTTTGCCTTTTCGGAAGGAGCGTCTGCCGAGTACAAGCGCCGTGAGATGTGCAGCATGTGGGCAAGCAGAGATCCCCAGTGCTGTTGTGCCTGTGCATAGGCTGCACGGGGACAGTGAAGAGCAGCAAGAGCTTTCAGGGCTGGCACCTTCCTTGTGGGACAAGGAGCCGGACGTTTGCCTTTTCCGTAAGAGGCTCTGCTGAGAACGAACACCGTGAGGTGTACCGTTCCTGGGCAAGCACAGATCCCCAGTGCTGTTGTGCCTGTGCATAGGCTGCACGGGGACAGTGAAGAGCAGCAAGAGCTTTCAGGGCTGGCACCTTCCTTGTGGGACAAGGAGCCGGACGTTTGCCTTTTCGGTAAGAGGCTCTGCTGAGAACGAACACCGTGAGGTGTACCGTTCCTGTCTAAGTACAGATTCCCAAAGCTGTTGTGCCTGTGGATAGGGTGCACGGGGACAGTGAAGAGCAGCAAGAGCTTTCAGGGCTGGCACCTTCCTTGTGGGACAAGGAGCCGGACGTTTGCCTTTTCGGAAGGAGCGTCTGCAGAGTACAAGCGCCGTGAGATGTGCAGCCTGTGGGCAAGCAGAGATCCCCAGTGCTGTTGTGCCTGTGCATAGGCTGCACGGGGACAGTGAAGAGCAGCAAGAGCTTTCAGGGCTGGCACCTTCCTTGTGGGACAAGGAGCCGGACGTTTCCCTTTTCGGAAAATTGCAATGCCGAGAACGGACACCGTGAGGTGTAACGTTCCTGCGCAAGCACAGATCCCCAGTGCTGTTGTGCCTGTGGATAGGCTGCACGGGGACAGTGAAGAGCAGCAAGAGCTTTCAGGGCTGGCACCTTCCTTGTGGGACAAGGAGCCGGACGTTTGCCTTTTTGGAAAATTGCAATGCCGAGAACGGACACCGTGAGGTGTACCGTTCCTGTCTAAGTACAGATTCCCTGTGCTGTTGTGCCTGTGGATACGGTGCACGGGGACAGTGAAGAGCAGCAAGAGCTTTCAGGGCTGGCACCTTCCTTGTGGGACAAGGAGCCGGACGTTTGCCTTTTCGGAAGGAGCGTCTGCCGAGTACAAGCGCCGTGAGATGTGCAGCCTGTGGGCAAGCAGAGATCCCCAGTGCTGTTGTGCCTGTGCATAGGCTGCACGGGGACAGTGAAGAGCAGCAAGAGCTTTCAGGGCTGGCACCTTCCTTGTGGGACAAGGAGCCGGACGTTTGCCTTTTCCGTAAGAGGCTCTGCTGAGAACGAACACCGTGAGGTGTACCGTTCCTGTCTAAGTAGAGATTCCCAAAGCTGTTGTGCCTGTGCATAGGCTGCACGGGGACAGTGAAGAGCAGCAAGAGCTTTCAGGGCTGGCACCTTCCTTGTGGGACAAGGAGCCGGATGTTTGCCTTTTCGGAAGGAGCGTCTGCCGAGTACAAGCGCCGTGAGATGTGCAGAATGTGGGCAAGCACAGATCCCCAGTGCTGTTGTGCCTGTGCATAGGCTGCACGGGGACAGTGAAAAGCAGCAAGAGCTTTCAGGGCTGGCACCTTCCTTGTGGGACAGGGAGCCGGACGTTTGCCTTTTCGGAAGGTGCGTCTGCCGAGTACAAGCGCCGTGAGATGTGCAGAATGTGGGCAAGCACAGATCCCCAGTGCTGTTGTGCCTGTGCATAGGCTGCACGGGGACAGTGAAGAGCAGCAAGAGCTTTCAGGGCTGGCACCTTCCTTGTGGGACAAGGAGCCGGACGTTTGCCTTTTCTGTAAGAGGCTCTGCTGAGAACGAACACCGTGAGGTGTACCGTTCCTGTCTAAGTACAGATTCCCAAAGCTGTTGTGCCTGTGGATAGGGTGCACGGGGACAGTGAAGAGCAGCAAGAGCTTTCAGGGCTGGCACCTTCCTTGTGGGACAAGGAGCCGGACGTTTGCCTTTTCCGTAAGAGGCTCTGCTGAGCACGAACACCGTGAGGTGTGCTGTTCCTGGGCAAGCACAGATCCCCAGTGCTGTTGTGCCTGTGCATAGGCTGCACGGGGACAGTGAAGAGCAGCAAGAGCTTTCAGGGCTGGCACCTTCCTTGTGGGACAAGGAGCCGGACGTTTGCCTTTTTGGAAAATTGCAATGCCGAGAACGGACACCGTGAGGTGTACCGTTCCTGTCTAAGTACAGATTCCCAAAGCTGTTGTGCCTGTTGATAGGGTGCACGGGGACAGTGAAGAGCAGCAAGAGCTTTCAGGGCTGGCACCTTCCTTGTGGGACAAGGAGCCGGACGTTTGCCTTTTCGGAAGGAGCGTCTGCCGAGTACAAGCGCCGTGAGATGTGCAGCCTGTGGGCAAGCACAGATCCCCAGTGCTGTTGTGCCTGTGCATAGGCTGCACGGGGACAGTGAAGAGCAGCAAGAGCTTTCAGGGCTGGCACCTTCCTTGTGGGACAAGGAGCCGGACGTTTGCCTTTTCCGTAAGAGGCTCTGCTGAGAACGAACACCGTGAGGTGTACCGTTCCTGTCTAAGTAGAGATTCCCAAAGCTGTTGTGCCTGTGCATAGGCTGCACGGGGACAGTGAAGAGCAGCAAGAGCTTTCAGGGCTGGCACCTTCCTTGTGGGACAAGGAGCCGGACGTTTGCCTTTTCGGAAGGAGCGTCTGCCGAGTACAAGCGCCGTGAGATGTGCAGCCTGTGGGCAAGCAGAGATCCCCAGTGCTGTTGTGCCTGTGCATAGGCTGCACGGGGACAGTGAAGAGCAGCAAGAGCTTTCAGGGCTGGCACCTTCCTTGTGGGACAAGGAGCCGGACGTTTGCCTTTTCGGAAAGAGGCTCTGCTGAGAACGAACACCGTGAGGTGTACCGTTCCTGTCTAAGTACAGATTCCCAAAGCTGTTGTGCCTGTTCATAGGGTGCACGGGGACAGTGAAAAGCAGCAAGAGCTTTCAGGGCTGGCACCTTCCTTGTGGGACAAGGAGCCGGACGTTTGCCTTTTCGGAAGGAGCGTCTGCCGAGTACAAGCGCCGTGAGATGTGCAGCCTGTGGGCAAGCACAGATCCCCAGTGCTGTTGTGCCTGTGCATAGGCTGCACGGGGACAGTGAAGAGCAGCAAGAGCTTTCAGGGCTGGCACCTTCCTTGTGGGACAAGGAGCCGGACGTTTGCCTTTTCCGTAAGAGGCTCTGCTGAGAACGAACACCGTGAGGTGTACCGTTCCTGTCTAAGTAGAGATTCCCAAAGCTGTTGTGCCTGTGCATAGGCTGCACGGGGACAGTGAAAAGCAGCAAGAGCTTTCAGGGCTGGCACCTTCCTTGTGGGACAAGGAGCCGGACGTTTCCCTTTTCGGAAGAAGCGTCTGCCGAGTACAAGCGCCGTGAGATGTGCAGAATGTGGGCAAGCACAGATCCCCAGTGCTGTTGTGCCTGTGCATAGGCTGCACGGGGACAGTGAAAAGCAGCAAGAGCTTTCAGGGCTGGCACCTTCCTTGTGGGACAGGGAGCCGGACGTTTGCCTTTTCGGAAGGTGCGTCTGCCGAGTACAAGCGCCGTGAGATGTGCAGCCTGTGGGCAAGCACAGATCCCCAGTGCTGTTGTGCCTGTGCATAGGCTGCACGGGGACAGTGAAGAGCAGCAAGAGCTTTCAGGGCTGGCACCTTCCTTGTGGGACAAGGAGCCGGACGTTTGCCTTTTCGGAAAGAGGCTCTGCTGAGAACGAACACCGTGAGGTGTACCGTTCCTGTCTAAGTACAGATTCCCAAAGCTGTTGTGCCTGTGGATAGGGTGCACGGGGACAGTGAAGAGCAGCAAGAGCTTTCAGGGCTGGCACCTTCCTTGTGGGACAAGGAGCCGGACGTTTGCCTTTTTGGAAAATTGCAATGCCGAGAACGGACACCGTGAGGTGTACCGTTCCTGTCTAAGTACAGATTCCCAAAGCTGTTGTGCCTGTTGATAGGGTGCACGGGGACAGTGAAGAGCAGCAAGAGCTTTCAGGGCTGGCACCTTCCTTGTGGGACAAGGAGCCGGACGTTTGCCTTTTCGGAAGGAGCGTCTGCCGAGTACAAGCGCCGTGAGATGTGCAGCCTGTGGGCAAGCACAGATCCCCAGTGCTGTTGTGCCTGTGCATAGGCTGCACGGGGACAGTGAAGAGCAGCAAGAGCTTTCAGGGCTGGCACCTTCCTTGTGGGACAAGGAGCCGGACGTTTGCCTTTTCGGAAGGAGCGTCTGCCGAGTACAAGCGCCGTGAGGTGTACCGTTCCTGTCTAAGTACAGATTCCCAAAGCTGTTGTGCCTGTGCATAGGCTGCACGGGGACAGTGAAAAGCAGCAAGAGCTTTCAGGGCTGGCACCTTCCTTGTGGGACAAGGAGCCGGACGTTTGCCTTTTCGGAAGGAGCGTCTGCCGAGTACAAGCGCCGTGAGATGTGCAGCCTGTGGGCAAGCACAGATCCCCAGTGCTGTTGTGCCTGTGCATAGGCTGCACGGGGACAGTGAAGAGCAGCAAGAGCTTTCAGGGCTGGCACCTTCCTTGTGGGACAAGGAGCCGGACGTTTGCCTTTTCGGAAAGAGGCTCTGCTGAGAACGAACACCGTGAGGTGTACCGTTCCTGGGCAAGCACAGATCCCCAGTGCTGTTGTGCCTGTGCATAGGCTGCACGGGGACAGTGAAGAGCAGCCAGAGCTTTCAGGGCTGGCACCTTCCTTGTGGGACAAGGAGCCGGACGTTTGCCTTTTCGGAAGGAGCGTCTGCAGAGTACAAGCGCCGTGAGATGTGCAGCCTGGTGGCAAGCAGAGATCCCCAGTGCTGTTGTGCCTGTGCATAGGCTGCACGGGGACAGTGAAGAGCAGCAAGAGCTTTCAGGGCTGGCACCTTCCTTGTGGGACAAGGAGCCGGACGTTTGCCTTTTCCGTAAGAGGCTCTGCTGAGAACGAACACCGTGAGGTGTACCGTTCCTGTCTAAGTAGAGATTCCCAAAGCTGTTGTGCCTGTGCATAGGCTGCACGGGGACAGTGAAAAGCAGCAAGAGCTTTCAGGGCTGGCACCTTCCTTGTGGGACAAGGAGCCGGACGTTTGCCTTTTCGGAAGGAGCGTCTGCCAAGTACAAGTGCTGTGAGATGTGCAGAATGTGGGCAAGCACAGATCCCCAGTGCTGTTGTGCCTGTGCATAGACTGCACGGGGACAGTGAAGAGCAGCAAGAGCTTTCAGGGCTGGCACCTTCCTTGTGGGACAAGGAGCCGGACGTTTGCCTTTTCGGTAAGAGGCTCTACTGAGAACGAACACCGTGAGGTGTACCGTTCCTGTCTAAGTACAGATTCCCAAAGCTGTTGTGCCTGTGGATAGGGTGCACGGGGACAGTGAAGAGCAGCAAGAGCTTTCAGGGCTGGCACCTTCCTTGTGGGACAAGGAGCCGGACGTTTGCCTTTTCGTAAGGAGCGTCTGCAGAGTACAAGCGCCGTGAGATGTGCAGCCTGTGGGCAAGCACAGATCCCCAGTGCTGTTGTGCCTGTGGATAGGGTGCACGGGGACAGTGAAGAGCAGCAAGAGCTTTCAGGGCTGGCACCTTCCTTGTGGGACAAGGAGCCGGACGTTTGCCTTTTCCGTAAGAGGCTCTGCTGAGAACGAAAACCGTGAGGTGTACCGTTCCTGGGCAAGCACAGATCCCCAGTGCTGTTGTGCCTGTGCATAGGCTGCACGGGGACAGTGAAGAGCAGCCAGAGCTTTCAGGGCTGGCACCTTCCTTGTGGGACAATGAGCCGGACGTTTGCCTTTTCCGTAAGAGGCTCTGCTGAGAACGAACACCGTGAGGTGTACCGTTCCTGTCTAAGTAGAGATTCCCAAAGCTGTTGTGCCTGTGCATAGGCTGCACGGGGACAGTGAAAAGCAGCAAGAGCTTTCAGGGCTGGCACCTTCCTTGTGGGACAAGGAGCCGGACGTTTGCCTTTTCGGAAGGAGCGTCTGCCAAGTACAAGTGCTGTGAGATGTGCAGAATGTGGGCAAGCACAGATCCCCAGTGCTGTTGTGCCTGTGCATAGACTGCACGGGGACAGTGAAGAGCAGCAAGAGCTTTCAGGGCTGGCACCTTCCTTGTGGGACAAGGAGCCGGACGTTTGCCTTTTCGGTAAGAGGCTCTACTGAGAACGAACACCGTGAGGTGTACCGTTCCTGTCTAAGTACAGATTCCCAAAGCTGTTGTGCCTGTGGATAGGGTGCACGGGGACAGTGAAGAGCAGCAAGAGCTTTCAGGGCTGGCACCTTCCTTGTGGGACAAGGAGCCGGACGTTTGCCTTTTCGTAAGGAGCGTCTGCAGAGTACAAGCGCCGTGAGATGTGCAGCCTGTGGGCAAGCACAGATCCCCAGTGCTGTTGTGCCTGTGGATAGGGTGCACGGGGACAGTGAAGAGCAGCAAGAGCTTTCAGGGCTGGCACCTTCCTTGTGGGACAAGGAGCCGGACGTTTGCCTTTTCCGTAAGAGGCTCTGCTGAGAACGAAAACCGTGAGGTGTACCGTTCCTGGGCAAGCACAGATCCCCAGTGCTGTTGTGCCTGTGCATAGGCTGCACGGGGACAGTGAAGAGCAGCCAGAGCTTTCAGGGCTGGCACCTTCCTTGTGGGACAATGAGCCGGACGTTTGCCTTTTCGGAAGGAGCGTCTGCCGAGTACAAGCGCCGTGAGATGTGCAGCCTGTGGGCAAGCACAGATCCCCAGTGCTGTTGTGCCTGTGCATAGGCTGCACGGGGACAGTGAAGAGCAGCAAGAGCTTTCAGGGCTGGCACCTTCCTTGTGGGACAAGGAGCCGGACGTTTGCCTTTTCGATAAGAGGCTCTGCTGAGAACGAACACCGTGAGGTGTACCGTTCCTGGGCAAGCACAGATCCCCAGTGCTGTTGTGCCTGTGCATAGGCTGCACGGGGACAGTGAAGAGCAGCAAGAGCTTTCAGGGCTGGCACCTTCCTTGTGGGACAAGGAGCCGGACGTTTGCCTTTTCTGTAAGAGGCTCTGCTGAGAACGAACACCGTGAGGTGTACCGTTCCTGTCTAAGTACAGATTCCCAAAGCTGTTGTGCCTGTGCATAGGCTGCACGGGGACAGTGAAGAGCAGCAAGAGCTTTCAGGGCTGGCACCTTCCTTGTGGGACAAGGAGCCGGACGTTTGCCTTTTCGGAATGAGCGTCTGCAGAGTACAAGCGCCGTGAGATGTGCAGCCTGTGGGCAAGCACAGATCCCCAGTGCTGTTGTGCCTGTGGATAGGGTGCAAGGGGACAGTGAAGAGCAGCAAGAGCTTTCAGGGCTGGCACCTTCCTTGTGGGACAAGGAGCCGGACGTTTGCCTTTTCGGAAGGAGCGTCTACCGAGTACAAGCGCCGTGAGATGTGCAGCCTGTGGGCAAGCACAGATCCCCAGTGCTGTTGTGCCTGTGCATACGCTGCACGGGGACAGTGAAGAGCAGCAAGAGCTTTCAGGGCTGGCACCTTCCTTGTGGGACAAGGAGCCGGACATTTGCCTTTTCCGTAAGAGGCTCTGCTGAGAACGAACACCGTGAGGTGTACCGTTCCTGTCTAAGTACAGATTCCCAAAGCTGTTGTGCCTGTGCATAGGCTGCACGGGGACAGTGAAGAGCAGCAAGAGCTTTCAGGGCTGGCACCTTCCTTGTGGGACAAGGAGCCGGACGTTTGCCTTTTCGGAAGGAGCGTCTGCCGAGTACAAGTGCTGTGAGATGTGCAAAATGTGGGCAAGCACAGATCCCCAGTGCTGTTGTGCCTATGCATAGGCTGCACGGGGACAGTGAAGAGCAGCAAGAGCTTTCAGGGCTGGCACCTTCCTTGTGGGACAAGGAGCCGGACGTTTGCCTTTTCCGTAAGAGGCTCTGCTGAGAACGAACACCGTGAGGTGTACCGTTCCTGTCTAAGTAGAGATTCCCAAAGCTGTTGTGCCTGTGCATAGGCTGCACGGGGACAGTGAAAAGCAGCAAGAGCTTTCAGGGCTGGCACCTTCCTTGTGGGACAAGGAGCCGGACGTTTCCCTTTTCGGAAGAAGCGTCTGCCGAGTACAAGCGCCGTGAGATGTGCAGAATGTGGGCAAGCACAGATCCCCAGTGCTGTTGTGCCTGTGCATAGGCTGCACGGGGACAGTGAAAAGCAGCAAGAGCTTTCAGGGCTGGCACCTTCCTTGTGGGACAGGGAGCCGGACGTTTGCCTTTTCGGAAGGTGCGTCTGCCGAGTACAAGCGCCGTGAGATGTGCAGCATGTGGGCAAGCACAGATCCCCAGTGCTGTTGTGCCTGTGCATAGGCTGCACGGGGACAGTGAAGAGCAGCAAGAGCTTTCAGGGCTGGCACCTTCCTTGTGGGACAAGGAGCCGGACGTTTGCCTTTTCTGTAAGAGGCTCTGCTGAGAACGAACACCGTGAGGTGTACCGTTCCTGTCTAAGTACAGATTCCCAAAGCTGTTGTGCCTGTGGATAGGGTGCACGGGGACAGTGAAGAGCAGCAAGAGCTTTCAGGGCTGGCACCTTCCTTGTGGGACAAGGAGCCGGACGTTTGCCTTTTCCGCAAGAGGCTCTGCTGAGAACGAACACCGTGAGGTGTGCCGTTCCTGCGCAAGCACAGATCCCCAGTGCTGTTGTGCCTGTGCATAGGCTGCACGGGGACAGTGAAGAGCAGCAAGAGCTTTCAGGGCTGGCACCTTCCTTGTGGGACAAGGAGCCGGACGTTTGCCTTTTTGGAAAATTGCAATGCCGAGAACGGACACCGTGAGGTGTACCGTTCCTGTCTAAGTACAGATTCCCAGTGCTGTTGTGCCTGTGGATACGGTGTACGGGGACAGTGAAGAGCAGCAAGAGCTTTCAGGGCTGGCACCTTCCTTGTGGGACAAGGAGCCGGACGTTTGCCTTTTCGGAAGGAGCGTCTGCCGAGTACAAGCGCCGTGAGATGTGCAGCCTGTGGGCAAGCAGAGATCCCCAGTGCTGTTGTGCCTGTGCATAGGCTGCATGGGGACAGTGAAGAGCAGCAAGAGCTTTCAGGGCTGGCACCTTCCTTGTGGGACAAGGAGCCGGACGTTTGCCTTTTCGGTAAGAGGCTCTGCTGAGAACGAACACCGTGAGGTGTACCGTTCCTGGGCAAGCACAGATCCCCAGTGCTGTTGTGCCTGTGCATAGGCTGCACGGGGACAGTGAAGAGCAGCAAGAGCTTTCAGGGCTGGCACCTTCCTTGTGGGACAAGGAGCCGGACGTTTGCCTTTTCGGTAAGAGGCTCTGCTGAGAACGAACACCGTGAGGTGTACCGTTCCTGTCTAAGTACAGATTCCCAAAGCTGTTGTGCCTGTGGATAGGGTGCACGGGGACAGTGAAGAGCAGCAAGAGCTTTCAGGGCTGGCACCTTCCTTGTGGGACAAGGAGCCGGACGTTTGCCTTTTCGGAAGTAGCGTCTGCAGAGTACAAGCGCCGTGAGATGTGCAGCATGTGGGCAAGCACAGATCCCCAGTGCTGTTGTGCCTGTGCATAGGCTGCACGGGGACAGTGAAGAGCAGCAAGAGCTTTCAGGGCTGGCACCTTCCTTGTGGGACAAGGAGCCGGACGTTTGCCTTTTCGGAAAATTGCAATGCCGAGAACGGACACCGTGAGGTGTAACGTTCCTGGGCAAGCACAGATCCCCAGTGCTGTTGTGCCTGTGCATAGGCTGCACGGGGACAGTGAAGAGCAGCAAGAGCTTTCAGGGCTGGCACCTTCCTTGTGGGACAAGGAGCCGGACGTTTGCCTTTTTGGAAAATTGCAATGCCGAGAACGGACACCGTGAGGTGTACCGTTCCTGTCTAAGTACAGATTCCCTGTGCTATTGTGCCTGTGGATACGGTGCACGGGGACAGTGAAGAGCAGCAAGAGCTTTCAGGGCTGGCACCTTCCTTGTGGGACAAGGAGCCGGACGTTTGCCTTTTCGGAAGGAGCTTCTTCCGAGTACAAGCGCCGTGAGATGTGCAGCCTGTGGGCAAGCAGAGATCCCCAGTGCTGTTGTGCCTGTGCATAGGCTGCACGGGGACAGTGAAGAGCAGCAAGAGCTTTCAGGGCTGGCACCTTCCTTGTGGGACAAGGAGCCGGACGTTTGCCTTTTCCGTAAGAGGCTCTGCTGAGAACGAACACCGTGAGGTGTACCGTTCCTGGGCAAGCAGAGATCCCCAGTGCTGTTGTGCCTGTGCATAGGCTGCACGGGGACAGTGAAGAGCAGCAAGAGCTTTCAGGGCTGGCACCTTCCTTGTGGGACAAGGAGCCGGACGTTTGCCTTTTCGGTAAGAGGCTCTGCTGAGAACGAACACCGTGAGGTGTACCGTTCCTGGGCAAGCACAGATCCCCAGTGCTGTTGTGCCTGTGGATAGGGTGCAAGGGGACAGTGAAGAGCAGCAAGAGCTTTCAGGGCTGGCACCTTCCTTGTGGGACAAGGAGCCGGACGTTTGCCTTTTCGGTAAGAGGCTCTGCTGAGAACGAACACCGTGAGGTGTACCGTTCCTGGGCAAGCACAGATCCCCAGTGCTGTTGTGCCTGTGCATAGGCTGCACGGGGACAGTGAAGAGCAGCAAGAGCTTTCAGGGCTGGCACCTTCCTTCTGGAACAAGGAGCCGGACGTTTGCCTTTTCGGAAAGAGGCTCTGCTGAGAACGAACACCGTGAGGTGTACCGTTCCTGTCTAAGTACAGATTCCCAAAGCTGTTGTGCCTGTGCATAGGCTGCACGGGGACAGTGAAGAGCAGCAAGAGCTTTCAGGGCTGGCACCTTCCTTGTGGGACAAGGAGCCGGACGTTTGCCTTTTCGGAAGGTGCGTCTGCCGAGTACAAGCGCCGTGAGATGTGCAGCATGTGGGCAAGCACAGATCCCCAGTGCTGTTGTGCCTGTGCATAGGCTGCACGGGGACAGTGAAGAGCAGCAAGAGCTTTCAGGGCTGGCACCTTCCTTGTGGGACAAGGAGCCGGACGTTTGCCTTTTCTGTAAGAGGCTCTGCTGAGAACGAACACCGTGAGGTGTACCGTTCCTGTCTAAGTACAGATTCCCAAAGCTGTTGTGCCTGTGGATAGGGTGCACGGGGACAGTGAAGAGCAGCAAGAGCTTTCAGGGCTGGCACCTTCCTTGTGGGACAAGGAGCCGGACGTTTGCCTTTTCCGCAAGAGGCTCTGCTGAGAACGAACACCGTGAGGTGTGCCGTTCCTGGGCAAGCACAGATCCCCAGTGCTGTTGTGCCTGTGCATAGGCTGCACGGGGACAGTGAAGAGCAGCAAGAGCTTTCAGGGCTGGCACCTTCCTTGTGGGACAAGGAGCCGGACGTTTGCCTTTTTGGAAAATTGCAATGCCGAGAACGGACACCGTGAGGTGTACCGTTCCTGTCTAAGTACAGATTCCCAGTGCTGTTGTGCCTGTGGATACGGTGTACGGGGATAGTGAAGAGCAGCAAGAGCTTTCAGGGCTGGCACCTTCCTTGTGGGACAAGGAGCCGGATGTTTGCCTTTTCGGAAGGAGTGTCTGCCGAGTACAAGCGCCGTGAGGTGTGCAGCCTGTGGGCAAGCACAGATCCCCAGTGCTGTTGTGCCTGTGCATAGGCTGCACGGGGACAGTGAAGAGCAGCAAGAGCTTTCAGGGCTGGCACCTTCCTTGTGGGACAAGGAGCCGGACGTTTGCCTTTTCGGTAAGAGGCTCTGCTGAGAACGAACACCGTGAGGTGTACCGTTCCTGGGCAAGCACAGATCCCCAGTGCTGTTGTGCCTGTGCATAGGCTGCACGGGGACAGTGAAGAGCAGCAAGAGCTTTCAGGGCTGGCACCTTCCTTGTGGGACAAGGAGCCGGACGTTTGCCTTTTCGGAAAGAGGCTCTGCTGAGAACGAACACCGTGAGGTGTACCGTTCCTGTCTAAGTAGAGATTCCCAAAGCTGTTGTGCCTGTGCATAGGCTGCACGGGGACAGTGAAAAGCAGCAAGAGCTTTCAGGGCTGGCACCTTCCTTGTGGGACAAGGAGCCGGACGTTTGCCTTTTCGTAAGGAGCGTCTGCAGAGTACAAGCGCCGTGAGATGTGCAGCCTGTGGGCAAGCACAGATCCCCAGTGCTGTTGTGCCTGTGGATAGGGTGCACGGGGACAGTGAAGAGCAGCAAGAGCTTTCAGGGCTGGCACCTTCCTTGTGGGACAAGGAGCCGGACGTTTGCCTTTTCCGTAAGAGGCTCTGCTGAGAACGAAAACCGTGAGGTGTACCGTTCCTGGGCAAGCACAGATCCCCAGTGCTGTTGTGCCTGTGCATAGGCTGCACGGGGACAGTGAAGAGCAGCCAGAGCTTTCAGGGCTGGCACCTTCCTTGTGGGACAATGAGCCGGACGTTTGCCTTTTCGGAAGGAGCGTCTGCCGAGTACAAGCGCCGTGAGATGTGCAGCCTGTGGGCAAGCACAGATCCCCAGTGCTGTTGTGCCTGTGCATAGGCTGCACGGGGACAGTGAAGAGCAGCAAGAGCTTTCAGGGCTGGCACCTTCCTTGTGGGACAAGGAGCCGGACGTTTGCCTTTTCTGTAAGAGGCTCTGCTGAGAACGAACACCGTGAGGTGTACCGTTCCTGTCTAAGTACAGATTCCCAAAGCTGTTGTGCCTGTGCATAGGCTGCACGGGGACAGTGAAGAGCAGCAAGAGCTTTCAGGGCTGGCACCTTCCTTGTGGGACAAGGAGCCGGACGTTTGCCTTTTCGGAATGAGCGTCTGCAGAGTACAAGCGCCGTGAGATGTGCAGCCTGGTGGCAAGCAGAGATCCCCAGTGCTGTTGTGCCTGTGCATAGGCTGCACGGGGACAGTGAAGAGCAGCAAGAGCTTTCAGGGCTGGCACCTTCCTTGTGGGACAAGGAGCCGGACGTTTGCCTTTTCCGTAAGAGGCTCTGCTGAGAACGAACACCGTGAGGTGTACCGTTCCTGGACAAGCAGAGATCCCCAGTGCTGTTGTGCCTGTGGATAGGGTGCAAGGGGACAGTGAAGAGCAGCAAGAGCTTTCAGGGCTGGCTCGTTCCTTGTGGGACAAGGAGCCGGACGTTTGCCTTTTCGGTAAGAGGCTCTGCTGAGAACGAACACCGTGAGGTGTACCGTTCCTGTCTAAGTAGAGATTCCCAAAGCTGTTGTGCCTGTGCATAGGCTGCACGGGGACAGTGAAAAGCAGCAAGAGCTTTCGGGGCTGGCACCTTCCTTGTGGGACAAGGAGCCGGACGTTTCCCTTTTCAGAAGGAGCGTCTGCGGAGTACAAGCGCCGTGAGATGTGCAGAATGTGGGCAAGCACAGATCCCCAGTGCTGTTGTGCCTGTGCATAGGCTGCACGGGGACAGTGAAGAGCAGCAAGAGCTTTCAGGGCTGGCACCTTCCTTGTGGGACAAGGAGCCGGACGTTTGCCTTTTCTGTAAGAGGCTCTGCTGAGAACGAACACCGTGAGGTGTACCGTTCCTGTCTAAGTACAGATTCCCAAAGCTGTTGTGCCTGTGGATAGGGTGCACGGGGACAGTGAAGAGCAGCAAGAGCTTTCAGGGCTGGCACCTTCCTTGTGGGACAAGGAGCCGGACGTTTGCCTTTTCCACAAGAGGCTCTGCTGAGAACGAACACCGTGAGGTGTGCCGTTCCTGGGCAAGTACAGATTCCCAGTGCTGTTGTGCCTGTGGATACGGTGCACGGGGACAGTGAAGAGCAGCAAGAGCTTTCAGGGCTGGCACCTTCCTTGTGGGACAAGGAGCCGGACGTTTGCCTTTTCGGAAGGAGCGTCTGCCGAGTACAAGCGCCGTGAGATGTGCAGCCTGTGGGCAAGCAGAGATCCCCAGTGCTGTTGTGCCTGTGCATAGGCTGCACGGGGACAGTGAAGAGCAGCAAGAGCTTTCAGGGCTGGCACCTTCCTTGTGGGACAAGGAGCCGGACGTTTGCCTTTTCGGTAAGAGGCTCTGCTGAGAACGAACACCGTGAGGTGTACCGTTCCTGGGCAAGCACAGATCCCCAGTGCTGTTGTGCCTGTGCATAGGCTGCACGGGGACAGTGAAGAGCAGCAAGAGCTTTCAGGGCTGGCACCTTCCTTGTGGGACAAGGAGCCAGACGTTTGCCTTTTCGGTAAGAGGCTCTGCTGAGAACGAACACCGTGAGGTGTACCGTTCCTGTCTAAGTACAGATTCCCAAAGCTGTTGTGCCTGTGGATAGGGTGCACGGGGACAGTGAAGAGCAGCAAGAGCTTTCAGGGCTGGCACCTTCCTTGTGGGACAAGGAGCCGGACGTTTGCCTTTTTGGAAAATTGCAATGCCGAGAACGGACACCGTGAGGTGTACCGTTCCTGTCTAAGTACAGATTCCCTGTGCTGTTGTGCCTGTGGATACGGTGCACGGGGACAGTGAAGAGCAGCAAGAGCTTTCAGGGCTGGCACCTTCCTTGTGGGACAAGGAGCCGGACGTTTGCCTTTTCGGAAGGAGCTTCTTCCGAGTACAAGCGCCGTGAGATGTGCAGCCTGTGGGCAAGCAGAGATCCCCAGTGCTGTTGTGCCTGTGCATAGGCTGCACGGGGACAGTGAAGAGCAGCAAGAGCTTTCAGGGCTGGCACCTTCCTTGTGGGACAAGGAGCCGGACGTTTGCCTTTTCGGTAAGAGGCTCTGCTGAGAACGCACACCGTGAGGTGTACCGTTCCTGTCTAAGTACAGATTCCCAAAGCTGTTGTGCCTGTGCATAGGCTGCACGGGGACAGTGAAGAGCAGCAAGAGCTTTCAGGGCTGGCACCTTCCTTGTGGGACAAGGAGCCGGACGTTTGCCTTTTCAGAAGGAGCGTCTGCCGAGTACAAGCGCCGTGAGATGTGCAGCCTGTGGGCAAGCACAGATCCCCAGTGCTGTTGTGCCTGTGCATAGGCTGCACGGGGACAGTGAAGAGCAGCAAGAGCTTTCAGGGCTGGCACCTTCCTTGTGGGACAAGGAGCCGGACGTTTGCCTTTTCGGTAAGAGGCTCTGCTGAGAACGAACACCGTGAGGTGTACCGTTCCTGTCTAAGTACAGATTCCCAAAGCTGTTGTGACTGTGGATAGGGTGCACGGGGACAGTGAAGAGCAGCAAGAGCTTTCAGGGCTGGCACCTTCCTTGTGGGACAAGGAGCCGGACGTTTGCCTTTTCCGTAAGAGGCTCTGCTGAGAACGAACACCGTGAGGTGTGCCGTTCCTGGGCAAGCACAGATCCCCAGTGCTGTTGTGCCTGTGGATAGGGTGCACGGGGACAGTGAAGAGCAGCAAGAGCTTTCAGGGCTGGCACCTTCCTTGTGGGACAAGGAGCCGGACGTTTGCCTTTTCGGTAAGAGGCTCTGCTGAGAACGAACACCGTGAGGTGTACCGTTCCTGGGCAAGCACAGATCCCCAGTGCTGTTGTGCCTGTGCATAGGCTGCACGGGGACAGTGAAGAGCAGCAAGAGCTTTCAGGGCTGGCACCTTCCTTCTGGAACAAGGAGCCGGACGTTTGCCTTTTCGGAAAGAGGCTCTGCTGAGAACGAACACCGTGAGGTGTACCGTTCCTGTCTAAGTACAGATTCCCAAAGCTGTTGTGCCTGTGCATAGGCTGCACGGGGACAGTGAAGAGCAGCAAGAGCTTTCAGGGCTGGCACCTTCCTTGTGGGACAAGGAGCCGGACGTTTGCCTTTTCGGAAGGTGCGTCTGCCGAGTACAAGCGCCGTGAGATGTGCAGCATGTGGGCAAGCACAGATCCCCAGTGCTGTTGTGCCTGTGCATAGGCTGCACGGGGACAGTGAAGAGCAGCAAGAGCTTTCAGGGCTGGCACCTTCCTTGTGGGACAAGGAGCCGGACGTTTGCCTTTTCTGTAAGAGGCTCTGCTGAGAACGAACACCGTGAGGTGTACCGTTCCTGTCTAAGTACAGATTCCCAAAGCTGTTGTGCCTGTGGATAGGGTGCACGGGGACAGTGAAGAGCAGCAAGAGCTTTCAGGGCTGGCACCTTCCTTGTGGGACAAGGAGCCGGACGTTTGCCTTTTCCGCAAGAGGCTCTGCTGAGAACGAACACCGTGAGGTGTGCCGTTCCTGGGCAAGCACAGATCCCCAGTGCTGTTGTGCCTGTGCATAGGCTGCACGGGGACAGTGAAGAGCAGCAAGAGCTTTCAGGGCTGGCACCTTCCTTGTGGGACAAGGAGCCGGACGTTTGCCTTTTTGGAAAATTGCAATGCCGAGAACGGACACCGTGAGGTGTACCGTTCCTGTCTAAGTACAGATTCCCAGTGCTGTTGTGCCTGTGGATACGGTGTACGGGGACAGTGAAGAGCAGCAAGAGCTTTCAGGGCTGGCACCTTCCTTGTGGGACAAGGAGCCGGATGTTTGCCTTTTCGGAAGGAGTGTCTGCCGAGTACAAGCGCCGTGAGGTGTGCAGCCTGTGGGCAAGCACAGATCCCCAGTGCTGTTGTGCCTGTGCATAGGCTGCACGGGGACAGTGAAGAGCAGCAAGAGCTTTCAGGGCTGGCACCTTCCTTGTGGGACAAGGAGCCGGACGTTTGCCTTTTCGGTAAGAGGCTCTGCTGAGAACGAACACCGTGAGGTGTACCGTTCCTGGGCAAGCACAGATCCCCAGTGCTGTTGTGCCTGTGCATAGGCTGCACGGGGACAGTGAAGAGCAGCAAGAGCTTTCAGGGCTGGCACCTTCCTTGTGGGACAAGGAGCCGGACGTTTGCCTTTTCGGAAAGAGGCTCTGCTGAGAACGAACACCGTGAGGTGTACCGTTCCTGTCTAAGTAGAGATTCCCAAAGCTGTTGTGCCTGTGCATAGGCTGCACGGGGACAGTGAAAAGCAGCAAGAGCTTTCAGGGCTGGCACCTTCCTTGTGGGACAAGGAGCCGGACGTTTGCCTTTTCGTAAGGAGCGTCTGCAGAGTACAAGCGCCGTGAGATGTGCAGCCTGTGGGCAAGCACAGATCCCCAGTGCTGTTGTGCCTGTGGATAGGGTGCACGGGGACAGTGAAGAGCAGCAAGAGCTTTCAGGGCTGGCACCTTCCTTGTGGGACAAGGAGCCGGACGTTTGCCTTTTCCGTAAGAGGCTCTGCTGAGAACGAAAACCGTGAGGTGTACCGTTCCTGGGCAAGCACAGATCCCCAGTGCTGTTGTGCCTGTGCATAGGCTGCACGGGGACAGTGAAGAGCAGCCAGAGCTTTCAGGGCTGGCACCTTCCTTGTGGGACAATGAGCCGGACGTTTGCCTTTTCGGAAGGAGCGTCTGCCGAGTACAAGCGCCGTGAGATGTGCAGCCTGTGGGCAAGCACAGATCCCCAGTGCTGTTGTGCCTGTGCATAGGCTGCACGGGGACAGTGAAGAGCAGCAAGAGCTTTCAGGGCTGGCACCTTCCTTGTGGGACAAGGAGCCGGACGTTTGCCTTTTCTGTAAGAGGCTCTGCTGAGAACGAACACCGTGAGGTGTACCGTTCCTGTCTAAGTACAGATTCCCAAAGCTGTTGTGCCTGTGCATAGGCTGCACGGGGACAGTGAAGAGCAGCAAGAGCTTTCAGGGCTGGCACCTTCCTTGTGGGACAAGGAGCCGGACGTTTGCCTTTTCGGAATGAGCGTCTGCAGAGTACAAGCGCCGTGAGATGTGCAGCCTGGTGGCAAGCAGAGATCCCCAGTGCTGTTGTGCCTGTGCATAGGCTGCACGGGGACAGTGAAGAGCAGCAAGAGCTTTCAGGGCTGGCACCTTCCTTGTGGGACAAGGAGCCGGACGTTTGCCTTTTCCGTAAGAGGCTCTGCTGAGAACGAACACCGTGAGGTGTACCGTTCCTGGACAAGCAGAGATCCCCAGTGCTGTTGTGCCTGTGGATAGGGTGCAAGGGGACAGTGAAGAGCAGCAAGAGCTTTCAGGGCTGGCTCGTTCCTTGTGGGACAAGGAGCCGGACGTTTGCCTTTTCGGTAAGAGGCTCTGCTGAGAACGAACACCGTGAGGTGTACCGTTCCTGTCTAAGTAGAGATTCCCAAAGCTGTTGTGCCTGTGCATAGGCTGCACGGGGACAGTGAAAAGCAGCAAGAGCTTTCGGGGCTGGCACCTTCCTTGTGGGACAAGGAGCCGGACGTTTCCCTTTTCAGAAGGAGCGTCTGCGGAGTACAAGCGCCGTGAGATGTGCAGAATGTGGGCAAGCACAGATCCCCAGTGCTGTTGTGCCTGTGCATAGGCTGCACGGGGACAGTGAAGAGCAGCAAGAGCTTTCAGGGCTGGCACCTTCCTTGTGGGACAAGGAGCCGGACGTTTGCCTTTTCTGTAAGAGGCTCTGCTGAGAACGAACACCGTGAGGTGTACCGTTCCTGTCTAAGTACAGATTCCCAAAGCTGTTGTGCCTGTGGATAGGGTGCACGGGGACAGTGAAGAGCAGCAAGAGCTTTCAGGGCTGGCACCTTCCTTGTGGGACAAGGAGCCGGACGTTTGCCTTTTCCACAAGAGGCTCTGCTGAGAACGAACACCGTGAGGTGTGCCGTTCCTGGGCAAGTACAGATTCCCAGTGCTGTTGTGCCTGTGGATACGGTGCACGGGGACAGTGAAGAGCAGCAAGAGCTTTCAGGGCTGGCACCTTCCTTGTGGGACAAGGAGCCGGACGTTTGCCTTTTCGGAAGGAGCGTCTGCCGAGTACAAGCGCCGTGAGATGTGCAGCCTGTGGGCAAGCAGAGATCCCCAGTGCTGTTGTGCCTGTGCATAGGCTGCACGGGGACAGTGAAGAGCAGCAAGAGCTTTCAGGGCTGGCACCTTCCTTGTGGGACAAGGAGCCGGACGTTTGCCTTTTCGGTAAGAGGCTCTGCTGAGAACGAACACCGTGAGGTGTACCGTTCCTGGGCAAGCACAGATCCCCAGTGCTGTTGTGCCTGTGCATAGGCTGCACGGGGACAGTGAAGAGCAGCAAGAGCTTTCAGGGCTGGCACCTTCCTTGTGGGACAAGGAGCCAGACGTTTGCCTTTTCGGTAAGAGGCTCTGCTGAGAACGAACACCGTGAGGTGTACCGTTCCTGTCTAAGTACAGATTCCCAAAGCTGTTGTGCCTGTGGATAGGGTGCACGGGGACAGTGAAGAGCAGCAAGAGCTTTCAGGGCTGGC
Organism: Buteo buteo; assembly: GCF_964188355.1. Lineage (NCBI taxonomy): Eukaryota > Metazoa > Chordata > Aves > Accipitriformes > Accipitridae > Buteo > Buteo buteo. The sequence continues at coordinate 10,585,157 of NC_134193.1, forward strand.
ACCTTCCTTGTGGGACAAGGAGCCGGACGTTTGCCTTTTTGGAAAATTGCAATGCCGAGAACGGACACCGTGAGGTGTACCGTTCCTGTCTAAGTACAGATTCCCTGTGCTGTTGTGCCTGTGGATACGGTGCACGGGGACAGTGAAGAGCAGCAAGAGCTTTCAGGGCTGGCACCTTCCTTGTGGGACAAGGAGCCGGACGTTTGCCTTTTCGGAAGGAGCTTCTTCCGAGTACAAGCGCCGTGAGATGTGCAGCCTGTGGGCAAGCAGAGATCCCCAGTGCTGTTGTGCCTGTGCATAGGCTGCACGGGGACAGTGAAGAGCAGCAAGAGCTTTCAGGGCTGGCACCTTCCTTGTGGGACAAGGAGCCGGACGTTTGCCTTTTCGGTAAGAGGCTCTGCTGAGAACGCACACCGTGAGGTGTACCGTTCCTGTCTAAGTACAGATTCCCAAAGCTGTTGTGCCTGTGCATAGGCTGCACGGGGACAGTGAAGAGCAGCAAGAGCTTTCAGGGCTGGCACCTTCCTTGTGGGACAAGGAGCCGGACGTTTGCCTTTTCAGAAGGAGCGTCTGCCGAGTACAAGCGCCGTGAGATGTGCAGCCTGTGGGCAAGCACAGATCCCCAGTGCTGTTGTGCCTGTGCATAGGCTGCACGGGGACAGTGAAGAGCAGCAAGAGCTTTCAGGGCTGGCACCTTCCTTGTGGGACAAGGAGCCGGACGTTTGCCTTTTCGGTAAGAGGCTCTGCTGAGAACGAACACCGTGAGGTGTACCGTTCCTGTCTAAGTACAGATTCCCAAAGCTGTTGTGACTGTGGATAGGGTGCACGGGGACAGTGAAGAGCAGCAAGAGCTTTCAGGGCTGGCACCTTCCTTGTGGGACAAGGAGCCGGACGTTTGCCTTTTCCGTAAGAGGCTCTGCTGAGAACGAACACCGTGAGGTGTGCCGTTCCTGGGCAAGCACAGATCCCCAGTGCTGTTGTGCCTGTGGATAGGGTGCACGGGGACAGTGAAGAGCAGCAAGAGCTTTCAGGGCTGGCACCTTCCTTGTGGGACAAGGAGCCGGACGTTTCCCTTTTCGGAAGGAGCGTCTGCCGAGTACAAGCGCCGTGAGATGTGCAGCCTGTGGGCAAGCACAGATCCCCAGTGCTGTTGTGCCTGTGCATAGGCTGCACGGGGACAGTGAAGAGCAGCAAGAGCTTTCAGGGCTGGCACCTTCCTTGTGGGACAAGGAGCCGGACGTTTGCCTTTTCCGTAAGAGGCTCTGCTGAGAACGAACACCGTGAGGTATACCGTTCCTCTCTAAGTAGAGATTCCCAAAGCTGTTGTGCCTGTGCATAGGCTGCACGGGGACAGTGAAAAGCAGCAAGAGCTTTCAGGGCTGGCACCTTCCTTGTGGGACAAGGAGCCGGACGTTTGCCTTTTCGGAAGGAGCGTCTGCCGAGTACAAGCGCCGTGAGATGTGCAGCCTGTGGGCAAGCACAGATCCCCAGTGCTGTTGTGCCTGTGCATAGGCTGCACGGGGACAGTGAAGAGCAGCAAGAGCTTTCAGGGCTGGCACCTTCCTTGTGGGACAAGGAGCCGGACGTTTGCCTTTTCGATAAGAGGCTCTGCTGAGAACGAACACCGTGAGGTGTACCGTTCCTGGGCAAGCACAGATCCCCAGTGCTGTTGTGCCTGTGCATAGGCTGCACGGGGACAGTGAAGAGCAGCCAGAGCTTTCAGGGCTGGCACCTTCCTTGTGGGACAAGGAGCCGGACGTTTGCCTTTTCTGTAAGAGGCTCTGCTGAGAACGAACACCGTGAGGTGTACCGTTCCTGTCTAAGTACAGATTCCCAAAGCTGTTGTGCCTGTGGATAGGGTGCACGGGGACAGTGAAGAGCAGCAAGAGCTTTCAGGGCTGGCACCTTCCTTGTGGGACAAGGAGCCGGACGTTTGCCTTTTCGGAATGAGCGTCTGCAGAGTACAAGCGCCGTGAGATGTGCAGCCTGGTGGCAAGCAGAGATCCCCAGTGCTGTTGTGCCTGTGCATAGGCTGCACGGGGACAGTGAAGAGCAGCAAGAGCTTTCAGGGCTGGCACCTTCCTTGTGGGACAAGGAGCCGGACGTTTGCCTTTTCGGAAGGAGCGTCTGCCGAGTACAAGCGCCGTGAGATGTGCAGCCTGTGGGCAAGCACAGATCCCCAGTGCTGTTGTGCCTGTGGATAGGGTGCAAGGGGACAGTGAAGAGCAGCAAGAGCTTTCAGGGCTGGCACCTTCCTTGTGGGACAAGGAGCCGGACGTTTGCCTTTTCGGAAGGAGCGTCTACCGAGTACAAGCGCCGTGAGATGTGCAGCCTGTGGGCAAGCACAGATCCCCAGTGCTGTTGTGCCTGTGCATACGCTGCACGGGGACAGTGAAGAGCAGCAAGAGCTTTCAGGGCTGGCACCTTCCTTGTGGGACAAGGAGCCGGACATTTGCCTTTTCCGTAAGAGGCTCTGCTGAGAACGAACACCGTGAGGTGTACCGTTCCTGTCTAAGTACAGATTCCCAAAGCTGTTGTGCCTGTGCATAGGCTGCACGGGGACAGTGAAGAGCAGCAAGAGCTTTCAGGGCTGGCACCTTCCTTGTGGGACAAGGAGCCGGACGTTTGCCTTTTCGGAAGGAGCGTCTGCCGAGTACAAGTGCTGTGAGATGTGCAAAATGTGGGCAAGCACAGATCCCCAGTGCTGTTGTGCCTATGCATAGGCTGCACGGGGACAGTGAAGAGCAGCAAGAGCTTTCAGGGCTGGCACCTTCCTTGTGGGACAAGGAGCCGGACGTTTGCCTTTTCCGTAAGAGGCTCTGCTGAGAACGAACACCGTGAGGTGTACCGTTCCTGTCTAAGTAGAGATTCCCAAAGCTGTTGTGCCTGTGCATAGGCTGCACGGGGACAGTGAAAAGCAGCAAGAGCTTTCAGGGCTGGCACCTTCCTTGTGGGACAAGGAGCCGGACGTTTCCCTTTTCGGAAGAAGCGTCTGCCGAGTACAAGCGCCGTGAGATGTGCAGAATGTGGGCAAGCACAGATCCCCAGTGCTGTTGTGCCTGTGCATAGGCTGCACGGGGACAGTGAAAAGCAGCAAGAGCTTTCAGGGCTGGCACCTTCCTTGTGGGACAGGGAGCCGGACGTTTGCCTTTTCGGAAGGTGCGTCTGCCGAGTACAAGCGCCGTGAGATGTGCAGCATGTGGGCAAGCACAGATCCCCAGTGCTGTTGTGCCTGTGCATAGGCTGCACGGGGACAGTGAAGAGCAGCAAGAGCTTTCAGGGCTGGCACCTTCCTTGTGGGACAAGGAGCCGGACGTTTGCCTTTTCTGTAAGAGGCTCTGCTGAGAACGAACACCGTGAGGTGTACCGTTCCTGTCTAAGTACAGATTCCCAAAGCTGTTGTGCCTGTGGATAGGGTGCACGGGGACAGTGAAGAGCAGCAAGAGCTTTCAGGGCTGGCACCTTCCTTGTGGGACAAGGAGCCGGACGTTTGCCTTTTCCGCAAGAGGCTCTGCTGAGAACGAACACCGTGAGGTGTGCCGTTCCTGCGCAAGCACAGATCCCCAGTGCTGTTGTGCCTGTGCATAGGCTGCACGGGGACAGTGAAGAGCAGCAAGAGCTTTCAGGGCTGGCACCTTCCTTGTGGGACAAGGAGCCGGACGTTTGCCTTTTTGGAAAATTGCAATGCCGAGAACGGACACCGTGAGGTGTACCGTTCCTGTCTAAGTACAGATTCCCAGTGCTGTTGAGCCTGTGGATACGGTGTACGGGGACAGTGAAGAGCAGCAAGAGCTTTCAGGGCTGGCACCTTCCTTGTGGGACAAGGAGCCGGACGTTTGCCTTTTCGGAAGGAGCGTCTGCCGAGTACAAGCGCCGTGAGATGTGCAGCCTGTGGGCAAGCAGAGATCCCCAGTGCTGTTGTGCCTGTGCATAGGCTGCACGGGGACAGTGAAGAGCAGCAAGAGCTTTCAGGGCTGGCACCTTCCTTGTGGGACAAGGAGCCGGACGTTTGCCTTTTCGGTAAGAGGCTCTGCTGAGAACGAACACCGTGAGGTGTACCGTTCCTGGGCAAGCACAGATCCCCAGTGCTGTTGTGCCTGTGCATAGGCTGCACGGGGACAGTGAAGAGCAGCAAGAGCTTTCAGGGCTGGCACCTTCCTTGTGGGACAAGGAGCCGGACGTTTGCCTTTTCGGTAAGAGGCTCTGCTGAGAACGAACACCGTGAGGTGTACCGTTCCTGTCTAAGTACAGATTCCCAAAGCTGTTGTGCCTGTGGATAGGGTGCACGGGGACAGTGAAGAGCAGCAAGAGCTTTCAGGGCTGGCACCTTCCTTGTGGGACAAGGAGCCGGACGTTTGCCTTTTCGGAAGGAGCGTCTGCAGAGTACAAGCGCCGTGAGATGTGCAGCCTGTGGGCAAGCACAGATCCCCAGTGCTGTTGTGCCTGTGCATAGGCTGCACGGGGACAGTGAAGAGCAGCAAGAGCTTTCAGGGCTGGCACCTTCCTTGTGGGACAAGGAGCCGGACGTTTGCCTTTTCGGAAAATTGCAATGCCGAGAACGGACACCGTGAGGTGTAACGTTCCTGCGCAAGCACAGATCCCCAGTGCTGTTGTGCCTGTGCATAGGCTGCACGGGGACAGTGAAGAGCAGCAAGAGCTTTCAGGGCTGGCACCTTCCTTGTGGGACAAGGAGCCGGACGTTTGCCTTTTTGGAAAATTGCAATGCCGAGAACGGACACCGTGAGGTGTACCGTTCCTGTCTAAGTACAGATTCCCTGTGCTATTGTGCCTGTGGATACGGTGCACGGGGACAGTGAAGAGCAGCAAGAGCTTTCAGGGCTGGCACCTTCCTTGTGGGACAAGGAGCCGGACGTTTGCCTTTTCGGAAGGAGCTTCTTCCGAGTACAAGCGCCGTGAGATGTGCAGCCTGTGGGCAAGCAGAGATCCCCAGTGCTGTTGTGCCTGTGCATAGGCTGCACGGGGACAGTGAAGAGCAGCAAGAGCTTTCAGGGCTGGCACCTTCCTTGTGGGACAAGGAGCCGGACGTTTGCCTTTTCCGTAAGAGGCTCTGCTGAGAACGAACACCGTGAGGTGTACCGTTCCTGGGCAAGCAGAGATCCCCAGTGCTGTTGTGCCTGTGCATAGGCTGCACGGGGACAGTGAAGAGCAGCAAGAGCTTTCAGGGCTGGCACCTTCCTTGTGGGACAAGGAGCCGGACGTTTGCCTTTTCGGTAAGAGGCTCTGCTGAGAACGAACACCGTGAGGTGTACCGTTCCTGGGCAAGCACAGATCCCCAGTGCTGTTGTGCCTGTGGATAGGGTGCAAGGGGACAGTGAAGAGCAGCAAGAGCTTTCAGGGCTGGCACCTTCCTTGTGGGACAAGGAGCCGGACGTTTGCCTTTTCGGTAAGAGGCTCTGCTGAGAACGAACACCGTGAGGTGTACCGTTCCTGGGCAAGCACAGATCCCCAGTGCTGTTGTGCCTGTGCATAGGCTGCACGGGGACAGTGAAGAGCAGCAAGAGCTTTCAGGGCTGGCACCTTCCTTCTGGAACAAGGAGCCGGACGTTTGCCTTTTCGGAAAGAGGCTCTGCTGAGAACGAACACCGTGAGGTGTACCGTTCCTGTCTAAGTACAGATTCCCAAAGCTGTTGTGCCTGTGGATAGGGTGCACGGGGACAGTGAAGAGCAGCAAGAGCTTTCAGGGCTGGCACCTTCCTTGTGGGACAAGGAGCCGGACGTTTGCCTTTTCGGAAGGTGCGTCTGCCGAGTACAAGCGCCGTGAGATGTGCAGCATGTGGGCAAGCACAGATCCCCAGTGCTGTTGTGCCTGTGCATAGGCTGCACGGGGACAGTGAAGAGCAGCAAGAGCTTTCAGGGCTGGCACCTTCCTTGTGGGACAAGGAGCCGGACGTTTGCCTTTTCTGTAAGAGGCTCTGCTGAGAACGAACACCGTGAGGTGTACCGTTCCTGTCTAAGTACAGATTCCCAAAGCTGTTGTGCCTGTGGATAGGGTGCACGGGGACAGTGAAGAGCAGCAAGAGCTTTCAGGGCTGGCACCTTCCTTGTGGGACAAGGAGCCGGACGTTTGCCTTTTCCGCAAGAGGCTCTGCTGAGAACGAACACCGTGAGGTGTGCCGTTCCTGGGCAAGCACAGATCCCCAGTGCTGTTGTGCCTGTGCATAGGCTGCACGGGGACAGTGAAGAGCAGCAAGAGCTTTCAGGGCTGGCACCTTCCTTGTGGGACAAGGAGCCGGACGTTTGCCTTTTTGGAAAATTGCAATGCCGAGAACGGACACCGTGAGGTGTACCGTTCCTGTCTAAGTACAGATTCCCAGTGCTGTTGTGCCTGTGGATACGGTGTACGGGGACAGTGAAGAGCAGCAAGAGCTTTCAGGGCTGGCACCTTCCTTGTGGGACAAGGAGCCGGATGTTTGCCTTTTCGGAAGGAGTGTCTGCCGAGTACAAGCGCCGTGAGGTGTGCAGCCTGTGGGCAAGCACAGATCCCCAGTGCTGTTGTGCCTGTGCATAGGCTGCACGGGGACAGTGAAGAGCAGCAAGAGCTTTCAGGGCTGGCACCTTCCTTGTGGGACAAGGAGCCGGACGTTTGCCTTTTCGGTAAGAGGCTCTGCTGAGAACGAACACCGTGAGGTGTACCGTTCCTGGGCAAGCACAGATCCCCAGTGCTGTTGTGCCTGTGCATAGGCTGCACGGGGACAGTGAAGAGCAGCAAGAGCTTTCAGGGCTGGCACCTTCCTTGTGGGACAAGGAGCCGGACGTTTGCCTTTTCGGAAAGAGGCTCTGCTGAGAACGAACACCGTGAGGTGTACCGTTCCTGTCTAAGTAGAGATTCCCAAAGCTGTTGTGCCTGTGCATAGGCTGCACGGGGACAGTGAAAAGCAGCAAGAGCTTTCAGGGCTGGCACCTTCCTTGTGGGACAAGGAGCCGGACGTTTGCCTTTTCGGAAGGAGCGTCTGCAGAGTACAAGCGCCGTGAGATGTGCAGCCTGTGGGCAAGCACAGATCCCCAGTGCTGTTGTGCCTGTGCATAGGCTGCACGGGGACAGTGAAGAGCAGCAAGAGCTTTCAGGGCTGGCACCTTCCTTGTGGGACAAGGAGCCGGACGTTTGCCTTTTCGGAAAGAGGGTCTGCTGAGAACGCACACCGTGAGGTGTACCGTTCCTGTCTAAGTACAGATTCCCAAAGCTGTTGTGCCTGTGGACAGGGTGCACGGGCACAGTGAAGAGCAGCAAGAGCTTTCAGGGCTGGCACCTTCCTTGTGGGACAAGGAGCCGGACGTTTGCCTTTTCGGAAGGAGCGTCTGCCGAGTACAAGCGCCGTGAGATGTGCAGCCTGTGGGCAAGCACAGATCCCCAGTGCTGTTGTGCCTGTGCATAGGCTGCACGGGGACAGTGAAGAGCAGCAAGAGCTTTCAGGGCTGGCACCTTCCTTGTGGGACAAAGAGCCGGACGTTTGCCTTTTCGGAAGGAGCGTCTGCCGAGTACAAGCGCCATGAGATGTGCAGCCTGTGGGCAAGCAGAGATCCCCAGTGCTGTTGTGCCTGTGCATAGGCTGCACGGGGACAGTGAAGAGCAGCAAGAGCTTTCAGGGCTGGCACCGTCCTTGTGGGACAAGGAGCCGGACGTTTGCCTTTTCCGTAAGAGGCTCTGCTGAGAACGAACACCGTGAGGTGTACCGTTCCTGTCTAAGTAGAGATTCCCAAAGCTGTTGTGCCTGTGCATAGGCTGCACGGGGACAGTGAAAAGCAGCAAGAGCTTTCAGGGCTGGCACCTTCCTTGTGGGACAAGGAGCCGGACGTTTGCCTTTTCGGAAGGAGCGTCTGCCGAGTACAAGTGCTGTGAGACGTGCAGAATATGGGCAAGCACAGATCCCCAGTGCTGTTGTGCCTGTGCATAGGCTGCACGGGGACAGTGAAAAGCAGCAAGAGCTTTCAGGGCTGGCACCTTCCTTGTGGGACAAGGAGCCGGACGTTTGCCTTTTCGGAAGGAGCGTCTGCCGAGTACAAGCGCCGTGAGATGTGCAGCCTGTGGGCAAGCAGAGATCCCCAGTGCTGTTGTGCCTGTGCATAGGCTGCACGGGGACAGTGAAGAGCAGCAAGAGCTTTCAGGGCTGGCACCTTCCTTGTGGGACAAGGAGCTGGACGTTTGCCTTTTCGGTAAGAGGCTCTGCTGAGAACGAACACCGTGAGGTGTACCGTTCCTGGGCAAGCACAGATCCCCAGTGCTGTTGTGCCTGTGCATAGGCTGCACGGGGACAGTGAAGAGCAGCAAGAGCTTTCAGGGCTGGCACCTTCCTTGTGGGACAAGGAGCCGGACGTTTGCCTTTTCGGAAGGAGCTTCTTCCGAGTACAAGCGCCGTGAGATGTGCAGCCTGTGGGCAAGCAGAGATCCCCAGTGCTGTTGTGCCTGTGCATAGGCTGCACGGGGACAGTGAAGAGCAGCAAGAGCTTTCAGGGCTGGCACCTTCCTTGTGGGACAAGGAGCCGGACGTTTGCCTTTTCGGAAAGAGGCTCTGCTGAGAACGCACACCGTGAGGTGTACCGTTCCTGTCTAAGTACAGATTCCCAAAGCTGTTGTGCCTGTGGACAGGGTGCACGGGGACAGTGAAGAGCAGCAAGAGCTTTCAGGGCTGGCACCTTCCTTGTGGGACAAGGAGCCGGACGTTTGCCTTTTCGGAAGGAGCGTCTGCCGAGTACAAGCGCCGTGAGATGTGCAGCCTGTGGGCAAGCACAGATCCCCAGTGCTGTTGTGCCTGTGGATAGGGTGCACGGGGACAGTGAAGAGCAGCAAGAGCTTTCAGGGCTGGCACCTTCCTTGTGGGACAAAGAGCCGGACGTTTGCCTTTTCGGAAGGAGCGTCTGCCGAGTACAAGCGCCATGAGATGTGCAGCCTGTGGGCAAGCAGAGATCCCCAGTGCTGTTGTGCCTGTGCATAGGCTGCACGGGGACAGTGAAGAGCAGCAAGAGCTTTCAGGGCTGGCACCGTCCTTGTGGGACAAGGAGCCGGACGTTTGCCTTTTCCGTAAGAGGCTCTGCTGAGAACGAACACCGTGAGGTGTACCGTTCCTGTCTAAGTAGAGATTCCCAAAGCTGTTGTGCCTGTGCATAGGCTGCACGGGGACAGTGAAAAGCAGCAAGAGCTTTCAGGGCTGGCACCTTCCTTGTGGGACAAGGAGCCGGACGTTTGCCTTTTCGGAAGGAGCGTCTGCCGAGTACAAGTGCTGTGAGACGTGCAGAATGTGGGCAAGCACAGATCCCCAGTGCTGTTGTGCCTGTGCATAGGCTGCACGGGGACAGTGAAAAGCAGCAAGAGCTTTCAGGGCTGGCACCTTCCTTGTGGGACAAGGAGCCGGACGTTTGCCTTTTCGGAAGGAGCGTCTGCCGAGTACAAGCGCCGTGAGATGTGCAGCATGTGGGCAAGCAGAGATCCCCAGTGCTGTTGTGCCTGTGCATAGGCTGCACGGGGACAGTGAAGAGCAGCAAGAGCTTTCAGGGCTGGCACCTTCCTTGTGGGACAAGGAGCCGGACGTTTGCCTTTTCGGTAAGAGGCTCTGCTGAGAACGAACACCGTGAGGTGTACCGTTCCTGGGCAAGCACAGATCCCCAGTGCTGTTGTGCCTGTGCATACGCTGCACGGGGACAGTGAAGAGCAGCCAGAGCTTTCAGGGCTGGCACCTTCCTTGTGGGACAAGGAGCCGGACGTTTGCCTTTTCGGAAGGAGCTTCTTCCGAGTACAAGCGCCGAGAGATGTGCAGCCTGTGGGCAAGCAGAGATCCCCAGTGCTGTTGTGCCTGTGCATAGGCTGCACGGGGACAGTGAAGAGCAGCAAGAGCTTTCAGGGCTGGCACCTTCCTTGTGGGACAAGGAGCCGGACGTTTGCCTTTTCAGAAGGAGCGTCTGCCGAGTATAAGCGCCGTGAGATGTGCAGCCTGTGGGCAAGCAGAGATCCCCAGTGCTGTTGTGCCTGTGCATAGGCTGCACGGGGACAGTGAAGAGCAGCAAGAGCTTTCAGGGCTGGCACCTTCCTTGTGGGACAAGGAGCCGGACGTTTGCCTTTTCGGTAAGAGGCTCTGCTGAGAACGAACACCGTGAGGTGTACCGTTCCTGTCTAAGTACAGATTCCCAAAGCTGTTGTGCCTGTGGATAGGGTGCACGGGGACAGTGAAGAGCAGCAAGAGCTTTCAGGGCTGGCACCTTCCTTGTGGGACAAGGAGCCGGACGTTTGCCTTTTCGGAAAGAGGCTCTGCTGAGAACGAACACCGTGAGGTGTATCGTTCCTGGGCAAGCACAGATCCCCAGTGCTGTTGTGCCTGTGCATAGGCTGCACGGGGACAGTGAAGAGCAGCAAGAGCTTTCAGGGCTGGCACCTTCCTTGTGGGACAAGGAGCCGGACGTTTGCCTTTTCGGAAAGAGGCTCTGCTGAGAACGAACACTGTGAGGTGTACCGTTCCTGGGCAAGCACAGATCCCCAGTGCTGTTGTGCCTGTGCATAGGCTGCACGGGGACAGTGAAGAGCAGCAAGAGCTTTCAGGGCTGGCACCTTCCTTGTGGGACAAGGAGCCGGACGTTTGCCTTTTCGGAAGGAGCGTCTGCAGAGTACAAGTGCCGAGAGATGTGCAGCCTGTGGGCAAGCACAGATCCCCAGTGCTGTTGTGCCTGTGCATAGGCTGCACGGGGACAGTGAAGAGCAGCAAGAGCTTTCAGGGCTGGCACCTTCCTTGTGGGACAAGGAGCCAGACGTTTGCCTTTTCGGAAAATCGCAATGCCGAGAACAGTCACCGTGAGGTATACCGTTCCTCGGAAAGCACAGATCCCCAGTGCTGTTGTGCCTGTGCATAGGCTGCACGGGGACAGTGAAGAGCAGCAAGAGCTTTCAGGGCTGGCACCTTCCTTGTGGGACAAGGAGCCAGACGTTTGCCTTTTCGGAAAGAGGCTCTGCTGAGAACGAACACCGTGAGGTGTACCGTTCCTGTCTAAGTACAGATTCCCAAAGCTGTTGTGCCTGTGGATAGGGTGCACGGGGACAGTGAAGAGCAGCAAGAGCTTTCAGGGCTGGCACCTTCCTTGTGGGACAAGGAGCCGGACGTTTGCCTTTTCGGAAGGGGCGTCTGCCGAGTACAAGCGCCGTGAGATGTGCAGCCTGTGGGCAAGCACAGATCCCCAGTGCTGTTGTGCCTGTGCATACGCTGCACGGGGACAGTGAAGAGCAGCAAGAGCTTTCAGGGCTGGCACCTTCCTTGTGGGACAAGGAGCCGGACGTTTGCCTTTTCGGTAAGAGGCTCTGCTGAGAACGAACACCGTGAGGTGTACCGTTCCTGGGCAAGCAGAGATCCCCAGTGCTGTTGTGCCTGTGGATAGGGTGCACGGGGACAGTGAAGAGCAGCAAGAGCTTTCAGGGCTGGCACCTTCCTTGTGGGACAAGGAGCCGGACGTTTGCCTTTTCGGAAGGAGCGTCTGCCGAGTACAAGTGCCGTGAGATGTGCAGCCTGTGGGCAAGCACAGATCCCCAGTGCTGTTGTGCCTGTGCATAGGCTGCACGGGGTCAGTGAAGAGCAGCAAGAGCTTTCAGGGCTGGCACCTTCCTTGTGGGACAAGGAGACGGACGTTTGCCTTTTCGGAAAATTGCAATGCCGAGAACGGTCACCGTGAGGTGTACCGTTCCTCGGCAAGCACAGATCCCCAGTGCTGTTGTGCCTGTGCATAGGCTGCACGGGGACAGTGAAGAGCAGCAAGAGCTTTCAGGGCTGGCACCTTCCTTGTGGGACAAGGAGCCGGACGTTTGCCTTTTCCGTAAGAGGCTCTGCTGAGAACGAACACCGTGAGGTGTACCGTTCCTGGGCAAGCACAGATCCCCAGTGCTGTTGTGCCTGTGCATAGGCTGCACGGGGACAGTGAAGAGCAGCAAGAGCTTTCAGGGCTGGCACCTTCCTTGTGGGACAAGGAGCCGGACGTTTGCCTTTTCGGAAAGAGGCTCTGCTGAGAACGAACACTGTGAGGTGTACCGTTCCTGGGCAAGCACAGATCCCCAGTGCTGTTGTGCCTGTGCATAGGCTGCACGGGGACAGTGAAGAGCAGCAAGAGCTTTCAGGGCTGGCACCTTCCTTGTGGGACAAGGATCCGGACGTTTGCCTTTTCGGAAGGAGCTTCTTCCGAGTACAAGCGCCGTGAGATGTGCAGCCTGTGGGCAAGCAGAGATCCCCAGTGCTGTTGTGCCTGTGCATAGGCTGCACGGGGACAGTGAAGAGCAGCAAGAGCTTTCAGGGCTGGCACCTTCCTTGTGGGACAAGGAGCCGGACGTTTGCCTTTTCGGAAAGAGGCTCTGCTGAGAACGCACACCGTGAGGTGTACCGTTCCTGTCTAAGTACAGATTCCCAAAGTTGTTGTGCCTGTGGACAGGGTGCACGGGGACAGTGAAGAGCAGCAAGAGCTTTCAGGGCTGGCACCTTCCTTGTGGGACAAGGAGCCGGACGTTTGCCTTTTCGGAAGGAGCGTCTGCCGAGTACAAGCGCCGTGAGATGTGCAGCCTGTGGGCAAGCACAGATCCCCAGTGCTGTTGTGCCTGTGCATAGGCTGCACGGGGACAGTGAAGAGCAGCAAGAGCTTTCAGGGCTGGCACCTTCCATGTGGGACAAAGAGCCGGACGTTTGCCTTTTCGGAAGGAGCGTCTGCCGAGTACAAGCGCCATGAGATGTGCAGCCTGTGGGCAAGCAGAGATCCCCAGTGCTGTTGTGCCTGTGCATAGGCTGCACGGGGACAGTGAAGAGCAGCAAGAGCTTTCAGGGCTGGCACCGTCCTTGTGGGACAAGGAGCCGGACGTTTGCCTTTTCCGTAAGAGGCTCTGCTGAGAACGAACACCGTGAGGTGTACCGTTCCTGTCTAAGTACAGATTCCAAAAGCTGTTGTGCCTGTGCATAGGCTGCACGGGGACAGTGAAAAGCAGCAAGAGCTTTCAGGGCTGGCACCTTCCTTGTGGGACAAGGAGCCGGACGTTTGCCTTTTCGGAAGGAGCGTCTGCCGAGTACAAGTGCTGTGAGACGTGCAGAATGTGGGCAAGCACAGATCCCCAGTGCTGTTGTGCCTGTGCATAGGCTGCACGGGGACAGTGAAAAGCAGCAAGAGCTTTCAGGGCTGGCACCTTCCTTGTGGGACAAGGAGCCGGACGTTTGCCTTTTCAGAAGGAGCGTCTGCCGAGTACAAGCGCCGTGAGATGTGCAGCATGTGGGCAAGCAGAGATCCCCAGTGCTGTTGTGCCTGTGCATAGGCTGCACGGGGACAGTGAAGAGCAGCAAGAGCTTTCAGGGCTGGCACCTTCCTTGTGGGACAAGGAGCCGGACGTTTGCCTTTTCGGAAGGAGCTTCTTCCGAGTACAAGCGCCGTGAGATGTGCAGCCTGTGGGCAAGCAGAGATCCCCAGTGCTGTTGTGCCTGTGCATAGGCTGCACGGGGACAGTGAAGAGCAGCAAGAGCTTTCAGGGCTGGCACCTTCCTTGTGGGACAAGGAGCCGGACGTTTGCCTTTTCGGTAAGAGGCTCTGCTGAGAACGAACACCGTGAGGTGTACCGTTCCTGGGCAAGCACAGATCCCCAGTGCTGTTGTGCCTGTGCATAGGCTGCACGGGGACAGTGAAGAGCAGCAAGAGCTTTCAGGGCTGGCACCTTCCTTGTGGGACAAGGAGCCGGACGTTTGCCTTTTCGGAAGGAGCGTCTGCCGAGTACAAGCGCCGTGAGATGTGCAGCCTGTGGGCAAGCACAGATCCCCAGTGCTGTTGTGCCTGTGCATAGGCTGCACGGGGACAGTGAAGAGCAGCAAGAGCTTTCAGGGCTGGCACCTTCCTTGTGGGACAAGGAGCCGGACGTTTGCCTTTTCGGTAAGAGGCTCTGCTGAGAACGAACACCGTGAGGTGTACCGTTCCTGTCTAAGTACAGATTCCCAAAGATGTTGTGCCTGTGGATAGGGTGCACGGGGACAGTGAAGAGCAGCAAGAGCTTTCAGGGCTGGCACCTTCCTTGTGGGACAAGGAGCCGGACGTTTGCCTTTTCGGAAAGAGGCTCTGCTGAGAACGAACACCGTGAGGTGTATCGTTCCTGGGCAAGCACAGATCCCCAGTGCTGTTGTGCCTGTGCATAGGCTGCACGGGGACAGTGAAGAGCAGCAAGAGCTTTCAGGGCTGGCACCTTCCTTGTGGGACAAGGAGCCGGACGTTTGCCTTTTCGGAAAGAGGCTCTGCTGAGAACGAACACTGTGAGGTGTACCGTTCCTGGGCAAGCACAGATCCCCAGTGCTGTTGTGCCTGTGCATAGGCTGCACGGGGACAGTGAAGAGCAGCAAGAGCTTTCAGGGCTGGCACCTTCCTTGTGGGACAAGGAGCCGGACGTTTGCCTTTTCGGAAGGAGCGTCTGCAGAGTACAAGTGCCGAGAGATGTGCAGCCTGTGGGCAAGCACAGATCCCCAGTGCTGTTGTGCCTGTGCATAGGCTGCACGGGGACAGTGAAGAGCAGCAAGAGCTTTCAGGGCTGGCACCTTCCTTGTGGGACAAGGAGCCAGACGTTTGCCTTTTCGGAAAATCGCAATGCCGAGAACAGTCACCGTGAGGTATACCGTTCCTCGGAAAGCACAGATCCCCAGTGCTGTTGTGCCTGTGCATAGGCTGCACGGGGACAGTGAAGAGCAGCAAGAGCTTTCAGGGCTGGCACCTTCCTTGTGGGACAAGGAGCCAGACGTTTGCCTTTTCGGAAAGAGGCTCTGCTGAGAACGAACACCGTGAGGTGTACCGTTCCTGTCTAAGTACAGATTCCCAAAGCTGTTGTGCCTGTGGATAGGGTGCACGGGGACAGTGAAGAGCAGCAAGAGCTTTCAGGGCTGGCACCTTCCTTGTGGGACAAGGAGCCGGACGTTTGCCTTTTCGGAAGGGGCGTCTGCCGAGTACAAGCGCCGTGAGATGTGCAGCCTGTGGGCAAGCACAGATCCCCAGTGCTGTTGTGCCTGTGCATAGGCTGCACGGGGACAGTGAAGAGCAGCAAGAGCTTTCAGGGCTGGCACCTTCCTTGTGGGACAAGGAGCCGGACGTTTGCCTTTTCGGTAAGAGGCTCTGCTGAGAACGAACACCGTGAGGTGTACCGTTCCTGGGCAAGCACAGATCCCCAGTGCTGTTGTGCCTGTGCATAGGCTGCACGGGGACAGTGAAGAGCAGCAAGAGCTTTCAGGGCTGGCACCTTCCTTGTGGGACAAGGAGCCGGACGTTTGCCTTTTCGGAAGGATCTTCTTCCGAGTACAAGCGCCGTGAGATGTGCAGCCTGTGGGCAAGCACAGATCCCCAGTGCTGTTGTGCCTGTGCATAGGCTGCACGGGGACAGTGAAGAGCAGCAAGAGCTTTCAGGGCTGGCACCTTCCTTGTGGGACAAGGAGCCGGACGTTTGCCTTTTCGTTAAGAGGCTCTGCTGAGAACACACACCGTGAGGTGTACCGTTCCTGTCTAAGTACAGATTCCCAAAGCTGTTGTGCCTGTGGACAGGGTGCACGGGGACAGTGAAGAGCAGCAAGAGCTTTCAGGGCTGGCACCTTCCTTGTGGGACAAGGAGCCGGACGTTTGCCTTTTCGGAAGGAGCGTCTGCCGAGTACAAGCGCCGTGAGATGTGCAGCCTGTGGGCAAGCACAGATCCCCAGTGCTGTTGTGCCTGTGCATAGGCTGCACGGGGACAGTGAAGAGCAGCAAGAGCTTTCAGGGCTGGCACCTTCCTTGTGGGACAAGGAGCCGGACGTTTGCCTTTTCGGAAGGAGCGTCTGCCGAGTATAAGCGCCGTGAGATGTGCAGCCTGTGGGCAAGCACAGATCCCCAGTGCTGTTGTGCCTGTGGATAGGCTGCACGGGGACAGTGAAGAGCAGCAAGAGCTTTCAGGGCTGGCACCTTCCTTGTGGGACAAGGAGCCGGACGTTTGCCTTTTCGGAAAGAGGCTCTGCTGAGAACGAACACCGTGAGGTGTACCGTTCCTGTCTAAGTACAGATTCCCAAAGCTGTTGTGCCTGTGGATAGGGTGCACGGGGACAGTGAAGAGCAGCAAGAGCTTTCAGGGCTGGCACCTTCCTTGTGGGACAAGGAGCCGGATGTTTGCCTTTTCGGTAAGAGGCTCTGCTGAGAACGAACACCGTGAGGTGTACCGTTCCTGGGCAAGCACAGATCCCCAGTGCTGTTGTGCCTGTGCATAGGCTGCACGGGGACAGTGAAGAGCAGCAAGAGCTTTCAGGGCTGGCACCTTCCTTGTGGGACAAGGAGCCGGACGTTTGCCTTTTCGGTAAGAGGCTCTGCTGAGAACGAACACCGTGAGGTGTACCGTTCCTGTCTAAGTACAGATTCCCAAAGCTGTTGTGACTGTGGATAGGGTGCACGGGGACAGTGAAGAGCAGCAAGAGCTTTCAGGGCTGGCACCTTCCTTGTGGGACAAGGAGCCGGACGTTTGCCTTTTCGGAAGGAGCGTCTGCCGAGTACAAGTGCCGTGAGATGTGCAGCCTGTGGGCAAGCACAGATCCCCAGTGCTGTTGTGCCTGTGCATAGGCTGCACGGGGTCAGTGAAGAGCAGCAAGAGCTTTCAGGGCTGGCACCTTCCTTGTGGGACAAGGAGACGGACGTTTGCCTTTTCGGAAAATTGCAATGCCGAGAACGGTCACCGTGAGGTGTACCGTTCCTCGGCAAGCACAGATCCCCAGTGCTGTTGTGCCTGTGCATAGGCTGCACGGGGACAGTGAAGAGCAGCAAGAGCTTTCAGGGCTGGCACCTTCCTTGTGGGACAAGGAGCCGGACGTTTGCCTTTTCCGTAAGAGGCTCTGCTGAGAACGAACACCGTGAGGTGTACCGTTCCTGGGCAAGCACAGATCCCCAGTGCTGTTGTGCCTGTGCATAGGCTGCACGGGGACAGTGAAGAGCAGCAAGAGCTTTCAGGGCTGGCACCTTCCTTGTGGGACAAGGAGCCGGACGTTTGCCTTTTCGGAAAGAGGCTCTGCTGAGAACGAACACTGTGAGGTGTACCGTTCCTGGGCAAGCACAGATCCCCAGTGCTGTTGTGCCTGTGCATAGGCTGCACGGGGACAGTGAAGAGCAGCAAGAGCTTTCAGGGCTGGCACCTTCCTTGTGGGACAAGGATCCGGACGTTTGCCTTTTCGGAAGGAGCTTCTTCCGAGTACAAGCGCCGTGAGATGTGCAGCCTGTGGGCAAGCAGAGATCCCCAGTGCTGTTGTGCCTGTGCATAGGCTGCACGGGGACAGTGAAGAGCAGCAAGAGCTTTCAGGGCTGGCACCTTCCTTGTGGGACAAGGAGCCGGACGTTTGCCTTTTCGGAAAGAGGCTCTGCTGAGAACGCACACCGTGAGGTGTACCGTTCCTGTCTAAGTACAGATTCCCAAAGTTGTTGTGCCTGTGGACAGGGTGCACGGGGACAGTGAAGAGCAGCAAGAGCTTTCAGGGCTGGCACCTTCCTTGTGGGACAAGGAGCCGGACGTTTGCCTTTTCGGAAGGAGCGTCTGCCGAGTACAAGCGCCGTGAGATGTGCAGCCTGTGGGCAAGCACAGATCCCCAGTGCTGTTGTGCCTGTGCATAGGCTGCACGGGGACAGTGAAGAGCAGCAAGAGCTTTCAGGGCTGGCACCTTCCATGTGGGACAAAGAGCCGGACGTTTGCCTTTTCGGAAGGAGCGTCTGCCGAGTACAAGCGCCATGAGATGTGCAGCCTGTGGGCAAGCAGAGATCCCCAGTGCTGTTGTGCCTGTGCATAGGCTGCACGGGGACAGTGAAGAGCAGCAAGAGCTTTCAGGGCTGGCACCGTCCTTGTGGGACAAGGAGCCGGACGTTTGCCTTTTCCGTAAGAGGCTCTGCTGAGAACGAACACCGTGAGGTGTACCGTTCCTGTCTAAGTACAGATTCCAAAAGCTGTTGTGCCTGTGCATAGGCTGCACGGGGACAGTGAAAAGCAGCAAGAGCTTTCAGGGCTGGCACCTTCCTTGTGGGACAAGGAGCCGGACGTTTGCCTTTTCGGAAGGAGCGTCTGCCGAGTACAAGTGCTGTGAGACGTGCAGAATGTGGGCAAGCACAGATCCCCAGTGCTGTTGTGCCTGTGCATAGGCTGCACGGGGACAGTGAAAAGCAGCAAGAGCTTTCAGGGCTGGCACCTTCCTTGTGGGACAAGGAGCCGGACGTTTGCCTTTTCAGAAGGAGCGTCTGCCGAGTACAAGCGCCGTGAGATGTGCAGCATGTGGGCAAGCAGAGATCCCCAGTGCTGTTGTGCCTGTGCATAGGCTGCACGGGGACAGTGAAGAGCAGCAAGAGCTTTCAGGGCTGGCACCTTCCTTGTGGGACAAGGAGCCGGACGTTTGCCTTTTCGGAAGGAGCTTCTTCCGAGTACAAGCGCCGTGAGATGTGCAGCCTGTGGGCAAGCAGAGATCCCCAGTGCTGTTGTGCCTGTGCATAGGCTGCACGGGGACAGTGAAGAGCAGCAAGAGCTTTCAGGGCTGGCACCTTCCTTGTGGGACAAGGAGCCGGACGTTTGCCTTTTCGGTAAGAGGCTCTGCTGAGAACGAACACCGTGAGGTGTACCGTTCCTGGGCAAGCACAGATCCCCAGTGCTGTTGTGCCTGTGCATAGGCTGCACGGGGACAGTGAAGAGCAGCAAGAGCTTTCAGGGCTGGCACCTTCCTTGTGGGACAAGGAGCCGGACGTTTGCCTTTTCGGAAGGAGCGTCTGCCGAGTACAAGCGCCGTGAGATGTGCAGCCTGTGGGCAAGCACAGATCCCCAGTGCTGTTGTGCCTGTGCATAGGCTGCACGGGGACAGTGAAGAGCAGCAAGAGCTTTCAGGGCTGGCACCTTCCTTGTGGGACAAGGAGCTGGACGTTTGCCTTTTCAGAAGGAGCGTCTGCCGAGTATAAGCGCCGTGAGATGTGCAGCCTGTGGGCAAGCACAGATCCCCAGTACTGTTGTGCCTGTGCATAGGCTGCACGGGGACAGTGAAGAGCAGCAAGAGCTTTCAGGGCTGGCACCTTCCTTGTGGGACAAGGAGCCGGACGTTTGCCTTTTCTGTAAGAGGCTCTGCTGAGAACGAACACCGTGAGGTGTACCGTTCCTGTCTAAGTACAGATTCCCAAAGCTGTTGTGCCTGTGGATAGGGTGCACGGGGACAGTGAAGAGCAGCAAGAGCTTTCAGGGCTGGCACCTTCCTTGTGGGACAAGGAGCCGGACGTTTGCCTTTTCGGAAAGAGGCTCTGCTGAGAACGAACACCGTGAGGTGTACCGTTCCTGGGCAAGCACAGATCCCCAGTGCTGTTGTGCCTGTGCATAGGCTGCACGGGGACAGTGAAGAGCAGCAAGAGCTTTCAGGGCTGGCACCTTCCTTGTGGGACAAGGAGCCGGACGTTTGCCTTTTCGGAAAGAGGCTCTGCTGAGAACGAACACTGTGAGGTGTACCGTTCCTGGGCAAGCAGAGATCCCCAGTGCTGTTGTGCCTGTGCATAGGCTGCACGGGGACAGTGAAGAGCAGCAAGAGCTTTCAGGGCTGGCACCTTCCTTGTGGGACAAGGAGCCGGACATTTGCCTTTTCGGAAGGAGCGTCTGCAGAGTACAAGTGCCGAGAGATGTGCAGCCTGTGGGCAAGCACAGATCCCCAGTGCTGTTGTGCCTGTGCATAGGCTGCACGGGGACAGTGAAGAGCAGCAAGAGCTTTCAGGGCTGGCACCTTCCTTGTGGGACAAGGAGCCAGACGTTTGCCTTTTCGGAAAAACGCAATGCCGAGAACAGTCACCGTGAGGTATACCGTTCCTCGGAAAGCACAGATCCCCAGTGCTGTTGTGCCTGTGCATAGGCTGCACGGGGACAGTGAAGAGCAGCAAGAGCTTTCAGGGCTGGCACCTTCCTTGTGGGACAAGGAGCCAGACGTTTGCCTTTTCGGAAAGAGGCTCTGCTGAGAACGAACACCGTGAGGTGTACCGTTCCTGTCTAAGTACAGATTCCCAAAGCTGTTGTGCCTGTGGATAGGGTGCACGGGGACAGTGAAGAGCAGCAAGAGCTTTCAGGGCTGGCACCTTCCTTGTGGGACAAGGAGCCGGACGTTTGCCTTTTCGGAAGGGGCGTCTGCCGAGTACAAGCGCCGTGAGATGTGCAGCCTGTGGGCAAGCACAGATCCCCAGTGCTGTTGTGCCTGTGCATACGCTGCACGGGGACAGTGAAGAGCAGCAAGAGCTTTCAGGGCTGGCACCTTCCTTGTGGGACAAGGAGCCGGACGTTTGCCTTTTCGGTAAGAGGCTCTGCTGAGAACGAACACCGTGAGGTGTACCGTTCCTGGGCAAGCAGAGATCCCCAGTGCTGTTGTGCCTGTGGATAGGGTGCACGGGGACAGTGAAAAGCAGCAAGAGCTTTCAGGGCTGGCACCTTCCTTGTGGGACAAGGAGCCGGACGTTTGCCTTTTCGGAAGGAGCTTCTTCCGAGTACAAGCGCCGTGAGATGTGCAGCCTGTGGGCAAGCACAGATCCCCAGTGCTGTTGTGCCTGTGCATAGGCTGCACGGGGACAGTGAAGAGCAGCAAGAGCTTTCAGGGCTGGCACCTTC